>NW_023494796.1:24709272-25979272 GCF_904425465.1 Colossoma macropomum | reverse complement strand
TTTACATTTTTGGCATTATAGATGATAACAGTTACTGTTAATTGTGTTCAAGTGGTTTTGGCCAGAAACAAGCTAGATGCACTGGTAATAATGTTTTTAGTTTACTTTTGCTTTTGTCATTAAATAATTTTATTTTGTAATACTGCAACAAAATGAAGAACAGAGGATGCCTATGAGATACATACTGTTTTTATCTCGTTAGAAGCATTATATAACATTATATAACTTGTTTGTATTTGTATTTTTGTGTGTGGATGATTTTCGCCTGCAGTATTTATGTGCAGCTAACTAAAATACAACCAGTTTATTAGTGGCTATGATTTCATTTTTGTTGACATCAAAAAATCTGAGTGTCCCACTAGTAAATCGTCACTGTCCATTTTTTGTTTTCTGCTTAATTAGAGCACAGCAGCTGTACTTTACATTGTGTAAACGATTCATGACTGGACCAATACAAATGCTACAAAATTGCTTTAAATAAAATCCCTTACATTAACTTATATTTAAAGTAAAGAACTTTTGCTCTCTCCTGTAGTTACCATTTTGGAGATAATTGTTGTTCTTTGGACAGCAATGAAAAATTACACTGTGGTGGCGTTTATGTGCAATCATCTTGTAAACACGATATTTCCAACACAAGGCAGCAGTAGTTAACCGCAAATCCAGCATCGTTTTTTCAGGTTGTTGTCAACTATGACACACACTCCTACACACACTTCTACCAGGCACTGGTTTAATTGCACAGATATGCCAAACATGAAATTAACAAATAACAAAACTGTTGAAATTTGCATGTGCTCATTTTACTGTCAGATTTGACCATAGTGCAGCTTTTTATTCTATTTTTAGTGTATATGGTTTTAAAAATTATTTTAATGAAAAAATTACATATTAAATAAGGTAATACTGAGCGACCCAACACCATTTGAAAACTACTTTAACTGTCATTTCAATCGTTGTTATTGCAAACGCATGCATTCTCCCCTTCTGGTGTAGGTTCACTGGGACTTGATAACAGCAGGATGTGCTAACAGCACCGCTTGCTGGAGGAAAAAAACAAGTGTTTTTCGTTGTCATAGAGGAGTCACTCTGGAATTCAGCTATAGATGCCTTTGGAAAAGTTAGCAGTTTTATATTTTCAAAACTTTCATAAGTTAACCATTGGGACACTTAAACTGTATGAAATATGTTGCAAAATTATCAGAGATAGTATGTCACACTTTGGGAAACTTGCACCAGAGACAGTGTTTTAACAGTAAAAGTAATGTATATATATTATGTTATGTTATTTAGCAGGCTGTTTAAAGGTAAATTACTCCTCTTTAGTTCTCTGTCAGTTGTTTTTTCCAGCATGGCAACTGGTGATTATCACATTTTAAGTATAGTCATCGGCTTACTTGTCAATCAACAACAATATCCAATTACATCACATTATCACCCAGGCCTAGTACATAACTGTGATCAATAAGGTTCATTGCATTGAAACACAACTGCATCTACACTCATAACACACATTTGCTGTATTGGCATGCAAGCACAAAGTAATTAAACATATATAAAATGTGCTTGGCTGAAAGACAGCCCCACCTGATACTCTCTCTCTCACATACACACAGACACACACACACACACTCTCATTCACTTACACATAGATCTCTGAAAGACCTATATTTTAGCACTGCCGTAGCTACTGGGCTTGGCTGAACATTTCCATGTCTAATGTCTTCTGTCTCTAATTACTCTTCATCATAATAGTCCCATAGAGCCCAGCAGAGCATGTGTTTCTTTCAGCTGGAGGGTTCTAATTCAAAAGCATCACAATGATGTGAATTACACTGGGGATGGGCTGAAAGTACGTGCACATATTCGTTTGTGCACACATGTGTGTATAGTAAATGTGTGTAACGGAGAGAGAGAGAGAGAGAAAGAAAGAAAGAAAGTGTGTGTTCAAGAGGTGTTCTTTCTATTTAGTGTCCTTTTCCCAGGTGTACTCTGCTTGGTTGCGAGAGGGGACGTAATCTAGGTCCTGATTTAGAAATTCAACATGATTCATAATATAAAACTTACATACCCTATAATAAGCCACACTGAGTCACATGCAAAATACATACAGTTTATAAAGCAAAAGTTTAAAAATCCCAGTCAAATTACATGTTTCTAGATTTCCTAAGTGAAAATAAGTTTGTTTCTCTACAGGGAAGAAATGTAAATATTTTTGTATTTTTTCTGCAAATTTTATTTGCATTATGATTTTTGTATCAAATTTTAGTGCATGCATTTTAATAATTTGCTAAGTTTACATATTGGAAAAATGTTCTCTGTAGAGCACGTTTTAATTTATTTTCAATTAGAAAATTAGCTGCATCCTTTGTATTCTCTGAAACACAGCATTCCAGTAACATCACGCAATCACGATGTCACCATCAAGTTTATTTGGCAGCGCAGTGGAGGTTTGTTATGAGATGAATAAGCCAAAACTGACCCAGCAAAGGCAGTTTTCTAAGAACATTCAGTTTAAAACTCATTTTTAAACAGTTTAATAAACAATACATTTGAGTCTATTGCTTGATATGGTTGCTGTAGTAATAACAAATGGGAGCTGAAATCTAAATGGTCAAAATTTCCACATTCTAGCACAAACCACATTCTAGCACATTAAATAGTATGTAAAAATAGTGCAGTACAATTAGAAGTGCACTGATCAGTATAGTAGGTAAAGTATAAAAGTGTGTGATTTGGGCAATAGATCAATTAAATGCATTTAACAATCTAGGAGCTCCAGTGGCCAATTATAGCTTTACTTTCCAAGCAAAAGTTTAGTGGTGCATTCAAATAAAATGTTTTCCAGATGTATTTCCTGATTAAGGAAGCATTTATTGAGGTAATCCGCATGTCTAAAAAAAAATTCTGTGGCTTCTGCAAAATCTTTCTTAGCTGTGCATATATGTGACAAGGCTGATGTGCGCTTCTTATTCAAAATTTCAATTCTACGTATAACACGCTTGAATGTGATTGCTGCACCATTCAAGTTGGAAAGGAAAACTAAAATAAGCTGGTGAATGAGACGTCAGCTTCAGCTTTCTATATACATGTTTTTATTATTTAAGAGCTTTCACAGTTTTTATTAGTTTTTGTAAAATCTCGCACACTGAAAATTTCTGAACTTGAGAGGTATGTGGGTAATACTTATTAAGCTAATCCTTTCTCACAGTGTTTTCTGGAGACTGCATCTAAAGTGTCCACACATCTTTTTCTTGTCTTTCTTTTTTGCAGTCATTCTGGCTATTTTGCTTGGCCTTCGTCCACCTGCAGGAGTTAGAAGTGATCTTTTACCAGGAATAAACGTCAGAAACGACAATTTTGGGGCTAAATGTGGATGGGAATGTAGACTTCTTAGGGTGGGAACAAACTAAGAGTGAAATTATTAAACCAATCCAATGCCTCTTGAAGGCGGAGCTCAAAGTAGGGGGAGATGCGCTCGTCAACATTGTGCGATGCACAATAAATCTGTGGTTAGCCCCATGATTGATCATAACGCAAGTTACAGCAGCTGAAAAGTTCCCCCAAACACTTCAGTTAAGAATGCAGGTGTCTGTTGCATGTAGGGAGAACACATTACATGCAGTACAACAAAAACAAAACCGCTTGAAATGGCAAAAATGTTCTATTATCCCCTTAAAATCCCTTATTATATACTAAGGTTTATTATTCAGCAACTACAGGGACTTTAAACTGGTTGAGCTATTCTTAGGTTATAGAAGTGTGTAATAAAACTTTGGCAATTAAAGGGGATAATCTAGACTACGTATTCGTTTTATATCACAGGGCAATTAATAAAAGTTGATTTACAGCAGCTCTATGAGGCCTCTGTTGTTCACAGTTGCAACAATACAGCAAAAGTAAAAGCGATGGGAAGGAATTGGCAACTATGTTCAAGAAAAGACAAACTCTCAGATGTCTATTCGAGCTAAACAGTCATGGCCAGTAAAAAGTGTGCAAAAAAAGACACCCATTAACCAAAGCAAACAGTAACATTAAAATACATAAAAACATAAATACGTAACTATTTACCACTGAGCAATGATCTGAACTTTATCCTCTACTATTCCAACAAGTCACTGAAAAAGTCTGTCAAAATTTCCTAACTGTTTTCCTGTCTTTACGTTTTTCCCTATCTTCCTATTTTTACTTCTGTGCTGACATGCGCATCCAGCTGAAATCTCCTCTGCATTAAAAAGACCTCATTCCTCTATTATGCACAATAATGAACCTATAAACTATCATTTTTTCTGTTTTAAACATCACATTGAAAACAGGCCAGGTCTGCTAAACTAAACTTTGACATCCTGATAGCAAGTAGGCAAATTTGTTTCCCTTCAGCTACTGTCTTCAAACAGAATATTGGATGTGGTTTTACTGAAGAGATTTTATGCATTCAGCTCACTTCAGACAAAAATGAATTAAAAGGCATTTTTGAAACACAAATTTTAAAAAATGAAGCAGCATTTTACTAGCAAGCTTGCTTCACTTGTTTTACTAATTGTACTCCGGATACTAAAAGAACACGCATCTGAAGGATTTGGGGCCAGTGTTATAAGGATACCTTTGTTTGTGGCAGATTTTGCCTCAATCAGGGCACCAATAGTTTACCAAGTTGTCCCTAGATGTATATTCAGCACGAGATCACATCTGACTCTGCACGGCTAGCAGGTCTGTAGCTGCAGCAACAGTGACACAACAAGCTATTTGCAAGTTGCAGCTTGCCTACCAAAATGGTGACGGGGCGTTCTTAATGACGTAATCAAACACTATGAATTTAGGTATCAAAAAAAAAAAAATGCTAAAAATTCTAGATCATGTCAGATAGTGCTGGTGTGTGCGTAACGTTTGCACTCTCAGTGAGACCTACTTTAGAAGGTAGTGCAGTATCGGGGACCTCTCTCCCTCTCTCTCTCTCTCTCTATTGGGGTTATTCTATAAAAAGGTGCTGCATAGCTGTGGTCCCTTTGGTGCCCATTACGGCCTGGCTACCATTCATCACCACCAAGTAAGCATTTCAGCTCTACATGCACCAAGAGAACTCGAGACCCATTCATTAACACACACACAGTTCTCTCTTTCTCTCTCTGCTGTTCTTTTCTTAGCATCTGCCCCAATGTTCCCTCTCTCTCCCCGTCTCTACCTGTACTCCACGGAGCTGCACTCTTTCTGCTGACGAGCTACTTTTATCCTCACTCTCTCTCTCACGTTTTTTTTTTCCATGCTGTCACAATCTCCCTATCTTTCCCTTTTATTTTCCCTTTGCCATCTTTTCTCCTGTCTTTGCCATTGTATCTACGCTCCCCCCATCATTTTAAATGCCCATTCTGCGATTTTGACACTGCATCAATAATAAATCCCATTACAACAACCACCAGGTACCAAGTGAAGAGAGGAGCGACTGGACCGTTTCTTCTCTTTTCTCACAGCAGAAGTGCAGATACGCTGACCACGGACGAAAATAGCAACACGGCTCGCCGGTAAATGTGCAACTGACACATTCTGGATACCAGCCAAGAGACGTAAGTGGCTAGTTACTTTCCTTTCCAGCCTAGAAAACATGAACCCGCCAGCATTCCTCTCCAAACCCACTGGAATTCTCAGATTCTCTCTGGGGAGATCACTGAACCTCAACCCAATCCATTACTACACAAATGTCACGTTCAGCACTGGAGCTGTTAGCCTGATGTGGTGTTCACAGATGGTACTCGTGACTTTATGTATCACTGCTGTTAGCCTGCCTGCTAACAGTTTCATTAGTTCCATATCTAATGGGCTAATCAGAGTCTTGATGTTGAATATGCTCTTCAATCATTAAGGTTGTAGATCAGTTTTTTTTAATAGCAGGCATGAAGTAGCAATGTACAGCACAGCTTAGTGATTTATAAGGATGCAATTATCAAATATTTTCATTTAACTTTTTGTTATACCAGTCATTGTGGTAGTCCTGTACATATTTAAGTCCAAAAATATTTGGACTGTGACAATTTGTGTAATTTTACCTCTGTACACCTCCACAATGGGTTTGAAATTGAGTAGTCAAGTTGTGACTGATATGTTCGACTTTCAGCTTTAATTCAAGGAGCATAACAAACATAGTGCATCGACCGTTTAGGAATTACAGCCATTTTTACATAGTCCCTTCATTTTCACAGGTTCAAATATAATTGGACAGTTGACTGATACGCAGTTTCATGGCCAGGTCTGGCCTGACAGGTCTGACAGATTAAGGAGATAAAAGGTCTGGAGTTGATTCAAAGTGTTGAATAGGTATTTGGTAGTTGTTCATGTGAACTCTCAATATGTGGTCCAAAGAGGTGGCAATGCAGGTGAAGGGGGGCATCATTAAGCTGAAAAAAAAACCCACTATCTAAGAGTGTCCAAAGCAACGATTGGTACATTCTTAAAAAGGAGGAAAGCACTGGGATACTCAGCAACAACAAAAGGCCTGAAAGAGAAGTAATGAATGATCACAGAATTCTTTCTGCTATGAAGAAACACCTCTTCACAACATCCAGTCAAATCAAAGACATTCTAAAGGAGGCTGGAGTATCATTGTCAAAGTCTACAAGCAAGAGATGCCTTCATAAACATAAATATGGATGGTTTACCTCATGATGCAAACCACTGGTAACACTCAAGAACATCTACACATCTAAAAAAGCCTGCCCAGGTTTGGAATAAGATTCTTTGGACAGATGAAACCAAGAAAAGTATGGAGAAGGAAAGGAAGGGCTCACGATCCAAAGCATACCACATTATCTGTCAAACATGGTGTAGGCAGTGTTATGGCATGGTCATGTATGGCTGCCAAAGGAACTAGATCAGTGGTGTTTATTGATGATGCGACTGCTGATAGAAATAGCAGGATGAATTCTGAAGTGTACAGAGCTGTACTACACTATTCTGCGCAGATTCAGTTGAACGCTGCAAAACTGACAGGGCGGGGCTTTGCAGTGCAGATGGATAATGATCCAAAACATAAAGCAGGACTACAAAAGCAACCCAAGAGCTCCTTAAGACAAAGAAATAAGTCAATCACCTGACTTCAACCCAACTGAGCACTTTTTACTTACTTAACTGAGCATTTTTTACTTACTAAAGACAAAACTGATGGCAAAAACAAGCCATAACTGAAGACGGCTCCAGTAAAGATCTGACAAAGCATGCTAAGTGTGGAAACTCAGTATCTGGTGATGTCCATGGGTCCCAGACTTCAGGAAGTCAATGTTTGCTAAGGATTTGAATCCAAGTATTAAAAATAATCCTTGTATTTATAATTGTTAGTTTGTCCAATTACTTTTGAGCCTGTAAAAATGGAGAGACTAGGTAAAATTGGCTGTAACTCCTAAACAGTTAATGTAATATTTTTAAATTATAAGTTACAAATTACGCCCTGCGATGGCCTGGCGACCTGTCCAGGGTGTATCCTGCCTTCCGCCCAATGACAGAAGGATAAGTGGTTTAGATGATGTATGTATGTAAGTTACAAATTACATAAAAATTATTATAAATTATTAAGTTAATGTTAAATCCCTTGAATTGAAACAAAGTCTACAGTGCAACCACATCTTGACTGCTTCATTTCAAATCCACTGTGGGGGTGTAAAGAGGCAAATTTACAAAAAATGTGTCTGACTAAATCAATGCAGACACTTGATTTGTTAAACTATCTGGTGTTAAGGTTTGAAATAGGTTTAACTTATACCTTGTTGAGGTTTAGGTTTGGATTAAATGTAACAGAATCTTTTATGGACCTGTATGTGTCTTCTGAATGTAACGTTGATAGCGGCAAATCCCAAAAGATAAGTTTTATCTGGTACTATTTTGCCTTACAATACCCTGCATGTGTCTCGCTGTCAATAATTGTTAACAGAAAATTAGGCCAAAATCTTCTCAAAACCATCATAAACAACGTCTCAGACATCAGGCAGCACATTCATAACCGTTTCATGTTATACATTTCTGTGAGGGAGCTTTTAGGGGCATTAAACACTTCTGGTTCCTATCACCACCACTGAGAAAAATTCAAACTGAGCATGTTTCAGAACAGAGTATTTCACTTTAAAACACCTTTAATGACTTTATTTGAAAAAAAAAATGGTGGAATTCCTTTTTAAGGCTGAGGCAACAGCTGAAAATTTGAGATGTTTCATTAGTTTGTTTCACAGACTATCAGTTTGAACAAGAAAATGCATGAACAGGAATATAAGTCAGACATCAAATTAATAAGTGCATATGGATCCACACAGTCTAAAGGAAGCCTTTTGAATCTTTTATAAAGTCATAGAATAAGGCATCATACAGAAAGTTACGATTCTATGTACCGATGTGTTTCACTCTGGCTATCATGGACTTGCACGCATCGTAACACCTCTGGTGTCAGATTTAAAAGGGCCATTGCTAAATTCGCAGAATTGATCAAAATCAAGACACTCGGTTATATATATTTAGTTGAATGTTAGTTAAAGACAAGCAAAGCATCTCAAAATAAAAGTCCTACCATGTGGCAAATCGCTGTTGTTGGAAGAAAACCTTGTATCTCCAAAATGATAACTTTACAGGAGAAGGAAAAAATCTACTTTACTTTTAATGTAAGTCAATGGAACCAGACATTTTTCCAAGTCATTCTGGGCCGTTTCTTTTGGTCCATTCATCATTAATTTCACATACAATGTAAAGGGCAAAAGGCATTTTCAATTTATGTCAAAAACTGTAAAATGACAAAAATAGAGATACAAGGTTCGGACAGCAGCGAAATACTACCTTGTATTTTCAAATATTCTACAAAGACAAAAAAAGCCCTTCAAACAATGCTTTTTTCCAGGCAAGACCTAGATACTGAAGAGCTTGTATTAGACATAACTAGCACATGAAGAGCCCATATCAGACAGAACACAATTTTCCAATTTTGTTAAACAAGTGTTTGATGTAGTATGTAAACACTTAAAAATTCAAAAAACATACCTTTCACTACTCAGTCTATACAGTCCATGTATGGAAAGTAAGCTTCAAAAACTTTAACAGTCCATGTTGAACTCACCACTTTTGTGACGTCACAAATCACTGTATTCACACATTGCTGCACAGTGCACAGCAGTTTAGCCTCACCAATTCACTTTTAAGTTAAGTAAGAAAGTTTCAGCCTGGACAGCTTTTTGAGTTAAGCACAATGCATGGCAGCCAATCAGAACAAAGGTAATTTACATATATCAGTCTTACAGGCACAACAACAAAAACAGCTTGTTTAATTCTAAGTAAGCGATAAAGAGCGGTTGGAAAATGCTTATGCGAAATTGAATTATGAATGATTAAGTGGACATAAGTACACCTCAAAGAAAAAAATAAATAGAAAGAAAATGCATGACCTGCACCCTTTAAGGAGTGGCAATGGAAACACTGTACACCTGTTAATACAGAACGTAAACCAAATGCAATTATGTAATTACATTAAAAAAACAAACTGCTGTTGAACTAAAGCCTCCCTTGAAGTCTACAGCAATAACTGTAGACTTCAAGGGAGGCTTTAGTTCAACAGCAGCTCCCTTAAATTTAACTTGGTTCGTGGGATTTTAAATAAAAGTTCCGAAACACCTGCCAATTAGCCTCTAACAGCTGCACAATCCACTCTAGCAAAGACTTCTGAAGATGCACTTCCTCCACAGGCTCCTTCTCTTTCATTCAGACCAGCTTTATGATATGTGAGCAAAGAGGTGGGATTGGACTCAAAAACGATGAAGATGAGTGATGATAATGATTCTGATGGGGGACACAGTCACCTTCAGTTTGCTGCTGGTGACCTAGTACTGCTCTAATGTTAGCCGCCTGTCACTTCCACTTCAAAAGATGATATCTTAACAACTGAAAATATCCACAATCCAGTCAATATATCCAATTTTTCTGCAGGTGAGATACATTTTCTAACTTCAGTTTATTTCATGACATTTTTCCCCTCATCTGAAACCTTTTTTTTGTCTACCTGTTAGCATAGCAATAGAAAGTGCAGTCAAACTGCATTTAAAATACATGAAACTGAAGCAGTACTATGTTAATAATAATCTATTATATTAAGTACTAACATTCCCCTATATTATACTACAACATACAAATATCTTGTTAATGTTTTACTACATCATCGCTGTGATAACAAAACCCTGTCTCCATTTTTTTTATGAAAAATGAGCCAAGAAAAATGGTCCAAAATTACTTAGTACAATTACTTAGTATAAAATAGTAAAAAATTACAACAAAATCTTTACAATGACTCACATTTAGGCTTCTCATGATCATAAAATTTTAGCTAATAATTAAATATTATTAAATATAACAATAATCATTGTATATTAAACAGCCATGTAATAAATATAAAGATTGTTTTATAGTTTGCTTTTTTCAACGCCTAAAGCATAAAGTGGCCAAATGGGCTTATTAGCTATCTTGCTATCTTAATAACATAGATGTCTACAGTTACACAGAATCAACTGTAGAAATTAAGCAAAACTCTTTAAGCATGTGTCCTGAAACATTGGAATTGAACTCAATGCTCACAAATGAACTAACAGTACTCACTGCTGCCCTCTAGAGGTGTTATAGCACCTCCAGTTAGAATTATAAATGTATTTTAAGCTATGAATATGAATTTCCTGCTATCTTTCATACATTTATTTGCCTCAACTCAAAACACCCAATTCACATTCTGTGAATTTTTTTATTGTTCAGAATGTTTAGTAATATTTTCCCCAATTTTCTCTCCTATTTAGTGCCCAATTCCATCCATTACCTATGCCCCCCCTGCAACTACACAATACTACCAGCTGTGAAGGTAAAGACAGCCACTGCACTCTTTTCAAACTACCGCTAACATAACGTCACTGGACAGTCAAATGCACCTGGAGCAGAACACTAACTGCCAGTTCTGCTATGTCACCTTAGAGATGTCTGCACTGGGTAGCATTATGCTGAGTGGTGGGGGGAGAGGGAGGACCATTCTACCCACCCCCAGAGAGAGCAAGGCCAATTATGCTTTCTTGGTTAACATTTTGGATATTACAACATATAGTATATACTTTATGGTATATACAGCACCGTGCATCAAACTAAATACAAACAACTTATTTAACAAATCACTGTGATTTGATGTCTGTGTTAGCTTAATCATTTCCAAAACTCTCCTCAAGGAAGTCCAGTATTTACAGTTAACAATCAATATATAGTTTATATAATCATTCCTTCGTAAACAAAATAAAAGGTTTGCCACTGATGTAATTGAACAAATACATATGATGGCTGGAGTACAGCCAGAAGTCAGACCATAAAACTGTACTATATTTAAATTAATAAACCACTGCTTTACCTTTTACAGTCACCTATAATAGGTTGAAAGCACAGAGAAAACACAACAGCCTTTTAGTTAATATCCAACGTCTTACAAATATTAATATCCAGTGCTGTGGTGTCTGCTGTCTCTTAACTCAGCCTGACTATATGAGAGCTGACACACGGCCATGTTTATTGTCATGAGACCCAAAGCTGTTTTTTTTTGGTGTGTGAAACCTCATGCCACGGTCTGAGGATGTCATGAAATGCACATTGCAACATAGGTAGCTTTTACATATACACTACATCTGCCTGCACCACCGAATGAATCCAACCAGCACAGTTTAACAACTGGATTTCTAGAACAATTTCATCTATAGTACAATAAATTTACTATTAATATCTACAATATCACATCACCCAACATGGTTTGCATGAAATAAATCAATTAAAGAAAGATATTTTTTATTTCCAGCAGTAGATGAGTTTTATACCATCACTGGAGGCTGTTACCATGGAAATTTGGTTAACCGTAACTGGACACGGGCCTATTGTACACTAATCTTTGTGCTAAAAGGCAAGTTGCCTCTTAGTGCTTTATTTGATTTGTTTGATTTACATAGGGTAAAATTCATAAAAGGAACTCAAAAACAATTATGATGCACCTCTGATGCCCAAAAGGCTCAAATAGGCGGGCTCATGTGTTAGCCTTGTAGGTCCACTGCAGACAGTGGACACTAAATGTCTTGGCTGATCTACTGTATTTTGTGTGAGCGGGAAAACTGTGCAAATTAGATTTTTGACTTTCGCATCATCAAATCAGCACTGAATATAGATCAAATTCTAATGCTGAACTAATACTGATATGAGTTGTGATCATTATTCATCTTCCAAAACCAATATTTTCCTCCAGCGCCAACAAAAAGGTCACAGCTCTTCGGCTCGGCCCCAGCAGCACCACAGCTGTTACTAAAGTACAAACTCCCTCTCTATCGCAGGCATTTTCTTATGAAAAGAAAGCTCTGCAAAATATCCCTTTACAGGGAGCTGCAGTGAGAACGTATTGTTGCGCGGTGCAGTTTGTCATAGTTGATGCATGATTAAGAAATCGAAGATAAATATCCCCCGCAGACACAATGAGAATAGGAAAATGGCACCATTATTCATGGTGAGTATGAAATTAATAGGCCGGAGTTCTAACTCACTCTGCGTATGTGTGCGTGTGTACCCGTTATGTTGCAAGCCTCCTGTTTTTCTTTCTGAGAACAGGAGTTAGTAGCGCTTGCCAGTTCTTCACTAAACATCAAATGCATCAGCATCATTCAACATGAAGCTAAATTAGGATTCATCAATACTAAACTAGAGCAGTGAAAAAAGGGGTGGACAGAAGGGATGGGGGAAGAGACGGGGAGAGGAGAGGGGAGGAAAAGCAAAGAAAAAAGAGGACAGAAAAGAGAAGACGACGAGAGGAGAGAGGAAAAGCACAGAAGGAAAGACATGAAGCAAGAGAAGAGAAAACAAGGAGAATAGCATAGAAGAGCATAGAAAAAGAAACAATTATGCATAGAAGAAAAGAGAAAAGAAAAGAAGAGAAAACAGAAAATGAAACAAGCAGAAGAGAGGAATAAACAAGGTAGGGCGAGAATAGAAACAAGGAAAGACATGGAAGAAGAGAGAAAAGTAAAGAGAAAAGAAGAAAATAAAAGGAAACTATGAGAAAAGTGTAGAAGTGAAGAGGAAATAAGGAGAAGAGAAGAGAGAAAGACAATGACGAAGAGAAAAGAAGAGCAGAAGAAAACAACGAGAAGAGCACAGAAGAGAAGATGAAAAAGGGAGAAGAGGAAACAAGAAGAGAAAAGAAAAGGAGAAAAAAATACAAGGAGAAGAACAGAGCTGAGAAGGGGAAAGAAAAGAGGAAACAGAAAAGAAGAGAAGTCAAGGACAGCAGTGGAGGGAAAGAAAAGAATTGGAAGGGGAAAACAGAAAAATAGTAGAGAGTAGAAGAAGGAGGAAACCATGGGGGAAGAGAAGAGAAGAGAAGAGAAGAGAAGATAAGATGAGTGGAGAGGAAAGTAGAGGGGATGGAAAAAATGTGCTCGGCACTCAGCAGGGTGTCAAAGAAGCTCTCACATTACTCCTGTTATAGATTCTATTTCTGCTGTCTTTGAATCTACACAAGATGTCTAATTAAGAGCCTCTGATTTGAAAATTCACACTTTTCCATCCCTCTCCTTGGCTTCTCTCACTCACACTCTTTTCACTCTCTCTCTCTCTTTCGCTCTCTCCCTCTCTCTGGAGAATCACTACCGAGGACTCCTGCCGTCGCAGAGCACTTTCCAGTTCTTTGACCTTAAAAAATGCAATATATCCACCAACACTGAGAGATCAATACAGACAACACTGGTTTGATATTATCTAGTCATCATGGGAAAGAGCCGCAGCTCTAAAAGGCATCTTACTGCATGTACGGCTGGGCAGAGTAAAGTGTTTAAAGATGTCCAGCGAAGTGAGGGGTCAAGTCTCTAAAACTGAGTCAAATCAAAACATTTAAAACCACCTGAATCAGCACTGAAGGGTGTTAAGTGTCTATTAATTGACTGTTCACTACACAAAGGCAACTGCAAAGAATGAAAGAAAGAACAAGGACTAAAATGAACCAACACAAACACACAAGGAGAAAAATATACATATAGTAAGAAAGTAAAAAAAGTGAAAAAAATAGAGGGGGAAAAAAGAAATGAAAAAAATCAAACAAAAACACAAACACTGGGTTCGATTCCTGGCCGGGTGACCAGGGTCGTTTCTGTGTGGAGTCTGCATGTTCTCCCCGTGTCTGCGTGGGTTTCCTCCCACAGTCCGAAGACATGCAGTCAGGCCAATTGGACGTGCTAAATTGCCCCTAGATGTGAGTGTGTATGTCTGTCTGTCTGCCCTGCGATGGACTGGCGACCTGTCCAGGGTGTAAGACTGTTAACACCATTTAAACACACTTTAAAGTTGTGCATGCCTCCATTAAAACAATTTTTGGTTACGGCACAGTAGCCACCCAGTGGCCTTTAAAGAAGGCAATTTTGCATGTCCAAGATGTACAGATAAGTACATGTAACATAGCAGATATCGGCATCGGCCGACATGTAAAATACTGGTTATTGGCATCAGCCCTAATTTCCATATTGGTGGGACCAAAAAGGAAATACAAAAAAACAGAAAGGAACAATGAAAAAGACAAGCAAACAAACAAAACAGACAAGAAAGAGAAGGAGAAAGAAGAGAAACAAATAAAGAGAGAAAAGATAAAAGAAAAAAAAGAAAAAAGAACGAAAAAGAAAAGAGCCATTTGTACACAAATAACAAACAAACTGAAAGTAATAAAGACAAAATAATGAAAGAAAGAAAGAAAAGTCATGCGTACACAAGTCACGCATTTATCACACAATAATCACTGTGTTATTGTATGATGTAAAGGCCATGAGAGGATGGAGATAAAGCTGCTTTCATTCATCACAGTTCAAACGTAAACAGCTTTGGGGTATCAGCTCCTGACTGAAGGCCAGACACAGGTTCACTATTTCACGCTTGCGCTCGCTCCTCGAGCAACTTTAATGCTATTACTGCTCCAAGTATATGACTCCATGTTCAGCCTCAGCTCCATGACCAACCACTACCTAATGCGCCGAAATCACATTAGATACAGGCTCCTCTGCCAACAGACACTCAGAGAGAGAGAAAGAGAGAATGCGAGTGAGAGACAGACAGACAGACAGACACACACTCCATTTCTGTAGTCAATACTTTAAGAAATAAACTTGCTTACGTGGTTTCTTACACTGTGTGACATACTGTTATCTATATAAATGGACACTCTCATGTCTCATGGCTACACCACCAGGGTCGAGCGGCGTGGTCTGACAGCAGTAATTTATCATTCAATATAGTATTCATTTCAACATTTTTTGTGTTTTCATTTATGACTTTAGGGGTACTTTAAAGCTGCACCATGTAAGCTTTAGAGACTTGCTGATGGACGTGTGTAACTGTACACAACATGTGGAAGAACATTGTGTAATGTGGGTTTTGCGTTAGAGCCCTTCCCTGAGCAGTTGAATCTGATGATTGCGAGCATGCTGAAAGTGAAGGTGAAAGACGTGTCTTCCAAGGATGTAAGTGAATTATCTACGGTTGTCCTCATAGCTTCATCAGTTTAGTGTTGATTTAGCATTTAAGACCTGAACATTGAGCCAGACCTTCATTTTGAGCCTGTGTGTGTGACATTAATACATAAAGATGTATCATATTGTCCCAAAACTCTCGCCAAATCCAAATCGACGCATCTGACTTCTTATTTCAGGCTTTCAGGGTGACTCACAGCATTTAAATCAAGTGTGTAATGATTTAGGTATGCAGAAAGCAACACTGCTAATCAGTGGAGTATACATTAATCAGCCATAACATTAAAACCACCTCCTTTTATCTACATTTATTGTCCATTTTATCAGATCCACTTACTATACAGGTGCATTTTGTAGTTCTACAATTACAGACTGTAGTCCATCTGTTGCTCTGCATACTTTGTTGTCCCCTTTTACCCTGTTCTTCAGTGGTCAGGACTCCACAAGACCACCACAGAGCAGGTATTATTTTGGTGTTATATTATTATTAGCAATGCAGTGACACTGACGAGGTGTGTTGCACTGGTACAAGTAGATCAGACACAGCAGTGCTGCTGGAGTTTTCAAACACCTCAGTGTCTCTGCTGGACTAAGAATAGTCCACCAACCAAAAACATCCAGCCAACAGTGTCCTGTGGGCAGCGTCCTGTGACCACTGATGAAGGACTAGAGGATGACCAACACAAACTGTGCAGCAGCAGATGAGCTATCGTCTCTGACTTTACATCTACAAGATGGACCAGCAAGGCAGGAGAGTTACCACTCGTACCAGCACAACACACTAACATGTCACCATCACGTCAGTGTCACTGCTGTGCTGAGAGTGATCCACCACCCAAATAACAGCTCCACAGAACCACACAATAAATACATCATATGGGATTTGCTGACTCTGATGTTTGCCAGCAAGATTCCTTAAATGCAAACGATGATTACCTCCACACCACCTGGCACTGCACACCAGTACAACATTTTTGGCAACATGTAACCAAATACATCTCCACTTCTTCATCCCTTTGTCTACTAGGCGACAACTCTACAGTTGATATTTCAAAACACCACATCTGTAATACACTTATTGCCATTACCACAGCAAAGGAAACTATTCTCCTGAACCGGAAAACTAAGAAAAAAATAATACAGACTCTGTGGTGGTCCTGTTTCGTATGTTCTGGGGTGGATTTTATATTAAATGAACTGACTCCATGTAAATTGAGGGAGGAAACTGTTAATTTTTTGCCAAACTATCACTTCATGCTTAGATAACTAACCACAGATCTAAACTAGACCCCCTCCCTGCATCTAATTTGTGAGAGAAATGCTACAGTGCCTACATATTCATTTCACTGTAGGGAATACCTAGTCCCTCTGTGTCTCCGAGAATTCGTTCACCAGTGGAAAGCTCTGGAACAATTTCAGATCGCTGCAATTAATCACCACAGTGTCACCTGTCTCACTCTCATCTCAGAGACTTGCCTCATGGAGGGGAGAATCATGCTCTAGCTTTCATGTGCAAATGTTTAAGAGCACACTGGTGATAAAGAAAAAAGGCAATGCAGAAGTGCTGCACAATATATTGTTTATGAAGCACTGTCGTTGTTATTAGCCTTTGTGATACTGAAAGTCAAAGTATCTACATATAAACATATTCAAAGTATTGTTCTATGTAAAAGCTGGTCAAATGACACTGTTGACTTTCTAATTGAAAAAAGTTAAACGAAAAAATGAAAAAACATTCTCTAAAGGCAACTTATATATGGCATTTATTTATTATAGTGCACAATTTGTATTTATCTGCAGGTTAAAAATACTGGAAAAAAATAAAACTTTAATACTATTATACATTTAAATGTGCAGAAGTCTTCTCTACAGACAATGTCTTACCTTATTTTAATACCTAGTCCCTCTGTGTGTCCAAGGATTCATTCACCAGTGGAAAGCTCCGGAACAATTTCAGAACAAAACTTTAATTTTACTAAGCCACCCAAACTTTTGAATATGAATGCATATAAAATCAAAATGTAAATGTTTTAACATTAGCCTAATTATGAGCAGTTTCATTTCACAGTCATATGAATGAGGGTACTGATAGAGTAAATTGATTGACATGGGAAGAAAGGCCTTTTAGATTTGTAGCAATTACTTTGAAAGATAAAATGAAAATGAGTAAAAGCACAATTTCAATAAACTCAAGTAAAGTACAATTCATCCACGGTGATATTTTGCCCATTAAGTGCAGCTCTACCGTAAACAGGGCGGTCACTGTTTGGTTAGCGGGCAGTAGACTGTGGGTTCACACTCCGGATGGGCCACAGCAGCTATAGTGTACAGAAGTAACTTAACTTTCCATCGGAGCAGTGAATTAGATGCAGAAATATTTTAACACGTTTGAGTTGCTGACAGTGCCTCAGATTTTGAGAGAGGAATGTTCTGTCAGTCTGTGAAAAAGCCTGCTTATTTATTTATTTACTTTAAAGTAAGCACACAATCTGTGACACAGTACAGCAGTCTCCATCTGGACGTTGAAAATCTGCTCACTCTAGTTAGTTATGACATTTCATAAGCCATCAAACTTAAAGACGGATAGCATTTTTGATAGTTAGAATTATAATTGGTTTTCACAAAATAATCAGGAAACCAAGGCAGTGATTAAAAACACACAAATTTATGTTGCATAAATGTGTGTTTTTTTGCATACAGAACCACCTACTAATGGCACATGCTTTGCATGCAAGGTTTAAAAGTGCTTTAAAAAGGAAGCTGCCAACAAGGTTGGGACAAAAAAGAAAAAGATTATACAGGGATGTAACTGCACTCCAGCCAAAAACATGTTATTTTCAGATTTGCAAGCACATCAAGGCACACTTTGCGCTGTATCTGGCCCTGAGAGTTTAAAAATGTGTAATTCTCAAATGCATGTATATGAAAGAGAAAAGTGCATTTTGCATTTTTCCATGCACAACTGCGTGTTTACACAAATGTACCACAAATGTATGTACAGAACGCGTATGATTTGTACCTGAAACTGGTGCACAAGCACTAGTGCACTGGAACTGACTGAGTGTCAGCTTTAATATGAGGGAATTTACATCTATATTGGGTAAATCATACAGAAACCATAGCTTTTATACTATATATTATACACTGACCACCTACCTTGTATCTACACTCCTTGTCCATTTTATCAGGTTAATTTACCATAGAGGTGTAGCATGCAGCTCTATCAGATCAACACATATCAGCTAAAGGTAGATGTGGGCAATATGGCAAAAAAGTAATTTCACAATATTTCAAGACATTTTCATGATATGAGTCATGTTAGCACACAGAAACAATGCACAAGTAGTGCCACATTTAAAAACTATCATCAAAAACACTGAATACAATGATTTTGCATACATAATGTACTACATACAATTAAATAGGACTAATTATGCTCTCTTTTTAATGAAAATACGGTCAGTCAGTGTTCTTTAGGTACTGATGACATGAATGATATGCTCAGAGAAGCATACTATCATGATAAAAGTTAGTATGATAATGATATTGTCATATTGCCCACCTCTATATAAACAGTTTGCTCAGATAGGAAATTCACATCATCCAGATGAGTGCAATTTGAAGGGTGGGTTATCTTGCATGACTAAATAGTGAGGGGGCACAATATTTCTTTTTTCATTTTAATTTCAAACTATGCATGCCTTACTTGAACACCTGACTAACTCCACCAAAGTATTTAATAATATTTTCAAATGGAAAATGGAAACTAATGAAAAAGTGACAGAAATTAACCAGAAATAGTCATTTGGATTTGGTTACAATTTTGTTCTTTAACAGGTGATCAGTAGTCTATACCAAAACATTTTAAAGTGACTTTCCAAATCCTGCCCACACAGATAAGATATAGTAGAGTGATACAAGGTCTCTATACTAATCGGCTGGCAGAATTTGTGTTTTGCATGTAGGCCACATAAATGTATGTTTTTAGTCATGTGTAGTGTATGGCACAAAGTTCCTCCCTCTGCCGAGTATGTTTCCAATCCAGCCTGCTTTTGTTGAACAGAATGAAAGTCTCTTACAAGAGGCGAGTCCTGTGGGACAGCAAACAATGTCACAAACCACTGAGCTGAAACCGCTAATTATCAGCCACAGCAGACTGCGCTGGATTTCTCAGCATTTCCCAACACTGCTGTTTTCAGTGTTTCCATCATATCTCTTATTCTCTCTCTCTCTCAAACTCGCTTGCTTGGTCTCTCGCTCTGTGTCAATATTCCACTGAAAATATCACGTCATAAGGTGGAAGATATTTTAGCACTTAAAGAAATATCACATGCTAGATACAACTTTGATACCAAGAATATTTGGTCTCTCTTCAATGTACACTGAAAACAGTGATGCATTAAACTTTGTTTCAAATGTGTACATTTTCACATGAATACAATGTATTACCAGAGATGCACAATGATTGGAATCAAATCAGTAATGGAAGATATTTACTTAAAAATATCAGTGTCAGATGTTTAGACTTATATGTCAAACCAATATTTCATGACGTCTCTGTTGTACTCCAGAACGCAAAATGTTAGAGCAACCAATAAATCTGAACAGAGCTCATCAAATTACTCATGAGCCAACCACAAAAGGGAAAACAGCTTCTTTTATTCTAGGGCCAAATCATATGGCTGTAAATGGGTATGTTAAACCATACCTGGGTATTTTTTTGCCCCAACCAAAGTCACATACCTTCTATGTAGACATCATAGAACAATTTGAAATACTAAATAAATGCAATCTATGGCACCTTAGAATAGAACTGAAAAAAACATTCTCACTGTCACACATTTTATAGCATGACATCTGACTGCAATCGATACACAGTTTGTAGCGTCTCACAACCCCTCGGAAAAAATAATATTAACATGTATATCATGACACCCCTCATCTCTAACCCTGTATAAGAGTTACAATTCTCTATAGCACTAATCCAGGTGGATCTAGTCTAAATTTATACATTTTATAAATGTTAAAGTATCAGTATAGGCAGATATGTACATGAAAAATATAAATATATACATCAGTGCGTTCCTGTATCATTTTAATGGAATCTGTTTTATTCATGTGGAAAGTCAGTGCACTTTTTCAGTGCACTACAGCCTATTCATTATTCTGAATTTTGACATTTTTGCCTGCATGTGTATATGCACTCTCCCTCTAACATGAGCATAAATGCAAGGGCAGGTTTTTCATCTCGGTAGTGCTTAAGATTCTCCATCAGCCTTATTAAACTAACTGCTTGTAGCTATGAGATGAACACCTTTTAATAAAACCAATTACGCTCAGCGAATGAAGCTCCAATGTTGTCTCTAAATTTATCTGCCATCATTATTTTTTTTTTTTTTGTTTCAAACAAGAGTTCTCCCTGTAACTAAGCCCTTTAATAGTCTTCACTCATATAAGGTACACATCTGACACACACCTACAAGTCTCATCTGTTGCTGCATTACCGGCAAGTCATTTTTGGCTGTTCGCTAATAAATTCTTTAGGATGGAGGTATATGGGTTATGCAGTCAGTCTGAACTTGATTATGAACAAGTCTACTACTTTAAACAAAACCTTCAGCAAATACCAAATGCTATCATTGTAAAAAGCACACAACATATTTTTGAGTGGGTCTTCAGTCAAACTTAATCTGAAAACGTTGGTCTTGGTCTTGTATTATCACAATATTTTCCTGTCATTAATGACCTTTACTAGAGAGGATAGGGTATATATCAGGGCTTTAAATGTATAACAGAGCAAATCAACATGCTTTACAAGGACTTTACAAGGGATGGGTGTGGTTTTTCAGATATCCTAAGTATTACTCAAGCGTGTGCGAAGCATATGTAGTTATTGCTTTAAAAAAACAAATTACTGATATTAAAGATATTTACATTCGACATATTTCAAAATGATATTTAATGACAGTTATTTGTTCTCCTAAAGAGCAGCGCTTTTAGGTGACTCCAGAGCAGGGGTGCACAACTCCAGTCCTGGAGGGCCAGTGTCCAGCATGGTTTGGTAGTTTCCCTACCCAAGACCCCCACTACACCTGGTAATTAACAGATGTATTGACTCAGGTGTGTTTGAGCAAGTGAATCACCAAACTGTGCTGGACACTGGCCCTCCAGGATCAGAGCTGGGCACCCCTGCTCTAGGGTACAGTCTCGGCATTTAATTCATTTACTGCATTTGTTATGCTCTAATGACAAGCAAGGTGGATGTAGTCCCAATTTCTACATTATATACATTCTACATAAATAAACACTTATGTTCCATTCCAACTCCTTTTGCATGCTATGCATTCTGGAGAAACTAACTGTTCATTCATTAGTTAATTGCCTGCTGTGTGTGTTTGTGTGTGTGTGTGTGTGTGTGAACCAAGTATCATTTCCTAACTGTTGTTAAGGCATGTATGATCTGTGTCAGTTGTTTACTCAAGTTAGTTTCACCTTCATAGACGTGGTTTAGTTTGCGGTTGTAACCAGGTATTAGTTTGTAGTTGCCGTAATTAGCATTTATCTGTTAGCATTTTGGTTGCATGCAGCTAGAGCTGGTTTGAGCTGTAGGGCTGTTACAACTGAACAGATAATATCACAGTGTTGAATGTGATCTGTGGTACATTACTGAACACTTGCTGTTCATTTTACAGACACAGGCTCTCCCACACTGCATATGTACACTCACACAGTGCACTTACAAATATTATTTATTCAGCATTACTCAGTATGTCTGGTAAGAAGTGTCACATCATGAAAACTTTGATATTTTAAGGGGAACTGATTTTATAAGGCTAAATGTTTTAAATATGCATCATAGGACTATATACACGTGTGTGTACAAGGAGTGAGAGGGGGTTTGTAGCAGAAGGTTGAATGTCTAAAGGAGTATGGGAATCACTGCTGTAGGCCAGCTGGTAGTATGTCAACCTCTTTAACCTCTTAAGCACAACCCTCATAATTTACCTATAAGTTTCATACTAGCTACTCAATAATTGAGAGTAGCTGCTAAAAAAGATTATTAAATAATAAGCCTAGGGTTCAAGGGATTAAATTACATACACCTAAAGTGCAAAGATAAATAACAATCAACAGAACGATCAGGTATGGACCACCTTTTAGAAAAGCTGCACACAATGACCAATGCAGAATTTTCCATCTTTTATAAACAGTTTTTTATAAATGGATATTCAAATAGCAAAAATGGACAAAATGCCTAGCCCTAGACTTTACTAACTTCTCCTCTGCTGGCACAGGGCACTCTGGAGTTTGGGTATAAGCTCTGCGCCTGCAGGGGTTTGTGTCCCAGTTGGGAGAGACTGGCTACACCTGTGCTCTCCATAGTGGGTCAGAGCATCTGCTGTTCCCATAATTCAAATCAATCACACCACCGGTGCCTACAAGAATGTTGGCAGCCCAGTCTAACCAAGCCTGACACTACGACGTCATCAATAATTTATGACTCAGGAATGCAGTACAAACAGCATCGCTGACAGTTCACTGGTATTCTCATTAAATGTTAACGTGTGGTAGCGGCCTGATTCACTCTCGCTAGGCTATATGCTAAGATGGCGGCTAACATATAGCACGTGGCACTAGCAGAACGCAAGTGGGTGGGAGTTACGTAATATCCATGTCGAGGGAGAAACGCCTCTCTAACACTCTCACACACACACACCCTCTGTGCTACATTCACTCGCAAGGCTTCTTATTAAGAGAGTTAGCTCACCCTAAAAAGAAAAGCTTGGCACCAGCAATCATTTATAGAGGGAAGCTGTGAGCAGGTGGAGACATACATAGAAGAGAGAGAGAGAGAGAGAGAGAGAGAGAGAGAGAGAGAGAGAGAGAGAGAGAGAGAGAGACACAGACACAGACAGACATCCCTAAATTTGAATATTATCAGCTAACACACACATTCCACACACATATCTACTTTCTCACAGGACGTCTGCCCACAAATGCCACCGCTGTGCATTTCGGGTAAAATGTCATGTGGTTGCAATTCATTATTTACATGTCCAAGATGTTATGCTTAATCTTCATCTCCTTGTCTGTTTTATTTTTAAAAAAAATGTGATTTAATCATCAGTTAGGGATGAGTCTAAAACTGCCTTGATTTTGCATTTTACAGGTTTAAAGTATCACAATTGACCATAGTTTCAAACATGTTCATTACAGCAGCTCAAAATATATACAGCAAGAATGGTAGCAACAATGTACTAGTCAAGCTGAAGCCCATGTGATGCCATAGAAGCCGCACTTTTAGGCTCTGTTTACACAGCAGGTAAAAGTGGCCCAAATCTGATCTTTTTCCTCAAATGTGTCATCTGTGTGGCAGTGTGAACAGCAAAAAATGCACTGAATCTGACATTTTCAATTCCGATTTGAGACGCTTTCATACGTGGTACTGAAATCCGATGCGTATCCGATCTGCGGCAATGCGACTCAGTCTGAACAGCCAGATCGGAATTCATGCGACTTTTACATCAGTCCAACTCGACATTCATCATAATTTCACGCTGCTGAGACTCAAATATTCAGTCTGATGTTTCTGTACTAAAAAATTAGAAGAGACTCATCAAACCGCTCCGTGTTTGAAGGGGTTTCGAACTAAACGGCCCGAGGCTGCAGCGTCAGAGAACAGTTTAAAGAATCCGAGGACACGAACCAAAGAAGTGGCCGAGGCCGAATAATGAGCCCTTTTTACGGCCAACCCGAACACATTCTGGGTGATGAGGCCAGCTGTCAACCACTGGAACTTTATACTCACTCCTGTGATGCTGGCGAAGACAAAACTGAAGCTCCGGGAGCGACAGGCGTTCGCTGGCCGTCATGACTGTTCACCTCTGGACGAGCCGCCACATGAAGCATTGTTCTTTTGCGCATGCGGGTTGGTTTAGGAGCTGATCTGTTCAGACTGTCACATACATATCACATTTAAAAGATAATGTGAACAGCCAAACAAAAAAAAATCTGATTTGGTGAGAAAATCAGATTTGGGCCACTTTTACCTGCTGTGTAAACGTAGCCTTAGTCATGTTGTTCAAATCAGCGTTCAGCTGACACTTGTACAGCTATTATGATTCACAAAGCTAGATGCAAAGCATGCAACAAACTAAAATGATCATTTGACTTATTACTGTCTCAGATTTAGTTTTTTTATTTGGCTATTTTTTTATCATGGAAAGCAACACTGACAGTGATGAGCTCAGTCACAGCTGGATTTAGAACTCACCACAACAAACTGGCTCTGCAGCTTCAGCATCGACCTCACTGGACCCTCGTAATACTCAGGTAAGAAGCACTATACTAACACTTTTTAAATGATTCATCAGCGTTTGCCCATGGTATACCCTTAGTGAACATCTTATCATCCATTTATTTAAAGTGCTACTATGTTTCTTTAAGTTCTCATATATTAGAACTGTGAGAGTTTTTCTGATTGTTCAATTTATATTCTACTCATAGATTTACTGGAATAAAACCTCATTTAGTGAATTTCTCACGTTTGGTATCAGCTAACTAACACCATTAGATAACTCGCTGTTTTACAGCTAAAAGGTACAAGGTGAAATAAGGTATAGTCTGACTAGGCTATATGTAAGCTATATGTAAATTCATCTGTTTGTCTCAAAGACTTTCGTTTGGCTGCATTCTTGGTGTAAATTTCAAGCCACATCATTTACTATGTATTTGTTTAATGGCTTAATATAGTGCAGTAATAGTCTGATGGTGAGTGGATCGTGCTGTGTCTGGCATTACGAGTCAATGCAGAACTTGAGGCGGTTTAGAATATTTTCCCAAATAATGCCTTACAAAACTCAAACATCACAATTGATGCAACGCTCATCCCTATTTTTAACTATCAAAGTAACTTGAATCAGTATCTGTGTTTTAAAGATTTAGAGTCCAAAATAAGTGAATATAATGAAAATGTACATTTTGGAACAATACATATGAATAAATTTTATTCTTATGGGATATTTTAAGGCCATTTTTAGGGATTTACCTTTTAGGGGACTATTTTCATTTCCTGGGGGGGGTCATTTCCTTTTTCCAAAATCTCAAGAATGAAACTGAAGAGAAACATCACAAGGATGTTAAATACAACCCAAAGAGACCTTAGTTAACCTGTATTCCCGCCTGTTTCTATGTGCAATGCGTTCCCTGAAATACATCAGCTGTGCTCTCAAATGATTAGGGTTCTTTCTCTCCCTATGCTGCTGTCAAACTCCACCATGAAGTAAAAACCTTGTCATTTCTGTTTTTTAAAGCCATTTTCAAAGATTCAATTCTCAGGTTTCGGATGAACAGCAAGAGTCTTTCAGACTTGACCCAGATTCTGGGAAAGGTTTCCTTCAGGGATGCGACCTAGAAGTGTCATCCTCCAAAAAACACGGCGACGGCTTCCGCTGCATGCATATAAACAGGAGTTAGCAATTAGATTTGTTTAGGAAGAAACAGATTCTGCTCGTCTGTAGGTTCACGCGCTGAGAAAATGATTCATTATTGAGGAGTTCTTGCATCAATTTGGAAATCTTACCAACAAAAGCATGGTGAGATAAACAGGCCAAGGAGCAGGTTTCTTATGCAATGACAGATTTGAATTTCATAAGGATAAAAAATGAGTTCATGGAGACGGGGAGGAGAAGGAGAGGAAAAGGATACAGTAACCTCAGCAACAACTTAGTCTCTTATCAGCCTGATATCAGCATCCCTAAAGCTTACCATCACTCAGAATGTGCTCTCTGCAAAATGAGCCAAAACAGACACCCACATAGTCTTAATAAAGCCATGCAGTTATGTTAACATCAGGGTTCATGCATAAGAAGATATTTAACCTGTACCAGTGCTGGGATATATTGATAAATTCCAATATCTTGATATTTACCAAATATAAATACCACAGGATTAAATGTGGTATTTACATTTGTGTTAATAAAGTTACTGAACCCATGCTTCTTGAGTGCAGCTACTCTCTTAAGAAAGTAGGGAATTCTGGGCTGATGTCTATAACCAATATTTTCATATGCATATCTGTCGATGCCAATACCAATGCCAGTAAATAAACATGTATAAAACGAATAAATTGAGACTAAATCCACATGGAGTGAAATTACAGGGAAATACAGAGACCAGGTGTATCACTTAGAAGATCAATAAAACGTAATTTGACCAGGTGTGCTCAAACTATTGCATATGACTGTATAGACAATGAGTCTGTTCGAAGTAGCCTCCTGCATACTACCTGTTTACTGATGCCACCAAGATCTACCAGACTGGTCAAAAGTAAAACGGATCAGTATGTGGAATTGGAGTTTGTGTGCTACTGTGTTTTCTATCACTGTATGAAAGGAACTCCATGCTGCCTTTATAGTTGGATGCTTTATGGATGATTTTTTTGTATACAGCTTCAAATGCAATAGTATTTTTTTATGTTTTTTCACAAATTTGCAATGTGGAATTGCAAATTTGCAATGTATTTTTTTCTTTAACAATATTGTTGGAATACAATTGTATATAAGGAAATCTGCATCACTTACAAAAACAGAAAGGAACCAGAATTTCATCTTTGTAGTAAGCAAGCAAGTAATCTCTAAAAGTTTTCATTGTATTTAAATGTTTATTATAATCAACTTCATTTTCAATGAATTTATTAACAGTATCGGAGGAGATTTCCATTCTGCCGGCAGAGTGACCTGCAGAAAGAGGTTCAAGTAAATGTCTGCCGATAATGATATGATGGTTTTGTTCTGTTATGCTTCACAAACGACCAAAGTCAGCTTTATACACTGTTGTAAGAATAAGTGCACAAAACTAAAAACAAACTGCTTTTTTTATGTATTTTAAGGTAAAGGAACAGTAATGCCACTATTTAATTGATTTTAAAGTCTTAAAGTAATAATGGGTATAATGCTCATTATCTACTAAAAACCGAAAACCAATATTGTTCTTTGATGGCAATACAGGTGCAAATAAGTTAACACATCCTCTACAAAAGAACATACCTCTGCACATTCCAATGCACAAGTACTGTTTCTTTGCTGATTTAAACATGATGGAAAAAAATATAACACAAAATGTGGCTTGTGCAAACGATGACATTTCGTATTTTTGCATGTATAAATTTAGTAAATACATTGGAACTGTGCTCCAAAATTTGCAGCAAAATGCCATATCCAAGTTCATTACTTACAGAGAATGTGTTAATTTATTTTTAACTTTGAAGATAAAACATGCAATTTGACCAGGTGTGTTCAAAAATTGTAATATGACTGTATAGACAGTGTGTCAGTTCAAAGCAGCCTCCTACATTCTACTGCTGCTACCATGATATACCATAGTGGTCAAAGTAAAATAGATCAGTATGTGGAATTGGAGCTTTGTGTGCTTCTATGTTTTCTATCACTGTATGAAAGAAACCCCATGCTGCCTTTATTGTTGGATGCACTGTGATAATCTTCAAGAGAATGAGTGTGCACACATAATTCACATCGCTATCGAAACAATTATTACTGATTTGTTTAATCAGCTTAACAATAGAAGCACACTGTAGTGTAAAGCATATTTTCAGCTTTGTCAGGTTACATTATTTACATATCAAAATACATTTTAAAAATAAAACCTTTTCAGCGTTCACCTTAGACTGATCAAACACCCAATTACATCACTGTACACCTGTACCTCAAATTTTAAATTCTTTAATTATTTGCTGCTACAAAGTTTACAGTTGTCAATGTTTGCACTACTTCCTTCATCACTCACACACTAGTATTTATTGTATATTCTGTTTTATGTGATGCGACATTTGGTTCCAATGTATACAAGATATATTGAGAAATTACAATAAAGATTACAATACTTGACTTAATGTGTCAACCCATGTTTATCCGGTTTTAATCCCTTTTATCTCTTCTTTTGATTAAACTACATCTCTTGTGCCTTATAGGTGTATACGACTATTTATAATAAAGATATGCAACTTGCCTGTCTAAAGAGCCGCTCTGATAATTAGTTTGGGATAATGAGTCCTTTCCTTCAGCCTTAAATCAGAGGGGGGAAATGATGTTGTATACTTCTAAGTGTTCTTTCATCATTAATTTGGAATCACAGACACACAAACACACACATACACACAATCGCATTCACACAAACAGCACTGAAGAGATGAAAATGATTTACTGGGTCAGGCATACAGCGCCTGAGCCATTATTTTAATTTTCACTGATGTTAAGAAAAGTTTATTTCATGCATGAATAACATCACTGCGGAGTTATAAAAAAGGCTTTAACACACAACTTCAGTGAATGTTATTCAGCTCCTAAACTAACTTTTCTCTCTCATTTTTTCCACCCAATTTATTCATGTCCAGCTTCCAGGCCTTACAAGTCCCCCCACCATTGCCAAACAGAACCACCAGTTAGGAAGCAAACAAACAGTCTTGCAAGGCAGACTTCTGGTTTTCATCATAGGGTCAATTAACATAGCCAAGAACTGCCTACTTTGACAGGAAAGGGCCATTTGATTGACATGCAACATAAAGCACTTCAGCTGTGTTCAAAATATCGATATGACAATTTACAGTGGATAAGCTTGTACCGTTATATGCATCAGTACAGTGATGGCATTATCAATATTTATACGTTTATAAGATATCTCGAATTCTCAAAAGGAGGCTTCAAGGTTATAAACCATGACAATCAAATAAGTATGCACTGTGAAACACGCAAGGATGTCTCACTTAAGTCCTACTGAATGCTTTCAATGATCTCTTGACCATGTTTAAAGATTTGATACCATGAACTTCATATAGTTTTCCGTAATCCAGCTCCAAAAGACTCATTCTTTTCAGATACTTTTACATGGAAGTGTGAATGGCTAATCAGAATCCCCAAAGTTGAGGCCAGTTTAGTATACTAAAGATATCAGCATGCATTCAATTGGAATTTCAGAGGTGGGAGCACCCTATTTTTTCCATGGATGCAAGTGCAAACAATACTTTACAATTTATGTGGTATTATACTGGGTTTTTGTCACTGACATCAATATGATTTTGATGCAATATCAAGAATATACTTTCCTATTGCCATTTTATGTTCTGAAAAAGGCAAAAGTCAGGCCTTTAAACTAGTAAAATAAACAAATGATCCCACCCTGCAACACTGCCTAGTGTTCAATGCTATCTGATCAGATTTGAAAACATGCTTATCAAACTACTGAAAACCTCAGTCTTCCTGCCTAACAACACTAACCAGTCTTTGAACTGATTTCAGTAAAATACATGGAACAGGCCTTATGAATGAACAAATGTTTGATTTAGCTTCCTCAGTTGTGACAACCATGTAAACTCTAAGTAAACTCAGCTGGATATCTATGCAGCAGAATATTTTGGTATTACTTTACATGTAACAGGATAAACAGGATAACAGGGTTAATAAGTCATCTTAAGTTAAGGTACAGTTAAATTTATTTAGCAAGTATATCAGGAAAGATTCAATGCATACTTGCATGATTGTGAAAATCAGTGGAATGATATGAAGATGACGCACCATTTAAAGGTTTATAACTGCTTAGAGCGCTTTATCTAAGGCACATGAAGCCAGATGCTACATTTTCAAAACAGTACCTATGCTGGCTGTGCTTCGTTCTGGATTTGGCATCATGTCCATATTAGGAACTCCGGGTCTAAGCTGTTTTTTTCTGGGGGAAAAGACCTTTTTCAAAAATCAATGTTGTTGCATCTTGTGGCTAACAAATAGGTTCCAAAGCTGATATGTTCTGTCTTTTGGACATTTCTCCCCCCAAGTGTCACTGGATCCTCTGAATTATGGCATGGTTTAGCAGTCAAAATACATACATACATACATACATACAAACAAACAAACAAACACTCTGTAGCCCTGTAGCATTATTACTGCATTTATTATTTAGGTACTTTTTGTACCTGTACTTTTCTCACACATTTTAGGTAAGCATTCCTACAAAAAACATAATTCTCTCCAACTTTCATTTTATTTATTCATTACTACTTTAGTTTTAGAACAAATTTTAAGGTAAACATTAAGCAAAAATCTCATTGTTTTGTCATTGAATCGTATTGTATCACGATGCTGCTATTGTGATACTTATTGTACAATTACTTTGCTGACAATACCCAACCTAAATGCAGCTAGTGTGTCTTAAACTGAACAATACGTCAATCATGAAAACTCTCATTGCATCAATTACACTGACTAAACTTTATTATCCTAAACTATTTCACAGCTCCATCTTTCTGGCTCTGTGGAAACCCAGCATCATTCATCACCAACAACATTAAAACTGGGATGAAATCCAGGCGTATGCAGGTTTCAGTGGTCATATTTAAATGAACGAAGAACAACATTCATTTAACAATCTCACCGTTTTAGATCACTTCCCTCCAAAAAATTTCAGATTGTGAATAAAAATAATTAGAAGCACAGGGCAGGTGCGAAGCGACATGATATTGAGAAACAGTGTGGCCATGACGTACAGCCTGGCATGAGTCACTCCTCATTCTGTTATGCTGGAATCTGATGGATTTTAAATTGGGTCATGTGCTCACTGTCTCCTTCTTTCTCTGTTTCTCTCTTTCTCTGCAAACGCACAGTGTTTCACTCTCTTTTTTTACCTTTCTTTTGCAAGCCAGTATGCTTCACGACTGCCCTCTTTCTTTCATCTGATTCGTTTACAGATAATTAGACCCATGGGAGAGTGGGATAACTGTCTAAAAAGAGAGACAGCAATAGAGAGAGAGAGAGAGAGAGAGAGAGAGAGAGAGAGAGAGAGAGAGAGAGAGAGAGAGAGAGAGAGAGAGATGACGACAGTGAGACTGAGAAAGACAGGGAAAAGAGGAAAAGAAAGAAAACAAAGAAGATAGATAGTGATAGTGAAAGAGCAAAAAAGAGAACCAAAGATAGAGAAAAGACAAAGACAGGGTAGGAGAGAGAGAGACATGGAGAGAGTGAAAAGAATGAGTAAGTGAGAGAAACAGGAAGAGGGAGCAAGTGAGTGATAGAAAGAAAGAAGGCAGAGAGAAAGAAAGAGATGGAGAAAAGAAAGAGACGGAGAAAATAAAGAGCGAGAAAGAGAGAGAGAGAGAGAGAGAGAGAGAGAGAGAGAGAGAGAGAGAGAGAGAGAAGACGACAGTGGGAGTGAGAAAAACAGAAAAAGGAAGAGAAAAAACAGAAAGACAACAAAGGAAAGGGGGAACGATTTGGAGACAGTGAGAAAGCAAAAAAGAAAAACAAAAAGATAGAGAAAAGACAGAAAGAAAGGGTAAGAGAGAGAGACACAGAGCGAGTAATAAAGAATGAGTAAGTGAGAAAAAAGGAGAGGGAGCAATAGAGCCATAGAAAGAAACAAGGCAGAGAGATAGAGAAAAGAGAGACAGGAAGGGACAGAGAGAGAGAAAGACAAAGAGATAAAGATATATAAAGAGGGACAGAGAGACTGTAAAACGAAGGAAGAGACAATAAAAGATAAGATACATAAAAAGAGAAATACCCAGAGAGAGAGAAATAGGCAATAAAAGCTAAAACACACCCATAATCACAGGTTAACACCACACAACTCCACTGATATTACAGCCCATTACAGAAATAGAGTGATTATTTACAGATTCATACTCGCACACCATTTTTAAAGTCACATGCCTCTATTGTCTATCCACACTGCTTCATTCTCTGCAGTATCTACAGCAGGCAGTGCATGTACTGTGCAGCCGCAGTGTGAATTTTCTGCTTTTAGAAGGCTGGGTACATTTGTTATGGTAAGCATAACCTAATTTTATATATATGTACTGCAAGCAAATTGTAACCACTTTATCATTGTCTCATTATTTCGGCTCTTAAGACTCGTCTGACAGTGATTAATTCCTAACAACCAATAAACAAAGCCTGGCGGTCCGACTGTTCTAGAAAAAGCCGGCGCCTCTGCGTTTTCTGCTGCTGACACATTTTCTCACTCTCTCCAGGGGGCCTCAGAAACCCTAATTAAGTCGTAATAAGAATTATGTGACATTTTTGATGTTTCTCTAGTTAAGAGTCACTACTCATTCGGCAGAAAGTAATCAAGTCTGACTTAAATCGCATATTAAAGAGCAAATGTGAATATGCATTATTGCAGAACGGGGAAAGTGACAGTCCACCAAAAATTGTATAAGTTTGATTTTCCTTTTTACCCTAAACCGAGTCATTCAGCTGAGACATTACTGAGTCTAAAGTGGGCTTCTTTAATTTCAGCACTGGTGCTAAAAGGTTAATGTAACTAAGAAGTAATGATAATTGATGCCCCACCAATTATCACTGTGCTAACTGCACGTTTAAATCATCACTCATAAAACTTTACATCACTTGTAAAAGTCGTTATGTAATCTAACAGACTTGTTTATGTGGTTTCTGACACTGTATGACACTAATCTATACAGATGAACAGAAGTACTTTGTAAAGCTAATACTTGCCATATTAAATCCTGAATTCTGTCTGAACTCTTGTCTGTTTTTTAGATATTACTACATAATCCAGTCTACTTGAGATTACTTAACAATTTCTCACAGTTTGAGGTAAAAGTGCGATAAGGGGGATTTCCACTGATTTTTCTAAATACTGCATAATTCAGCAGTTGAGATGTAAACAAAGTCAGAGTGGTTTAATATAAAAGGGTTTACTATACAGAATCTTAGGCTCTGATTTATTAACAGTGGTGGTAATAGGAACCAGAGGTCACAGTGTTTACAACACAAATATAGCCTGTTTATTTACAATCCAAAACCACCAACAAATCTGCTTGTGTCTTCTGAGTTACACGTGATGTTAATGATGATAACATAGTGGTATATCGGAAGAATATGTTTTGGTACTATTTTGCCACACAACACTTTGCATGCACCTCTCCTAAAGAATTTAGCAGAGATCTATTGTAAACAATGTCTCAGTCATCAAGCCACATAATTGTAACCATTTCATATAATAACTTTATGTTGTAGTCTTGAATGACTTTCCATCTTAAGCATTTAATTTAAGAATCATTTATAATTAGAGCATGCAGGCTGCAGAATGCTAACTGAAAGGCTATAACCTTATATTACCTGTTTCCTACATTAGCCGTATTGCCCCAATACCAAACTATAGAAGAAAACTTCAGACGTGTCTTAGCTGACTGACTACATTTTTTTTTGTCAAACCGTAACTTTAAGCATCCACTTACAGCACAATTAAAAAATTGTGCCTAATAATTTAGGTGCAAGCATGCATGCTGTAATTTTTCACTACAAATTATGGTTTCTTGCACTGCTGAAAAAAAAAAACCATCATAGCGGAAAGAGACAATTTCAGTGAAGGGACTGGCAGAGTGTCCAATAAGTGACCCCCCACTGATCATTTCTGTTTTGTTTGTTTTGCACACACATAATCCGAATCTGAATGTCATAGCAGGAAGTCTAATCTAGGATCTGCTGCTTTTTGAGATTCAATTCCCAATATGTGACAAATGGAGAACTGTGTGATCCTGGAAACAGAATTTAAACTATACGTTACATTACAGAGCTTAGAAGTATTAACGTTCAAGCACTTAATTGAACATAGCTTGATAAATGTGTATTACAACTGAGCAAGCACACATACATGCGCTCACTCACTAACTAACACAACAACGAGGATGTCCTGATCAATTTTCTTGTCAATTGAGATAGTAAAATCATGTGCAGTATAATGCTGCCTGATTGCGCCCCCTTCTCATTGGCAACTGATTATAGTGTGGGGGAAGGGAGGCACATTGTGGCAGGCAAACCATTTTGCACAAAATTAGCTGATTTTCTACCCCACCAGCAGACCATCCGAGAATGTTTTCATCACGCATAGAAAAAAGAAGCCTTAAATGACTTAAATTTAGTCTAAAGCTTCCTAAGTCATATTTTAGGTCTGTATCTCAATTAGGCAAACAGTAGAGTTTAAGCTTACTTTAAAAAAAATGTTGTAGGACTTTTACTCAGCTGCTCCCCCCCCGTTGGGAAATTAATCATTTCCAACTAGGGTTAAAAGATGCAGAGACCATGTTTAATTGTGATTCTGACCAATAATTTGACTGAGATTCAAACTGTTTCTGGGTCTACTGTTCTATAAATGGAACTGTTTGTATTTCCTTTTGTTTTGGCCAAGAAGACTAGCATATATTTTCTGGGACAAGGTTTGAGCACTAAATGCAGTGTGGCACCCAGACTAATAGTTAGTTGTGGGTTTCTGGTTGCTTCTGACTGATCCAAATCATCTATAGGTAGTGCACAAGCTCTCTGTTATAAGGTTAAATTTCCCTACAAATTTCCCTAAAACTGAACAACTGGAAAACTGCACTCCTTCAAACTGAAATAGTCTAAAATAATCGTTAATTCCTGTTTAATTCCTATTATTTATCTTTCATTCCTATTTCCAGCCAAAGGCTAAGGACAGATTCATTGCACCTTTTTCGAGTACCGTTTCACCACTTCAGGTAATATTGTAACACCACCAACAAGCCTACGTAAACCAGGGCACTTTTCAGCCTATGGGCTACTATTACTGCAGCCTGTAGACTATTATTATTATTATCACTATTATTAATAATAATAATAATAATAATAATAAGCTATTTATAAGATAAACAGCTACATTAAAACATGTTAGTAAGAAAACAAGAAAATCCTGTGTTGTGTGACTGCTTCTGGCTGCTAAATTTATAGTCATGCTCATTATGCATTATTAAGTTGTTAACAATGCATTATAAGCAGTGTTCATAACATGTTATGTAAGTTGTATTTGTCAGCTCTCAATAAAGTGAGGCAGACTGTACTAAAGGCTCCTCCAATATCATGAGTGAGGCACTAATTTGAAGGATGTACTAAAGGATTCATTGAAACCCTGCAACAGCCAAAGTAAAGCACATTACAGGCTTCAAATGTCAGAGTTTAAACTAGAGGTGCTATCAATAGTATTTTTCCCCAAAGTGGGAAAGTCAATGTACACCACTGTTAGCTTGGCGCTAACTTAACACTGCATACCCGATAACTGATAGCAGAAATTAGCATTACTACAGTGTGGTGGTGTTTGAAAGTGAAGGTTTCTATTGGTTAATGTTAGAACCAGTGAGGGAACCAATTACAATGATAGCAATCTACTAACTCGCCTCTCACTCCTTGCTCCATAGTAATTCATGCTCAGCGTGATGTCAGAGGGAGTTTCAGGGGAGGGGCCTGATGGGTACTTGGTTTGCTGTGATTTAATGTAATTTTTGAAGCGAAAGCACAGTTAGGGAAGCACATTGTAGTAAGAAGACTCATTCGATATTTGTATTTTCATAGAAAATACAGCTGCACAGTGCACATTTCAAGTACAATAAATTTATTAAGATTAGTCTTGTTTAGATATGATATTTTCCTTCACCTGTAAAGTTTTCATTTTGGCTATACAAGGTTTTATTCTGACAGCGACTATGCTAAGCCACCAATGACCTTAAAATTCTACATACACTCTAACATGTATATTTAGCCTTTTGGAGTACTTTTTTGAAATGACAATTTCAAATGTCTTGAATATGCTACTTTCATATTTCAAATCGCTCCTCTATAAGTAAAGGACTCCTTTTCTGAATGCACTCTTTGCACAATTTGATGTGTGGCTAGTCTAGCTGCACTCCGACAGAAAGCACTTAGCTTAAACACAGTTCGCACTGGAATTGCAGATATTGATTCATTTTGTTCTCCACTTTAAACCAGTTCCACCCTGCATTCACCTAGAAAGCTGTTTACTTCTGAAAACGTGCCTCACTGCTGCAGGTTGTGGATCATTTCCATTTTTAAATATCACCTCTATGACAGCAGTGTAAATAGAGCACAATAAATAGCCTTAATAAGGGTCAGAACTAATTCAGGCTTAACAGAGCTGACATCAACCTATAAAGAAATGCTTTTATTTGTTCCAATAATAAAGTTTTTAGATCAGATCAGGACAGCACTACCTATTGCTCAAACTATTTCCTGTTACCATTTTAAACCACTAATAATAAACGTGTAAAAGTAGACCTTAAAACAAACCATGACATTTTTGCCGCAAACAGCCACTGTCTGAATAAAGTACTACTACATAACAACTGTAGCATTTGGAATTTAATAATTCATTTATACAGCTTAAAATTCACAAATTACTTTGTTTAAATGTGTTTGGGAGATTTTAGCAGCATGAATAAAAATCTGTATCAGTTCAGTTGCTGCTGTGCCTTAGGTCTGTTTAACATGTACTAAGTAGTTGAAAGAGAGGGGGAGAGAGAGGAGAAGAGAAACAACGAGAGACAAAAGAGAGAAATTAAAGAGACGAGAGACAAAAAGAAAAACAAAGAAAAGCAACCATGAGAAAGAGGCAGAAAGAAAGTAAGGAGGGGGAGGGGAAAGAGAGAGTCTGAGTCAGAAAAAGAGAGAGGAGAGAGAGAGAGAGAGAGAGAGAGAGAGAGAGAGAGAGAGAGAGAGAGAGAGAGAGAGAGAATGAGCTATCCCAAGAGGGTTGTCTTACTCATACGCACATATTCACAAACTCACTATCAGGAGTTTCTGATCAATAGGAGCGGATTTGGTGAGTATCAGCACAGAGGCAGTGGGTGGTTGGAGGCTTGAGGGGGGGCGTATTTCCTATGAGAGCAACACATACACTCTCTGAATGACAGACTCCCAGAATGCCACACACTCGCTGTGTGGAATCCATTTACTAAAAATAACTTTCAGGTGATGTGATCACAGGCTGAGGCCCGAACAAAAACTTGGTCGATGACGATAACTACCAGGTCTTCTCCAAAGTCCACTGCAGTGTCCACTGCAGAAAAGAGATACTGGACCAGCCTAATTAAAACTGTGATTAATACCATTAGCTACAAAAAGATAGCAGAGCTGAAACTCCTCACAGAAAGTGACTTATTAGTCTGAAAAGTACAGAGAGACAGACTTTGTACAAAAAAAAAAGCAATGTATTGAACACAAACTACGATATATGAAGGGTATAACAGAATAATGCATCACTGTGTCATCAACATGTCATAATGCATCTTAGAGGTGGGCAATATGACTATGTCATGATTATCATGATGAAAAACTTCCAACAGTGATGCACTTTGTAGGGATTATTTATAGGCAAGCGATTTGTCTCTAGGATTCTTTATTTTTAGCGGGAACGCTTCTGATTTGAGCTTGGTGCTTGTGAAACCATGGCAACCAATGGAAAGCACAAGTTCAGAAATGCCCACAGTCAACCAGTGACCAGTGATTTAGGTGTCAAGAGGCAAAAATTGGCTCCTGGAGTGAACACAGGGTGAGAATTTGAACCTAAAAACAAGACTATTTTAAAATTACCTGAACCTCAAATAGTAAGTTAACAGAAAAATGTGTCTTACATTTTGTTAACTTATTATTTGAAGTTAAATAATCTCACATTTTTAAGTCAAAAACACCTTTTTTCAACTGTGCACTCATGCATATGATACTGAGATTGAAGCTTTTAATATACTGAAATAACTGTTTTGTTACCTTTGTGAAAACATTTAATATTTTTAAATTTTTAAAAGTTTAAAAAGTACTGTTTAGAGTTGTTATAGAGGTCAAAATATCTATTTTTTTTTTTAATCAAAAAAATTCTGAACAATACTTGGCCTTACTGCAGAACCAAAAAACTGGTGTTGTTCCTCTTTCTCTCTCTCTCTCCCCCTCCATCAGTTCCAGCGCCTAGTTTTGCTCAGGAGTGACTCATCTCTTGTTTTAAGTCTTTTGTTTTCTGTCACGCAGGTTGCCACCACCTTTCCTGCCACCAAACAAAACCTTCAGTCACTGTCAAATACAAAAAAGCGCGATTCCACACGACAAAGGCTGCCTTTCTCTAACATTTCTGTCACCTTACCTTCACTTACTGTTTTTTAAATAGTTTCTAAACACTGCAGAGGCAACGAGTTATGGAATACAAATCCTTCCAGAAAAAAAAAAAAACAAAAGTTCCCTGCATCTTCAGTCATCCTTATCCTAAGAAAGGGCATCCTTAAAAGACCCATATCATGGAAAACCGCATCTTCCTATACAAATATATGTTTTTAGATAAAATGTTCAGCGTAGTGTTTAAATATTGTTACTGTTTCAGAATATACTATTCACTCCCCAGTCCAGTCCATATACAGAAAAGATAGTTTTGAATTAACTTTTTCATGATGTCACATATACCCGCCTATTCAGCCTATGGCCATTTAGCCCAGCCCATTCAAACTCTAGCTATAAGGAGTGTTTCCCCCTGGATTGCAGCCAATAAAAACAGAGATCATTTGCAGAAAATGAACTGAAACAAAAAACAACCTGTTTTAATTTTAAGGTATAAAGAGAAGATGGAGAATGGTAAGGTAAAAATGAATTTAAGACTATTTTTGGTACATAAAGCCAGACAAATATTATATGTGGACTTGAGGGAGTAAAAAACACGAAATACAAGGAAAAACTGAAGGATATTTGTCCTTTAAGAAGACCAGTCCCCTAAATTTCATTTCCACTATGAGCCACTCTTGTTGCCTCTTTGTATTTTTTTCATGATGACCATTTGTTATTTTTGGCTCCTCGTTTCGAAATGTGGGTAAAAGCTGCATCCATTTACTCTGTATGTACTTAAGCGAAACTGTGGTCTATCTAATTTCTGAGTAATTCCAAATTACAATACTTTTACTTTACTCAAGTGCATCTGTGAGAAAAAGAGTCTAGTTATTTCTTCCTGAGTTTGCTTCCATGTTTGGGTCTGATTCCATTCATTTCAGCACCTGGACTGCTTTGCTGACGTTCAAACCTCTTTCTCTCCACCTTCAGCATTTTATTTCTGACTGAAAGCATCCCAAAACAGAACAATAACGCCCACCAACGTTAGCTTCAAAAGCTAATCTCACTGAACAGCACATTCACCTGAGAAAGGCTCTAAACTATTTATGCACAGTACTGTGACAAAAAGAAAATATAGCTAAAAGTAGCCATATTTAAGAACAAACAATATAAATATTGACAAATAAACAGTAAATGAACAATAACATTACACAAGTTACAACAAGCAAAGTAAATATACCAAGCTAGCTATAGACAGGCTAGCGTATGTATGCTAATATTAAACTTACCTGAGGTAATTAGAGTAGTATACTGGTTCAACACCCGTCTTGCTAACAAAGACAGTCTTTCATGGTGACCCCTTACCAACTAGTTACCGAAAAAAGTCCGTTTTTTAGTCGTTTCTTTAAAAGGCCGGTTTCGTCTGTCTTGTTGCTTCACCTTGGTTTAATTAGAAGTCCTAACAGAAGCGCCTCATGAAACACTAATTAAGCCAAACGGCGACACCTGCCGATTAACGGTTCCCACTGCTCGCAGTGTGGGCGTGTCTAAACGGCAATGGGCGTGGTTATTGGTAGATTGTATGAGAGGAGCTGTGCTGAAAGGCTTTTATTATCGTTAAAAGAGGCTCAATGATCTGTGTTACTTCACCCTGTTCTGTATCTCACCCTAAACCCAACCTTGTATGAATAGGCTGTAAACTATATAAAACAACATAAAACAACAGTCTGTCTATTACTATCTCTGTAGTAGCATGACATCTGCTGCCCGTCTCCAGGCCTTGTGGTAATAGCTGGACTTTATTATTATTAACGCAGGCCAGTCAACAGGAATAAGTTTTTGCCACACCCGTTGGATAAGTGACTTATCTATGTTAATGGTTTTATCTTTTTGTAAATAGACTAATAGAAGTTATGGTTAGTGTAAATCAAAAAAGTGGAGTGATCTTTTCGCTGTTGTCATTGCTGTTATATGTATGGGAGTACTGTGCTCACTGGTCATACATTTGAACCTGTATAACACATAAAATCCTGAGTTTCTCTATTTCTACACAGATAAAGTTCTTGTCAAATATGAAGATTATTATTTTTTCACCTTTTGTAGAGTCAGCTTGAGCTTCCTTGGATTTCCTTAGCCGAGGAAACTAAGTTTGTCCTGGAGGGGACAGTGTATGTTATACAAAGACCACTGAAAATTTTTAATAATAATGGAAAATCCCACCGATTTCTCAAAAATTCTGCATATTTCAATCACTTAATTCATCACATTCAGAGTAGGTTGACGCAAAATTTAGAGAAATTTACTGACATATTGACTCTGATTTCTTTACAGTGATTGTAATAGCAAGGAGGGTTTACAATATCTACAACTCCAATATGGCCATTTTATTGTCCAGTGAAGTCTCCAGTGAATTTACACATTTTTTAAAGTTTGTATATGTAATGTTGATGATGGTAAAATAGTGGTAAATCTGAAAAAGTATGTTTTGCTTGGGTACTATTTGGCCTCACGACACCCTGCATGTGCCTCTCCACCATGGATGTGTTTAAAAACTACATTTTATGCCAAAACCTTCTCAAAACTATCATGAAGCAATGTCTGGGGTATTAGGAAGTGAATTCACAGCTACTTAATGTACTAACATCCTGTGAGGGAGCTTTTAGAGACATTAAACTCTAAAGAACTCTAAGTTTGTTTTGTTATCGCCACCACTGTGAACAATTCTGACTATGTTCTGAAGTAATCTAATGGAAATGGAAATGTGTACCATAGATGCAAATACTTTGTATCCATTAGCGGTGCTGTTGTATCACCATAGATTTCCCCCAGCAAGATCCTACTAGCAGAACCAAAGATAAATAAGAAATTTGACTTAAGCCAAAGGTGTAGAGCACATTTAGTTTGCTGAATGATAGAAATAATGAGACACTGTGTGAATAATTCTCAAGTTATCTGAATGCCTGTGCTCTACTGTGGCCAGGTAATGTCTTTGTTGTTTGTGTCTTTGTTGTTTAGACTGTATGAAGTTCTAACACGGTTCCTCAGCACCGTCACATTTGAAGTAGGCGTGATGAGATCCACATACTTTAATAAAACGGGGAAAGTGTGTTTGAATTATGTTGATATATTTGCGGGACTGCTGAAAAGAGCGCCGCAGTCGTGCCACACTCGCGTTCAAAGAGAAGCGATGTGTCACTGCTCAGAGTCAACAAGAATAAATCTGCATTAATAAGTTTCCCCTTTTCTTTGGAACAGAACAGAAATATAGCTTTTATCTCCAGCTTACCTCCTACTTTGGCCAAAATTGCCTATCATTTGTAAAGCCAACGTGCGAGCAATAATGTCAGACAGATGCGGCACTTATCAGCCAAAATTCATTGTGCTCTCGGACTCTAGGTTGATTAAGAATACCACTCGACACAAAAGAGCAAACACCCTTATCAGATTGTGGCAAGAGAAGAAAAATAAGCCCAACCACCATTCGCCCTCACTGCTTCCCTGCCTGCTCTCCTCTAGCCTGCGGAGTAAAGGAGTGAAGAGTGGTAGGGGAGGACAGATAAGTGTTGGGAAGAGGAACAACCTGTCAAGATGGAAGTAGATAAATAGGACGTTCCACGTGGATGGAAGTCCTAAGCATTGGCAATCGTCTTTCCCTAAAGTGCTTGGTACTAAACACAGACAAGGTTACACAGGATCTATCATTTGAGGCTTAGTTCGGTCACTTTTTGGGAGGGAGGGGATGAAGGCAAGGTCAGAGACGGTGAAGAAATTTAGCTTTTGGGTTGTTGTTGGAGATAGATAGATATATAGATAGTTAGCATTTAGCTTTTGAAGAACAGCCATAAATCAGTGTTGATACGCCAGACAACTGACCTATTCATGCTGCACCCACGAAGGTGTTCTTTTGGAGCTGCAGTTGAGAGGTTGGACAAACTTTGCTGAACGCTAGCAAAAATCACTATAAAAGAAAAATCAGTATGCTCAAGTACTAGAACACTAAAGCTTGCGTGTTGTTGCAAATACATTTGGTCGCAGGCATAAGCTGAATGTTCGAAGACAATAGCTTTTATAGAACAGCTAAGAAAAAAGCAAAGCAAAGAAGCCCCATTGTATCAAATGTGCTTTAATACTGGCAACTCCTTACGCCTAAAAAGCAGCACTCTTTTGAGTTACACACAGAGCCGTAAAACTGTCATAATATCAGGTTCAGGTCAGCTTTTTAAATATTTCGTTTTTGTTCCAGTTACACTGCAATGTGTTTCACAGCCCGTCTTGTTTGCCCATTCCAGTTCGTTTAGTCACAGCCACCAAATCAAAAAGCTGGTTTAAGGGCAATGACAGGAATCTGGAATTTGATGTCAAGTTGTTGTCCCACCTTTCTTCAGAATCTGATGGGCTACAGGTCAAATCTAAGTTATCTAATGTGTCCATTTTCTGTGCTATGTTTTTTTGAAGAAGGAAATAAGTACCGGTGAGCTGCAGTGTAAAGTATGTATTATAACCAGCGCTCAATGGAATGATACAGTTCTTGTGGAAAATAAAATGGGTTGAGAGCGTCTCAACCAATCAGATTGTGTTGTTGGAAAGAACTGTTGTATATTACACTGTAGCTAATTGAAACTAGGCCCAATTAAAGGACAGTTGCTATGGTGGAGCACTTTATTTGCAGTGTCTGCAATGGTCTGTGGAGGAGCCTCCTCTGCATCTAGCGCCAAATTATATGGTCTTTCAAGGATTTATAACTGCAGCAGCATCATAACTCCTGACCCCTGATCAGCTGGGAAGGAAGGTAGCTATTGAAGTAAATAATAAACAAGAGATTTTTCAACATGACATAATCAAATGCACAAAATGAGCCTTACCCCTATGCACCGCTGCAGTATTTTTGCATCTGTGAAGAGATTCACAAGGGAAGCATTAAACATTTTTCTGTTTTCCCTGCTCCTCACCACAAAATGGCAACTCACGTTGAATGATCACTGCACAAATTAGTTAACATTAATTAACATTGTGACTGCCCCCATTTGCTGTCTCTCCCCAATCAGTTGTGTAGTTCAGATTGAGCTTTCGCCACATTTGTTTTTTATTGAAAGCTTCATTTTGGGTTCAACTGTAGCTTTGCTGGTCATCCATATAATGACAGGACGCTCTTTCTAAAAATCTTTTACAGCCAATTGCAATAAAATGGTCTACTTTTCACACGTAAATGGGAGCAACACACATTTAAAAACAAATTACTCTGCAGTCCTTCCAAAATGGCTCTGCTCTGTTTTCATAGTAGTTTGCATTGCGGAAGCTAATCCCATATAGAAATCTGATATTTGGCCATATTTCCACATCCATCATAAAATACTTGATAAATAAAATACTAAAAATATGTGTACATACATGTTGTGTACATATACGTAAGTATCCAAGTTTAGTCTGATTAATGGGGGAGAAATATATGCATAATACATGGACTGAACATATATGTCTGATACACAGTTGACTACATCCCAGTACAGTTATTAATGTTATGTTATCTGTTTGCTTTAAATATTAAATCATTTAATTATGCAAGAGATCAATATTTTTTATTTATTTCATGTTTGAACAATTTTAATGCATAGCTTACAGTGTGCGTATTTTTAGACTTCAGTTATATAAATTATACTAATTTTCATTTCATTAGGAAGGATGTGGAAATGTCAAAAGATGTTTAATAGCTTTGTATTATATAAATGTAGCTAGCATATATGAGCATGTGCCATTCGACTATGATTAATGTTGTTTTGAAATGTTTTTAAATGGTTATTACATATGCGACTGAGAAATGCAACCTTCATAATTGAGACACTGCCAATGGCATTAGCCGCCATGCTAGTATTAGCTCAATTACATTACAAAAACAGCTACAAGCAATCTATCCTAACATTTTGAAATAAGTACTGCGTTCCGAATGTATGTATTCACAAACGAAGTTTACTGCACTACAGTTTTTTTCATTAGGTTGAATGAGATTTCTCCTGGTGTTCTGTAAAGCTTGTCCAGCATAGCAGTAGTTGCAATGAAAGAACACATTTCTGGTTGGAGTATGGATAGGTCAACTGACCATTTAGTTGATGAAATGTTTCACAAGTTACTAAAAAAATGAACACACAGTTTACATAACTGTGTCAAGGTTAGTTTGAAAGTGGCACTTTTTCAGGGTTTTTTTGAGATTCTTCCACCCAGAACTTAGAAAACACAGTGCAAACACATGCTGTGAGGATTGAGATCAACTGTGAGGATGACATAAGTGTTGATTAACATTTTTCCGAATTGTTATAGCACAGTTTGCAGACAGAGGTGAAGTTGCGCGGTGTGGCTTCGCACGTCTATAAATAAATGTGAGTGTGGCTTCACACTGGCTGGTGAGAACCATGAGATGTGTGTTAATGAGGAGTAAGGAGGCAGACTTCAACAGTATCTCTCTTTCTCTCTTTTTTTTCTCTCCCCCCAACTTCGACAGTTTTTCTTTGTCTTGCAAACTGACTTGCTTAGAAAACAAATACTTCCTTTAAGACTCTTACGTCATTGTGTACAGACTTAGAGTTTCTAAGATTTTCTAAGGGTGTTTTTCCAATGCAAAAGTACCAGCATCTTTAGCACCAGCTAACTGGAACCATGCCCTTTCACTGGCCATCGGTCTGATACTGAAAGTTCTAGTTTTTGGTATCTGCTCAAGATTGGTACCGACAGGACCCAATATTACTCAGTGGTGTTCTGCTCTGTCTTTGCGAACACATGCAACTGAAGCCAATGACAATTTAGCGAACCACAATGAAAGCTAGAATGATATGTTGATGTGTCAATTGGTATTTTTAGAATTACTTTGTAAAAAGTAATTTTAATTGTAATTGGGGGCAGATGTGGGCTGGAGGTTAGGGAACCAGCCCTGTGACTGGAAGGTTGCTAGTTCAATCCCCTTGGCTGACAGTCCATGACTGAAGTGCCCTTGAGTAAGGCACCCAACCCCAATCGCTCCCTGGGCGCTGTGGATAGGGCTGCCCACCGCCCTGGGAAAGTGTGCTCACTGCCCCCTAGTGTGTGTTTGTGTTCACTAGTGTGCATGTATGTGGATGTTTCAATGCACAGATGGGTTAAATGCGGAGGTCTAATTCCACAGTGTGCAAACACAGTTGGCTGATAAAAGAGCTGTCATAAGTTAGTTAGCTAATGGTAGCACTTATGATAGCCTCCACAAAACAAGTGTTTTTGTTCAAATTTACGCAGTGAACAAAAAATATAAGCTTTGCTTGATATTACATGTGTCCTTGTGTAAATGTGGACATTTGTATGACTGTGTGAGAGCAAAAAGTTGGAGCATATTATTTAATATCAGCCAACAAGCTCAGCTAACTAACTAGCAAGCAAAGTAGCTAATTAGCCAAATTAGGCTCTTGATAGTGGCATAAAATGACCAGACAGACAATTAAATTATTAATCGTGGTTGCAATAGTTCCAACTTTTTCCCAAGCGGGCGGAACTTGAAACGGAAGTCCCATTGGTTCCCAATTGGGTCATTTCTTGTTTTTGAATGTGCAGTGAAAAAAATGCCCACCATAGGCCTACTACTGCTCAAGAACCATCGCCACGCGCTCTTTCCAATATTAACGGGATTAAGTATTAGAAGACTTTCTTCATATGCTGAAAGGTTTTAACCCCTTAAACATTAATTGATCTGTCCATGCCACTCACATTAATGTGATCTTTCGTAGCAACTGTTGAGAGGTTGGACAAATTTTATAAACTGTTGGCAAAAATCCCATTTAACATGATAAATTTTAGGTTGGAATTTAGATTCACTACACAATTTTCAGTGTAAAATTCTATACTAACTAGTTGGACTACATTGTTGTATCTATTCAATATTAGACAGGTTGGAAACAAATAATTACCACCATGTTAACATCAGCTCAGCTCTCAGCTGAGAGAGTGACTTTTCACATACATGCAAAAAAGCATATAATTTGAAACTAATAAAGCAACCTGGCAACAGTTACTATGGTCCAAGTACTGTGGTATCCTATCTTGCATCTACCATTTCATAGTAGTTACTGAATAATTAATAAGTGACTGTATGTAAGGGCTTAAGATGACTAAGTGAATAAAATGCCTTCTGTTTTCAGGTCGCTACAAATTATATATATAATTACCTGACTTAAAGTAAATTTGGTAAGGTTTCAGGGCCTTAATGAACCAGTATTTTTCATAATAGCCTTGTCACGGTCATGTCAAAGCCACCTGTGGAGATACTATTTGATTCAGATGAATTCTGTCGGTAGCTCAGGCAAGGAGCTCCAAAGACAGCTGATAGGGTTGTTATTGTTTGAGAGAGTTAATTTCCAGGCTATTAGGGACCAATATAGAGTTCCATGGTGGGTGGAAATACCCGGTCAGCCTGTAGCAAAGGCCCTTGTTTGTTAGTATGCTGCATTTTTAATTTAGTCTCAAGTGAGGCCCTCTGATAAACTACACACTTTCCAGACAGTCCATCAAGTCCCATCCACGATGCTCTTTTTAATTAACAGGTTAATAAATGTTGCCGTAGATTTAAGTGACCCTGACATTTTCAGCAGGAGGGATGGAATCGGACACTGCGGTAAATTTGTCACTCGTTAGTGTGGGGGAGAAGAAAATATGGCATCAGCGATGGTTGGAGGCTGAAGCTTTATTTACTCATTCTTGTCCCAGGAGAGAAACGGATTGGTAGGGGCATTCAAGGGTCCAGTAGGAGGGGGCAAACATTTAGACTTCCCCGCTGCACATTATGCACAATTAATGATCTATTTACCTATCTGCTGTCCATTACCCCTACTTTGGCCAGCCGCTGGGTCTGGGGCAGACAGATCCTGGCCGCTCTGATAGATTTCCGGGCGGGATGAGCTATTCGTCAGTGTCGAGGCTTGATTAGTTGTTTGTGTACGCGGCGGGACCCTCCATCTCCCTGAGCGAAAGAAGCCTGATTGCTCCCTCTCTCCTCCACATCCATTGTGCCACACTGACACCCTGTTATATGCCTCCTGCCGACAAGCACGAAGCCAAATTTACACATTCGACCGTAGCACTCACGCTGTATTCGTCAGATCAGATTAGAACCTTGCGTTACTCGGACATATGCAGCAATCTGTGTTAAAGAAGTGGTTCAGCAAAAAAATTTATTTACCAAATTTTCAAAATGTTCTTAAAACTAATGTAAAACAATGTCTCTGACATTAGGCAGCAGATTTTTCAATATCATAGTATGTAATAACTTTCTGTGAAGGAGCTTTGAAAGGCATTAAACTCTTTAGACGTGTGGTTCCTATCACCACCACTGTGAGCAAATGTAGAATGAGCCATTTCACATCAAACCACTCTGAATGACTTTGTGCACATCTTAACAATGTAACTGTGCAGAAATTTGGAAAAGTTTTACTTTAAATGCATGCGTTTCTCTAAACTTGCATACATACGTATCACTTATGTGCACTTACATATAACACAACTGTAAAGCAACAAAACATTTTCCTGAAAAGAAAAAATAAATGGAATATATTTTGTCATTTTTTTTATAATTTTTGTGTCACTTATCCCAGTTGCGGGAAGTGAGGTCATAGGCCTCTAGAGAGCCTATTATGCAATATTATGCAATAGGAAAATAACCTTTAAACATATAAAACATTAACAACTGCCTAATTGATTTATTGATTGATTGATTGATTGATACATTGGGAAGTTTAATAAATGTGGGCAAATGTCAGTTTTGTTTCCCTGTAGATCAAACATTATGATCACTGGGGACTGTTTATGACCACTCATATTGTTCTAGGGGGTGCCTTGTATGTGTGTTGTCTCCAGCGGCCTTGTCCTTGTCCTATCAAGGTCTGTTTGTTTGGGCTGCTGCTGCGGCATCTTCCCTCTTATCTCTTCTTCTCTTCCCCCACACAGAGCAGAGTGAGTGTCTGAGGGAAACAGGGCTGTTTCGGATTAGCTCAGCCTGCTTGTCTGCGTGTTTGTGTGGCTGACTGACTGAGTGGCTGGCTGCCTGATCAGCCTCTCCACCTGTCTGCTTCCATTCAATGAGCTATACAAGTGTATCAGACGGATTTATCAAACACCGGGGGGAGCTTTTAAAAAAGAAGAATGCGCCAGATGTTCAAGCAAAGTGATTCAGCGGCAACATCAAATATTGACGAGATGTAATCTTACGGACATACTACTTATTGCAATGTGTATCTTTTTTTTTTTTTAATTACAAGATATGTTTGGTAATTACTTGTTTGGAAATTGCTTGGAAAAGAGCTTGTTCTTCATGACGAACAAATAAGACACCGTGTAATGCTAGTTGTAAAGACTAGCGTGATTGCACGTGTTTAAATTCGCCATGCAAGCTCAAAATGCCTCAGGGCTTCAGAATGTAGCAGCATAAATTGAGCATGAGGCACAGACAGCTAACGAGACGGATCCCTAACTAGCCTTTTACCCCACATTTAAAGTACATTAGCAGCCATGGTAGTGAAACAGGCTAATAGGGAAGCCTACTGGGTGAGTCTGATTACTCTGGACTGCAGGGCATGGAGGTGTTGCCCCCCCCCGGCCTGAGAGGGGCTGTAGTTTATCTCGTACCAGGCATGAGAATTAGGTGTAGATTTAGCAAGTAACATAGTGTGCCTAAAGCACACAGTATTAACCCTTCGAATGCCTGGGGTTTTTTACATCAGCTCTTGTGTTGCATCCAACCACATGAAGAGCCAGTATATGGATGTAAGCCACTAAAATCACAAAACTATAATATTGTGTAGATATTTTTGTAAACAATAGCTTAGGGATGTTACACTCTAAAAGATACCAATTTACACACAGTCATGCCTGCATTTGCCAGTGAATTTCATTTCGAAAGCATTTGTCAATAAACAATTAATAATTTCGCACCACAGGCTTCTGGGGTGAAAAAATTTTGCATGTGAAATTTAGTGTTGAGCTCAACTATGCTAAACTTTGACAAGCAACTTTGTATCTTCATACAATAGTGCTTCTGCTCTGGCTATGTTGACCGCTGAGGGGACGGCCTTCATAGCACTGAACCTCCAAACGCTAAGACACAACCCTCTTACCATTTTCATCCCCACCAGTTATAAAGCAAATGAAAGAGAGACTGTATGGTACGCAGTCAGTCGGGAAATTATATTATTACCTTTACTTTTGTGGTTTCACAGTTTGTTTTAGACAAGGTAGCCAGCTTGCTGTTGTGATGTGAGCTTCATTCAGCTAACTGCAGCTACACACAAGTCATCCTACTGGCACCAACTATGTCAGATGTCTACATTTTTTGGTATGACTCAGTGTGCAGCACTATACTTCCTCAGGTGTATAATTATCTGAAATAATTATGCTTATTTTTCTATCACTTTGTTTACAGTAAGCAAGTTATCTAGCTTGGAAACTGCACCTACATGGAGAATGTTTTCGTTGCCAATTTCTCAGACCTTCCTTGGTCAAGCCCATATCCAAGGCGACGAGAACTGCAAGTTTCTAGTGTGACTGCAGCTTTAAGCATTTAAAAACAGCAACAACACTACTACAATTGGTTAATTGATTCATTTATCCCAACAACTCAATCATGGGGTGACGGGGAGGTGGAGCAATAAGCTATCTGCCACTCTCGTCTCAGGAGTTCTGGCGGTGATCTGGTGTCAGCAGCATAAGCACCTTTAAAAAGAGCAGAGAGGGAACAGAGAGAGAAGTGAAGGACAAGCAGCAGCAGCAGACTGAAGAGCTGAAAAGTCAACTTTGAGTGAAGGACTGAAAAGTCTGGCTTTGAAGCCCCTGAAAAGCTTTGGTTTCATTGTTTGTGTTTGGGGTGAAAATAAAGTTAAAATGCCTGCTGTAATTTTCAGCCCTGCCTCCAGCTTCCTTCTTGAGCCCAGATGTTGCACATGTTGTGTTATGTTCACCAATAATGCATGCACAAGGCAAGATAAGTTTATTTAAATAGCAGAATTCACACACAAGGGCAATTCAATGTGTTTTACATAAATAAAAATAAAAGGATCATCAAATAAAAACAGACAGTAAAAATGTAAAAGAGGACGTTGAGTATAAAGTGCAATAGCTTAAAGACAACATAAAAAAAAAAAACATTAAGGGAATTTAAAGAAAAATGGTGCAAGTGTTATTAAACTTAGCTTACTCAAGGTGCTGATTCAAGACGCTAAAAATAAAATGAATTAAAAAAATAAAATGCTATAAGATTAAAGTGCAGGTCTTTTAGCTCAGTTATATGCCCATGTGTCAACCTGGATTTAAAAACACTACATTTGGGGCATATCTAAGATCTATAAGCACCTCATAGCATAATAACTAGCTACGGGTAACTTGCTTATGCTAAACGTTACTATATGTCTATGTTGTTGGTCATCTGCGCTTGTCAGCCACAGCTCTAGCCGTTTACCTCCAATTTGTAGCACATTAGCACCTGTGTTCGCGGAACAGGTTAATAGGAAAGTCAGTAGACATCCTCAAGCTTCCTGGGAGAGATTGATTATTCTGGACTGCAGGGCATGAAGGTGTTGCCCCTTGGCCTGAGGGGGCTGTAGTTTATCTTGAGCTAGTCAGCTGAAATAAGTGTAGATCTAGCGTGTAGCATAGTGAGCATAAATCACATGCCGTGTGCTAAGAAGCAGCATTAAGCTCTAAAATGCCTGTGGGTTTTTACATCAGCTCTCGTGTCACATCTAACCCCAAGCAGAGCCTTTCCAGTATATGGGTGCAAGCCACTGAAATCATATAGATATTTTTGTAAACATTTGCATTGCATAGTGTAACTATTAGCATAAAAACAAGCTAACCTGCTCTTGGCAACTTGCTATTATTATAAACACTATAAGCAATGTAACTATAATCAAGGAGATTGTCCATATTGTTGGTCATCCCTGCTGTAAAAAAAACAGCTTAGATCAGCACAGCTGGTCACCAGCCAAGCCAGCATATCATTGCCATCCAAAAAAAGCATACATCTTGATTTTTATTTTATTTTTACTTTTCTGCATCATTTGAGTGAAAAAACTATTCCAAAATTGCTTGGAATAAAATCTCTTTATATTACCTTACATTGAAAGTAAAGAACATTTTTGCCCTCTCCTGTAAACATATCCACTTTCAAGATACATGTTTTTCTTTGGACAGCAATGATATGTTGTATATGTTGTAAACCAGCACCTGACCAGCACCAGACCAGCATAAACAAGCTTAGGCCAGCATGGAATGCATACTGGTCTATGCTTTTTTTCCTGCAAGGATGTGTGCTTGGCACCCACAGCTCTCACCATTTACCCTGCATTCATAGTGCATTATCATTATATGTTAGCGGAGCAGGCTAATAGGGAGTCAGTAGGCTTCCTCAAGCCTCCTGGGCGAGATTGATCACTCTGGACTGCAGGGCATGGAGGTGTTGCCCCCTGGCCTGAGGGGGGCTGTAGTTTATCTTGAGCCAGTCAACTGAAATAAGTGTAAATCTAGCACGTAACATGCTGCACATAAATCACTGTGCACACTAAGAAGCAGCATTAAGTCTGAAAACGCCTACTGTTTTTACCCTCAGCTCTGATGCTGTTTCCATCCACAGGAGTTTTGCCTTTCCACTGAAGCCACTGAAATCACTTTGTATCTCGTACTATTTTCAAATCCCATTATCAAATTGGCAAACTGGCAGTGTAAATCTTTGTCAGATGTAAACTTAATATTACAATAAATATCTTAATTATTATGCTATAGACCGCTGAAGTCACGCTGTCATTCGGTTGTCGGCATCATGCCCTTAACTCTAGCTCTAAGCTCTTTTTTTCTATGGGAAAAAAACAATGGAGTTTCCAAAAATCACCAATCACCAATCTCATCAAAACAATCCACACAGTCAACTCTTTTTCAAGTAGTTGAAAGGCTTCGGCACTGGTAGCCCACACTTATTTGTTTTTTTGCGATTGTTGTTTAAGGCCTACTTTCATACAACACTTCATTGTTTCAATTCTTTACTGAACTTGTAATTCCAAAATTATACACAAAACAAAACACATTTTTGTTTACCACAGAACAATTTTCAAAAACACCACTATTTTTTCCATAGAGGAAAAACTGTGTAGAACTGTAGTTTCTAAAATGGGTATGATGCTGCCTACAGAAAGAAGCATGACTTTAGATCTCTATTGGAATAGCACTATACATGCAAAAACAGCAACAATAGTAGGATTGACTTTAATGGGCTGGTTGGCTGGGTTGTTGATTGATTTGCTTATTTATTAATTTAACAAACAGACACTCTAAATCTTCTACAGTTCTGTACTTCACTGTCTTTAATGTTAAGGAGACTGTATCCTATATTTTTCTTGTATTTTTTATTTTTTACCATGACCATTTTCCACCGTCTTTATCTCTTAGAATTAAACAGGCCGTTTTTGTTACTGTGCCTTGAAGACTCTTATAAGTTAAATGAGCTCTGTTGTGATTGTTTCCCCTGTGCTGTGACTCATGCCTTATAACTTCAACATGAATGGGTGGGACTAAACCGCTGTAGGCTGAAAAGGTGGATAGATATAAATGAGTTGATTTTCATAATATCACAGATACACTGAATTCAAAACACGTTGTTTTTGCAGCACAGTTTCCATATATGGACTGTATTGACTGGTACAGTACGTTTTGAAACCTTGACAATGTTTACCTTTCACATCAAACTCGTTTGTTTTTTAAAAAAGCAAGCTTTCCATCATATGGGCCCTTTAACTTGCAATTATATTAAACAACATAAACAAACAACATTAGTATGTTGTAATAGATTGTGTATATCGTCTGGCATGGCACCACTAACTCTTTGCTGTAGTTTTTAACACAGGCCTAATCACAGCAACAGCTTTAGATCGTTTGATCCAGGTGTATATCTGCTCCAGGATATGTGCTGCCCTACGGAGGTTTGTTCTGATCCTAAGAACAACAGCAGATGTTCAATTATAGTAACAGCTTCTCTTCAGAAGCATGGTAACATCAAGAACTGACTAAGGTTTAGTCTAATGTTGAAATCTGTATTTTTTTTAGCAATCTTTATCCAGCTAATCAAGGTTTTCACAAACATCTGAACATTACAGGCAGGTGTTTGAGATTAATATTGGCTCTCCAGAAGCAGACTAACCCCATCATCATCTTATTAAACATGAATACAAGCAAGTCAGATTGAGTGTGATTATGTCAGCTAAATCAATATGGGGTGTGTGTTTTAAGTGAGTGGTATGCCTTTATGGCTTAGGTTGTGAATAAGCACTGGGCTCATTCAGGGAAAATGCGTGGGAAATCTATTCAAGGAAGCCTGTAAAGAACATCCAGATCCAGCACTGTCTAGGACAAAGCCTATTATTACCCCTCTCTGCACTATTCTGAAGGCATGTCAGCAAAAGAAAACTTAAAACTTTCTCATGGCATTGTCTATTGTCTCTAAAGACGCTGGGCTGTCCCATAGGTGATTTGTTTAACGTCGCTGGATACTTTATGGATATTTTGATGAATTGCAGGCCGGCGCTTCATCAGCAGCGTAAAATGCTTTAGTTGTGTGTTGCAATAATTTACTGTAAGTGTGGATATTCATGCAGGAGGAGTTGAAAAATCTCCTTGTGAGAGACGTCTGTGTCAACTCAGTCATTTTTAATGATATTTTTTAAAGGCTCATTTCATGGAAAATTGAATTTTCAATGCTTTCGTTTTTAATAAAATCATTTAAAGAGGTATATGAAACTGTACCATTCACTTTCCAGTACATACAGCCCATACATTTTGCATAATTACTGCTGTTTAACTGAATTTAGTTTAACATATTGAAAAAAATAAATAAAATAAAAGTTAACGCACATTTTATATTTTTGTTTCATTCAAATGTTTTTTTAAAATATGTTAAACTCAAATAAACAGAAATTGTGCAGTAAAAAAAATGCAGAAAATGCCATATTATGTATGTTCCTCATAAAGGTTGTGCTTCTGTTCACTTAGAAAATCAACAAAACATGTTACTTTACCAGGGGTGTCAGACTTTTGCATATGACTATGTATCTGCCTAGCGACCAAATCAGGATGTTTGTAAACATAAAGGTTGGTTGTACTGCTGGGTGGATATCTCGCATCCAGTGGAAGCAGCTCAACGTACATAACAATAAATACAAGCAGAACAGACAAAACAAAGGCAATAATAGTAGAAATTTGTAGTGTTTAAAGCTGTAATGTGAAAAATATCCATGTACAAAATCAGGTAGAGCTGCTATAAATAGTGTTAATCCCACTGAGGGATACTCTGTCTTTGTTCACACTTGTAGTTGAAGCCAACAACAATATAGCAACTTATTTTACTCAAATAAATACTTTTGCAGATGAAGATGGTCACCAAGCACTATTACATCAACAGTAAGAGCACTAGAATGTGAACTAGAACATAGTACATTTTAATGCACAATTGCTGTTTATTTGCTGAATTAAAATAAACATAAAATGTGGTCTGTGTAGACGTTATGGCATATTCCATATGTTATGTTTAAATTTTTCAGTATGTTAAACGCACCAAATAAATAGACACTGCACATGTAGTAAATGCCATATTTAATTATGTTCTCTGTAGAGGATGTGTTAACTCATTTTCAACAAAGCATGTAATTTGATCAGAGGTGTTCCATACTTAGCAGGAGACTGTAAATAGCAAACAAAGTAGCTAACCAGACAAATTAGATGTTTTAAAGTGGCATAGAATGACAAAAAAGACCATTAATCATTTACAGCAGTTATTATAACAGTTCCAACTGTCTCTCAGGCAGATGGGAAATAACTTACAATAGTCAGTTCATTGGTTCCCATTTGGGTCAGTTTGTTTTTAAATGTGCTGTGGAACAATGCCCTCATAAAGTGAAAGCCGCACTCTTTAAGATTTGGGGGTTTGGAGATCTCTCTGGTGGAAATCTGTAACTGCACACAGTGTGAGTTGTGGTTCAGACCTCTTCCTCAAGCAGATGAATCTGATGATTGTGAGCGTGTTGAAAGAGCATTTAAAGAGAACTCAAAACTTGGAGCGAGATGTGACTTCTGAGTATGTGAGTGAATTAGCTACTTTTGTCATCACATCTTCATTAGTATAATATTCATTTTACACTTGAGGCCTAAGCATCGAGTCAGACCTTCTTTTTAAGCTTGTAAATGTTACATTAAAACAAGAAAGATCCAATAAACTGTGAAATCCAATACTTCTGAATTTTAAATTATATCAGGTTTCAGCAGTGCATGCACACAATATTTTAGCCTGTATTTATTCTCCTCAGTAATGATACGTCTTTTAGTCTCACTGCAATGACATGTGTGGCTGGTGCATGTTCATGATTACATCACAATGTTTATATGTTTTTCCAATAAATAGTTCACTTACTCTAAAATCTGACCATTAACGCTGCAGTTTCAAGCAGTGTTGCAACCCAGACTACTACTTTTTAAACAGGAATAAATATAACAGTATTGTGCTACCTGTCACGTTTGCCTAAAAACGCTAATATTCTATTTTGGCTTACAGCAGTAGTGGACGTTTAAAGGGCCCATTGAAAAACAGAATTTTCCTCACCATTTTGAAATAAAAGAGTTGTAAATATTGTAAAAGTTTAAAATCATACCTCAGGAAAGCCAATACATCTAGATATAGATAGCCATATAGATTGCCATACAGAGACAGAGTGCATTTAGGCCATGCCCACACTGTGGGGGATAACAATTTTGCACTTTCCATTGATCTGCATTGTGCACTTCTCTTTATTGGTTTTAAACTAAAATTGTAAAAATGCCAAAAAGCTGTTCTGTGATGATCTGCAGGACAAGTAAGATTAAAAACCTGGTTTAAAGTTTTACATGATTCCAAGATGCAAAGGGAACACACAGGGACCATATGGGATCCTGATGGTATTCAATGTTTATGTGTGCAGCAGACATTTTGGGTCAGGTAGGTCAAAAAGTTCATTAATTCTCTATCTGAGAATTTGTTGTTGAAAAAACTGGCATCCAGTTCCCCAGATACATTAGTTTAGCTTGTAAGTTAAGCTAGCTAGATTGTAACAATGTTAGCATGCTCTAGGTTAGCTTGTTAGCTAGCTAACATGGAGGGTAATGGTAATAGTAGTTTTAATAATATATAATAGTACAGCTACACTAGAGCATTTTGCCCTTAAAAGACAATAGACAGATGAAAAGTTCATCTGATACAGATTGATATGGAAATAGCTTAGCTTACCTGGTGACTCAGTTAGGTAAAGGTACAAGTCAAAATAAGAGACAGCTGGCCACTCTGTGGGGGCATTTTTCCACCCTGATTTTGGGGTACAAAAGGGACACTGAGGCAGTCCAGTCAGATTGAGTTTCTCTATTTATCTGGCCCTTTCTTCGGACAGAAGGGTATTCAAATAGGCTGGTGTTGACATTATATGTTAAAGCTGATTCAAGACACAGTGTCCCCGATTCCCCATTCATTCCCCCTTTCCACTTTGTGGAATGTTTACCTCATATGAGGGGTGTGGTTTCCTCTCTGATGACACCATGTGCCTCTGCCTCTACTGGTAAACATATATTTAGCCCCGCCTACTCATACTGAAGTTATAACAGTATTTCCGCCTGGGTCGCTTACTGAATTTGGCACAACACAGGAAAGGCCAATCAGAACAGAAATCATTTACATATGTCAGTCTTATAAGAGCAAGAAAAATAACCAGTTTAATTGTAAGTTATAAAGGTTGTAAAATGGAATGTGAAAAGGAAATTACAAATATTTTAGTACAGAAACTCACACAAATGCCGTAAACAGACTTCAGGATAAAGAAGTAAAAATAAAATCCAAGATGAAAAAACAAAACGTAAGATATGAGCTCTTTAAATGGTCATGACTGGAATGTGCCTATCTGATGCAGAGAGAGAAGCCTGAATGGTGTCCGCATAATTCCAGCACTTCGCTCTTTGGAAAACAGATTTGTCTGATATTTTGCACTTAACCAGAATGAACATTTATTTTGTCTGTGCTTAAAAAATGATATCAGGTCACTTATGTGTGAAGCTGTTCTCATTTAGCGCTTTCTGAATGAGTCATCATTCGTAAGTGCATTACTTTAGTCGTGTCTGCACGCCTGTTCTAGATGTGATATCTTTATACCTTGGCAGTAAAACACCCTCCTCCATCCCACACGAGCCTGTCTAATTTCAAAGGGCCTCTGTCTTTTTTTTGTCTGCTTTGCGATGGAGAGAAAGCCTCTTCCTGAGATGAAAAAAAGACCAACTCAACACACAAGACAACAAGTTCTAAGTGTTTCCAATGCTGGCGTGATACAGAGAGAAATAACAAAACAAACAACAACAGAGCGAGAGAGAGAAAAAAGAAGGGAATATTTCCGGACGGCTTGTGTGATTTGCCAAATGAGGGTTGAACGCAGGAGGCAGACCTCGCGCCTGCATTCCTCTTTCCGAATGACAGAAATGGGACAGGAAGAAGCATTGAACAAGTTTTCTTTTTAAAAAGCGCGCTGACGTCTTGCAGTGTCTTTTTCTCCCCGTCCTGCGCTTGCCTACAGCTGCCTCCTAGGTGCAGGCCTATAATTGGAAAAAGACGAGCTGGTTATGTCATCGTTCTAGCAACCTTGTAGAAGTTTTTTGGGAAAAAAAAAATTCACCTTGGTCATGCATGCAGAGTTATTTTTGTCCTCCTGTCTTACCAGCATACTGCACTAGTGGAGCTGTTGGAACCCACAATGTTACACCATGGCACATTGTAAAATTTTCATCAAGTATGAGTTCCCGTGCAAATTAAATATTTATTTTTTTTCTTTAGTGAACTGAACGAGAGTAAATATGCAAAATGAGGTGTTGAATTATTCTCACTGTTAACAGGGTTTTATATCTCCTTCACTTTCTGTCACTTGCTGTGCGCAAAATTGGTACATTTTTTTTCCTCAGAAATAAACTTTCACAAATGTTTTAGCAAATCCAAACTGTCTATTCCAACTTCCTGATCTGAGCTGTATTACAGAAACTTCCTATCTTCAGTCTGACAAGCTTAAGATAGATTTTTTTCATAAATTCGAATTACAGAAGCAAATCTTAACTCAAATTAACGTAGCAACAATATCTCAAAGCATCTAATCTCAAATTAGGAAATCCTAAACAACTCGATTGAGATGAACAAACAACTTACCATATGTGCACAGCTGAAACATCAACAGGTTAGACAAATAACATAAACAAAAATAAAGGTTAGTTAGCCAGAAATCTAACAATGCCAACAAAATGGCAAAACAAAACTAAAATTTCATGAACTGGAAGTTTGAAACCGTTAAGGCTGCTGTGACTGTGCTATTTATAGGGGAATTCCACTGATTTTTTCATTTCTTTTCTGCATAAATGAATTATTAAGATGTAAACAAAGTCATTCATTGTGGTTTGGTGTGAAATGCTCAGTTCTAGATAAACTTACAGAGTCAGAGTTGTTTACAGTGGTAATGATAGGAACCTACGGAGCCCTGCTGGTGACATCACATATGAATTAAAATAATAATGCATGGCCACGACTTAGTAAGGCGTGGGAACGAGACAATTAAATCAAAACCACAACTTAGTAAAGCATGGGAATGAGATCATAATGTGTAGCCATGAGCAAATAAGGTGTGGGAATAAGATAATGAAGCCTTGACCACAGCTTAATGAGGCATGATCTCATGGCTACAACTTCATTATCTTGTTCCCTTGCCTTACTAAGTCAAGGTCACGAATTTGGATCTGGTTCCCACACGTTAATACGGTGTGGCTACGCGTGTTTTCATTTGTACAGGATGTCACCAGCAGAAAATCAAGTTTTTAAACTCATTAACAGGGTCTTTTATATGCTAGACGACACATCATAAGCGAAATAAGCAGTCGGCAAATTTCCGCTTTGAAGCTGCACAGATGACAGGATTTTATACCAAGATTCATACATCACAAACCTCAGCAACCAGCATGTGCAGCATTTAAGGTGGAACGTAAAAATTCTAGTAAGAAACTGACTCCACCCTTGTAACATTATCTGCAATGTGCTAAACACCGTTAACCTTACAAGATGCTTCATCTCAAATGCGTCAGGATGTTGAAGAAAGTTAGTGCAAATGGTACTCAAGAAGTTTGTCAGACAGATTTGCTTGCCAAATTAGACGATGGCTATATTCATTACAATAATTCAGCTAAAAATCATGACGTTAGGGTTGTTCACAAAGAAATTGTCATGATAAAGTCGTCCTCATAAGCTGCTAGTATAGCGTTAGCAAAATATGGTTAGTTAATTCAGGTAAATATAGACTGACGAAATCGCTGAGGGCAAACCTTTATTTGCATATTCATAGATCTGCACATACTGAATGAAGGTAAAGGTGTGGCGTTACATCTATGCAACCATTAAGGCATTAGGGGATTTTTTCCCTTTGGAAATAACTTTAAAATATGTAATTTTGATTACCAGAGATGAGTTTTTTGTGGGTTTTATCGATGCCCGGAGAGGGTCTCTAAGCCTAAACATATCTTTAATATCTATTCATGACAGAGAAGTATATGCAAAGGGGAAGGTGAAGTTACCATCATCAGTATTTGCATATCAAAACTAAACACATGGAGGCTCATTGGTGGTCTCGAATAGCAATTGAAAGTCTATATTTGAGACCCCTGGTTCACCACCACTGTGAAGACATCCGAGTCAATAAGTTTCTCTACATTCAACATTATTGATAGTGACTTTGTTATGCGGCAAGATAAGATAATGAACTTAGGAACTGTTCTGTAATAGCCATTATCCTAAATCTGATCCCAACTGAAGTCATATTGACAATAATCAGAGTTAGGATATTTGTGTAATGTGGCCCCTGAAAGACAAACATTTGAAGAACAAACAAATTGTCTCACAGTCTCTTAATGCAATTCCCTATGTAGTCCAGTCAAACAGCTTTGTGTTGTTGACTCTTGACAAGGCTAAAGATTTACCATGAGATTTTTTTCTGTGTCAGTGTGACACACTGCATGGTTTTAGGGGTGTTTGAGGTATACTAGTTGACACTCGATCCCAAGTGACAAAGTTATATAAAGACGCGTTTTATAATTCATAAAGAATTCTGTACTTCCAAGGGCGGCCCTTCCTTGGCTGGATGACATCCACCTGATAAAATACAGATTACTTCTGGCATGACATGTCCTCGCCTTTATCATCTGCTCTGTCTGAAAACCTCCAGGTCCTAACAAGGACACCGCAGCCAAGCAAATACAGCCAGTTAAACCACTTTACCCCTATCTTGCCTAATATATCATCAGTGATCCATTGAGAATCTTTGTGTTTCTCTCCTTTAACTGATTAAAATCTGTCGCCAGAGTAGTTGGTGAGTTTGCATGTCCATGATGGTCGGTAAAATGAATCAGCATGTGGAATTGGAGCTTTCTGTGTGCTATAGTTTTTATCACTGTATAAAGGAAGCTCCATGCTGCCTTTATTGTTGGAGGCACGGTGGTAGTTTCTAAGTGCATGCATTCACATTGCAATATGTGGAAACACATATTATTGAATTGTTTCATCAGTTTAACAATAAAAGCACTAAAGTTTGACGTAAATTTCATGCAATTTAACTGTGCATATCAGGGTTAATGCAGTTATTTTTATTTTTAGCTTTTAGTTGCTCTAACATAGTTTATTTGTGCAGTTGATTTGGAATATGTCCAGTACAGTTGAATTAAAGGGGAATTCCACTTGAAAGTGCTTATTGGCTACTATTTTGCTTTATAATGCTCTGTATGTATTTCTCCACCATGAATTGAGGTCTCCAAAAATAAAATGGACTTGATTAAATCGATTAAAGAACCACATACTGAATGAATGAATGAATGAATGTGAATGAATTAAAGAAATATCCAAGATGCCAAATAAACAAGCTGGTTGTTTAAAATGAAAATTAAATTTAAATAATCTGCCTCATAGAATTCAATTACAGAACATTTTACAACATTTAACTTTTAGTTAAATTTATTGCCAACAATAACAAAATATGCTGCAGTTTTAAATGAATGGTTTGTCATAGAAACAAGTAGAGAAATTGTGTGGAAAGTGCCACATACCACAGGTAGAAGAGGGGATATTATTATTCAAATATGGTGCAAAGTTATTGCTGTATGTACAGTCTTGTTTTGATAGCTGGAAAACAATCCTTTACATTTTTGTCATGTTTTTGTCATTTTTTGACAAATACAGTTGCAAATTAGATGCAAATGTAATTCATTCTTTAACCATGTAATCAATTATGTATGTATGATGTTATGATGTAATTACATTTAAATGATACAGCGAAGCAGTAATAATAATAATATTTTTTTTATATTATATCTATTGTTTTGGTTTGGGAGGTTAGAGAATAATTGTGAGTGACAGTAAAATGAGTCATTTAAGCAGTCTAGCACATTGTTTTATTCCAGTAGACCTGCTGGCTGCACATTCCCAGCAGTGTGTTTGAGATGGAGAGGTGAAGTGTTTCTGTGCGTGTATTTTCCTCTCTCATATACAGAATTAGTCACAGGAGTCCAGGGTTGTCTGCTACATTACCACTGAATGAAAGCCCTGCTGTTTTCAAATTGGCTTGAATAGATGAAGAATTTTAATCACTGGTACTCTGGGCTGAGAACAAGAACTTCATGATTTTAATCTCTAGTAGGTTAAATCAGATAATTTGGGTGTAAATTTGGGTAAAAAATCAGCAGTGATATCATTATCCTCATTATAGACAGCAGTTAATATCACAGAGATCACATTGTCAAATACCTGAGACACTTAAAGCGATATTTTGCTGAAAAAATGTTTTGCTCAATTTTCGCATTAACACAAATGTAGTCCACAAGAAAAAGACACGTTTGCTTCTTTACAACAGTCTGGACACAATTCAGGCTTCCACTGGCTCCTACTACTGTTTTATTGTGACATGCTTTTGTCAAAGACAGTGTCAAAAGCCACATTAGTAAGGTGATTTGAGATTTCATTAAAGGGAATTTCACGGATATTTTTCTGTAAAAGTCATTCAAAGTGGTCTATGTAGTTAGGTAATTGGGTAGATAAGTAGGTAGGAAGGTAAGTATGTAGGTGCACATGTATGTAGGTAGGTGGGTAGGTAACTTAGTAGGTAGGTAAGAAGGTATGTATGTATGTAGTTAAGTAAGAAGGTATGTATGTAGGTGGGTAGGTCGTTGGTAGTTGGTAGGTAGGTAAGAAGGTATGTTTGATGTAGTTAAGTAAGAATGTATGTAGGTATGTATGTAGTTGGGTAGGTAGGTAGGTTGGTATGTAGGTTGGTAAGAAGGTATATATATATGTGTATGTAGTTAGGTTGGTAGGTAGGTAAGTAGGTAGGTAGCTATGTAGGTTGGTAAGAAGGTATGTCGGTATGTATGTAGTTAGGTAGATGGGTAGGTAAGTAGGTAGGTAGGTATTTATGTATGTAGGTAGGTAAATAGTTATGTAGGTAGGTAGGCATGTATGTAGTAGGTGGGTAGGTAAGCAGGTAGGTAATCATTTAGATGGGTAGGTAGGTAAGAAGGTATGTATGTATGTTGTTGGCTACGTAGGTGTATATTTAGGTAGGTGTGCATGTATGTAAGTAGGTACGTTGATATGTAGGTAGGTGGGTAGGTAGATATATGTAGGCAGGTAATAAGGTATGCATTTATATAGTTAAGTAAGAAGCTAGGTAGGAAGGATGTAGGTACGATTGTGTGTATGTAGGTGGGTATGGAGGTGGGTGTGTTTGTTGGTAGGTAGACATGTAAGTATATATTTTGGATTGGTAAGTAGGTAGGTATGTAGGTAAGTAAGCAATTATGTATGTATGTAGTTAGATAAGAAGCTCAGTAGGTGGGTAGGTAGGTATATATGTAGGTGGGTATGTATGTATTTAGCTAATTAAGTTGGTAGGTACACCATATGGACAAAAGTATTGGGACACACCTCTTAATTATTGAATTCAGGTGTGTCTTTCATTCCCATTGACACAGATGTTTAAAATCAAGCACCTAGCTATGCCGTCTGCCTTTACAAACATTTGTGAAAGAATGGGTCATTCTAAAGAGCTCACTGAATTTGAGCATGGTGCTGTAATAGGATGCTACCGTTGCAACAAGTCAGCACAAAGATTCTACTCTCCTAGAGACTACTCTCCAGTCAACTGTGAGTAGTATTATTGAATAGTGGAAGCATTTAGGAAACACAGCAATTCGGCTACAAAGTGTCAGACTATGTAAAGAGGGGTCGCTAAGTGCTGAGGCGCATAGTGCATAAAAGCCTCCAAATCACTGCTGTAACTGCAGAGTTCCAAACCTCCTCTGGCATTAACATCTGCACAAAAACTGTACGCCGGGAGCTTCGTGGAATGGGTTTCCATAACCAAACAGCTGCATGCAAGCCTTACATCACCAAGTACAATGACAAGCTTTGGATGGAGTGGTGTAAAGCACGTCATCACTGGTATTCTGTGGAGTGACCAATCACACTTCTCTAACTTGTTTGGTGAATGCCAGGAGAATGTTACCTGCCTGACAGCATTGTGCCAACTGTACAGTATGGTGGAGGAGGGATAATGCTGTGGGGTTATTTTTCATGGGTTGGCTTATCTTATTGCTTTAGCTTGTCAAGACATTTTGGACAATTGTTTGCTTCCAACTTTGGGGGAGGCTCTTTTCTGTTCCAACATGACTGAGCCCCAGTGCACAAAGCATGGTCCCTAAAGGCATGGTTGGGTGAGTTTGTTGTGGAAGAACTTGACTGGCCCGCACAGAGCTCTGACTTCAACCCCACTGAACACCTTCGGGATGAACTAGAATGGAGATAATGAGCCAGGCCGTCTCGTCCAACATCAATGTCTGACCTCACAAATGCTCTTCTGGATGAATGAGCAAAAAGCTTCCCAGAACAGTGGAAGCTGTTATAAGTGCAAAGGGGGAGACCAACTGCATATTAATGTATAAGGATTTAGTAAGGGAGGTCATAAAATCTCCTTTAGGTGTAATGTGTAAGTGTCCCAATACTTTTGTCCCTATAGTGTATATCTGTAGGTATGTATGTATATGTATATGTATATATGTTTGTAGTTAGGTAAGAAGCTAGGTAGGTAGGTAAGTAGATATGTAGGTAAGTAGGTAGGTATGTATGTAAATATATAGGTGGTTAGGTAAGAAGGTAGGCAGGTAGTGAGTAAGTAAGTAGGAAGGCAAGTAGTTATGTATGTAGTTAGGTAAGAAGGTCAGAAGGAAGGCAAGTAGGTATGTACATATGTAGGTAGCTATGTGTGTAGGTTGGTGGGTACATAGGTCGGTAGATGCATACCACAAAGGGTTTCTTTAAGCAATGCCTTAGAATAACAACTTGTGATTCTCTGAATAACCACATTTGAAAGAGATGTATGACTGTGAAGAACCTTTAAACCTTTAAAGAGCTTTAAGCTTTTTAGAAAGCTTTCTAAAATAAAGAGGATTTCTAAAATAGGTTCTAAACCAGTTTCTTCACACTCGGACATAAAAAATATGTAAGTGTACGTTGAAAGTCTTTTTTAAAGGAATCAGAAGTGGTTCATCTATGGCTTTGCACAACCCTTATTTTTCGCATATATGTAGTAAACACATAAAAAGGTATGGAATAGAAAAATCTACATACTGTTTTTAAAAGCTACAGTCTTCCATTTTTATATTATTTTTTATTCATATTGTATTACCACATTATATTTTAATTTTAACTATTATTTTTTATTTTAATCATATTTTCATTTATTTTTATTTTTCAGCCAAAGTGTACTGTCTATTATTTATTACTCATTTTATCTTTTCTCTTTTTGTATTTTTCAAGATTTTAATGCATTTCCTTAGTATTTTGTTTTTTAGTAAACTGTATTTGTTTTATTTCCATCTTGTTTGTTTGTTTGTTTGTATTTGGTTTGTTTTGAATCCCTCTATGAAATATTTTTTAAAAAGCAATATATAAATAAAATGAATCATAATTATAGGTAGTAGTTATAGTAGTATGTTAATAGTAGTAGTATTTAGTGCATTCCACCAGAAACGGTTGTCAATTGTCACGTATGTAACATAACATTAACGTGTGCCTGCTGTGGGCCAACAGGTCGCTAGCTGGTTGGAGAGCATTTTCAGTCAATGAAAGTCAATGATCCAGAGACAGAAAGAGGTTTAGAATGGGGATGAGTAGGCCCTTCCCAATACCCCCCGGGGAGACAGCCTAGGCCATCATTCCTCACCACAGTCACTAATTAGTCTGAGCTATTGAAGACTGAATTTAACTTGCCGTTCTAATGAGCCACTTCCATTCACCCCCTAGTGTACTTGTTCTCTTCACTGGCCTTACGGAGGCAGTTCAGTGGCAGTAAGATTGGATGGTCTGCAGGCAGACATCATTTTCTACTGTAGCCCTTTATACCATGATTAGGACATTGTCCTCAATTAATATAGTACTCAGTAATGTCAAGTGAATGAATTACGTGCGCCACGTGAATCATCAGCAAACAGACCAACGAGCAGAATGAGCTTCGCTGAGAAGATAATTAACTCTGATCAGCTCTCAGCTGTTCATTATTAGAGTGAGATGAAGGCGAAAAAGGTAAGATGTGTTGCTTTTCCAACGTTTACAGGCTTTAATTCTGTTCAGCGCTGCTGCCATGGTAACGCTGAATGATGGCCCACACTCAGTGGAAAAAAAGCACATGAATTCTGATCGTAGTGTCACATTAAGGCTACATGGCCACGAATCGGATGCGTATCTGATCTAGAACCACATATGAAAGTGGCTCACGACGAATTTAAAAAGATCAGACTTGGGTGTCCACGCAGCCCTGAAAACATCAGATCTGAGTCATATTAGGGCAAAAAATCAGATTTCTGCCACTTCAGCCTGGTAATGTGAACATAGCCATAGTTAGACTAGAGGCTACAGAGGTTAGACTGAGGGAATATGACAGGTAGGGGTTATATTTAACTGCTTTGCTACGCCATCATGAAACTGTTTTAAAGCTAATACTGAGACGACTCATCTTGTTGTGGGTTGATTTGATTTTAATTCCATTTAAGTCACCATGCATATGATATCACAACCATGAACTCATTACATAGAAGACAATCACAGTACATTTATATTTGGCCTTATATGTGGCCATTCATTCAAAATCTTTGTCCCACTCATTCCTGTTAAAGTGATCTGGAGTGTTGTCCCTGCAGGCAGTTGTTGGAATGGAAGAAAATTATTCAATGTTGTGCTGTTCCTGTCGGTCTGGAAGCAAACAAATCATTGCAGCGATCCAAAGCATCCACACTTCTGACAGGTGTGGCTGAAGTTTATTTTTTTGTTCCAGAGGAGTAAGCAGAGCAGCAAGAACGAAGCCTGTTTAATTAATACATACATACATCATCTAAACCGCTTATCCTTCTGTATCATGGTGGGTTGCTGGAGCCTATCCCAGCTGTCATTGGGTGGAAGGCAGGATACACCCTGGACAGGTCGCCAGTCCATCGCAGGAAAGACATACACATTCACACACACTCATTCACACCTAGGGGCAATTTAGCGTGTCCAATTAGCTTAACTGCTTGTCTTTGGAAGGAAACCGGAGTACCCGGAGGAAACCCACGCAGACACGAGGAGAACATGCAAACTCCACCCTGGTCGCCCGGCTGGGAATCGAACCCAGGCCATTCTCGCTGTGAGGCAACACTCGCTGTGAGGCTACCCACTGCACCACCGTGCTGCCCGCCTGTTTAATTCTTAGGTATAAAGTGGGGTAAGAAACTGCTCATTTAACAGTATGTACCAAAAAAGGAATAAATAAAGTAACATGTATTTGTGGACTTCAGAGAAAAGAAATAGAGTATTGGCCCTTTAAAAAGCCTTTTGTTTCTAAAACCAAAATAAAGGAAAAAACCCTGTTAATAAGGTGAGTTAAATTTGAATTCTACCAATTAAAAAAAAAACTTCATAATCCAGTGGTGTGAATTGTCATTCAGAATGGTTTGATCTGAAGTGGTTCACTGAAGAGAAACTTATTGACTCAGACTTCTTTACAGTGGTCGTGGGAAGAACCAAGTATCACAAGGTCTACAGCACAAATAAAGGCATTTTTTTGCTATTAAAAGTGACCAGTGAACCTAAATGTGTCTTCGTAGTTTTTATAAGTAATGTTGATGATGGTATAATAGTGTGTAACCTTTGGGGGTAGTTTTGCCTTAGAATATCCCACACATATCTCCCTGCCCTGCATGTGTTTTAAAAATAAATGTTAGAATCAAAAAAGATTACAAAATATAAAAACGACATTTTTCTGTTAGCCCTCAGTGCTGTGAACTGAAACTTTCTCTCAGTGCTTCATGGCTCATAACAAAACAGATGCACCCTTGCAAAAGACAGCATGATTTCCATTAGAGATCCGTAACACTGTTTGTCTCTTTTTCCACCGCTTCAGCAATATTCCCAAACTGCATTATCTACATCCGGCTTTGCTTTTCTGCTTCCGTGAAAAGTTGAGAGCTAATACCTAGCGGATTATTTGGTTGCATCATAAGACGTGCTTTCTGTTTTTGCTTCCCAACATATCGAGCCCATCGAAGTACACAAACGGCACGTACTTCAGAAAGCCCGGCGCTGAGCCGAGTCTCACGGAGCGTTCAGAGGAATCTTTTTGAACTCTGGCCCTGAAAGCTCCTCTCGTTAGCGTTAGCGAGGTGATCGTCAGCATAGCGCAGACACAGGCCCTGGCAGGACTTTGATCTCTGCCATGAAAGAGCTGCTAGACCCGACAGAGCGCTTTAACATGGGAAACGGCCTCCGATATGAGGCGTCAAACCAAACTACCCACCGCCAGATATGTTGGATTATGTAAAAAAGGGATAAGGAACAAATTTGGCCTGTGCTTTTTGTTATGAATCTTATCTGTGGGGGGATCGTCTTTCGTCGCTGAGCTTTTTCTTTTTTAGTTCAGTGAGGCTTTACTGACTGTGAGCTCCAAGAAAAAACTGACATGGAGACAGTGCTTCTAAGTACTGATCGGATAGGATTTATTTTCTGGACAAACAGTAATGTCTGTGATATAATATCATCAGACGATGCCTAAACTGCTTGTGTTTGGTTTGCATGTTTATAAAATAGACTTTGCTGATTGGCTGAGACAATCTCAATAAAATACTCAATATATCTCCATATGACCACACACGTCTGTCGATTCCTCTAAATTTCTGTATAATTAAATGATTAGGATGTGAGCAAAGTCATTCAGAGACATTTGATGTAAAATGCTTTGTTGTAGAGAAACGTACTTGATATTTTGTCATATTGTGTTTTGTTGTCAGACTAAAAGCACACTCACATAAACGTACTATATGAAATAGTTATCAATATGTTGCCTGATGTCTGACACATTGTTTCACATATAGATATTTGTAGACATTTGTGGGTTCACTGGCTGTTTTGGATGGTAAATAAAATGGCTATATTTGTGTTGTAGACAATGTTACCAGCAGGATTTTGAGTCTCTATAATGAACCATTTAACATCAAACCATGTGACGTTGTTTTCTCAACCACTGAGTTAAGCAGAAATGTTTAATCTTTGACAGAATTTCCCTTTAATGGGCCAGTTTATTAAAAATAATTGTGCAATACATGGACTAATCTTTGAACTTTATGTTAATGGTCTGCACTGCTTGGCAGGAGAATTGTTGATTGTAATTATTACTGATAATAGGTTAAAATATTCATAGAATGCTGGTGTAGTTTGTCATATTGTTTTGTTTTGTCATTTCATAAAAGCAATAAGGCACTTGAAACCATGTGTACTAGTGATTTTATTATGATTAATGGGGTTTTACTCCACGTCTTGTGCCCGAAACCTCTGAGCTGCTTTCTCTCGCCTTTTAAAATAAAAAAAAAGCTTGAAATAGTATGAAAACATTGTTAAAGCTGCAAAACAGTCCATTTTGAAGTCACTGTTTTGATGAAATCACAAAAACCAATATATTTACTAACATTATTCTACAGCAGTTTAGCCCTGCCCTTTCACAGTGAAGCTATAAGGGGTGTTTAAAGCCCAAACCTCATTTTGAAAAAGGGCAGCCAATCGGCACAGAATCAGAATCACTTTATTTCGCCATGTATGTTACACATACATGGAATTTATATACATACTAAACAGACCACATGGCACACAGACTGTTAACAAGTATTTAACTAAGGGAAAAATAATGAAATCCAATAAATCGAATAAAGAGTTATAAACGAGCCATGTAAAAGGAACATATGTGGATAAGAATGTCTGTACATATGCAGGTCTGAGTAGACATGTACTATAAAAAATATACTGTAACCACTATGTACAGATTATTACAAAATTATATAGATAGATAGATCGATAGATAGATAGACAGACAGACAGACAGACAGGTCATGTTATTAATCCCAGAGGGAAATTCTCCTATTGTAGCAGTACAAAGCACAGTAAAGAGCAAACGAGAGCAAAATGAACAGGAGCAAAGTATTGTCATACACTATTTACAGATGCATAAATAGAACATACAGATAAATAATACAAAAAATAAAATAAAAATATACACAAAACAATAAAAATAATGTGCAGTGCAAAAATAAGAAGTAAATTGCATAATACGATATAGTTGAACATTTGTAAAACTTCTGAACAGTTGTGCAAATAAACATCATGTTACAGAAGATTTACTGTAATACAGTGAGGAGGTTTGTTGGTTCAGGTTAGGTTTAAAGTGTGATGTGTCCACTGTGGTTAATGAGCACTGCAGGTCTGGGGAAAAAGCTGTTAGCTTGTCTGGCTGTTCTGGCTTTGATGGCTCTAAATCTTCTACCAGAGGGAAGTGGCTGGAAGAGGTGATGTCAGGGTGAGAGGGGTCAGCTGTTATTTTGCTGGTGTGCTTCATCACCTTTTTCTGTTGTTGATGTACTGAAACGCTGGCAGATGCATCTAATGATCCTCCTCACTGTCCCGATTATGCGCTGGAGTTTGGCTCGTTCTTGTGAGGAGGAACCAAACCAGATGGTTACAGATGATGACCCTAACCCTAACCCTAGACTCGATGACTGCTGTGTAGAACTGGATCATCAGACTCTGTGGCAGGTTGTATTTCCTCAGCTGTCTCAGGTAGAAGGTTCCCTGCTGTGCTCTTTTTGCTGTGGAGACCGTGTTCATCTCCTACTTCAGATCCCTGGATGTTGTGGTGCCCAGGAACTTGAGTGACTCCAGAGTAGAAACCACAGAGCCATTGATGGTGTCGAATAGTAGTGAGGAGGGGTTGTGCATGAAGTCCCCCACCATCTCGACTGTTTTTTGCATGTTTAGCTGCAGGTGGTTGCTGCTGCACCAGGAGACTTACTTATACTTACTCACTTACAGTGTACCAAATTTAAATGCACGGTGACAAAAACAGCCTGTATAATTAAAGTGAGTGATAAAGAGTGGTTGGTAAATGGTCGTGTAAAACTTTAGACTTAAGACTGTTTTTGGTACATAAAACCAAACATCAAATGTAGACCTCAGGGAAAAAATACATTACAAGAGAAATGTAGAATATGGGCCTACAAAATAAAAAACTGGAGACGGGAATGACTATTCTATTTACACACTGCTGTCAGATTAAAATAAGGTCTGCTGTTCACAAGTAGAAAAAAAACTAACATTTGTGGTAACCTCTCTCTTAGCCATCTACCTAGGTACCTGTTTTCAACCCTAGATTATTTTTTTAATTGGCAGGAGTTTTAGTAAGGTAGGATTAACTTACTGGTTAAATGACATTAGCAGCAAATCACAGAGAACCAAAACAACACTGCGTATCTGCAGTCTTGGACATGTGACAGGACAGTACACATTGCTGGGAAGTATGTTACTGCTCTGCTTTAAAGCCAGTGAACATTCTTTATGGTTCACTTAAAGCAGACTGTGCACACAATGAATAATTCAGGAAAATGTTCACTAAAGCAGGCGTGTTAAATGTACATACAGTAGTCAGTTAATGGGCCAGGGAAGCATTGATGAGGGATTAATGTTTTCCGGTCTCTCTTAAAACCATGACCTCTTGGCCGTTTAACTCAGAAATTAGCTGCCACCCTGCAGCAAAACACTCCTGATTCCTTCTCATTTTCTGATAAATAAATTCAGTTAACTGTGCTAAAAGAGAAATGTAGAGATGAGATTATCTAATTGATGCAATTGTCTCGCAGGCAGAGGCTAGCTTTGTGGTAGGTGGACCCTGCATGGTCTTATCTGCCTTAAGATGGTATTAAATGAGGATAGCAGATAAGAAATGTGTGTAGCAGGAGACTAATTGAAGTAGCCCGAGATAGGGCTGTGCAATATGATGATATGTTATCAATATTATGTTTAAATTATGCCATGGTTTGCTTTTCTGACTATGTCATGGGTATCTTCAGTACTACTGGAACACTGAGCAACTGCATGTATCATAAAAAGACAAATTAATAGAAAGACTATTAACAATAACAATCAGTATATATTAACTACATCACAGCACTTATACTGGCTCTATGATGAGCTAAACTTTATCTGAGTTACTGTATTTGCTAAAAATTGTTTTAATATGACGTGTAATGATAAATAATGTAACAGAACAATGTGGAGATCAGTTGGCTAACTAGCCTTTATCAGCTTAGTTGCTGACAGTCAACTTAATAAATCAGTCAGATTAAATAGGACTGCACTGTGCTCAGGTTTGTGATTAAAACATTGTGTGTAAAGGCAAATATCAATGCACTCGTGCATGTGTCATTTTTGTATTGTTTTATTACAGTTTGCTAAAAGATCTTGTGTAAAAGACGATGAGTCCTCGTAAGCATCTAATGTTGCTCTGGCTAGCTACGGTATTAGCTTTAGCATTAGCTCATCTGAAGGGGGAGTTTCCGTCAATAAAATCTCCGCCTTAATAGACATGAAAACCCACCACTTTAACGTTGTGTGACCAAACAATTTCCCTGATTTGATTGACATAAACAAAGGTTCCAAAATTCCTTTTTTTTTTTGTTACTTTTTTGCATATGTCCAAGGATTAGAATCTCCAGAAGAAGCTAAAACATGGGCCAAACTGGCCTACAAACATTCAAGTGGTGGAACTTGGATATGTAGAAGCATTCCTCTCATTACTTTTCAAAATGGATAGTAGCCTGCCCATTTCATAATCTTTTTTCATTTTAAAGTTTACTTGTTTTTAAAGATACACAGTATCGGATTTGTATCGGTATCAGTCGATACTCAAGGTGTTAGTACCAGCATCAGAAAAGAGTGTGTTATTGTGCCATCTCCAATAGTGAGGCATCTTTCATTTTAATGACCATGACAAATCTCATGCAGTGTGGCTCATACTATGCGTTTTTTTTTGTGGCACAGTGCTTACTTTTTCATATTGGCCATTATTGAAAGTCAAGATGCAGAATGATATTCGGTGTTTAAAAGCATGAGGCGTTCAATGTTTTGAACTCCAATGTGTTTCAATAGACAAGAGAAAGAAAATAAAAGGAAATAAAAATTCCCCTCTGTGTTTTTTTTAACTGTTTCCACTGTGCTCTTATTATGCATGCTGAAGAGAGATCCGTGTGGTCCCGTGGTATCAGGCGAGAATCTGGATCAAAACGAGCGAGACTGGTTTCATGTGGAGAAAATAACAGTTAACCTACTTTTATTTTTAGGGGTGGTTCCATAAAACACAGCGAAGTTGCAGACACTGACAGGGAGAGAAGTTTGGCTTTCAGCCATACTAGTAATAAAAATAACTAAAACTAATACACAAGTGATACAATGTAATCAATCAATCAATGTAAATAAAAGGTAAATAAGTTTCCTCCATAGGGATGAGCATTTTAATAATGTTGTAGGTTTTTTTGGTGTATGTATGTCAGTTGGCCTACTCATTCTATGCCCATATAGTCATATGCAAACATTTGAACACCCCAAGTCAATTGACGTTTTGTTGATTTTTTCGAAGTAAAAAAAAAAATGTTAATACATCCTCTTCAGAGAACAAACTTAAATTTGGCATTTTCTGTCAATTTTATAGCAAATATCCTTTTATTTCATTTTACATATTAGAAAAAAACTTTTGCACTTTTGCCCAGTCCACATTTTATGTTTTATTTTGACCAGGGGTGCCCAAAATCATGCATAAAACTGTAAATGCATTCTTTTGTAGCAACTGTTGCTAGGATGGACAAGCTTTGCAGCAGAATGGTGACAAAATCCCTTAAACTATGGAAATCTAATTGATACATGATATATATTTTGTAAGTGTGTGAAAAGTCAAACTGTACTGCCGCATTTAAGCGTGGGCATTGAAAAAAATGTCATTCAGTTCCTCATAGCAGAATTGATGTAATCAGCGATGGTATGTGACCAACAGTGGCATCAAAGTCCTTAAAGGAAAGTCTGTCCACTCAACAGCCATCTTGACAATGCCCCGGGCACTTCTTTCCACTCATACAATACAAGACTCTACGGATAGGGAGAGACCTATAAACCCCAAACTAAAAGCCATATTATATTAACGTCTGAGGAACATATTTCTTGGTAAGTTCTTGGTAAAATCTGCCAAAAACTTCATAAATTGTCCGCAGCGTTGTGCCTCCTCCATCTGTGCATATCTCCACAATGATGGATCAACATCTGGTTCAGTCCTCTGCTAAGGCTGATGGTTACATTGACCATGGGGGTTTGCTGCCATGCTGCTGGCGATGGTAGAATTTTCCATTGCTACTCCATTGAAAAACATAGAAAATCTGGTTTGTTGTTGTCAGTTTACTGTCATCACTTAAACGCAAAATGGAGACAGATCAGAGGGGTGTTTCCAAAGCAAGATTTCTCAGTTTAGCCAGATAGCATAAGCCCAGAGCCACATCTGTCCAATATGAAAACATTTTAGGGACCTTCCTTTTGGAAAGTCCTCATCTTTGGGCTTAACTTTAGACTCATACTTTGCACAATGTAAAGGTTACAGGTATGATTGTGTGTGTTTGTGTGTGCATGAGTGAATGATGGTAGGAATGCATGTTTTATTTTATTTTTATTTTATTGTATTGTATTATTTTATTGTACTTTATATTTACTTGTATTTACTACATGTAAATGTTTGTCTGATACTGTGCACTGTGAGCTCCTGTAACCAAAACCAAATTCCTTGTATGTGTAAGCAGACCTGGCCAATAAAGCTTGATTCTGATTCTGAGTTATCTGGCTAACTGAGAAATCTTGTGTTGTGAAATACCCCCCAGGTGTAGTTTTTTTTTTTTTTTGTGTGTGTGTGTGTGTGTAATCGTGCTAGCATGATGTCAAGTTAGTTGTCATTTCCAGCCTGCCTAGTTTCTATTAGCTGGTTTCTATTGGACGGCAATGTAGTCCAGCTTGGTAGCATACAATTTTAAACTGAAAGCTGACAGCAGTCTTTGATGTCGTTAGCATTTGGTGGGAGCATGAATGCTATTAAAGGTAGTGGTGGGGAAAAGAAGGCTTAGCGTTTGATTTATCTGTTATCAGAAGCTTTTTAGCAGTCAGAAGCATTCATAGATGTGACAATCAAATTACAAATACACAGAATCAATTCAAAAATCAATCAAGGAGCAGTGGGACTTGAAAGGGACAACTGTCAGGGTTATGTGTAATGCTTTAGCCTTTGTGCTAACCCTGGCAAACACACTCACAGTCCACCCCATCACACATACTTACACAGTCTTTTGCCCACCAATCAGAACTTATTAAGCTAATCATCAGTGTTATGATGACCTTGTATGACACCAACGTGATTATGCCTTTAGTATCCTAATGCTACCACTACATTCTTATCAGTCTGGTTTGTCAGAATGATAAGATGCCCCTTCTTGGCTTCATCTGTTGTCTTATGTTCCATGATGCTGGTGGAGACCAAAAAACAAAAACAGCATTCCTAAAAGTTAGCCTAACAGTCTGATCCCGCCTGTCAAAAGCGCCTGTCATTTTTTAATCGCTGTTATCAGCCCAGTCTTTGTTCGGAGGCTAATGCAGCTCCGCAGCTTCAAAGACATGCTAATCAGGCTAGAGCTGATGTCAGGAGACCAATTACGCTCATGAAAAGCTCTTCAGCTTTAACTTCCAGCATTTGGAGGGAGGCGAAAGTTGAAATTAATGCTGATCTGAAATCAGGGAGAGCTGGCCCATAGGCTTTTTTAGAGAAAGATGGAAAAGCATAACGCTGATTTCAGATCAGTGCACACCGTTTCTTTAATTTCAGGTAGAGCCAACGGTAGCCCTGTCCTGATCTCCTTTCAGTGGGAAAATAGACCTTTAGGTTTCGACTGATGAACGAGCAGAGCCTAAAACTGACCCCAAATCAGCAGAAAAGGCGCTGATTTGGCAGATACCTGACTCTTTCTGTGTATGTTTCCCTTCTCTAGGCGATCTCTCTCTCCCTGTAATAGGCCAGACCCATTCAGAGACAGAGAGCTTCTAACATTATCTATGCTCACTATGGTATCTTCCTGCTGTAACCTGCATTAAAGGCCATTTCCGGTGATTTTTCGGCATTATTCAATTACTGAGACGTAAACATTAAATGTTGCTTCAGTGGGGATGAAACTGTAATGGAGTTGTAGGGTTTTTTTAGGGTAAGCATAAGCATTATTTAAAATAAATGTGATCCACTATTATGTATTATTAATATATTAATGTGTATGTCGATTGTATTTATTTGCTGAGTTTTGCACACTGAAGAGTTAAGTTTGGCACTTGTACATTAACCACAGGTCAAGTTTCATTTTGACCAGGGGTGCCCAAACGTACATATATGACTGTAAATGCATACTTTTGAAGCAACTATTGCTATGTTGGACAAGCTTTACAGAATGGTGGTAACATTTTTGTTACTATCCAAAACCACCAGTGAGCCTACACGTCTTTTGAGGTTTTATATGTAACCTTGATGATGGTAAAGTGGAAAATACACTGCATGTACCTCTCTACCATGAAAATATTTTTAACAAATAAGCTTTAGACCTAAAGACCAAACGACCAAAAGAAATGGTTCAAAATTACTTAAAATCTTGCATTAACGTACATTATAACTTGTTTTGCTTCTCTTATAAAGTTACCAATTTGGAGAAGCTTTTGTTACGACAGTGGCGACGCTGTATTGAATGTACTGTATTAATACAATGGCTGTATTAAAATGAGTGAACAGTCCGAGGTTTAAACAAGAATACAAAGGTTTCTTTATGGCAGCAATTTTATTTTACTCTATTGAATATACATGAGAGCACTCAGACAGCCCTACTTGGTACAGTAAAATTGTATAATGATGGATCTCACCCATACAGCTTTAAAATTGGGCTTTGAATGGCAAGAGTGGCACAATCCAGATTTTAAAAACCTGTTTGGGTCGCTGCAGGTCCAAGGCACATCAATCAAAAGCCTCGGCAGCCAGACAGAGACAGAAATCTGCACTATCTCCGCGGCCAGCGCTGTGATTTTAACGAACCTTCTTGTGTCCCTTCCACCCCCTGCCTGATGGCCCAGTGAGACGGGCCTGTGATGGCCTCTTGGACCAGCCGGCCCTCTCATCAGAGGCTGTTCCTTTGGGCGGGAGCCTGTGGCTCCCCCTCTCACACCCTCTCTCCGGCCCCCTCCCCCAGAGCTGCCTGTTGGCTGGTGCTGAGTGCAGATATATTTCATGCCGCTGCAGGACGCACTTGATTTGAGCAGAGGGAGGGCACTGTGATTGATGAGCAGCTTCTCTGTATCTACACAGGCCGGCAATCTGGCCTTGACATGCCTCTTTCTCTCTCTCACTCTCTCTCTCTCTCTCTGCTGCTCTTTCTTTCTCAGCCCCCCTCTTCATGGCACTCTCATTCTCCTCCCCCACCCCCCCCACACACACAGCCACTCTTGTTCTTTCTTTCTGGACCCCCTCTCCACAGCACTCTCATTCTCCTTTTCTCTCTCTGTCTCTCTCTCTCTCTCTCTCTCTGTGTCTCTCTCTAGGTCTCTCTTACCTCACTCTGTTTCTCTCTTTCTTGTTCTTTCTTTCTAAAACCCCTTTCCACAGTGCTCTTGTTCTCTTTTTCTGTCTCTCTCAGCTCTCTCTTGCTCTTCTTTGTTAAGCCCCTCTCCACAGTGCTCTCCTTCTCCTTCTCTCTCTCCCTCACTCTCTTTCTTTCCCAACATCTCAGGACTCTCTTGTGCTCTCTCTCGTTCTTCTCAACTCCCTCTCCACAGCTCTCTCGTTCCCCTGTTCTGTCTCACTCTGTCTGTCTCACTCACAGCACTCTTTTTTTGTCTCTTTCTCTCTGTTCCCCCTCTTTTTTCTCTGTCTGTCTCAGCACTACTTCTTTTTCTCTCAAGCTTCTTTTAACCCCACCCCCAGAGCGCCCTTTCTCTCTTTTTCTTTCCTTCTCAACCCCTCTCCATGCCACTTTCTCTCGTTCTCTCTTTCTCAATGCTGCCCCCACACCACTGTCTCTCATTCTCTTTCTCTGTCTCTCAACTTCCTCTCCACATCACTCTCATTCTCTCTCTCTGTCTCTTGTTCTCTCTCTTTTTCATTCTCATCTTACTCTCCGTCTATGCTAACTGGTCCACGTTAGTTTGACTGACAGTCATGTGAGTCTCTCACGGTTTCTTTCTTAACCCCTCTCTCCACACCTCTCCTCTTCTCTCTACTCTCTCTCACATTTTCTTTCTCTCTTTCACTCTAGTTCTCTTGCTCTGTTTCTCTCTCTCCCTCAATTCAATTCAGTTCCCCCTCTCTCTTCTCTCTCTGCTCTCTTTCTTTTTCTCCTTTACTCTCTGTTTGTCTCTTTGTCTCTCTCTCTCTCTCTCTCTCTGGCAGCCTGGCTGTGCTCAGCTGGGTACCGCTGTGCAATGGGGCTATTGATGTAGGGGGTAGGGGTGGGATGGGGTGATATTGATGTAAGGATGGATTGGTGCACATTCTGTTTCTACAGATGAAGCAGCAGGAATAGAAAAGGAGAAGGGGGGTGTCTCTTCTTGTCCTGCAGTTGGGTGACCCTCCCTCCGATCAGAATCATGTTAAGTGTGGGGGAAACATCTCTAAGTGCTGGCGAATGGAGTCTGCGTTTAATGCTGGAAAGCTGCTGCGCTCTGAGGCTGGAGTTTGGTTTCAAAAAGCGATCTTAATCAGCTTATGCCGGGTCTGGAGAGATAGAGTAGAAGCAGAGGCTCACACGCCCCAAATAACGTCTTTCTCTCACACTTTAAATGTCAGTTCCCTGGCGCCCCGCAGAACACATCAAAGCAGACCTGATATAGCCTAGCCACTGTTCTGTATTGTCTAAATATCTCTTGCTCGCGCTCTCTCTCTTTCTCTCCCTCAGACCTCATATTGCTTACCCACACTGAGGTGTCATCTAAATCTCTCTCTCTCTTTCTCTCTCCCTGCAGGGAAATCTCAGTGTAACCAGCACAGACATTACTGCACTAACACAACTGGCTAGAGAAGCAGATAATCTCATGACGTAATGCCCTTAAACTCCATAAAGAGTTCAGGTTCAACTGTGGCTGAGTTACTGTGTGCACCACAGCAAGCAATGCTAATGGCGCCATCTGCTGTCAAGTAAACAGTACGGCAGGTCAGGTGCTTCGGGACAAGTTGAAAAAACAAATAAATAAATAAACAGAAAACAAAGGATAAAAGCCCAAACACAGATTTTTCAAGATGACATATGAATACTGATTCAAATTTTTGAGACAAGTTAGTATCACTTCAAGTAGCCAAGCTTAAATTTGGACTCTAACGTGAGCAGGTAATACTCTCACATTCATGTGTATTTTACAATAGAGCCCAGTACAGTCAGTGTGGTCCACTAGCATAGTTCCCAATACCCTATATAAAATTAAAACAAGCTTGAACTACATAAATAAGCCTAATGTTTGGCTAACAGGCTTGCATCACAGTTAACTCAATGGTAATTTCTCCAGACAATATCCCACAGAATGTCATCTTACCGTCCGCACAATATTTCAAATGCCATTTTAAACCTCTGTTAGCTCATCCTTTATAAAAGGGAGGATGCAACCCGTTGAGGGCAGATTGGAGCTCCGTCTCGGTTATTTACACTCCTGAGTTATGGCGGAGTCGCTCTGCTGAAGGCCAGTTTATGTTTTATACCTTTCTGCCCCGACTTTATTTTCCTTCGGTTTTTACATCATGGCTTTGGACTCTATTAATGATAGGCTTTTGGATTTATCTGCTGATGCCAGAGAGAACTAGTCAAGTCATAAACACAGCACCATGATGACGGGCTGCTCTCAGAAGGCTGGACGTCACGACAATGTGACGTCATAGCATCTTCCGTTTAGCTTCTCTTTTTTATTCAGTTTTTTTTTCTTATCAAATTTTTCTTTTAACTTTCTAGACGTCCGTAGACGAGATTACAGCAAAAATAAAGTATGGATTGGATGTAGAATTTACCAGACTGTTAAAAGAAGAGATCAAGCTTATGTTGCTGACCATTAATATAAGCTGGTAGCCACCATAGATAGATGGATGGATGGATGGATGGATAGATAGATAGATAGATAGATAGATAGATAGATAGATAGATAGATAGATAGATAGATTGTTGGAACAGCTCAACTAATGTTGCTAATGAATGTAACCTGTTAGTCACTTTAACTAGCTAACCTGCTAGAAAGGATGGACAGATGGGCGACAGGTAGAAAGAGACTGTTGGGAACAGCTCAACCATAAGCCACTGTTGCTGACTATGAATGTATTGGGTTGGCCACTTTAGCTAGCTAGCTACTGATTATTTGCTTTCATTCCTTGGCAGCAATGTTAGCATTCTTGACTGAACCTTTCTTTTAACCATTGCTTATAATGCAGGCTGTAGCTCCAGATGCTCTCGTCTTTCTGTTTGTCATTTCTCAGAGTGGTGTACAAGTATACACCCCAATTCCCCTCCTTGCTGCACCCTTCACAGCCCATTGCCCCATTCTTTCATCATCCTCAAGATCCCTTTATGGATCAGAGGGAAGACTGAAAGACTGACTGGCAATTACCTGCACGTTCTGTTGAGGCTTTTCCTGTAACGTAAGCCTATTTACAAACAGCCTACCTTTGGAGGAGGCCAAAATTAGTTTGATATTTAGTAAGGCTGGAGGGCAGTAACCAGCACGAATGTGATCAATAACACATCTTGGCTTGTGTTCAGTGTCAAATGATGTAGGGAATGCATGTTAATCTGCCTTCAGGAGACGGTCCATTCATTTTGACTGAACTGTGGAACATCAGTCATAAGCTCATACATAAACAGTGAATGCTCTTTGAGTCGTTTGAGATTTGCTTTTCTCGCTCTCTTATATAAGCATCCTAGTCTATACAGTAGGGCCACTAAGGAGTCACTGGCCTTTTCCTAGGCTTGGATCAGCACATCTGGAGCAACGTTAGCTTAACTTTAGCTTAGTTCAACAAAAAATATAATATACACAAACATGTCTCGGCTATTCAGCTGCACTTGGGATAAGGAGCAGGGCTTAATTTGTTAAAGATGAGGTCCCGGCATTAAATGTGTGTGCATTAAAAAGGTGCATCAGACATGCAGCTCAGTGTGAGGTGTCCTCATAATGTTGGATCTTACAACTAACGACTGTGTGAATGAGATTCTTAAGCATAGAACATTCTCTTATATGTGGTTTGCCATCCCCACAGCAATAGTGGCTGCTTTTGCGAGTGATAAACAGCATCTGTGTTGTTTTTATTACCATTTCTGCCACCGAGAGCACAGGCAGGAATTTAGTTATAGTGTATGCGTGCCATGGCATGAGGAGGCACGGTGTGTTGTTGAGTTTTCCGCATTGTATTACAGACCCAGTTGTAAAAACGTTGGCACAGTAGGTAAATGCAAATTAAAAACAGAAACAGTAAACTGTATTTTACAGGTATTTAGTAAGCTTAGTAATAAGATATTTAAAATCTTACATTATTAACTTTATTCATTTTTGTAAATTTATACAAATTCCAAATTTGATGTCTGCAACACATTCCAAAAGGTTCAGACTTTACACAGGTAAACTGGTAAATAGGTGACAGGCAGGATCACAAAATGCTCAGTTGCCACTTTGCTAAAACTGTGTGAGCAAATAGTTTAAAAATGTTTTTCAATGCACAATTGCAAGGAATTTAGCAATTTCACCATGTATAGTCCATAACATTATTAAAACATGCCAAGAATCCAGGGAAATCTCTGGACATAATGGGCAATGCCAAAAACCAGTATTGACCTTCAATTCTTTTGGAGGGCACTGCATTAAAAACTGACATCGTTCTGTAATGAATATAACCACATGAGTTTGAGAGTACTTTGAATAACCCCGGTCATTAAACACAGTTCCTCTTAAAATGCAAGTTAAGACCATATTTCAAAAAGATCCAGAAATGCCCCCGACTACTCTGGGCTGAAACCTATATGAGATGGATGGACACAAAGTGGAAACATATGCTATGGTTCACCTTTGTGAGTTTACCTTTCAGACTGTTTTTGGAAGCAATGGAGGTTGTTGAAAAGTTACGGATACAAAGTTCAAAAGCCAACACATATGCAGCTCAGAGTAACCTGTGCTGCCATCTAGACAGTGTTTTGTTTCAGGGACATCCCTGCTTGTTTCAGCAAGATAATGCCAAGCCACATGCACATGACACAACAGCATGGCTTCTTAGGAAGAGAGTGCAAGTGTTAGACTGGTCTGCCTGCATTTCAGACCTGTCTCCCATTGAATACATGTGGCACATTATGAAGCACAATATGCAACAACGGAGTCCCCGGGCTGTTGAGCGTTGAAGGGTTATGTTGAGCAAAAATGTAGAAAAATTCCACATTCACAACTACAATAATTGGTACCTCAAATTTAGAATAGGTGTACACATTCAAAAAAAGTTAAAAGTTAGTAAGTTAACACATTAAATCTCTGGTAATTTTATTGTTTTCAAATGAAAATGGGTCAAAAAAGGATGTGCAAATCATTGCTGTCTGTTTATATTTACAGTTTTCCTACTGAACTAATTTTTTTTGGAATTGGGTTTGTGTGTATATATATGTGTATATATATATATGGTTCCGCAGATCAGCCGAGTGCAGTGCCTCTGTCTGAGGTAACTGGAAGCTGAACTTTTTTTGTATCACATTCAAACTGAATAATGATACAGACTATAATGTAATAATAAGTAATATGTTTCTAAATAATGTTTATATTTAATGTTATATTTTATAAAATATAATGTCTTTGTCTTGCCACTCAGTCTTGACTCAGACTCAGCTCTTGGTCTTGACTCATATTCGATTTATCCAGGTCTTGGTCTTGACTTTGACCTGCCTCTAGTGGTCTTGACTACAACACTTTTAGGTATTATATTACCTTCAATAACCCAGATTCCACTTAGCTTTGGTTTGCACGCGCATTTGTGAGGACCAGCCGTTTCTCCTGGTCACCAAATGTCAGACAGCCAGCTGCACATTTGGTGTCATGGCAGAGTAAACCACAGTCTTTTCAGAAGGTTTCTCAGCAGTGATATACAGCCAGACAGTTTAGAAAGAAGCAATGGCAGGCTTCATGCCCTCCCGGAGAGCGGAGTGTCATACAGAACTATGCTATAACATTGAGAACAGGCTAGAAATAAACTGACAGATAAATCAGTAACTGTCTGGGTCAATATGGTCTGGAAAAAAATATTTTTGCACATATCATTGTACTTATTTTGAGAAGCAGTTGAACTGTTGAAGCAGTTTTAAATGGCTTAATTGGACTTTTTTATTTTTTAAATTGTATAACTTAATTTTTACAACGTTGCTTTAATTTTTCCTTAACTAGAATGAATGGAAGTCATTGTAAGTGTGCTTTGCCTTTCAGAGAAGAGGGTGTGCAGAAGCCTTTCTCTGCAACGCTCATTAGAACTAGTCCTTCACTTCACCCCACTGACTTTACCATTCATTTTAGCAACAATAAAAAACGAATATATTTCATGGACATTTCATGACTTTCGGGCTGATTTGAATATCTTTAATAATGCCATTACAATGCATATGTATTTTGAATATTAGTGTCCTAGTCTGACCTCTGCAACTCACGGCCTTTTCTTTCATCCCCCCTCACTCCTCGGTCACCTTGGTATAATGTCAGGGCACAATGACTTGGGACGACTCCATGCAGCCCTAAAATACACAGCGCATCAACTCACTTTACTTACTGTCAATATACGGTTGATTGAGGGCTGCTTGGCCCACATGGCATTTACACCCAATCCAAACTGTGTGCGTGTGCTTATGTGCGTGTGAGGATTATGAACTCCAAACCGTGTTAACCTGAGTATAGAAGAATCCATCTTGATTTACAGGAGTGACAGGTTTATATAGAATACACCTCCAGAGTAAGTGATCCACTCCGCTGTCAGCAGTGTTGCAGAAGCTGCAGACAGTCTGTTATCTTCTCCTGTATGACTTAAGGTGCCAGTCAGGAGCATGCGTGGCCATCAAACCAGGAGACGGCCAGACACAGGCATTGAGAAAAGCTTTCTCAGCCTGACGTCTGTCTCCACAGCCTGCTAGGTGTGAAGCTTTTGCATCTTGCCAGTAGAAACTTAAAAAGTGCATGCTTGTGGGCATCAGTGCAAGAATATCGTTACCTTATGACACATGGATATCTGGTAGGTAGGATTAAAATAAGCTGCACCAACACTTCTATTTAAATCAGCTGTATAGAATAGGCCACTCTGCCAAAAGCCATAAAAAAGGCTTCTATTTTTGTAGTTCTGACTCTTCATGAGGCATCTTTTCAGATAGAAATCCAACAAACACTTCAGCAATGACTTATCTTGTCAGCTAATGTGATACTTTGTTTTGCTAGTGAGCTAATGTATCATCTCAATTAGCTAGTGAGCTACTGTAATATTAATTAATTAATTGATTAATTAGAGTTGATGTAACATCTTGATTAGCTAGTAAGTTAAGGTAACATCCTGATTAGCTAGTGAGCTAATGTATCATCTTTATTAGCTAGATGGTTAATGTAACAACTTGATTAGCTAGTGAGGTAAAGTAACATCCTTTCTAGCTTGTGAGCTACTTTAATATCTTGATTAGCTAGAGAGTGAGTGTAACATTTTCATTAGGTAGAGAGTGAATGTAACACCTTCATTAGGTAGAGAGTGAATGTAACATCTTCATTGGGTAGTGAGTGAATGTAACATCTTCATTAGGTAGAGAGTGAATGTAACATCTTCATTAGGTAGAGAGTGAATGTAACATCTTCATTAGGTAGAGAGTGAATGTAACATCTTCTTTAGCTAGAGAGTGAATGTAACATCTTCATTGGGTAGAGAGTGAATGTAACATCTTCATTAGCTAGAGAGTGAATGTAACATCTTCATTAGCTAGAGAGTGAATGTAACATCTTCATTAGGTAGAGAGTGAATGTAACATCTTCATTAGGTAGAGAGTGAATGTAACATCTTCATTAGGTAGAGAGTGAATGTAACATCTTCATTAGGTAGTGAGTGAATGTAACATCTTCATTAGGTAGAGAGTGAATGTAACATCTTCATTAGCTAGAGAGTGAATGTAACATCTTCATTAGGTAGAGAGTGAATGTAACATCTTCATTAGGTAGAGAGTGAATGTAACATCTTCATTAGGTAGTGAGTGAATGTAACATCTTCATTAGGTAGTGAGTGAATGTAACATCTTCATTAGGTAGTGAGTGAATGTAACATCTTCATTAGGTAGAGAGTTAATGTAACATCTTCATTAGGTAGAGAGTGAATGTAACATCTTGATTAGCTAGAGAGTGAATGTAACTTCTTCATTAGGTAGAGAGTGAATGTAACATCTTCATTAGGTAGTGAGTGAATGTAACATCTTCATTAGGTAGAGAGTTAATGTAACATCTTCATTAGGTAGTGAGTTCATGTAACATCATTAGGTAGAGAGTGAATGTAACATCTTCATTAGGTAGAGAGTGAATGTAACATCTTGATTAGCTAGAGAGTGAATGTAACATCTTCATTGGGTAATGAGTTAATGTAACATTTTCATTGGCTAGTCAGCTCACATAACATCTAGATTAGCTTGTGAGATAATTTAACATTCTGATTAGCTTAAGTTAATGTAGTATATAGATTAGTTAACTAACTAATGTAACATCTACATGCTCTCAGTTCAGTTGAGTTTGAGGACTTGGTTGCTTCTCTTCAAGAACAAATGTGGAAAGATAGGAACTTTAATAAAACCCAGGCCACTAATGCTGCATTTTATGTCAGAGTGTATATTTTCCTAAATTCCTGTTGTAGGCCTACGAAGCAAATAACAAATAAGAAATGGTGAAACTAATATTAGAGCAATAATGATGCGTTCCACTTGTAAAATACTTGCTCAACATATGAACAAGGATTATTAGTAGCAATGTATGCAAGTAGAGAAAACCCATACTCTGACACCACCACTTCTTTAAATGCAATGCAATGCAAATGCATCTTCACAGACACCTACAAGTCCATAGAGCACTGTATTACAGAGGTTATATAAGCTCAGTGGTGATAGTACTTCAGTAAATAGGCTTATTCAGAAGCACATGCTACCTTTTTCTCTTAGGCTGACAAGGAGGGCGACAAACGTGTCAGCAGGGAGCCATGGTAACATTCAAGCCTAGCAAGCCAATCTGTTTTTAACTGACCTGGAGCTCCCTTCCTGCCGAAAATGTTGGTTATTTTTGAACATTTCCAGGCCTCTTTGTCAAAGTGCCTGTTTCGTAATCGTCTGCCTCTTTATTTTAGGTCAGCTTACTTTCCATTAAGGCAAATAAACAAGTAACATTGGAAACTTTAGCTAACCATGTAGGTACTAGATTTTGCTATGAGGACAGGAATACAATCCAGTATGTGTTCAGTAGGGAACAGAGAGCCTGGCACATTCCACATAATGCAGAAAAGGAATTTAGGGTGAAGTTATGGTGTCCACTATCAGTGTCTAATTTAAGTGTATTAGGTCCACGATTCTGGAAACAGCTCCCTGAGTGCTGAGTAGTTTATTTAAATTTTTATGTTTACATCCTCATCAATTTTGGAAAGAACCTTGATATGACATTGGTATCAAAGTGTGACACAGAAATAAAATGAATTATTTTTATGCAATTTCTATGATTTAAAATGCATACGGTCAAACCAACAGGCCACTAGTAGACTCCTTGGTTTTCCCAATTGCCAGTCCAAGCCTACGCCTCCTGTTGAGCTAATTAGAGGGCTTCATTTTTTGTGTGATCAATTTTTTTTTTTACATATTAAGCAACAACACAGACTAGTAGTGAAATAACAAAGCATATGGCCAAATTCCAGAGTTATAAACTCTTTAAATGTGATCATTTTCTTTAAATTAGGACCAGCACTTTCATTTTTGGGAGGGCCTGATGCTTGAATGCTGAATTTAGTGTGCCAGAATTTCAGTTCATAGCACTGCATGATGTATTAAATATGTTGTTCAGAAGCTTAAAGTTTTTTTTTTATCATTCTGCTATTTGTTTTGTTACATATGCCCCTTTAGTACACATCATTGCTCTCTTTACAGTCTGGTTAGTTGGCCCTTCTTACACACTCATCACAATATACACTGGTTTACATTAATTTATGAGACTCTTCTAGGCCGAATGCCACCCTACTTAAAAACCCTGGTACAGCCAGTGTCTGCTAAGTATTGTAGCGTGTTCAATAATGTGTGCATGTTAATTGTTTTTCTGCAGCATTTATTCACTGCGTTTTTCTATAAGAACTCTTATTGTGAAGGTGGGGCTAGCCTGTGGCCGTGTTCTGTGTTTTGCGTAGTTTAGGAAGTCCTGAGTCAGGCTAATGCTGACGGCTGAGAGTGCAGGATGTAGCCTAGGCTTAGAGCGAACTGTTAGACAAAACTCTCTATATAGTGTGGCTGTGGCCAACAACAGCACTTTAATAAAGCACAATGACTTGATAAAATCATTTATGTTAATTTCTAATGTTATGTTAATTTTTAATGATTATATACATTTTTTTAATGATGTACCTGTTTCTCCATTAACCGATTATTTTTGGCCCACAGCGTGTCTGTCGAATTTGTGTTCTGTCGAATTTTTGGTGTTTGCCATTTTATGTTTAACTTTTTTTTATTGTTTTATTGGGTTTGTCTGCTGCTTTTTCATAGTTATTTTATCCCACTTTTGTATTTCTGTTTCTTTAAGTGGCTTCAGCTGCTAGCCAAGCTGCAACTGTAAATAAAAATATGCTCTTAATGACTTGCCTGATTAAATTGTAGCTTAAAAAAAAAAGAGTTTTCCTTCCTTTTTTGAATAAAAGACTTTAACGTGGGGTGCAAATAGTGTTAAAGTTTCAAAATGGATCATTTCCTGGCCCAAACAGTCTATATATGAAAACAAAGCAGCAAAAACAGTTTGTTTTGATTTCACTGTTTTCATGATGTCCCAAAAACCATTTATGTACATCCTTACAAGCAGTGTTTCAGCCCAGGTTGCTTTTTGATTGATACAGCACAGCCAATCAGAGCAGAGCTCATTACATAAATTAGTTTTAAAGGTACAGTAACAAAACCAGCCTGTTTATTTTAACCTCTTATGCTCCTTGGAACCAACGGTGGTTCCAAAACGCACTTCGTCTTATTCTTCACAACCTTCATATTTCATAAGCTACATTCGAAAGGTGGGTGTCATATGAGAGCGGTAACTGTCTTCTTTCCAGTCAAATAGATGGGTAATGTAATTTTAAACCCTTATAATAAAACAAATCTGGGCTATAAACTATAAACAGATGGCGTCTCTTCAGTGATCTGCTCTGTAAAAATCATTTTTATAAAATAATACAAAGAGTGTCTAAGATTTTTGGCTTTCAGCAGTAAATTATAAGCATATAGCAATACGTATATGATCATAAAACACATTTTCTGTTAATTTGAGGGGAACTTTTACAAAAAACAAATATAAAAAAAAAAAATTTACATTTATTTCATGCAGTTACTGAATAATTTGCCTTAGGATTTGGTCATGTAAATTCAGATGGACAAACCAAAATATACCCTGAAGAATTAAAGGAGGAAAAAGGTCTTGCAAAATGAATTATGCTTTTAGTGCATGAAATCACACAAATGTAAGTAGTGGACCTCAGAAAAAGAAAAAATACAAGAAAAGTGTAGGATATGGGCCCTTTAAATGTTAGATGGCTGTAAAGCATTGTAGGATATAATTAAAAGCAGCTTTTGTGATTTGAAATAAAAAAATCAATATAAAAATCCACCCTAGCATTATCATCATACGAACTATCAACTAGTTATTGTCAATTTATCAAGAAGGTAATTGAGTTTAATTGAGTAATCGGGCAGTGAATGGTCATTAATTTGATGTACCGGCAACACATGGACACAGTTCAGTGTGCTAACTCTCTAGACCGTTTTCTTTCCACTGCTGCTAACAAAGGAATGTGGATGTTGTTCTTCTGAGTCGTGTGCAGAGCCCTTTCCCCCACTACAGTTGAGCGTTCCACGAAAAAAAAGTGGAGCAGAATGCAGTGGGTTATTTCTACACTGAATAACTTCATAAAGGCATGATGAAACAAGCGCCGCAGCTGCCTTAATGCGAGAGATCGGCTCACTTGCCTGGAGTCATGCGTCACGTGGTGGTATGTAAGTTTGTGCATGTATGTGCGCGTGCCCCCCGCGTCTGTAACCCTCTGCCCCTGGCACTGACGAGGCTGAAAGGCCCTCAGAGATGAACCACAAAACACATAAATGGCCAATTATAGTTGCTTCAAAGAAAGACGTGATGAAAAATTAATACCAGTCGATTGTGTAATCCACAACGGTGGGTTATATAAGTGCCCCAATCACGCTGGAGGAGGAGGGTATTGTTTAGGGCCCAAAGCTCAAGAGCAAAACAATGGAGGGAGAAAAGAGAGAGGATAAGAGAGAGAGAGAGCGAGAGAGAGAGAGTGATGTGTACTGTAGAGCATTTTTTTTAAAGAGCACTGCACTCTCTGAAGTCCCACAAGTTCTTCCTCCCAAGGCTCAGCAGTGTTCCCTTTGACCTCAGTACATCCATAGTGCTGCATCTGAACCCGAATTAACGTCCGCTGGACTCTAACCTCTCTCGACCTTTCTCTCTCTCTCTCTCTCTCTTTCCCTCATCCCTTGTCTTTCTCTCTTTTTCCCTTGGCCCCACTCTGTCTCTAGCTCTTTCCCTCACCCCCTTGTCTTTTTTTCTCTTTTCCATTCTTTCTTTTTTCATTCGTCCTTCCTCACTCTTCCTCTGTCCTTTTTCTCTTTTTCCCTTGGCCCCTTGGCCTCTTTCTCTCTCTCTCTCTCTCTCTCTCTCTCTCTCTCTCTCTCTCTCTCTCTCTCTCGCTGTCTCTCTCTCTCTCTCTCTCTCTTACATCTGTTCTTTTCCTCTCTTTTTCTCTTGACACACCTCTCTCTCTCTCTCTCTCTGCCTCTTTCCCTTGTTTATTCCTCTCATTATTTCCCTTGTCCATTCTTTCTCTGTCATCCGTCCTTCATCTCTCTCTCTCTCTCTCTCTCTCTCTTTTTCTTTCCATCATGACTTCTCACTCTTTTTCTTTTGACCTCTCTGTTTCTTTTTCTCTCAATCTTTCTGTCTCCTCCCTCCCACCGTTCCTTGTCTCTTTTCCTCATTCCCTTTTTCTTTTTCTTTCCCCTGGCCCATCTCTTTCATCCTTTTTTTCCCTTGGCCCCTCTCTTTCGTTTTCCCTCACCCCTACTCTTTCTCTTTCACCTCTTTTTCATTTCTCTTCAGCCCCTCTTCTCTTTCTTCCTTTCTTTTCTTTCCCTTGTCCCTTTTCTAGTTTGTCCTTGCTCTGTAACTTGTGTCTTCTTGATCTCTTATGACTTCTATCTTTTGTCCTCTTTCCCCTCATCCATTCTCTCTCTTTCTTTCTTAACCTCATCCCTTGTTTTTCCCTAGGCCTCTCTCTTGCTCTCCCTCTCTTATCCTCACCCCCACTTTCCATCTTTAAATTGTTCCATCTTTCTTTTTCTCTCCCTCGTCCTTTCTCTCTCTCTCTCGTTCCCCTTTTCGAACCCCCCCACTCTCATTACTGACCTCTGCTGATGTCATTCTCATACCACTGCAACCATTGCTGACTTGTCAGAGATTCTCTCTCTCTCTCTTTCTAGAAAGGACGAACGAATTAATGAAATTAATAATTGAATTATGAAATAATTAAATTAGTAACTCCTTAAATAGCCAGGGCCCATTTTTCCCCCAAACTATGGCTTTAACTAACATTAATGTGGTGTAGTGACTGTGACCTACATCATGTCTACGCAGCATTTTTGCCAAAGAATGATTTAAACATCAACGAGTCTGTGCAGATCTGAAATGTGCATTATAGAAGAATCACCCAGTGAGTGGAGGGCTCACGGAGAAACTGGAGTGCTGAAGAAGTGATGAAGAAGGAGAGGTGATCAGTCCCTTTACAGAGCCTACACACCTGTTTTGGTTTTAAAAATTCTTTGTCATAATCTCTAAAGACAACTCCGCCCCATTCTTCATTTGTTGGGATTTGTTGGAGTTGACAGTCTCACCAATTCGTCTTGACAAGAAGACAAAGCCCAGAATCCCTCAGAGAAGACTTCATCTCTCAGTGTGGCACTACCAGTCCTGTCCGAGTGCAATCAGTGCACTCACCCATCAGCAGCAAAAAAAAGAGGACAGACAGCAATGATAAAAAATGCTGTAGAAGACAATGTCTGTTGTGAAAAGTAGTACACAAAAGAAGAGTTGAACTGAACCTTTACAAGAAACACTGGTGATAACACATGCATGCTGTAATTTTGAATAACATTGAAACAAGCGGAGAAATTGTGTGCACAGTGCAGATTCTAAACTTTTACTTCATACTACATCTGTGTTTGTATGTAGAATAGGAGACATCCTATTATGATTTGATTGAAAAGAGAGTGCCTTGTGCAGAAAGAAAAAAAAACATTTACATAGTCTTTCTGTTTGTAAATGTAACGTAATTCATTACTACACAATAATTATGCAGTTCCATTTAAACAGCACAGTACAACAACAGCAGTAACTGTAGACTTCTAACAGTTAAAATGAATTTAGCTGACAATCTAGATTCATAAGGACCCCTGTAGTCCTACAGTGTGATGAAATCTTTCTTTGAAGCGTTCAGAGGCTCTCCAGGCATTTATTAATCTGATTGATGGTCTTGATTTGACTACCGGTCTTGATACTTGAAGTTCAGTTGCAAAGTTAATGCGTATGTAGTGTGTAATTCAATCCCAGATTTTTGTTACAGATGTACTGATACCAATTTTTCACCGATACTGATACCTGATCTTTTAGTGTTGACCGATACAGAATACCGATACCGATACTAAGTCTGTATAACCTAACTTATGTATAATTTTAAAAGTATTTTATTTTGGTAAAATCTATGTGTCACAAATAAAACACACTCAACTTGGCTAGGTGGCATTTACTTGTTGAACTCTATTTATTAAATGTTTAAAAAAAAATTTTCTTGTTTATTTACTTTATACATTTAGTATTTACTATTATATAATTTGTAATAAGAACCAAGTTTAGCAATTTAAGTAAATGTAAAATATTTTTATTATGCAAAACAGTTCAAAACAGAACTGAACAGTATACAGATAAACCTGTGGTGTTTACACATCAGCACACAGCAGCTTCTCTGGATGTTGTTTTACATCCAAATTTTTCCAGTGCTGCATCTCTGAGCATCAGTTCAGTAAGTATCACCGTCCTCTCTCTCAATAACATGAACTTGTTTCTATGGTAATTTCTGTCAGCATGTAGTGTAGGAAATAAATGTGAAAGCAGCTGAGAAACTCCACTTTTTTTTTTTTGTTTGCAGTAGTGGTAGATTGGATGAGCGTTTGATGTTTTGAAGGCTATTTGTAGTCTCTGCCTTGCTGATAAGCTTGTGTGGATTCCTGTGTTATATTACTAGTTAACAGTGGCAGTAACTTTCACGAGATGCTTTGTCATGTGGTGGTGGTAGATTTTAAGAAAATGCCTGTATCTTTTAGTTTATGAACCAAAACTAAAAAACATCAGAATTGCACTCAATTATTTAAATTTACTAGTTATTTAAACTTCAAGCTGTTAAGTAACTTTTTTTTCAAGCAATAAGTTTGCATGATCTTTACGTCGACTAATTTAAGTTTACAGTGAATTCAGTGACGTTTTAAACATTCAGAAACATTCATTGTTACCTTTTCCTGCTCTCCATAGACATTTTCTTGCTCTTTACCGAAATGGTATCATCAGTATTTATGCAAAATAAATAGGTTTTGAGGACTGAGGTTAAATCAAATTGTTTTATGTTAGTGAATTTCTGGTGTTTAATCAAAGCATCAATGAGGTCTGTAATAAAAATGTCTTGGCTGGATAAAGACCTAGATTTATTTGCAACAGTCAAAAGTACTGTTGTTGAAAACATGCATAATTTGAATGCCCTTGTTCTTTCAGCTCGGAGACTCTGATATAAGTTGGTAATGTTAAGTTTCTAAAAGAAACATTCATTCTTTCAACTCCTGAAATATCTTTATATTTGTTATGGCAGGCCCTTAAACTCAACAAAATAAAACCTGACTGTTTCCACCTGAACACTAAGACTGTGTGGTTTGACGCCTTAATGAACTGCTGTCACACTGAGTTTCCTCCACAGCTCTGTCCGGTATTTTCTGCATGCTCTTCACTGTGTAGATTTGAATACGTCAGCACGGTGAATATGAAGAAATGGCGTCTGTTAATGTGTTGCAGGTGTGATAAGCAGCAGCAGAAGAGGTTTCTGTTATTAGAGTTTAACTTTTGTTTATGTACTTGTTTTGCTTCTGTAAAACAACTTCTAAACAAATGTTCCGCTGACTGGAGTGACATCTGTCATCATCCCTGAACCGACAGGTCTTACGGCAACCAGCGCCACAACCAATGACAACTCATCAGCTCAGAAAGCTGGCGTGTGTGTGAGAGATTCTCTCTCTCAGAGCGAGCGTATGTGTGAGTGAGTTTTGTATGGATGTCAGCGCTGTCTTTTATTCGAACTTGATTCAGGGAAGAAAAGGCGCGAGCTTATATGAGTCATGCTGACAGAGAACTGGAGCTGTTAAAGCCAAATCTCAGCAGTGACAGCACCTAATCTGGAAAACCTAACTTACCTGTTTCATCTTTAGACTGAGGATTAAGGGTGTGGCCATGGTGGGAAGGAGGGGGTCAATGCCTCACCACTTTCCCTGGGTTTCTGATTGCTCAAATTAAGGAATGAATAAATAAATCAATAAGACATGCAGAAAAGAAACAAATTAATTAATTGCATATTACTCCGTCCTCAGCTGCGAAATGTGCTAATATCTCACTGGTGATACATTCAAAGTCTTCATTTTTGTCTCTTTTGACTGATTAAAATCGCCCCAGAGTCGTTTGAGAGCAGTTTGTCCATGTAGGTCAAGGTAAAATGGATCAGTATGTGGAATTGGAGCTTTCTATATGCTACCTTATTTCCTATCACTGTATAAAAGAAGATCCATGCTGCCTTTATTGTTCTAAGCACTTCGAACACAAATACACACATTCAGGATGCAATTCACATATTTATGTAAATGCTGTTGTTTTCATTAATCAGAGACAAATAAAAGGCCAATAAAGTGTAAAGTATATTTCTTTTCGTGAGTTTTAATGGTCAAAATGGTAGTTTTTATGATTTATTGATAGTTTATTAATTGTTGGAGGAGGATTTTTGCACAGTTTTCCCTCACATTCAGCAGTGTCTAATTCCACCTGCTAGCTCGGTCCCCCTCTAACACATGATGCTACCAAGCTAGGGGGATAAAGGCTAGCATGTGCTTTCTCTGAAATACCTCTAACATCTTAACTCAGCAATACTAGTAAACTTATATGTCTGCAGTAGAGTGCTGTCAGTTCTCGTGGTAGGTAGCTAAATTTAAAAAAGTAATCGTGTAGTAGGTCAAAAAAGCAAATTGCTTGTGACTCATCAACTTGGAATACAGCAGATGTTTCGCTGAATATATTGGAAACAATAGTATGTTCATAACACATACATGTATATATATGTAACATATGTACATATGTACATAACAGTACTTCAACTAAGTACTAATATTACAAGAGCATCATTTCTAACTCACACCACCAAAAAAGTTTTTATTTTTAAATGTATTCTTTGTAGTAGTGAACGACGAGATGATTTGTATTGCTTTATCTCATTGAGATCAGTGCCAGCTCAAACTAATTAGTGACCTAAGCAGCTGCTTAGAGCCACTCACTAACTTCTGTGTTATTACTGTATCAGTTTACTGTCTGTAAAACTGAGTGAGGGGAACAAAGCAACTGGCTAATTATGTACGCAAAAATAAGCATTTGGAGCCAAAAAGAGAAGAAAAGTGTGGGCTTTATAACAGCACTTAATAACTTTCTCTGTTTATCAGGGTTTACTCAGGCTCTGATTAATCCAGGTTTAAATACTCAGACTGTGATTAGTCCAGGTGTGGATACTCAGATTGTGATTCATCAAGGTTTAAATACTCAGGCTGTGAATAATTTTAATGAATGTGCACATGAAGGAAAAAGAAGTCATACTACCTAAATATGTAGAAAGTGAAGCATTCGTAACAATAAAAAGCAACGCTGTCACAAGGTTTAGATCCAGCTAAGCTTAACTTTGGCTGGGTAAGCAAGAAATACTGCATAGTGAGACAGACCGCTAGATTGAGAATGCTGAGAAGATTATGTGTAATTTAAAACATAATTTAATAGAGCCCCAAACAAGCATGCCATCATCAGCAATACACAAATCAACCAAAAAATCCTGCTTAGGGCATGTGAAAGTCCAAAGCCAGGCCTGATTGAGATAATAAGTCTGTGCAATGCAATCTCATTGCTTCGCTTTGAGTGAACATAACCTGCTAGAATCAATTCTTTATCAGTGCACTTCCTAGAAGTTGGAAAAAAAGAAAGGTTGTTAACGAATTATTCTAAATGTAATGTCTCCTCGTACACGCTCCTTTTTAGTGTTCAGAAGCTGGAGGACGATTCGCTGCTGATCTACCATCTCTCTGCACTCGTCCTGTAAAAATCCCCCAGATAATGAGAGTGGCAGACAGGCTCTGCTGAGAATCACCTTCTGTTCCAATTACAGAGAGAGGGAGAGAGAGAGGGAGAAGAAAGAAGTGTCATAGGTCCCAGGAAATTTCTTTTTAATTAATCTTTGGCAGAATTCAGGGACTGGAGCAGCATCCCAGCTCCTGGTGCTCACATTAGATCCCACTTTTCAGTCTCAACAGGCATTAAATTAACAGGAACATTCTTCAGCACATCACCTCCATGCTCACAATAAAAGGAGCAGATGTGGGTACATGACATAACACCACAACCATACTCACTGTTGACTGGCCTCTGTGTGGAGGCACAACTAAATCAGGGCATATGCTCAGACTGCTGTAAAGGAGCAAGATGTGGGTCTGTGCATGCATTATACAGATGTTCTTGTCTCAGTAATTGCCGGTAAGTGTAATGGATTAATAAATTTAAGAGAATACTTTTACTGTATACACCTTATACATTTCTAACACTAACTTCATGTGTAATGTATACAAATGTGTTATAATGTATTAGGTAAGAAAAAGTCTATAAAAAGCATAAAAAACTTTTTTTACATGTTAAGTTACATGTGTTGTTGATTTTTTAAGTGAAAAAACGTTAATATGTTGTAATACAAAATGTAATTTTTTAATGAATTTAACATATTGGAGGAAAAAACATAAAATACGGCCTGTGCAAAAGTAATGACTCTTGGCAAAAGTAATAGGTTAAACGCAGCAAATAAACATAAACTGTGCAATAGAATTTGCAGAAAAATGTCATATATAAGTGTGTTCTCAGTAAAAGATGTGTTAAATTACAACCCCATTTCCAAAAAAGTTGGGATGCTGTCATTTAAACCCTATATTTATTTGAAAATAGTAAAAAGACAACATATCAAATGTTGAAACTGAGAGATTTGATTGTTTTTTGAAAAATATTTGCCCATTTTGAATTTGATTCCAACAACATGTTCCAAAAAAGTTGGGAGGGGGGCAACAAAAGACTGGTAAAGTTGTGTAATGCTAAAAATACACCTAGTGATTAATTGGCAACAGGTCAGTAACATGGTTGGGTATAAAAAAGCATCCCAGAGAGGCTGAGATGAGGAAAGATGAGTAAAGATGAGGAGGAGGTCACCACTCTGTGAAAGACGGCATGATCAAATAGTGCAACAATTCAAGAATAATGTTTCTCAACATAAAATAGCAAAGAACTTTTGCTTTTCATCATCTACGATACATAATATTATTAAAAGATTCAGAGAATCTGGAGAAATCTCTGTATGTAAGGGACAAGGCCAAAAGCCAGTATTTGCTGGCCGTAATCTTTGGGCCCTCAGGTGGCACTGCATTAAAAACAGACGATGATTCTGTATGACACTGTCATACAGTCAGACATGACACTGCATGGGCTCAGAAACACTTCTGAAAACCACTGTCTGTGAAAACAGTTCAGCGCTGCATCCACAAATGCAAGTTAAAACTGTAAAATGCAAAGGAGAAACCAGATTTAAACAGGATCCAGAAATGCTGCCACCTTCTCTGGGCCTGAGCTCATTTAAAAGTGACTGAGGGGAAGTGGAAAAGTGTCCTGTGGTCCAACAAATCAAAATTTGAAATTCTTTTTGGAAATCATGGACACTTTTTTCTGACAACAGCGATATGACTGTATACAAAATGCAGTAAAACACACTGTTAAAAAAACAAGAAACACATTTAATAAAAAATGAACAATTATTTAATAAAACTGAAGTACATTTTTAAAATCTTTTAAAAAATAATTTTTGAATCTGTTAACAACTTTTCTTAGTTGACTCATCCATAGTAGTCCAGGCCGAAGCCCAGCTGCAGCATGCTGTGAAAAACAACAGCAAAGTGGAAAGATCCAGGTTCCCCTCAAAGGCCTCCGCTGTAACAAGATTCCATGAGCTATATGAACCACTGAGAGGGTGAGAGGTTCTGATCATGGAGGATTAGGAACCATTGTTCATATAAATCCTGCATTCACACCATGAAAATAAAGTTACTGATCCAGGGGCACTTGTGAAAATCTGTGGCACGATAAATTCCACTAAATATGAAGAGATTTTAGCCCAAAATCTGTCTGCCTCTGCCAGAAGGCTGAAACCTGGACTCGTGGGTGGACTCTTCAGCGATAATGACCCCAAACAGACATTAACATCCATGCAGATACGGGCCTAGGAACATGGGGTGTCAATATTTTTGAAATCTGTTTTAATTAATCAATTTATTTAAATGTATTAAACTGTTTTTGTTCCAAAACAGTGTAAAAACTAAAATATGCAGCTTACCCCAAAGCCCAAGATAAGTCTTAAATACAATTAGAATTAATGGCACCCTACATGAAAATAAAATGCATTCTCACTGCATTTAGTGAATACATGTGGAATTGCCTCTGCTTTTAACATTTGGCAAAGGCCTTGTGCACATCACGAGATTATTCAAACCATCTGGAAGAAACTCAGACATTCCAGTGATCCCATGATCCTCAGAATATTAAGAGTATGTGTGTGGGTGAGAGAGAGAGAGAGAGAGAGAGAGAGAGAGAGAGAGAGAGAGAGAGAGAGAGAGAGAGAGAGAGAGAGATATGAGCTCCACAGTTCTTTGTTCTTTCCCTTAGCTTTGCGTCGCGGGGAAAAGAGAATATGACATTGGCAGAGCACGTTCCGCTCCACAACGGAGACGGTGTCTCATTTGAAATGCATTTCATGTGTGCAGATCTCTTCACTCAAAGTGAGCGGCTGCCATTCTCGTGCCCATATGGAGCCATTTAAATTACATGACATCCCATAAATGCCACTGAATGACGCGGCTCCTCGGCTAAGCAGCTCTCGTGTGGTAACTCGACTGTCAGTTTTGCTTATAAGACATTAGCTGCAGAAAGAAGTGGCCTGGGGATTGCCGTGGCCTCTCACCTCTTTACACTCTTCTCTGTTTCTCCTCGTGTTCTGCTCTGATGCAAGTCTTCCTCGGAGGCGGAATCCGGGTCAGGTGTGGCCTGGAGCTTCTGGTCCGTCCCTTTGATCTGCTCTCTGTGTGAATCTTCCTTCGTTCAAAGGTTCCTGGGCTTCTCTTGCCTGGGCTGGGATGTGTGAGGGGATCAGTAATGAGGGAGCACCACGGCCTCCGGGCAACTGCCAATAGAAAGAGAGCGCTCCAGCGTTAACGCTTTGATGAATGCTGGTACAGTGTGGTTGGAACATTCCATGACTGTAAAGAAGCAATGATATCTCAACAGGTGGAACAACAACAATTATAGCTTATTAATATGAATCATTTCTAAATTCAATTACTGTGATAACATTTAAGATTATTTATTGCCACACAGTGTTGATGTTGTTTAGTGCAATAGACTAAACATCATAATTACATATGAGACATAGAGGTGTAACATAATATTGACTGTGTATTAATATTGTCTGTACCATGTCACATTTTCAGAGGAAGAACAAATAGTGTACATCAGACACTAAAATGCAGTGTTTATCACATTCTAGAACCACACAGAGAATTCTGAAACCCCAGAATGAATTCTAGGACCACCGAGAAAATTCTGGAACCACAAGGAGAATTCTAGAATCACACAACTCATCGTATAACCACAGGGTGAGTTGTAGATGTACAGTAAAAACTCTTGAACCACAGAGAGAATTCTAGCAGTACAAACAAATGTTAAAACCACAGCGAGGGCTCTGGAATCACTCAACAAATTCTAGAACTGCCAAGAGAAATTTGGGACCAAGAATTCTAGAATCACTCAAAGAATTATAGAATAACACAACACATTCTAGAACCACTGAGAGAGTTCTGGAACCACAGAGAGGATTCTAGAACAACACAGCAAATTCTCTAACCACAGGGGGAATTGTAGAAGTACAGTGAAAAGTCTTGAATCACATTGAGAATTATGGAAACATAGAGAGAATTCCGGAACCATGGAGAGAATCACAGAATCATAGGGAGAATTCTAGAACTACACAACACATTATAGAGCAATAAGGAGGACCACAGAGACAATTCTGGAACCTTCCAAGAAATTCTAGAACTATAAGGAGAATTCTAGAACTACGTATTCCTCTACTACTCACTTCTTTAAGTGTTTAAACTTTCATTGTGTGTATTCTAGGGAATCTAGAACTACGTATTCCTCTACTACTCACTTCTTTAAGTGTTTAAACTTTCATTGTGTGTATTCTAGGGAATCTAGAACTACGTATTCCTCTACTACTCACTTCTTTATGTGTTTAAACTTTCATTGTGTGTATTCTAGGGATTCTAGAACTATGTATTCCTCTACTACTCACTTCTTTCAGGGTTTAAACTTTTATAGTGTGTATTCTAGGGTAAACAAATTGCACTATAATGGCATTTTTACCTCCTTCCCAGCCTTAGCCACTAACATTTGTGCCAGTGACACATCTAATCACAGCCAGAAGTGTTCTTCAAGCTTTTCCAAAAGTCTGTGATCTTTGTACAATTCAAGCAGGCTAGAAATCAACCCCATAATTCTCTCTCTCTCTCTCTCTCTCTCTCTCTCTGTCTCTCTGTCTGTTTCTCTCTCTCCCTTGTGGTGAGTGAGTCAGATTGTGTTGTGTGTGCTCCTCCTTGCTCTAATGGGGCCAGACTCTGTGTAAGCCTCCCACTGCCGGTGGAGCTGAGCTGATATTACCCACTAATTAACAATGCTGACTGCACTAATCAGCCTCATAACCACACTACAGCAGTACAGCAGTACCTCGTATGCCCTGGCACGTTTCATATTCTCTCTCTCTCTCCCTCTCTCTGTCTGTCTCTGTCTCTGTATCTCTCTCTCTCTTGTTTCAGTACTGGCTTCTGCTCTTCTCTCTCTCTCTATTCATTGGCTATGAACAGACGAACAGAGGTGTAATGCACTGAATGCATTCTAAGGCTAGTAGGTCCCCTAGCTTAGATCAGTTATTTTTAGTCACCAGTAAAAGTAACTGCAGATGTAAAAGGCGTGGCTGTGTTGGAGAAAGCTGTGTACATCGTTTGAGGTTGAAAGATTCTGGTGTTTTTTTTTACCTGATAAAAAAAGTACCACAGAAATAATCTTCAGGTCATATTAATCCTGTACTATAATACAAACCATAGAAATAACCCCAGGTCATGTTCATCTAATGTAAATTGCCCTGTTTGTAAATGTTTCATCATATCATGGGGGAAAGGAGTTTTTGTGTCTTTCAAGATTATGTATTGTCCTCCCTCAACTGTATGACTCTGAACATTAAAATATGAAACGACAGAAAACTGTTGGCTGAAAATTCCCGTGCTAATGATAGTGCTGCTAAAGCACTGTATTCACTTAGGCTCGGTAGCAGACACTCCAGTCTTTGCATTAGGCAAAGGTAGGCAGCTGCCTAGGGCTCCCATGAGTCAAGGCTCCAGCGGTTATAATGAACTATTCCATGCTGTTAAGCGATGACACTGCGTAAAGATAGATACTATGAACAGGGCAGTTAAGCAGTAAACCCCATTATGGAGAGGAGGTTCTTCTGTGTGATTTCTTGGGTCTAATAAAGTAATACAGGCACAGCAGAGAAACGTAAAAACAGGAAGGAAAGCAAAACGTTTGATGCTACACTCCCAAAGCTAACGTTTTCAGTCAGAACAGAGCGCTGTGCTGAGCAGTAGATAATGCCAGCGTTAATGTTAGTTATGTTATGTTATGTTACTTATTACTACATGAAAAAGTAGCCTTATTATTCACTGCTTTACTGCTACAGTACTCTGTACCAAATTATGTCTCTATTTTAGCAGATAGTGTAGCTTGTTTCAATTATTTCTTAAAACAAGGAAAGTTATCTGCCAATATAGAGACAATTTTACTTTAAAAAATCTTTAGAAATGAGTTTGAATATGATTTTACTCAGTTAAAGGGGACAGAGTTTAGAATGGATCACATATTATAGATTTGGTTTCACAAGGTTTATCCAGTATCATGCCTGTTGTTACAAGTCAGACTCTCTTTCTCTCTTCCTTCCTGCCACCTGTATATTGGTGAGCTCACTCGTCCCTGTCGCTTGGCCTGTCTCTTAACTAATGGCCGTTCGGAGGCACTCCACGCCCTGTCACCGTGGCAGCACTATATCTGAGCACTTTATTGCTCACTCCAGGTCACAGAGACGTCTCTACATAAATGATGGCTATGTAAATCACCTGCAGCGCCGCACTATTGGAGAGGCACAGATTTAAGGTTCTGGCGGAATTGCTAAACGGACAGGAAACCGATAGTCAAGGCACTGAGTGAAGGGATTGGAAGAGAGAGAGAGAGGGGAGAGAGAGAGACAGAGAGAGAGAGAGAGAGAGAGAGAGGGAGAGAGAGATAGGCTGTTTATCACAGAGCCTGCTTAGCAAGCAGCAGCCAATTCATCCAAGACAGACTGGAAACTTCTTTGCCCTGAGTCGACTCTGCCATGTTAAATTAAGTTGTTACTTGCCTGTATGGTAGATTTTTGCTTACAGCTACATTCACTTATCTGTGTTTACTGCGAGTGCCTAGTTTAACACCAAGAAGAAAGGTATCCTCAGCCCAGTTTGCCAACAAATTTCCCAGTCTGTGCCCATACTGGATCCATATAAGACCCATTTGGCCTCCACATTAAGGGCCCATATAAACCCAGCATACACTACCCATTATTGTACTGTACCCTTTTTATATCCATCATTAATCTGTATGAACTGCTGCTCATATGGAAACTAAGGACCAAATGAGATGGGTCCAAAATGGGGTACCATGATTTTGCTCATTATATAGTGCATATAAGGGGCTTAGCGCAGTTTGCCGATGAAGATCCCAGTCTATGCCCATGTTGCACCCATATAAAACTCAATTAGGCTCCAAACTAAGGGCCCATATAAAACCCCATTTCCAAAAGCGTTGGGACGCTGTGCAAAATATCAATATATATATATATATATATAGAATGCAATGATGTGCAAATCATTTAAAACCTATTTTTAATTGAAAATAGTACAAAGACAACATATCAAATGTTTAAACTGAGAAATTAATTGTTTTTTGAAAAATATTTGTCCATTTTGAATTTGATGCCAGTAATAAATTTCACAACATAGCATACTAGGAGCAACAAAAAACTGTGTAATCCTAAAAACAAAACACCTGGTGGAACATTTAACTACCACTTAGGTTAATTGGCAACAGGCAGTAACGTTGGGTATAAGAAGAGCCTCCCAGAGAGGCTGAGTCTTTCAGAAGTGAAGATGAGGAGGGGTTCACCACTCTGTGAAAGACTGCACAATCAAATAGTGCAACAATTCATTAACGTTTCTCAATGTAAAACAGCAAAGAACTTGGGGATTTCTTCATCTACAGTACATAATATGATTAAAAGGTTCAGAGAATCTGGAGATCTCTCTGTATGTAAGGGACAAGGCCAAAAAACTAAATTGGCTGGCCATCTTTGGGCCCTCAGGCAGTCTGTTTGGTCTTAGTCTTAGTCTCTTTGGCTGGATCAGTTTCATTTTTACTAAGTGGGCCTATGTTACATATATAAGGTTTTAGTGTGAAATGGTTCCTTGTAGACACTCTTTACAGTGGTGGAGATAGAAACCAGGGCTCAGAATATCTACAACACAGACATAGACATTTTATATACTATCCAAAACCTGTGAGCCTACACTTCTCTTCTTTGTTTTTATATGCTGATAATAGTAAAACAGTAGTAAATCTCAAATCTGATGCAATAAATAGAAATACAAACATACGCATGTAGAATTCATAACATAGTGAAGAAGACATGTTTCGCACTAGTAGAAATATTCAATTATAGATAGAAAAAACAAAAATATTTTTAGCAATATCATTTATTCAGTAGTGACTATTTTAATGAATGCTCACTCCTGCTGTTGAGCAGACAGAACTGGATCAGCTTTCCAGGCTTGTTTGCATTAATAACCCATCAGCATGCTGTGTGCATGCCTGATCACAGGTTTTGGCTGTACAAAGAGTGACATCTGCTGGTGGAGAGATAAACAGCATGTGAAATATTTCTTTACTAAGATATTTAAGGTGGACACAGACAGATGCTGATTAAGCTCACTGAGAGCTTTATAATTAGCTGAGGAGTTTGTTTTGGTGAGCACCTGGGTAGTTTAACCGCAGACTTTCTCCCAAGCTTCACTTGAACCTGTGAATTCATCCTCATCTACAGTTCTACTTTTTTCATTATTTTTAACTCTCTTTTCAGTTGTGACAAATTTAAGGCAGAGATAATCAACTGTACCCACTGCAATCCCTGCATACAACCCTCAGAAGATTTCTTAAGGTAACACCAGTAAGCTTGAACAAATACTGTATGCACAAATTCTTCTCTAATACGTACCAATTAATCAGTGCACAATAATAAATAAACCTCTACATGCTGAAATGGGCTGACTCAGGATTTTTCATGAGGCGTTAAGGTTTGAGCTTCTAACGAGATTTTAGCAAGCCTATACAGTTATTATCCGGCAAACGTTTGTTGGTCTAACTTGTGACTACTAAATATGATTATTGTCATCTGGCTTTAGGAGTCTTACAGTACACATGCTAACAAAAAGGCCGTTGTTGTGCAGCTGAGCGTGGGTGCAGTCACGCCTTTACAGGCTTGCATACCTTCTCTGTTTGACTGCGCCTTCTGCCAAGAGCTCTGCGATGAACAATATGGGCATTATAACTGGCATGGTCAGACTCCCACGAGAACGGGTTAGCTGTGTGGTTCTACGTCCACATAACAAAATGAAAAAGATGCTCTATTAGTAGAGCTGCAGGGTTGAATCATCACTGTCCTGTGCACTGTCCATGGCCAAAAATGCCCAACACTCTTCAAAATAAAGGTGCCAAATTGGATGCTTTGGAGCAATATCCTAGAAGAACTACTTTGGAGACCCTGAAGAACCTTCCGGTGGATGATTTTTCACCTTCAAAACAGATCTGTTAAAAGCAGTGCATCTTCATTTAATGTAAAGGTTCTATACTAATAAATTTTTTTGCCTGGAACCAAGTCATTTAGGGAACTTTTAAGTGTGAAGATTTCCATAGTTTCTCTCTCTCTTTTCAGCAGCATCAGTCAGTGATCAAACACTGAACCAGAATCAGTTTTATTACACAAAATGCATTACATATGTTGAGATGTAAAGTCATTCCCAGTGGTTTGGTGTGAAATGGCTCTTTACAGTGGTGAGGATTAGAACCAGGGGTCATTATATCTATAGCACAAATATAGCCATTTTATTTACCATCTAAAACCACCAGTGAACCTACACGTGTCTTCTGAGTTTTTATATGGAATGTTGATGACGGTAAAATGGTGATAAATCTCAAAAAATATTTTTTCTTTGGGAATTATTTTGCCTCACAACACCTTGCATGTACCTCGCTGCCATGAATGCATTAAAATATGTTTTTAAGCCAAAAGCATATCTCAAAGCTATCATAAAACAATTTCTCAAGTTTTAAGCAATGTATTCATAACCCCTTCGTAAGCTTTTAGAGGCATTAAAAACTTCAGATGTTTGGTTCCTATCACCACCACCACACTCCTGACTCTGAGTATTCCACATCAAACCACTCTGAATTACAACCCAATTTCCAGAGAAACTGGGAAATGTAAATAAAAATAGCAAACAGTGACGTGCAAATCATTTAAAACCCTACATTTAATTGAAAACAGTACAGAGACAACATATCAGATATAGAAACTGGATTTTGCAAATTCTGAATTTGATGCCAGCAACACATTTCAAAAAAGTTGGGACAGGGGCAACAAAAAACTGGTAAAGTTGTATAACGCTAAAAAAAACCTAATGACATCTCACTACTATTTAGGTTAATTGGCAACAGGTCAGGAACATGACTGGGTATAAAAAGAACATCCCAGAGAGGCTGAGTCTTTCAGAAGTAAAGATGAGGAGTCAACACTGAAAAACTGCGAACAAATAGTGCAACAATTCAAGAATAAAGTTTCTCAACATAAAATAGCAAAAGAACTTTTGCTTTTCATCATCTACAGTACATGATATCATTAAAAGATTCAGAGAATCTGGAGAAATCTCTGTATGCAAGAGACAAGACCAAAAACCAGTGTTGGCTGGCTGTGATCTTTGGGCCATCAGGCAGCACTGCGTTAAAAACAGACATAATTCTGCTGTGGAAATCACTGCATGGGCTCAGGAACACTTTTGAAAACTAGTGTCTGTGAACACAGTTCACCACTGCATCCATAAATGCAAGTTAAAACTGAAAAAAAGAAACCATATATAAACAAGATCCAGAAAAACCACCACCTTCTCTGGGCCTAAGCTCATTAAAGATGGTTTGAGATGAAGTGGAAAAGTGTCCTGTGGTCCAACAAATCAAAATTTAAGAATCTTAAACACTGTGTCCTCTGGGCTAAAGAGGAGAGGGGCCATCCAATCCAGCATCCAAGATGGTACGAGGGAGCATTAGTGCACATCTGTGAAGGCACCAGTAATACTGAATGATATATGTACAGATTTTGCTGCCATCCAGATGACGTCTTTTTCAGAGAAGGCCTTGTTTATTTCAGCAAGACAATGACAAACCACATTCTGCATGTATTACAACAGCATGTCTCTGTGGTGAAAGAGTCAAGGTGCTAAACTGGCCTGCCTGCAGTCCAGACCTGTCACCTATTGAAAACATTTGGCACATTATGAATCATTGATGCAACAAAGGACACAGTGAACTGCTGAGCAGCTAAAATCCTGTTTCAAGTAAGAATGGGAAAATATTTCACTTTCAAAACTACAGCAATTGGTTGCCTCAGTTGGTTCCCAAAAGAGTTTTATTAAAAGGAAAGATGATGAACACAGTGGTAAACATGCCCCCGTCACAACAATGTTGTTACTGGCATCAAATTCAGTTTCTCAGTTTCAACATTTGACATGTTGTCTTTGTACTATGTTCAAATAAATAGAGGCTTTGAATGTTTAAATGCCAACAAAGTTTCTCAAAGGTCACAGAGATAAAGCTTGCTTTGGACCCCTTCCCGAAGCGGATGAATTTGACAACCGCAAGCGCGTTGAAGGAGTATTCACAGAGAACTCAAAGAGAATTCAAAAAGTATTTACATTGTACAGATGTAAATAACCTTCTATTGAAAGGTTTTAAGGAACAATTCTTCTATGTCATCGCTCTTAAGAACCCTGTTTGGCCTGTTTATTTTTTAAAGTGTATTGGAATTAAAATGGTCAAAGTATGTGGTGCTTCGGGAGCCTTTGTCAGAGGAGAAGGGACTACTCTTTGATTTCCTTGCAAATTAGCAGGCGAGCTGGGCTAGGATCAGTTCTGCCTGCCTAATCTTAAACAGGGTGTAAAGCCATAGCTCGCAGAAAAAAAAATCTGAAAGTGAGGCTCTGCTTAGAAAAAAAAGGAAGAAGCATCCGGCTCTGCATAACGATTTAGATTCCACTGTAGACTCACTCTGAAGGCACTATTGTGCAGAAATAATATTTGGAAGCGTCTTGCTTCTCTGGCTCAGTAAAAAAGACTAAATTCCACCATAGATTTTCCAAAAATACCCACAGTTTGCAAGGCATCATTACTCGTTTTGTAGAAGAATCACATTAGCCTCCTGTAGTCAGGAAAACTGAGAGAGTTAGCTCGTATTTGACTGATGGATCGAAACCTTTTCAGGCAATTATTGACCAGTGGTTCAGCTTAAGTGATTTTAAGCTCAATATTCAGCATGGGTTCCATGTCTCAGTGTCAGCTCCAGGTTGAAGATATCCAAAATTAATAACGACTGTACATGAGTGGTACAAATTGTACCACTCATGTACAAGATAAAAATATTGGAAATGCAAAATGAAAAGCCTGTTTTTGGAGCCCTTAAATTGCAAAAAAATGCAATCTACATATTTTTTGCTTATCATTAAGACAAATTACCATTAATTATGTGCTTCTAGGGACATAATAAAATTCCAGATTTTTAATTGGAGCATTTGTCTAGTAAACATGAAATGTGGGACAGAAAATGGTCAGCTAGTTGGCACCCACTTGCTGGCATGTCAGTCACAGGAACAGGCAGGTAGGTGTCTGGGGGAGCCGTGTCAAGCCGTATGACAGCAAATGCCAAACAAGTGAAAATGCCTCAGGAGAGAGGAACAGTGGGTGCATGTAGCTCTCTGACAAGGACAGAGAGAAACTCCAAGAAGACAGCTGCTAAACTAACAAATAACGACCTCAGTAATTATGGCAGAACATCATTGTCTCAGGCCTAATTATCTCAAGTGTACATTAATCACCCTTATGTTTGAGAAAGGTGCAATTAGAATAAAACCTTGTTCTCTCAGCAAAACTGCACATCATGTTCATGACAAAGCAAATATATACGACAGGACTGCTGAACCTGGTGCAGTAGGTACAAAAACTGGGCTCAGATTAGTCACAGTTCACTGTTGATTTAAGATCAGTTTGCCTTCTGAATCCTAATGAAAACAAGTATAGCAAAAGTCAGAGAACACACTTCATTTCTTTAATTTGTAGTCAAAAAGGCCTTTAAGTAAAAGTAATTTATTTATCAGGTAAATATTTCCGAGGGGATTAGATTTAAGAAAATACTGCTACTAGTTGCATAAAGAAGGAGAAGGAAAATAGGTAAAAAAAAAAAAGGTTTCCAAAACTAGTTCAAAAAATTAAGACCTGGTAGACCATCAAAACTGTCACCATCAGATAAGTAGTACTTAAATCTTTCATCTCTGAGAGAGAGGAGAAAATCAAGCTCCACTCTGGATTCAGATCTGAAAACATCCACAGGTGTTTCTGTCCATCCTTCCACTGTGAGACACTCAACACTGTGAGTCTGAAAGGATGTGTAGCTGACAAGAAGCTCTTACTGAGAAAAGGAATCAGACAAACCAAACAAAGAATCTGCTGCTGTTCCCAGAACAACGGACTGACCACCTCAGGGTCCAGACTGAAACATCATTGAATGTGTTTGGGATTACGTGGATCATGAGAAGCAGAAAGTGCAACCAACTTCTAAGACTGAACAGTGGAGGTGTGGAAAAATATCCCTGCAGATTTTGTTGAAAAAGCGAGTCTCCTCAAAAGAATGGAAGCTGTTATAAAGGCAAAGAGAGGACACAGTAAATACTGAACAAATTTGCTATTATATGAGTTATTGAGTTTTCTACATAGTTTTCTCTTGAATGTTTTCTGCTTCTTTTTATCTGACACTGAGAATGAATAACTGTATTGACCGGTTTGACTAGAAATTAAATAAATGAAATGGTGTCCTGTGACTTTTGCTATACAAGAATCTATGTCTTAGGTTTTGTTGACTTACTTCAATAAACTCAAACTCTCTTAAGGCAGCCAATCAAATCATTTTTTCAGTTGAAACACCATTTTTTTTTTTCACATTGCAAAGGAATGTGCTCCACATGCTAAACATGATGTAGTGGGACTACAAGTGCTCTGTAAATAAAATAAAACAGCTGTTAAACGGATTAAAAGACCTAAACAGAGTTCAAATCAGTCCATACACATGTCAGTGGGTGTACTTTATCTGTGGGGGAGATGCTGCTTTCTAACTGGAGGCTGCTCATATGATGGAGGCCAGGAAACAGGAGAGCCTAAAGCCCTGAACACATTCCTGCCAAGACACCAAACATACACACTCCTACATGCATATTTTAAACACACATAAACATTATGCACACATGAGCTAAGACATTCAACAAACCTAAACCCCTGTCTTTATAGCTACCCACAGCACCGTGTTTTCTGTAGATATTCAAAAGCAATGGGTGTTGTAAACATCATTTCCACCTTAAAGTATGTCTTAGCATTAGCTTTCATGCTCTTTCACGCAAGCACATGGTATTTAAAGCTATATTTGTTCCTTATTGTATTCTTATGTGCGAACATCATCGTTCTCCACCAAACCATCATTCTTTCCCAAACACCAGCATTCTCCACTTAACACCAGTGTTCTCCATCAAACACCATTACTCTCCATCAAACACCAATGTTTTCCATCAGAAACAAACGTTCTCCACAAGGCAAGCACCCAACAATGTTATTCAGCCGCCATCATTCTCCTCCCAACACCATTATTCTCTATAAAAAACATGCTACATTATTACATTCTTCAGCAAATGCTAAGATCCACCACCAAATGCCATTTTTCAACCAACATCAACATTGTCTACCAAACAAACCAAACACCCACCAAAGTTCTTCAGCCAACACCATCCTTCTCCTTCTCCACAATCATCCTCCACCAGAAAAACACCCACCAACAATATTCAGCCAATACCATTGTTCTTCATCAAGCACCATCATTCAGAATAAAACACTGTCATTCTCCATGACGCACCGTTCTTCATCAAACACCATCATTCTACATCTCAAATAAGTCATCATCAAATACCATGATTCTCAATTGCCCTCATTCTTCAACAAACACCGTAAGTCTTCATCAAACAACATGTGGCGTATTACACACCAACCCAGCCCCCGTTTAGATTTGTAGGTGATGTCTGAGGAACCTTAAGTCAGTGTGCTTTGGCCTATACCTTAGTGCTAACAGGCCCCACTGAGCTCCTATTTGACCAAAAGCAGGATTAAGAGCACACTCACAGTCACATCCACTCACATGACCTCCTCCTGCAAGGCTTATGCTTAGAGTGAAGAAAGAAGGATGGGGAGTGGAGGAGAGGAAAGGGGGAGGAAAGGGGAATGGGTGAAAAGCAGAAAAAGCTGGTTGTCACGAGTGTGAGCTGAAAAGCAAGCTATTATAAAATGTTTTCTAAGCAGAAGCCTATAAAACTCATAGTCTGATTTTGATGGATTTTGAGGAAAAAGTGATGTTTAAGAAGTCAGGAGGTGCTGTACTGGGTTCAGAAAGCAAAGCTGTTTACATCTGTTCAGTAGGAAAGTTTGGGGTGTTTCCCATCACGTGAGTGTGTTTAAAGTAAGCCATATAACTTAATGATCTTTGACCTTATGGTGCTGCGTAGTTTCTCTTAAGACAGATGTATGTGGGAGTAAATGCATGAAGCCTTGTAAATGCAAGGGAATGACGGAGTAGCTAGAAAAGCTCAGCCAGTTCACATGACTTTACAATCCACAAAAAGGCCCCCTGTCAGGTCAAATACTTTAGACATAGTGAGCAGTTTCATAACTCGCTTCTAACTCTACTCTGGCAGAAATTCTCAAGAAAGAGACACGTGAAATCATCCTATAAACAAAGAGTTCAAATATGTTTCAGAATATGTGATAACTGTTTTGCAGTTCAAGTTGTTATAAATTCCACATGATTTTATTTCACTTCATTTACAGCTTTTGAAAATGGCTAATACACATTCATCAGTACCTAGTTCACTTTTTAAAAACAGACCTTTCCGCAGAAACACAGCAAATGTCCCAAATGCTCTGCAAATACTAAAACACTGCAAAATACATCAACACTGGTGTCCTTACAACAAGAATCTGTTGTCAACAGCAGAAACAGTAGCTGTTAGCAAGGTATATCCACTATTTTATATAAATCTTTGAAGTAATAAAGAAATCTTAACTAATATTACAGTAAGTTTTTTTTTTCAAAAACTGACAGAATGTCAGAATGGTGCATTTTTACTCTATAAAGAATTCAAGACTGTACATAATGTAGCAAACAAAAACATCCATGTAACAGATACAGTAAATGCTTAAGTCAGTCTGGTCCACGTCATTTGGCTACATGTCCTCTCTTATTTGTATGCAGTGCTGATACTGTAATGGACCATCCACTGTGAACAAAATAACTCCAGAAGTGGCCACTTTTTATAGATGGTGAGCAGCTGCTAGGACAGCTGTGATTGGCCTATACATTCATTTTATTTTCATTTTCAGTGTTGAAGGTGAGTGTAACAGTTTTGTAATAGTGTACACAAGAATTCGCTAATTGAACTTTGGAAATACAAAGTTTAGCTAAATCACTGAATGCATTTAGTGTTTAAGCTAGAAAAAAATAAAAAAAAATAAAAAAAAACAGTACTGGACAGAACTGAAGTACTTTGTGCAGTAAAAGCTGAGCACATAGATTGAATAGCAAATATTCTAGCTAAAGCAATAGCTACCTGAACTGTTAGCAAATTTAGCTGAGGTTTTAGTACATTACAGATCATATTCCCTTAAAACCCCAGTAACCCAAGACTCAACTCAGACTCAAATTCCAATGACTCATGACTCACATTCACACCCCAGAGACTCAATTCAGACTCTAACTCCATGTATTCTTTGGTTTCACCTTTGCTTTGACCTTTGAAATCTGCTTCTAAAACAACAGAAAGCAATTTGGGTGCATTCCCCATTTTTTCCAATATTTATTGTTTTGTCTCTAATCCAAAGATCTTGTGCACATGGCAGAAATAGGCTTTGATTTCAATGTTTCAGCTCAAAATTGGCTCGGTATCTATGGCCAAATCAATCTAACTGAATGGTTTGTAGTTCAGTGTTCCATTAGAATGTAACTGTGTCCAGTGGTTTAGTGGTGACCTAATTGTACCTCTGAAAACGGCCAGGAATTACAGCTCTGGTAAGGTCTTTAACAATCAGCTCCCACCAACCAAATCCTAATCTCAGCCCTTTTTGGAAGAAATAACAAAACTAGTCTTGTAACACGTTCACTCCTTTTACTGATCATATTCTCTTTTCTTTCATTTTCATTATGTTTATCTTTCTTTTGTGTTTCTCTGTCTCTCCAGTGCAGTGGGCTATGCTTTTTAGCATATTTAATAGCTTCAAGTCCAGAAATGCGCTCCAAATCCAACAAGAAAAAAGCAGCATTCCCGTCAGCATCCCCAAATGCATCTCCCTTTTCTCTCAACCGCATTAAAACTCAAGACAGACTCTTAATTAAATCCTCACACCTCCCTTGGGTACATTTTCCAATGTCCCAATGACATCAGCTAATTAATAGTATTAAAAGAAAGCTAAGGAGACAATTCCACTAGACTGCCTAAAGCTTGTATGCATTCTAAATCCAACAGGGAAGAATAAATATGATAACTGAAATACTACATGCCTCTTTGTGCTCTGAAACGTATCAGTCACAGCAGGATTTGGCCGATTTTATCTGCTCAGACATTTTTAACATTGTTTTTACCCTGTGTGTATGAATGCCTGGATCTCCTGTGTCAGTTCAGATCCAGAAAATGGTATTTGATTACCTATAATCAGGTGGAGGTGGGGGGTTTGGGGAGTGGAGGAGAATAATTGGATGGGAGATTTGCCTAATTTGTGGGATATTAAAAGGTTTAAGGGGGCATTTTCTTTTACAAAGCTCTCGTGCCACCTCAGGATTTAAAGGTCTCAAGACTAAGATCTCACATGAGTAAAAAGAGATGTGCGTGTCACACTAGCCTTCTGCAGTTTGCGCTGCATTGCAGTAAGTAAGCCAACGTGCTAAATATAAACAGAAATGACACAAAAGTAAAGTAAAAAAGCAAAAGTAAAAAAGTGTGGACAACTGGCATGGTTCTCAGCGACTTGTGTGCAACTGCACTTAGCCCACATAACCTGCACATAACCAGCAGCAAGCAGGCTAACTCGCCTACCATGAACTGTAGAAAGACAAAAATAAATGGAATTATATAAGTATATTCTTGCCACAGCACAGTGATGCACAAAAATATATTTCTACAAAAATATTTAGACTACTGACATGGTTTGTGGCGGTGGGTTGACTTGTGTGCAATAGCATTTAGCCAGCTGGCTAACTTGCTTACCATAACCAGTAAAAAACACAAAACTAAATATGTTATTGTGTCAGATAACTATATTCTTGCCACAGTGCTGCCCACTTATGTGTACAAAAAGTGTAGATAAGTGGCATAGCTAACTGCAGTGAGTTGACTTGTGTGCAGCTGCTGCTAGCCATGGAGTTAACATTGCATCTACCACACATTAGTGCACAAAACGTAGTTGTACAAAAATGCCTTACTTTCCTACTATAAACAGTGAAAACACAGAAATAAATAATCCTCTCAGATAACTATATTCTCACCACAGCATAGTGGTGCACATTTGTACAAAGAGTGTAGACCACTGGTGTGTATGGTGACAATGGGGTGACTTGTGAGCAAGCTGGCTAACTCATGTAAAACAAACAGTTAAGCCATAAAAGTAAGAATGATAAAGTCTCCTGACTGACTGTGTATCATACAGTGTTTCTTTCATGTGTTTATTTATAGCCAGTAGGGAAGATATGGTAAAAGGTTTGTGCTGTGATACTGGTTAAATTTGTGTTTTATTCCATTTTGGAGGTTCGGTGCTTTAGGGCTGCCCATTCAGAGGTCATCACAATAATACTACACAATAGCAGAGGATGTTCACACACACAAAATTACTTCATTCAAGTCTGCAATGTGAAATCACTCATCGCAAGTGTGACTAGGCCTTTAAGGATGGGCAATATGAATTTATATCAGAATATTTTCTAGGGAAGCACCAAAATTAGCACCAAAATTTTGGCCTGTTTGACCAAATAATGAAAAAATCATATTAAGTAGGCCTACAACACTGTGCCAAAATGTAAACATCTAATTTTAATGGTAATGAAAATGAGAAATAGTGATTTAAAGTGCTGTTTGTTCCCTTCACACTCTTGCATCAGTCAGCACAGATATGTTCAAACAGTTGGAGCAGCAGCAGATCAACAGCAAAACTGTTGGCTGTGTGGAGCTATTCACAGTTTCCATAAGGAAGAGATTATTTATTGTCTCTGTTTATGCCTCTACAGGTCTTATACCACTTGAAAACACGACAGCAAAACAACAGAAGCAGAAAAAAATATTACAACAGATAAACAATGTTTAACCTCTCAGGATCACATGTAAGTGTGAGCTGATTTACAGCCAAAATTCCATCTACATGCTTGCAATTTGCAGTTTGTGTTATTTTTCCTTAATTCTTGTTTCTCTAGCTAGAGTAGAATTACACCACTGTCAAATGTTTTGATGGGAAAAACATTATTTATTAACACTGCTATCTATTTATCATTTACATTTCAGTAAAGAATCACATATCTATGGCCTCCAGAAGGTCTAGACTGACCTTTTTCTCACTAAAATTGGTCCCACTCAGTGTAAATCAAAACATGACTGATTAATTTCACTGTCAGTCTGTAATTATGTCAGTGATTAATCTGACTTATTAGGCCTTCAATTCAGCTCCTGAAATCTTAATCAATGGGAGAGCTTGCCTGGCTAAATTAAAGTAGGTGCCACAGAGAATAAAATCTGATTGCTTCATTTTTCATGGGGCGCTTCAAGAATTAAACCTTTTTTATTTCCAACCCAAACTTAACAACAAAAAAGCATATTACTATGTGTGGAGTTTATACACAACAAGCACAATGATTCTATAAAATAAAAACTTAACTAAAAATTACAGATATGTACTGTTGTATTTTACAGAAATCATTAGGGCTTCTCTGAACGTAAACCTGGAAATCTTACAACTTCACTTATGCAATACACAGAATCACACTTGAATTAGATTCTCATATTCATTATGAGTATGTGAGGGTGATACAGAACATAGACAGCAGTTTGCCCAAGAAAAACACAAGCCATTTTTTGTTCAATGTGACAGTAAGTACCTCATTACAGTAAAATGTTTAGAGTTTTGTGCTAATGACTCAAAGACTCCTGAGGTTTGGTTATTGAGACTCACATGCCCAAGTGCAGTAACAACGTGTAAGCAGCAAAGAAAATGACTGATTTGAAATTGTCAGAATAAATGCAGTATAGTTAGAGTGGTAATAAATTGCTGTTTCAAAGCTTGATCCATCAGCATATACCCAACACTTTAGCATGCAATGAGTGAAGCAGCTGACCCTCAGAGCAGTGAGGAGTGTCAAATTAACAGCATTACTGCAAGTGTTTAAAGGACACGGCAGGGTGAGGACAGACGACATGCTGCATTCACCCAACAGCACATACTGACAATCAAACAGTTTTATTTGCTGTTCATGGCAGATAGATGCAAAATAAATTGAAGAAAGAAAAAATTAAGAGGGATACACAATGACATTATTAGCATCAGCAGGTAATTGTTTCAAGCAAACTTTAGAAGCACTGCACAGATGCTTCGATCTGCTGGGTTACTAAGCTACTTCATTCATTTTAGTGCATTGTTTACTCTGTATAAGTAAATGTTACATTTCTCCATATTGCTAAACCAGGTGGATCTAGTTCCAATTCCTATTTAAACAAGGCGTGTGGATATATATATATATGAGTATCCACACTCACAGACATACATCTATAAGTAAACAGATATTCTGATTAGTGAATTCAGCTACTTTAAAGTGTGCCTATTGCTGACACTGGTGTTTAGTTTCTCATATACGGCTTGCACAATATCCATAGAAAAGCACTGACCCACACACAAGCCTATGGTCACCATTTCCAATAACAAGCACTAGCTAGAAAGATATAAAGCCCTCCAGCACTGGGCTGTGGAGCAGAGGAACTGCATTCTCTGGAGTAATGGAGCTCCATCCAATACCTTTGGGATGAGTTGTAGTGGCATTTGTGATCCAGAAATAATCATCCAACATCAGTTCTTGACCTCACTAAAGCTCTTGTGAATGTTGAATGCAATCAAATCCTCACAGCAATGTTCCAACATCTAGTGTAAAGCCTTTTCAGAAGAGTAGAGGCTGTTACTGTAGCAATGGGGGGGGGGCAAACTCCCTATTAAGTCCATTGATTTCAGAAGAAACACTGGAAAAGAGGGCGTCTACCACCCTATAGACTTACATGTATATCAGTATCAGCCCAGTGTTCCTGTATTGGTGTGTTCCTAGAAGTGAGAATGAACGAATGAAAGAATGAAGGAAACTAAGTGACCTTTAAGAACACTTTAGTAAATCAACTTCTGTCAACTCCTACATCCTCTACTTCCAGAAAATCCCTACGGGCAGAGCTATATGTTCTTCAACAACAACAGAATGTAATGTGTCTTCAACATAAAGCACATTCTGTAAAGTCTCCCAAGCAATGGCTGAGGTGAAATAAACAGTTCCCCTCTAAAGCATGCAGAGACCAAACATGTGAGCATTTTATCTAGGATAGTAAGGTCCTGCCTACTTTATCCTCTTTGTTTGTGTAAGCCAAAACAGCCAATTTAACCTGATCTCAAACAAAATCCACAAGATATTTAGGTGGCTGTGCAAAAGTGTACCCTGGTTCCAATAGGAACTATTCAAATCCCAAATAAGAAAGACCAGCGAAGGGAGGGGAAACTGTATCTCTTTGATTTACACATTAATGTCGGGGGTAAAACAAGAGGTATGCCCACCAGGATATAATGCATCCATTACCCTTCTGACTCAATAATAATCTCAAAAGTAATCTAACACTTCAACTAAATAAATAGCTAATTTTTAAGTTATGTCTGGATGACGGTATTCCTGGGGTTTATGGAAAAAATTGAGGTGAACCATTCATCATCATCTTTAATTTTTTATTATTATTATATCACTGGACAACAGTCATCTTAAAGGAACTTGTAGTGTTTTTTGGTTCATTGGACGGATTAAATATGCGTTGGTATGATTACATCAAGAAGGAAAGAAAGAAAGAAGGCCCTGTGACCATGGATCTGCAGGCACATGACTGTGTGCTGTGGGGCTTGTGGACACGCAGCACAGAGGAAACAGATTTTAAAGAGCTTTCCAGCTATTTACTCCAAAATCAGCTTCACTCTTTTGCACCTTTTTTTCACACTGCCTTTTTATCGCAGGAGTCTGGGCTGAATATTTAGATACATTTTTTGCCAGGTCTATAATTCTGTTATCAATCTTAAAACTTCTTCTTCTAAAACTGCTATAAATTATACAGAATCTACTATGAGACCATTGTGTACATTCTGTATTCATGCGAGTAAAGAACTGAAGTGTGGGCCCACATACAGGCCCTTAGGGGTCTTTAGGTGGCTAAATTTTGCCCTCTGCAGAGGAAGCTTCTCAGTAGGTTTCCTACAGTAGTATGTAGCAGCCTGGGGCTGAGCTCGCGCTACCTGACCCCAGTAAACCCCCTCCACTCGTTTAGTAGGAAATGTGACGTGATCACGCGGGGATCAGAGATCCAGAGAGTCACGCGCTAATCCGCTATTTAAGCTTCTGTGCTCATTTGGCTCTTGCGCGGCCAATCAGAGTGATGGAATGTTTGGGATGGCAGCAGTGAAAGCTTGTAGTTGTCTGTAGTTTCACAAATTGAAGGCAAACAACAGCTTGTGCTCATTCAGAGGACAGATATTACAAACAGTAGACATTAATCAGTAAGTGCTATTTTCTTTGTTACAATGTGGATGTACGGGGTTTTGGTGCTCTTGTGGGCTGCTGTAGTGCGTGCCCAGTTTCCACGGGTTTGTGTGACACCAGAGGGGCTCCGGAGCGGTCAGTGCTGTCCGTCTCCGTTCGGCCGAGCCGCTGACCCGTGTGGAGTGAGCTTGAGAAGAGGGCAGTGCATGCCGGTGCGAGTGGACTCGCGGCCTCACGGGCCTCAGTACCCTCACGACGGGCGGGACGATCGCGAGCGCTGGCCTATCAGGTTCTTCAATCGCACCTGTCAGTGCAGTGGTAACTTTTCGGGTCACGACTGCGGGAGATGCAGACATGGGTTTACCGGACCCAACTGTGACCAGCCGGTGCCTGTAGGTGAGGAACATTTATCATGCTACATTAATCAATATGCTTATTAATTACTATAGCATGTGTGGTGCTTAGGTCTTCTATACTTATTATAGTTATTTTTCATGTTTATTTTCACTTAGCAAAGCATGCAATTGGACTGAGGGTGGTAAAAATTGTGCATGACTGTATTTATTGAATAATAAGTCTTACTATGTATATTAAGCCTGGGAATTTAAGGGGTTAACATCTCAATTAAACACAATACTCTTATGATAGTGCCAATAAATAAGGTGAAAAGCCCAGGAGTCCCCTGAAATTACATTCTTCTGTATTCGTGAAGAGCCACTCATTATTAATCATCATCCAGCTTTATCAAACTGTGACCCTCTTTCTCTCAGTCAGGAGAAATGTAATGACGATGAGCGCAAATGAGAAGCGTGCCTTTGTAGACGCTCTGGACCAGGCCAAGCGTACCATCCACCCGGACATCGTAATCACCACCCGCCGCTATTCGGAGGTGTTCGGACCCGACGGGAATACGCCGCAGTTCGAAAACATCACCATCTACAACTACTTCGTCTGGTCTCACTATTACTCGGTCAGTAAAACCTTCCTGGGTGGTGGAGAGCCAAGCTTTGGAGGTGTGGATTTCTCTCATGAGGGTCCCGGTTTCGTCACCTGGCATCGCTTCCACCTCCTGCAGCTGGAGCGGGACATGCAGGTAAGAGCCAAGGAGACAGGTGCATGTTTGTTGAAATACAGCTCAAAAGAACCAGTGTTTTCATTTATGATCCAGGTACAAAATGAGCTCTAGGTGATTCCAAAACTACTGAAAAAAGCATTTAATGAAGTTCTACTAAAATTAAAATGCTGAATGCATCATATTTGCAAAGTGGTGAACAAATGTGTTGATATTATTATAACTATGTTAATGAAAATGTATTTTTTTATTATTATTTTTGTGTCTAGTTTATGTCATATAAATGGAATAGAATACGCTGAATGGAAGAGCGTACAACTTTACTGTCCAACAACACTGGAAATTTGTTCTTCCTCTATCATAGCACAGCAGGTGCATTCTCAAACAACATACAAACAGAAAACATCAATAGAACATCAATATGTACAGGCTAAGAGTGGCTAATGGTCGTGGGAATAAAATAGTTCTTATTAGTTATGGGTACACTAAAGCATCATACCGAAGGTAACAGCTCAAACTCATTGTGAAGATGATGGTTTGAGTCATGCACTATAGCCCTTTGCAGCTCATCCAGTTGCCACATATAAGCTTGCCAGTCATTCTAATGATCTTGGCATGTTTGCCTTTATTGTTAGCAGTTAGCTTTCCAAAACAAGCTGTGATATTAAAAATATAGCCACCAAACCAACGTAGGCCTAGTATGTTTTACTCACTCCAAAACCTTAAAGTCTCCTAATTAAATCGATCTCTGAATATAGTCTTCTCAATAGTGAGATAGTATAGAATATAGTGTTCTCAATAAAACTGAGCTTATCACCTAAAAAAAAGTTCCAAGGTGCTTAAAACACAGGTTGATCATAAAGAACAAGTGCTGGTACCCACTGTGACATATCAATCCCTCTGTTTTTTACACTAAGTTGTTATTCAATATAATAACAGTTAACATAGTGAAGAGTGGTAGTGTAGCTTCTTGTAAGTGTTTAGTGATTAGATCTTTTACCCGGTGCCTGTGCCATAGGCAGCAGGTGCATATTCGAACATTAAGCATGTGAAAATGGTCTAAAAGCGGACATGAAAGATAATATTTATGTTGTCGTAATCGTATGTCAAATTGCAGAAAATGTTGTTAAGCTTGTAATGATGTGAACTAACTCTGAGATAAAGAAGCCGTTGTTGTCAGAGCTGATACTCATTCTGGTGTGATTTGCTCTTTGCAGAGCATTACAAACAGGATTAGTCTACACCAGTAAACATGAGAGGCTCCTTACACAGACAATCATCCCCTGCCTTCTGCATGCTCCAGCAGACTTTGCTGCTAATTCCATTCTTCGTTAGTCCATTTCTTTGTATACACACTGTAAAAAAAGGGAAATTCCACAGATTTTTCAAAAATTCTCCAGGATTCAGTGGTCAAAATGTAAGCAAAGTCATTCACAGTGGTTTGATATGAAATGCTTCGTTCTATAGAAACGTACTGACTCTGATTTCTTTACAGTGGTGGTGATAGGAACCAAGGGTTGTGATGTCTACAACACAAATTTAGCCAAATGTACATATCCAAAACCACCAGTGAACCTATGCATTTCTTCTGAGTTTTATATGTAATGTTGATTACGGTAAAATAATGATTAATTTGACAAAATACGTTTTCTTTGGGGACATTTGCCCTGTATATGCCTCTCCACCATGAATAGATTTAAAAATACTTTTTAGACCAAAACATTTTCTCAAAACTATTGTAAAACAGCTTTCTGTAATGAAGCATTTAGAGGCATTAAACTCTTTAGACATCTGGTTCTGTGAATGATTCTGACTCTGTAAGTTTCTCTAGAATGGAGCATTTCACACCAAACCACTTTGAATGACTTACTTTACATCTCAATGACCTAAATATGCAATGAATTAAAAAAAATCAGTGGAATTTACCTTGAAAATTTTGATTCATTTGAACTACTAACCGTAAGAGAATGAGAATGTTTCTTAAACTCTGTAACTAACTTTTTAAAATGTAAAACCACATTTTTTCTACAGATGTCAAAATAAATGATAACACATATCAAATGTCGTATTAAAGTTACCAGATGACCAAATCAGAAAGACGTTGAGCAGCAAGTGGATCAGAAGTATAAATGATTCATGAAACTCAATTCAGAGTTATTTTTGTTTTATTTGTTACTATAACTTACCTATTAACCATCTTTAATAGGTAAATAATTGTAACTGGAGAAACTGTTACCACATTAGTGGAGCACAGACAATAAAAACAACACTCCAAGCCTTTTATGGAAAAGTGAGCCCATGTAATACTGAATGCTATTATAATCAATCCTGACATTCCAAAATCGATGCAGTTGACTTTGCAGTATCAATCTTCAAGTCGATGTGTCATAAATCAGTGTATTTTTCTCCCTCTGTTCAGGACATGCTGAGGGACCCGACGTTCGCACTGCCATACTGGAACTTTGCTATAGGAGGCAACCAGTGCGACATCTGCACAGATGACCTGATGGGCGCACGCAGCAACTTCGACATGAACAGCATCAGCTCCAACTCCATCTTCGCACAGTGGCGCGTGATCTGTGAGAGCGTGGAGGACTACGACAGTCTGGGCACCATCTGCAACAGTCAGTTCATTTCCCTCTCATTCACAACATGTCCAGCTCCGGAGTGTCTGATCTATATTTCCTACAATTTTAAAGTTTCTATAATAGAAAAAATAAAATAAAACAATTCTAATATACTAAGATGCTATTGTGTAATATGCTACATATTTACATATTTACATCACATCATTATTACTACATTACATCACTTGAGGAGCAGTCATGGGCTGGAGGTTAGGGAACCAGCTTTGTGACCGGAAGGGCGCTGGTTCAATCCCCTCGACTGACAGTACATGACTGAAGTGCCCTTGAGCAAGGCACCTAACCCCCGGGTGCTGTGGATAGGGCTGCCCACTGCCCTGGGCAAGTGTGCTCACTGCCCCCTAGCGTGTGTGTGTTTACTAATGTGTATGTGGTGTATCACTGCATGGATGGGTTAAATGCGGAGGTCTAACTCTGTTGTGTTCAGACACAGTTGGCTAAAAGGTTCATTTCACATACACAGGTTCAAAAACAAAATCACGCTCAAGATTTAGGTCTCAAATGCAGAATTAACATTTTACTGATGACAATATGGTGACACAGTAGATAGAGTTCTCTTTGAATACTCTTTCAATGCTCTCACAATCATCAGATTCATCGGGGAAGGAATCCAAAGCACAGCCTATATTACAAAATATTCTTCTCCACATCTCATGCAATTACAGATTTACACCAGAGAGGTCTCCAAATCCCCAAATCTTACATAGTGCAGCTTTAAGAAGCTTTAGTGGGGTGGAGTTTTTTTAAAAAGAGAAATTTTATGCTGAGAGTAGTGAACAGAGCTGTAGATGATTCTGAGACTACTGGATAGAACTGAGAATGAATTTACAGTAAAATGAATATCTGGAATGCCTAATATTTCAAAAGCAGTTGTAAAATCCTGATGCAGTAGAATGCAAATAATTATTAATAGATACCTACAGAATATTAATCATTCAACTTTTTTTTCCCAAAAAATGTTTACAATATTGAATGAACCTTCTAAAAAAATATTTCGTGATTATAAGACTTAATAACTTTTATATTTATGTTATGTATCAGACAAAACCTTATCATATCTCCAGTTTTTTTCTTTTTTCCATTTTTTACAGAATATGAAAATACCAGCTTCTCTGCACAAGCTGTCAAAATGTCATAAATAATGGATCAAAAGAAATGCTCCAAAATTACTTGGGAAAAAATGTTATTCCATTAATTTACATTCAAAATTAAGAGTGTTTTTTCCTTAGTCGGTAAAGTTACCATTTCAGAAATACAAGGTTTTGCTTTTGTGACAGCGAGGATATGAAAATATTGTATACAAAATAACAGAAACTGTTTTGAACAGTACAGTGTTTGAGCACACTTGACTCACTGAAACCAATACAAATGAAGGAAGATCCTTTAGAAATTTGCAGGGATTATATTGTCTTGTGTGACTGTAGAGATTTAAGTCTTGTGAGACACCAAAGAAATCCAGTTTTCTGACAGAACATCAAAGGCATTCTCAAAGGCTTTATTAGAATAAATACTGTTTCCTTCACATCCAATAAAAGGCCCAAGGGCAAGTGACCCTGTCCACATTCTGCATTCCACAAAGTCGCTCAGCATGTTGTCTGGGTGCTCACATGATGAAAACCTTCAGGAAAAAATGCTGCCCTGCGCTGCTTATCCAATTCCAAATAGGAAAATGTTTAGCAGTAAATGGTTCAGCCTTTGGTTCAGGCTCTCCGTTTTGGCTGTATGCTGTTTAGATAAGCTTCTACCTGTGATAAATAGAATAACTTGGCATGTCCTAAAGCCCATCTCTCTCTGTGTCAGGCACGGAGAGTAACCCCATCAGGAGGAACCCAGCGGGGAACGTGGCCCGGCCCATGGTGCAGAAGCTTCCTGAGCCACAGGACGTTGCAGCCTGCCTGGATGTGAGCACATTCGACACCCCACCATTCTACTCCACCTCGTCTGAGAGCTTCAGAAATACCATCGAAGGTGAGGAGAGACACGTGTACACATATACATGCTTTACTGACCAGTGTATAATGCACATACAAAAGGATTGGCAATTTAACACTAACTGACGACAAAAGAGATACAAAAATGCCTCACAAAAACAACATATTTCCAGTTTTGTTGTTTTATATTTTTGGCATAATTTGAAAAGTCCACTTAGCCTTTGTATTGTAAATCAACAGAAATACTCCAATTAGATAAAAAAAATCTTTTTACATTAGCTGCCATCACAAGCTAAGAACATTTTTTCCTTCCCCTGTAAAGTTTTGTTCCAACACAAACAAAAATGAATATTTGATCAGTTTATCAGTATTAATTGGTAATGGGTTCTTTGAATGATTTCATGTGCATAAATTTATCTCAAAGGCTTTTTCGAAAACAAGAAAATATGAATTTTTTAAGAATACTGCAAGATCATATCGAATTTTAATGAAAATAACAGTACACTTGCAGTAAAGTCCTTATCTCCTCTAGTTTACGCATCAAAAAAAGCATTTTCTGATTACTTTTACTTTTCTTCTAAGAAAATTAGAAAAATTATTCAAGAACATTTTGTAATAGATTCAGTTCCAAAATAGATGATCAGTAGTTTCATTATATTGGTGACAGGAAGAGCCGTCTGACATAACAGCTCAGTTAGACTGTAAGCTACTGAGTAACAGTTGTAAATAGGTTTAAGGGAGACTTCCACAACTTTATTCCTTTCTGAGCACCCAAACATACTTCCAGTGTAGTTATGCCAAAAGCTAATTCAAGTAGGAACAGATACTTGAGTTCTGTGAAGACTAGATCTTAGCCTATTTCTATGAAGACCAGATGTTTTATAAAAAGACACTGTGAAAGAATCTGAAGGAGATGGAGAACAAGACATGCTCTTTGGGCCTGATTGAAGTAATATTTTGACACCATCAGGAAACTGTAGCGTATTCTGTCAAAGTAACTGGAAAAGACTATTTCTTCATAACATGTAAACACATACAATGATCAGCACACGCTGTTCCAACAGCGATCTTGCAGACAAACCACCATGTAGAATTAGCGCCCTCTGCTGCTGACAGTCTGGAACTCCACTCAGTCCAAAGGCTTCAATGATGGAGCAGCAAGAAAACCACAAACTCCAGGCCTTCCTTTTAGTTACTCTCTGCATTAATTAACCCTGAGATGTTTTCACCACTGAAAAAAAGCATGATGTAAGTTCATATAAATTATGTCTGACTCGTAGCTCATTGAAGCAAGTGGAGGAAAGGGCAGATTCTAAACTTTCAATCCGTGCTACATTTATGTTTTTAAGGAGCAGAGAAGATATTTATGAACAGGAGATTTATAATATTTATTAGAGGAGAAGAATTATGATAACAAACAGTAAACCCTTAGAAGTGGAGACTCAAACCTGTTGATTCAGAATGTAAAATGAATGTGAATATAATTCATGTAAATGTAATTAATCATGTAATCACATTTTATTATTTCATTCATTTAAGAAATACCTTAGAAAGGTAAGAAAGACCTTAAGCCAAGCAATTGTGTCTTGGTCTACAGAAGGGGTTCCTAATCCTTTCCTTTGACCACAAAGAAGATTTAATCTGTTCAAAATGCAAGCAAATATAACATGATAATCAATTATTGTCATATTTTATTTCATCTGACTGTAAACTAACGCACCTTAATAAACACCAAACACTGTTTGTTGCCATTTATCCATGATGGATGAATTGCACATGATCAAAAAGAGAAACATTTTACATCGACTTGCATAGAAAACATAAACATACAGTTGTGTGCAAAAGTTGTGGCACCCATGCAGTTGGCTTCTACGTGAATATAAGTGAGCACATCCTCTACAGAGAACACACTTCTACACAATTTAATGCAAAACTACTGTGTATTTGCTGAATTTAACATATCGGGAAAAATAAAACCATAAAATGTGGCTGTGCAAAGGTTAGGGCACATTTTATTTTTTATGTTTTGTTTTTTTCCAATATGATTTCATTTAGAAAATAAACTGTGGAGTGCATAAAACTGCTAAATTTTCTTTTTTTTCTCCCTCTCTCTATTTTTTTTTTTAATGACCAATTACTCTTTATACTGGGTTACAATTTCATGATGAATGGCACAAAAAATGATCTAATGTTACTTGTTTACTGAATTGAAAATAAAAACAAGACATAATAATAATAAAACTAAATAATAAAACATTTCTTATTAATGTTTTATTTTTCTCAGTTTGTTAAATTCTTATTTTCACTTATAAAATCAACAGAACATGTCATTTGACCAGGGGTGTTCAAACTTTTGCACACAACTGTAAATGTTATGATACCTGGCATGTTCATTTCATACAATTCTTTGTAATTCTTTCTTTCTATGCTCATGTGTGAGCCCCCATCAAATAAACACAAAATAAATAAATAAGTAAATCATTTCATTTAAATAGTGTAGTAAAAGTTCGTAATAAGGCTCAACATGTAATGATTACATACAACACAAAAAGCAGCCATGAAGATGAAGATCATACACTACATTTTGTCTTGTCGGCATTAATATTCAACTGTGCTGTGTTGCTAGGTTACAGCCACCCTGCGGGGGCCTACGACCCTGTGGTGCGAAGTCTGCACAACCTGGCTCACCTGTTCCTGAACGGGACAGGCGGAACGACGCACCTGTCCCCCAACGACCCCATCTTCATCCTGCTTCACACCTTCACCGACGCTATCTTTGATGAGTGGCTCCGGAGACACCCAGGTGACACCTGCTGATGCTCTTTACTGCGTATCATCAATGCACAAATGAAAAAGAAGTGATCAGTGAATGGATAAGATTACAAATCCAGTTTTTCATTAAAGGCCCTAAATCATGAAAGAATTTATTTGCCTCACTTTTTCTGAGATGTAAACGCTGTTAGAGTTTCAAAAGTGCTGTTCACTCCCCAGTCCATACAGTTCATATACGGAAACTAAACTACAAAAACAATTCACTGTTTTTGTGATGTAATAAAATCCAAACTCCTTTACATGTAACATCCTATTCAGCCCACAGCAGTTTAGTGCTGCCCATTCATGTTGAAGGTATTAGAAGAGGTTCAGGTTTTTTTTGTACAAGACACAATACAGGACAGCCAATCAGAGGAGAGGTCATTTACAAAAAGGCACAGTAACATCACAGCTTGTTTAATTTTTAATTCTAAAGGTTAAAGGGGATAAAAGGGTGGAAAACGGTCATATAAAATGTAATATGACTGTTTTTGGTGCATAAAATCACAAAAATACTACACTACACACTTAAAGGTCAGTACTTCTTTATTAAAGAAAATGGTTCTATACAGAACCATGAACACTCAAATAACCCTTTGCTTGATTACAGAGTTTCTTACATCATTAAATGGTTGTTTGGATTGATGAAGAATGTGCTGTAGATGGTTCAATATAGAACCTTTTTGAAAAGGGTTCCGTGTAGCACCAAAAAGTGTTCTTCTACTGTTACAGTGTCAAGCCTGTAACAATAGAAGAACCCTTTTTGGTGCTATATAGAACCTTTTAAAGAAACTTTTTACTCTTTGAGTGCTCATGGTTGTATATAGAACCATTTTCTTTGCTAAAGAACCCTCAAAGAACCATCTTTTTAAAGTGTGTTGTGGACATCCTGAGTAATTTATCAGTTAACTTGGCAGGGTTTTTGGGGCCACATTTAATTTAGAGAAATATAAGTTCTCTGAGAAACTATGCAGAACACTTTGAAAGCCAAAAGCACATATTTTTACATAAGCATATAAATATCTACATCTTAGCCACACAAATTTAATCTATTCATTTCTTCTGCATGACTACTAGGCTATACCTCATTTGAAAGCAGTCCTGTCTGGTATACTACAGTACACTACAGCACACAGTACATTCTTTATGTGTATTTTAATATACAGTCCTGTTTAACTGCACATTGTGCTGATGCATTTTTTAATATTGATACTCTTGTATGTTGTTGTTATTGTTTGCTTGTTTGTTTGTAACATTTACATTACGCTGTTTGTATTTATTTTAGAATCTGCTATATATCCTCTGGAGAACGCTCCCATTGGCCACAACAGAGATTACAACATGGTGCCTTTCTGGCCTCCCATCACCAATGCAGAGATGTTTCTCACAGCACCAGAAAACCTGGGTTATTCCTACGAGGTTGAGTGGCCGTGTATGTATCATATGGGTCTTTGATACGAAGGTTTTGCTGCTTGCTTGCTCACCATGCTTAGATTAAGGGTTGGAAAGCTTAAACTTTCATTTTAGATTAGTTTGTTTTATTTAGGGCTATTTTTGTGCTCTATTACTGGGAAACACTGGATGGTAGGGATGAACAATGATAAAAGAATTATGTCAGTATGGGCAGATAATTGTGTAAAAAATATGAGTTCCCATGTTGGTGCACCCAATAAGACAGTTTGTTTTTTCCTTAAAGGGCTCATATCATGGAAAACTGTATTTTCCTTACTTTTTTAATTAAATGATTATATATATAATAATTATATATATATATATATAATTCCTATATGGAACGATGTTGTATGTAAATATTGTTAAAGTTTCGAACATACAATTCACTTCCCTGTTCATACAGTATATATGGAAACTAACAGCCTATTTTGAGTTCACTGATGCCACAAAATCTAACCCATTTACATATATGTGCCTACTTTGAATAAGGTGCAATGCAGGACAGCAGAGATCAATTACATACATCAGTCTTAAAGGCACAGTAACAAAAAGAGCCTGTTTAATTCTAGGGAATAAACGACCTTTAAAATGTTGTCAGTGCTCATTTTAATACATGCATTACAACAAGTTTCAGTGTGTAACGACATGCTTATAATGACTGGTTCTGTCTCCAGCACGTCCCATCACTCTGACTGAGATCATCACCATCGCCGTGGTCGCAGCCCTCATCGTCGTGGCGATCATCTTCGCCATCACCACGTGTGCCGTTCGCTCCAGATCGTACAAGATGGACGGCAGACAGCCGCTGCTCGGAGAACAGTACCAGCGCTACGACGATCACGACAGACACAACGACAAGACCCAGTCTGTGGTCTAAAACCACTGGTCCTAGCAACCGCAACCACTGCCCTCTGTCTCTCAGACATTTTGTATCATTTCTATGTGGTAGATAGAGAGCGAGGCTCTAAAGCATTACGTTTGTAAGTATTTTCAGTAAAAGGAGAAGTGCCTCAAGCCATACGTAGCCAAAGTCTGGGCACAACTCCTAACATAGAAGAAAAATGCCTAATTGCACTTAGTCCTACATTTACATTTCAAATGACACAAAATTAGGTGCTAACACTGCTTCAGAAATTGTTTGATGTAAATTTGTAAACATAAATTTGTAATTGGTGCTTATTTAACTGTTTTCAATTGAATGAAAACTCTGTAGACTAATTCTGCAGTTGAACACAATAAAAAAAAACATTTACCAAGTTCACTCTTTCCACCCCCTCACTTGCAGTCTCTGCAGTATTATGTAGGCCACCGGTTCTGCGTGATAGTCCAATGACCACTAGATGGCAGACCATGCTGATGGTAAAGCATTATCACCCCTAATTGGTGTGAATGGGACAGTGGTTTAAATTACTGTGCTTGTGGGGTGTTTCTGTTTCTTGCTTGTGCTGCACCTAACCCAACTCTAATCTTTACGCCAGGAGCCAAAAAAACGTACATATGACCATATTATACATATGACATCGGTTTTTCTTAAACGACTTATCCTGGCAGGGAGCAGCTAATTTGCCCCAAACATGTAAATGTTCACATTTCTAAATGTTCAATCTGGGAACATCCAGTCCCGCAAAATGGCTAAATGCACAGTTATACACTCAGAGCACAGATGCAATGTGGATATTCCCTGTTTTTGAAGCAATGTGTAAAATAAGATTAGGTTTGGTCAACAAGCCTGTCTGTTTCTTCACAACACCTCTACACCAGGGCTGCCAAAGGGAGCCCAAGAAGATGTTCAGTTTGGAGCATCACAAAGTTACCCTCATCCTGCACCCCCCAACCAGAGAATACATACTACACATTCATTGTAAATATCTTATTTCTTTGTAAAATGATATTGTTTTAATTGTATTTTTAAGTGTTTAGTAACACATTATAGTGTAATGTTGAAGCTTTCCAACCTTCTTTATTTAGGTATTGTTTTGATTTACAGTTAACCCACCACACAAATTGTTTTTGTTGCTACTTAATACTGGAGTTTCAGTGAACTCCAAGTTTTAAGCAAAACAGATTACCTACAAGTTAGAACAACATTTTGTAGAGTAGATCTATTGTTTGTGTTCTTTGTCAATAACAACAACCCATCAACATTGTCCATTAGCCAACACAGTCTGAGATGCACAGACTATACTGATGTTTCAACGTTGTTGCATAAACAGTCATTCAGAGAGGTTTGATGTGAAACGCTTCATTCAAGAGAAATGTACTGAGTCAGAATTGTTCACAGTGGTGGTGATAGGAACCAGATGTCTGAGGAACTGTATGTCCCTAATGGTTACAAATACACTGCCTGATGCCACATAATAACACATTATGATAGTTTTCAGACTAAAACATGTTTTTTGAATTCATTCATGGCGGAGAGGTCCATGCAGGGCGTTCTTCAGCAAAAGGGTCCTATGGTAATGATCGACATCACAAATAAAAACACAAAAATACACATGTAGCATATATATATAACTTGAAAAAGTAAGCAAGTTCCAGATTATTTTTACAGTGTACATTGCACCATTTTACGTCAAACCACTCTGAATAACTCTGTTTACATTTGGGCAACGGTACAAAGCAGAAGTTCAGAAAAATTGGTGGAATCCCCCTTCTAACATTCCGAACTGTCACTGCAGTTAGCTGGCCAACACACATAACCACTTCCTAGAGACGTAATTAAGAGGGCAGAATTTATGGGGAGAGATCACTGATAAATGAAATTAATGATAAATGAGGTTAAACATGCTCCTTTTGCTCTGAAGTGCATTAACTTAACTGACGTATATCCGCTTTATTGGGGTCAGCAACATGCGGCTTTGGAGCCACATGTGCTCTTTTACTGCCCGCTTGCGGCTCCACAGCAGAATCAGATTTTTAGGTAAAAATAAAATAATCCTCCTTTGCACTAAAATAAGCTTTGCGGAGCATTCTGACACACCGTTCTAATAAAGCTGAAACAATAAATGGTCTGAAGAGTTTAGAGAATCAATGTATAACTGCTAATTCACCAACCTTCAAACCCAGACTGCTGGTCACTATAGCAACACTATGATAGGATGATATAGGATATTCCTAGCTAGTAGCTAACGGAACAGCAAAGAAGAGACATTTAAGACGAGCAACGAGAATTTGGAAACAAATGGACATACTCCTTGCACTTATAAGCACTCGAGCTGGTTTCCGGTTATGTTTAATCTGCAACGAGAAACAGTCAAACACTAAGAAGTCAAATGATGAGATGCGTTCTACAAGAAGGCATTCTAGCGGCCCCAATATAGCAGATATACGTCAGTTAAGTTAATGCACTTCGGAGCAAAAGAAGCATGTTTAACCTCATTTATCATTAATTTCATTTAGCAGTGATCTCTTCCCATAAATTCTGCCCTCTTAATTACGTCTCCGGGAAGTGGTTATGTGTGTTGGCCAACTAACTGCAGTGACAGTTCGGAATGTTAGGAGGGGGATTCCACCAATTTTTCTGAATTTCTGCTTTGTACCGTTGCCCAAATGTAAACAGTTATTCAGAGTGGTTTGATGTAAAATGGTGCAATGTACGCTGTAAAAATAATCTGGAACTGACTGATTTTGTATTAACTTGAAAAAAAAGAAAACTCAAAAAAGCGGCCATAGCTAAACTAAAGCTTAAGTTAAGCTTGCGTTTTCGTTTATGCTTTATTATCATTTTTAGCCTATACTAGTACATTAGCAGATGCTGAGACATGTTCATAGCCAAGCTGGTAAAATGGTAAATCAGTTAAAGGGACATAAAATGTTGTGGCTCCCAAAGTGGCTCCTCTTTACATTTGGGTTGCCAGTCCCTGCACTATAATACACGTCGATCGCGATAGTGTCGGTTAGCAAGCGGCACGTCCAGATTTCTCCCACCAGAGGACGGTGGTTTTCAGTCAAAGATGTGATAATGATGCAGCCATAGCATCCAGTTCGAAGTTCAGATTCACATTTGTCTCTCTGACAGTCAAATTAACCCTCTAAACAAACTTCACGGTGTTAAAAGGAGCAGAACCGCTGTCTGGATCCTCCATAAGGTAAGTTAACTAACTCTAACGTTTAAAAAGGCGTCACGCGCGTCATTATTTTCCCGCCCTTCATTCGACAAGGTCCGCCTCCTTTACCAGGATTGGCTACCAGGGGTCCCGCCTCCTGCGCTAGGATTGGCTACACAAGCAGTTCACCGGCAGAAAGCCGGACGCCAGCCAATCCCACCGCAGGAGGCGGGGCTCTGCGGAATACAGGTAGAAAAGAAAATAAATAACTTCACCCACGTCGTGTTAACCGGGTAGTGCGCAGGCGCGCTGGCTGAGTAAGTCTCAGAGCAAACTGGCCATCAGTCTGACCGGTTCTGTCACTTCATATGACCGCACTGAACTCAGACGTCTTTAGAAAACCGACTGAGCTCGTACAGAAAGGACAGTGTAGACTCTTTTCACACAGTGAGCCGGTGAAAGTGCAACAGGATCCGTGCGCGGTCACTTCTTCATCGCGCTGTTAATTATTCAGTCCTGTCCGTCCGACCTGTAGCTCGCAGCCGGAGCCATGGAGGAGGAGGAGAGCACCGTGCCGGACTTTAAGGAGATAGAGATGAAGCTCGGTCGCAAAGTCCCGCAGAGTTTGGTTCGCTCCATCGCGGATTTGGAGCACAGAGGCAAGATCGAGTCCAGACTGACGGCTCCAGCCAAAAGACACTCCACCAACCAGGACCTGAAACGGCTGGAGAGCAAGATGGTGTTTCTCAGACAGGAAATGGTGAGGGAACTGAACATTTCTCTCTCTTCTGTTTAGAAGATCTTTCATTAGACATTGGAAGGGCTTTTATAGCGTGCATGGAGGACTCCAGTCCAGCATCGTTCAGTCTCTGCTCTTACATTTGCAAAACTTAGGAATGAGCTAATAACCTGCACCAGGTGTGCTTGAGCAGGTATATGTCCAACTGTGCTGGACCCAAGTTGTGCCATTTTATTGCTTGCTTAGATCAGGATCATCTCATTATGGTCCATTTTACTAAACCTGGGAATGACCTAATGACTTGGACGGGGAATGTTTGAGCAGGTAAATGACCAAACTGTGCACGACCCAAGTTGCACAACTTCTTCCCTGCACAATAGATAACGTCTTGAGAGCTCGGTTGCTTTACAAAGATTCTTCATCAGACAGTTGAAGCCATTTAATCACATGCTCAGTGCAGCTTTGGTCTTAGAGGACTCCAGTCCAGCACAGGCTTGGTCATTTACTTGCTCAAGCACATCTGGTCCAAGTCATCACTTCTTTCCCAGGTTTAGTAAACTCATGGTTGTCGAACCTCATGACTACACAAATAGTAGCTTCTTGAAAGCGTGCAGATTTTACAGATATCTAATTTAAAATTGAAGCCATTTTATTGCTTAGATCAGGTTCATCTCACTGTGGTCCTGGAGGGCTCCAGCAGTTTGGTGATTCATCTGCTCTAACATTTACTAAACCTGAGAAATACCTGTACCAAGAATGTTTGAGCAGTAAAATCACCAAAATATGCTGGACTGAAGTTGTATAACATATCTTGCCTACATGTTTATTAACTACTTGAGAGCGTATTGACCTTTTACAGCCAATGTATAGCTCACATACATCAGGGTCGTCTAAATGTGGTCCTGGTGGGTTCCAGTCCAGCAAAGTGTACGTGACCGAACTGTGCTGCGATCTCTTGCCTGCTTGAGTACCTTTATTTGGCATGAGGCACCATTAACATTTATGCTTACGGGCTCCGTATAAGATCACCCCCCACTGTAAAATCAGTTTTTTTCCCCCTACAGATTCAGACTTGCTTCAGTTCTTCGTTTAGCTGTGCTATGAATACTTTCCACTGTTCATTATGTGCTCTGAGCTTCAAGCTATGTGACCTGAGATTTTGCAGAGATTGTCCAGCCTGGTTGTCACTGGCTGTAGAACACTGACCACTGATAACATCAGGCTATGCTTGCAACAGCCCGGAACCCAACAATTATGCCTGGGGAGACTGTGAACCAACTAGTTCCTTTACGTTTAGCGTCTGTTTTTCTAATAATCCTGGGAATGTACAGTGGAAACAAACGTCATGGCTAAACACTCCCTCTTCTAACCACAAAACCCTGCCTATGGTTTTAAAGCAGGAGGTTTGCATACTAAAAAAGTACTTTACAAATGTATAGACTAGAGGTATTCAGACTGCTATTGAGGGTATTGTACCATCAGAAACTCGTTTTCATCACCAAAAAAGCCCTTGAATCAGAGGACCCATTTGCACTTGATCCAAAAGATTTTCACACGTTATTGTCAGCATGCCTGACCGTTCGCACAATGTCCAACTGTGGGGTTAGTGTGCTCTCTCAGGTTATTATGTTTCATTGAGCTAGAGGGAGAAATTTCATGCATGTATCTTGTCTATAGAAACCATACCATGCCATTGGCTTGCTATGCGAGTAATTCTACAGTAGATATATATAGTAGGGGTGGACGATATGGCAGAAATATAACATCATGATACTTAACATTTTCACAAGCTACTATATATTTCATAGTAGTTAGTTTTCTGTGTTGGGATGGACAAAATATACCACTAAATCAATAGTGCCATATTTTTAAAAGGCTATAAAACTATGATCTACAATGTTTTTTGCAAAAATAACCAACTTAAGAAGGAACAAAAGCAAAAAAAAACAAACAAACAACTGGTCTTGAATGAAATGAGTGACTTCCAGTCAGCTGCTTGTTACTGTGCAGCTTATGCGCCAGCTCTTGTTGTTGTTTACATGCTCTCTATAATTGCTCTAAATCAGTCGTTTATGTTACATGCAGTTGTTCAGTATTCTAGAAGTACTGATGATATCCACAGTGTATTACTTTATTAAATTTTATCACGATAGTGATAGCATATCAGCATATCGCCCACCCCTTGCTCTATCCTGCCCATAGAAATGCTACCATACTATTGCCCCACACATTAACTCCCACAGTGAATGGAAAATATATAGACCTATACTGATTATGAATCAGCTGCAGTTCCTACCCCTTCACTAATACATGTTATGGTTTTGGAGGTGTTGCTGATTGGAAATCAGTGCTCGGAGCCTGCATTAACTCTGATGGTACAGCTTGTCTGACGCACATTGGTGGTAAGCCCCCAGTTTGAGGCTTACAGGGCGAAGGAGTGTCATTAGTGCAGCAGCAGATGGTCAGGCTTTCCAGGGTGTGAAGGCAGGGGGAAGGACCAAAGCTAGCTTTTCTGCCCCATTATATTTCCTTCACAAGTGCAGCTAGGACCAGTTTTTATTACCCGTTGTTGCAGGGTTAGACGGTATATCATCTATGTTGGTGTCGAACAACAATGTTGATTTGTAACAATACTGACAGAAAGTCAGCATTGTATCTATGATAACTCTATATTCCATAAAACAGCTGTGTCCCTGCTGCCATGGCAGCAGAAATACATTATGTAGGGTTCCCTGGTGTCATATTTGAGACAAAACCAAATCAAAGGAGCTCAAAGGAAGCTGTCAGGTTTGCAAGACATTTTTTGGCATAGCGTAGCTGAAAAGCTGGGCGATTTGGCAAAAATATCACAATGCTTCAAAGTATTTTCACTATACTTGATATGTATCACAGTATTTCATTTTACTGAGGTTTGCTAAGTTAAAACAGACAAAAAAGCAACAGTAGATACTATCAAAACCTAGTATAATGTAAAAAAACGGGATAATGATTTACGGCGCTACACCAAAATCAGTTAAACATGACCCTTTTCCTGCCAAAAAAGTTAGGAAATATGGTTATCAATGATATGGTCTGTTTAATGCAAACTTAAATATGATCTCATACCCTAATATCATGATGTATTTGGAGCATTTCATGACACCACATGTTACTAACACAGAAAACCTTGTTCTGGTTCATCTTTGTTATGTTTATTTTCATTCAGTGTCTTTTGCCTGGTTCTGTCAGAGTACATGATATGAGTGGTATAGGCTGTTTTCTGGACAAGGCTCAAGGAACGGCTGTACAAAACCATAGACACACCATTTGTTCAGGGTCTGTGTGTCTTCGTGATCTCAGCAGCAGCCCAGGGCCTGTCTGGTCATCCTGTCCGTTAATTGTGAATGATAGCAGTAAAGGTCAAGAGGTCAGGTCTCAGATCAGTTGTTAAAGGACAGCAGTAACAGAGGATGCTAACACATGCACAGACACTTTGCTTTGAAAGCAAGTATGTACACTCTTGAAACTAAAGGTTTGGAAGGCTCATGGCTTACACATATGGTTCTAAGGAAAAAACAACTTGATTAAACGTGCCGTTTTTGTAACTGTGCCTTTAAAACTGATATATGTAAATGACCTCTCTTCTCATTGGCTGAACTGTATTGTGCCTTATTCGAAAAGAAGGCCAGGCTGAAAAAGTCCTTGTAACATCAGTGTGAATGGTCGAGGTTAGTCTGAATAGGCAGATATATGTTCAAATGTTGATTTTTGTGACATCACAAAAACAGTGAATTTAGAATAGGCTATTTTTGCAGCTTAGTTTCCATGTATAGACTATATGGACTGGCAAGTTAGGGGTGCATTTTGGAATTTTAGCAATGTTTACATACTGCATCAACTCTTTTATTTAAAACATAAGTGGTTTTCCTTGATGTGGGCACTTTAATGAAAAGGTATTATCATTAAAAAGGGCCTATAGCATGAAAAAACATAGTGAGATTAAAAATAGTAAGATGTGTTTTTTCATGATATGGGCCCTTTAATGGAAAACAGTTGCACACTTGCAGACCTCATTTACAAAAATACTTCTGTAGAGAAACATCCACTGAAGAGTTCTTTAGGTGGTTCTTCTGCATTCTGAATTTTCTTGACTCGAAGGTGTCCATTTTGTTGCTGTCCAAAAAAGCACACGTATCTCTAAAATGGTAACTTTAATAGAGAAGGGAAAAATGTTCTTAAATTTGAATATAATTTAATAAAGAGTGTTTATTCCAAGCCATTTTGGAGCATTTCTGTTGCTCCATTCATCATCAATTGTTCACACAATGTAAAGAACAGCTGCTGTGTTCAAATGATGTACAAAAATAAAAAAATTGAAAATCTTTTATTTTTTTTGGACAGCAACAGTTTGTTTCATGTGGATAAAACATATTACATTGAAAATTGTTGCTAAAAGTAACTGAAGTGAAAGACGTGTTGATATAGTTCATTCACATGGAAGCAGTGTAAACATTGGTCTCAGTTACATTCAAAATGACCTTTTTCAGTGTGGATCCAAAATAAACCCAGTAAACTTTATTACAGGCTGATAATATCAGTGCTAAAGCTGTTCAACAACAACTCTCGTGCTCCGTCCCTGGTAATATTTTTTGTTATTCATTGTTTCACCTCTTTTCTAGTAGATGTCTTGTGGCCGACGGCGATGTTGCTCAAGCTACAGTTGGTTTCCACACTCCACAGCTTAATCTTTAATCCAATCAGTGTTCTGTCCTCTGACCCCATAGCAGAGTATGGCTCTGAAGTTAAGCCGCCTCTATTGTTCTGCTGTGGTTTTATGGCATAGAGACTATAATTGTATTCACACATATTAGAGCAGAGTTACACGTCATACACGTCGTTGCAATCACATGTTTTGTTGATTTTCTAAGTGAACGTAAGTTAACATCCTCTACAGGGAACACGCATCTGCATGTTTTAATGCATAGTTAATGTTGATTTGCTGAATTTAATATATTGGGACAAAAAACATAAAATGTGGCCCGTGCAAAAGTTATGGCTCATTTTATATTTTTTATTGAAGTTTTTTCCAATATGTTAAACTTAGGAAATAAATAAAGTGTGCACTAAAATGTGCAGAAAAATATCATATCTTAGTTTTTTCCAACTTTGGCTTACAACTGTATATACTGTCATCACTCTCAGTCCTGCAGTATACTGTTATCATTTGCTTGTACAAAGTATATAAAGCTATATAGTAAATATAGTGAAATATAGTGATTTTTATATTGGAATTCCATTATTAGCTGAATCTATTAGCTAATGCAATACTAAAATGTGCATTTTAAAAGTGCCAAGCTTCTTTTATACATTTTTATACCTATGATGCTATTTTGACAGTCACTACACATAACAATAGTAATCTGTTAATAATTTTGATGATTAATTGAGGCATCTGTGCTTATATAAAGGCCAAAGTAGAAACCATGAGCCTTTGATTCTGAAATATTCAACCGGAAGATTATAAAGCAACTATGAAGGATTTATAAAGACTTTATCAAAGCTAAAAAAATAAATAAAAATATTAAATATTAAAATGTGCATTATAATCATTCAAATTGTTAAGTAATTGCTGCTGGTAAATGTTAAATAAAAAAAAAATAGTAAACACATTTAACTGATTAGTCATAACAGCCCAAAAACTACTGCTGTTTTTGGCCCTCCAGTATGTTTATTAATGAGAAAGTGTCATGTTGTATTACATTCTGTCAGATTATCATGATATAGATTTCCGACCAGGTCTCTATGGCCTGACACGCGTATCATCTGAGGACACCCGTAGCTTTGATTTATTATACGACCTCTGAGCATGTGAAGAAGTGATTGGTCATGGTATGTGTCATGGACCAATAGCAGGTCATCGTATTGCTTTCACATGTGCTAGTAATTTTAGCATGTGTAACAGATGCTCAGGAACTGCTCTGCTAGTACTTGACCTGTTTAGGCCTCACTGCTTCTCTTAGGGAGCGTATCCTGAAGTTTCTTTTGTCCTTTGTGAAAAGAGTGAAGGGGCAATCTCAGGTCAGCACATAAAACATCTCAGTGCACCCCAAACTCACAGACACACATACAATGACAACCCATAAAGTCTTAGACACTGAAAGATAACACCTATTTTCAAGTGTTGACTGCTTTTCTTGTCCACAACTTGCCTAGAATTATTGCTGGCGAAAACAGAAGTGTGTCGCAATTTTATATTGATGATTTCTCACTCGTTTAAACAGGTGGAATAATTGTGTGCAAAGTTCAGATTCTAAACTTTTAATCTGTACCGCATAGACCTCTCAAGTAGTCGGCATCATGCCTGTATTAGAAACTTCATCTCTGAGTTGTTTTTTACTAAATTAATTAAATTTTTGAAAATCGCCTTGCAGTAATCAAACATGCTCTAAACAAGACGCATTACCTGTGTACATTTTTGCGTCACTGGTTCCTCTGACTTTGTTAAAGAGTCAAAATATGAATAATGCTACATAACAATGCTACAAGCAAGCTCACCCCTGCACACTGAAGTAATGTAGGTCTACTGTTAAACTTAAACACTGTTACATTCCAACATCAGCTACTTAAACTATAGCCTAAAGCGTCTTAACTAACGTAACTACTGCCAAAGCAACTAAACAAACACGTTTGACAAAGCTGGCTGGTTTGTATGGGGTAGTTTGGTGAGCCTCCAAGGCTTATGATGTCAGTTCAGTGCACTTCAGTGTTAGTTTGCATGTAGGAAAAATCATAATTTGGCTCCTTAATGACCTTGTAATTCAGAGGATCCAGCAACATTCAGTTATCTTCAAAACCACTATTAATTTTTCCTATAGAGAAAACCAGCTTAGATCCAGACCTCCTTATATGGGCATTATGCTGAATACAAAATGACAACATGACTTCAGAGGCCTATTTGTGTTAATTTGTCGGAGAGGAGATAATTTATTATGATTTGAATTTGTTGGAAAAAATGTTATTGTTGTGTCCAGTCATGTTTTGCCAAAAGAAAAAAAAATGAACATTTTTGCCAGGTTTTATTTTTGTTTTGTCATTTTTAAAAAATGGAAAAAAGCAGGACATGCAGATTCAAAGCCTGTCAGTAAGGAATGCAAATCAGATTTTAATGCGTTATGTAATTATGTAACTGTTTCAATAGTAATAGAAAAATCGTAGTAATAAAAAAAGGTTTACCACCTACTAGATTAAAAAAAAAAACAGTCCTAGAAGTCGTGGCTATCAAAATCTGTTGCCATTGGCTCGAAACTATCTCTCTGACTGATCTCTGTCCGCACAGTAAAATTCCACAGTGGCTGTGGGGTGAAGTCAGTGAGATGGTAAAGACAGGATGTAGTCACAATGCAAACAGTAGCAGTATTATTGGCTGCTCTCTCTATGAGCCTCTCTGTTAAAGCCCAGCTGTGTGGGTGGGGGAGGGTACTATATATCACAGATAGCACCAGGCTACTGGTAGTACTTGTACTTGCACACTGCTAGTTCAAATATGTCCATTGACCCTTAGTCAAGAGTTATCACTCTCATTTTGCTGCACATTGATGTTCATTACACACTTAAATATAAAGGCGCTGCAAATGTGCAGTGACATAGATGAATCCATTTAGATTTGTTAGAGAGGTTTTTTAGAGAATCATTTTTGTAAATGAGATAAATATCTTTTTTCAAAGTTTAAAGGACCGCCACGTGTTGGAAAGACTGTTAAAAAAACATTTAAATTAGTGTAAATTAGCTTTGCCTCAAGTGAAGGTTGTTTAAACCTTTAAATGGTCTCTTACATTAACAGGCGTCTTTTTCAACCAGGGAGCCAACAGTGGTTCTTCTATGGCATCGCTCAAATAACAGTTTGTGATTCCTTTTTTTAAAGTGTGCATAATTATTTTAATGCAACTACACTATATGGCCAAAAGTATGTGGACACCTGACCATCAAACCAATATGAGCTTGTTGGATAACACATTAAAAACCATGGTCATTAATATGGAGTTGCCAATCCCCTTTATGACTATAACAGCCTCCACTATTCATTCTTCTAGTAAGGGTTTCCATAAGATTTTGGAGAGTGTCTGTGGGACTTTATGCCCAATCAGTCACAAGAGCATTTGTAAGGTCAGGCACTGATGTTGGTCGAGAAGGCCTGGCTCACGATCAGTGTTCCAGTTTATCCCAAAGGTGTTGAGTGGGGTTGAGGTCAGGGCTCTGTGCAGCCCACTGGAGTTTCTCAATACCAAACGGACCTCAATTTGTGCACAAGGGCACAGTCATGGTGGAGCAGGAAAAGGCCTTCCCCGAACTGATGCCATAAAGTTGGAGGAATATAATTGCATAAAATGTGTTTGTATGCTGTAGCATTAACATTAAGGGGCTGAGCCAAAACCCTGAACAGCCCCAGATCATTATCCCTCCTCCACCAAACTGTTGTATTGGAATTTACTTGTGGCAAAGGTGGTATTATAGGTGGTATATACAATATGAGCTCTTCTACTGCCAAAGTTAGCTAATAGACATTGCATGGTTATGTGCTTGATTTTATACACCTGTTAGCAGTGGATTTGACTGAAACACCTGACCTGAGTAATTATGAGGGCATAATTGTGTAACTGTTTACATAATTGGTTATGTAATAAATTCGTTTTGTATTAGAATTACATTCTTTGTGAACTGGTTTCGATCCACACTTGTTTGTTTTGATGTCAAGCAATGGCAAAAATGTAAAGTATGTTTTTCTTTCCACGTAACAAGACTGTACGCACAACAATAACTTCAAATCATAATAAACTCTCTCGTCTTCTACTCACAAGTGCAAATGTGGCATGGACTGAAAATTCGGATCTGCGGTTTCTCTGCTTGTTTAAACGAACTAGGTGCCAGAAACAGTTAAACCCTAAAATCCCAGGCTTATTACATACTAAGGCTTATTATTCAGTAACTACAGGGACTTGCAAAACTGTCTGACCTATTCTTAGGTTATAGAAGTGTGTAATAAAACTTTGGGCCCACTGGTGGGCCCTGGCCATTTAAGGGATTGAAAGTGTACACACCATGGGGGTCCTAAGAGCGTTTATATATGGATTCTCCATGTGTTTTGCTTTCATATATTTTGCATGTGCAAATGTTTTAGTTTGTAGAAAAGTCTGTGCATGGTTTTTGTGCTCCTGGCTGTTTTGCTTGGCTTCAGCTGTACTGTATTTTGCATCCCATTTGGGTCCTTATGTCACGGCTGAGCTCTCCCAGCAGCTTGAGAGCTGAAGCGTTATGCCTTTGCTTTGTGTATCTTGACCTGGCTTGTCAAGACAGCAGTGACAAACAGTGCATTTCTCCTTTTAAAGGCAAAGTGTAGCTAGAGGACAGGCGCTTTGGCTGGGCCTGGTTCCCAGTCTGACAAAAACAAATTGCCTTAGTGCTGTTAGAGTCCTAGAACCCTTCAAGCAGTTCTAGAACTTTCAGTGCATTCTAGGTTTTAATCTTTTCAGGTTCTGGAATTCTCAGGCAGGTATAGTCCTGGCTGTTGTTATAGTTTTGCTGGACTTAATAGTCAAAGTCGATCCGTAGAGCTGGGCAATATAACAGTATTTATTGTTATTATGATAAATTACATTACATACGTCAATATTGTATGTTTCTTTGCAAAGAGCATAAGTAGCCAAGTTAAATTGGATTTGAACAGTGTAGTGTATGAAACGTTGAATCATTGTATTTATAGTTTTTATAGTACTTGTCGAATGTGACTCTACTGGTTCATTTGGCTGTTACTCATCAACTGATAGAAAAAATAAATATTGTGACATATCATGTATCATGAACATTTATCAAAGTATCGTTATATTATATTTTTGCAGTATTGCCTACCTCTACATATCCATTTTAAATCCAGAAATGCAAGAATTCCTTTAAGCTTAATGAGACGTTTTAGAATTTGTAAATTATTAAATTATTCTTTTGAGACAGTTGCAGTGTTTGTTTAGAGCTCATTGAAGTTCATTCAGTATTTTTATAGTACAGAACAAATTACTTCAGTACTACAAAGTATCATTCAACATCTAAGTAGTTGGTCTTATCAGCATTAGTTACCCAATCAACAAGCTTGTTCCAAAGCGTAGGTTGTGGATTGTCTTAATTGCATTCTGTATGCATGTTGTTAACATCAGAGCTTTCTATTTGTAATAGAAAAGAAGGTATTGAAAACAGTATTGTTCAGGAATTTGTACTGAAATCATAGTATCAGTGACAGGATTTGCCACCACATTACTTTTCTCAGTCTAACCTAACTATGTTATTTTGTGCTACAGTTTCTTATTAGATTAAATTAAATTTTTGTCCAAACTCACAACAGTAGCTACAAAAGAACACATTTGTGGGCGGGGCATAAATCAATCCATAAAACATGTTGTGTCCTGTTATGAACGCCTGTGTCATGCTTATGAACTAAAATAGCTCACTTCTTTCCCATTGTCAGGCCCATCTCCGTGCCATCGACGTCAAGCTGATGCAGCAGCTCCTGTCCATCAACGAGGGCATCGAGTCCATCCGCTGGGTGATGGAGGAGCGAGGGGGCGTGGCCAGCCGAGAGAGCAGCTTGAATGGCAGCTTGTACAGTCTAACGGACAGTCAGGACGCATCTCTGCGTGGTAGCCTCAATAGCCTCCACGACAGGACTGACGAACTGGACGGGATTTCAGTGGGCAGTTACCTGGACACTCTAGGGGAGGACCTAGCTGATCACCCATCGCCCACTGACCTATCAGGCAGCTTCAGCGATAAAGCCATCATTGAGGACGACACATTTACGAAATCCCCACTTCGGCCCAGAGTGGACTCGGATGAATACTACTGTTTCGGATAACGTTTTGTAGCATCTGCAGTGAATGATGGGGCATTTTCAGTTTGAACCTAGCCACTGTAATGAAAGAACACAGGACAAAGGAAGACATAACGGTTCCCTAAGGGGAACAGCAGGTAGTCCAGACTAGCCATTAGCCATTAGCATCTGCTGCTGCTGATGTGGTAATGTCACTGTGATTCTGTTAGCGCTCACCAGCTTTAGACTGGCTGACCTAAAACCTCTCAGCCAAAGTTGTGTTAATCAAAGCTCCAGCTACACTCACCCTCAATATGTTCTTGCCTTGCCACAACAGTAGGTGCTACATCACAGTTCCTGCTAAAACAGAACATTTGGACATGCACATTTTTAGGGAAGAAGATCTTATGTGTTGTGCACTCTTTTAAAAACCATTGTAAAACCTTTATGTCTCATTTTTTCCCTTAATAATAATAGATTTGTCTTATTAAAAGCCCTGCAACTCCTTCTAATGACAAGCAAATGTACTAGGTCATTGTCTATGGCATCTAAGAGATTACAAAAGATCTATCTTGGTGGACCAAGGGGTCCAAATAGATGTTCCTACAGCAAAAATAGAATTTCACTGACCATGAACTGCAGCTAAAGCTTAAAAATGTGATCTTTAATATAATAGGTACTGATTATGTTAATGGAAACTGAACATAGATCTTCATACACGCTTCACAAATTGCTGTGTAGTGTTAAAGGGGACACTTTAGACAAAATGATCAATTTAAACATCACTATCTTTTGTAAACATCTCTAATATTTATAATATTATAGCATAATATTTAGCATAGTATAAGTGCTATATTGTAGGGAGAGAAAACAGGCAAAACAAAAACGTATATAAAATAATGTTAAATTATAAATTCTGTCAAATCGATGAGGCTGAGGGATATGAAGCCCTGCTACAGAATACTGAATAAAACAACAAGTGACATAGTAAGACCTAGTTTTAGGCCAGAATGTCTCTTTAACATGTGTATAATGTCTGTATTATGTGTGGAATACAAAGGGATATATGCTCATGTCACTGCACTTCATGGTCAGTGAAGCTCTGAAAAGCTGTGGATTTAAAGTGCAATTTGTGCTTATGCCAAAGTTGATCAGTTTCTTAATATCGTAAAGTTTTTCTGCTTAAAAAAGGCAGAATTTCTGTTTTGCCACTTTCAAGAGAATGACACACTGTTTGTGGTTTTCCTCTTAAAGGGAGTAACACTGTTTAAAAAAAAAGAAACTTGAGACTTTTGTCCACTTTTTGACATTCTGATTTTTTTTACTGTGTATTTTATCTAAAACCCACTAAAGGCATTACAGCAGTCTTGTGGTTAGGTTTTTCCAGTGAATCTGGACTTGTGTGAGCGTGTTGTGTGTAATTCAATATGTTCCTATTGTACTGCGTGCTATCCAGCTTGGTTGTTCCTAATTTATTACTGTATTGTTTATAAACTGTATTTTTTGGTGGAAATGTCTTAATATATTGTGTTTTCAAAACTCCTAAGTCCTTTCATTGAAACAACAGTGTGTAATAGTGGATGGTGCAAGTTCTTTGTCAAATAAAGCTGAGATCTTTTGTTTTGTTCTAACATATGTTTACAGGTTTGTTTTAACTTATGTAAACATATGTTTACAGGAAAAAAACAAATGTACACAAGCCCCCCCCCCACACACACACACACACCGAAAGTAGTTGATCAGTTAAGATATGTTTGAGGTCTGAGGTTTGCTAATTTAGTGTTAGCACTGGAGCTACAAGGCTAATGTAGCCACCAAGTATTTGAAGCACTGCATTGCTTAACAACTTGATGGGGTAATCTTCCATTCGAATGGCCCAAAGAGTATTTGGACACTTTAGCCATTTAACCATTGGTAAAATTTTAGATTTTGTTATTTTTTTAGGTAATTTTGTAAAATATTAAACAAATTGATATTTGTTTGAGGTAAAAACATTTTTAACAGCAAGCAGACAGTAGATGGTATTTGTAGAGATACCACTCAGTTTGACATTTTGTTTCCTAACACAAATAACCTTTTTAAGTGTGGCACACATGTCCATGTACTATTTGGGGCCACTCTAATTGTCAGCTACATTAGCCTATAACTATTCCTTTAACTGCTGAATTGACCCAGACATTTTGAAGGGAAAACACTAAGTTGTACAGGCCTGGTGGGTCTGGTCAAATCACTGAACCATATGCCTCCTCTCTTTAGAGTTAAGAGTTAGAGCTTTGAGGATCATTTAAACAGGCAGTGGAAAGTATTTCACTATTCATGCATCTTGAACTCAGCTTCAGTACTGCAAACCATTAGCATGCTCTGGTGGAAGTTAGTGCCATTGTGGTTGCTATTAAATTAATTACTCTACCCATTATTGCACAAACAAATAACTGTGCTGGGATGATTTTGAGCGATAGGGCAGCTTTTAGAAACTCTTTGGTTCCTTTTTTTGCAATTCTCCAAGGGTCTGATTTTATAGCTTCCTTCAGAAGCTTTTGCCGGAAATAGTGTAAATGCAGTGGTGTGAATTAGAAGGTCAGAGTTAGTAATGGTGCGAAGCAGCAGTGATGAACACAGCACATGGTCAGACAGGACAGGAATGTTTGTTATCCGCATTTTAATTTCCACATTAATTCAGCTTGCTGGTCTCCTGCTACGACAGGCCTGTTTGTGTACTCAGCATATAATTGAGTCTGCAGGCAAACAGTTGAGAGACAAGAGAGAGTCTACTGTTATCTCTCCTCCCCTCTCTCTCTCTCTCTCTCTCTCTCTCTCTGTCATAAAGAGTACTTTGGGATGGTGCCTGACAGACATCACTGTTGTTTGCCATTATGCTTTGGCTATGTTGCATTGTAACATATCAAAACCTCGACTTCCTTTTATGGGAATTTTTTTTACCAACACCAGCTGCCCTTTACATTGTGTAAACATTTTATGATGAAGGGTCAATAAAAATCTTTCAAAAATAAAATCTTGTTATATTAACATAGCCCCTTAAAATCTCCTAAGGCTTATTATTCAGCAGTGAACCATGTCTGTTAGAGCTAGGCCTTCTGTTTGGGCCATAAATGTCAAAACCAAGAAAAACACCTCTACAAAAATGCTAATTTCTGCTAGCGCCCCATGGGATTCTAGTAGTATGGTAGCGCTAAGCTAACAGTGAAGCTTAGAAAGATATTCTATGTTTTAATTGGAACTTAAACAAAAACAACAATAATAACAATGAACTCTGTGGAACAGTTTTCATTTTCACCCTCAAAAGCCGACAGCAGTGAGTAGATTTTCATTCACTGGAGCTGGTGGTTGTGGGAAATGTCTACAGTGGCACTACCAACCATAACTATGAGGCATGTCCCCCAACGAGTGTGCGTGTTTATTTGCCAACTAGTTTCTTGTTAGCAAGCTGTTTCAACATCTCCAGCTAACATGGCTAATATATATTTTTAGTTATGGCTATTTTCACATGTACATCATTTTATAATTCTATAGACTCTAGCTGATGTTATTGTACTCTGATAGCTGTGAAGGAATTCTTCAATGAAGAATTTATATATTTTTTGTTCAGCTTGGACTTCCAACCATTGAGGACATATCTGGGAATTTTAATCTTGCCAACTTTGACAACGACGGGAGACGTACTTTTCTGTCTTTATTTCTGTTTCTTGTGAAAAGTGCCTATTAGTGGTCAGTGATGTATGTAGAACCAGAAGACCTAGAGTGCTGTTGGTCCCCTCTAGTGACGTTTTCCTTCACAAAATTGGTTCACTTCCTAATTATTTTGGTCCAGAATTGCATAATTTTCCATCAGGCATTTTAAGATTTTAACTATTTTGTTTCCAACCAAACCTTAGTAATGAAATAAAAACAGTACTGCAGTAATTGCAGTTTTTATATTTTATGATTTTACCAAATAAAATGAACTAAAAAGTACAGACATGTATTTTTTAAGTTCACAGAAATCTTTAGGCCTTATTTGAAGGCCTAGAAGGCCCTGAGGGTTTCTCTTTGTTATTCAGTAAGTAGGTGGACTACAATGCAAACCGGTTATTTTTAGTGACAGTATCTGTAAATTCTATACATTTAAGGATAAAAAAGGTAAGAACAGTTTTTCCTTCTCATATAAAGTTATCTTTTGAGAGATGTGAGAGATGTTATTCTTGTCAGATTTGGCCCAGATGTATGTAACATTGGCTTTTAATGAAGTTCTAAACACAAATACAGTTGCTAGTCTAAAAGGATTAACACATACAGAATACATATGGCTTTACAGCAACAACAGGTCATTATAGATCTGAATTAAAGTGTAAATCTAAATGACACTCATTGCACTCTAAATTGCTCTCCAGTGAGCAGCTAAAACATGTCTGGTCTCTTAGTTTGCTTTCTTGGTTTTATGCTGGCGCTACAAGGCTAATGTAGCGAATGTAATACTTGATGCTTGGCTTGGAGTGTAGGTAGCGTTGGCATGGATGAACTAAACTCAACCACACAAACGAGTTCTTTCTTAATACTTTTATATTGTCTGGATGCAGTCGCAACCACAGCCCTCACCACACTCGTCTTCTCCTTCCTCTTTTTTTTCTTTCTTTTTTCCTTCCTCCAGTGTCATAACAGTGTCACTGTCTAACAGGGGAGAGCAATCAAACATCAGCTCTCTACCACATATGAATATGAGGTTCTGCACTGAATTAAGTTTCAACTTATAAAACAACAAATGACTATCAGTTTCATTTTTACACTAACAACTGACGTGGTGCGAACAGGATGTAAACTAAACTGTGTGTAAGAGAGATTGTTTAGCTGTTAAAGTAAAATATGATTTCTGATTCTGTATGAAATAATTAATATGACTAGCAGAGGAATATGTCACAGTAAAGAAAATCAAAACCGCTGTTGCTCAACATTTTCACATTAGAAATGTTTTATAGGGGTGTCAGTGAATACAGTTTGGAAGCTGTGAATATGAGGGTCTCTTAGAAGTTTTTTATGTATTATGAATATCAAATATACTTGCCTATGTGGTTTCTAACACTGTATGACTTACTATTAGGTATAAAATGAATAAAAGTATATCACATAGCTTAAAACAGTAGTGGCAGTGGTCTTGAAGCCTAAATGTTTTGCTAGGGAAGTAAACATCAGATACCAAGCATGTCTAGGCAGATCAGCTGCATTTGGGCTAAGAAGAAAAGTGTGAATGGACATGGAAACTTTAACGCTGATGGTTTTACAGTGAATGGACTGTAAATAAGGGATAGTTAACAAGACATGCCAAAGCTGAAAAGGTCTGAAGTGGTTGAAGAATCGTTAATGGTGAACCCCTCCTCATCACTCCTTTGTAGTTTAAGCGCACTAATCTTCATCAGACAGGATTCAGTCTGTTATTGAGCACGTCTAGCCAATGCTGTTACCTGCAAATTAAAGACAGGCCAATCTACTTCCTAATGGTCATTTAACACAGTTTTCAACACAAAGCTGGGAAAACACACTGACATTAGAGCAATTATCATCAGCTCCAACCCTCAAGCTTAATCTAATTACCATTCAAATCACATGAGGGTAATGCTATTTGTTTAAACACCACCTAAGTACATAACTAAGGGCAATATTTGTGCACATTTAAATTGGAACGGCTCAGTATCTGCTTAGCATGTGATAAAGGCCGAAAATAAGAATAAAGTCATGCCTGCATGCTAAATCAGGCATGCAGAGAAATTACAGTGTTGCAGCTGCTTTTTGGTGCTAACTTCTTTACAGAAAGAAACATTTCGCCTTCTTCGACTACGCTGTTGTAACATTAGCATTAAGAACAGGTTTGTCGAGTCGGATAAAAGGCCTGTCTGGGTTTTAATTCCACTGAAAGCTGCTTGTTCACTCACCACGGTGGATTTCTGGTGGTTTTTTGGCATGGTTTAGCAGCTAACACCTCATAAACCCCCCTTTTTAGATGCTGTGGTCACTGTTAGCTTGTTTTCCACCCTTTCAGACTGATTTTGCGCTGCAGTGCCATTACGTTTTTCATAAGGAGTGTTAAGAATCATTAAAAGTGCACTAGCTGAACTCTGTTTGCTGACTTTGCTGTGCACTTGTTGCTAGCCCAAACACGTACATGTCAATACAAGGGCATGCTCATAGTTTTGATTGTGTGCAGCTTTGTCTTTATTTAACCGCCCATCTGTTATGTATACAAAGCACACTGGGAAGTCTGAGCTGTTAGAAACCTGTGGTTAGGAGACTTTTCTTACCCAATTTCTTTATATCTGGTGAACCATTACTACAACACTATAATATACTATGAGGAAGTTCTATTTGCTCTGTCTAATACTGTATAATATACTTAATATTTTCACCTTTGTATAATATTCCTGTAGTACTGAATCTGCAATTGTATAGTATTGTGTAGTATACTTCAGAAAAAAACAGATATCTGAGATATATTTCTACAATTGGCTCAATAAATATGTTGCATAACTATATGTCTAAATGTGCATCACAGAAATATATTCACAAATATGCTTATGTATGTTATAATCCATAATGTAAATATTGATATATGTCAAAATATAAATGTATTTTACAAAACATACATTTCTACCTATATTTAACTATATATGTAGTATATAAATAATGAAATTAGATATAACTATGAACATATTACACTGCAATTGTCCTTTATTTTCTTTACTGTCATACACACGTCAATATATGTTTTCTTCTTTACGGGTATTTACAGGAAGATTATTACAGGAATCCAGTAGAAACTCCTTTAGCACTACTATATTTTTTCGTCTTCATTCAGGTGTGTTGGGAGCAGGAATTGGACTAAAACGTAGATTCTCAACGTATTTCATAAAGAGCAGTTTAACCCCTTAAATTTTAAGGCTCCTTGAGTCTTACAGGGCCAGACATGATCTCACATTGAGAACATTTTGGAAAAATGTTGTGCTAAGTGTGGGTGGGAACATAGATTTATTAGAGTGGGAACAAAGAGACATTTCTAAACAAATCCAAAGTCTCAGAGCTCAAAGTAGGAAGCAATGTTGAGCTTGTTAACAATCCAGCACCAAAAGTTTAACAAGTTGCCCACAAATGTGTATTCTTGTTATGAGATCACATCTGGCCTTGCAAGACTAAGGGTCCATATGTGGGCCCACCCATCAATTCCTCTCATAATTACAGAACTTACACATTTTTCTTACACATATTTTCATTGTAGTGACAGAATGAGTTCTAGTAGTTACTAAGTAATTCATAGTAGTTGCTAGATAATTCACAGTAGAAACTAAATAATTCATAGTATTGGATAATTCATAATTGATACTGAATAAATCAAAGTATTTATCAAAACATGTACAACCCCATTTCCAAAAAAGTTGTGATGCTGTGTAAAATGTAAACAAAAAAAAATCATTGATGTGCAAATCATTTAAACCCTATATTTAATTGGAAATAGTACAAAGACAACATGTCAAATGCTAAAACTGAGAAATTTTATTGTTTTTTGAAAAATATATGCCCATTTGGAATTTAATGCCACCAACACGTTTCAAAAAGTTGGGACAGGGGCCTGTTTACCACTGTGTTCATCACCTCTTCTTTTAATAACAATCTGTAAGCGTTTGGGAACTGAGGAGACACTGCTGTAGTTTTGAAAGTTAAATATTTTCCTGCTCTTGCTTGATACAGGATTTCAACTGCTCAACTGTCTCCTTTGTGAAATTTTTCATTTCATATTGCACCAAATGTTTTCAGTGGTGACAGGTCTGGACTGTGGGTAGGCCAGTTTAGCACCCGGACTCTTTCACAAAGGAAACCATGCTGTTGTAATACATACAGAATGTGGTTTGATATTGTCTTGCTGATTTAAGCAAGGCCTTCCCAGAAAAAGATGTTATCTAGATAGCAGCATATGTTGCTGCAAAATCTGTATAAATTGCTCAGCATTAATGGTGCCTTCACAGATTTGCAAGTCACCAATACTGTGTGCACTTATGCATTGCCATACTGTCACAGATGCTGGCTTTTGAACTGTGTGCTGAAAACAACCTGGATGGTCCCTCTCCTCTTTAGCCCAGAGGACACGGCGTCCATGATTTCTAGAAAAGAATTTTAGGACCACAGGACACTTTTCAACATCAGAGTGGTGAACCCCTCCCCATCTTTACTTCTGAAACACTCAGCCTCTCTGGGATTTTCTTTGTATACCCAGTCAAGTTACGGGCCTGTTGCCACTTAATCTAATTAGTTCTGAGATGTTCCACCAGGTGTTTTTTTTAGCATTACCCAACTTTTCTCTTAACTTCTCTTTATCTTAACTATCACTTTTGTTGCCCCGTCACAACTTTCTTGAAATGTGTTACTGGCATGAAATTCAAATTGGGCATATATTTAAAAAAAACAATAAAGTTTTCAGTTTCAATATTTGATATACTATTTTTATACTATTTCCAATGAAATATAGGGTTTAAATGATTTGCACATCATTACATTCTGTTTTCATTCACATTTTGCACAGCGCTCCAACGTTTTTGGAAATGGCGTTGAATATCAGAAACTAAATAATTCACAGTCATTACTGAATAATTCATAGTAGGTACACTCTTAAAAAAACAAGATGGTTCTTTGAGGGTTCATTAGTAAAGACAATTGTTCTATATAGAACCACAAACACTCAAAGAACCCATTGCATGATTTAAGGGCTCTTAGCATTGTGAAAGCATTCTTTAGATTGATGGAGAATGTGCTGTAGAACCAAAGGGGGTTCTATAAAGCACCAAAAAGGGTTCCACTATTGTTACAAGCCAAAGAACCCTTTTTTTGTTACTATATAGAACCATTTTGCTAAGAGTGTAATGAACAATCCATAGTAGACAGTGAATAATTCATACTAGTTAAATGATTCATAGTAGAATCTACAGCAGTAGCAACTATCTTGAAGACTGAATTAAAGTTTTTAAATTTAGTCTGAAGCTTTAAATTTAAGTAAAACTAAGTTTTCATATTCTTTTACAGAATTGGTCTGAGGGTTATCCACATAAACCTGTCTGATTATGTAAAACTACAAGCCTGACTGTGATCCTGCTTTTGCTCTGTATGTATTCAGCCTACTTCAGTCAGCATGAGGAAAGACTAGAGGTTAAAGCGCTCAATATGAGAGCCATGAGAAACAATCATTTATTCATCAGGATTAAACCTAATTACCCTCTCAGGGGCCGGATAACCAGAGAGACAGAGAGAAAAAGAAAGAGAGAGAAGCTCCGAGGGGATCTATTAGCAAATTAGCCTCAGCTCCAGCGCTCAGGAGAAACCTACACCGTCTACAACTGTGAGAACCTGTCAGTGCACACACGGAGCACGAAGATACAGACTACTGGAACAGCACATCAAAAGACCTCTGATCTGAGAGAGAGAGGGAGACGTAGAGAGAGAAGGAAAGGATAAAAGAGAGACATTGACTATTCCCTTTATTCAGGCATCATTAGAAAGAGCCTGGAATGGAAGTCGCATTTTTAAAACAAGCAAACAAACAAGATAAAATACAACAGCATCATTAACAGATACAAAACTTCAGTCAACATGTTGTTTGCTACCGAAAAACTTTGTAATTTGATAGAAAGCAAATTCGAGTCCTATTTGTGTTTTGAGTTATACATGTATATAAAGAGAAAAAGAAAGAGAGATAGAGCGAAAAAGATTGGAAGTTTCAGTCCAAATGCTGTTTACAGTTGTGTACACGTTTTTGAAGAATAACAGTTTTTGAATAAGAAAAACAGAGAGAGAGAGAGAGAGAGAGAGAAAAGATGTGTAGAGAAAGAGATAGAGGAAGAGAAAGAGTGACAGGAAGAAAAATGAGTTAAAAGATACATACAGAGAGACTAAAAAAGGAAGAAAAGAGTGAGAGAAAGAGAAAAGAAAGAAGGAGAGAAAAGGATACATATAAAGAGAGATAGACAGAGTAAGAGACAAGGAAGGAGAGAAAGAAATATATAGAGAGTATATATTGAGAGAGAGAGGAGAGAAAAGATATATAGAGAAAGAGATAGAGCAAGAGAAAGTGTGACAGGAAGAAAAATGACTGAAAAGATACATACAGAGAGACAGAGAAAGCAAGAAAAGAGTGAGAGAGAGAAAAGAGAGAAGGAGAGAAAAGGATACATATAAAGAGAGATAGAGAGAGTAAGAGACAAGGAAGGAGAGAAATATATATATATATATATATATATATATATATAGAGAGAGAGAGAGAGAGAGAGAGAGAGAGAAAGAGAGAGAGAGAGAGAGAGAAGGAAAAAGATGGACAGAGAGAAAGAGGAGCTGGAAGTTATATATATTTATAGATAGAGTGAGAAACAAAGAAAGAAAGAAAGAAAGAAAGAAAGAAAGATGGAGGGACTGCAGAGGATCAAAATAGACAGCAGTGGAAGGGAATCACTCAGCCAAGCTGAGGCCCAACAATACGGCTCCCTTTCCGTGTCAGTGTACATGTTTGACGTCCCCACTATATAAAGCTTTACATTACACTCCTTTAAAGCGAAGCCTGCAGCAGATGCTTTTGTTCCAAAGGGGTGTTCAGCCCTTAGCAGGAAAGGAAAGTGCATTCAGCCAGGGCTCTATAAAAGAACTGGTGGCCCGGCATGAAAAAGAGTCGTTTTTATTGACCGTAAATGTGCACTGACATGTACATTTTACCCACTACTTCATCAGCATTCAGTCTCATATTCCCCCCACTGAAGGGAATATCATAATAATCTATGTGCGGGGCGCTGGGGAAGTCTGGAAAATGTAATATTGCGCAGTCGTGCCAGCAATATTGGGTTAGAATACCCATTTAGAAGAGAATTTGAGTCTCGACTGGGCTGCTTCAGAGGCGAATCCCAATATGGTTTATCTGACACGTTGGCCTGCTTTGAGGAATGGCTCATTCCCCTCATTAATTACACTGCTAACCTCATGCCACTGGAAAATGCACTGAGTTTGGAGGAAAATATGCCACTGCCTCTGCTTTTATGTCTCTCTGGTGGAAAATAACTCCGAATAGATTTCACAACCAACGCGCAGTACTTATGAGTGCTGCTAAAATATGACAGCTATTTCAGGAGAAAATCTCAACTCGTCCAGTTCTCACTGCTTATGAATACAAATTAAACAAAACATATTACTTGTGAATATGTAGAAATGAGTAGTCGATGTAATCAATGAAAATGTGTAACCGCATTGTTGTACCATAGACTAGCCCTCAAAGTGTAACCTCAGTTTCTCAGTTTGTATTCTTTGATATTGTGTGAATGAATGGACCAACAGAAATGGCCCTAACTGACCTCATAACCCATCTGATTTCCTACTTATCATATAAAGTTTAGATAGAGAGTTTTATTAGCAGTGATAAAAGTGAGATGGCTCACTTATCCAGTCCTCTTGGGGTGTAGTTTATAAATATAAACTTTACAAAGCATTTACAGTTGTGTGCAAATGTTTGGGCACCCCTGGTCAAATGATTTTCTAAGTGAAAGTAAGTTTAACCCCTTAAAATCTCAGGTTTATTACATTATTATTCGGTAACTACAGGGACTTCGGTGCAAACTGGTTGAGCTCTTCTTAAAGTTCTAAAGGACTGGGGCTGCAGGCGTTTAAGAGGTTAACTGTTAAATAAATAAAATATGATTTCTGATTAGTATGACTAGCAGAGGAATATGTCACAGTAAAGAAAATCTAAACTGTTATTGCTAAACATTTTCACATTAGACAGTTTTGTACTGGTGTCAGTGAATTTATATAGTTTGGAAGCTGTGAGGGGATATTAAAAGTTGACACCTATGAATCTCAAATAGACTTGCTTATATGGTTTCTGACACTGTATGACATTCTGGCCTTTTAAGAGGTTTAAACATTCCTGTATGTTTAAACATACAGAGAACATATTTTGATATTCAGTTACTGTTTATTTGCTGTGTTTTACATATTCGTAAAAAATAAAACTATAAATTGACGTGCAAAAGTTTTATATTTTATGGTGTGCAGAAGTGTGTTCTCTGTAGAGGACGTGTTAACTTATTTTCATTTAGAAAATCAACTGCGGGATGCAAATCACTGTCAAAATGTCTTTTTTTTTTCTCCCTCTCTTTCTGTTTTTCAAAAGACCCAACTGCTCTTTATACTGGGTGAACATTTCATGCTGAAGGGAAAAATAAAAATGGTCAAATGTTTCTTGGAATAAAATCTTTTTCCATCATTTTTCATTCAATGTTTTCCTTCTCATATAAAGATCAGCATCACTAGAGATTTATCGAAGGAGGACTAGGAACATGTTCACCCAGGGAATTTTAAAAATGGCTCCTGAATGTCTGTTCGTCATGAATTTTTGCACTGGCAATAGGCAGAAAACTGATGAAAATGATGGCTATTTGGTTGAGTTTGGTCAGCACACAGTAGATCTGTCTCTCCATAGTTTGTATTACACACATATCTACTTTGACTTGTTATTCATCCACATATAATCAAGGAATTTTGCTGTCTGCGAGCTAACACTGGTGCACTCTGAACTGACATACTGGCAATCAGGATACTACCCCAAACAAACCAGCAAGCTTTGTCAAGTGTGGTAGTCAGTTGTTTTGGCAGTAGTAGAGTCACTGGTGTTATTATATGACAATGTTGAAGTTTAACCCCTTAAATGGCCAGGGCCTACCAGCAGACCCAAAGCAGACGAGTCACTACACTATATATATATATATATTTATATATATATATATATATACACACCTATTATAGTATATATTCAAAATACTGAATAATAAGCCTTAGTATGTCAAAATCCTGGATTTTATGGGGTTAATAGTAGACTTACTTTCATGTAACACCATATCAGTGTGGAGGAGTGCTTGGAGCATGAATGTAGCAATGTTGATATTTCGACTCCTTAATGATCTCGTAATTCAGAGGATCCACCAGAGATGCGGAAAGTGGGGGTGCTGAGGTGGCTGCAGCTTTCCCAAGATTTGAAGATTGCAGTGTTTAAAAAAAATAACAACAATGAAACGTTATGAACTTATAACAATTTGAGCGTAGTAAAGACCCATGTGTGCTTGTTTTAGAGTGGGCCCTGGCCATGTAACGGGTTAGGTGAACACGTATTTTTTTGCTGTGAGCTGATGACTGCTGGCCACTTTGGGGCTGTGTCACTAAAACACACGCAAGTTGAGGTGCAAAGAGAGAAAATCTATGCAAAGTTATAGGCCAGTTTTGAGTCTCAAAGCAGCTGGATACTGTTTTTAAATAAAAAAATCAAACATATCACAAGCTAGCTGCCTTGCTGATAAAGACATAAGGAAAAAAGTTCACATTGTGGTGGAGAGCATTTCAAACCAAACCAAACTTTGCCTGTAGACAAACAGTACCACTCTTGAATCCAGCTTCTTGCCTGTGTTACATCATCTTTCCTAACCATCACCCAGTCAGTTCATGCGGACAAAGTTTGTCCAGAACGAGAGAGCAAAGATGTGCAGTTATATTACCTCACATAAACCTACAGATATCTGACAAGCAGGTAACTAGGCAGCTATATTGACCATCATTTGTCACAAACTCAAACTGCGGATAGGTAACTTCACTCTGTTTCACTCTGTAGCCTCTCACAATTTCTGCTGCTACCTACCCATAAAAATCCCCCTAAAGCTGGCCTAGTGGCCTAGTGCCCTTGCCTTTAAAGAAATCCTTTTGGAGAAACAAGGTCTTGCAATGAGAGCAACATTTTGGTTCACTTGTAAACTTTTACTGTCCTTTACATTTTGGTTCACTTACATATCGTGATGATAGAATAGAAATGTTCCAAAATGACTTGGAATAAAATCTTGGAAAAAAAATATGAATCTACAGTGAGGTTAAGGACATTTTTCCCTTCCTTTAAATTTCAAATATGTGAGGTTTTGTTACAACAGCAACAATAAAAGAGATATTTGGTCTTTTTCCCAAGCAGCTCAAATAGCAACAGCATTGAAGCAACAGCAGCGTCATATGTGGTAAATATTTATACTGGGACGGAAAGAACGTGAATGGTAAATTCAGGAGCGAAGCTGCCGACTGTGTGGGAACCGAAGGGCCTTATATGTAAAGGCTGTTTAAGCTTTGTCGTTTGGGTTACTCATAAAAATAAACAGGCCCCAGCAAGCAGCAAGACTCAAAACGAGACTCAAAATAGCTCTCAGTCCACTACGCTTTCTAAAAGGGTCAACGTGAGGACAGAATGCTTTGCATTTTTTACTAATCCATCATTAGGAATACTTGTTTGTTGGTTTTAGTCTTGTTATCGAGGCAATTAGAGTGTATTCGCCCCATTTCCCATGAGGCATTGCTTTCTGTGTGGAATGTAGAGAGAGCAGGATGTGATTGTGGTTTCCGTGGTTATGGGAGAGGCGAGGCGATATTGGCACACTACTGGGCTAGAAGTAATTAAAGTTAAGTTCATTGTTGTCAAGTGCACAGAGAAGTGACTTCAGAGGAAAGTCAGCTGCTGGAACAAATACAACATATTGTATAGTCAGAAATGTGCTAGAAAGAGGCGGAGACAGTTTGCTGGCTGAATTATGAACGACACAGCTTACAACATTCAACATTATAGCTCTATAGCCCCAACTCACTCTTGAGTCCAGCTTCTTGCTTGTGTTACATCATCTTTCCAAACCATCACCCAGGCCTTCCCATGAGGCCTACCTTAATTGTGTATCCACTACAGGCTAATAGCAGTCCGTCAGAGCAGGTTAATCCCGGCTGTGCACGTCCCCGATAGTGGCACTGACGCTGATGTGGACACAAACACACTCAAATAAATCATTCTGAGAGTTTTCCCTGAAACTGTTTTTCCACAAATCATTCTGGAAAAAACTCAGCTAGCTGGTAAACATTAGTCACACTTTAGCGCGTTGTGAACTCGTGACTTTGACTCTCTGACTTTCTCCGATTTTCTTTCTTTCTTTCTTTCACTATCTTATTTTTCCTTCTCATTCTTTCTCTCAATTTTCTCTCTTCATCTCTTTCTTGCACTTTCTCTCTTCCTTTCCCTCTATTTTCTTTTTCTATTGCCCTTTCTGCTCTTTTACTCTCAGTCTTTCTCTCTTTCTCTTTTCTCTCTCTTTCTTTCTGTCTTTCACTCTTTCACTTCATTCTCTCGTTCCTTCTCTCTCTCTCTCTCTCTCTCTCTCTCTCTCTCTCTCTCTCTAAATCATCAGTCTACTCTGCTGGCTCCTGTAATGACACACTTGGCGTGCAGTTCTGGTTGAAAATAGCCCTGTTTGGATGACAGTACTGTCATTATAGTAGAGAATGATTTTCAGCCTCTGGCTGCATCTGCTCGTGTCATTTCCAGCAGACAGGACTGACGGACACTATCGAGACTGAATGAAGGTCTGGGCAAAAGCAAATGCAAGAGATGATAATTACTGAACAGAAGGCCTGTTAATGTATAATGAATGGTTATGTTATATGGTTTGGGCTGGAGGATAAAGTTTCTTTTGTTCTGACTGGAGCCCATAATGCATAATTCAGTAGATGCTTTGCATAATTTATATGCAGGTGCAGAGCTGTACCAGTGCAAGTCTGAACACTTACAGTTACACTTTTGAAATGTTAATTTGTTCACACTTTATTTTGATGGTCCCCTAAAACTGCCCCAAGCCCCAGTGAATGCATGAAAGCAAAAAAGTATTAAATATGTTATTTGGAAAAGATCAAATTCAGTCTAAGTTGTTGAAAGGCTGTTTGATACCTGGTTACCTTTTACAACACACATTGAGGTCCTACACATCTCTTCTTGGACAGATACTTATATTATCTTTTTACTTGTAATATATTGTATAATATTACAGCCAGTGTTGGGTCACGGTTACTGACAAAATAAGAATTATGTTCCTTGCGTTACTTGTGCCTAAGAGAACAGAAATACCTACACATGATGCCTATAAAACAGGAATTCTGTCTTTTAAATGATTTGAGGCTTTAAAGGGCAACTTGTGGCAGTGCACGCACACCGTATGTTAGCCTGTGTTTTTTCCTCCTGACTCAGACTTTAACAGAAAATATTTCATGATGAATGGACCAAATAAAAAAAGACCCAAAATTACTTGGAAAAATGTCTGGTTCCATTGACTTACATTAAAAGTAAAGTATGTTTTTTTCCTTCTCCTGTAAAGTTATCATTTAGAAGATACAAGGTTTTGATCCGACAACAGCGATACGTACGTCAGTACGTGATTGAAACTTTATTTAACTCACTTTACACATCCATTGCTAATAGATTGCTTGTGTATTATCTGTTACATGTATACATAGAGTAGTTTCTCACCTTTTTTCTACATTTATTTTATCAGATTTTAGTTTATGTTGACACCTGCACTAAGAGAAATGCCTGCATCTGGCACTTGAAGAATAAGGAATCTGATTCTCTCTCTCTCTCTCTTTCTCTTGGGTGTGATGTGGGATCCAGTTTTCTGTACTCTAACCTGATTGATCTTCACCAGATCAAACTGCACCGTTATCTCTGCTGGAGTTTTAGAGTAAACACTCTGATGTTGGTGTCGGGCTTTGGGGTGTCAGAAAGAATAGAGAGAGAACTATTTGAGAGAGAGAGAGAGAGAGAGAGAGAGAGAGAGAGAGAGAGAGAGAGAGAGAGAAAGAGAGAGAGATCAACTATTTGATCCACCACTAGAAACTCCTTTACCTGTGCTTTATGTGCTACAGAAAAAAAAGTCATAGACACATCTGACTACTACAAAGAAAGAAAGAAAGAAAGAAAGAAAGAAAGAACGAAAGAAGGAGAAAAATAGAACAGAAATATGACTGTAAAACTCTTTTATTTAGGCATCATTTAGAAAAAGAGGTGAGAAATCTGGCTCCAGGGATTTGAAGGTAAAAAGGTCACCAATTAAACAAATGAACAAAAACAAAGCCTTAATTAACACATTAATTAACACATTTCTTTTCAAAACCAGAAACACTAACAGTGCTTTGATAGAAACAAATTATATAAACATATAAAACAAAATAACTAAACAAATAAATTTTATGTTTATAATAGTAAAATAATGTTCCACTAGAGCTTGGAACAGCTTTTAAACATCAGTGTCTATCTGAATGATTTCCAAATTCCTCACTTTGTCTGTCCCACTAAAAAACTGACCAGAACACATTTGAAGTGCTGGACCTTGAAGTACTTACCGCCAAGACAAATGAAGCAAGATTAAACATAAAACAAAACTCTAAGAACTCAGTGACAGAGAGAGAGAGAGAGAGAGAGAGAGATTAAAAAACTTTTACATATTGTCGCTGTCATAGCAAAACATGTCTTCAGTTAACTTTATAAGGGAAGAGATAAACATTCTGTTAATTTAGCATTAAAAACTTCACACAGTGTGAAGGGCAGCTGGTATTCACGAATGGTGAAAAATGAGAAATTAAAAATGAAAAACATGCAGTTACAAGGTTTTCTTCTGACATCACTGACAAACTCTGTTAGAACTGAGTTTGTTTTATCTTAATCCACTGAAAGCTTCAAGCAGTGTTACACACAGATGCAGGTATGCGGTATTTGAAGTTAAGCATTACAAGCCAAGTAAAAAATGAGTTTAGCTCTCCAGGGTATGATGTAGTCATATTCAGGAGGTTGAAGGTCAACACTGCTTGGCTAGATTCCATCAGCTTTTAACTATATTTGTAGACTACAAATAGCAACAGCTTCAAAAGACAGAAAAAATATGGCACAATTATGATGGTCTGCTTTCATATAACTCAGGGTGTAAGCCTAATATTTCTTTTTTTTTCTTTTTTTACGTGAAAAAGAAATGGTATATTTATTTTCTTTAATCCGTTAAAATTATTATTATTATTATCAGGCCTATTAGATACCATGACTAAATATTCAGTGACTTTAAGGGACTTTAATGCAATCTTAGGTTATAGAATAGCTTAATAGAATAAAATAGCTAGAATAGAATAGCTATAGTTTAGGCCTGTTTGCCTTATGTTTTAGCCATGTAAGTTGTTAAGGTATTGGCTAAAATATTTTCCTTAAAAACTACTACTACACTTTAAAAGGAGCTCAAATGAAGCACTTCACTTATGAGTATCTAAAGGCTGCTGCACATCAGAGCATCACTTAGCAGATAGAGCGCAGACAAACTGCTATACTTCATAAAAGACGCAGTGACAGTACAGATAAACATCTTAAGTTTGTTTTTATACTCTACTTAAAATATTTGTTTTTTTATAATTTACACTCTACTTAAATAAAACTTTTAAGACAGCTGATCATGTCTAATGGGTCACTTTACTACTTCTACATAAACTTGCTGTTTTGGAGCTAAAAGAGGCTAGGCTAGTGACGTTTGCTGAGGTAACAGAGCATTAGCATTTGTCTGTTTATCTAAAAGAGTCAAATGTCTTTCTTCATGTAAATTTCAAGCCACAGGTGATCTACTGTGGCTTTCTGTGGTCTCAGTATGGCTTTAATTTAACATAATAATGACATCCGATACTGAATGTTGGCACTGGTTTATTTCATTTAAAAAAATGGTTTTGAATATTTAATGCTGTGGGGTGTGACATGGCACGCCTGGAGTTCATGGCTTTTAATTCCTTTTCACAGCAACCACAATATACAATATGTGCGTGGTTTGGAGGAAGGTCCCATCATTGAACAAAAACAACTACAAAACCCAAAGCAAAGTGTTTTATTTGTGTTCAAATACTAATTATTGTGTAAGTTGTACAGGATTGTTTGATATGAAGAAAGCTGCGGTGCTGTCCATTTCACCCCTCATTGCTCGCTAGCAGCTCAACACAATGTTTGTAAGTGACTTAACCACTTTCATGGCCAGGGTCCGGTGGGCCCAAGTTTAATTACACACTTCTATAACCTAAGAATAGCTCAACCAGTTTTCGCTGTAGTTAATGTGTGATTGTATGTAATAAGCCTGGGATTTTAGGGGGTTAATATGCACTTGGTGGTTAACTACAAGACTACTGGCTAGGAGAAACTGGAGGGGGTTAACAAACCTCAACTGTCTACCACCAACAGTAACAGATGAAAACACTGTCTAACATGCCAGTAAGATGCATTCGGGCACAACTACACATAACGCATTCCTCACATAATAGTAAATACTTAGCATAACAAAATAAAGGCATTAAACACCAAACTGACAAACAGGAGCTCACAGACATGCAAATGAACTGAACACATTTAACACAGGAGGAAATAAACAGCCATAGCAATACTGACATCACTATCAGATCAGTGTCATCTCTACATGTATTTAATAGGTTTGTGCTAATGCTATTAAGTATCCTTTAGCACCAGTACAAACGCCTCTGTAATCTTTGTTACACGATTGAACTCATGCCCAGAACTAAATTAGACTTTATTTGTAAACTGTGTCTTTTTTACTCCATAACAAAGCCGGTATCAGCATGTGCATGTTTATCTTTCTGCACCTTCTCATAAACCTTCCCTGCGTCTGGTCTGCTGATCTGTCAAACTTTGGCTAGAACGGGTTTCCTTCCCTGCTTTTTTTCCGCACCGATCCTGACATTTCCATCTCGGATCTGTGGGCTTGCTGTCATTCTGGAATTCCAGACTCTTGGAGGAAAAAAAGGAAAGTCACGTATCATTAACTAATTTAAAAAAAAAATGTGTTTTTTTATTTCTTTGTCGACATAAAATAGAGACTGTTTTTTAGAAAAAGGCACTTCTCGTGAATGTATTTTCCTTCTTTTGTATTGACAGACATTCTTTCTGGAGCCTTTTACACAAGATTCTGCTGACATTTTCCAGATACAAACTTAATATGCCACTCAATCTGACACACACATATTTCTGAGTCTAAAAAATATTCTGTCTGGATCCTTTTAAGACAGATTTCTGCTTATTTAATACCATTTTTCCTGTCTGTAATGTACTGTTGTAGACATACTATTGGTGTTCTTTAGCTCAGCCAGAGAGTGAAGCTCTATCTGGTCAGATCGCCTCCAAATTCCTTCTTTAATTGATGTTTATTTAATGTTATCACATCTGTTCAGTTTCAGAATGTGGTTTCCTTCTTCATCTCCGTTGAGGGCTTTGTTTAGGCCTGCTGAGCCTAACTGCATGTTTCTTCATCAAGTGTCATTCATGTGAAAGATTAGACCACAGTTTTAGGTGCTGTCTGTTGCACAATATTCAGCATGTTTGTCCAAAAGTGGTTTATTTAGATGTTTGAAACCAACAAAAGCTCTTTTAGATTAGTACAGTTAAGTGTGGTGTTTGAATCAAAGTAAAAGCTTTTTAAATCTCTTTTACCTTAATGTGGTGGTTAAAATAAGGTACTTAAAGCTCTTCTCTTTTTTAGTATAGTGTATGAATTAAGGTACTATAAACTCTTTTAGTTTAATATAATATTTCAACAAGGAACAAATAGCAATTTTAGTTTATTTTACCTTACACACCAAAAACTCTTTTAGGTGAGTACAATCAAAAATCTCAAAGCTATTTTAGCTTTTTAAGCCTAGTGCAATGTTTGAAACAAGGAACAAGCTCTTTTTTTTGGTTAGCATAGAGTTTAAGTCAAGGTACTAAAAGCTCTTTTCAGTTTTAGTGCCATTTATGACACACAGAACTTAACACTACTTTAGCTTAGTGCAGTGTTTGAAACAAGGCACTAATACCTCCTTTAGGGTCGCATGCTGTTTGAGTCAAAGTATACATATTAAAAGCTCTTTTAGCTTTAGTACAGTATTTGAATCAAGGCTCTTACAGCTCTTTTTAGTTAGCACGGTGTTTGAATCAAGATACTAATAGTTCTAATAGCTCTTTGTTGCTTAGTGCAGCGTTTGAAACAAGGGATTTTTGGTTAGCATGGTGTTTTAATCAAGGTACCAAAAGCTCTTTAAACTTTTTAGCTGAGGAAAGAGAAGAAACAAGGAACTTAATGCTACTTTAGCTCAGTGCACTGTTTGAAAAAAGGTACTAAAAGCTTTTTTAGCTTAGTACAATCTTTGAAACAATGTGCTGGGGTTCCTTTAGCCCTTTTAGCTTAATATGATGTTCAAAATTAGGCAGTAAAATTTGTTAGTAGCATTTATTTGTCTCAATCACTTACATGACCGTTAAGAATTTCATGTCAACTCTATTAAGCGCTACTGTGGTAAATCATAATTATAGCATGCATAGATGTTTTACTATGGAGTATAATCTTTGGGCTGTGATTTTGGTTTTATTAGTATTGTTTATCAAAATAAAAATGAAAACAGTCATTCCTCTCTTCCTATGCAACATCAGTTTTATTACATACAGTTTTTCTGAAGCAGACCAGACATATTTGTCTATTACTTCTTAAGTATCAGCCAACTAGAGTGAGCAGTTTAGATATTAAGGTAAACTTGAGGATAAATAAACGCTGCTGAGAATTTTTCTTATTTCTTCACCCCCTGTTACAGCATTCCTGTGTGGTGTCTCTGTAATGTTGAGCAGTAGTCCAGAGCTCTGTGTGATGTCATTCTGAGTTTATTGTACTGATGTCTCTTGTCCAGGCCTGTGGGCGTCCTCTGCGTCAAAATTGCACTTTCAGTGAAGAGATTTATTTATGCAGGTTGTGTGCCTGGGCATTCTCAAGAACCCATTAAATACAAGTCATTAATTTCATACACTCCCTCTTTGTGTAGATCCTCACTCTTCTGTAGGCGTCTGTGAATGTGTGCACAAGGGAGTACATTGTTTAGACGTGTTTAAGTGATAGTTGGGCAAAAAATCAACTACACGTTTTTCCTCTTTACCCCAAATGTAGTTGATCAGCCAAGACATGTTTGGTGTTTGAAATGCACTTCTTTAGTCCTGCACTGGGGCTATGAGGCCAACGTAGCTAACAAGTGATGAAAGCTTATAGCTCACCAACTAGCATGGTGCTGACTGCATGCCTAAATCATCACACTCCTGCCTCAAACTATGTGGAGTTATTAAGTAATTTCTAATAGACCTGCTTATGTGGTTTCTGACACTGTGTGTTATGGACAGTGTCACTGGTGCAAAGCAACACTCTGATGAAGCATCAATAGCTATTTGACTGCTAATGGCACCCTCTTGTGGTGAATCTGTAGCCTGCTAAACATGAGTGAGGGAGTTACAAACCAGTTCCATGAGGTGCTTTGCAACCATCTAAGAGTTGACCCTAACATCAAGTGGATGTGAGTTCAATAACCAGTGATTCCACGGCCATCTGTGGCCAGGAGTCCAAAAGAACATAATTGGTCTGCTCTCTCTGGGTGGGTAGGGTGGTCCTCCCTCTCCCCATCACTCAATACAATGCTAGCCTATTAAGACATTTGATAACTGTTGTAGCAGAATTAGCAGAAAACATGCAGTGCAGCTTCACATGTCTTCAAGGAAGCAACTGTTATCCTTTAAACCTCCTGGCTTGGTAGCACTGTGTGATTGATGGGGACCTAGCTAGCATTGGAATTAGGACTAAATTGGAGAGAAAGAGAAATGGATTAAAAAAATTAGAAAAGGTATGTTGCATAGCTAAAACACTAGTAGTAGCCTACTTTAAGACTGAATTTTATCTGTACCTTTGTCCACTTTTACCACAGTATGTCAAACAAAAATAGCAGACATGTCTTGGCAATTCAACTCCATTGTAGGTTAAAAGAATAAAAAGTCTTGTACATTTAATTTTTCATTATAGTATTTCTTTGATCATAAGTCATTACTTGTCTGTGTGAGCTGCTCTGTAGGCCTGTGCGTGTTTGGTTGGGAGAATGTTGTTTAGACGTGGTAAAGTAGTAGAGTCTGTCATTCCCAGCAGGCTGTCGGTTTGACAGCAGAAGAGGGTTGCAATGTGACTCGTCCAGCCTCTCTCTCTCTCTCTCTCTCTCTCTTATCCCTCTCCCACTACTGAAAGACTAAACACAGCAGTGTAACTTAAACTCAGCGATATCATCTCCAGTGTTGCTGTGGGTCAAGAAGCAGGAGAGCCTCAATATCCGGAGATTATTACAGATCACAGTGTGCTGGAGGAGAATAAGAGAAAGAGAGGGAGAGAAGGAGAGAGAGAGAAGGAGAGAGAGAGAGAGAGAGAGAGAGAGAGAGAGAGAGTGAGAATTAGCTTTATAGAGATGACTTTTAAAAAAAGCTGCTGGAAGGGCACAGCTTCCAACTCTGACAAATCACTGCACAGAGTTTACTGAATTACATCTAATCGAAGATACTAAAAGCTCTTTTGGTTTGAAAGGTAACAAAAGCACCCTTAGCTCTTTTTTCCAGCTGTTTTAGGGCAGTACAGCATTTCAAACAAGTTGCTAAAACTCTTTTAGCTCTTTCTTTTAGCAATTTTAGCTTTCAGTGTTTGAAAAAAGATACTAATAGCTCTTTTAGCCAACAGAGCATTTATGGTACAGTGTTTAAGTGTTAGGAAGAAAGTACTAAAAGCTGTTTTAGCTCTTTCTTTAAGCACTTGTAGCTTTTAGTGTTTAGAAGAAAGTACTAAAAGCTTTCAGCCCACTTTGAAACAAGGTACTAGGAGCTCTTTTAGGTATTTCATTTTGCTCATTTAGTACAGTGTTTGAAATAAGGTGCTAAAAAGTCTTTTAGCACTTTGAGCTCTTTTAACTTAATACAGTGTTTAAAACAAGGTACGTAAAGCTCTTTTAGCTCTTTGAGCTCTTTTAACTTAGTGCAGTGTTTGAAACAAGCTACCAAAACGTTCTTTCAGCATTTTGAGGTTTTTTTACTTAGTACAGTGTTCGAAACAAGGTACGTAAGGCTCTTTTAGCTCTTTGAGCTCGTTTAACTTAGTGCAGTGTTTGAGACAAGGTATGTAAAGCTCTTTTAGCTCTCTGAGCTCTGTTAACTTAGTACAGTGTTTGAAACAAGGTACATAAAGCTCTTTTAGCTCTTTGAGCTCTTTTAACTTAGTGCAGTGTTTGAAACAAGGCATGTAAAGCTCTTTTAGCTCTCTGAGCTCCGTTAACTTAGTACAGTGTTTGAAACAAGGTACATAAAGCTCTTTTAGCTCTTTGAACTCTTTTAACTTAGTACAGTGTTGAAAACAAGGTACGTAAAGCTCTTTTAGCTCTTTGAGCTCTTTTTACTTAGTACAGTGTTTGAAACAAGGTACTGAAAAGTTCTTTTAGAACTTTCAGCTCTTTTTACTTAGTATAGTGTTTGGAACAAGGTACTAAAAGATCTCTTGAAAATAATACATTAACACAGTTAGTGCCAAATGTAAATAAACTGAAAGACAAGCTTGTGTGAAATATTCCAGATATGTAGTATAGTTCATGCTAGACGGGTGATGTATGTTATGTAAGGCATTACATTACACTGATGCCGACATTAATGCAGACAAATTGAGTGCATTATTTCTGTCTGTGTTCGGGTGGTTTCACCACTCTCACATATCAGCTTATCCCCACAGGAGCTGTTTCTGTACTGGAGTTTTCAGTAATGACACTGGGTGATGAATGACCGTAGTTCACTACAGGCCAGTAAAACATTCAGGAAGTCATATTTACTGTCTTAAACACTTATTGTCTCTTCCTCAGGCATGGAAGACAAATTATTATAGCAGCAGTGGACCATAAATAAAATATACGATGGGCTTGTCTGTTTACATTCAGCAAATGGATGTAATACCTTATGTTAAAATAGCAGCAGTGGCTTTTTCACATTGTTTTCTTCAGAAGCTCTTGCATAAGTGGGTGTTTGTGGTTCTGACAGTGGGCACAACAAACACTGACATCATGTAATAACTGTGTGTGTGTGTGTGTGTGTGTGTGTGTGTGTGTGTGTGTGTGTTTGTGTGTAAATATTATGCAGTTAATGCATTTTCCAGCTTTGATCCTTCAACCCATCCACATTTTCCACTTTATTTCTTGCTTATTTTTATATGCAGCACTGAGATAACCATGGTGGCTAGCTAGTGATAAAATGAAAGTTATCGAAAACTTTTATTTTAAATGTGACAATCATGACTGTCAATATACTTCAAACTAATTGAGGTCAGCATTTCTCATAGAATAACACTTTTGTTGGGAGAAAACCTCATATCTACAAAATGGTAACTTTACAGTAGATGGAAAAAACAAACTACTTTTAATGTAAGTCTATGGCACAAAGTAAAGGGCAACAGGCATTTTTAAACTACGTCAAAAACTGAAAGGTTTTCTTCCGATATCAGCGATGAGTAGTAGAAGAAGCTAACTTCAGCTGCGTCTAATCTCTGCCCGCCGTACAAGACTCTTTACAAACCGAGGCTGTACCACTGGAGATGGGGGCTGCTAGTTTATCCCCTAAATAACTACAGATTTACACTGGGATGTCACATTTATAGCTTGTCTGAGCTGCATTAGCTCACAGTAAGCAGCCCAAAATGCTACCGGCCCACCAGGAATTCAGGAACCAAACCAGTTGGAACCACTCAGAACAACGACTGAGAAAGCTAAACATTAAGATGTCAAAATAAAATCTCAAGGCAGATAATGTGACAGTAAGCATGTAAATATGTATTTACGGTATGTGATTTATCATTTAATACAGTTTAATATGGAATTCTTGAAATATTGAATAAAAGATCTAAAAATAAGTTTTGCTGAATAGTCTGTGGCATTAACTGTTATATATAAAATAACAAAATCTGTTAATATGGTTAATATGATCCCATATTTTGAACAGTGGTGTATGCATGCACACATGCTTTGTTTATTGGTGTGTTCGGAGGCTTAAAGAAATGTGTATGTGCTTGCACTTTGCACGCCCACCCACCCACACACAGCGGGGTGTGTGTTTTAAAGTCACTATATATATGTGTGTGTGTGTGTGTGTGTGTGTGTGTGTGTGTGTTTTTATCCCCCTCCCTCTGCTGTGTTCCCTGTGGGGCGAACCACCTGTCCCTCCGGTTGACTCTGAGTGGACGGGGGGCATACTGCTTCATTGTGTCCAGGAGAAAAGCCTCTTAGTGGGCAGCAGTTGGTCCCCTGAGGCCTGTGTGTGGGTTAGAGAGAGGAAGTGTGTGGAGGGATCGTATGTTACACAGATGAAAACCTCTACAAACCCTACACGGCTCTGTCTGTCTGAAAGGGGACGGGGGGCTTACACTCGTTCAACAAGTCCTCATTCAGCAAACACTGTAATACTGTTACAGTTTGACGTTGAACGTCCACGCACTGTAGGAGTCGTAGCTGTTGTTATTGAAAGGCTACAGTAAACATATAAAAGTGTTTAAATGTTGAGAAGCTCTCTCCTCCATCTTTTTCAGAGAAAAAAAAAGACAATATCAACAACGAAAGCATGCTAATTTATTGCAATGTCAAATCTGAGCTATTAAAGCCAAATCACTTTGGTTTTGAAAACAGGCCAGTGTTCTGCTTTAGCAGTCGGTGGTCAATACAGACTGTATGTAAACCACAGTAATTAAAATCCACTTCTGGAGGGCCACGTCAGTGCAGAATGTTTTTATCTTGCTCTGTAGCCCTCGAGGACCACATTTTACAGCTACTGAAGGAATCACTTCATTGTAGAGAAACCTACAGAGTCAGATTTCTTTACAATGGTGGTGATAGGAACCAGGGGTCACAATGTCTACAACAAACATATAGCCATTTTATTTACTCTCCAAAACCACCAGAGAACCTAAACATGTCTTCTGAGTTTTATTGTATATAAATGTGTTTTAAAATACATTTAGGCCAAAATCACTGGCGACCTGTCCAGGAAAGAATCTGGGATAGTCTCGAGCACCCTCTGTGACTCAGAAGAATAAGCGGCTTAGAAGATGGATGGATGTATTTCGGCCAAAATCTGACCTCAAAGCCTTGTAAAACAATATCTCAGACATCAGGCAGTATATTAATAACCATGTCATGTAATAACTTTTTGTATGAGAGCTTTCAGAGATGGACGTCTGGTTCCTATCACCACCACTGCAAACCAAACCACTCCGAATGACTTTATTTATAGATTAACCATTTAATTATGCAGAAATTGGTAGAATTTTCCACAAACTAGATTTATTAGACTCTCCAAAAAAATTACTTATTATTTTAACGACGTTCTGAAATTCTAAAAAATGTTTTCAGGCTCTTATCACTGACTTGAGTCCACTGCTATTCTCCTTCTCCTGTGTACAAAAAGCCATTACTTTCTGTGTGCTGATTCTAAAATAGTGTTCTCCTGAATACTGCGCCTTCAAAACAGCATGGATTGATTAAAACGTTTAATTTCTGAAGCCAAAATGCTTGTATTTTATTACATCCCAAGCCTATGTGCAGGCATTTGAGTCACGCCCCCTCTGAGAACACCTATCAGTGTCCCCGCCTAACACCTGCACACAGTTTCCCTCGTCAGCACAGGCTATTTAAACCCCTCTGTTTGAGTCCTTCCTCATGAGGTATGTTCATGGTTTAATCTGTTCTGCTGAGTTTGTGGTGTGGAAAAAGTACAGACAAATTGGACGTGTGGAGCCAAAACATTTGCATGAAAGTCAAAGAGTATGGGTAGTGGACAGAAGAACTCTTTATGCAAAGACAGTTTAGCATAGCTGTAGGCCAAAATGTGCTAGCTGGGTTAGTATATGTATATTGTTAGCAATGCAATTGAGCAACAGTAAAAGTACTCAGTTTTTCAGTAATTAAAGTACAAATCTTTCAAAACAGTCACTCTCCTTGGTGAAGACTTGTGGAAATGCACTGAGAGATTTTGTGTCTGTAGGCCATAATATGATGAAGGCCGTTTTCAATACAGATCAAGACATCTAAACAGACCAAACACAGAATGAACCATTATCTCTTCTCTACCTTTCGTCTATTCATGAGCTCTGAATCAGTAACTATAGAACAAAGAGAGAAAACTGGCTGAATATGCTATTGGCTACACGCATATCACTGCACACATCACTTATTTTCTATATTAATGCTTCAAGTTTTTTAATGTTTTATGAAACTATTTAAACACATTACACTGTGGGGAAACTATGGGAATGTGTGGATGATTATTGCTCTAGAATATCACAAAACATAGATAAAAAAGACCATGAGCTCAGTTAAGCCAGAGTACAGCCTGATTCAAAAAGTTTGTTGGATATTATCAATCACTGCTGCCCAATGTATGTCATAAAATCTGCCCAGTCAGTAGCGGCTTTCTTCTTGTATGACTTTTGTTGTACATTTTTATATTCAATGTCAAATATGTCAGTCTACATATGTAAACACATTGGCCTTAGGCTGCTATTACAGTTAGCGTGTTATTGTGGTGTTATTTTTGGAAAGCTTTTCTTGTTGCAGTCATAGAAGCTGGCCTGCAGTAGCGATAGATCCAGTTCCACTGTGTCCCTCCTCTGTATGTGTGCAAGACTGGAGTTTGACGCTCCTGAAATACATGAAGCATTTCAGGAAATCCCTACAGTATCTCGCCCTGTAGTTTTAAACATCAAAAGAGCTTTCAGGAGGGTTTTTTGAAGTTTCAGATCAAACAGCACTGTAGGTTTTGTCTTTGTTCTGGAGAGCAGTTGCCAGTTCACACTCTTAAAATGGTTTAGATAAGGATACGATAAAGGATCAGAAAAAGAAAACAAACTTCAGAGACGTTCAGGTAGTCTTTAGCAAATGCTAGCAATACAAATGTGCGCTTAAATGACCTGTTGGCACAAATGTTGCCTGAATTGGCAGCTAGCAGTCATCATTGTGTGCTACTGATAAGCTAATCAATTAGCTTTACATCACAAAGACATGAGTAATTGAATCCCATGAAAGAGCCAGGGTTGCTAACTCTCAAACATTGGTCTTTTTTTACGCTCTCTCTCTGTGCAAAGAAATCTCAAGCCAACCATCCTATGCATAAACATGCATTGTGACTATTTTCTTTCTGTATGATGCCCTATTTGGGTCATATTGTAGTCTATGGAGAAGACATTAGGGTGTTCGTCCTAACAGCACTGCATAGAGTGATCACTATCTGGTTAGTTTTGACTTTTTGACAATGACATAGGCCAGTATATTCTCAGACCTTTAGGAGCCACAAGCTTACTCTTCATTGGCTCATCAACAAATTGTAGTCAATACAGCACAGACTCTATCAAAAATGTTTTGTGTTTGTGGTTTTATTTTCATATGTGAAATTCTAATTTATATTCTTCAAAAATATGTCACCTCAGATATAAGACTGCTGCATGAGCTGGTGGCTCGTGTGAGGTGCTACCAGTACAACTGTATGGCTTGATGGCTCTCTTCTCACCTCCTCCCTCAACAAACACTGACTACTCTTGCCAACCGCCAAGGTGAGGCACAGTTCATCTCAACCAGGCCCACTGGCTGTATCTCCTTCAGCTTCACCTTTTTATGACATCAGTGTGGCTAGAGGGAGTGGCGCAATTTTCCCAAGAGCAGCTTTAGAAAGCTGGAGTGTCCCAAGATCACTCTGATGCTACTCCATCGAACAAGCATAACACACGCTAAGTTCTTCAGCTCAGTTACAGATGTGCTCAAATTCAAGTTCCTGTTTGCTTTAACATTGTCTCGCTGTTGGCGGCAGATGATTTGGGTTTAGCATTCATATCTCATTGGATGATATTTGAAAAAAATCATGCTCTGTATCGCCAACAGTGTTTATAAGACCTGTCAACATCCCTGCCTTTGCAACACACAGTCCACTCCTCTTGACTGAGCTTATGAACAGCCAATGGTATTTAAAAAAAAAAAAAAACTAGAGACATTTCAAACATAGCGGCCTCAAACTACATATTTCTCTAACCCAGCTCACAACACACAAAGCTGGCCATGCTGACAAACTGTGGCTCTGTTTCAATGTTTGTAGCTTTTCTTAGCAACATTAGATCTGAAACAGAGACATGCAAATATGTTTTCTCGCATTTCTGAGCTTGACACCCGCATCTGTGAGAATGAGAAAGATTCCTTTGTATTCACAGCGTTTATTCCACAGAACATATTTCTCCTTTCAGTATCAGTTCAGCAGTGATAAGTGCTTGCCACAACTAGCATTTGATGCTAAGGGATTTAGAAAGGAATCTTCTCTTCCTACGTCCTCTTTCTCTCTCCCACTTTCTTCCATTGTCCATTTGTGCTGTGCAGAGACGTTTGAAGCCCACTTATTGTTACTGTTAGCCTCCACTAACCATTACAAGTAAATCAGCTTAGTTAGCCTAAAGCTATGTAGCCTAGCCTGTTAATGCTAGCATGGTTCTGGCTGAAGGGCATGATCAGTGTGTATACAGATGTGACTGTTTGACGTTCGTTGTTGTATTATGAAGCACACGCTCCCGTGGGAAGAATGTGGAAGGCTTTGTCGTGCATCACATAGCCGGGATTCCACTGCAGCCCACCAAAGAAGAAAAGAAGACCGCGGATGGCCAGGCCTGTCCTATGCTCAGAGAATCTACACAGACAATGCTGGCAAAAAGCTTGCTTTATGCTTTTTCTGTGGTGAAGGGTTTAGAAGCTAGCATTACAGCTAAGGGTTGGCATTCATATTCCAGGAGATATATAAATAGAAATATATAAAAAAGCTGTTCTACACTGTGTGTCAATGTATGGACAAAAACAGCTACTCTATAAGGGGGTTTGGCCTTCAGAAAGAATGACTAAAGACATTAGACAGTCAGTGTTTTGAGAAATAAAAGGTTTAGCATTTAAGCTGTTGGCATGACTTCTAAAGTTTGTCATCATTTTCAAGTCCATTTTTCTCCATGGGAATAATTTATGGCATTTCTTCATCTCACCCCGTAGTTAAGCCACAAGTTCCAAAACTGACATGCTTTGTGCTACATATTCTCTCCTCAATATCACAGTTTAATTTGAATTATAAAGGCGGTAAGTAGTCAAAATAGGACACACATGGTAAATTTAGGCAAATGCTCCCAAAATGAATCAGAAATCATAACATTTTCCTTCTATATTGTGACATTTTTTGAGTGAAAACGATATCAGGGAGGATCTCTGAACAAGCTGAGGTAGTTAGGACCTACAGACAATTTGCACCAGTGGGGATGGCCAGTTTGAACTCTAAAGCCAGGGTTACACCACCGACTTTTACCCCAATTTTAGCCCTGATTCTCAGTCTGGCTGAGTCTGTACTAGTTGGCTGTAGTCTGCAGATTTTTGGGTCAGTCAGAGTCGATTTTTGGCCTCCCGATTGTGTTTCAGACCAGTCTGAGTTTATCAAACGTTTGATGTTTTTGACCCGACTCTGAGCATAATCTAGTAGTACACTGATCAACGACTCAGTCTGAACAGATTCCTGCAACAGCCAATGAAAACAGAGCATAAGAGAAGAAAATACAGCAAGTGAACAAAGAGAAATGGTGAAAAATCACTCATGAGTGGAGCAAAGCTTAAGAGTTTAAGACACAAGCACACTAAAATTAAAATAACATTTGAAACTCTAAAAATACCAGCCTGATCACATTTTAAATCAATGACCCTATTTAAACATGTTTACCTGCTGCTTCTTTAGTGTGTCAGCGCAAATAGCAGAGAAAACAGCAGCAGCAGCGAGCAGCTCCATGTTTGTTTATTTGCGTCTCCTAGTAACAGGAGAACGCACAAGTTCACGCGAGTTCAGTGAGCTCCGTTCACTTCAACAGCAGCTTAATAGATGAATAGTGTTTGATCCCAAGTCATTTAGTGTGTGATCCCCACTATTTTAGTAGCCCCAAAAAATCTGCAAAAACCAGTTGGATAGTGTAAGACGCCCAGTCTTCTAATAATCTGTAAGGCTTTAAATAATCTGTTAAGACTTTATAAGTTGTGTGGTGTATGCAAGGCTTAATGCAAATGAACAAAGGCACAGTATAACATATAAACATTGCAAAATAAATGCAAAGATTTTTAAGATAAACAGTCTTTTCTGTATTGATGCCTATTTCTGGCAGGTAGGAGCATTTGTGTTCAGGTAAGGACATTCTGCTGGTTGGTTTGTTTTCACCACAAATTACACTTTTTTTGAAAAATTAAAAAATGCATTTGGAATCTGAGGTAAAGGTTATGGTTAGGTTTAGGTGTAGTATTATTTGGCAAAATCAATAGAAACCTATGGATCAATAGATCAATAGATACCTATGGACATCCTCACAAGGAATGTAATACAAATTGTGTGTGTGTGTGTGTGTGTGTGTGTGTGTGTGTGCGTGTGTGTGTGTGTGTGTGTGTGTGTGTGTGTGTGTGTGTGTGTGTGTTTTCTTTTTGCAGTAGTACAGTAGTATATTTCTTAATTTGAAAGTTTGACTTTCCATCTTTAAACAATAGCAAGTTCTTGATATTTTGACATAAGGAAGTATAATTATTTCAAGATAAATTTTTTGTTTTGAGAAAATAAATTATTTCTCAAAGCAACATTAGTGCCAAAAAAGAAGAGCTTTTCATAGATGTTAAATATTGAGCAAAATCATCAAGTTTCATATCAGCATTGATAATCTTCTCACTGTATTTGACGCTTTGAGAGGTAAATTCCTATAAATGCATATCTTTGCTGCAAGAACAAAATTTTGTCTCTTCAAAATAGTAACTTTCTAAACTCTTAATGGAATTATATTGGTAAGACATAAATAAGTGCTGCCATTTTCAAAATATATATAAAAAATACATAAAAACAAAATTGGAGATTTTGTCACCAACAGCGATGATATGCATTGAGGCAAAAACAAAAACAGCATTGACCATTGATCATCCCTCTGATCTCTTTATGGGCACGAAAAGGCCTAAAAGAGGGTTTGGAATGGTGTAAAATGGTGTCAATATATTTGCACTAATAACCAGATTAATATGATATTTAAATCACATTCAGTGTTACAGCTGTTGCCATAGATTGTTTCACAACTGTCTGTTGTTTTTAAATGTTTAACCTCTTTCTGAGAACCTCCTAGTGGACATGGAGTTAGATACTGTCAATTAATCATATAATCAATTGAAAGAATTTGTCCTGTTACTCTGTTACTAGATTAAGTAGGGCATGGTTGTCTCTCTGTGAGTGAAATGTGACTGTGTGTTGAGCTGCTAGGGAGCAATGAGGGGTTAAAGGGGAGGGGTCAAAACAATTCACACCCTTCCACAAAGGCCAAGAAAACAGACACCACAGCTGCAGCTCTCTTGATGACAAATAATCCTGTACAACTGACACAATAAACAATATTTCAACTGACGGATCTCAAACAGTCAGAAATTGACAAACATTTTATGGCTATTGTTTAATGAGGTCAACATAATAAATAATACATTAGCTGCTGTACAAGAAATGCTTCAAACATCTAAGATAGAATGTTTCATAGAAACTTAGTCAAGGTGAAACAGTGCACTGTTATCAGCAATTTCCATGGCTGGGGTTTCACCATATGAATCTTCACAGTGCACGACAACGTGCATGGACATGACTCAGTCTCAGTGAACCGCTGACAGGACATCCGGTCTGTGTGCGTGTGTACATGTCTATGAATATAGCTCTGAGGCTTTAGTATGTTAAGCATTAACTCCATTCAGTGTTCTTATAGTGTTTGGAGCCAAATGGAGCAGTGCTTTATCTAATCTATAGTGCTGTGTTTCACCTCTACTCTGTTTGGCAGAAAAGAAGCCAACCACCTTAAAGGCAACGGCAGCAGGTGACATTCCACAGTCTCAGTCTGTGTTACATTCAGACGAGTCAGCGCAGAGACCATGCATTCACGCAGGCTCTGTGAACAGAACTGCGGAGGTTCATTGTAAAGAACTTTTATAGGCTCAGATTTCTTTACAGTGGTGGTGATAGGAACTAGGGGTCATGATGCAATGCAAATGTAGTCATTTTACCTACTATTCCAAATTAAGCTTGTATGAGTTTTACATGTAATGTTGTTGATGGTAAAATAGTGACAAATCTGGAAAAAAAAGCATTTTCTTTTGGGTCTATTTCGTCTTAGAATGCCCTCCATGTATATCTCAGCCATGGATATAAAAAATACATTTTAGGCCACAATCCAGAGGCTGAGTTATTGCAAAAGAATGTGTCACACATTAGGCAGTTTATTCATAACCATTTCTTGCAATAACATCTGGTGAGGGAGCTTTAGAACGGAGCATTTCACATCAGACCACTCTGAATTACTTTGTTTACACATTAGACATTTAATTATGCAGATTTATTAAGAATTTGTGGAATTCACCTTTAACAACTTAACAGGGTTTGAGGCGTGTGTGAGGATCTAGGTGTGCTAGGTGAGTTTCCATTGCTTGTTAGCTACATTAGCCTTGTAGCTTCAGCAACATTTTTATAGATAATACAGATATCACTACATTTCAGTTAAACGAACAACTGAGTACTTTTGTTTTTTCATAGAACTACTCCTTTACCCGAATGCTAAGTTATTATTGTGTTCACTCAGAATGTTTTTATCAAACTATCGCCTTAATGTAAGAATCTTAAGGCTTGTTTGGAAAGTGATTTAACTTTAATTCCTTTATTAACAATTAGGACATTCTTCCCTGTGCTTGATTATGTAAGAAAGACAGCTGCATAGCTGGGTCCTGTCTCCATGTGCTGCTGTGTAAATGAGAGAGAGAGAGAAGGTGCAAGTGTTGAAGTGTCTCGCAATGAAGACTGTACATTTATACATCAGACAGCGAGAAAGACATAGAGTGATGGGGAGAATGATAGAAGAAGGCAGAGAGAGAGAGAGAGAGAGAGAGAGAGAGAGAGAGAGAGACAGAGAGAGAGAAATAAAGGATGAAAGGGAATGTGAAAGAGAAAGACGAGTAGAAAATGTAGACAGAAATAAAAGGAGAAAGAGGTTGACAGCAGATGAGAATGCAAAGAGAAAAATAAGGGGAGAAAGAAAGTTAGAAAGACAGAGAGAAGAGAAAATGCAGAGAGAAATAAAGGGAGAGAGAGATAGAGAAAGAGAAAGCACAACCAGAGAGAGAGACACAGAAGCAGAGAGAGAGAAATATGTACATAGAGAGAAGGATAGTGTGTGTGTGTGTGTGTGTGTGTGTGAGAGAGAGAGAGAGAGAGAGAGAGAGAGAGAGAGAGTGTGTTCTGCAGTGTCAGGTTTTGTAAGTGGAGGGAAGCACAGCGTGACACCACTCATCTCTCTCAGCTTTTTCTTCTCTCTCTCTTTACATTCAGAGACAGAAGGAGAAGAAGAGAGAGATCCTGGGCGAGAGAGCATGTCAAACTCACTAATACTTCATGATAAAAAATGCATGGAAAACCTCTCGCTCTCCACAGAGATGCCATAAGAATGGAAGCAAACAGTGATTTTCAGTTTCCAAAAATGCTTTTTATAATAAATTCAATTTGCCAGTGATTAACACACATTTATTAACATCTGATTTAAAGCAAACCAGTGTTTGAGAATTTTCTATGGGTCTGCAGGGCTGTGCTCTTTACTTTAGGCTGCTCTTTGGGCCTGCACTCTTTGTTGATAACAGTGCTTTGCATTATTATCTTCAATCATAAAATGGTTTCACTTCTTCTAAAATCTTATTGGCTGAGCCACTGTAAAAGATTCAGTATACACACATATGACCACACACATCAGCTGAATTCTTTATTAAAGGGCCTACATTTCTCTTTCATTATATCCCTTGCAGACCACGTTTGTGTGGTTTTGTATAGAAATTACTGTCATTAGTTTTTATATGACTATTTTCCAACCTCTTTACTTTAGAATTAAACAAGCTGTTTTTGTTACAGTGCCTTTGAGGCTGATATATGTAAATTATCTCTGTTTTGTGTTTTGTGCCACATTCAAAAGAAACAGCTCTTGCCTAAAGCACTCTTTATAAGACTTCTGAATGGATGGTTCCTCTTCCTCTTCCTCTTTTACCTTCATCTGTTCCAAGCATAACTTTCTTTTCCAATGTACTGGTTCTTCTTTTAATATGTCCAAAACAGGAGAGCTTCAGTTTGGTTATCTCGGCTTTAAGTGAGAAGTAAGGCTTGATTTGGTCATGGATTCATTTGTTTTCCGTCCAGTATACTCTTAAAAATCTGTGCCAAGACCAAAGTTCAAAAGCAACAGTGTTTTTTTTTTCTGTCCTGCTTTTTTATTGTCCAGCTTTTGCCTCCATAAAGAAACACAGAAAAAACCAAAGGCTTGACTTTTCAGCAGGTAGTCTGTTAATAATTTGAACAGCTGTATGTAATTTAAATGGGGCTATCCAAATAAAGTAAAACCTACTTTTGCTGCACACAATCAATCATTTTTCTATGTTAATAAAGATATTAATGTCTGCTTTGGCCTGTAGTGTAGTTTTAAGGCTTGTCTATTGTAGCAATCATCGTAGATTGCTGGTTTAGCTATGAGTCATAAAACTGTGTTAAACATGAATGAAATGACATCACTGTGTGTGTGTGTGTGTGTGTGTGTGTGTGTGTGTGTGTGTGTGTGTGTGTGTCTTAGGAGCCACTCCTCCTGAGATATAGTGTACAAAACTGAGTCACTGTGTACAATCAGTTACTTATTTACTTCTCTACATAGATCAGTTCCACCAGGATCTCCTGGCCTACTGTGACTGTTGCAGGTTTTTTTCTATTTATACTTTATTTGTTTAGAAATCTTATTTTGGTAGAACATCCAGCAGCACTGTGTAACTCTGAACTAGGCCTGTGCAATATCTGGAAATAATAATTAGCATGATTTTTTCTTATTAACAATTACATGCCCGCCTCTATCACACAATAGGTGGATTTAGGAAGCTCTTTTGTGTATTAAGCTTAAAAAGTAACGATTCTCTCTGAAAGGATCTCTGGAATCTTTCCACTAAACCTGGAACCTCTCGACTATAATGGCCTCACTGTCTCACCTGAATGGGACGGTGATGCTTAAATGAAGCTCTTTAGACTTCTTTTTATTAATTTATTGATTTATTTACTTATCCTTAGTTACTGTTAGTTTCCTAGAAGGACCTTTTGAGGGAAAGATGTCAAAAATGATGCCTGTGTGAAATGCAGTAAAAAGATTTGGGATGAAAAATTGTGAAAGTATGTTATTTCTGACTACAAACAAAGTGCAAAGAAAGCCCATAAAAGTCATGTGTCAAGGAGGAAAAGTGTGAAATTGTCAACTTACAGTTGTGATCCACAACAATGGCTTGCAAAACAGCTTCCATCCTGCTTTCATGCATAAGGTTCCAGAATTGGTTTGCCTTGCTTTTTAGCTAAAATATTCATTGGGAATGTGATCATCTCTACATTATCTATGGCTTCCCAGCATATTTCACAAAAGATGCAAGCTTACAACAACTGTGAACACACTTACTGAATTTTACAGCTGGATGGACAGGTGTACCTAACAGGTTAGGCACCCCTGGCCAAATGACACACAACCACTGCAGTAAACTATTTTTTAAAAATAATGAAATCTGCAAATGTTGTTGTACAGTTAATTCACATTTGATTACCATAAAAACTGCTATGTCACAACTTGCAAACACTTTTGGTGTTCAACCAAAGCTTCAGCTTGAGTTTCTTAAATTACTTCATGGTGGATTTTGAGGTTTTAGGGTTTTTATCTTTTGCAGAAGTCAGCCTCTTGTCAGAGTGGTCAAACAGGTCTAATTTTACTTCATCAGCCCACAGCACTTGTTTCCCAAATGCCTCTGGATGCCTTGACATTGGTTCAGCCTTCCCTAGCTTTGTAGGTATCAATCAGCTTTATTTTCAGTCAATTAAGGCCAAGTTAATTCAGTTTTGAGGCTTTACTAGAAGGGTGTTAGCATGCCACGATCACTCGTTTCTTTTTTCTATTTTTAAGTTAATGAAGCATAAAAGACCTTTAAAAGAAAAAAAAACTGGTAACACTTTCTATGAATGTCACCTTTGTAAGCATCTATAAACACATTTATAACATGTTATAATGTATTCATAAGGCATTATAAACAAGGTTATAAATATTTATAAAAAAGAATTACACTGAATTACATTTTATAGCCATGTTTATTATACATTATGAATTGTTAATATAATGCATTATAAATAGTGTTAATAACATGTTATAATGTCAGTGCCAAAGAAGTCAGTCCCAGCTTGGAGAGCATAAAGTAAAGAGAAATACCAAGCTAACGGTGGTGTACATTACCTTTCCCACATTGTGTAAAACACTGATGGCAGCAATAGTTCAAACTCTGACATTTGAAGCCTGTAATGTGCTTTACTGTGTATGTTTTAGTGTTTCAGTAAATCCTTCAGTAAATACTTCAACTTGAAGCCTCACTCTTAACACTGGAGGAGGCTTTAGTACAGTACACTTCACTTTACTTAGAGCAGATAAATACAACTTATGAGCTCTTATAATTTGTTATGATCAGTACTTATAATGTATTATGTTAACATTTCATAATGCATAATAAACATGGCTATAATGTATAATGCATTTTATATTTACAACTATGTTTATAATGTCTTATGAATGCATTATAACATGTTATGAATGTGTTTATAGATGCTTACAAAGGTGACATTTATAGAAAGTGTTACCAAAAGCTTTATTTTTACTTTTGCTGCAGAAATGAACTTCTTTTTGCTTCAAAAATCAACAAAATGAGTAATTTAGCCAGGGTTGACAAGACCTTTGCATACAACTGTATGTGTGTTTGTGTGTATCTCAGTGTATCTGTTAAGTCGTATGATTGATCATTAAGGAGCAGCACACGCTTTATGTACTTCCTGTGCTCTGCTTCACATGTCTTTGTGATTACATCATCCTTGTAAAGGGCTGTGATAAATAAGTGAGTGGGTTTTGAGTCACAGCCACACATGATCTAGGAATAGTTTGCCCCATCAAAGCAATGCATTCCTTTTGCAAATGCTAATAGCAGAGTGCTAATGACAAGAAAACGAGTATTTCTGCCACAACCTCTCATATCATACAACTGCTATTAACACATGTTAAGTGATGCAAGAACAATCTTTCAGCACTCATAACATACTGTAAGTGATGGTCTGGCAAAAATATAATATACATAGTTTTCCTCCCTTAGTCGATCCGTCGAGACATGTTTGTTGTTTGTTGTCTAGAGTTTGCTTCATTAGTTGTACACTGGAGCTATAAGGCCAACAAGCCATGGAAGGTTACATGGAGGGTGCACCAATTAGCATGGTGCCAACTGCATGCCTAAATCATCACATACTTACCCCAAACTATGTGGAGTTGTTCAATAATCTCAAACAGATGTGCTTATGTAGTTTCTGATGATATAAGATTTATTGTTATTTTGTGGGGAACGCTCAGGCCCTTCTAGCCTTCATAGAATGTTGTCTGTAATTTTTAGTTATTTAAACATATTTATTTATTTGAATCATAATACTTGTTGCAGTAAAGCTCTGCAAGTATTGTAGTGCTACTCTTATTTCACTGTAAAAAATTTTTCTGGAACCGAAACCGTTCAATTCTTTAAATTCCCAAAAGAAAATGATCAAATTTAGTTATATAGATAGATACAGCCAAGTGAGCTCTCCCATAGATTAGCAACAGATTAGATTAGCCAACATTATTAGGAAGTGACAGATAAACCAATCACATTTTGATTTACATTGGCATATCAATTTCATGAGAAAATCCTCACTCTAGGCCTTCTGGAAGGTCTAGATATGTTATTGACTGTGAAGACAAAATATATGTTAATGTCTCTTTACAAGCTTAATAATCATAGCATGTCTTTTAAAGTAAAATCTAGAATGGCCAAAAAATACTTCTGTGAATTGTTGTTAGCTTGGCGCTAACATACTATAAGAATCCCGTAGGGGCACTAGCAGAAATTAGCATTACAAGTTTCGATATTTATGGCCCAAACTGAGGAGTTAGCACTAATAATCACAGTGCACTACTGCTGTCTATAAAAACTGAACAATAATATGTTGAATTGCTAGAAATTGTAGTTGAAGCCTGAATTTTCTCTGTGTTTTTGTCCATTTTTATTTTGACTGTAGGGGGAAGGGGGAAATTCGTGCAAAATTGAGGTTTGGCTAGACTGTTGCTGTAAATGCCTCAGAAAAGCCATGACTGTCATCCTGACACCATCCTGTCCCACTGACCACCAAATTAATGGCGCGCTATTGACCGACACCACTAAAACGGCCCAAACAGAGCAATTATATTGATTTGAGTCCCATGGAAAAAGCTGGGAGGAAGTGCAATGACACACTTAAATCATCCAGCACTCTCTATTAGCATCACGTTGCTGCAAGCTGGGCCATGTTTACAGAGACAAAACAGGTCAAACTGCACTTTCTGACACACAGGATGTTGCATCACAGAAACACTAAAGGCTTAGTTCAGATCTTCCAGTAAGGTTTGTCTAACTTTTTGTTTATCTCAACATACTGAATGGATCAGACCTTTCATGAGCCTTTGCTCACTTATCAAGAAGCCTCTTGTTAGTGACCTTTGGCTAAACATTAAGCATTGCATCATTCGACAGATCATTGACCTCGCAGCATGATGGGCAGCTCTTCAGAGCATCAAACAAACAAATGATCACTTCTGCCCTTAAGACTGTCAGCAGTTAATGCTAATCTCTGTTAGAAGACTTTAGACGGTTAGCTTATTATGGGATCAAATCTATATGTCAACGCTAGCTAGTTTTGGGGGCTCGTTAGGGGGTGGTTCTGTATGCTTGTATGAAAGGAGAGTGAAATGTTTATGGGGCATAATTGCGCTGCAAGAAACCACAAAAGACTCCCGAGGGTAAATAAAAGTGCTCTTTAGCAGCACTGAATTGCAGCATGTAGCTGAGATTAGTGTCGAGTTCCAGTTAATGCTGGTCGACATGCAGGAGTAAGGTCCCGAAAGAGGTTTTTCTGCTAAATATGAAGCCAAATGTACAAACCTAATCTCTGGAAATGTTGGGACATTTTGTGAAATTCAATAAATTTTCTTGAACCTTTATTTAAAGCAACATTATGTAACAATTTTACAGTAATATAACAGCTTCAGAATCATTTTGATGGTACACTGACTTACAATAAGGAGAATGGTGTCTCTGTCATTGCCACTCCAGGCCCCATTTTGCCTGATATAGAGCTATGTAACTTTGGAGGTCCAGGCACGAGACCTCTCACGAGAAGTGCGTAATGCTTTACACCACCACGTCACACACCAACAACTACTGGTCTTCAGGTAGCTAGAAGAAGCAGCTCAGTATTCCCAGCATGAACATCATGGCAGAGGCTGAGAAGAGACCAAAGAAGACGTTGTCAGAGGAAGCGAGGAAGAAAAGAAGAGAGACACCGAGGAAGAGACTGGACAAAAGTAAATCTTAGACGCGTTGGCAATACTGTCCTGATGTTAGCTGTAGTGATTTCTCTTAAGGCTAATGGAAAAATAACAAAAATCCATCACTAGAGTATAAATCTCTGCCAATGTTATTAATGGAAGATTGCGATGTAGACGGTAACCTTATCGGTGTCATTCCTGTCTCATGAAGTTTTTTGTAGTTTTTCCGATTGCCAAAAGTCATCTAATTTCAGGACCATCTCAGGTTAGCATGCAAAGATATAAATTCATCTCAGCCAAAAACTTTGGTCAGTCTTTGTCAATCTCACCTCACATAAGCCTTGAATGTTTGCAGCCTCTTGTAATAAATTCCTATGATATTACTCTACCTTGTAAGTCGACATGGTTCTTTCTCATCTGATGTTCTTTGCAGGTGTTGTGCCAAATTCCATCTTGCCAGCTGAATCTGACTCCCCTTCATGTGCACGCATGTCATACAGGCGTAGGGACCCTGCAGATTTACACATAGAAACAACCAAAATCGCAAGTGTAATCTGTAGCATCCATACGCCTGCATGACATTCGTGCAGGGGAATCAGATTCTGTACCCTTCAGCTCATCAACAAATAAACATATACAGCTGTCCATGAGTGGGGCTCACAGCGCGATTCGTATTTACACCAGTGGTGTAAAAAGAAAACACACTCTGCAACTTTAGATATTTAAGTTACACCATTTTGAAATATTCCACAATAAGCAGGTGAATTGGTAACAAATGTGGGTGTAAAAGGAGCAGCCAACAAGGGCTCAGATGGGACACATGACCACTTTGAGCTAAACTTGATGAGAGAATTGTCGAACAGTTCAAAAAGAACGTTTCTCAATGCAAGCCTGCAAAGAATTTAGGTTATTCACCATCTACTGTACATATTGAAAAACATCAGGGAACACAGAGCTCAGTCCATGTAGGGCAAGGCCAGATACCACTATTGAATGTGTGTGACCTTTGAGCCCTCAGATGGCATTGCATGAGAAACCGTCATGCTGCTGTGTTAAATAGAGCCACGTGGGCTTCAAAAAAAGGTTGTCACTTAACACAGTCTGCTGCTGCATCAAGAAATGCAACTCTATTGTGCAAGCAGAAAGACATACATCAATTCTATGCAGAAACGCCGCCGAGTTCTCTGGGCCCAAGCTCAGCTCAGATGTTCTGGAAATGTGGAAATGTATGCTGTGCACAAATATGCCCATGTTTCAGCTTGTTTTTGAGAGGAAAAAGACCTCATTCTGGATGTGCTACAACAGCTCATAGTCCATCAGTTAAATTACTGTAATAAATTACAGTTGTTAGTGAAATAAAGGTTCAGGAGAATTAACAAATCAAAGATTCTTTTGTTTTTATTGTATTTTACAAAATATTGCAACTTTTCTAGAAATTAGGTTTGTAGTTCATGTGTACTTTATAAGAGATTGAATCAATTCTACAATCAGCTGGAATTTGAAATTCAACAAAAATCTTGTTATGCAAAGCCCCCCTTAAAAAAAAATAATAATAAAGCACTGCAAACCACTGTTTTAGTTGATTTAGTAGCGTTCTTGTAGTTTTTTAGTAACTTTTTAGTCTTTTGTAGTTTTTCTTACTAGTTTAATAATTTTTTTTTATATTATCTATGTACTGTTTTATCACATCTTTATTTTTATCTTATTCAGATGTTTTACTTGATTTATGTTATTGTACATCATAGTCTCTATTTTGTAGATCAAAATTGTAACTTGCTTGTAAAAAATAAATAAATAAATAAATATCCATACATGACAATTCCTTTCTTTTCAGTTTTCAGTTCAGAAATATATATATATATAAAAGCAGATTGTTCCAGAAAATTCTCTTAGCATTGGAGTGCAGCACTCTCACTCAATTCTAGTCTATGGAAAAATCTCATTTTCTTCATTTACTTCTTGGTGTTATAGATCCTCTAATAAATGTTGTAGCACATCCAGAATGAGGTCTTTTTCCCTCTCAAAAACAAGCTGAAACATGGGCATATTTGTACACAGCACCACATTTCCACATTTCCAGATAATAGTATAAATAAATTGGACTGAAGTTTCTAATTAACATGAATAAATAAATACAATGACATAGGACACCATTAGATTTATTATACTTGATACAGTGAAGAGCCTCTCAGTAGATTTGCAGAAGCCCTGGATGAAGGAGTGAAAGTTTTTGCAGGATTACGGAGTTGATCCGTGGCGTGCATTGCGTGGGACATTATTACACCTGCAAAAGCTGCCCATGAAAACGCAGTTTTGATGCTTTAATTACTGCAGTGAGCCGTGCAGAGGAGGGAGCGATCAAAGTAAACTCTCTCTCCAGTGTTAAATCCTCAGCTATGCTAGCAGAACTGTCAGGCTGATTTATTGAGTGTGTTTTAAACTCTGCTAGACTGGTATTATTATCTTATCGGAGCAGCCAAGGCTTTCTGAAGCTTTCTGATGTTTAGCTGAACTGTCACGCTAGAACATTCTCTTCTGATGACGATGTGAGGGCACTTCAACCTGGAGTATGCTCCATGTTTCAGTGTTTTCTCTCCGAGAGAATGCACAGGAAAAATGATGTCATTCCTCCTGACTTAGCGCTGTTATATCACTCACACAGGTGGAAGACTACAGGACAAACGTTCGGAAGCAAGGTTAACTTTGTAAAGATAAACATGAGAGTTTTATTTGTTTTTAAGAGATAACAGACAGTAATATGTTTATTACTGAGGTCAGGTGTTTCAGCCACACCCATTGCTAACAGTTGTATAGACAGAAGCACATAGCCATGCAATCTTCATAAACAAACACTGGCAGTAGAATGGGCTGTACTGAAAAGCTCAGTGACTTTTTAAACGTGGCACTGTCCTAGAAAGCCACCTTTGCCACAAGAAATTTCTGCCCTGCTAGATCTGCCCTGGTCAACTGTAGATGCTATCATTATGAAATGGAAGCATCTAGACACAACAACAGCCCAGCAAACTCGCAGAGTGGAGCTGCCAAGGGCTGAGGAGCTTAAAAATCGCATATACTCTGTTGCATCACTCAGAAGCTTCCTGACATGGGTTTCCATGGCCAAGAAGCTCCACACATAACCTAAGATCACTATGTGCAATGCCATGTGTCGGCTGGAGTGGGGTAAAGCCTGCCGCCCCTGGATTCTGGGGCTGTGTTTTAGGGTTTGGGTTTGGCTCTTTAGTTCCAGGGAAGGGTAATATTAATGCTACAGCATACGAAAGATATTTTAGACAATTAAATGCCAACTTTGTGACAACAGTTTGGGGAAGGCTCTTTCCTGTTCAATGTGACTGAGCAAGCACTATAAAAATGTGGTTTGATGAGTTGAGGAACTTTTTTAAACCACAGGTACCCAATTTATAATTGTTTAGAAAGCTCATTCGAAATGTGTGGCTCTGCAACAATTCAAACAAATTCAATAAACATAAAAGAATAAAAACATCAAAACAATTAGGCTACTACACAAAACAGACAAAGATTTCTTAGAGAAAGCACAGACCTTACACAGAGGCAAATGCCAAAAAGTAAAAAATGGGTCAAAAAATATTAAGAGCGGGGAGGACCTGATACAAAAGGGTGAACTGTTCCAAGGTGAAGGCACAACGCCCAGTAAACGTCAATATTGACTACAGAATGTCTAAAAGCAATTTATTAGAGGATCTATAACACCAAGAAGTAAATGAAGAACATAAGCATGAAAAAGGATTTTTCCATAGACTTGAACTGAGTGAGAGTGCAGCACTCCAATACTAATAGAATTTTCTGGAATAATCTGCTTTGATTAAACTAGATGTCAGAAAATATGTTGTTGATTTGGAAAAATACTTTTGGCCTGTAGTGACAACAGTAAGCTTGTCAGTGTTTATTTTCCAGGAACACCTGCAGTGCACATTTCACACCAGTCAAACTCCAGGTGTTAACTGATTGCTTCCATTCATTCCAATGAGATCAAGTTACCAGTAAAAGAAGTCACACAGAAATATATTCACTGGTCACTTTATTAGAAACACCTCCCTTGTATTTCCATTCACTGGCAACTTCATTACAAACACCTCCCTTGTACTCCCACTCACTTGCCACTTTATTGGAAATACCTGCCTTATAGCTCCACTCTTCAGGTGTACAATTACAGATTGTGGTTTGTTTGATGATGCACAATTTATCAGCACCCCTCTACCATATAATCATTGGTCAGTTTCTGACCACAGGGCCGCTGTTGTCCAGATATAATTTAGGTGGCGACCCATTCTCAGCACAACAGTGACACTGATGTTTGTGTGTGTGGTGCTGGTACAAGTGTATCAGACAGGCTAATACAAACTGGTCATCAACAGATGAGCGACAGTCTCTAACTGTTTATCAGCTACAAAAAAGGTTTCTAATAAAGAGATGGAGCATCTATATTAAATAAAGAAAATGCAGACAGGCCCTGCATATACATTACTGAATTATTTTTTTTATTTTTTTTTTTGGTGTTTACATGAGACAAAAACACAAACTGTAAGTGATACAAAATATACACCACACTTTCAAGCATGTAAAAAAGAAACTCAGACAGAACAGCAGACAAAAGAAGGCTTACGCAAAACAAATGGTGAATATGGTGGGAGGTGTAAATCAGAGCCTTAGCTGGTTCTGGACTGAAGCTTACACGACTTGAACAGGGTAACACAGGCCCAACACAGAGCAGCCACTCAGCTTGCTTCATCGTACAGCAGGCAGCAGTGCAGGACCTGCAGCTGTTTTTATTCATGTATCAGTTGATGGTTTGAAGCTCATTGGCTGAGCGCAGGCAGGTGCAGCTACTTCATCTGTGTAAAACATGCACACATGCTTTATACGTTATTAGACACTCACGCCTGTTTCTGACTGTTTGCATTATATTCCAATTACATTATTCTAAGATGGCGCCCACCGTGGCAGACGTCTTTGTGTGTTCCTCCTGCAACCAACGCTATTTATTATTTATTTACTTATTCAGTGTATTTAATATATTCTTATACTTTATATATTTTGTTTCTAAGACTATATTGGTGAATGGAGGAACAGGAAAGTAAGAATTTCATTGTACAGTGTAACTGCCTGTTTCTGCTGTGCATATGACAATGCAGATGAAAATAAATCTTAATTCTGATAGCTATCTGCCCACCAGGCCTTCTCAGGGACTTCTCTCACCAGGAATGTAACTAGACTACATTACATTTCACTCCACAGGAAGTTTGATTTATGATGAGTTGTAGTAGCGAAATTGACATCATGCTTTCAAACCATGGGCTAGATCTGCCTATAACGAATAACTTTACACCACAAATGGGTTCATGCTGGGTTTTCCAGTCCTAGGCCCAGAGACCCTGACCTACATATTTCACTCTGTTTTCCTGCTCAACACATCAGCTCATTACTAAACCCTCTAATGAGCTCAATGTGATAGTTTGGGAAATGTATTACATTATCTGCAAATTTTGACTCCTTATCCCAAATGTAGTCCATCAGCCAAGATGTTTTGTGTATAAAGTTTGCTTTTTTTCAGTTGTGCAGTGGAGCTACAAGGCTAATGTAGCTAACAATTAATGGAAGCTAATAGCTGAAACTGTGTTACATACTGTTATCTATGAACATGGACTAAAGTACATCACATAGCTAAAAACAGGAGTAGCAGCCATCCTGAAATCTGAATTTTGATGTGCTATTGCTTTCAAATGAAGTGTTAGAGCAGGAAAACAGTAAAACATGCAGGCCAAAGGGACCTAAATACTAGAATTGGGAAACACTGCCACAGACCATTTTAGAGAGTTCCTCACTCAGCATTGTTTGATTTGTTTGGTCCTAACAAGTTCCAGCCAACATAAGGTCCCCAAAAACAACAAATTGGGCACAAATTGAAGAAAGAAGAAATTGTAATGTCTACTTTGTAATGTTTCTGTAAGTAGAATCTTTCTGCAGACCTCCTAGTGGCAAGTCTACTCAATATTTTTATTAGATTCATACACATATACACACACACACACACACACACACACACACATTTTCTATACTGCATATCCTTCTGGGTTACGGGGGGGGGTTGCTGGAGACTATCCCAGCAGTCACTGGGCAGAAGGCAGGATACCCCTTGGTCGCCAGTCCACCGCCAGGCAGACACACAGACATATACATCCACACACACAATCTCTGATTCAATTAAATAAAATATTTCCCTTGTAACTCTTGTTGCCAGATTGACGAGGACACTGTTGAGTGAAATGTTCTGACACTGTGTGTCCTGCTGTCTTTTACATCACTTAGATGGCCAGGTTCATGTGTGCCGTTTATCTGGGGAAGGGATGGCATCAGGATGCACTGCGGGAAGCTGGTTGGAGGGAGTGTTGACTGGGTCTGGGCATTCATGTGGATGTCAATTTGACACATGCCATCTACCTGAACATTACTACCTAAACTGCAGTGTTTAGTCTGATCTGCAGTGGCTCCACCTTGCAGGCAAGTTTTCATAATGTTTTGACTCTGACCCTCATGAGACTGTGAATGTAACTCTTTTTATTTTTCAAACTCTCACAACAAACACAATGTTTGTTTCACAGAAAGTTGGTACATCAACTTGGTCATCAGCAAACATCAGCACTACTGACCAGTTCAGCACCTCAGATTAGAACTTGCTAAGATCATTCAATATTTTATTATCCATGTTTATCAGAACACTGGAGCCCAACTAGGACACTGAGTGGTGACAGGAGAGATTGTAGTATGAATTGTTTTTACCCCCTGCTATGAAAACAGTTCACACCACAATAAAAAAAACATAAATGCTATAAAACACTGTAATAAATTTATATTTGCACAATTTGAACAAAAATGCATGGTTGAACTGAAGAACCCTCAAAACAGGTGGAAATTGCATTTTGTGGCTGCTGTGAAAAAGGGTTGTGTGACATTTTCACCCTGGTAAAGAACAGTACATCTAGCCTTGCTACATCTCAGTGACTATTTCACAGGAATTTCTGGGCTGCTGATTGTTTTGGAGCACACCATATAATAATAATAATAATAATAATAATAATATAGCCCAACCCCTTTGCTGGTCACTCCTAGGAGCAGAACAGTCTGCATTAAAAACAGAAAGCGGCATCTTTTTTCACTGAATACTCCAACCAGAAATATTTGTCTTCTCACTTTTACTTATGCATATTTTATTTTATTTTACTTATTTACTTATTTTACAAGCTTATTATTTTAACACTGCATCTCCTTATTGTACAAATAAAAAACAACATTACTATTAAAGGAGAAATCTGTCAGATGTTACACGTTTCTGCATACGCTGAGATGTAAACAAAGTCATCCAAAGTGGTTTGGTGTGAAATACTGTGTTCTAGAGAAACTTACTGAGTCAGAATCGTTCACAGTGGTGGTGATAGGAACCAGACCAGAGTGAATTGTACAGGGCTTTTGAAACACCACTGGAATTCCCCTTTAAATTCAATTAGACTGCATAAGTTGCTAACTTTAACTAACGCCTCTAATTTATCAGACTAATGTGCTTTTTAACCCCACAAAGCCTCAAGCTAATATATACTAAGGCTTATTATTCAGTAACTACAGGGACTTCAATGTAAACTGGTGGAGCTATTCTTAGTTTACAGAAGCGTGTAATTACATTTTGGGCCTGCTGGTGGGCTCTCGCCATTTAAGGGGTTAAAAGGCTACTAGTGGTTGGCCTCTAACAGGCATTAGCATTACTCTGGTTTCTCCATGGCTGAGTTGCTGTTAATTGTAGGTTACAAACATTTGTATATTTTTGCTTTTAAAGACTTGCATATGTTCATGTTCACCTACTGCTATCTCTGTACTGAGAATACTCCCCTGATTTAAAGTTCACTGGGGCATTGTGGGAAATGTAGTGTCTGTAGTGAATTTGCACAGTCATAATGTTGTGTCATGTAGTTTAGCCCAACAGTCAAGGTTAAATCGGGACACTTTATAGCTGACGAAGCTGACTTTTTTACCTGTGATTGTAGTCTGGCATGGCAACATGAGTCAATTCCACTTATTTGATTATTCAGCAAAACGTGTCTGGTGTATATTTACACTTTGATAAAGTTACCAATGGTCAATTATGTAATGTAGCTTGAAAAAGACTCATTAAGGCTTTAAATGTGCTGCAACATTTCTCTCAGACGTTTTTGGGTCAGTGAACTCGTGTTCATGCCACAGGAAGTGTAGGGAGTGTCTTTAGGCCTGAGTTAAATGAGGGATGAATTTCTTTCAGTCCTGCTATTTCCGTCAGCCAAACAGTCTCCATTCAAATTACACACATACGCACTCTTAATTATTCTAAAAATGGTGTATCTGATTACATCTGCACTGGGTTTTATGTGGTATTTGTCATCAACAGATAAGTAGAGATGGAAACGTTTGTGCATGATTGCACAGATACACATGCTATTTCATGATTTATGTAGGTTTCAATTTCCACAGTTGTTGTTATCATCATAAGCAAATCTGCCCCTTTGCGAAAAAGAAGCATCAAGAGTGTAATTGAAATATATCGAGAGTACTAAAATTATTTTTTAAATTATAATTGTTTATTGTGTGTTTTAACTGGCCTGTTTAAAATGCAAGCAAAAGCAACACAACAATCACTGTTAAAATCTGCAGTATAATCATACAACACAATAAATAGCAAAAACACCTACAATTTTCTGTTTGTAGCCTTTATTTACTCAAATAATTATCACATTAATAATACTTATTAAGAAGAAGCTTGTCTGAGCCGATGAGTCCTGTTTTCTTTTACATCACTTAGACGGCCAAGTACGTTTGTACCACAGAGAGTCACTTTAAAGGGTCATCAGCAACTATGGAGCTGCTCCAGCAAGAGAGCTTCTCTATAAATATGCCTGAAGACCTGAGCAGAACTTTACAGCCTGCTTCACTGGAATTAAATAACATTTACTTCTTACAGTAACTCTTCTTTCTTTCTTTCTTTCTTTCTTTCTTTTTTTCCTTTTTCTACTTTTTTTTTGTTCTGACATTATTCTTTTGTTTATTATTTTCTTTATCCTTCTTTCTTAGGACAATTTTTGTTTCTTTCAAACTTTCTTTTCTTATCTTCCTTTTTCTTCTATCCTTTCTTTCTTTCTTTCTTTCTTCCTCTCTCTCTTTCCTTTTTCTACTTTTCTTGTTCTGACATTATTCTTTTGTTTATTATTTTCTTTATCCTTCTTTCTTAGGACAATTTTTGTTTCTTTCAAACTTTCTTTCCTTATCTTCCTTTTTCTTCTATCCTTTCTTCTTTCTTTCTTTCATAGTTTCCTTTCTGAAGGCGAGTAATTTTACAAACAAAATGCTAAACATTTTTGCAGTGTTGTAATCTTACAGAACTGGGAGACTGAAGTCAGGAAACTGTTGATGAGAACAGACTGTTGATTGAGAGTGATGAGTGTGAGCTGATGTGGTTGTGATGTTTTATCTGTTTTCTCTCAGAGCTGAACAGTGAGTTGACGTCGGTGCGAATGAGAGGAACGGCAGGTCAAACAGCTCATATATGTGTGACTCTATTACTAATGCATGAGCTACAACAATGCAGTGGATTGTTCAGGCATGTGTACGAAACAGAACACTAGATACACACACACACACACACACACACACACACACACACACACACACTTTCTGGGTTTCTTTACTTTGGACATTCTGCAGTGACTTCAGTGATGATGCATTAAAACAACACCTTGCACTGACACTAACTAGTTATGCAGGAAAGAAACGTTTCTGAGGGGCATTTCACAAAACAGGATTTCTCACTTATCCAGATAACTTCAGCCCAGAGTTGAGAACTGTCCAGTAGGAATGTCTCTCAGCTCAAGTCTGAGTTTATCTGGATAATCCTACTTTTTGAAATACCCCCTGATGTTTGTTTGTTTATTTATTTATTTATTTGTATATTTATTTATTTATTTATTTAGTTAATTTATTTATTTATTTAGTTAGTTAGTTAGTTAGTTAATTATTTACCATCCAAGTCTAGCCTTTTCCCAAGTTACATATCAGTGAGGACATAAATATGCTCCACATATGCATACACACACATACACTGGCACGTGCTAGGTGTGAGTTAAAGTGGGCCGCTTACAACTACAACATACACATTAATGACAAAGATTAGTTAGAACACTGCCCTATTTGGCCCACAGTACAATAGATACACTCAGTTCAGTTAATGATTAACTTGTAATAGCACCACCATATATATATATATATATGTGTGTGTGTATGTGTATATATATATATATATATATATATATATATATATATATATATATATATATATATATATATATGTATGTAAGATATGTAAATCTTGAGGATCCTCACAGTTGAATTGATATCAATCTTAATATCAATTTATCATTCTTGACTGATTGAATCAAAAGTGCCATAATGCGACTATAATGCTTGTCCATTTTTGATTTCTATAAATTTGATTGTTTTTCTCCTGTGATTGTCATTAACAAGTCATGTTAATGTAGTAGAATTTAAATGTAGCCTAAACTCTGTGCACATGTTAAGTCTTTCTTCATCACCTAATTAGTGTACACTAAAAAAACCTCATCAAACAAGCAAAAAACAAAAATATTTTATCTAGATTTGTGAGCATTTCATACTGCCACCATACACACTACAACAGTCATAACACAACTTTAAAAAGATTTTTTGTCACATAATTGTAAACGTGCATATTAGCAGTGTTCAGCAGACATTTCTACTGTATGAGGAGCTTTTTAATCCAGATAGCACTGCTATTCTATTGTTAATCTTCTTTAGCACTTTAATGAGGTTTTCAGTATCATAGTAGTGCTGAGACCCATACTGAGACCCAATTCTACAGCAATGTTACTGCACACTGTGGCTTTATTTAATTCTTTCAGTAAACATTTAAACGTAAAGCCTAACTCTGAACATTACTGGACTAGCCTGTTAGCCTGTTAGCCATCTCCTGAGGTGATTATTAAGCAAAGCTGTGTTCTTATTTGATGTGTGTTTACTATGTTTTCAAGCATTTTCCTTCAACATTTTTAACAACATTTGACTGCAAACATGCATGTATTAGTAAAACACTGCATTTTCTTTTGTCCTCCAGCTGGACTGCACTGAAGTATCTTATTGCATAATGTCTAACTGCACGTGAGCAAAGAGCTATAATGAAAATCAGATTATGAGCTTATTATGAATCAATTCAGAATCTTTTATGAGTGAATTGCGACGCATCTAAGAATCGATTTTTGCCCTCTACATCAGTGTACACAAAAAGGACATCCGCACTGACTGTATGTACATGGAGCCTGATAATCCTGTAATAATCCAATGAACAAGTCAATCAAACTTCATATGAGCTCTCAAATCAAAATAAAGTGATTGAGCTTAATCTGAATGAAATTTCTATTGAAAGAGGAAACATGAAGCTTTAATAATCCTTAAAAAAAGGATAATCACCATTTAAACACATGAATCCATGTTAACTCTGTCAGAGGAAACTGATTTATGTCTTATCTGTGCATTAAAAGTGACGACGTTGTCATGTGTGACCTTTGACCCTTGGAATGATGGAGCAGAAAGGAGGAGAAACCTGATCGGCGGGTTGGGATACAATGTCAGAGTTTTTTTTTCCCCCAGACACCTCGGCTGCCGTGCTGACAGAGAGCCTTTTATGTTCCGCCAAAATTTGATCCCCTGACAGATAAGTGGCACATCAACCAGCACAACTGTCTGAAACAGAGACGCGACTGTTCCCCAAGGTGACGCGCAGGCATCCTAACCACCATTCCAGAGGAGTGCATTAGTGTGTTTTTGTTTTCATACACTTTCAGGACAAAAATAAAACCAGAGCTAAACAGGAGCCACAAAACACTCCTGAGTTTATAAAGTGCTTTTTACAAAAGCTCAGTGTTTATTTTTTTAACTGAGAAAGCAAAATCATTTCTTTTAGCTTTCTGAGGTTATAAGATCAGAGTTACAACTAGGTTTAGAAAATATATATAATACATATGGGGACTTACTGACACCTGAACTCAGAATAGTCCACCAACCAAAAATACCCATGACCAACACAAACTGTGCAGCGACAGATGAGCTTCTGTCTTTGACTCTACAGCTACAAGGTGAACCAACAAGGCAGGAGTGTCTAATAGAGTGGACAGTGAGTGGACACAGTGTTTAAAACTCCAGCAGCACTGCTGTATCTGATCCACTTGTACCAGCACAGCACACACTAACACACCACCACCACATCAGTGTCACTGCAGTGCTGAGAATGATCCACCGATTGTGTGTGTGTATTGCTGAACAAAACCTCATTATAGGACAAGGAAAAAAGTTCTGAACTTTTAATGGCCATTAATGGAGAAATAATTTTGGACCATTTCTATTGGTTTATTGATCATGACTTTGTACACAGTGTAAAAATGTGTAAAACATAAGACAAATGGAGACATCATGTTTTTTTCTGTGATAATTTCATATGTATAATACAAAGATATTATTACATATAGATGCTTAAAAATATAGAATACATATAGGATATATTGTTTTGTATAGGTACTTAAAAATTGGGCATATTATTATTACATAGTGGTGCTTATATAAATAATACATATGGCCTACATACTGACATTTAATTAAAAAAAGAAATGTGTGTGTGTGTGTGTGTGTGTGTGTGTGTGAGAGAGAGAGAGAGAGAGAGAGAGAGAGAGAGAGAGAGTTAATTTTTTATGCAAACATAGCATGCATAGCCTTAAGGGAGGACATGGGAACACAGATGGGTGTGTTTCCATCTCATCACATTAGACTGATCTGTGAAGACACACTAATAAATCTGTCACTGAAACTCATCTGAGAAACAGAGGCAGCTGCTCTTCTTTCATTCAGACAACACATCATTTAGTAACTACTATACACTCACTGGCTACTTTGTTAGAAACACTTGCCTTGTACTTCCACTTACTGGCCACTTTATCAGAAACCCCTACCTTGTACTTCCACTCACTGGCCACTTTATTAGAAACACCGACCTTGTACTTCCACTCACTGGCCACTTTATTAGAAGAACCAACCTTGTACTTCCACTCACTGGCCACTTTATTAGAAACACCTCTATGTAGGTATACTATTACAAACTGTAACATCTGTTGCTGCACAGTTCATCCGCCCCCCTCCGTTCCAGTGTTTCACTGGGCAATAAGTGTCACAGTTTGCCACTGGTACCATCACTTTAAAACTGTTTTAAATAAAAACTCAGTCATTGAACTCAAGATGTGGCTGACCAGCCTGAGCCTTTGGGATGAGAGACACTCCTAGCTCTGCTTCTGTTTCAGTATGAACCCAGTCCAGACTGAGTGGCTTTTGAGTTGTTGAACTTGGTTACTTGTGGCCTGTGTGTGTGTCTTTGTATCATTCCATTTGATTGCACTTGGCTCTTCTTCTGTGATTGCCACATTCAAATCGAGCTGACAATTAAACTGCTTGGCTGTGCATCTTCTTTGCATTTGTGGGAAGCCTCATGGCCTTTTCCAAACAGCCTGGTTAACCTGCTCGACCAAAAACTATCTTTATTACACCATACGTCTGAATTACTCATATGAAGAGAGAATGAAGCAAAACACTCATAACTCTCCTTCTGCAGCTCTGACAGTGTAATTGTGCCTTTAGGCTGCTCTGTCTTTCTCTCATTTAAACTGTCCCCTGTGACTGTACAAGAAAGATGCATGAAGCAGAGTCAAATGAGGCATAATGTGAAATTCAGAACTATCAGGACTGTTTCACAATCTTATCATTGCAAAGAATGCAAGGTGAAAAACAACTAATATGCCATTACTTTAGTTCAGTTTAGTAAATGGCAAATAATAAGATAAATACTTCCAATACTTAACTATATACAGAGAAAACAGAGCTTTTGACAGTGGAGGTTCAGATTTGCTAAAAGAGGTGCTAATTACTGATGTTCTATAAGCAGTTTGGGCTGACTGTGCAATTATCTACTAATAACTTGCATGCAAATGACCAGTGCAGTGCAAACCCCATGTTTTGCTCACTTCCTTTTTGTATGTAATCCTATTTTCAAAAGGTAGGAGGAACAAAATGGTGTTTGTTCATAATTGCTTTTCGGTTTAACTATTCTATGAAAAAAAAAATCTAAGAAAGTCAAAATAAACAGAAGTTTTTATCATAACCATTCAAATTTTCAAGAGGTTAAGCATAAGCCACATTTTACATATTTGATGTCTTCTACTGGACAGGTGTCTCTGAGCAACAGTGTGAGCCATGTTACCTGTTACCTGTTACATAATCATTCCGATCTCTCAATGATTACATGAAAAGACCTGAGACGATAGACAAGAGTGAAGAGATTGTGTGTGTGTAGTGTTACATTACAGCAGCCAGCCATAAACAAGATTATCTAGTGGATGTGTTTTGAGTCACTTGCTATGTGGTTTATCTATGCAGGACTATAAAGGAAGACATATACTACGTTCTGCCATCTTCCAAGGTCAGCTAACGTCATTAGAGCCTGCACAGATTAGATAAAGATCGGTAAAGAAGGAAGCTATCAAATCTGTCACACAAGTATGTTCTGGTTCAGCCACTGGTGATTCCAGGAAATGTGGAGCTCGCCATAAATTAACAATGACGTAAATGAGGAAAACGAGAGCTGCTCATGTTGGTACACATGGAGCAGTTTCTTGTTGTAATTCCACCTACAGTAACTCTGATAGGACATGCATACTGCAACAAAACACAAAAAAGTTTCAAAAAAGCTGAGACAGGGCAACAAAAGACTGGTAAAGTTGGATAATGCTAAAAAAAACACACCTGGTGGAACATCTCAAAACTAATGAGGTTAACTGGTAACTGGTCAGTAACACGATTTGGTATAAATGAGCATCCCAGAGAGGCTGAGTCTTTCAGAAGTGAAGATGAGGAGGGTTTCACCACTCTGTGAAGGACTGCAGGAGCAAATAGTGCAATAATTAAAGAATAAAGTTTCTTAACGTAAAATAGCAAAAAACTTTTGCTTTTCATCATCTATGGTACATAGATACATATGGTACATAGATGAGCTGAACCACATCACTGTATCTCCTCTCCGCTTAATACACACTGTACAATATATCATATTATAACTACTACTGTAATGACACTTCACTATGCACTGTACACTGTAATATTGATGCAACTCTGAGTTAGTTATGTCTGTAATATGTGCTTTTAGTTTACCTCATACCACTCAGGGCCTGCTGTCAAGTTAATACAACAAATCTGTCTCATATGCCATGTAAATGTGTAAATAGATATACTTTTATTTTATTTCTCTTGTACTTTAACTTATGTCCAGATTTATTTACATTGAAGTTTTCATAGACTCCTAACTATTACTACTACTGCTACTACTACTACTACTACTACTACTATTAATATTAGTAGTATAGTAATTTTGTAGGTAGTTTGACCAGAGGAGGATGGGTCCCCCCTTGTGAGCCTTGGTTCCTCCCAAGGTTTCTTCCCCAGCTCTGAGGGAGTTTTTCCTTGCCACTGTTGCCCCTGGCTTGCTCACCTGAGGGATTTACATTTCATGTTAAAACTTTGTCATGTTAAACCTTTTTTTAATGGATTTCTGTGAAGCTGCTTTGTGACAACATCAGCTGTAAAAAGCGCTATACAAATAAATTTGACTTGACTTATTTTTATTTTCTATTTGTCTGCATAGTATATGGAGCTTTGTGTGCAATTATCTATCATCACTAAAAGATTCAGAGAATCCAGAGAAATCTCTGCATGCAAGGGACAAAGACAAAAACCAGTATTTCCTGGCTGTGATCTTCAGGCCATCAGGCAGCACTGCATTAAAAACAGACAAGATTGTGTAGTGGAAACCAGCAGGGAGCCTACACGTGTCTTCTGAGTAATGTTGTGGTGACTCTTACCCTGTGAACTTCTCTGGTTTATTTGCAAATCCTGTGAGCCTTTACGTAAGCTACTGCTACAGTGTGAAGCTGCAGTGTTGCAGTGCTCAAGTCCAGTCTTGGTCTTGTCTCTGTAGCCTTTGGACTCTGTCTTGTCTCTGTCTCGAGGTAAGGTGAATTTGAAATTGTTCTTGTGACCATTATTGAATATCAACAAAACATTCAAGCAGAATAAAACAGTCCGTTCTCTACATGTTTAAATAAAATCTGCTCGCTGCCAGTTGAGGATCTAATTATTCTTTTCTATAATGGTTTAACTGGGGGTTATTTGTTTGTTGAGGTTTATGGGTTTCAAAATTCAAACATCACCTGAGGGCAGATTACTATGTGATGTTAATACTATGTTTTCATTTAATAATGAAAATGGATGTTTGGTTTATATTTAGTTGACTTTAGGTGATAATTCTGAGCGAGTGTTAGAGAAAAAGGAACAAAGAATAGTAAAGTTAGACTAAGACAATAATATAATAACAATTAATATTATTTTTAGCCTTTCTATTATTTAATGTTCTATACATATTGTTAAACATAATATTATTATTATTATTATATAACATGTAAAATGAATGATAATGAATGTACAGTGAAATACAAAGACTTTTAGTGTTTTCTTCTTTCTTTTTATGTTGTGAACAAATCTTAATCTGGTCTTTGTCATGTCTCAGTTTCACACTTCTAGTCTCGGTCTTGATTCAGACTCAACTACTACACAGTCTCAGTCCTGATTCAGGCTCAACTATGACAAAGTCTCAGTCTTGACCTGAACTCAGTGTGTCCAGGTCTTGCTCTTGAATCGGACATGCTTCTAGTGACCTTGACAGCAACACTATAAAGCTGTCTGCCTTACCTGTAATTAGCTGTGTCTTGCACTGACGTAATGCACCCCTCATCCGTATTTAGCGTTGGGTGGCAGTTTTTGGTCCAACAGCTTGGTGCCGAAGCCAGTTCCTTGGGTGAATATAAGCATTGCACATGTTTGAAAATGGTTTATAGTGCTGCCTCTTTACACATTGTGAAAGACCCAATAATGTTAATAACAAGATACACAAATGATACTTTGAAGGCTGCTTTACCTTTTCAGTGCCTTACATATTCCTCTCCACCATCAGTGGATTTTAAAAAGTGTATTTAGATACAACTAAATACAAAAAAAGCCAAAACATTATCTCAAATCTACCATAAAATAATGTCTCAGGCACCAGGAAATGTGTTCCTAACCATTTTGTCCAATACATTTCTGTATAGGAACTTTCAGAGGTGGATGTCTGGTTCCTATCACCACCACTGTGAACAATTCTGACTGTAAGTTTCTCTAGAACGAAGCCTCTCACACCAAACCACTCTGAGTGACTCTGTTTACCATTATTTTATTATGCTGAGATGTTGAAAAATTGGTGATCCCCCCTTAAAGGTTTTAGAATTTCTTTTTAAACAACAGTTCTTTAAAAAACATTGCTAATTATAACAGCAGGAACAGATTAATTAGCACTTTATTACAGATCCATCCTTTGAGCTTCTCATGAACGCAGATCTGTGAGAGTTTTTCTTGTGACGTGCTGCGGTCAGGAATGTGATGATGGATAGATCAGCATTCTCCAAGTGGCCAGTTTCTGTTTGCACAGCCTCTCCCTCAGAACTCCCCTCTCTATCTTTATCCAGCAGCAGCGCAGTGTTTGAGTTAATGACTAATAATGACAGGCTTTCAGCTATGCAGGCTTCAGTTAGCCATTACCTCATTACATCATTTTAATAAAACAACAAAGGCTGCAGTGTGTGTGTGTGTGTGTGTGTGTGTGTGTGTCTGTGTGCGCGTAAGCATGAGTAAGTATACATGTCTGTGTTTAAACATATACTGTAAAAAATGTATTTTCACTGTCAAAGTACTGTCAATGATCACCTTTATTTCAGACATTTGCGTTTAGTTTAATGGTTGTTACTGTTATTATTATGGTAAAATACTGTACATTAGAATATCTATATTCTTAAAACAACAGTTCATCAAGGCCTCTTTAGTAAAGGCAATGGTTCTATAGAGAACCATAAACATTCAAAGACCAATTTGAATGCATATATGGTTATTTGCATGGTCAAAGGGTTCTTTTACATAGTGAAAAACTAGTTGTATATGGTTCTTTTTAAACATGGTTCTTTATAGCACTAAAAAGGGTTCCACTATGATTGTGAGGCAAAGAACCCTTTTTCAATGCTGTATAGAAAAAAACCCTTGTTGTTGAGTGTAGTTGACCTATTGAAACTGTTGAATTACAGTAAAAGTTAGTATTTCTAAGGAATTTATTGACTAATTCTGCAGTTTTTTTAAGGGTATTTAAGTGCAGCAGTGAGCTGTTATTATTAAAGCTAGGCCTTCAGTTTGGGCTGTCAGAACAAAAGGAAAATATCTACAATAATTATTCTGCTACTTCTTCAGCTAATTATTCTGATATTGTAGTATGTTAGTATGTTCACATTAACATTTCTTGGTCTAGATTAACCACAGACTTTTGAGTCTTTGAAAACATTACATATGTTTTAATTGAAGCTTGTAACAGACATTTTACCCAGCAGGGTTTTCTTTTTTATTCCGTTTTAGTCTTTGCCAGTTCCACCTTCTAGCTAGGTCTCCCCAAATTTTACAGTGTTATCAAGCTGGGAGGGTGAAGGCACTTCATGTAAAGCTCCACCACATCTTTTCACAGATCACCAGACGGCTCAACATGCTAGGAGGAGAACACTAACTGCTAATTCTATTACATATTAACATATGTTATATTGACTAGCATTATGTTGAGTGTTGGAGGGAGAGTCAGGACCATCCAACCCACCCTGAGAGAGGGGAAAATTGTGCCTTCTCCACAGATGGCTGGGGCATTGCCAAATTCAAACTCAACACTTATATAGGAGCCCCTCGTAGTAGATTTAGAGATTTAGAGATTTAGACTTTCAGTAAAGAGCTTTGATAGAGAGCTGCAGTGTTTTTTCCATTTCTGACTGACTGAAACCTGGTTAGACTATGATTCGTATCACCCGTTCATGATGTATCTAGAACGTCAAGAAGACGTAGACTGACCATTTTCTCCTGGAATTGATCCAGTCCATTGGAAATCAAAATGTGATTGGTTATTCTTCTGTCAATTCCTAATTATGTTGGTAGTTAATCTAAGGCCTTCAGTACAGCTCCTGAAGTCCTAACCAATGGGAGAGCTCACTTGGTTGAATCTACTGAGATACCATGGAGAAAAAAACTTCAAGATTTTAACCCATTTGTTTCCAACCACAACTAAGCAATGAAATAAAATTATTATTGTAGTACTTGCAGAGTTTGAATACAACAAGCATGATGAGTCTATTTCACCAAATTAAATAAGTATTAAAAAATATTACAGACGTATTTTTTTATCATTAGGCCTTTCTTTGTAACCTAGAAGGCCCTGAAGGTCCCACTGCCAAACGCATGTGTGTGTTTTCCAACATACATAAGACAGCAGGTGAGGACTGAAGCAGCTGGACTTTTCTTCGGCTGCTGCTTCTTCTTTTTTTCACCTCCTTACAACTAGCATGGAGGTCACTGCTCCTTAAAACTAGCATGACCTTTGACCTCTGCTGAGTTGTCGAGGCAACAGGTGGCTGAGCTGCATCAGCTGTTCAGTAAGGAGTGTTTAAACAGCCACATCGCTCCAGCAGCTGCATTCTGAATTCAGGTCTGAGCTCCAACCTCTCCACTTCACCCTTTCATCCACAGACACACTCCTGCACACTGCTTCATCTACCATCTACTATTGCTTCATCTAGTCCCAAACTACACCCTGTTCACTAAAACATTAAGCATTCTGTTATACACTGAGAATGTGACAAGCCTTACAGCATCAACATCAGCTAAACTTTTAAGACTAGTTTTTTTATAACAACCAATGCAAGATTGTTGATATCAACATGCTTTCTGAGAGAAAATGACATTTTATGTTGATTTACTGAGACAAAAGTAAATTTTATACAGATTTAGATAGAATAGAATTCCATTTTACATTGATTTCCTGAAAAGTCGATTTATATTGATTTACTGAGTCAGTTTTGTCTTGATTTTCTAAGATCAAAGTCCATTTTATATTAATTGTCTGAGATTTCATGTTAGTTTCAATAGATGAAAGTACATTTAATATTGATTTGCTGAAATAAATGTCAACTCTATATTGATTTACTAACATAAAAGTACATTTAAAAGTTTGTAAGTCTTCGTGCATCACTTTTCAGTCCAGTGTTTTCTCTTGCCTTCTTGCTGGATCATGTCAGAAACCACAGTAACCACAATAAAGTCTCAGATTCATTGCTGAACTAATTGTTTGCAGCATTTGAAAAAACACACAAAAGGATATATGTTCACTGACCAATTACACGTCTGTTAAGCAGCTGTGACAGTCAGCAGGACAACAGCTGCTCTTCTTAGTCAACAGAACTTCTACTGTACTCAACTTCTACTAAAGAAAGACTGGCATAACCAAATTTATAGTATTTATTAGACAGCATGACATGGATGCTGTACTAAATTTGATCAATATCTGTGTGAACACTGGACATTCTGTCCTGTATTTTCAGAGATGTGGAGGAGCAGGCAGTGGACTTTGAGAAGATCACAGTTTTTCTTTATAACAGAGCGTACACTTACTGGCCACTTCACTGGATACACCTACCTTAGAGGTATTCTGTATAGGTGTACAGTTAGAGACTGTAGCCCAACCTGTTGATGCACTATTAGTGTCAGTCATCCTCTAGTCCTTCATCACTGGTCAGTTTCTGACCAGAAAGCTGCTCCTGGCTGGATATATATATATAGGTGGTGGTGCACTTTCAAAGTAGCAGTGACACTTCCACGGTGAGTGGAAGTTCAACGTAGGAGTTTCTAATAAAGTGGCCGGTGAGCGGAAGTACACAGTAGGTGTTTCCAATAAAGTGGCCAGTGATTGGATATACAAGGTGTTTCCAATGAAGTGGCCAGTGAGCGGAAGTATACAGTAGGTGTTTCAAATAAAGTGGCCAGTGATTGGATATACGAGGTGTTTCCAATGAAGTGGCCAGTGAGTGGACGTAAAAGGTGTTTCCAATAAAGTGGCCAGTGAGCGGAAGTATACAGTAGGTGTTTCAAATAAAGTGGCCAGTGATTGGATATACGAGGTGTTTCCAATGAAGTGGCCAGTGAGTGGACGTAAAAGGTGTTTCCAATAAAGTGTCCAGTGAGTGAAAGTACACAGTAGGTGTTTCCACTGAAGTGGCCAGTGAGTGGACGTAAAAGGTGTTTCCAATAAAGTGGCCAGTGAGCGGAAGTATACAGTAGGTGTTTCAAATAAAGTGGCCAGTGATTGGATATACGAGGTGTTTCCAATGAAGTGGCCAGTGAGTGGACGTAAAAGGTGTTTCCAATAAAGTGGCCAGTGAGTGGAAGTAAAAGGTGTTTCCAATAAAGTGACCAGTGAGCAGAAGTACAAGGTAGGTGTTTCAAATAAAGTGGCCAGTGATTGGATATACGAGGTGTTTCCAATGAAGTGGCCAGTGAGTGGACGTAAAAGGTGTTTCCAATAAAGTGTCCAGTGAGTGAAAGTACACAGTAGGTGTTTCCACTGAAGTGGCCAGTGAGTGGACGTAAAAGGTGTTTCCAATAAAGTGGCCAGTGAGCGGAAGTATACAGTAGGTGTTTCAAATAAAGTGGCCAGTGATTGGATATACGAGGTGTTTCCAATGAAGTGGCCAGTGAGTGGACGTAAAAGGTGTTTCCAATAAAGTGGCCAGTGAGTGGAAGTAAAAGGTGTTTCCAATAAAGTGACCAGTGAGCAGAAGTACAAGGTAGGTGTTTCAAATAAAGTGGCCAGTGATTGGATATACGAGGTGTTTCCACTGAAGTGGCCAGTGAGTGGACGTAAAAGGTGTTTCCAATAAAGTGGCCAGTGAGTGGAAGTACACAGTAGGTGTTTCCAGTGAAGTGGCCAGTGAGCGGACGTAAAAGGTGTTTCTAATAAAGTGGCCAGTGAGCGGAAGTATACAGTAGGTGTTTCAAATAAAGTGGCCAGTGATTGAATATACGAGGTGTTTCCAATGAAGTGGCCAGTGGGTGCAAGTACAAGGTAGGGGTTTAAATAAAGTGGCCAGAGATTAGATATACAAGGTGTTTCCAATGAAGTGGCCAGCAAATGGAAGTTCAATGTAGGTGTTTCTAATAAAGTGGCCACTGACTGTATAACTGTTTATGTTGTAAATTTATCAATATACATTTAATACATATGCTTTCATATGACATTGAAATATACAGTATGGTATATATTAGTCTGTCTGAAAAGCCCCACGCTCACTTTAATTCAGGAAAACGGCGTGTTTTACTGCGAATATAAGTGTGCAGGCTTTTGATGTTGGACTAAACATGGCTCTGTGTCTTCTCTCCGAGCTGAAGACAGAGGTCATGTGATTATGAATGTTTATGTCTCTGCCCCAGTCCTGCTCTCTAATCACCACTACCAGACCATAACGTCACCACAACAGACGTATAAAAGTCCTTCCATTTAGGGCCCACTCACAAATCATATGGTTCACTACATGATTTGTAATTTCATGATTCATGCCTAAAAGTGCCTTTGCAGGGAGTTCAGGCCTGAACCACAGATGAGCTGCCCTTCATCCTCTACTCCAGCACGTTCTGAGAGCAGCTGGATTCTGAATGTGTAAGCATGGCAAAAAACGAAATATTAGCGTGTGGATATCCAGGCAATAAGTCTGGTTTTCCTCTCAGATAAGATTACTTGTCTTACAAAGCAGAGTGTGAGATTCTTTATGAACTATTACTTTCATCGGCCTCACTTTATGGCACAAAGAGGCACTCATCAGGTTATCACAGTAGTTGTGATATTAAATCAGGGCTTTGTGAGTCAGCTTACAGTGTGAGTCAGCGTACATTGTCTCACTTTAAGGGTTCTGAGATGGGGCCTGAGGATATTTGAAAGCCTTTAAGTTTGGAACAAGTTGTATTTTTGCCAGTATTTATGGAAGCTGCCTTGTTATCACACTCATTGTGTACATAGATGTGATCTGAAGGTAATAAAAGATGAATAAAAGCAAACTATTGATTATCTGTTTGGTAAACAGACCTCATAATGGCTTAATTCAAGTATGAAGTGTAACATTTTGAGTCTCAGATTACTTGCAATATCATTGTACCAAGAATGAGAAGAAATAGACTTCTACTGAGTCTCTGAGTCTCATTACTGTGAATGGGAACAGAATCTATGAAGTTTATATTGTGTGTAAAATGCTATGTACACCTATCATCACTGGCTAAAGACATGCACTTGGTCCATTTGTCATTCAGTTTTCACACAATGGAAAGGGCAGCTGCTGTTACTGAAATGATGGATAGATAAATTGAGAAGTTTTTAGCATCCCAATGATTTGTTTTTAAATATAAGCATTTATATCTTAATCTCAGTATATTTTTTCTGTGAATGGCTGTTTTGCAGTGAGTATGGAGTCTGGTGGTCTGGTAAAATGGTCCTGTTGTTTATTTACTGAACACAGTGTATGGAAACCCCAGCAACAACATGATACACTCATACCAGCACCACACACACTACCATGTCAATACTTTCTGCTCAGTGGTGGTCCTGTGGTGGTCTCTCTCCTTTCATGAATGAGGTAGAGGGGGGCCAATAAACTGTGTATATGGGCTACAGTCTATACAGACTTCTAAGGTAGGTGTTTCCATTAAAATGGCCAGTGAATGTATCTACAAGGTAAACATACTAAATTGACAATTTAAAACCCATTTCGATGTTCATTTACACCCTCGCCTTCGGGAGAAACTGCTCAAGTGCAGTTTGTTGGATGAGCCGTTGGACGGTCAAGGGGTCGAACACAAAGAACACAGAGCTGACTTTAGCAGCAGAGCATGCCCAGAAAGCTCATTTATTATTGATTTTCTGAGATCAATTTTATACTGATTCTCTCAGATTAAAGTCCATTTTAAAGTGTAAAAGCCTTTTTATCTCATCTTTCAACAGAGTATTTTTGTTTGCTTGCTAAGTAATATTACAGTAATCATATGAAGTGCTATTCTGTTACTTTATTACCTCAAGTGAAGTTAATTAGAGGAACCAGTGGAGGGCTGAGGGACTGAGTGAACACTAGTATCAGGACAGCCAATCAGAACAGCGCTCATTTACATATAGTCCGTTTCAAAGACAGAGTACCAAAAAGCTTGTTTAACTCTAATCTCATCTTTATTTGCTATTAGCTGCACCAGTAAAGCATTATTATTGTTGGGATTCAGTCGCTTGGAAAGAGGCAATAAGAAGCTCTATTGTTTATTATGTTGAATTCAGCACCATCTGCTGGATATACTGTGTAACTGCAACCTTTTAATCAAAATGGCCTTCAGGTATATCAGAGTGCCCACAGTTTTTGTCTTGGCAGACAAAAGTACAATGTTTCTGTTGAACTGTGGGACAATAAGGTAAAACAATATACAAATAAAAAAGGTTTTAAAAATACATCTTCAAAAATACATTTTTAAAAGTAAAACAAAAATTAAAAGGACCCATAAAATGAAAAAAAAATCCTTTTTTTAAAGAAATTAGCTTGATGTAGTATGTAAGCATTCTTATTGTTTCAAAGCGCACTATTCACTGCCCAGTCCATACCGTCCGTATAGGAAAACTAAGCTGCAAAAACATCCCGTTTTTGAATTCACTGTTTTAGTGATAGCTCAAAAACCAACACATTTGCATTTATCCACCTATTCAATCTGCAGCAGTTTAGCTCCGCCTGTTCATATTGAAGTTGAGTGTTTCAGCCCAGACTGCTTTTTCAATTAGGTACAGTACAGTGCAGCCAATCAGAACAGAGCTCGTTTACATATATTAGTCTTGAAGAATAACAATACAGTAACAAAAGCAGCCTGTTTCTAAGGTATTCAGAGAGGTTGGAACACGGTCATGTAACAATAAAATACGAGTGATTTGGGTACATAACCCCATGAAAATGCTGTAAGTGGACCTTAGAGAAAAAAGTACAAGAAAAATGTTGGATATGGGCCGTTTAATAAGTTACAGTTTAAGAACGTGCTCCCTCTGGGTGACTGGGTGGAGTAAGTGTAACTTTCCGGTGGGCCAAATCAAACGGGCTCAATCTGATATATATATATAGTCCCATTCAACTGACAGTGACAAATTACTGACCACACACAGTTCTTTCAGTTTATTCTGGTTTATTTACTGAAAACCCAGATGAAGTTATTGGTTTATTTACGTATTCCTGCTTTTGTCAAACAGGTTTGGAAGAATGAAACAGTAAACTAGAAAAAAAGTAGAGCTAGTCAATGTACAACGTTCTGTCATAGGCAAAAGCAAAACCAAAAAGAAAAAGAAGAAAATGGAGCACTCCGATATGCAGACAGATACACTGGTGGGTGTGTTATGTGTGTGTGTGTGCGTGTGTGTGTGTTTGTCAGTGTCTATACTTTTTTTTTTCTTTTTTGTCCCCAAAACACTTCATTGAAAAACGTGGTTACACAGACAAAGAATGGGACTGAAAGATGGAGAAAAAAACAATATAGAGGAATACAGAAAAGAGTGTAGGAGATGGAGGGGGAATGGGGGGTTATAAGTGTTTTAAAATCAGAAAGGTTGCTTCTTGCGTCATTTTAACTACATTGTTTTTCCGTCGTTGTAGAAACTGCGGAGGGAGCTTCACACTCATTCACTCCTTGTACTTCATCCCCGATTTGTTCTCTCTCTACTCTTTGCTCATCTCTCTTTCGGATGTTCACCGTTTTTTGGGTGGGGTGGCTGTGCGGGGGGGTGTGACAGGACGTCCCGAATTCATCCCCCCGTACTGGTACTTAGCCTTCTTCTCCGAAGGCTTCAGAATCTAACAAGAGAATAAGACACGTGAGGAATTTGTCTTAGTGCACACATGTAACTAATATATATATATATATATATATATATATATATATGATACATGTATATTAAATGGACCAGACACATATAAAAGACTATTAAAAGGGAATTCCATCTATTTTGTGTTACCTGGAAAGAGCACATGAGGGTTTCATCCACGCTCATCATGCCCCCGGCATTATCGAATTCTCCGCAGTAGTTTGGAGCGGAGAACAGAGTGACCAACTGCCTCTTAGCAAAGAACTCATAACCATCCTCCACCACCTGCAATAACACACAGATACAGTATAAATATAATACTGAAGTCATATGCATTTATTAGAACACTGTTTTGCACTCTGATCATCATTATTAGCACTCTTTTTTAGGAAACGTTAGAATTGATTCAAGTTGAACTGAACTGTTTCGGTGGGCCATGTAAATGTGTTCATAGTTGTGACATCACAAACATGAAAAATTTAAAGTTGGCTGTTTTACAGTTATTTAAATGAACTATATACACTAGGAGTGAAAAATATGTTTTGAAACCTTCATAATATTTATATAATAAACTCAAACTTGTATTATTTTTAATTTTTAATTTGTATTGTTTAAAAAAGGAGAGCAGCATGGTGGCGCAGTGGGTAGCCTCACAGCAAGAAGAGCGACTGGGTTTCTTTCTGTGTGCAGTTTGCATGTTCTCCCAGGTTCTGCACGGTGCCAAAAGATGCTTAACTGCCCTTAGTACGTGTCAGAAAGCAGCATCTACTCTGACTCATTTCTTCTGTGACTGACTTCACCTGATGTCAGAGCAGATTTGCGGAGGGGGAGTGGGAGGGGTGCATTAGTCACAATGTGATTTTGGTCACCTGGTGCGCTCTGCAGATGAGGTCCAGATCGTGGCGGTTGAGGAACTTGCTGACCACGTCGGCTCCAAATGTGAAGGACACACCGCGGTCATTCTCGCCCCAGCCCTGGACGTCTTTATCCGGGTCTGACCACAGCAGGTCACACAGCAGCCCTGAGTATCAGACACACATAAAATAGCTTTCAGATTACAGCAAAATATATAAATGCAGAGCAGCAAGCAGGTTTAAGAGAGAGCTTTCCTCTTTTATTAGGACCTGCAGGTGTTCTAAAGAGGTTTCACTTTTTGTTGTAGGTTTCGTCACAAAGTGTGAGTGAAGTGCTGGCCTGCTGAGTGCTCACCTGTGTCGGGTACATCTGTGGGCCTCATAATCCGTCTGATCTGCTCCATAGACTGCAGGTCCGGAGAAAGGCCTGAGGAACATATGGAGGAAACATCATTTAACCAATTAACATAATTGTGCTGATCAGCCAATTATAGGACAGTGGGGTTAATTATGCCAAATGAAGCATTTAATCAATTATGCCAGTTGAATAAATTAACATGTTATGGCAATTACTGTTATCAACTAATAATGTTACTTCCTTCAATTAACCTATTATGCATCAATACATCAATTATACCTCTTTCACTGTTTAGTCAAATATAACAGTTTTGTAAATTATCAAATTATGGCGATTCAGTCTTTTAAAAGAGTAGCTTAAATTATGCAAAGTGCTTTTAAAAGGTGCATCAAGTCAACATGAATCAGAGAACTCGCTGTCCTTTTCTCATGTCATGTGCAAAAGTTTGGGCGCTCCAGGTTTAATGATGTTTTGTTGATTTTCTAAGTGGAAATAAGTGAATCCTCTACAGGGAGAAGACCTCGGTTTATTTTAATGCAGAATTACTGTTTATTTTCTGAATTTAACATGTTGGGGAAAAATAAAACATAAAAGGTGGCCTGTGAAAAAGTTACGGGACTTTAAATTTTTGTTTTTTCCCCAACATGTGACACTCAGCCAATAAATATTAACTGTGTATTAAAAATAGCAGAAAATGCCATATTTAAGTTTGTGAGTGAAACTTGGTATCATGGGGGTCTATGATCTAGCTGAATGTTTTCTCTCATAGATAGGTGGGGGTGAGAGGGAGAGGTTAAATAATATTGGTTAATGTTACTTTTCCCCACCCGCTGGTACAGTTACGGCATCAAAAATCTGAAGACGTTTCAGAACCAGTGCAAGTTTATTTTGATGGAAGTTCATGGGAAAACAAATTTTTTTGTCTTTTGAATATTCTGATATGGTAAATCCTGTTTAAAATGACCAGAGAGATGAACTAACAATGCTAGCTTTGATTTCAGGTTGACTTTAAGTATGAGTTAGTGACTGCTTTCGAGGCTGATTTGAACATTCAGAGTGTTGTCTGCCCCTGACTCATGCAATGAATTGTTGAAAAGCCAATCGGAGGTTTCCGTGGTGACTCACCTCCGTGGCAGCAGAATATTTTCTCGTCGACAATGGCGGCGATGGGGAGACAGTTGAAACAGTCAGTGAACGTCTTCCACAGTTTGATATTGAACCTGCGCTTGCCTGAAAAACACATATATCATCAGTTCTCTGAAAAAAAAATGTATTTGAACCTAAAAATAGTAGCATCCAAAAAATGAAAGCACAAGTGTTCTGTGAGCATGTACAGTTCAGTGCTTTATCCACCAGGTAGCGCCAGTGTGCTTCATGCAGATTGAAATTACAGCCTGGCTGCACTTTTCAGCTGATGTAGCAAAAATGATCCCAGCAGAACCCCCAATACTGGCAGTGAGCATTTAAAACGATAAATTGGCCAAAAATCTATTTAAAAAATAAAATACATGTATGACAGTTTTGCTTTTATCCAAAATGTAATTGGTCAGCCAAGACAGATTTGGAGTCTGAGGTTTGCTTCTTGAGCTCTGAGGCTAATGCAACTAGCAAGTAATGGAAGCCTTTACCCCACCAATTAGCTTTGTGCAAACACTTTCATACATTCAAAGGAGAGAAACAATCTGGTTCACTGTTTGCTGTTGCACATTAGTTTACAATGAGACTAAAATACAGACATATGGTTTTTATGCTTTTATAATTTTCATTCAATTATAAATCATTATATACTCAGCCCAAACAGTGTAGAGCTGTTAAGTAATCTCTTATAGACTTAGTAATGTGGTTTCTGACATTTAACACAAGGTAAGCATCCACTTGCACTTTTTTTGCCACATGTCACGGTGCTGAATCTCTCCGCTTGCCACACATGGCCATTTCTATGTTGTTATGGAAATGAAGGAACCATACTGAACATATCTAGGCAAGTTAACAATCTGATATGCTGTTCATTGTTGCATATTAGCCCACAATGAGACTGAAATACAGACATACAATTTTTTTTTTCAGAATGCATCAGTCGTCCACACAAGCTACAAAGTTGGCTCAATCTCACTAGCAAGCTAGCTACATCTACAGGTAACCAAGGAGCTCCGTTTTGATTTTGCCTCCACGTTCAAACCTTGTAAACTTCACCCAATCAAACATCTTCCATCCAAATCCTCACTGTCAACCAGTTTCTTTCATTATGTAAAACTGTCTTGCATTCAAAAAAGAGAAAGAGAGCCGCTGTTTCCTCTCCCTACTCTCAGAGAAAGTTGTTTGCTGTTGATGACGAAGATCAGTCTGCTGTTGCCTGTGTTGACTGATTGTCTAAACACAATGCGGAGGCTGCATTCATTTGCATGAAGTTAAAAACTGCTAAAACTTTTAGTTGCAGAGCTCTCCAGTGAAAAGAATATGAAGCAGCAAGGCGAAGTTGCGAGTGGTCAGGTACCGATACTGAACCTATAAAATGTAGACAACAGTGCACTGCAAAGCTTAAAATGGTAGCTGCCAGCTTGAAGCCTAAATTTTGCCTGTTCTTCTGTCCATCTTTTATGATTTTAATGATGAGAGACTTTATCCGGAACCAGAGGGGTAGAGATAAAATAAGTAAATAAACAAAAAGAGAAAACTAGCTCCTCACAAATACAGGCCACAGAATTACAATATTCTGCAGTTTTACTGTTTTTGCTTGATTATTGTCCAAGCAGCTTCTGCTCAATCTAAATATAGATCGTGTATTTGTTCCGTTTTTCTAATGAATTCATTTGTAAGGCTGCCGATTCTCTCATAGGCTGCCACTCTGCCTAATAAGAGGTGCCACTCTTCTAGAGAGGGAGCACAGGCTGACTGCCTGTCTTGCCAGAAGCCTCCGTCCTACCATTAAAGCTGTATGAACTCACTTTGGCAGCATCTTGGTTGATGATGACTCACTTAAAATGTTTAACTGTGGAGTAAAAAGAAACTGATGATCTATTATCCTCCAATACAATCATGAATCAGATGCCAGACACTATTGGGCAGCTCCAGAATTGCCGAATCCTGTTGACACTTCCAGAAGCTCGGGCTAACTTTTAGCTTGACTCTGTATATGAGAGTCAATTGATGATTTAAGCATGCAGTCTGCTTGATGCTAAATGGTGCAGTGCAAGCTTCCATTACTTTGGTTACTCTTTAACTAGAAACATTGGATTGGCTGGTTATGAAAGGCTTTATCAATGCTAACGAACGCGTACGTGTGTTTAAGTGACACCTACACTCATCGTAGAAGCCGTAGATGCGGTTGATGGAGGCGCACTCGTGGTTGCCGCGCAGCAGGAAGAAGTTTTCGGGGTATTTGATCTTGTAGGCCAGAAGCAGGCAGATGGTCTCCAGAGACTGCTTCCCTCGATCCACGTAATCACCCAGGAAGAGGTAATTCGCCTCCGGAGGAAAACCCCCGTACTCAAACAGCCTCAGCAGATCAGTGTACTGACCATGGATATCACCTACAGAGGAAGAGACAGAGAGAAGAAGCAGGGATGAGTAGGCCAACAAACAGATGGACAGAGACTGAAGAGATTATAACAAGTGGGTGCAAAAGGTTATGAGAAACACAGAGGGGATAAACCGAGAGAGATGGGAAGGGGAGAACAGATAAAAGGGAAAAGAGAAAGACAGAGACAGAAAAAGAGAGAGCGACACAAAGTGAGAGACAAAAAAGGGAGCGAGAGAGCAGAGGGTAAGTGAGTGACAGAGAGAGTCAGTGAGAGCAGAGAAGAAAGAAAGATAGAGAGACAAGAAAAAGAAAGGGAGGAAATAGGGAGAAAAATGAAATAGAGATGAAAAGGAGAGAGCAGAGAGAGAGATAAGGAAAAAAAAAGGGGTAAAGTGAGACAGAGGGGCAGAGACGGGGAGAAAAAGAAACAAGGATAGAAAAAGACAGAAACAGAAAGAAAGTATGACAAAATAAGAGAAAGACAAAATGTGAGAGAGCAAGAGATGAAAAAAATGGACAAACTGAGTCAGTGTGAAAGAGAGAGAGAAACAGAGTAAGATAGAAAGAGAAAAATAGACAAAAAAAGACAAGAAAAAAGAAAGCGCAGAGAGCTAGAGATGTAGAGAGAGAGAAAGAGAGAGAGCAATAAAGGAAGAGAGAGAGAAAAAAGAAAGTGAGAGAGAAAATGAGAGCGAGTTAGTCAGAGATAGAGGAGGGAACAGTCAGCTGTAAGCTGCTCTGATGAAGTGAGCTGAATGTGAATAAAGGTGTCGGCCACTCAAAGTCAATAGAGTCTGTGTACTCGAACGCCTCGCTGCACCACTGACCTACATAACACATACACACACACAGACACACACACACACACATACATCCCACTTCATCCCATCAGCTACAACGAACAAAACAACTGAACGGAGGAGGTTCTCTAATTTCACTCCTAACACATTCTGCATGTGGTTTCAGTCAGATCAGTGTCAGTGTTTCTCTGCTGATGCTGTTTTCTTTTAGCTTGTGTTTAGTCTGTGAGGGCAGACCTGACAAATAACTGCCTCCACAGACACAGCAGTCTATTATAATACAGCTAATAGTAGGTGTGCCTTCAACGTGTCTGTTTGTTTGGCATTAAAATGCACTGTTTTCAAAGTAGCTTGATAACTATGTACGCAACGAATGCTAGAGTTAAGATAACACAGTAGCTGTGCCCAATACTTGGCTGTCTACACTGAGTGCATGTCCCAGACACAGAGTCTGTCTCGACTGGATATCCCTTCAATATGTAGGCGAACAAATGTCATTATATTGTACCCTTAATCGATATTCTACAATGTAATGCAATCAAAGCCAACTTTGAACACAAGCTGTCTGAACTAACATATCGTCATTGTCTGAACAAAACACTATCTTCATTTTTGTCAGGCGTTTTTTGGTCATATTTTTAAAATGCCAGCTGACATTTGCACTGACATATGGCAGCATATTCTGGATTTTTTTCAAATTCAAATGCAAATTTGAAAATGCTTTTTCAACTGTGTGTTTACAAATGCATGTGTGCCATATTTAAGACATAATTCAAATCCAAATGCAAAACCACATGTATGTATGTGTATAATTGCTGGTAAAAGCAAAGTTTTCATGTTAATTGCCTTAATGGTCTGACTCTGACATATGAAGAGTAAAATTAAAACAATCACCCATGTGAAATTACATTTCCACATCCTGGTGCTCCAGCTCTGCCCAAATTAAAATGTATTTGCAGCCCTGTTTGCAATGGCGTTTTCAGTGTCAACAAGGCACTCCTGTCAATCAATGAGTCTGTGAGGGACTTTTTAATGTGGGGCTTGTTTTAAAAGGGACCCATTAGTAACTGCTACTAGAGACCTTTAACCCTCACTGACCAGGCCGAGGACAATTCTGTCCAAAGTGATTTCCTGTTGTTTACTTTAGAAGTGATTTTTGACCGACTTGGGAAGCTTCAGGCAGAGGCTCACAGGAGCAGTTGGAGATTACACTGATTCTAGAGAAACACTGCCCTGCACATTTTAGTGCATTCCCTGCTTTAACATTATGAGTCTTCAGCATCCAGTTCTCCAAAATCATCTTATTATTAAGCTCATCTTAACAACACTGGCAGAGAGAGTGTTCACTGAGATGCCCGTGCCACCATTTAAGAATAATCTTTGTGCTAAGATGCTCTCAGCTCTGGTTAGCTGAATCAGGTGTGTTGGGAGCCATGAAAACATTAGCTACAATGTGCAGGGCAGTGTTCCTCCAGGACCAGGGTGGGAAACACTGCGTAAACTCACAGCAGCTCTGCATGTGCATGTGTCCTACATCTCCTTAATAGGGCTATCCAGGTACGACTGTCCTGTGAGCCAACAGTTCAGGTGCATCAGTCCTGTGAGCCCCTGCCCGAAGCTGGCCCCTCACTTGACACAAGTTTAAAAACACAATGTCACTAATGTTGGTGCTTGTGCAGCCATACGCTGTCCTGGACAGTCGAGAATCACTTCCACACAAAAGGAAAACACTTTCCACAGAATTGTCCTCGACCTAACTGACAAGGGTTAAAAGTCAAGTGTCTAACTAGCTTAGCCTTTTCACTTTCTCTTAAAACACTTTCTTTGATGTCCCGCCCACTGTGTTTGATCTACAGGAGTGCCTTGTTTACAGTGAAAATGCAATTGCAAATAAGCCTGCAAAATGCATTCTATTTCTGGCAAAGCTGGAGCGAGACGATGAGGAAATGCAACTGCAAATTGTTATTTTGTTTTTAATATCAGAGTCAGAGTCAGACCATTAATTAAGGCAATGAAAATGACACGTCAAAAGGACTTTGCTTTTCTGTATTACATTTTCAAGCCATAATACATACAAATGCAAACGCAAATACACATTTTGCATTTGAATTGGAATCATGTCTTAAATAATACACTCACATGGGAAATGCAAATGTACATTTAAATTTGAAGAAGTCCAAAATATGCCACCATACAAAGGAACCAACTCCACTATTGTTAATACAAATACACCTTCGTTAGATCCTGTGGAGGTTTATGTCTGTAGCGACCTCCGTGCTAACAGCACTAACAGAAAATTCAGACTGCTAGACAGAGGTCCACGTCCACTTGCTTTACATAAAAAAAGGTTTTCCATCGTTGTATCAGAGGCAGTCTGGAATTCAGCTTTGGATGCCACTGGGAAATGAAGCATTACATTTTCAAAATTTTACAAATTTTAATATTTAATATTGTTTACCAAGCTGTTTAAAATTAAATTAGTCATGTAATTCTCTCAGTTCTCTCTCCCAACTTTAAGGCATCATAAGGCATTATTATGTTAAATCAACCATAAATAAAATGGCAAATTATATTAAAAAAGAAACTTTTCGTTTTATTTTTTTAATTTTAGGGTTTTGGATGATTTTTTTTATTTCATTTTCAGTTCAAGAATTTGCATTTCCGGACATCACTAGTTTACGATATAACTTTATAATTTTAATTCACCTATTAACGTACCAACGCTTGCTCCCTGCTCAGCACCGCTAACTGGTTTACCTTCACTTTTATACAGTAGGTTTAGCTTTTAAAGCTTCTAATACATTTAAAAATCATTTTTACTTTGTATGCTGCAGTTTTACTTTACATCTTACATGACTGCTGCCAGCTACTATAGGCGCATTAAGTACATGCGCGTCGACCGTCAGCTGTAGTCTTCGTAGTGTGGTGAAGTATAAGTTTTCACAGGAGATGAGAGGCGACGGTTAGTGGACGGAAAGCGACCACCAGTCGAACATACTTGGCACTAGTTTTTAAAGGTCAGCTTGGTGTGTCCTGGGCCTGACACATTGATTTAACTTACAGAAAGCATAATTAGCTGTGCTGAATCAGGCATGTTAAAGCAGCTCTCCTGCGCTTGACTGAAATGACCTGCTGAGTGAACCATGCTGGTGGCTGTGGGGTGACATGTGAGTGGCTGAGGGAGGCTGAGTGTGAAACTGACCGCAGATTTTAAGCGGGGCCTCAAGCTCCAGAAGAATGGGCTGGCTTAGGAAAATCTCTCTGGACTTAATGCAGAGCCCCCGGACCTCCGCCTCCGTCATCTGCACAATCTTCCCTGGGCGACATCCTCGCACTGAGAAAGACAGAGAGAGGGAGACTGTTAGTGGTGCAAGAAGGTAAGATGCATTTCAAAACAGACTATAAAATGAAACTGGAAATAACCTGAGGGAAAAAAAGAAAGTAAAAGAGAGAAACAAATGAAAAAAGTGGGATAAACTTATTACGACTCTAAAAATAACAGCAAAATCTAATGTAACACAGAATGAAATACTGTTTTTTTTTAAAAAAAGGAGAAATCTGCTTTTCCTATTTCACTGGCCTCTGAAAAGTGCTTCTTTCACTGACTGGTAATTACCTTTTCAATAAAGTTTGCTTTTAATGATTCTTATTAATATACTGTTGATGTTATAAGAACTTTATAACTGCATTTCTTTTTTTAACATCATCTGAAAAATGTCTTTTACATTGTGTCAGTTTTTATGATGAAAGGACCTGTTTGAACAAAACATCATGAAATCTGAGTACTGTTATACCCCTGCATACATTACATGGTGTAACTGATATGAACATGCTGTGTAAATGGGATCAAACTGCACTCAGGCTGCTGTATTCTGAACAGGCTGCAGTCTATTAGTAAACGGTTCAGGTAATCCAGCACAGAAACGCATTACACTAATCTAAACCAGGAAGCAGCAAAATCATGAGTCAACTCTGCATCTTTGGCGGATGATGAAACAGCCGTGCAAACTTCCTGAGCAGAAGAAAACCAGGTTGGCAGGATGCAACAGATGTTCGATATCAAACTAAAGCAGTCTCAGAGATTAAAGGTCAAATCATGGTCAAATACAGCAGCGTGAGCTATCGCTGAGTGCGTTTACATGAACTTAATAGTAATCAGATAATGGGAAACTCCAGGTCTACATGAGTCAGACTCATTCAGTAATCAGATTTCTACTTTGCAACCAGCCAATAAACTCACAGAAGGAGACGTGACGTAACTTCAGGCTGCGTTTTTTTTTTAAACATTGCGCCACTTTACCTTAAAATATGAACATACATCATCCAGAAGATCAAGAATATTTAAGTCTTTTATTTCGTTTGGTTTCAGCGTCGCTCCAAATGTGTTTTGCTGCCATCTCTCGACATCCACCATCTGTTCTCGCGCATGCGAAGACTGAGAAATCCGAAAGAAATCAGAGCAAGAGTATACATGCGCTGAGAAATCTGATTACTGAGCTAAAATCAGATTTCTTCATTGGATTTCTAAATCGGAGTATGGTGTTTACATGACCTTTTGAATAATCAGATAACTGCAGAAATCCGATTATGATCAGATTATTGAGTGCATGTAAACAGGCTGAATGTTTCTTTTTTTTTCACAGTTGAACAGTTAAGACTTATACAGTTTACATAAAGCTTCTCAGCAGAGATTAGAATCAGCAGAGTGTCTGAAGAAACATCTATGAGGGACGGGCTAATCCTGGATGAATCTGACTGAACTGCTTGGAGTCAAAATCTACCAATACACAACAGTCCATGTTTAAAACACACCGCTTCTTTCTCGCATTCAGATTGTGATTACCCATAAAGCTTCTCTCCAATGTTATGTTATCACCACAAAATGTCCGTACTTTATACTCTGTCTCACGTTTTGGTCAGAGTTTCTGAGTTTAACCAAAGACAGAAATACAGATTACTGCAGGCACCTAAAAGCTACTGCACACAAAATGAAAAGCAGGCATTTTACACTCTACTCGTATAGATTTAACAGAATAAAACTTTCACCATAATCTAGCAAGTTTATCACGTTAAGTATCGGTATTAACAAGTATTAACTCTTTCCAAATTCACAATTTTCAAACCAAAAGCTACAACATGTATAATGTGTTGAGGCTAGTTATGTTAGCTAAAGCTAAACTCAGGATCAGTATTTATCTTTTTATCTTAAAGACTGAATTGAACACCTTTTTTGCAGTTTGGACACTGTTTTATCCGTCTGATGTGTTTTTGTGTTTTGTTTTGTTTAATTATGATGTTTTTCTTAATATTTTTCAAATAATGCCTTACAAATTTGAATATCAAATTAGTTTGACTGAAATGCTCATGGCCTATTAATGATAACAGAGAAAATATTAATACAGAAGGAAAACAGTCATGTATGTGTTTATAAAATATTGCATACACATAAGAGTGTGTCATTTGTTTTGCAGATAATTTTATACATTCTGGTATTTCTCCTAAACACAGGCACATATTCTCAGTTTTCACATGTTTCCCTCAAGTTATGGGATAAAACTATAAATGAATAAAAAAATATATTTAATAATTCTGTTTGGAGAGGTGCACAGGTAGTCCAGTTTACCATTCCAGGTTCCAGCATCTGAGTACTGAAATCACAATTCGGGCATTCTTTACACTGCATTACAGAAAATCAGGAAGAAAATATACAGACCAGCAAAAAACTAAACATTTTCTGTTCTTATAACCTTGACAAAACCACGCTGGCCCATCTACTGAAGAGAAAAAACCTCATGGAGCAGACAAGTCATTACCACCTACTGCTGCAGCAGTTAGCTCTAGTGTTAGCCCCTTAACTTGTTTAAAGGGGCAGCCTTTATTACTCAGGCACAGTAACAGTTTTATTCTTGCTATTGTTTTTAGCATTCCAGCACCAGAGCACCAGTTCAATGATGTTTAATGGAGTAGAATGAGGTGTCAATATCAGGTGAAAAGCCATTTCGTCCCTTGTGGTTAATAATGTATCTCTTCATGAACTCTTACAGACACTTAAACATTAGAACGAGTCAGAATGCGCAGGCAAAATCACGATACCTTAACATATGGTCCATAATGGGAAAGAATGTTATTTTGGTGTTTTTTGGCCTGTGACGTAATGACTGCATATTCTCTCTCTCTTTGTCTGTCTCTCACTCTCTCTCTCAGAGGGATAAAGCTGTTTAACTGAACAGTGCTCTACATCAGGGCGTGTTTTCTGTAAACAGGAGAGAGACTAAAATAGCCCCAAAGTGAGGTCCTCTTCACGCACTGCCGGCCGATCAGGACGGACACTCGACTCCGCCGGCAGAACTGGAGCACAGCTGACAAACGATGGGTTTGGACAGCCTAACCCCAACACACTCCTCACAACACAACACAACACTACAATGCCCACCGCCACCCCACCCACAGGCCATTCTAAACCACTTAACATAAGTGATAGTTAAGCGAACATCTCATTTATACTTTTGTCCCTCTTCCTCAGCAAAGGCTTGTTTGGTGTCTAAGGTTTGCATCTTTAGGTTTGCACTTGAGCTACAAGGCTAATGAAGCTAACACGTAATGGAAGCTTAGGCCCCACCAATTAGCATCATGCAGACTGTATGACCGCGTGGAATTTTTAGGTAATCTCCAATAGACTTGTTTATGTGGTTTCTGACACTGTATGACACACTATTATCTGTAAACATGGACAAACTGCATCTTTCAGGTAAAACAGTGGTAGCAGCTGTCCTGCAACTGTGCTTCTGTTTATTTTTATACATGTGAAAATATTAATCATGCGAACTGTTCTCAACTCTTCCTTTAGCTCAATGTTTATTTCCTGTCAAAAGGAATGGTGCATAGTTGCAATGACAAGATCATCAAATCCAAATCCAAAACTTGATTCTGATTAGACACAATCAGGACTGAACATGCAATAATCGCAGCTTTTATTCTGGACTCCTATTACATCCTAACAGCAAGCGAATGTCCAAATATAGTATCGCATCACGCTGCAAGTCCTTCAGAATGTCTACACTGGACACGTCAAGTGCGCACAACAATTCATAATGTAAACAAACCACGAACCTATCAGAAAATCAGCTGCTGATACTGATGGAACTGTCCTAAATAGCTAAGCATGTTTATCATTCAGTATTCACCTTTAACTTCAAGCACTCTCACAATTTCTCTCCAGACTGTTTACTGGAAAGTGGATCAGACACAGCAGTGCTGCTGGAGCTTTTAAACACTGTGTCCACTCACTGTCCACTCTATTAGACACCTGCGTGCTGAACAGTATGAGCTAATCATCTAGTCCTTTATCAGTGGTCACAGGACGCTGCCCACAGGACGCTGTTGGCTGGATATTTTTGGTTGGTGGACTATTCTTAGTCCAGCAGAGACACTGAGGTGTTTAAAAACTCCAGCAGCACTGCTGTGTCTGATCCACTCAGACCAGCGCAACACACACTAACACACCACCACCACGTCAGTGTTACTGCAGTGCTGAAAATGATCCACCACCTGTACCTGCTCTGTGAGGGTCTATGGGGGTCCTGACCACTGAAGAACTGGGTAAAAGGGGGCTAACAAAGTGTGCAGAGAAACAGATGGACTACAGTCTGTAACTGTAGAACTACAAAGTGCACCTATATAGTAAGTGGAGCTGATAAAATGGACAATGAGGGTAGAAACAAGGAGGTGGTCATAATGTTACGCCTGATCGGTGTGTGTATATCTATCGATCTATATATATATATATATATATATATATATATATGTGTATGTATTTTCAAAAGTAATTTTAAGCCAGTCCCAATAGTGTGTAATACTAAATGACAGCCAAGAAAAACAAACAAGCTGACAAACATACGAGCAGCTAGGCCATATTCAGAAGATTCAAAGCAGGATCCTGTGACTGACTCATAAATACACTTTCATCTAACAAACAGTGATTCATCATACATATCATTTAATTAAAATCTTAAAGGCTTTAAAACGTACATCAATAAATATTTCACTTTATTCCATGATATTTAATATATTGCTTTGGAAGCTACAAATCTATTAGAACGCAAAAGTTCCAGCATCCCAGCAGGGGTCTTCAGAAAGACAGATCAAAGGAGAAGAACAGACATGGGGGAATGGGAAAATGACGGCAGGGTTTTTTTTTTTTTAAGCCGAGAGAACGCTGCACTTTCTTATCTCAGAACGACACGTGCAGAGAGAGAGAAAGCGAGAGGGAAAGCCGAGAGTTAGGCTGGCATTAAGTCAAGTGTACTGACACAAACACCGCAACAGGGACTCAAATGTCCTGCTGCATGTTACACAGAAGCAACTCAAATACAGAATCACTCTGTACTGTATATCTGTATAACTGTACCTCCACACTGAGGCAATGCAATCGTTTGGCTGAAATCATATTTACTTAGGTTCCAGTCAAAATGACCATTCGGTACAAGTTATTGCTTTTTCAGTATCAACAATAAAAACAAAAAACAAATTTGACAAAACAGTTAAACAGACGCCTCAACAACTAAGTGTAACATTACATTTTTTCAGTATTTAGTGTGTACACTCTTTGCCTTTATTACAGCTTGCCTCTGAAGTTCAGTCTATGAAGTTGGTTGCATTTTCTGCTTCTCACCATCCAAGTAACGTTCAGTGATATTGAGGTCTGGACTCAGTCCCTTGCTCTGAGATCACCAGGAGCTTCTTTGTTTATTTTATTTTGTCTATTTTCTTTTCTCAGCTACATATCCCTTCAGACTCATGGCACTGAGTTATCTCCTTACAGTGGTAGGAAGGACAGACTTTCACATCTGAAACAAGAATGAAGCTCGATTTTCTCCTCTTTTTTGACGATGAAAGCTTTATGTGCTGTTTATCCAATGGTAGCAGTTTTGGTGGTCCACTAATCTCATTTCTCTGTAGCTTTTATTCATTTAAAAACATTTTTTTTTTTTGGAAATTTCTGTTTTTTCACTTACTTACTATCTGATCCCCTCCTAATATGTGCCTCCTGAAAAATTAATAAAGGCTATTTTGATGGGAAATTACCAAAGGGTGCTTTGTGACTTTTGCAACATACTATGCACACAAACAGTAGTCATTTTAAAGCATGAACTCTGTCAGTACTTTTGTCCACGTTTATTCTACTGTCATAGTGTCTGAAACCACATAAGCAAGTCTACTGCATACTACTTAACAACTCAGGACTGTTTGAGGTGAGTGAGTGATGATTTAGGCTTGCAGGATGGGTGACTTCATACTCAAAACATGTCTACAACTATTGAATAGACTTGAAAGAAAAGGGGTAACTGTAAATGAGATTTTTGGCTGAACTATAGCTTCAAACACACTAAGAGTGACGTGTTTTTACTGGATCTGCTTGTATCAGCTAACAGTGAATGTAGTCTGTTATAGAAGACAGAGAGTACAGTTCAGCACCTCAGCCACAACGCTCAGGTTACACTGATAGGGAGGAATCCCACTGGCTGCTATGGCAACCTAACAGCAAATACACACCCTGCACATTCACACACCGAGTAGGGACAAAGTACTAGTACTGTGATTATACCAGAGTGTAGTGAGGAGAACTGGAACTCAGTAATGTCTTCTGGGTTTGTTAAACACTAGAAGGCACTTCCAAGCCAGTCCAAAGTAAATCTATTCCTCTTGCACAAATATAAAAATGCACTAATTTTCGAAAAACAGAAGAGAATATTTCAACACTGCTGTCACATTTTTGAACTCCGGTTTTAGGACGTTCTAACAGAGTCTTACACACACTCTTAACATCAATGAGCGCAAACCACTTCACCCAGACAATGAACTGTTTGGCTCGCCAACCCACCAGCACGTAAAGTGATGCTAGCATCTTACTGCCCAAGACCTGTTTGCTGTAGAAAATGAAAAGATAACCTCTCATTACATTTTTAATGGAATTCATTCTTCTAATTTCAAAAATTTAATTAAGGTCCCCCACAAATTGATAGAAACAAGTTTAATTCTTTTTTTCCTGTTCAGCTGCGTTCACCTCATTCACTGAGGACACCCTCTGGTGTTATACAGTCATATTTTTTATACAATTGGAGAAACAAGAAGTGAACAGGATCCCCTTAAACTCTGACTATACTGCAACACATCGCGACTGCGATGCACCTTGCAATGTAGTAAATCTTCACTGGTGAATCAATCATATATATTTAATTAAAGACCTGCATTATTTTGACCAAAATAATGACTTCTGTTGACTTTTTCATTTTCTCCCATGTGGATTATTGTAATGCATTGCTCACCATTGCTCACTGGCTTATCCAAAAAATGTATGAACAAACTACAGCAAACTACAGTTTTAACCCGAACACAGAAGGATGAACATATTGTCCCTGTGTTGGCAGAACTTCACTGGCTTTCTGTTCAGTACAGACTACATTTTTAAGTTTTTTATTTGTTTTTAAGGCCGTTTGTCTGACTGAATCTGCTCCACAACGATGTCTAAGATCATTAAACACACAAGTTCTGTTCCAAGAACAAAACACAAAATGAATGGTGAGGCTGCTTTTAGCGTATCTTTCCAAACTGTGCAGCTCTGGAGCTGTGATTAATCAATATACATAAGACTAAATAAGCCTTTTTACACAGCAAGATGAAGGAAAAAATAATGGGAGCCTAAAGTCCAGCAGTAATAGAAGAAATTAAAGTCGAGTTAGGTTTTTTCTATTACAGTTACTACTCAGCAATCAAACAGTAATCTTGAGGAATAAAACCTAAAATGAAATAAATGAAAGTCAATTTAAATTTGAAGCCATATGAAGCGATGACTGATCAAATCAAAAACAAAAATGCGAGAGAGGTAGATATTTAGTTAAAAAGTTAAATCACAGACATGCGTTTTCAAATGTTTCTTTCTAATAAAAGAAGTTCCACAGTTTAGAAGCAGAATAACAGAAAAAGATTCTCCAAGGTTTCCTTTGGTTTTATGGAAGGTATTTGCAGAAGGTCAAGACATTCAAAGAGACACACAGGTGCTTTAAGGCCTTGTACAGCTAAACAAGTAAAAACTTTATGATCTATCCTTCTTAGGAAGCCCAATAAAAAGAGCACTACAGTAACCAACTCAGCTTGTACCAAACGCATGATGTGTTTCGATGAATGTATTACTACTTTCTGGCCTTGATAACTAGCATTATATGGGCAGCACTGGGTGGGCACGAGGCAAACATTTGTTCCATGTGATGCTTGCGCATGCACGTTTCAGCAGTGGGTATCAGCTGGTCATTCAGTCAGTCAGTGACTCAGTACGAGACTCTGAATCTCGTAGGCTTGCCTGCTGGGCCAAATGAAACATAAAACTTCTGTAAAAAGCAGTTTACAAAGCCAGGGCATTTTGTTGGTCTGGTAAGTTATCCCTGTTTCCTCTGGATTTACTGCAAAGTCAAGACCTGAAAATCTGTATACAAATAAACACATACAAACACAAACAACAGCACTGAGATAAATCAGGCTATCCTAAAGCAGGACATACTGTAGGACAAACAAGCAGACCAACACATACACATGCCCACATACACTTGTAGAGGTATGTACACACCCACCGACACTGCGCTGCAGAGGCGTGCACCTCTATGCTCACACACACACACAGCTGCCTCGGTCTCTTTCCTGGTTGACCTTGACTTTGGGTTGTACCACTTCAGCTGCTCTGACACAGTCACCCCTCCTTGGTGCCGCAGTAGACAGCTCCACCCAGATGAGGGCAAATCTCCATGGCAACAAGATCAGGTGAGACCAGGGTGAAGGGCGGGGCACATCGACAGGTTGATCGACAGCCTTCTTTGTCACAACCCTTCTACAACAGGTCACACACTGAGAGATGCGCACCTTCTTCCTAGAAGGAGTGGCACTAAATAGGGTTGAATGATTTGGGGAAAAAATCGAATTACAATTAATTGCGATGGGATTTACATGGGATTACTGTGTGTACATCCACATTATTATACCACTAATGCAGAATTTACACACCTTTAAAAGTAACTTAAGTGCAATTAATAACAACAAATCTGTTGTATTATACTACACCAAAAATAGTGTCCGGATTGCCAACCTGTAACTTCACTCCACCTACAAAACAATCACGGAGGATCTGTCCACTTGGTTCAAAGTTACTGTGGAGTGTCTGTAACATGGTAAGATGATCAAATCACATGGATTAATACCAATCCGTAATTTCACAATACCTACATAAAGACAAATGGTCATCTTTTTTGACTGTCGCATCACAAAATGGTTAAAGCCAGAACTTTGGTAATGTTACCATTTCACAACACACACATACTACTACAGCTAGGTAAAGGTTAGTAAAGCTGGCATTTCCTGCGCAGATGCCATGTAAGTAGATCATTTTACACCTTATTAATTTTACAGCAGTTCACGCAAATCCACATGAAATTACATAACGGAAAAAACATAACTATCCAGATACTCTTGTGTAATTGACACGCCTCCTTTAGACCTGGCTGAGCCTACAGCCAACCGTACTGCTCAGGACTACATTTCCCAGAACCCCTAGCTGCAACACATGACTCAGAACTCTCACCGATCCACCTATCAGCACTCTTCATTTATTGATTACACACACCCTTGTTCCTTGTTCCTACTGTTAGTTAGTTTAGTGTATAAGCCCGGGCTTTAGTTTAGTTCATTGTGAAGTATCTTCACTTGTACGTATCAAGCGTTACTGTTACTCTGTGTATGACCCGTTTTCTGTGTATGGCCACGATTCTAGTCTTGCCCCTTTGTACAGCTCTGATTCTCTGGATATCGACCTTCTGCTTGTGTTTACCGACTGTGAGTTTGGATTGCCCCTTTGATATTAAAGCTTTGGACTCAAGCCTCTGCCACGAGCGTCTGGTTCCATTTGCCACCGATACAGTAATACAGGAGTAAAAAAGTTGATAGGTGTGTTTACACAAACTGTACTACTCAGAACTGTATGCAAACCTTTTGAGCATTTAGGGCAGAAGCTACAGAGGTTTCTTTTTTTGATTCTTTACACACAAAATAACCCACACCAGCAGTAACGCACGTTGGAACTATAAACATAATGTGTTTATTATTATTTAATCAATAAATTAATTCTACATTATAGGCTAAAGATATTATTTAGGCTAAAGAAAGCAAAGACAACAAGCATAGCAGGGGTGTCTTTGTATCCAGAGACGCATTACTGAACGCAAACTGTAAACTCTTAAATCGGTGCTAACTTCTAATATGACAACACAGCTCCAAACTAAATACATTTGGGGCGTTTTCTAAATGGTGAGACCTGCTATTTACAAACATCTGGATTAGTTTTCCAGTGTTTGTATTACCTGATGGACTACAGCTACTGTAAACATGAGAACTGAACCTGCATCGTACGCTTGAGCAGTTGGGAAATCGCACAATCGTTCAATATCGCATTTACCATGTAGTTAGAGTAGCTCACAAATAACTTGTGTGGTTAAGGTTAAAGTTAGGTTGCATTGTTCAACCTTAGTGCTGTAATCTATCCATAACAGTAAATACATCACCAGTAGTTCTGCTGTTGTTGCACGTACTGTTAATTTGTAACTTCACAGTTATTAGAGACACTTAACATGAATGATTTCCATAAAACAACTGATTTAACTTATTCTGCAGGGCTGTGGGGGCTCCGTATGGAATGTAGTCGACTACGTGCATGTGCGCGCGTGTGTGTGTGTGCGTGCTTGTGTGTGTGTGTTTGTGTGTGTGTGTGGGAACTGCATTCCACTCCACAGGGCAGCAGTATACATCCATCCAAATTTGGCCTGCACTGTGGGTGGGAGGGAGAGAGAGAGGGAGAAAAAAAGAAAGAGAGAGAGAGAGAGAGAGAGAGAGAGACATGGTGTCCCCTCTGATATTCTTCTCTGCCAAAGTAAAACACTGCAGTGCAGATCAGTGGCCTTCGCCTGCCCTCTCTCTCTCTCTCTCTCTCTTCTTCTCTCTCTTACTTTCTTCCTCTCTCTCTCCTTCGCGATCTTCTTCTCTTTCTCTCTTCCCTTCCCTTCTTTCTCTCTCTCTCTCCTTATTTCTCTCTTTTTCTGAAGGATGACATATTTAATATGTCCCTGCTTGCCCCCCCATCCCCCCTCCGCCCTCCTCCGCCTCCCCCTCTGCTGGATTGACTGTTCCACAGCACAAGCTGTGAAATCCACAACAAATTTAAAATGCACTGTGTCAGCTAAAGTGCATCAGTATTTCTGTGTCATGCTTGTGTGTGTGTGCCTTTTCGTAATGGACATTTATAGGATGAAAAAAGACAGAGAGGACAAAAGAACTGACCTACAAGACCAACAACATGCTCCTGACCCTCTGAAGTGCTTTTTAACAAAGCTCGATTTTCCTATTTTTTTTTTTTTAAACTGAAGGATTTCTGAGATTTAAATGAGGGTTAATAATTATGGAACATATACCTGACCTCACACCCTACGACTGTAGTCTGTGTGTACAGCTGTAGATTAAATATGACTAATAGCATTTTTCTTCTGTTTACTTTATGTTCTGCTAGGTTACTGAGTTCCTTCAAAACCTCAAACTGGAATCTCCACAAACCTGGAGGCTGGTTATGAGCCAATAACACAAAGCCGCTCACATAATACATACGACGCCCCTACGATACACACAAAGCGCTGCACTCTCAGTCTTGTCAGTCAGTGACAGCTAATCTCAGTGTAGCTATGAAAAGGGAACTGCGTAAAACAATCACTGTTAAACATTTTAGTTCTGAGGGGCAATCGCAAGCTGAGCTACAAATGGAAACTGCTGTAATCATGTGCCCCCTTCCCTCGTTTAAAAAAACTACAAACTCTTATAAACCTTGTAAAAATGAAGCAGACACCCTGCCCAGTCTAGCAAATCCAGCAAAACCAGCATGAGGCAAAGTTGCTTTAGCAAACAAAATAAACAACTGCTAACATACAACCTGTTCAAATCACCTGCTGCCTATTCGTGTGTAGACACTTACACATATGGGACATTATACTATTACATACAAGTACACCATCTGTCCAGAATTATCTGGACACTAGCAAACTCTAACTAGCAAACTCAACTTTTAAGTGCACACATTGCTAAAACAAGCTTTTATACTCAACGGAGAAAAGCACTGATCAGTAGAGTAGGATGCTCTGGGGAAGATGAGCCTAAGGTCCATGTCCAATTCCCAACCATCAGCTAGAGGGATATAAAGCAAAGGAACTGCGTTCTCTGCAGGGTTGGAACTCCATGCGGTACCTTGGGAATGAGCTGGACTGATCCAGAACTGATCATCTAAACATCTAACATCGACACCTGACCTCACTAATGCTCCTGTGGATGAAACCAATAAACTGAAATTGAATCACAAGAAACAAACACAGTACTGTGTGTATGTGTGGTTATAGATACACATATATTTATGTACACACACACACACACACACACACACACACACATATATATTAAGGCTGCACGATATTGACATAAAACGTGATGTTCGATAAAGCAGTCGGACATCACGATGACTACTAATTACTATTAAAATAATGTGTCTTTTGCTGGATGCAATTTTTTTTTTTTTTTATAGGTAGACCGAAATCTAACTAACCTCTCTTTAAACGACCCTTTAAACACATAGCAAAACACAAAAATACAAAAGCACCAACAAAATACCAAAACAAAAAAGTTAGTACTCTGCAAAATAAAAAGAAATGAAATACTAACAACTGCTTATGTCACAGCTGTGAGCACATTTTTTGCGCACTGAAGGGCTGAGAAACAGCATTACCTCAACAGCGTTTTCTGTAAAGGCTACAAAACAAAATAAATATATATTTATTTTTCTATATAGGCACACAAGAACAAGCACATATACTTGTTTCGTTTCGTTTGTTTGTTTATTGTGAAGGACTCTGGGGGGACATAAGGTAGCAAGCTTCAGTAGCCCAGCAGGCTAGCAGCAAAACAGGAGAGCCTGAGCCATCCTGTGTGCTGTGTGCTGTCCCCTTTGCTGCACACTGTTTTGAGTTGAATTTGTATTGAAGCTGGATGGTAAAGTTACTCGTCTCCCGCGTGGGAGAGCAGGTTTGGTCCCACCACAGAGAAGCAGGCTTGTAACGGTTTGTGCGGGTAACGTAATGATGTCTCTGGCGCTGCATGTATGCGGTAATCAGAGCTGTTCAGAAACTCATATCACAATAACGATAAAAACAGGATTTATCGTGCAGCCCTGATCTACGTACACACATACCTCACATACACTGGGGATAATGTTTAACACAGCAATGCAGTTTTCCTGGCACCGAAACTTCTCAATGTTAAGCAACAGGTCTGTTCAAACATTCCACAGGAAGCAGCTTTAAATCTGATTCAGAGATTTGCCTAAGAGTGTGTGTGTACAGGAGAGAGGGAGAGGGAAGATGAAGCGAGAGAACGACTGGAACACAGAGACCTAAATGTATACCAATCAGTCTCTTCAAATCTGACTGCCTTATATGGTCAGTGCAGTGGACTGAGGAAGACGGAGGAAGCGGGCGGAGGCTGTGCGTCAGAGAGGAGAGACGATGCATACACAAGAGTTAGAGTTAATGCGTTTAGGCACAGTGAAGCCTCATGTGTGGCAACAATACAGACAGGATACAAACAACAGCAACACAAAACACACTGTAGAGCTGCAGTGCTGGGTTTAAAGGGGCAATTCCACCAACTTTTTCAAAATTTCTGCATAATTAAATGATAAAGATGTAAACAAAGTCACTCAAAAGTGGTTTCCAGATTAAAGATTAAAATGATTCTGAACTTCAGACACCAAACGTGTTAAGTGACCATCTACATGATTTCATGATTCCAGTCCATATGTGGCTTGACGGTCTTGGAAGTGGATTTTCTTCTTTGATGAGCTTCAGTCTCAGTTTGAAATGTTTACCAAACACCTCATACAGGTTAAACCGACCAAAATCAGACGTAGAATTTAAAATATGTCACATATTTTGCTAGTTTATTTATAGTTATGAAATCCAATGTTACGGGGAAACCTCACTATTTTTGTTCTCACTTTTTTTTTTTCACTCCCGCCCCTTGACCTACCGGATCCATCGTTACTAAGTGTTCCAGGACCTTTTGCAAACTAAGCCCTGCTCTGGAAAAACACATCTGTTGAACATGTAAAGAGAATGAATGCATCTGCTGAATATGGAAGGACAAAGTTTTCTGAATGCTGATTTGTCTACTCCACAGTTCTTTTTGCTTTAATGAAAAAGTGAGATGAACGAAGTCTAAATTTCATTAGATGAAGGTTTCTTTTGAAGGAATAATGTGCAGTTATCAGTATCCTTTCACAGGTGTACCTGTTTGCCAGTTTAAATCATGTGATGACATCTAACCAATCAGAACCCCTGCTGGTGTAACTGAGGAGGACCCTAAGACTTAAAAGGCACTAATGAAGCTCGCTGGAAAGAGAGACGAGCACTGTTGCTACACACAGCTCTGTTTTTCTTGGTTGCGTGCGTCTCGTGTTATGGGGTGCTTATTTAGGGCTTTACCCCTAATTTTTATTAGTCAGCCAATCATTCAAAAGAGTAGTTGACTAGCCATCATCACCATGTTTAAAGAAAAACAAAATGAGTGGTCCTGATGTCAATTTGATGGCATTTAGTTAGTAGCTTGCTAAAAAAGGGCTGGTTTTAGTGACAGACACTGTGCTTTAAGGTGTGAGGTGATTTCAGAAGAGATTTTAGTAAGTTTCAAATTTCACTACAGCTCTCTAAATCTAAACCACTCACAGAGAGTTTAAACTGTCTGTGTTTATCTGTGCTTCCATGCTCTGACTTACCAGTCTGATGGAGAGCAAACTACTGTTTATTAGGCTGAATACTCGTACCCATACTGCCAGTAGCAAGCAGATGCATCTACTTACCCACAAGAGAGACAAAGGCCTTTTTTCTGAACCAGAGAAACTCTGTGATCTCCTGTTTTAAGAAGTTGTTCCTAAATTTTGCTTGGAGCTGTAAGTAGCAAGTAACCAAGATTGCAGCTGCAACAAACAGCTATTTTCATAATCGATTAGTTGGTCCATCATGACTTTGTTTAATCGATTAGTTGGGAAATGAACCTGCAGATTGTCTGGCAGTCTGGCAATTATGTTTCATTCAAATAAAATGATTATTCTTCCTTTACAAAAAAAAAAACATACAGCACACACCTTATCTTACTGATATTTTCTAAAAAAAAGGGCTTTTATCAAGGGAAAATTAACAGATTTGCTCCCATTGCTCCCCAAAACTGTTCAGGTATGGAAACAATAAAGGAACAGCACAGACTGATCTTGCAGGGCAGTATTTCTCCTCTAATGATAAAGCAAAAATTAATGTGAACAGGTTCTGTGTGGTTGATAACCACGTGATGAATTATGATATTACAGATCACACACTTATATTCAGTTTCAGATACAGAGACCTAAAGCAACTCATCACACATAAACTGCAATAATCATGCGTATGATGTCAGCGTTTTCAAATATATACCTTTTTATCAGGCAGCCTTCCAATACTACAAGTAGAGTTAAAAAAAAAACATCACTGACCTAAAGCTCTGTTTTCATGTGGAGAGGAGGCTAAAAAACTAAAAACATCCCAAACAGTCAGTGTGCACTACCATACAAGCAATCCTGATAACGGTACAGTTCAGCCAAACAGTCTAGTTTTTCACTTTTGACTGCCGTTTTAATAAGATTTAAGTACCTCATCATGCTGAGTTTCTGCCTTGGATACAGAGCATAATCTCACCCATACTTGTGCCTGAAGGTCGTGCTTCCGCTGAGCTTGGTTTCATATATATCGTACAGGAAACCATCGGTTTAGATGACATTTAAGTAAAGTGTTTTCAAGTTTAGTTTTCGCTTTTCTGGGTCGGTAACTAATTGGTAACGTTCATTGTCAACAATGTTTTTTATCGTCATCACCGGTAATGTTGAATAGTTGTTGCAGCCCTAAACCACATTTTCGTGTGTTTGTCGGCCGCTGCTCCACTCTATTTAATTCAAGTCTAAATCCGCTAGACGGTCTGTGATTATTCATTCTGCGAATCAGCTAAGCACCCCTGCGCCTGCACTTCAGCGCAGTTTTATGCAGCTTGCAGTGCAACTAGATCTATCTTGTGTAGCACTGCCACACTAACCAAGTACTCTGGACTGATTTCTGTTTTCTATTCCTTCCTATTAATTGTAGCAGAATAATACTGAGCCTCAAGTATCACGATGACATGTATTGTGGTGTGTGAAGTGATTCCCACCCCTACCAAAAGTACTAGGCCAATTAAGTCTGATTTGTGCTTAGTAAATACTGCCGATTTACAATCAGATTTGTATGTGTCTTTGTCTAAAATTGGCCTTCATACCCTCTGAAATATCTCTGCGTGTGCAGAGGGATGTAATGAGCCTCTTCTTTCCACGACGGGCAGCAGTCCCAGCCTCCTCCACACGCACACGCAGTGGAAAACTCTGACCCCTCGACTGGCTCGTAAGGTTTGTGGCGTTTTGTCTGAAAATGGAAGCGAGTGACGGCTTTTCTGCCTTTCACTGTTTATGGAGTACCAGCTGAATAGCCCTCATTGTGAGAGCATGTGAGAGAGAGAGATGTGGTTTAGTGACAGTTTCTCAGACTAATGGCATTATGTTGCATCATGGCACCAGCTTTGGTGCCAGGGAGAGAAAACGGCAAAGAAACTGACGCACAAACAAACAGAGGAATGTAAGACAGCACAAAACAAACAGATTAGGAACAATTCTCAAATGGACGGGTGTTTCTCCAACGGATCATATACAGTCCTATGAAAGTTTGAACACCCCCGGTCAAACTGCATGTTACAGGTTTGTTGATTTGTGAAAATAAGTACAGATGCACTACAGGAAACAAACCTAAATATTTTTTTTTAAATGTTGCTAATTTTAGAGCACCTTTTCTTTATTTGCTGGCTTTAACATGTTACACTTTTTCCCAAAATGTCAAAGTTAGCAAACAGTCTATAATTGTTCATTAAAATGTGCAGAAATGTGTTTTTTTTCCTATTCACACTGTTAGAAAATCAACAACACTTAATTTAAACAGGGACATGCAAACGTTTGCACATGACTGTACGTAAAAACCACTAGTATGGTGTATAACTGTCAAAACATTTTTATTGTAACTACAGCAAAATAATACTTCATCATTTGTTTGTCACTTATGTGAAAACAAGTCACTGTCCAAGTAAAGGGCCCATTAGGGCTGTTACTATCAATTTTATTAGTAATCAGGTAATCTTCCAATATTCTTGATAATAAATCAAGTATTCCTTCTTTCTGATCTAATAAAAAAAGAGCTTAACTGAACAACAGCAACCCATGCATAGTGAGGATGTACTACTATAGGAATCATGCGCTGGTATCAGTATCTGCTATTTTTCATATACACACAGCCACATGCAGCCCTGGTCAAATTATGTGCTGTTGATTTTCTAAGACCAGGGTCCTTCTGTGTGGAGTTTCCATGCTCTCCCCGTGTCTGCGTGGGTTTCTTCCGGGTGCTCCGGTTTCCTCCCGCAGTCCCAAGCCATGCAGTCAGGCCAACTGGAGAAGCTAAACTGGCCCTCGGTGTGAGTGTGCGCGTGTGAATGTGCATGTCTGTCTGTCTGCCCTGTGATGGACTGGCAGCCTGTCCAGGGTGTATCCTGCCTTCCCCGCCCAGTGAGTGCTGGGATACGCTCCAGCAACCCCATGACTCAGGGGGATAAGCGTCTCAGTGATGGAAGCACCCCCAGGTGGCTGCTACAGATCCATCATAAATCACAACACAACCCTTGGTTAATGATTAATAACTGATAAGAGTGCTGACCAGGTTAGAAACAACTGGCATCGCGCCCATCAACTGACAGAACGGAGAGGCTTCATGAGCACGACCTCACGGAAAGGCAAAGACAGACTGACTATTAAACCTCACGTCAGGTCAAACCTGTTTGTTTGCTTATGACGTAAACATTATCAAAGTTTTACACAGAAACTAAACTGCAAAAGCAGCCTGTTCTGAATTCACTGTTTCTGTGATGTCATCAAAACCAACACCGCTTTACATATCCACATACTGAGCCTACAGCCGTTTAGCTCCACCCATTCATGCTGAGGTTAAAGGGAGCGTTTCATTCTATACAGTCTTTAGTTTACATGCAGTTTAGCACTAACTGATCTAATTAAAACCCATTAAACTAGAAACATGCATTTCCTGAAGTAAACACAGAACGGCTGAGCAGCTTAAAGGGTCCCACTTCCTGCTAGATAGCTAAGTGGTTGCTAAGGTAGTACAGGTGGTTGCTATGGGGTTTGATATTGTATCCCAGGCGGTTGCTAGGCGGTTGCTATGGTGTCCCAGGTGGTTGCTAAGGTTTTGCTAGGTGGTTGCTTTTGGTACCCAAGGTGGTTGCTACGTATCCCATGCGGCTGGTGTTCCTAGGCAGTTGCCATGGTGTATGAGATGCTATTATCTTTTGGTAATAAATTTCATGCCTTGTTTTGAAAGCTGCCACTGTTGAACTCATGCTTATGTGAGCTGAGTATCTATTTTGATGCTTAACAACTCATCTGAACCACTAGAACAGTTAAGCTTTATAATAAATATTGCACTCTGGGAAAAACCCAGAGAGTGGGGAATGTTCTCTACCACAGCCTAATGCTTATTAAGGCCTTTAATAATCCACTGTTTTTACAGTATAAAATGGAATAAAACATTATGTGAACATGTTATTTAATATAATTTGGCAAGCTGTTTATTTGGCTTAGTTTTAGTAATATTAGTAACATTATTGTGTGATTATTGGGTGGTTATTGCCTTTGAGGCATCATCTGCGTTCATTCAAAAGCATAAATCAAAACCATCAGAAAAATGTATATTAAAAAAAAATCTTATGTTTTTTCATCTAAGTGTGTCTTGAATTCTGGTTACGGTCAAACGTTCTTTTTTCTGTAATATTATACGAGTATCACATATAAGAGGTTTTTTCTGTTTTCTAGTACATAAAACAACAGTGTTTACAGAGGACTTCATGGAAAAAAATACCACAACAAAATGCAGGATATTAGTCCTTTTAATAAGTATGTATCACAGCTAGTTCAAGTAAATATTTAAAAGACACATGCATGCAGAAAGAGGAACAAACTACACTTTATGGGTGTCTGTGCTATATGACTGCATGCTGTACAGGCCAGCTGGCAGGCTTAGAGGCGTTACATTGTGCGTATGTGAGAAACAAACAGAGCTGCCGCTGTTGTTTTATAATGTGGACGGGGTGAACGAGCTAAAATACAACATCAGGGCCAACTGACTCATATAAACACAAACTCAGCTGCAGTAAACAGAATGAAAAGCAGAGGGGGGAGAGGGTGGTATTTAAGGGAACAAACTCCAAAGTTAAAGGGGAATGCCATCAGTTTTTCAAATACATTCTACACAATTAAGTGGTACAGATTTAAACCAAATCATATCTGTTCGTGTGAAACTGCAGAGAAACGTACCGACTCTCTTTACAATGCTGCTCATAGGAACCGACGGGTTGCGGATGTCGGTTTGCTGTCCAAAACATCCAGTGAACCAGTATGTATGCATGTGCTTGTACAATACATCAGGCCACATATTTGTAATCACTTGATGTAATAAACGCTTTGGACATCTGTGGCCGGTTGCACCAGCTCAAACGTAGGCTAGTCGTTACGTAAGCTCAGGTTTGTGCATTGCTAAATCAGAACAGGCTGCACCACAAACTAGTTTTAACGTTGAGCTCACTAGTCACTGAATATTTACAGTGCCAGGGAATCCATCAGAAACCACACAGAAAGCAGAGAAAAACCAAAAACATGACTTTTTTGGGTACAGCTCGAATCACTGCCCTGGTTTAAACTCGGAGCATGAAGCTGAACACCCACAGCTCCAGCTCAGTGAGACGCAGCAGCTGCCCAAACAGCTAAACTGAGGCTGCCGCTGTGTCGATTATCCAGAAATCATCACTCAAAAAGCTGTGTATGTGGTTGTTTCAGGGAACAGACAGTGGCTGTAGATAATTAGCTGTATTCAGTTTAACTTGCACACATCATTCTCTTCTATGCTGGATATTTTTTCCATTGAAAATCGCGTTTCCAGGACAGTGGGTTTACTACTAGTGTTAACTAGTAGGACATAGTAAAGACTTAACATACAAACTTAAGTATAAACTTACGCAACACTGGAGCAACCCAGTCCTGGTTCCCTTCACTACAAGTGTGTCCTATACCAATCTGAATGACTGGTTTTTAATGAGGGATGTGCACGGGTACTCAGGCACTCGGTTAACTGTTGGAGGTGCTACTATTCGATCACTATTCGAGTATTTCTTGCATTTTATCACAGGAAGACAGGGAGAATATACAACCCAAAAATGCAGATTTCACGTTTTAACAGAACGGTAGAACGTGAAGGTTTTGCTCATATTTTTGAGTAAATATGTTACACTATATTTTGCTACTGTGAAACACGAGTGCCTGAACGTGAGGACTCATTGGCCCAATCCCATTTCACCCCTTGCCCCTACCACTTAGCCCTTAGCCCTCTGTTTCGCGCGTCCACGTCTAGGGTTAGGGTGTCTCGATTTTTGTTGAGATGGAGGGGTAGGGCGAAATGTTAGGGCTACATGGCCCTCCAAACGGAGTGTTATTAGAAAAAAAGAAAAACCGGCAAGATGGCTGTGCGAGCGACCAAAGAAACCCACAAATGTGAGAATTTTCTCCGTTAAAAAAAATTACGATAACCATTGTAGTATCTTAGTTTAATGTCGTTTCAATGTATTATGGTCGTTTTCTTTATAACAAGCATAAAAATCGCTAATAGCATGCTAATGTTTCGGTAGCTAGCTAGCTAACTTTCCCATTCCACCTTAAATAGTCCATCAGTTCTGACGCCTGAAGCGCCAGAATGTAACTGCTGCACTATTTAAGGTGGAACGGGAAAATCTGAGCAAGAAGCTGGTGAATATCTGACTTCAGCTTCATATCACCAAAGATTTAGCAGTGCGTGATAATAAATAATTGCCCCCTCTTTGAAAGCATATGATGCCCTAAATGTAACCAAAGCCCAGCAGTGAGGATCCTGAACTTTTCCCTTCTCTGCTAACACTGAAGACGGACCAGGTCGCCTACAGAGCACCGCTAGTAGCCTGTTAATGAAGCAATGTTTTTTTTTTGTTTTTTTGTTTTTTAATTTGAGGGTCCCATTTCATAGGGCAAGATTTCAACCACTCCGTTCCAAGGGGTTAGGGTGACACTCGAAAACAAGGGGTAGGGGTAAAAAGAAGAAATGGGATTGGGCCATTGTTAAGGATGTGACTGAGAAGCAGAGATAGTGTGACATTTATCTCTAACTAGGCTGGACTGAAACTGGGTTCAACATATGTCTCTGAAAAACTTCATTAACCAATGAAGAGGAAAAACACCTGTAGAAGATGAAGAGTCTCCATTAGCATCCAGTGTTGCATGGCTAGATGTAGGTTTAGCTCATTAGCTGATCTGAGCCATGTTCTGTTTTCTTACTCATCCGATACGAAATCCAACTGATTTCCTTTGGCTCTTTTTGAATAATTAAAGACATTTTCAAACGTATTCCTCTGTGTGAAGCTGAACCTTTTGTGCAACACCGGTGCTGTCACCTAAAAGGGTAAAAACAGCACTACAGTAACTTTCGCCAAAATCCGTGTTTTCTTTTCTGTGCTGTTCTGTTTCTTTTCCAAAGTTAAGCAGATATCTGCTCAACAACTCTCACAGTAATATGAATAACTAAATTAGGCGGAATGCACATGCCTAATCTTTATAGTTGACACTTTAAGGCCCAGCCACTCCGAACCAGTGCTAATGAAAATGACAAGCACTCAAACACACCACACAACTCAAAAGCTCTAAAATCACAGCAGCACAGAAAGAGAATGCACAAAACATGAAAAGCAAAAACAGACAGTACGCAGATCCCCCGCCACTCTCGTCCCTTGTGACAACAGGACATGGAGTATGTTTACTGTACAAAAGGACGTGTCCCAAAAACAACTGTCCCTGCACCCTGGTGCCCTCAGAGTGAGGGGAGATGTCACTGGAGAGGAGCGTGGGCGATTACTAACAGAGACAGCTGGGCCTGCTGACATTTACACAGAGAGACAGGAGAGAGAGAGACAGACAGACAGAGAGAGAGTGAGTGAGTGAGTGAGCGAGAGAGCCCTGCAGCCATTTGAGAGGTGGAAGTCACTTCTATCACACAGACTGACTGAATTATAAGGACTTCAGAAGTGCTTTTGTGAGAGGAAACTCAATGAACTTTAAGTGACAGTTTGGCATAATTCAAATATCTCTTTTGCCCAAATGTAGCTGGTAAGCCAAGACCGTCGTGTAGGACAGCTGCTAACAATTATTTAGTAATCAATTAATCCAAAGATTTTGTCAATGCATTGATTAACTCTTTAACAGGCCAAAAAGTTTTATTACACACTTCTATAACCTAAGAATAGCTCCACCAGTTTGCACTGAAGTCCCTGAAGTTACTGAATAATAAGCCTTAGTATGTAATAAGCTTGGGTTTTTTTAGGGGTTAATCTAAATACTTCATTTTAGTTAAAGTAAAAAGGTTATAGAGCAACATAAAGTGCACTTAAGTTGTATTTTTTCCAGCAACCGCAGTTCCAACTATTCATTAAAACAAGCGGGATATTAAGTAACACCATCCAAAGCCATGCTGTTTCCTTCTATGCACGGAATTCCTTCCCACGCAAAACACAAACGTGGGCTTAAAGGGGAATTCCACTGTTTTTTCAAAATTACTGCATATTTCAGACGTTGAGATGTAAAGTCACTTGTGGTGGGCTGAAGTGAAATGCTCTGTTCTAGAGAAATCTAGGCTCAGATTTATTTACAGTGGTGGTGACAGGAACCAGGCATCACAATGTCTACAACACAAGACATTTCATTTACTATCCAAAACCACCTACACCTGTCTTCTGAGTTTTATATGTAATGATGATGGTAAAATAGTGGTAAAATCTGCAAACACTAAAAAACAATATTTCTTTGGGGACTGTTTTGACTTTCAGCACCCTGCGTGTTTCTCTCTGCCATGAATAGATTTAAAAACTAGATTTAAGGCCAAGACTGTCTCAAAACTATTCAAAAACAAAGTCTCAGACATCAGGCTGTGTCCTCATAACCATTTCATGTAATAACTTCCCGTGAGTGAGCTTTTGGACATCTGGTTTCTATCACTACGTGAACAATTCTGACTCTGTACGTTTCTCTAGAACAGAGCATTTCACACCAAACCACTCTGAATGACTTTGATTACATCTTAGTAACCATTAACCATTAGTTATGCAGAAATTTGAAAAGTCGGTGGAATTCTCCTTTTAAGCAATCTCTACTAGGCTTGCTTATGTGGTTTCAGACACTGTATGACAATGTTATGTGTAACACAGATGAAAATGTGTCGCAAAGCTACAAACAGTAGCAGCCGTTCTGAAGTCTGAATTTTGTCCAGACTTTTGTTTATAACTAATAAAATTAAGGCAAGTCATTAGATTTTTCATTCAACCATTGATTGTGTTTAGCCATTTCAACACAACACATACAGACAAACTCCGGGTTTATTACATTCTAAGGCGTATTATTCAGCAACTACATGGAAAACAATGCAAATTCTTAGGTTTTATAGCAGTTAGTAATAAAGGTTTGGACCTGCCATCATGTCCTGGTCATAGAAGACAAGGGGGTTAAACTAAGCTGGTGAACGCTGTAACAGAAGCTCAACAGCTTAGAAATGTCCAGATTTTGTAATGATAATTTGATTATATTTGCACTGCAATTTGTATTTGTGCACAACAACGTTACAGCATTGTGATACAGCAGGCTGAAACAGGCCTATTCTACTTTCTGTAAAATGGCCTGTTTATTTACTGACCTGCCAAAGCACTACAAGTCTAAGTGGTTGTGGTAAACGGAGCAGTGGTGGACACTCTATGCCTCAGGCAGACGTCCAGCCCCCCAGACCCCCAGAAAAGCCATGAGTCGCACTTCTGTGTGTGAAACAATGAACAGAGGCTAAAATGGTGGGAGGGAGTGGAGGGCGGTGACCCAGCCTGGACCATTTACTGCTGCGCTCGTTCTAACACGGTCAGTGGAAACTCAGAGAGAGAGAGAGAGAGAGAGAGAGAGAGAGAAATGTTGGTGTTATTATTGCCACTTCTAATATCCATTACTTTCTAATATGGTTGTTAGACCTCACATTTTGCTTACAGTTATTGAATATTACTCACAATATTGAATATTATTATTATTATTAATGTTACTCGAATATTTCATTTTGTTTTATTACTTTCTTGTTTTATTTTTAATAATACTTTTTGCAGTGCAATCATTATTAAAATGAGTACTTTATGAGCTCCAGTCTGTTGGATGTACTGTCCGATATCTTCGTCACCACTGAGGATACAATACAGTACATTGTACTGTTACACTCCTACACTGCTTAAGCACCAATTTCACTAATCCCTAATTCAAGCGTACTTAACCGGTAAAGCGATTCCGATCTTTAAAGGGCCCATTTCTTGGAAAACCACATTTTCTGACTTTGTTGTAACAAGAGTCTGATGTACTATTTAAACACTGATCAAGTTTCATGTACTTTTCACTCTCCTGTCTGTTCAGTGTTCATATATGAACACTAAGCTGCAGAAACAGCCCGTTTGAAATTCACTGCATTGTGACGTCACAGAAAACAAACCATTTACATATATGCGCTTATTCGGCCTACTGCAGTTTAGCCCCGCCCATTTACAGTGAAGTTTAACTGTTTTGGGTACGTTAAACTTTAGATGTAAACAAGGAAAAAGACAAAATACAAGAAAAATGTAGGATGTGGGCTCTTTGACTAGATCATACCAACTAAGTAAACAAAAGTATAGACAAAATTCAGGCTTCATGATGTCACACAGTGTCAGCTACCACATAAGCAAGTCTACCTGAGATTACGTAACAACTCCACACGTAGGGACGTAAATGTACGTGTACTCGTCCCCAACATGCCTCGGTGCATGAAGTCATGTTGAGCCTATGTGAGAAGATCAATATAATGTGGAACCAAATTTCAGAAGTGCTAGTTCCACTCTAAGCTCTACGCCATTAGCAAAGTTACTAAAGCAACTGGCCTTTAAATTTCATTGGTTATGCTCCCATATACAGCAGCAGAGGACCCAGGCTTCAAGTATTTATTAAAAGAGCTCGAGCCTCATTACAGCGTTCCATCTCGAGCACACGTAAGCCATCCATGGTCCCTGCCCTTCACAGGCGTACAACAGCAGCGATCGAGTACTCTAGTTGTCTGCTGCAGCCGCTGTTGCACTACTTAGTAAAATGCTACTTGGCTGTATTGGTTGTCAAGTTTCATTATTTGTTGTTCTTTTTATTTTGTGCTGTTATAAGAGATGCTCTTCAGTATTGTAGCTGATTTTGTAGCTGACTGACCTATGCGAGAGTGTATGTTTACATTTTACCGCCTACCACAACAGGCTGCACCAACCACCTCAGGGGCGACTATACAACACTAGGTGGAACAAATGGTAACTTGCACTACTGTCTGTTCAAAATAGATGAAGAGAAAGCCAGCCTCATACATTTGGGCTTTTTTGTGGCTTTTGTCCTGTCATACTGAACTCGGACCGAACTGTGATGTCCAAACTGCGATGTCTATGTAAGTCTACATCCCTGTCCACACGTAGCAGGCATGCAGTTTGCATGATGCTAAATTGCGTACTAGTGGTGTAATGGGCCATGGATAATCTGTGATCCGTATGGATCACCCCTCACGGTTCAGTACGCATGTGAACCGCGGATCAATTGCCAAAACAAACAGCGTTTTTATCCGTGTTATTATTAGTGGAAATCGCGAAGAGACAGAAATGACAACACACAGGAGTTCTAGCTCAACTATTAATGTGTGTCAGTATCATATTTTACCATTTACAGAAGTGTAAGAAAGTTTTGACGCTTCAGAGAGCTGACTGCTCTATAGCGTCTGATACGAGACAAGATGAGAGGCACACACGCTCTCTCGCGCTCGAGGCTGTGCTCTTCGCATTGAATGGCCTACGACAGCATTTTGGGCCACTGTTAATAAAAAAACAGGTTGACTTCAAGAATGAAGTCGTAATATTTCAAGAAAAATAGTCACGATATTTGGAGGATAAAGTGGGCTAACTGCAGAAGGGCTGCCATAACGCATTGGGGTCTCGGTTGCTGTACTGACAACAGCAAAGACGCCGAGCGTGCTGGAGTTCCACACACTTCTGTCTCTTTGTGGATCGATCATTTTGATCATCTTTCTCATTGTCCGTGAAACTTCATGCCCTCTTTGAATGGCACAGAGTTGTAGCCACCAATAGCTGTGCAGATGACCCTGCCTGCAATCCTCCTTCAACAAAACAGACAGACAGTTTCCTCCGATTTTGTTTGGTTGTTTCATTGGCCACAATATTGCGACCCTTCCTGCTATTAATGCCACTTTCATGTCATAATTCTATGACTTTTTTCTCAAAATAGTACAACTTTTTTCTCGAAACATTACGACTTTATTCTCAAAGTCCACTATTTTTATTTTTATTAACAGTGGCCCTAAAATGCCGTCGTAACAGCCAAATCCAATTCGACTGACAAAACTTTGATTCGCGTACAGCCCTACATAAAATGTTATAATGTTTTATTTAGGGCTGTACGTGCACTGAACTCGGACTTAAATGAAAACATATTGTTTTCAACATGTTGTTTTCATTTAAGATCATGGGCAAACATTTAAACTTTTCTTAATGTTCTTGTCCAAAGTTAAATTTGTCTTACTATTCTGATCCAAAAAACGATCTGATCTGTGACTCAAAAACCGTGAAATGATCTGATCCGTGAGATCTGTGATCCGTTACACCCCAATTGCCTACATAAGCTTCCATTATTTGCTAGTTACTTCAGCCTCATAGCTCCAGCACAAATCTAAAGCAGTAAGCAAGTCCTGGCTGACTGACTACATTTGAGGTAGGAGGGAAAATTCTGTACATGCAAGTTTTTGCCAAACTATCTCTTTAAACTGAGAGAGAGCCATCACTTCACTGAACATCTGGAGGTTCTACGCAGCGGTCTGGTAGCCTCAGAGCTAAATCATTCTAGCCAAATATGTGAGCCTGATCTTCCTCTTATTTACTCTTTCCTCTCCCGCCCTATCCCTCGCTCTGTCAGTTACGTAAGCGCAGCTCTGGGCCTCGCCGAAGCCAAGCCTCTTCACTGTGAAGGAGCCACGAGTGGAACTAAACAAGAATCGGCATTTTTCTGTGCAGAGCCTGACATCACTGTTTACATTACGAGCTAAAAGCTCACGCGCAAGCTGGTCTGAGCGCCTTTTCTGGTTTGATGGGTGCCTCCACGTTCATCATGTTGGAATGAACTGAGCATCAGATTAACTAGGCTTTCTTGTGAAGCTTGTCTGCTGCAGCCGCTGTTGCACTACTTAGTAAAATGCTACTTGGCTGTTCTGGTTGTCAAGTTTCATTATTTGTTGTTCTTTTTATTTTGTGCTGTTATAAGAGATGCTCTTCAGTATTGTAGCTGATTTTGTAGCTGACTGACCTATGCGAGAGTGTATGTTTACATTTTACCGCCTACCACAACAGGCTGTACCAACCACCTCAGGGGCGACTATACAACACTAGGTGGAACAAATGGTAACTTGCACTACTGTCTGTTCAAAATAGATGAAGAGAAAGCCAGCCTCATACACTTGGGCTTTTTTGTGGCTTTTGTCCTGTCATACTGAACTCGGACTGAACTGTGATGTCCAAACTGCGATGTAAGTCTACATCCCTGTCCACACGTAGCAGGCATGCAGTTTGCACAACGCTAGATTGCATACTAGTGGTGTAATGGGCCATGGATAATCTGTGATCCATGTGGATCACCCCTCACGGTTCAGTACGCATGTGAACCGCGGATCAATTGTTTCTGACAGTGTGTTACATTTTGTGGAATTCAGTAATTAAGATGTAAACAGTGTCATTTAGAGCGGTTTGGTGTGAAATGCTCAGTTCTAAAGAAACGTGCCGAGTCAGAATTGTTCACAGTGGTGGTGATAGGAACCAGACATCAAAAGAGTTAAGATTTTAAAGAGTTAAGAGTTAAAAGTTCCCACAGGAAGTTCAAATAAAGTTGCCATGAAATGGTTATGAATTTGCTGCCAATATGTGGCTCCCTAGTTTCAACTTGATGTTTTATGTGTACAGTTTACACAGTGGAAATCGGTGTGGTATGAAACTAGTCTATAAGCTAACTAACGAAGCAAACCTGTCTTGGATGAGCAATTAAATTTGGAAAAATCAGGACAATTGTGTAAATATGGTTTTTCACCAAACTACTTTCTTCTTCTTTGGGACTTTACATTGAAATGTATCACTGTGTGCCACTTTGGCTTCTTCCTTTGTTTTTCTAATGGTTGTTTTAACTCAGGCTCATTTATAACAGCCTGTGCGTGTGCATGGCTCAGCATGCACGTGACTGTTTTTCATCTTAAGTTATCTCCAACGTGACCTCCTGTAACTACCATGGCCATAATAGACTCGTTTTACCACTCTAGGGAGAAACAGACCTGGCTATTTTGAGGCTATCCTGTATTTTGCTGCAGATCGCTGCTGCCCAGGACGTGCCCAAATAAGGCTGTGGGTGAAACAGAGGTTCTCATGCTCTGCTGCTGTCTCCAGGCGTCTTCCAGCACTGAAGGTCACCTACAGACTCGCCTCGGCTCAATACAATCAATCGAAGCAGACAGAGCCGGGTTAATGTTTGCAAACACAAAAGCAGCGTAACACAGCAAAATGACCGCTGCAGTGAACACTGTAAGGCTAATACAGCAATGATCATGAATGAACATACGGTAGGATCCAAAAGTCTGAGTCTGATTGTATTTTGCTTTTCTAAATTACTACAATTTTTTCATCACAGTCTTAGTATTTAATATGCCCCCGTTTTGCTTTATTGACAGCGTGCTCTAAAGCAGGCATGGACTCCACAAGCTTGATGAGAAGATCAAATCTACCTGAAGGTCATCTAAGCATGAGCTTAAATGGAAGAGATGAGGCTGTAAACAAAGATGTAAACAAAGTCATTCAGAGTGATCTGATGTCAAATGCTCTGTTCCAGAGAAACTTAATGAGTCAGAACTCTGCACAGAGGTGGTGATAGGAACCAGACGTCTAAAAGCTCTCTGCCTGTTGTCAGACAAATTGATTTATGATAGTTTTGAGAAGGTTTTAATCTATTCATGGTGGCGTGGTACATGTGTACATCTTTGTAAGACAAAATAGTCCCCAAAAACATATTTTTTCAGATGTTCCACTACTTTACCATTATCAGCATTACATATAAAAACTCACAAGATGTATAGTTTCACTAATGGTTTTGGATAATAAAATAAAATGGCTATGTTCGTGTTGTAGACATTGTGACCCCTGGTTCCTATCAGCACCACTGTAAAGAAATCTGAGTCAGTAAATGTCTCTATAATAAACAATTTCACATCAAACACTCTGAATGACTGTTTACATCTCAGCCATTTAATTATGTAGAAGTGTTGAAAAATGAGTGAAATTCCCCGTAACAGAAGCAGAGTTTGTGTCTTATGCTCTGTCAATTTATTATTTTAATCTTTTTTAAGTTAAAACAACAAAAATGCAAATAGAATTTGTGCAAAAAATGTAAAAGTTAGTCAGTTAGATGCAATTTAGAACTGGTTGGGTCAAACTAAAGGTCTATCTGGAGTTCTGAAATTTGAGGTTCAGTTTAGTCACTTTTTGAGGTAACTTGAATGAATTAAGTTTTTCCCTTTTTTCAAAATTATACATGTATAGTTGAATACACTCAGTTTTTTAAGTTTTTACGTTAACAGACAAAGTATAAATATACATCACATAAACGATACTGTTGTAAAAACTTGAGCTTTTAAGCTGAAGTAACTACTATTGTTTATTAATCCTCACATCACTGACATAATTATGATGAAGTTGAAGTTGAAATGGACAAGAATACTCTTCCAAAAAGTATTTTCAAAACTCGACTTTGAGAAAAACTACTAACATAGTAACAATTTAAGTTGTTTCACTATAAACAAACTAACTACTCAGCAGAGACACTGAACAGATTCATGGCTCAGATACCTAAAACATGTGAAGTCCATTAAAACTTAACCTTTACATAATATTTTAAAGTGTTGTTTGTTTGAAAACGACATCTGAAGGGAAAAATAAGAGCTCATAAACAGAAATCACCATTACGGGTGACTCTGCCTCATATTCTCTCATTACTTGACTGTTTGAGTCTGTTCTCGTATTTTCAATCAGACAGTACAAACAACCTGCCTGGATTGACTAATCCTAATTACCTAATTGCAAAAAAGTAATCATAACTTGATTATTTAAAACAAAGAACGTCTTTCAACGTAGATGTCTTTGCGTGATTGCGTGGGCTGCCAGGCCCTGGATGAGCTGGCTGGGAATAACGTATTTAGCACATATTATATAGTCACTGATACAGCCAATCAAACAGTTTTCTCACATATTAGACATTATACACAAGTTCTTGCTTCTGAAATGAAACATTTATGTCACGCTTTAAAAAAATAAAGGTTTTTAAAAAGGTTCTTTGGTGCGATGCCACAGAAGAACCGTTTTTAGTTAACTAAAAACCTTTCAGTGAGAACCACTTTTGTGTGAATGTGAAAAACTCTCTGAAAGTTAAAAAACCTTCACAAAATGTAAATGTCCTGAGAGAAACCCTTAACCTTCTCTTAAGGCTCACTAAGTTTGACTAAGTTTGTTACAAAAGATTGTGATAATTCACTGTAATTGTATCTGTAATACTACATAGCCTCTCCTTACTTTCACTGTGTACATGTGGGCCTAATTTATGCTGGTAAAGGGACTCTTTGGTGTCCGTTTTGTTTTGGAAGGGCACAGACTGGAACGCTCTGAGGGCATTCTGTTTTGGCGGACTATCAGAAAGAATAATTGGGTATGGTGAAAGTGATGCACTTCATGAACATAGTTTTGGAGCTCCGTGATAAGTCGAGTAGTGGGAAATAAAGCAGCTGGGCTGAAAGAATAATCGTTTTTATATGAAATCACAATTTGAAAGACCATCAGCTGCAATTTCAACAACGTTTTATGCTTTAAATGGGGAAAAATAGCCTTATAAATGACCAGTCACAGTTCCAGATGAGTTTCTGTGAGTTTTTCAAATAATCAAGGTCTTCACGTAATCCAACAAAAGTCAATTATTTGGACAAAACAATGAGGGTCAGACTTTAACCCCATCAAACAGTGATTCACCAGAGCATTTTTAATATATTAAGTGTATCGCAATCACATATAATGTGATTGGAGAACGCAAAAAAATGATACTTGCTTTAGCAGTGTCTTCTAGAACGTCTTCAGGCAGTCAGTGGAGAAACGATAAAACAAACAGTCTGATCACACGGTTAGACTATTTACTAAAGAATTTAGTGATCCACCCAGCACAATTTACATTTCTTGACCTACAAAAAAATCGCCCACACAAGCACATTACATAATCAGTAACTGATAAATGTCCTCCATCGTAAGAAATGGCAGGGGATCTAAATTTTTTTGGAACAAGATTAGAGACCTCTCCAAACTTCCTGTTCTCCAGCTGACCACTGTTCCCTGGCCCTCCCTCCACTGCCATAAGCAGCCTGGCATCCATCAGAAAACGCAGCTGAAACTAGATTTTTCCTGGCTAGTGTGTCACCATAGTTGTAGTCTATTTAAATAAAGAACTGAAAGTTGAGCAACTAATTGGTTACTACGCTGTAGTACTATACACACTACTAGCATTGCTAGTATTGTATCAGTATGCATAGACTAGTTTTACATATATTACATACGTAAGATGTTAAATTATATACAATAGAGTACATATACATTATGTATTTATTATGTTGTATTATGTATGTAGTAAGTATACTCACGATGTACTCGCTTATTGTTGTGTTACTGTAAAATATACTGTTCAGAAGTTTGGAAATCAGCGTCTGATGAACTGAATGAATTGAATTGAATTGATAGATGAGTTATTTTAAATAGATAGATTACAATAAATGTTGTAATCTATAAGATCATATATAAGTACTCAAAATCATTTAAGTATTGAATAAACCAAAAAACACCTGACATTCTGTAAATGTATTGTATATGATATAACAAGACTACTAAAATATATTCCATGTTAATATACATTAAAATGTATCATATGTTAACGTAAGCTTAAGTATTATGTACGTATTATTTGAAAAAAAGGAGATGCAAACAAATAAATAAACAAATAAATGTCCAGTCACTGATAGTAGTTATTGACGCATTAGTTCATACTCCAACTTCATGCACAGATATGTGAATTGTGGGCTGACGCCAGATATTTTTCAAGTACATATCTGTTGATACTGATAAATAAACATAATTTACGTCAGTCAGATCTAAACATTTGTCAGATATGATGCATTGCAGAAGTGTAGTATCTTGATATTACAATGCTTGATACCAAAACAATACTATGGCAAAAATGAAGTTTCTTGGACTGAACAAAAAAAAGTGTTTCCATTCATCAAACATCAGATTTTTTAGTTCAAACTTACTTGATCAAAGAAACACTTATAAAATGTTTAATAAATCAAAGAAGTAAATTAATCATAGACATAAGTGATTAGTAAGAAACTGTATAATGTAAACAGCTCATTTAATATTCTGTGAAGGGTAGATTAGCAGAGAAATAAGGGCACAAATTACAGATTTTAATTCTACGAACTGAAAGTTAGAGCTATGAATTGTTTACCACACTATGGTACTGAACTTTCCTATTTCGTCCAACACTAACCCTAACATGGAAAATGCAGGGCAAAAAAATCGCTATGGCAACTTCATCACTCCTACAGCTAGGCAATATAACACCTCACCACAACAACAGCACAGTTCACGAATGAGCAGACCTTCAGAACTATTGTTTTGTCCTGGCATCTGCATTAGTAATATATGAGAGAACGCCCAACAGGCACTGAGCTGACGCACGCCGGTGAACGCTTACTGTTCGAGCCCTTACTCAGCACGTTAACCACGTATTAAAATTTAATGACCAGTACAAAATGTCCACACGCACTCCCGGCACATGCCTTTAAAACAACCACGAAAGGTGTGGCAAGAGCAGGAATTTGAACATTGCATCAGAGCCCTGAGGGAATCTCCACTTCAGACCATTTTAAACAATTTGGATGACTTGTTTTGTCAACACAATAGAGCTTTAACATATACACAGTCTATACATACGCTGGAATTAGCTGCAAAACATTGTTTACGTTTCAAGCCCCATAAAAACACTGACACAAAAACACTCCACCTAGACTAAAACTGATAAAGCTCTGAAGAAATCCCAAGAAATAAAACAGCAAAAAGAAGAATTTGTCTGGAAAATTGGAAATTAGTGTATCTTGATTATTCTACTCAAATGTCGTCCTGCAGGAGAATTATTATTATTATTATCTTTAGTGTTTATTGAAATCTGATCCAGAGAGAAAAAGATGATTTTAAGGTGTTTTTGCCTCTGTGTTTATCTTGGATAAGGCTACATAAACCATAACACATAAAATGAAACAGCACCATAACTTTTATGTTCAGATCAACAAATAAACAGTGATTGTCCAATAAAATGTGCAGAAATGTGTGTTACTTAAAAGTTAAATGTCATTTGACCAGGGCTGCCCAAACATTTCCATATGACTGTGTAATTGGCCAACTATTATTACTGGATTATTGAGATAATTGAGATTATGGCGTAACCCACCTTCGTCCTCTTGAGAAAGCAAAACAGGAATAATCACGACCGTATAGCCAAGCGGTGACGGCTATGATGCTACTCACGTTGACATTAAAGGGCCCATGTCATGGAAAACTGAATTTGCCTCACTGTTTTTAAATAAAGGAGTTTGATGTAGTATGTAAACACTGTTAAAGTTTCAAAACATACCGTTCACAGTCCAGTCTATACAGCACATATATGGAAATAATGCTGCAAAAACAGCCCGTTCTGAATTCATTGCTTCTGTGATGTCACAAAAATATTTACATACATCCACCTGTTCAGGCTGCAGCAGTTTAGCTCTGCCCATTCACACTACAGTCAGCATTTCAGCTCTGACTGCTCTTTAAATGTGGTAGAATACAGGACAGCCAATCTGAGCTAACTTGCATGTATCGGCCTGAAAGTTTCAGGAACAGAAACTTTCTAAGGGATAAAGAGAGACTGAAAATGGTAATTTTGGGTACCACAAAAATAGAAACCTCAAAAGCAAAAAATACAATATAAAAAATGTAGTATATGGCCCCTTTAAGCAATGTGGACGCACAGTGAAACGAACCTGAACCTCGATACTGTTCAGGGCAACACAGCAGAGTACAAATAACAGTTTTTCACTCACATATTTGCCTGTTTTTGTGTGAGTATAGATTGTTGTGCTACTGCTGATATGCAAGTTCACCTCAGTGATTAGTTTACTTAGCTATCTGTTCAGGCTGACTGTTAATTAGCTGATAAGTGTTTTAATAAAGGAATAGAGCTCAGAAAGAAACACTAAAGCCCAGTAACTGGTAGTAGTTAGTAATGCACTAGTCTACACTGCTATTGCTGTCTTAATTACAGCAGTATTATTTCACAATAGCATTTCTACAATATTAAAGGTTCTGACATTTGTGACCGGCCCAGTCAAACTGTGATTATTGTTGTTGTTGTTGTTGTTGTCTTAATTATGTGTTGATGTATCTGTAAATAAAGAGTGTGTGACAGTGAGACTGCAAGACAAACTCCATCCAAAATCCACGTAGCAGTATTTACTCTTACTGTGTAATTATGTCTGCGTAATAGCATTACTACAAACGATAGACTCTGGTTAACCAAAGCTTCTGTAACACTGAGACGACGTAAGCAACCGTGTCACTGTTTTAGTCTACCATATAACTAACAGCGCTGTAGTCAAGGACAATAATGAAGACATCACACTGAAGTCCATTTTAACCTTTTCACGTGCAGCGACTAAATTTAGTCTGATGAGGAAAAATGCCGCAGAATGTGTCCTGGCTGATAAATCTGAAAGCGTTCTTCAGATTTGTGCTCAGGCGAGCTCAGTTAATACATGGACTGCATTTCAGATAATGGACATTAATAGGTTAAATACACTGCTTCAGAATAACATCACTAATATGTCAAAGGTCACAGCTCAAATATCAGCCATCAGTCCTCCGAGCAGAGTCCAGATGAATGATAAACAACACAGACTCAAAATAAATAATAACAAAAGCATTTCTCTAACATGTTTCCAGTTATTACACCTGAATAAGGCTGTAATAAAGAGGACGTGCCTGCTCATCCAAACACAAAGCCCACATTAGTGATGCAGTTCAACAACACCACTACCTGAACTGACTCTTATTGGCAACCATGATGTGTCAACTTCAGCTTCTCCATCGAGAAGTTCAACCACATTTTGGTGGACCAACACTCGACCGTTAGGATTTGGCCAGTGTAGTTGTTATAATGAGCACTTTACCTGTTTCAGGAGGTTATATTAGCTGTACAACACCTGACTAAAAGGCAGTAAAAGACCCCAAAGAAGTGGCTGAAGTCAGCTTCCTAATTTGCCAGCTTCTTGTTCAAATTTCCCGTTCCTCCTTAAAAAGATGCAGGTGTTATTATTGTGACGCCTGAAGCGCCGGAACGTAACTGCTGCACCATTTAAGGTGGAACGGGAGAATTCGAACACGAAGCTGGCGGTTGAGAAGCTGACTTCAGCTCGGTGCCCAACGGCCATTCCCTCCCGAACAAGCCCAGGAGCTGAAGCTTCAAACCGAACTTCGACTTATATTTCTCCGTTCTGGTCACTTATATTAAAATATAAGCACAATAAGATTCACAGAAAAGGCCTCAGAGGAGCTGTAGGTCGGCTCCGAAAGGTGTGCCCGTTCACTCCATTAGTGGAGCTCGGCAGACATGTTAGCGAGACTGCCCAGCTCTCCTCCTCCTCCACAGCCGAGGCCTCTCCAGCACAACAAGCACTAACCGTCGCCGCGAAACAGACCCCGTTGCACTTTACGGGTTCACAAAACACCTCTCTGTGTCATATTAATGAGGTGAAATATGGACAAAATACGCCGACTCACCCTCTAAAAGCCTGGAGATGAGCGAATCGACGTCCAGTTCCCCCTCCGCCATATCTGAAGTGTTTTACTTGCCGAACGAGTCAGTTCTTCTGAGTCGATTCCTTTCAATCAACCCGCCGAACCGACTCAGTCACAGCTGAATCGACCTTTCAAGAAAGCAATGCGCAATATTCACATCCGTGTAGACGCTCCTGACTTTAGATGACTTCTGTTTTCTGAGAATAGCCTATAAATAGCCACTGTTCTGAATTAGAAACTGCGATATTTTTAGATTATCTTCTTATAATTGAGAACAGTCAACAGTTCAATTCAGTCACAGCGTTTCATGAGGCCTATACAAACTGAATAATAATCTTTAATCTTATAAAATGACAAAATACCACATTGTGAACAGACAGCAGTTTAATACACTCTCAGTTAAATTCAGAACACATCTATACATTGTTTACACTCGTGTTATTAGCCGAAAACTCCTGATGAACATATAATTGAATAATAAATGTATATTTCTTACAATTTATCCCCATAATGTCATACAACAGAACAGCCGGGGTGACAGCTCTATTTCACTCACTTCTGTATTGGCTTTTTTATGCATCTATACAATGTGTATGTTAATGCTATAAGTTGAAGAGTTCTAATGAAATAATATTTCAAATCTTTAGAAAAGTCCAACATTATAACATAACTTCTGCTGACATTTTTCAAAAAACAACCCAAATTCTCCTTCACTGCCACATAGTCTTGTCATGTATATTATTATTATTATTATTATTATTATTATTATTACTTTTATTATAACGAACACAATCTGTTTTAGTTCCCTTACACCTCTCCTACGTAACAACCATGAATCGTTCAATCGATTCGTTCGATTCATTGAAACGGACAGTTCGAAAGAATCGGTTCACTGAGCTGAATCATCACTGTTTTGCTAGTTGCGCGCTGCGATGCCGCCCGAACGCGCGTAACGCGACGTGCGCGCCCCCGCGTTCAGGCCGGGCACTACATTCAACAGGTCAGCGGCGGTGTGCTGTGAGCGGACAGGTCTGGATTATAAGCCTCTGTTTCCCAATCCTGCTCCTGCATTAACGCGCTCAGCGGAGAACCAGTCTTTGTGCAGAGTTCACGATCAAAGTTTCTGCAATCCTTTCATGCTTCTGCAAGTTTTTGAACAGAAGAGCTTTATTTAGAGCCGAGTTTCCCAATCCTCCTCCTCCTGCTCCTGTCTGAACACCCTCACTGTGCAGCTCACAGTTCGACCTGCTCGACACTCCCGACTCAGCTCAGCAGCTCATTATCAAACGCAGCGTAAAACAATGGACTGACGCATCACACACACCTGTCTGAGCTCATCAGCCCGCAGCGCAGCACTGCGCCATCACTGAGCCTTTACTCCGCACAAACGCTCCGCCACTCAGAGCGGTTTGATGTGGAACTCACTGAGTCAGAGCTGCCCACAGTGGTGGTGACAGGAACCATCTGAGGAGCTTAGTGCCTCTGAAAGCTCCCTCACAGAAAGTTATTACATATCAATACACTGCCTGCTGTCTGAGACATGCGTTTATGATAGTTTCCAATAAGCTTTGGGCCTAAACTTTCATTTTCAAGCTATGCAACAGTCTGAGCACCCCTGGTCAGATTACATGTGGAAATAAGTGAACACGTCCTCTACAGAGAACACATTTCTCTACATTATAATGCACAATTACTGAATTCAACTTATTGGAGAAAACGTGAAACATAAAATGTGGCCTGTGCAAAAGTTATGGCTCATTTAATGCTGTAGCTCCATGCAGAAGAGTCAGGAGAGGCCAGTTTCTCCTCAGAATGGCCTTTTATTCTGAACAAGGTAGAAGAAGCCACTGGAAAAGGTCACTCCCAGCCACATGCTTTCTCCTTATGGTAAACGCAGGCCCACACCCCAACACAGTAAAGCACAAAAAACAAACCCAACAAAGAACAACATTAACAATGACAACTGTAACTCAAAGGGGGCCTCCCATGAGCCTCTAGCCTGTAGATGATGTGTTAACTTATCTTCAGCCACAAAACATATCATTTGACCAGGGGTGCCTAAACTTTTGCATACAACTGTACATGCAGAGTGTTGTAAGGAAAAGTAGAATATTTACCATATGCGTGTGTGGGAATGCACATACACACACACACACACACACACACACACATATATATATATATATATTAAAGCAGTAGAACACGAGAGGGAGTGTGTTATCGCGAAATAACATCACGTAGATAGATCATCACAGCCGTGATGTTATTCGCCATGACACATGACCTTGAGTGTTCTATTTTCTATATATATATATATAGAGAGAGAGAGAGAGAGAGAGAGAGAGAGAGAGAGAGAGATAGGTTCACTGTTGGTTTTGGATAGTAAATAAAGTGGCTGTATTTGTGTTGACCCCTGGTTTCTATCACCACCACTGTAAAGAAATCTGAGTTGGAGCATTTCACATCACACCAATTCTGAAAAATCAGTGCAAACATTGCCCTTTGATTTCTCACTGTACTGAGCTCCACTGCTTACTGAACGCTGACTGGCCTTAATCTAGTGCTGTAGAGCTCTAGTCCGGTCTTGGTCTCGACTATATAGATCATGGAAGCGTTATTAATAATAAGCCAAGGTTTTTTTCGTTTATTGGAATTTGTTTTTACAAAAAACACTATGAAAAGCGATGAAACAGACAGAACAACTGCAGTTATTTTGTCATCTACAGAGACGAACATAGAGAATCATAGAGTTCATAGAGAATCCAATAGCATGGATGTTAAAGGAAACTGAAAGATTTGAAGGCCACATTGTGACAAACAAATATGATGAAGAGAAAAGCAAAACACTGACAGTAATTAACCGGGCTGAATAATGAAGGGCTGATCGTCTCAACATCCCTAACGCTTAAGCAAGCAACCGTGTCTCCGCTAAAAAATCATAGAAACCACTAAAAGTGTCTGCTGCCCCCTGGTGGTGTTTAATGGCCACTACTGGTGTTTACTGTTTTCCTGGTGGGTTGTTATCACAGTGTAAATCATCCTAATGGTTAACAGTTTTCTAGGACAGACTCCAGATGCATTTGATGGTTTCCTAATGGGATCTAAAGGTGTCCTACAGGAAGATGGTGGTCCATTGATCATTGGTAACCATTGAGCCAATTCCCATTAGACAGCAAAGCCATCAGGTTCTTTTAAGTAGTGCTGTTTAGAATAATTATTTACAATAAAAGTAATGTCGATCAGTAGAGCTCAGACCATAAATACTGTGCATCAGTGACGTTGCCGATGATTAATTCGCTTCCCTGTTTTCCCGCGAAGTAGCAGCGCTCGCAAGACGAGGTGGCCGAGTGGTTAAGGCGATGGACTGCTAATCCATTGTGCTCTGCACGCGTGGGTTCGAATCCCATCCTCGTCGAGTGCTTTATGCCTCCCGTTGTTTGCTGTGAACGTGGGGCTTTAATGAGGATATAAATCTGCAGATTTAGATTCGCTTTATTCGGCAACGAGGTTATACATACAAGGACTTTATCTTGGCGCGTGCACGTATATGCATACTAGACAGACCAGACGGCACACAGACTATGAAGAAGCACCGATCTAAGAGAAAAGTGAAATAAAATACAATAAATAAAATATAAAACCCCATTTCCAAAAAGGTTGGGACGCTGTGCAAAATATAAATAAATACAAAATGCAACAATGTACAAATCATTTAAACCCTATATTTAATTGAAAATAATACAAAGACAACATATCAGATGTTGAAACTGATTTTAATTATGCCCATTTTGAATTTGATACCAACAACACGTTCCAAAAAGTGGGGATGGGGGCAACAAAAGGCTGGTAAAGTTGTTTAATGCTAAAAAAACACCTGGTAGTTGATTGGCAACAGGTCAGTAACATGACTGGGTATAAAAGAGCATCTCAGAGATGCTGAGTCTTTCAGAAGTAAAGATGAGGAGGGGTTCACCACTCTGTGAAAGACTGTTAGCAAATAGCACAACAGTTCAAGAATAATGTTTCTCAATATAAAACAGCAAAGAACTTTTGCTTTTCATCATCTATGGTGCATAACATCATTAAAAGATTGAGAGAATCTTGAGAAATCTCTGTATGCAAGGGACAAAAACCAGTGTTTTCTGGCCATGATCTTTGTGCCCTCAGATGCACTGCATTAAAAGCTGACATGATTCTGTAGAGGAAATCACTGCATGAGCTCTGAAACACTTCTGAAAACCACTGTTTGTGAGAACAGTTTGTTCCTGCATCCACAAATGCAACTAAAAACTCTTAAATAGAAAGAAGAAACCAAATATAAACAGGACCCAGAAATGCTGCCACCTTCTCTGGGCCCGAGCTCATTTAAAATGGACTGAGGGGAAGTGGAAAAGTGTTCTGAGGACCCACAAATCAAAATTTGAAATTCTTTTTGGAAATCATGGACCCTGTGTCCTCTGGGCTAAAGACCATCAGGCTTGTTATCAGTGCACGGTTCAAAAGCCAGTATTCATGATATAGGGGTGCATTAGTACAGATGGCATGGGTGATGTGCACATCTGTGAAGGCACCATTAATGCTGAATGATATATACATGTTTTGACAACATTTACTGCCATTCAGACAGTGTGTTTTTCAGGGAAGGCCTTGAATATTTCAGTAAGACAATACCAAACCACATTCTGCATGTATTACAGCAGCATGGCTCTGTATTTAAAGAGTCCTGGTGCTAAACTGGCCTGCCTGCATTCCAGACCTGTCACCACTGAAAACATTTGGCACATTATGAAATGAAAAATATGACAAATGAGCCCCCGAACTGTTGAGCAGCTGAAATCTTATATCAAACAAGAATGAGAAAACATTTCACTTCAAAACTACAGCAGTGTCTCCTTACAGAGTTTGTTAAAAGAAGAGGTGATGAAACACAGTGGTAAACAGGCCCCCGTCCCAACTTTTTTGGAACTTCTTGCTGGCATCAAATTCAAAATGGGCACATATTTTTCAAAATACAATAAAATTTCTCAGTTTCAACATTTGATAGGTTGTCTTTGTGGGATTTTCCTTTATGAATATAGTTTATGTGATTTGCAGATCATTGCATTCTATTTTTATTTACATTTAAACCAGATGGTTACGGATGATGAACCTAACCCTAACCCTAGACTCAGTGTCTGCTGTGTAAAACTGGATCATCAGGCTCTGCGGCAGGTTGAATTTCTTCAGCTGTCTCAGATAGAAGATTCTCTGCTGTGTTCTCTTGGCTGTGGAGACCGAGTTCATTTCCCACTTCAGATCCATCCATTCTGCCATCCTGTTTCAGTCCATTAAGCTTCCACAATCACACAGGGGCCACTTTAATGGACATCAGCTCACATGAGTAATACTGACCAAAACCTAAAGCATGTGAAAAATGCATAAGTGAGACAAGGTGGCCGAGTGTTTGAGTAAATAGTGGAAATAAGAAAAAAAAAACATTTATTGTTTTTATTAGCGTTTTAACAAGTTTTAAAATTTAACAAGATGTTTTAGGCCAAAACATTATCACAAGCTATCATAAAACAACTTTTCAGGCATCAGCATTTATAATCATTTTGTGTTAGAACTCGCTGTGAAGGAACTCTTAGAGGTGGAGGGCTGGCTCCTATCACCACAACTGTGAACAATTCTGACTCTGTAAGCTCTAGAACTGAGAATTTCACACCAAACTGTTCTGACAGACTTTATTTACAACACAACCATCTAATTATGTAGAAATTATGAAAAATAGGTGGAGTTCCCCTTTCACCGCCATTAGAAAAGTGGAGGCAACGTTGCTGAGAAATGTGTGAATGTAGTGTCTGGATGAAAAGCCTGTGGGCACCAGACGAGGTGGCCGAGTGGTTAAGGCGATGGACTGCTAATCCATTGTGCTCTGCACGCGTGGGTTCGAATCCCATCCTCGTCGGCTGAGGTGACCTTTATAATGCTCGGTATTAGGCCTTTCACAGATACCCTGAAGCTGCTGAAAAGGAAGCTTAGTTTCTCTGGTGAACCGAGAGAAATGGGATTACGTTGTTGATAGTCTAGGGTGCTTTTCTGTAGAATAATGTGATTAATTATAAAGCAAAGCAGCAAAATAATATTTTGATATTACTGATGTTACAGAAGAATACGCTTAGAAAATGTGTGTGTGTGTGTGTCTGTGTGTGACGTTATAGAAGTCAAGCTCATTTTGTTTCCCAACATGTCATTAAAAACATTCCTTATTTTAAACCACAGTGTAAAAATGTGATGATACATCAAACTTTAAAAACAAGTTGACTATAAATTATTTTGCCATGTTTTGAAAGCTAAGCACGTTGGAGAATAATAACAGCTGCATAAAAATGTCTGCAAATAGTCTTTTGCACTCATGCTGCGTGTTGGTCGTCCACTAGGTGGCGACATACGTTGTGAACAAGAAACCTTAACTGCTCTAATTCTCATAATAATTTTAACAGCAGCAGTGTTGTTAATGATGCGTGTGATGTAATGTCATGGTGATGTGTGGATGAGAGCGGGACACAATCTAACACATTTAGGGTTTGATAAACAATAGTACTGCACTCTCAGAAAAAAAAGGTACTAAGCTGTCACTGGGGCAGTACCCCTCTTGTCACTGGGGTAGGACCATCTCAGTACCTTTAGTCAGGGAAAATACTTGTACCATAATCCATTGAAACTATATTTTCTAAGTTGTACTGACTCCACACACCCCGCCTCGTCTCCAGGCTGTTTATTTTATTCCTCTGTTTTAAAACATTAGCTTATGAAAAGGTACAAATACATACTTTTCACCTGGAAAAACGTATTTAAGGTACATAATAGGATGTTAAAACCTCTGTTGTACCTTTGAGGGAACATTTACATTGTTTCTACCTTGATGAAAGAAAAACGTACCTGGACAGAAGAATCTCACACCCCGACACAAAGTAACACAAACGACACATAACACATCCTTACACTAACAAACAACAACATTTAAACATGTTAACGTCCCTTTTTAGGAGGCCGCACGGCTACCATGAGCCGCCACGTGTGGCCAGCCAGCAGTGGGTCACTACAATATGAATTGTGCTTAATATGACCATGAACAAGAACTAACAACATAAAAAGGTCAGTTTTGATTTTAGGTTGACTGTTAATCCACTGTGCTCTGCATGCTTTGGGTTTAAATCCCATCTTTGTCGAAGAAGGTTTTGACAGCCAGGCTACGTTCACATGACAAGCCTCGTTGCTCAAATCCGATTTTTTTGCTCAAATCCGATCTCTCTGACATGACGGTTCACACTCGTTTAGGTCAGTTATTCAAATCTGTCATTAATGTGAACCAACCGGCGTCCTAAAATGACCTGCATGTGCACATCCTATTCAGTAACGTCACATGAATGAATCACGTGAATCATCAGCAAACAGACTAACGAGCAGAACGAGCTTCGCTGAGAAGATAATTAACTCTGATCAGCTCTCAGCTTCATTATTAGAGCGAGATGAAGATGAAAAAGGTAAGATGTGTTGCTTTTCCACCGTTTACAGGCTTTAACTTCTGTTCAGCGCTGCTGCCATGGTAACGCTGAATGATGGCGCAGGCAGTGGGAGAAAAAGCACATGAATTCCGATCTGAGCGTTCACATTAAGGTCACGTGGCCACGAATCGGATACGTATCCGATCTAGGACCACAAATGAAAGTGTCTCAGGTCGGATTTGAAAACATCAGATCTGAGTCACGTTAGGGCAAAAAATCGGGTTTGTGCCACTTTAGCCTGGTAATGTGAGTGTAGCCTCAGAGTTTTGTATGAATTGCTGTGTGAATGTGGAGCAAGTGAAGTTGACTGTCCACTAGGTGGCGACATACAATACTTAAGGCTCAATTAAAAGAAAAGAAAGATCAAGAACTGATAAAAACAGCTCATCTACCAAACAAACCCGCTGATAGAAATAGATAATCTTCCCAGCACTCTGTAACGTTTTACGATCATTTCCAACAATTTTTTTAATCAAGATTTGAAAAACTCAAATGTGCATAAATTAAGTCATATTCTATGACTTTCCAGTCAATTCGTTTTTAGAGGACACTAAAGTGTAATGATGACCATAAACCAATTGACCATAAACATACACTGGCAGTGTTGTTTACAGTGAATATTATGTCACTGTGTAGAGTCTCATAAACATTAAAGTTGAACTCCACCGTTTTTTTTTTAACAAAATGTTTGCAGAATTCTGTCGTTGAGATGTAAACAAATTCATTCAAAGTGGTTTGATGTAAAATAGCTTGTTGTCGAAACAATGTCAGGCTCTGTAGATTCACAGAACAGAGATTTTTACACCAGTCCTCTCTGAATGACTTTGTTTACATCTTAACCATCTGATTATGTAGAAGTTTTGAAAAATTGGTTGCGTTCAAATTTAACTGTCATCATGAATCTGCGGTGACAGAACATAGAAATGTCAGAACTTATAGTATAGGTCTTATAGTAAACTTTCCCCCTGGAAAGGTCAACGGGTGTAGTGGGACGAGGTGGCCGAGTGGTTAAGGCGATGGACTGCTAATCCATTGTGCTCTGCACGCGTGGGTTCGAATCCCATCCTCGTCGACTGAGGTTCATTTATGGCTTATGGAATTACTGGATGAGCTGTTGGATTTCATTCGTGGAAGACGTAAATTAAGTACCGCCAGGCCTGAGTCTAATGCATATAGAGCATCTCTAAAGAAGTCTGGAGAGACCATAAGCTGTTGCTATAACTTTCTGGATTGTTGTCTTGAGATAACAAGATAAGTAACAAGTTATTTCAAGATAAAAATTTTGTTATCTTGAGACAAGAAGATAAATAACTCGTTACTTTAAGATAACAATTTTGCCATCTTGAAACAAGATAAATATCTCATTATTTCAAGATAGCAATTTTGCTATCTTAAAAAAACAAGATAAATAACTCGTTACTTTATCTTGAGATCATAAGATAATTAACTCGTTATCTTAAGATAACAACTTTTGTTATCTAGAGATAACAAGATAAATAACTCGTTATCTCAAGATAACAACTTTATCTTGAGATCATAAGATAATTCATTCATTCTAAGACAACAATTTTTGTTATCTTGAAATAACAAGATAAGTAGCTTGCTATTTCAAGATAACAATTTTGTTATCTTAAGATAACAAGATAAATAACTCATAATTTATCCATGGTGTAATGTCATGGTGTGGTGTAGATGAGAGTGGGGCACAGCCTAACACATTAAATAAATCAAAGTTGTGAGCTCTATTTTTCCAGGCAACCTACACATCTCTGCTACAAATAAAAATGTAAACTTTCTTTCCAGCATGTTAACATAAACCATAATAATCTGCCACTGTTTGAAAGCTGGTGAGAGCTGTGTCCTTCAGTCCTTTTTAAAGTTTATTTAAGCAAAGAAGAGCAAAGGCTCAGTTTACAGATGTAGAAGAAAGCACAGCAGCCGATAAAGTAACAGAGTCTCTGCTCTTGAATGCTCACACACATTCTCAAAACACTGCACACATTCACCAAATTCTCCCATATTGAGAGCAAAATGAATCTCTGGCCACAAAACCATGAACGTTCTCCTAAAAATGAAATATTCATCTTAAAATACCAAACACACCATCATTTGAATAGAAGAGAAAACGTTATCACTGTGTGTTTGCTGCTGTTTTTAGACTAAAGAAAAGGCAGACAATGAAACGTCCCTTTATATGCATTACTGAATAAATCACTGAGGGCTTTATTATTTGTACTTTTTAGTATTTAAATGAGGCAATATATACACCATACTTTCAAGAATATAAAAAATAAAATAAAGACAGAACAGCAGACAAAACAAGGCTCGTTTAAAACAAAACAAAGTGTTGTTTGTATGAATAAATACATAACAAATCAAAACTAACAATGCAGGCCCCCCGTCTCCAATCTCCATTTGGTCACTAAAAAGTGGTCTATACTCATTAAAAATGGTTCTAGAGTTCTTTAGTAAAAAATGGTTCTGTATAGAAACATGAGCACTCAAAGAACCTTTTGCCTGACTAAAGGGTTCTTTCCATCATCAAAGGGAAAGAACCCTTTATGGAGAATGTGCTGTAGATGACATGAGGTAGTGGAATAAGGTGCCGACATATTTAACGTGATGTGATCTGTAAGTTACGTCAGATAACACACATATACACAGCAGTTACTGAGGTAGTAAAACAATTATAATTGCTGAGGTAGTAAAACAGTTACTGAGGTTGTAAACAGTGTAAACACAGTATTGGCAGCAATGTTCCAGATAGATAGTGCAAGTAGAGCATCAAAAGAGGTGTGTATGAGTGGGGCGGGGGGGTTTAGTTCAGTCCTTGTGAGTTTAAAAACCTGATTGCTTGAGGGACAAAGCTGTTGCAGAGTCTGGCAGTGATGGCACAGATGCTCCAGTACCTTCTGCCAGACGGCAGCAGTGAAAAAAGTCTGTGTGAGGGATGGATGGGGTCATCCACAATGCCGGTGGCTTTGTGGGTGCAGCGTGTGGTGTACATGTCCATGATGGAGGGGAGAGAGACCCCGATGATCCTCTCAGCTGTCCTCACTATGCGCTGTAGGGTCTTGCGGTCAGAGGCGGTGCAGTTCCTAAACAAGGCGATGATGCAGCTGCTCAGGATGCTCTCCACAGTCCCCCTGTAGAACATGGTGAGGGTGGGAGGGGGGAGATGAGCCTTCTTCAGTCTCCGCAGGAAGTAGAGGCACTGCTGGGCTCCCATGGCTACGGAGTTGGTGTTGAAGGACCAGGTGAGGCTCTCTGTGATGTGGATGCTGAGGAACTTGGTGCTCTGGACAATTTCCACAGCAGAGCCAGTGATGGTCAGTGGGGCGTGGTCACCCCGCACTCTTCGGAAGTCAACAACCATCTCCTTAGTTTTGTCTACATTCAGAGAGAGGTTGTTGGTTCCGCACCAGTCTGTTAGCCGCTGCACCTCCACTCTGTACGCTGACTCATCTTTCTTGCTGATCAGACCCACCACAGTCGTGTCATCAGCAAACATGATGATGTGGTTTGAGCTGTACTTTGCAGCACGGTCATAAGTCAGCAAAGTAAACAGCAGTGGACTGAGCACACAGCCCTGAGGGGTACTGGTGCTCAGTGTGGTGGTGCTGGAGATGTTATTACCTATCCTGACCAACTGAGGTCTCTCAGTCAGGAAATCCAGGACCCAGTTACAGAAGGAGGTGTTCAGGCCCAGCAGGCTCAGTTTTCCAATCAGCTGCTTGGGGATGATGGTGTTGAATGCTGAACTGAAGTCTATGAACAGCATTCTGACATAGGTGTCTCTATTGTCCAGGTGGGTTAGAGTCAGGTGGAGTGTGGTGGAGATGGCGTCGTCTGTTGAGCGGTTGGGGCGATATGCAAATTGCAGGGGGTCCAGTGAAGGAGGAAGCTGGTCTTTAATGTGCCTCATGACAAGCCTCTCAAAGCACTTCATGATGATTGGAGTGAGTGCAATGGGACGGTTGTCATTGAGGCAGGACACTGGAGACGCAGGGATGATGATGGTGGACTTGAAGCATGTTGGAACGACTGCAGTGCTCAGAGAGATGTTGAATATGTCCGTGAGAACATCAGCTAGCTGTGCGGCGCATTCTCTAAGCACTCTCAGCACTGCCACCACATCAGGGTCACTGCAGTGCTGAGAATGATCCACTACCCAGTTAATACCTGCTCTGTGGTGGCCCAGTGATGGTTCTGACCATTGAAGAACAGGGTAAAGGGGGATAACAGTGTATAGGATAAACAGATAAACAGATGGACTACAGTCTGTAATTGTAGAACTATAAAGTGCTTCTACGTGGTAAGTGGAGCTGATTAAAACAGGCAGTGAGTGTAAATGTGGGTGTAAATTAAGTACCTAAACTTTCACAAAGCAGGATTTGTGTGCTAAGAGAATACGTATAGACTATGGAGGCCTTTTGATTATGTTCCATTACTTTTCAGTCTTTAACTGTTTTTCTGGTCATTAAAGTATAATTGTTGCCATAATTAAAGACATTACACCAGCAGTTTAGTTTTTAATGAATGTGAGGTAATGTCACTATGTAGTGTATTTAGCGTTAAGCTGATCAAAGCTATTTTTAGCTTTCACATGTTACAGGGGAATTACACCAATTATTAAAAACTTTGACATAATTTAGTGGTTGAGATGTAAACAAGTCATTCATTTCTTTACAGTGGTGGTGATAGGAACCAGGGGTCACAATGTCTACAGAGCAAATACAGCCATTCTATTTACCTTTCAAAACCACCAGTGAACCTACACCAGTCTTCTGAGCTTTATGTGTAATGTAAATGATGGAAAAAATCTAAAATTCAGTTTTTATTAACTTTTTTTAAAGTAAAAATCTGATCAGAAAATTCAGGAAAGTTAAGTAAGTGCTGTTAGATGTTAAATGAGCCTGGGCCCAGAGAAGGAGGCAGTGTTTCTGGATCCTGTTTATGTATGGTTTCTTCTTTGTATTTTAGAGTTCTAACCTGCATTTGTGGATGCAGGAACAAACTGTTTTCACAGACAGTGGTTTCTGAGCCCATGCAGTAATTTCCTCTACAGAATTGTGACTGTTTTTAAGGCAGTGCCTCTGAGGGCCCGAAGATCATGGCCAGCAAATGCTGGTTTTCTGCCTTGTCCCTTGCATACAGAGATTTCTTCATATTCTATGAATCTTTAAATGTTATTATGTACTGTAGAAAAGCAAAAGTTCTTTGCTATTTTACGTTAAAAAAAACATTATTCTTGAATTGTTGCGCTATTTACCTGCATAGTCTTTCAAAGAGTGGTGAACCACTCCTTATCTTTAATTGTTGCCCCATCCCAACTGTGTTGTTGGCAAAATTTCTCACTTTTAACATTTGATATGTTGTCTTTGTACTATGGTCTTTATACTATCTATGTACAGTTTAAGTGATTTGCAAATCATTGCATTTTGTTTTTATTTACATTTTGCACAGTGTCCCAACTTTTTTGGAAATGGGGTTGTAGATCTGATATAAGTAGAGCAATTTTAGCAAGATATCATTAAAAACATAAGATAATGCCAAAATAAAATATAATCTTGACCATATTTATAAAAATTAAACTGACACCACTTATTTGGTTACATTAACATTCAGGTCTGAAAGGTCCACATGTTCCCTCAATTTGCCTGAATTATTTCAAATCAATTGAACCTCTTTTGATCACAAGGGATGACTGATTTGTAACAAAACACAGAATCAGACAGTTGAAGTGCTGATAGATGTTCATCCAAGGTTTCGTTACTTTAGACCAATCAGAACAAGTTCTGATGCATCTTTACTTTCTTACCATGTTTAGGTTTTGGACATGCCTGGTTTAACGTGGTAATATAACCTGATAGATGTTCACCTGACCAGGCTTGTGCATGATCAAGCACGCAAGGGAATGACGAGGTGGCCGAGTGGTTAAGGCGATGGACTGCTAATCCATTGTGCTCTGCACGCGTGGGTTCGAATCCCATCCTCGTCGACTGAGGTTAATTTATGGCTTTTGGTATGAATTATAGCAGGAGTATGCGGCTTTACTCGATGGACTTTGCAAAATCAGTTGGAAAAGCTTGTTTGGATTCTCTGATGGACGTGCTGGGATTAGATTCTGTTCATCATCTCAGTATTTGGTGTGAATTGTCCTGTTTTAGAGGCTTAACTTTGAGCTGACTGTCTAAATCCTGCTTTGTGGGAAAAAACACATGGTGCATATAAACACATTAGACATAATTGTTTTTTTTACTTTCCATGTATACTCAGTATTACATTTTTATCCATATGTTTTCTGAGCACAAATCTGATTTTTATTTTATTAAACTACATGACAAAAAGGGACTTTTAATACATTTTTTTGTCAAATCAAGTTCAGTCAAGATGGCACAAACCACAGAAAATGCACATTCAATTGTAAGTAAAAGCTGAAAAAGTACATGTAATGTAAATAGTTCAAATGAAAACTGTAAACCTGTTAGTGTAACCTGATTGGCAGTGAGCTGGGTGAACTTGGCCTGTGGCCAAAGGTCACTCATCGGCACGCGTGGGTTCGAATCCCATCCTCGTCGAGGGAGGTTAAATTATGGTGTTTGGTGTGAAATGCTGCATGAGTGTGCAACTATACTCAATGAAAACTTTGGAAAAGCTGTTCTAAAGGTTTCTTTGGCTTCTCTCACAGACGTGCTTGGGTTAGAGTGTTCACTCCGTTCGTCATCTCTCAGTGTTTGGTATGAATTGTCCTGTTTGAGAGGCTTAACTTTGCGCTGACTAACCAAAAGTGAGTTTTAATCATATCATATCGAGTTTAATGAAGATGACACAAATCATAGAAAATACAAATTCCATTGTAATTAAAAGCAGAAAAGTAAACGTAATGCAAATAGTTGAAATGAATACTTTTAGGTGTTCATCTAAAGAACATCGCTAGAAAGTCATCATGCTAAATGTGATTGTAGGACATGAAGGGGTTAACCTGCTAGTGTAACCTGATTATCAGTGAGCTGACTGGGCCTGAGGCCAAAAACAGCCTCTTTACATTGACGAGGTGGCCGAGTGGTTAAGGTGATGGACTGCTAATCCATTGTGCTCTGCACGCGTGGGTTCGAATCCCATCCTCGTCGAGTGTGACTGTTTTGGAGGAGCAGATCTACACAGACTACAGCTGAACTCTCTCTGTGGATCACCACTTCACTGCAGAGCTGGTTCTCATTCAGCAGCATTCAAACTGCATAACAATGTCGTCTTTTGACCTGGCCTCAGTGTACAACACTGAATAGTGGTAGTCAGGCCTGAGGGAAGAGCAGTTTTTGTCTGCCTGTCTTGACTCCTGCCCCATTGCCGTAGGAGTAGCCTGCACAAATCAACTTTACAACTGGCTTTGCAGCATTTCTGTTATTTCTCAGAGCATCACCAACTGCACTGGCTGTCTCTGCTTACCCTTTAATAACGTCCTCCAGTACATCGAAGCCAATTATGTGGTCGCCTGCTACACTGGGATCACTTGAAACTAGAATTGGAATCTAGAGGCTGGGGCCAGTGTTGTGGTGCACTGTCGTCACTGTGCGCAGCGGGACATGGTGTCAACAGTAGTGTGAGGCAATGAGCAGGAAAGAAGTCTTGGGTTCTCATTTAAGTAATGTTGCACACTTGTCAAGTTCAAGTGCCCTCAGTCATTTATTAAGTGTTGATCGCCCAGAAAAAAGGATATTTACATATTTACAGCAGTGTTAGAGGTTTATAAACAAAACTAGTTTTTAAGGCGACTCCATTAGCTCCTCAGCTAATATTCGGCAGCCACTGGCGCTCACAGCCTAAACATCAGTCTGAAGCAACTAAATATGTCAGGAGGCCGTAAGGCCAACCAGACTACACAGTAGGCCTTGAACCTTCTCTTTCACTTCCCCAGGTAAGCTCTTCAGTCAGGCTTTATCATCTAAGCCCCACCCTAACTGAGGCTGGAACACACTAATACAGATTACAGGGGTGACAATACAACATTGGCTTAATATCAACAAATAACATCAGCATATGCTACATCAATAACATCTGCATGGCCATTTCTCGTTTTTATACCAGTAAGTACATTCACATCCAGCTATAGTTTTCAATTTAACAAATTTTTCTCTTTACAGGTTTTACTCCAGCTTTGCTCACCCCTCTACAGGATAGCTGTGACATCACCCAGCTCCTATAAGAGGACAGAGACCCCTGTGCCACCACTTCCCTGGACTCAAGGTAAGTGTACATATTTACATTTTACATTTATGGCATTTGGCAGACGCTCTTATCCAGAGCGACTTACCGTTTGATCATTTTACACAGGTAGGTGAAGGTAGTGTTAGGAGTCTTGCCCAAGGACTCTTATTGGTATAGTGTAGGGTTCTTACCCAGGTAAGGGATTGAATTCCAGGCTGCAGCGTAGAAGGCAGAGGTGTTAACCACTACACTACACCAACCACTCGCAATGTCTCTCTGTAATGAGATGTAATGTTTTAGACAGTCTTAGTGAGTTTATTGACTCGCTCAAGCAAGTGACTGTAAGATCCTCCAGATACGACCTAATCTGGAACTTAATGGTATCACTGAGTAAGCATGTGCTGCTGATCACAAACGTCTTCCTGATTAGTTCAGAGCTGTGCTGAGTCTCTCTCTCTTGACATGAACAGCAGCGCGTCTTTGAGTTCTATGGCTCGAAACAATAAGTCTTGTGTGGATTCTTTTGGGTCTTAGGTTTTTTGGTCTTCTGATACAGGTCTGAGCTGTCTTCCTCTTTATAATGTCCTTTTAAGGTAGTTTTGAGTTTTGATCTGTTTATTTAAACCACTTGGCATCTTAATCTGATTGTGAGTGAAATACAGGTAATGAAAGATTTCAAATGTCTGCTGTTAGATGATTATGTAAAGTATAACAATGCAAAGTCTCATCATGTTAGACCAATCAGAACAAGGCCTGGAGGAGTTTTTGTCACCATACTACACAGACCCCCAAAGTCGTGCGTCATTCTGTAATTGGCATTATGCCCTTATTGGGATCTCCGGGTCTAAGCTGTTGGCCTTCTTCCAGGATGATTAGATGAGTTTCAAAAGAGGTGAAAACCACTCACAGTCTGGTCATGTTGAGCAGCGTAGCCTGAGTGCAGGTCAGCTTGTAGGGCTACTACACTGGCAAAGTGTGTTTTGCGTATTTTTAAAGGAGGCTTCCATTTGAATGACATCGGTTTAGTGTGCAGTAGCATTAGATTACATGTAGCATTATTCATATTTCGACTCTTATAAAATTGTTCATAGGACAAACCGTATCAGCTTTGGATCATTTGTGATTAACACAGATTGTGACAGAGGCAATTTTAAAAGAATCCATTTTTCTAATAGAGAAATTGCTTTTTATCCCACAGTTGCTTTTATGGGCGTAAGAGCACAGCGCCAACTAGAGAATGACCACAACTTCAGTGGTCTGTGGTGTTGCAGGGCATGAATGGGTTAAACTGCTAACGCAAGGTGATGGACTGCTAATCCACTCGGTGTGTGGGTTCAAATCATACATTCAGTCATTTGGTAACAAGATGCTTAATTTATTTTAACGAAACAGTAGAAAATACAAATTTCATTGTAATGAAAAATAGAAAAAATGCATGTAGTGGAAATAAAAAAGGTACTATTAGACGTTCATCTGAAGTGTAAGAATACAGTGTCAGCACTTTAGACCAGGGATGTCCAGTCTTATCCACAAAGGGCCGGTGTGGCCGCAGGCTTTCACTCCAGACAAGCTGGAGCACACCTGATTCTACCTGTTTAGGTGGTCTTAGTCTTCAAACTGCTGATCAGGTGCCCTCCTGCTTTGTTGGAATGAAAACCTGCATCCACACCGGCCCTCTGGGGATAAGACTGGACACCCTGATTTAGACGAATCAGAACGGTCTCTGTGGAAGTTCCTCACCGTGTTAAATATAGCTCTTGGACAGGAACAGGTCGACCTGGCAATGCAACCTGACTCATAAATAGAGCAACTGTGAGACGAGGTGGCCGAGTGGTTAAGGCGATGGACTGCTAATCCATTGTGCTCTGCACGCGTGGGTTCGAATCCCATCCTCGTCGAGTGAGGTTGATTTATGGTGTTTGGTGTGAATTGCTGCAGGAATGTTGAGCTTTACTGCATGGAAAGAGAAAATTTGCAGAAGCTTAAAAAATCTGTTGAAAATGCTTGTGAGGGTTCTCTCATGGACGTGGTGGGATTACACTGTTGATTACGTTCGTCATGTCTGTGTTTGGTATGAATTGTCCTGTTTGTCAGGTTTAACTTTCAGCTGACTGACAAAATCCTGCTTTGTAGGGAAAAAACCTGGTGCATGTAAACACATTAGACGTAGCTGTTTTAGATTATTCTGCATGTATACTCAGTATTCAGTATTCATCCATGTTTAATGTAGTTGTAGGACATGAATGAGTTAACCTGCAGGACATGAATGAGAAAACCTGCATCCACACCGGCCCTCTGGGGATAAGACTGGACACCCTGATTTAGACAAATCAGAACGGTCTCTGTGGAAGTTCCTCACAGTATTAAATATAGTTCTTGGACATGAACAGATTAACCTGGCAATGCAAGCTGACCCGTGAGTTAAACCCATATCAGACGAGGTGGCCGAGTGGTTAAGGCGATGGACTGCTAATCCATTGTGCTCTGCACGCGTGGGTTCGAATCCCATCCTCGTCGAGTGAGGTTGATTTATGGTGTTTGGTGTTAATTGCTGCAGGAATGTTGAGCTTTACTGCATGGAAAGAGAAAATTTGCACAATCTTAAAAAATCTGTTGAAAATGCTTGTGTGGGTTCTCTCATGGACGTGGTGGGATTACACTGTTGATTACGTTCATCATGTCTGTGTTTGGTATGAATTGTCCTGTTTGTCAGGTTTAACTTTCAGCTGACTGACAAAATCCTGCTTTGTAGGGAAAAAACCTGGTGCATGTAAACACATTAGACGTAACTGTTTTAGATTATTCTGCATGTATACTCAGTATTCAGTATTCATCCATGTTTAATGTAGTTGTAGGACATGAATGAGGTAACCTGCAGGACATGAATGAGAAAACCTGCATCCACACCGGACCTCTGGGGATAAGACTGGACACCCTGATTTAGACGAATCAGAACGGTCTCTGTGGAAGTTCCTCACAGTATTAAATATAGTTCTTGGACATGAACACATTAACCTGGCAATGCAAGCTGACCCGTAAGTTAAACCCATATCAGACGAGGTGGCCGAGTGGTTAAGGCGATGGACTGCTAATCCATTGTGCTCTGCATGCGTGGGTTCGAATCCCATCCTCGTCGAGTGTGGCTGTTTTGGGGGAGCAGATCTACACAGGATACATCTGAACCTCACCGTGGATCACCACTTCGCTGCAGAGCTGGTTCTCCTCAGCAGCTGAAGGTTTTTTAATGAATGTTGCTTGGCAGAAGCTTGCTCTTTTTACAAGGACCTGCACATAATAAAATCAAGATAAAGACAAATCCACAGTAGAGTGTTTCTGCAGTGTGTACTATAAATGCCATTTTGCCTTTTCCTGTGTGATTTCTGAATTTTATATGCATGCTCTGATAACCACACTAGCCAAAACTAGCTAACATAGCTATGAACAAAAGGCTAACCACAACACAAGATACTTCCAATGTTACAAAGGCACTGAACTGCACAACTTCTCTGTAAAAAATACATCTTTTATATTAATCCAACTACTAGTGTTGTATTATTTAGGTTGTCTCACCTGGAAAATGGTGTAAATATGACTTATAATGAGTTTTGCTTGCCCTCTTTACAAGGACTCGCACATACTAAAACAGGAAGTACAGGAATCTGTGACTCAAGCAACAGGGCCAGCTAGCGACACCTAGTGGCAAAACGTTATACACCACATTCCTATTCACTGTAAGGCTGAGGTATTTCTTTGTTTTGTGGGGGGTGTATGGTTTGCTATGAATTTCTCTCATTTTTAACCACTTTTAGAAGTTATGATCTTATGCATTCTGTGACTAATTCCAGTAACGTACATATGAATGTATAAACACACAAGGTTTCAGTGAATGCTCTCCTTAATCCCCACATTCTCACCTCTCCACACAAAACATCATCCTGATATTAATAATAAAATACAGGTGACATAAGATGCTGATCTTAAAAGGCTTAATTCACTCACTTCTCCATGACACCTCTAATGACTCTCTCTCTCTCTTTGTGGGTGGAACACTGGAGCAGTTGGGTTCAGGGTATCCTGGGTCTGATATAGGGGTGATGACCATGTTAGGTAGCCAGTCTGATGTTGTTTATCGGAGTCAGACTCACTCACTGACTGTTGGTCCGACTGGAGCTGATGAGGTCTGTGTTCTGCCTTGGCCCTCCTCCCTACACGTCTCTCCTGATTCACCTTTGGTTCTTTATTAAATGCCAGGTGATCACATGGTAGCAACAGGTTCCAATGCAATACTGTAACCCTTTCTCTACCACTTTCAGCTTTGAATTCAAACACAGGACTATCCTTTCCTCCACGACCTTTGACAACATACACCTCCTCTTCCCAGTGTGAGCGAATGTTTCTCACCAGGACTCTGTTGCCTTCAGCCATGCCTGCTCAGTCAGGTCCGCATGTTTCTTCTTATCATACTGTCTATCTATCATACCCGTTTGCTGACTTAGCCGCAGACCTGGATGCAATCTGGTATTTCTCTTCCATCCTACCTTTCCATTTGTTTACATAATCCCGAAAAGATCCTGGCTGGTGTTCAGACTCATTGAACTTCTCGGCCACCATTTTTGCTGGTTTATTGGTGGTTCACAAATCTGAGTGACAGAGTGTCAGTGTTAATAAAAGCGATCTTGCATGAGGCTGAAGAGAGTCTGTTTGGACCTGTGTCTCAGCAGTGCTGCCTGAGATGGAGCTAAACTGTGGGGTAGCAACAGTGCCGTGTTAGCGCTTCCACCTCTGGACTGATGACCTTCGTGCACTGGGACATGAGCCCATCCATAATTAGTGGCAGTCTGGACAGTCTGTCTGCTTCTGCATTAGCTTTGCCGGGTCAGTGCTTGATAGTAACATGAAAATCAGCCTGTTCTGCCACCCATCTCTGCCCTGTAGCGTTGAGTTTAGCAGTATTGAGGATATAGGTAAGAGGGTTGTTTTCTATGTAAAGTATAAACATGGGAGCATGATACAGATAATCTCTAAAGTGTTTGCATACTGCCCATTTTAATGCTAAGAACTCTAGTTTCCCAGAATGTAGATTATAATTCAAGAGTAAAGAGGCTGTTATTGTCATTCCATCTATGTACAAGTACACAGTGGGGTGAAATTATGTTCCTCCAGGAACAACACGCTGCAACAAGGAACAAAAAGTGCAAACGTGCAGACAGTGTGCAAACAATAAATATGATAAATTAAACAGACATTAGACACAGTAAACAGACAGGACAGTGTAGCACCGACACAGCACTCATTTCTGAGCATGAGGTTGTGGAATAAGGTGCAGAGATATTTAACACACTGTGATCTGTGAGTTACGCAGTCAGATAACATACGTGAGCACAGCAGTTATTGAGGTAGTAAAACAGTGTAAACGCAGTATTAGCACCAATGTTCCAGATAGTGCAAGTAGTGCCTCAAAAGAGGTGTGTGTGGAGTATGTGTGTGCGAGACAGGTTGTTGGTTCCACACCAGTCTGTTAGCCGCTGCACTTCTTTTCTGCTGGATTGAGAGTTCTAGTCCCAAAAGCACTCGCACTCAATTTCCTGTCCTGGTGCTGGTGGAGCACTGCTCCTAGCCCTGCTTGTGATGCATCACAGTGTAGGATAAACTCCAGATCAAGGTTTAGATAACCTAACCAGAGGTTTAGACACGCAATCCACCAGGTAAATCAGGATGTCTTGATGTTGGTCTGTCTATATGATGTGCATTTTGTTGTGGAGATCAATCTTTGTTTTCATTGTGTTTCTCTTTGCCTTGCTCTGTTTTGACTCTGCTAGCAGTTTCTTGTTTGGGGATATTGAAAGTAAATCATGCAGCAGTTTGACAATGCATGAGACATTTCTGATATGTGCACTTTAATAGGTCAGAAATCCCAGGACCTTCCTTAACTCACCCACTGTTGCTGGTCTAAATTCCTTGAAAGCCTGCACAGGGGCACTGTTCAATGGATGATTTTAAATTTGTGCATTGGTTCAAATCATACATTCAGTCTTTTGCATTGTAATGAGAAATAGAAAAATGCAAGCAGTGGAAATAAAAAGTAAATACTGTTAGATGTTCACCTGAAGTGTAAGAATACAGTGTCATCACTATAGACCATTAGATCTGTCTCTGGAAGTTCTTCACTGAACTAATGTTTCGCTCTGAAGAAGCTGTTGAAAATGCTTGTTTGGCTTCTCTCATAGACGTGCTGGGATTGGGTTGTTGATTCCTCCTATTGGAAAGTCCTGAGTTTAGCCTTTTCTGGCTAACTGAGAACACACTACCCTCTGTCACAAAGGTTTAATTGTGAGAATAATCAGGGATTACATGGTTTCGAATGAATGTACTGCATTGTTCTTGAGTTCCCATAAATTACGCCTGATGCCAGATGAGATGGGTCCAAAAACGTTCTTGGCTAATAAAAGATTCTGATTGGATAAGAGATCAAACCACTCTTTTGGTCACAAAGGATGACTGATTTGTAACAAAACAATGAATCAGACAAGTCAAGTAAGTGCCCTTAGATGTTCATTCAAAGTTTTATCACAGACCAATCAGAACAAGTTCTGCAGCATCTTTACTTTCTTTCTATAATTCACCATCGGATATGCTTGAGCATGGCTTGAGCATGATCTTACATCTGCATAGATGACGAGGTGGCCCAGTGGTTACGGAGATGGACTGCTAATCCATTGTGCTCTGCCTGCGTGGGTTCGAATCCCATCCTTCTCGTGTAAAGTTATTTTATGGTCTTTGGTGGGATTTGCTGCACAAACATCCAGCTTTACACGATGAAAACCATAAATTCAAGACAGGTTTATGGCTCAAAACAAGAGTTTTTGGGTGGATTCTTTTGGGTCTTAGGTTTTTTGGTCTTCTGATACAGGTCTGAGCTGTCTTCCTCTTTATAATCCCATTTTAAGGTAGTTTTGAGTTTTGATCTGTTTATTTAAAAATACAGGTAATGAAAGATTTCAAATGTCTGCTGTTAGATGATTATGTAAAGTATAACAAAGCAAAGTCTCATCATGTTAGACCAATCAGAACAAGGCCTGGAGGAGTTTTGTCACCATACTACACAGACCCCCAAAGTCGTGGGTCATTCTGTAATTGGCATTATGCCCTTATTGGGATCTCCGGGTCTAAGCTGTTAGCCTTCTTCCAGGATGACCACACGAGTTTTAAAAGAGGTGAAAACCACTCACAGTCTGGTCATGTTGAGCAGTGTAGCCTGAGTGCAGGTCAGCTTGAAGCGTAAGAATACAGTGTCATCGATTTAGACGGTCAGAACTGTCTCTGTGAAAAGTTCTTCATTGGGCTAATTGTAGCTTTCGGACACGAATGGGTCAAACTAGCAGTGCCACTGATAACTTAGGTTGTAGTAGGATGAGGTGACCGTATGGTTAAGGTGATGGCCTGCTAATCCATTGTGCTCTGCATGTGTGGGTTTGAGTCCCATCCTCATTGAGTGAGGTTGGTTTATGATGTTTGGTGTGAATTGTTACAGGAATGTGGCGCTTTACTCCATGGAAAGAGAAATTTTGCAGAAACTCTGAAGAAGCTGTTGAAAATGCTTGTTTGGCTTCTCTCATAGACGTGCTGGGATTGGGTTTTTGATTCCTCCTATTGGAAAGTCCTGAGTTTAGTCTTTTCTGGCTAACTGAGAACACACTACCCTCTGTCACAAAAGTTTAATTGTGAGAATAATCAGGGATTACATGGCTTCTAATGAATGTGCTGCATTGTTCTTGAGTTCCCATAAATAACGCCTGATGCCAGATGAGGTGGGTCTGAAAACGTTCTTGGCTAATAAACGGTTTTGATTGGCCAACCTAGGATGCCAGATAAATGTGACTTAGATATACTAGCTCCATCTGATATAAGTAGAGCTGTTTAAGGTCAACAAGATATCACTAAAAACCTAAGAGATCAAACCACTTTTTTGGTCACAAAGGATGACTGATTTGTAACAAAACACTGAATCAGACAAGTCAAGTAAGTGCCCTTAGATGTTCAAGTTTTATCACAGACCAATCAGAACAAGTTCTGCAGCATCTTTACATTGTTTCTATAATTCACCATTGCATTACCGAGGTGGCCGAGTGGTTAAGGCGATGGTCTGCTAATCTATTGTGCTCAGTAGTTATTAACCCCGTAATTGTCAAAATGGTTGACGAGTTATGCGTGACGTCACGTGTGAAATATGTAAAGAATTTTCCCAGGAGTTAATGTGTATAAAAAATGTAAACAACTATTGTAGGATGTAAAGAATTTTCCTGTGAAAAAATGTCAAATTTTTCCCAGGGTGAGCGTTGGTGGGAAAGTGTGAGCAAATTTTCCCCATTGAGAAGTGTAAAAGAAAAAAAATGATGTGAATTTTGTATAAAAATTTAAACCGTGAAAAAAAATGGCTGGTCATGAATTATAAGGATAAAACTTGTGAAAGATGTTGGCTATGGAGTTGGTGTTGAGGGACCAGGTGAGGTTCTGTGATGTGGACACCGAGGAACTTGGTCAACAACCATCTCCTTAGTTTTGTCTACATTCAGAGACAGGTTGTTGGTTCAGACCCACCACAGTCGTGTCATCAGCAAACATGATGATGTGGTTTGAGCTGTACTTTGCAGCACAGTCATGAGTCAGCAGGGTAAACAGCAGCAGACTAAGCACACAGCCCTGAGGGGCACCGGTGCTCAGTGTGGTGGTGCTGGAGATGTTATTACCTATCCTGACCAACTGAGGTCTCTCAGTCAGGAAATCCAGGACCCAGTTACAGAGGGAGGTGTTCAGGCCCAGCAGGCTCAGTTTTCCAATCAGCTGCTGAGGGATGATGGTGTTGAATGCTGAACTGAAGTCTATGAACAGCATTCTGACATAGGTGTCTCTATTGTCCAGGTGGGTGAGAGCCAGGTGGAGTGTGGTGGAGATGGTGTCGTCTGTTGAGCGGTTGTGGCGATATGCAAATTGCAGTGGGCCCAGTGAAGGAGGAAGCTGGTCTTTAATGTGCCTCATGACAAGCCTCTCAAAGCACTTCATGATGATTGGAGTGAGTGCAACGGGGCGGTTGTCATTGAGGCAGGACACTGGAGACGCAGGGATGATGATGGTGGACTTGAAGCACGTTGGAACGACTGCAGTGCTCAGAGAGATGTTGAATATGTCTGTGAGAACATCAGCCAGCTGTATGGCGCATTCTCTGAGCACTCTGCCCGGTATGCTGTCGGATCCTGGTGCTTTCCGTGCGTTGAATCTGTGTAGAGTTCTCCGCATATCAGCTGTGGACAGACACAGTTCACTTGGAGGAGGAGTGGTTTTCCTCGCTGTTGTGCCGTTCTGTGCTTCAAACCGATCACAGAAGTTATTTAGAGTGTCTGGAAGGGTCGCATCACTGTCACAAGCAGGTGGAGGTGACTTGTATTTGGTGATGGCCTGGATGCCCTGCCACATGCACCGTGTGTCAGCAGTGTTTTGAAAGTGATGGATTTTCTTTGAGTAGGCACGCTTAGCCTCTTTGATGGCCCGGGAAACTTGGCTCTTGCTATCCTGAGGCTTGCTTTGTCCCTTGACTTGAAAGCCTTGTAATGGGTTCTCAGCAGCATGCACACCTCTGCAGTCATCCATGGTTTCTGGTTGGGGTGAGTTGTGACGAGTTTGGAGACAGTAACATCATCAATGCACTTGCTGATGTAGCCAGTCACTGATTCTGTATACTCCTCCAGTTTGATGGAGTCACCGGAGGTTGCTGCCTCTCTGAACATCTCCCAATCAGTGTGCTCAAAACAGTCCTGAAGAGCAGAGATAGATCCTGGTGGCCAGGTTCTCACTTGCTTCTGGTCTGGTTTGGCACGTCTGATGAGCGCTCTGTACGCTGGAGTGAGCATTACAGAGAAGCCTACTCAGACCACATCTCTGTGATGCTCACTCCTCACTCCACACTCATTTTAAATTAAAATGTGGATATTACACCTACATCAACGACATTTTGACCGAAATGAACAAATAGTTTAGAACCACCAAAACCCATGTCGAGTTGTATTTGGATGAGGTCACGAGACGGATGGCCTATTCAGATTCAAACACACGGACAGTTGGCGCACATTCTGGGCTTCGAGGAACAGAAGTGGATAGACCCTACTAAAACCAAATTTTGACAAGGTGCATTACAACCCGGTCAGCAAACACATTTTTGATTAAATTTTAATAGAGTTAAAGACTCTGAAACGTCAAATTCGAATTTGGAAAAGTGATCGTGAAGCTACATTTTTGACCGATCCGAAAAAAAATGTCTGCTTATTACGCCGACCCTAGTCAATACGTCCGCTATTACACAGAACAGGCTGGGGCTGGCATAGAAGGTTTCAGCGGAGCGCCCGTGCAGTACGGAAGAGGTATCGGGGTTTGTTTAGACTGGCGGTGCCGCTACTAAAATCGGGGTTCAGCTTGGTCAGACCGCACCTCAAGACCGCTGCTAAAAATATCACAAAAGACGTGGTTTCTGCAGCGGCGGGGAAATTATTGGGAAACGTGTCAGAAAGGTGGCAGGAGGGCGAAGGCCTGGTGGTTTTGAGTCGTGCGAATCGGCGCATGCGCCCGCCGGGGAGACGCGGTTCTGCACCTTTTAAAAATAAAAGCGTTTTTTCAAAAGGCTTCAATCTGAACAGGAAGCTGGCGGGTGCGCTCTCCGTCTTAAGAAGAAACAAAGAGCGAGCGGAAAACCGGTGCGGCCCGACATATTTTAAAGATGTCTCTCAAACACAGCGCCTCGGCGGAATGCATGAAGGCCGAGTTGGACCTATTTACGATCCCTATGACGCAACACAGTATAGAATCCTACAGATATGTAGAAACGCCTCCGATCACGGCCATCACCGATAACGGACCCCTGGAATTTTTCATAGCGGGGTCGGGGACACCTACGTCGATCTGAACCGTTCGCTTTTGTACCTCACGTGTAAAGTTACCAAAGCGGACGGAACCGATCTGGCGGCTAGCGCGGCCGTAGGTTTGATCAATTACCCCGCGGCTACTCTTTTTAGCCAAGTCGACCTGTCCCTCGGCGATAAGCTCATTTCTCAGAGCGGTTCGCTGTACACCTACAGGGCCGTTCTGGAGTGTTTGCTTAACTATTCTACTCTGGATTCGCGGCGGGGCTGTTGGGCACATGGACGAAGCTGACCCGAACAGAGACAATGGTGGCTTAAGGTGGTGAAATGCTTATTGCGAAAGGAGCCGAACGTTTGAATTGATGGGGCATTTGCATAACGACTTCGGATTTCAGGAAAAGCCTCTTTTAAATTCTGTCGACGTGAGAATAAAATTAGTTCGTAATAAAAACGAACCTGGGCTATAAACTTCACATTTTATCGGCCCTTTTGTACCTGAAAAGTGAAACTGGGCCCAGTGTGAAACTGGAGCACGCGTCAGCTTTGCTCAAGTCTAACGCCAAGTACCCGTTAGAGAGAGTTAACGTGAAAGTGTTAAGTGGGCCAAGTGCCAAAATTCATCGCTATAGGTTTCGTTCATAAGGAAGCTTTTAGCGGATCTTAGGCGCGAAACCATTTTAATTTTCATCATTACGACGTGGAATCTTTAAACCTGACGGTGGTCCTATCCGTCCACGCCTCTTCGACCCCTTTTTCCCAGGCAGCGCTGTCTGCGCGAATATCAAAGCCTGATCGAGGCGACGGACAGAGGATTGAGGGACCAGCCTTTGGTCATCTCTCGTGAAGATTTTTCTCAGGGCTACTGTTTATTCGCGTTCAACTTGACCCCCGACGAAAGCTCCGGTGACCACGTTTCGTTAATACAGTCGGGGAACGTCAGGCTAGACCTCCGGTTTCGAGCACCTTTGCCCAACACCATAAACGTCATCGTGTTTGCGGTTTTCGACAAGTACAGGACTGTACGTCCGACGCGTGCGGACATCACTGAGTGTATTTTCTAAAACAACCTATGAAGGGTCTTAACTTTTCACAAGTCCTAAACCCTTACAGCCCCAATTCACAAGAAAACGATCGCTCGGTTAAAAATACGTGAAAAGTTTGCTGCGGGTAGATTCTTACTGTCGTATTGTACACGGTGTGCAAAGATGTGTTTACTGTTGTGATTTCATCAATAAATGATTCAAAATGATCTTTCAATGTCTGAGATTATATATTTCAAGAAAATCGCTACACTTAAAAAACAAATGTTTACTTTATTCAAACACACAAGAAACAAAACATTAAAAGAGTTGAAAATATGAGATGATGCTTTAATGAAAAACATATGAAAATGTACTTTGATTTAGATAAAAAAAATGACATGATTATTTAAGCATGCGTATGAAAAAACACACGAAAATGTACTTTGATTCAGATAAAAAATGATGCGGTTATTTAATACAGGCAGAAATATTTTTAATACGTCATCCACCCCGGAGGCTCAAAGTATCTTTTTCTATTTCTGTTTTTTTAACCTGTGAGGTCATACTCACCCGCGTGCTAAACGTTAAAGAGTTATCCCCGACCCTTTCATATATTTATCATTTTCCAACTCCCTCCTCGCAGAAGAATTTCCCAACGCCCCCGAAGGAACGTTAGCGTCCGCCAAGCTGCGAAGACGGGTTTGTAATTCAGCTTCTGATAAGAGGTTGCTGCTTTTAACAAATCAAATATATGACTCCCTTCCACGACACCCCCTCTGTAAACAAATTTAATTAAAAATTAGCATAAACTACGAATCATAACCGCTGCTGTTGTGAGCGATAAATGTATACTTTTTATATCTGTTTTTTTCTAAAACGTTTAAAAAACTTTGCGATGCAGTCGTGACCCGTGGCGCTGCAATGTCGACCTTCATACGTGACGGCGTGTGTCTGTATCGCCGTTATTTTGATCGGTAAATTCACGCTGGGTCTTTCTTGAAGGACCGCTGTGTTTGGTCCTGTTTGACCTGTTTGACAGGCTTAACTTTGAGCTGACTCAAAATCCTGCTTTGTGGGGCGAAAAACTCTGGTGCATGTGAACACAGTAGATGTAATCATTTTAGATTATTTTGCATGTATACTCTATTCAGTATATTTTCTGAGCACAAATCAGATTTTTAAATAAACCATATGACAAAAAGTGCCTTCATTCATCATATCAAGTTCAGTCAAGATGGCACAAACCATAGAAAATACAAATCCCACTGGAGCAGAAAGAGTACGTGTTGCAAACGGTTTAAATGAATACTGTTAGATGTTCATCCAAAGAACATGGATAGAAAGTTTCAGCACGTCAGATCAATCAGAACAAGCCCTGTGGGAGTTTCCTCATCATGCTAAATGTAGTTGTAGGACGTGAAGGTGTTAACCTGCTAGTGTAGACTGGTTGGCCATAGATATACATAACTAGATGCTGTGTTGGCTCCAGCCAGGCACGTCAATGACGCCGCCATGTTAGGGCGGTCAACATCACTGCTGGACTGCATTCAGTACCATTACAGAGCGGCAGTTTAATAAAGATACTGACCAAAATTATACCATTTCAAGAATATTGCACTCAGAAAGTGGGATAGGATTATATAATGGAGGGAACGCAGTGATCCACGCTCATGTTTGTGTGATGCGTATTGTTTGTGTGTTTATGTAGACATGGCTGTGTGGTTGGTGATGCTGTTGATGTGATTGTTTTTTCTCTAGTTTTATATTAAGCATATTTCATTTAACAGTCTATTCAGGGGATCTTAACTTTATGTAGTTATTTATTTACAACAATGGTTAATGCTTTGTAGTGGTAAGTTATAGCATTCCCTAATCCGTGTAGATATTCATAATAGATTAACATTAGAACCTTCTTACACGAACCTGGAGTTGGCTTCTTATTTGCCAGCTTCTTGTTCAAATTTTCCCGTTCCACCTTAAATGATGCAGCTTCAGACACCAGTAAGTAACTGCTGCACCGTTTAAGGTGGAATGGAGAACCTCGCACAAGAAGCTGGCCAATAGGAAGCCTGCTTTGCTTCATCCTTCTTACTGTGTTTTGGGGGGTTATTTTATTTTTATGTGCATTAAAATTGGAAGTGATTCACACATTGATGGATTTAATGTTATGTGTGAGATTGTGTTTCTACAGCCTAAAACTCACTGCACATCTTAATGAAAAAAATAAGTTAACACAACTTAAATACTACAGAAAGTTGGAGTAACTTAATCTGAAAAAATCAAATTAACTCAATAATGATATGTTGAGATAGTAAATCAGTCATTTTGAGTAAGACAGTTTAAGTAAGTCATTTTGAGTAAGACTACATATTTTGAGTTAAGGTAACTATAGCTAAATGCATTATATTCACTATTTTTATTTAACTTTACATGCAAAAACAAACAGGCCAATAATGGGTTGTTTTTAAAGACTGTTAAAAATTTACTGTGGCTTAATGTGAAAGACAGAATAAAGATTTACATTTAAATGATTGGGAGATTCATGCTTTTTTCATAACTTTATTGAATTATTTGAGTTGAATAAACGTATTGCAATTTAGTTTTAGACTTCTCAGCTTTACTTGATAATTATTTGGTCAGTGTAACCCTTTTGAGTAAAACTCACGTCATTCCTATTGGCTCTTAGTACCATATATTTACATGTTGGGCATGTCTCTTCACCATCTGTGTGTTGTCATTCTCCCCAGCCTACCCTCCCTTGCGTCATTAAGACGTATAAACTTTTGTGAATTATGTTGATCAGTACTGATCAAAAATCAGAAATAAAAGAGCTGAATTACTAAGATCCTCTTTATTGTGTGTGGTTCTGTTGTGGCTGAATGCTGCAAAGACAACATGTGTGTTTTACACTGTACTGTATTTGGTGTGGTGGTCTGTAGTGCAGTTAAAGTAGACAAGATAGTGTTCCAAATGTTTATGATCATATCTCTGCAATACAGTAGGAATTTGTCAGAATTGAAGCATAATGGTGAATTTAATTTACAGTTACTTAATTATATTGAGTTAGAACAGATTAAACATAAATCCCAAATATGCAATCATTTTAATATCAACAAAACAAATGGAGTTAATACAGTTTACTTCATTTACTGAAGTGTAAATGAGTTATTGAACTTAAAATATTTAAGTAATCAGTTTCCTCAAATCATTGGAATTGACTTAACTCATCAGGTTTTACAGCATATCGGAGCTCGCGCTTAATTCAGTTTTTAACATCAGGTGCAGACTGGATACTTTCCTGCTGGTCCGGACGGTTAATTAGCACGATCAGTTCTCAAAGTAATAAAAGCTACCGAGAGCAGCCCGTGCAACCTAGATTAATCTGTGTCTGAGGATTATAACAAAACAAAACTGGTGAAAATCGGTTGAGTAATAAGGAAGTTGTGACCGATTTAATCCTGAGACTCTCTCAATACAAGTGAGCTCGTTCACAAGCGGATCTTGACCGCACCAACATGGCGGACGCGCAGACGTATCGCCTCACATAGAGAACAACAGACAACGCGGCATCTGGGTATGTACGTCTGTGTGCTTGTCAGTGAGCTGACTGGGCCTGTAGCCAAGAACAATTTGCCGGAAGCGACGAGGTGGCCGAGTGGTTAAGGCGATGGACTGCTAATCCATTGTGCTCTGCACGCGTGGGTTCGAATCCCATCCTCGTCGAGCGAAGCTGTTTTTGAAGAGCAGATCCACACAGGCTTCATCTGAACCTCACCATGGATCACCACTTCGCTGCAGAGCTGGTTCTCCTCAGCAGCTGAAGGTTTTCTGCCTCCTGCAACAGAACAAAACCACAGACTGCCTGCTGATCACTTTCTCTTCTTAAGGGATGCTGAGGTGAGTGAACCGCAAGAGACTTTCACACTCAGCTAGTTTTACACCAAATAAGCTTTGTTTTGTTTCTTTGTTGTTTGTATGTTTATTTCTGGCACGTATATGCATTGATATTTGTGTGTGCATGTTCACAGATGCTATTATCACAGATACCCAAACAAAGATATGTGTTAGGATTATGTTGTATATTTATTGTTAGTAATATTGCATGTAAAGTAGTTAAATAAACTAAAGCTGAAAAATGTTCAGTGGAGGGAGAGAGACAGAGAGAGAGAGAGAGAGAGAGAGAGAGAGATCATAATTTTGTTTGTTTTTCTGTTTTTGTTTTAGTGTGTAGGCATGTGCATTTGTGTGCATGCAGATACACATTTGTTATTAATTACATAAAGCTAATTAATATGGGAATGTTTTATTACTGTTGCTATTACTCCTTTATTATCACTCAGCCATTGTAGTATTATTATTATTATTGTTGTTGTTGCTGTTGTCGTATTTTATACAGTCTTTTATCTCACTTTCACAACATTGACCAAAAACAATGGTGAACAGATACAGGAATAAAGAGGGTTCGGGTAATTCAGTAGACGTGCTTATTCCAAAATCTGGGCTGCTGATTGGCCGTCAGCATTACATTCTGTAAGCTATTAATGTCAGCACTTTTTGATTAGTCTGCGTTCGTTTACACCTCACTCTCATTTCTGCTTTAAGCCACACCCACTTTCGGTGTAATTATTTATACTTTTATTTATTACTTTTATTTCTACGCTTTTCCAAAACACCATATAAATATTTCCATTATATATTTCCATAATAAACTGCACTTTTATCAATATTATTTGGAATAAAGGCACCGAGGCTTCAAAAAAAAGGTTTGATGATCACGATGCTGCCCATGTGGAAGAAAACTATGTGTACATACATTTTCATATATTAAAAATATATGTGCAATATATATGATGTTTAAAATATGTGTGGTAAATGTATCTTAATGTGAAAAATGTAAAAATTTAAATATATGCCAACACATGCACATATATATCAATGTATTGAAATCTATGCACATATGTAGAAGAAATATACGATTTACAAATCCAACATATATGAAAATATATATTCCTTTTGTATGTGACTAAAATAAATGAATAACCATCTCTGGATATTTATTACAAAAGGCCTGTATAGAAAATATATTATAAAAATGCAGTATAAGGCAGAAATGAAAACGATGGCCATTTTCATCCATTTTCAAGTGTAATCAATTTAATCTATTTAACCTATTTAATTTCAGTTAAGTTTTCTATCAACATTATTTTTAAAAAATGAAACGTTTTGCTCAGATTTGGACCAAACCATATACACTAATAGGTCATTTATTGTTCTATATACACTTATGTTTCTATGTACACTTGTCATTCTATATGCACTTATTGTTCTATATACATTTATTGTTCTTTATAGACTAATAGTTCTATATACATTTGTTGTTCTGTATACACTTATGTTTCTATATACACGTATAATTTTATATACACATAGTTTTATATACACTTATTGTTCTATATACATTTATTGTTCTATATACACTTATTGTTCTACTTACATTTACAGTTCTATTTACACCTATAGTTCTACACACACTCATAGTTCCTTATACGCTTATTGTTCTACATATGTTTAGTTCTATATACACTTATAGTTCTATATACATTTATTGTTCTACTTACAGTTACAGTTCTACACACACTTATAGTTCTACATACACTTACAATTCTTTTTAAATCTATAGTTCTACACACACTTGTAGTTCTTTATACCTTTATTTTCTACGTACATGCAGTTCTATATACGCTTATGGTATATGGTATATACGCATGTATTGTTCTATATACATTTACTGTTCTACACACACTTACAGTTCTGTTTACACCTATAGTTCTACGCACACTTACAGTTCTATTTACACCTATAGTTCTACGCACACTTATAGTTATTTTTCTATATACAATTGTTAAAAACAACACATTCTGTCTCTAACTAGACACATCAGTGTGTTCAGTTACAAAGGACACATTCAGGGTTACTTTAACACAGAATGTATTACATCAGAAAAAGGTATGAAACAAAAAGTGTTAAACTGAGTAACACAGGTTAGTGCGCGGTAATTTAATACACCTCCTCACTAAAAACCCCTGAAGAACCACTTTCATTAAGAGTGTTTAGCCAAGGAAGATGAAAAAGGAAAGAAAGAAACAACCTCAGCTATAGAAATAGATATGGAACAGAAGGAGGACGAGGTGTTAGTTACAGTAAGACCGATCACTTGTACGAAAACTTCAATACAAGCCAAACTCAGAACGACGCACATGAAGCGCGCGGCTCCTTTAAGCAGACCCACGTCATTCCTTCGGGTATTTCCGCAGCTGCTCACGCGAGAAAGTGACTGTGTGTGAGAGAGAGAGAAACAGAGAGAACGAGAGAGAGAGAGAGAGAAACAGAGAGAACGAGAGAGAGAGAGGGAGGGCGGCGGAGCTGAAGGAAGCGAAAAAACCTGCGACTCTACTTTTACTTTTCCGACTAAAAGAGCAGCGCAGGCGGACGGGCGGGTTTTCTCCACTCTGCGGGACGCTGTCGGTCGTGTGAGCGGGAGTTGGAGCCCAGATGGCCGGTAGGTTTGTCCGCGGAGGGAGGGAGAGAGGGAGAGAGGGAGAGAGAGAAGTTTGTGTTGTTTTTGTTGTGTTGTCTGCGGGGAAAACCCCCCTCTACACACTGAAACGCTGAGCGGAGTTTTGGTCCGATGCAGCTTCAGCCTGCAGAGCGAAATTAGGACCCCGTAGCTGTGAGATTGACTGAGCGGGAGAAGGAAGAGAGGGGAGGGAGAGAGGAAGAGACGGCGCTGCCTGTGTGTTTGTGTCCCTTTAGTTCAGCTCGGTTAGAGAGAGAGAGAGAGTTGGGGCCTAACGGCAGCCACCAGCTCTGATGGAAAATGGAAAATGGAGGGAGGGAGGGCCTCGTTCACTTAGAAAGACGTTTCCTCATGTTGTTGAACAGACTCCAGCTGAGGGTTACTGGCCCTGCTGACCCCTTACAGCCCAATTCCTCACGTTACTTTATAAACCCACCCACATTTTCAGCCAGCAGCGCATTTATTCCAAGCCTCGGCTGAGTTATGTGAGTCGTATAAACAAAACACGTCCCTTAAAGTTCATTTCTCGGGCCGTTTTGCTGCCCTTTTTCCACTCGTGGTTCCCACGTTGCGGGGTGACGTCATGCCCCGGCCACGGCCGGCGCGTCACCCTAATAGGCCAGAATAATGAAATATTAGGGCTAATAGGGCGCCTCTTTTGCTCTGTTTTGTCCTGCTGTATAGTCAGCCTCAAGTTCACAACAGTGACTTGTATGTGACATTTAAGCTCCTTTAGCCTGATTGGAGGGTCCTGTGTTGGTATATAGGGGTGGGTTGAGGTGGGTGTGATCTGCGTTTTGTTATGAATCTGGGCAGACCAGGTCATTCTTCAGGACAGCAGTGAGGTTCTGACTTCAATAACAGTTTGGACCGTTGGTGGTTAGATGGATTTTTTTTTTCCCATCCCCAAGTTTTTAGTACAAAAGGTTTTAAGTCTGATCCAGCAGGTTCTCTTGGAACTGTCTAAAGAAATTTCTATAGTACTGTTTATACAGAAGGTAAACTGGGACAGATTTTAGTTCACAGCAGATGTAAAAATAGGCTTTTTCCACACAATTTTCAATTCAGAAATTCAATTCTCATTCTCTTTTATTGATTTTCTAAATAAAAATAAGTTGACACCGTTCTCCACAGAGAACAAAACATTTTCGGCTAGTTTTTAGTGCACAGTTTCTATGTATTTACTGAGTTTAACACATTAGAAATAAAACATATGTGCCATTATTTTTGCACAGACCACATTTAATGCTTTCTCTTTTTCCCCCAATTTGTTAGAGTAAATAAACAGTACGTTTGTGCTAAAATGTGCGTCATTGCGTTCTCTGTAGAGTATTTGTTAACCTACTTTCCCTCAATCAACAAAACATGTAATTTGACCAGGGGTGCCCAAACTTTTACATACTACACAGATAGAAAAATGAAAATGAAAATAAAGAAAGACTGCATGTCCTTGTGTGAAGCCAATATAAAACAGAGCACCCACACTGTAAACAATACAAAAAACAGAACTGCCTCATATTCAACTGCATCAGCATTATTGCAGTCTGAACCGTAATGTACAGTGTTTACAGTGCCGATGGTGTCAGTAGGAACTAGCGAGAAACCTATACATGCTTCTACAAGGTTCTGCTTTGAACCAGCCCCTCATAAAAAAAGAAATATCAACATTAACAAATTAGAATGTGTCCAAAATGTACGTGGAGTTTGCCATAAACATTGACCATTTTGAAGGGTCCATATCCAACATTTTAATTTGTTCCCTCAGATTTACATTAATGTTTGGGTGGGTTTATGTATGAAGAACAGCCATCATTCATTTTTACATGACCGTTTTCCAGCCTGTTTTTGTTACTGTACCTTTTATTAAAAAATGAATGTGTGTAGATGAGCTCTGTTTTGATTGGCTGCCCAGTATTGAGCCTCATTCAAAAAGCAGCCCAGGCTGAAAGCCTCCTTATAACTTCAGTATGAATGGGTGGGGCTAAACTGCTGTGAGCTGAACAGGTGAATATATATATATATTAGTTTTTTGTGACATCACAGAGACGGTGAATTCAAAGTGGGCTGTCTGAGCAGTTTTTTCATACATGGACTGGGTGGCAAATGCTATGTTTTATAAAACAATGTTTACCAACTACATAAACGTCTTATATTTCAGAAAAAAACAGGTTCTCCATCATACGAGACCCTTTACCTTAACGAAGTTGCTGTTCGCTTTCATGGCTGGATTTGAAGTGATCAATGAGTTGATCGTTGCTAAGAGACTACTGAGTTTTTTCTCCCCGTTTTAAGTTAAAAAATGATCGTCTGTTTAGAGTCTGTGCTGGTCAAAGCAGGAAACGTTAAGCGCTACCACGAAATGAATTACTTCAAATGAACCTACCCACAAAATCCAGTTCTGTGGACCAATAAAATAAACCCAAATCTCAATATGAAAGGTCCACCAGAGTGCTTGCCCATGTCTGACAGCGCATTAAGCCTGTGTTAGTATGTATTTTAATTCCATTTTATTTTTAATTTATTTCACCATTTTATTTCGACTAACAATATGGCCAAACAACTTTTAAATGTTCCTTAGGCTATCAAAGTACATTCAAAATAAGAGTTAGAACTGGGTGATTCAAAAAGATTCGTCCGATTTCAAAATGATTTATTTCACTCGTAAATCATTACAGAACAATGAAGTAAGTTGTAAATGGTTTAAGTGAGCATAAAGTTTATTATGTAATTGTACAGGTGCTCAATATGAACCTCCTCCAGCTGTACGGACAACATCAACGCCATAGTCAGATTCATCCTATACTCTATAGAGCATGTGGGGTGTCACTGTACTCACAGCTCTTTCAGTGCAATTTCGGAGATCATCCAGTATTGTGGAACCAACGACGAACCCTGTGAGCTGTTGGAGCTGTTGGAAACTCTATGACCCCCTCTTTCAATTGATATGTGATTGGTTCCTAGACGCCTCACGGCTGTAACAAAATGACGCTTTGAAATCAGATGAATCTTTTTGAATCACCCTGTATGTGATGTCTTACTGTGTTCATTTATTTGCCTAAACTAATGGTTAAGCATTTAAAGATAAACATTGTCAGTATTCATCTCTGTTAGTTTATTGTGACCTCTCCTCTGTAAGCAAGTAATTTAAACTACTGCACTCACCTTACCAATTTAACCCCTTTCTGCGCCTCCCTAATGGCCATTCCAGTAGCAGAGTGGTCACCTTGAATATTTTTAATTATACTCAAGTAAAAAAAAATAAAAAAATTAGATTAGCTTATTAGATTAACTGGGACACTTTTCTGGCTGTGTGTGAAACATTGTGACTATGTTGCACTGCTAGGTGAAAAGGGACAGGTGAGAACCACCTGTTGTGAAAACATTTTGCACCTCTCCACAAAGACGCCGCAATAAAAGCACATTTATGAACATTGTCTTACTTGCTCACTTATGAAAATAAGAAATATTCCAGCAACATTATTGAAGAAAAAAATCACAGTTCAACTGAGGGAGGTGGAAATAAAATTTAAGGTGGTACTCTGACAAGGGGTCAAACCAGAACTTACTACTAGAGCTTTTCAGTACGCCATTAAAAGCAGTTTCACAATGAAAAATCTCATCCTCTCCATGTAATAATGGAGTCATCTACACTGACTGTACATCCTGTACATTAGCAGTTTGACCAGTTTAATTAGCGGCAGTACCTGATGAGATATTGTAACCGTAATGTGTGATCCTGTGGGTGTTCTGTCTCACAGCTTTACTCATTAGGTTTAGTCTCATCTTGCACTGCAAGACCTGTATTGCTGTATGTATAGTGGCAATGGAAACGGGGTAACATCCTGATCTACTGTTATTTGAGGACGTACAAACCACACCTGGTGAATGTTTTTCAGATTTGACACCGTTTCCGATTCTGAGGTGATGAGTAAATCTGATTGCAAATATTTAATCTGTCCAACAGTTTTGATCCCCCGCAGCTCGAGTTCTACAATGCACAATCGTCTAAATTCCTATCACGGAAGGGGTATAAATGCTGTTAACAGGCTCTCTGTAACTAATTTACCCTCTGTGTTGTCAATGGAATATACTCAGCTTTCATTAGGGTAAGCTGGACAGACTAGCCGACTCCTCCGATAGTATTTGAAGACAAGCTTTAATTTTTACTTAAGGAGTCAATGTAAATCTACATGTATATAAAAGAACAATGAACAACTGAATGGTTTTTAAAGTATCAAACGTCAGTGTTTAATATGAATATTCATATGAATAAGGCAATCCCATAGGACATCCACCTCATGAACCTGACCCATCTCATATAAAACCTAATACACAATATATTTTGAATACAAAATAGAAAAATACAAAATACAACAATCTCAACCGTCTTGTATAAAACCTTATCCAGAATACAAAACCTGAACTGTCTCTTATAAAACCTAATATGAAATACAAAAACCTGAACTGTCTCATATAAAACCTAATACGAAATACAAAACCTGAACTGTCTCATATAAAACCTAATATGAAATACAAAACCTGAACTGTCTCATATAAAACCTAATACGAAATACAAAACCTGAACTGTCTCATATAAAACCTAATACGAAATACAAAACCTGAACTGTCTCATATAAAACCTAATATGAAATAAAAAAAACCTGAACTGTCTCATATAAAACCTAATATGAAAAACAAAAACCTGAACTGTCTCATATAAAACCTAATATGAAATAAAAAAAACCTGAACTGTCTCATATAAAACCTAATACGAAATACAAAACCTGAACTGTCTCATATAAAACCTAATACGAAATACAAAACCTGAACTGTCTCATATAAAACCTAATATGAAATAAAAAAAACCTGAACTGTCTCATATAAAACCTAATACGAAATACAAAAAACCTGAACTGTCTCATATAAAACCTAATACGAAATACAAAACCTGAACTGTCTCATATAAAACCTAATATGAAATACAAAAAACCTGAACTGTCTCATATAAAACCTAATACGAAATACAAAAAACCTGAACTGTCTCATATAAAACCTAATATGAAATACAAAAAACCTGAACTGTCTCATATAAAACCAAATACGAAATACAAAACCTGAACTGTCTCATATAAAACCTAATATGAAATACAAAACCTGAACTGTCTCATATAAAACCTAATACGAAATACAAAAAACCTGAACTGTCTCATATAAAACCTAATACGAAATACAAAAAACCTGAACTGTCTCATATAAAACCTAATATGAAATACAAAAAACCTGAACTGTCTCATATAAAACCAAATACGAAGTACAAAACCTGAACTGTCTCATATAAAACCTAATATGAAATACAAAACCTGAACTGTCTCATATAAAACCTAATATGAAATACAAAACCTGAACTGTCTCATATAAAACCTAATACGAAATACAGAAACCTGAACTGTCTCATATAAAACCTAATACGAAATACAGAAACCTGAACTGTCTCATATAAAACCTAATACGAAATACAGAAACCTGAACTGTCTCATATGAAACCTAATATGAAATGCAAAACCTGAACTGTCTCATATAAAACCTAATATGAAATACAAAAAACCTGAACTGTCTCATATAAAACCAAATACGAAATACAAAACCTGAACTGTCTCATATAAAACCTAATATGAAATACAAAAACCTGAACTGTCTCATATAAAACCTAATACGAAATACAGAAACCTGAACTGTCTCATATAAAACCTAATACGAAATACAAAACCTGAACTGTTTCATATAAAACCTAATATGAAATACAAAAACCTGAACTGTCTCATATAAAACCTAATATGAAATACAAAAACCTGAACTGTCTCATAAAACCTAATATGAAATTCAAAAACCTGAACTGTCTCATATAAAACCTAATATGAAATACAAAAACCTGAACTGTCTCATAAAACCTAATATGAAATTCAAAAACCTCTGTAACGTCTATGGTATAATATGATTTGAGAGATTTACCAAAACCCTCTTGGCTCCACTGCATGCATAGTGTTTATGATCTTTCTTTAATGAAATATTTTTTGTGGGTTTCTGTGATAAACACATTTGTTTAGGTTTGCACAATTATAAATTGTGTTTATGTAATTTTGTAATGTTTACAGAAAAAAATGCACATAGAATCAGGGAGACTGTCCATAATTTTATTCATAATTTGTCGCTTCTCATATCAGTTTTGTCAGACATTGTATATTATGTCCATATTGTGCAGCTCTGATAACAATCATTCTTGTTTTTGGTTTCTTTTCATTTTCAACTGCTCCACACTGATAAACAAAAGCGATGAGTAAATGACATCACGTGTTGGATGGAGTTGGTGGGAAGTACATGAAGTCTGTTTTGTCTCTGTGGTTTGGAATGCATTGTTTCAGAATGAGGTCGAGGGTCGAGGGCCAGAATATTCCAGGCTGCAGACATTTATATTTACCAGTAATAGTTATTAGACATGAATGGGCGAGCAGTGTGGAGAAACAGACCGATTGTGAAATTTGATGGTAAAATGTGCAAGCGTAGGCCTTCTGAGGCTCATTAAATAGATAAGATAGATAGATCACTTCATTAATCCCAGAAATTCTTCTTAAATTCTTAAAAAAAAATAAATAAATAATATGGAGCGCTTCACGGATTTGTATGTCATTAGATGTTTTGGATCATTTATTGTTTATTAATGTTTTCACCTTGCTGTTTTCATCGTATCATTTCTGTCATTACTGTGCGTGGTGGAATATCTAATTATATAAAAATATATTTGAATACATTGGTACATTATTTGTACACTGTTGGACTGTGTGCATGTTCACATACTGGAAGAGTTTGGGAACGTGTTGATAAAATTTTTGCAAAAATCATTGGTTAATCCTGAGTTTAGTTAGTATAAAGCAGCTCTTTGCTAATGCTTTGGGTAAACTTATCCTAAATGCCCAAAGTATACTTGGTATGAAGAGCAGGTTTATGAGGAGTTTTTTTATTTATTTATTTTTTTTTATCCAAAAAATAAAGCAGTGCAACCAAAAGTGCCTTCTGTGTTATGTTTTGCCTGTAAAAACAACCAATAAACTTCAAGGAGTGAGAGTTTGGAGCATTCCATAGCTCGTGGCAAGGGCAGCGTGGAATGTCTGTTCTCCAGAGTGAGCTTGTCTGTGATGTGGTACTTAATGCTGCCATTTCAAGGCGGGTCAGTCTATATGTTAGCTGAGTGCTGGGCAATGTTAATGTATGTGAACCAACATAACTTTTGAGTTTTACCTTAGCTTATCCTCTCTCTCTCTCCCTCTCCCTCTCCCTCTCCCTCTCCCTCTCCCCCTCCCTCACTCCCTCCCTGTCTCTCACATCATTTCAAGCCGCTCCCTGTTGGGGGATTTTAGATGTGTGTCATAGCAGTGGTCACACTGCCAGGTCCACTAAATCAGCCACCGTGAAGCTTTGTCACATTAAACATTCAAAGACCACCGATTTTTGCTTGTGATCAAAGTAAAACTATCATGATGAAAAGTACAGTGTAAACTCGCCTTAACCATCTATGTATTTAACATGTCCTGTTACTGCAAAACATTCTCATTAGGTGTCCCAAAACGTTTGCTAGCCAGAGAAGCAGTTTTAGGGCATGTGGGAGATCTTCCAGCATCTGGAATCACATGTTTTCTTGTTGGTTCTTTTGGTTTTCAGTGCATTCTAGGAGTGGGTAGGACACAGATTGTCTCTTTTGTTTTGAAGTGGGTGGTGGGATGTTGTTGGGGGTGAACGTTCCAGTGCACTTGAGTAACTTTGTTGACCTGTGGTCAGAGCTTCTGGGGAAAGGAATTAGCTCAAGCAGTGTTGCACATCATTAGCTCATCAGTAGCTTCTCTCATTCTGTCTTTATTTTCTTTCACACTTTCTAGGATTATTTGGCTGGGCACAGCCCACCATGGGGCAAGGTAAGACCTGACTTTGTGTCTGTTTTTATGAACTTTGTGCCATTGTCTTTAGTGTTTTTTCTTGTTTGTGTTTTTATTTTTAGTTATTATTATTATATATATATATATTTTTTTTTTACATGAATAAAAATTACTTTGCCGTGGTTGTGGGTACACTATATGTCCAAAAGTTTGTAGACACCTGGTAATCCAGTATTAATAGATTGTCCCCTGTTGCTGCAGTAAAAAAAATCTCAGAAGGCCTTAAACTAGATGTTGGAACATTGCTGTGGGGATTTGATTGCATTCAGCCAGAAGAGCATTAGTGAGGTCAGGTACTGTTGTAGTGTGGTCAGTTCTGGATCACTACAACTCATCTTAAAGGTATTGGATGGAGCTTCATCAACGCTACGTCCAACGGGGGCTTCATACTCCTGTAGCCCATGGCTTGGCATTGGGCATGGCTCATGTGTGGCTGCTCTAGAGCATCCCTTTCTATTAGTCAGTGCTTTTCTGTGGAGGTCATACAAGCTGCGCGTGCAATTAAACACCCGTTATAGATGAATTTGCTCATTAGGAAGGCTGTCTGGATACTTTTGGTCATATAGTGTATAATACAGTACACAGTACTTTATGCTTCAGGAACAGAATTAGTCTTGAAATTAGGTTTCCTAATAGTTTTGGTATAAATAATGCAGCACAGTTACCTTTTGCTTGAGTAGTGTGCGCTATTTGTTCCCATATTTATATTTATTTTGGCATCAATAAATTATGTTGCAGTGTTTTTATCCATCAAATTGCATTTTGTCCCTCCAGGCAACCCATTCATAGAGATAATCGAGCAGCCCAAGGCGAGGGGGATGCGTTTCCGCTATAAATGCGAGGGGAGGTCAGCGGGCAGTATTCCAGGAGAGAAAAGCAATGATTCCACCAAAACACACCCAGCCATCAAGGTACGGCTATTACTGTCATTATGCAGGTTGTAAAAGAGGCTGGTAGCAAAACAGCCTCTGGAGACAAGAGGAAATCCTCAACTAAAGAGAAGCATCTAATTTTAAAGAAATACTCCACCATATTTCAGAATAATGTCTATCTACCACATCTCTTTGTATCGTCAGTTTTTGTGGACAATAACTTTATCCAACTTTGTAGAACAGCGCAGTGAAAAAGCAATTCGTGTTACTGTTGCTTATTCTAGGACAGGTTTTACACTGGGAAAATTTCATGCAACTTGTTGCAGGCGGTGAGTTGCCTGCAACATAATTTCTGTGCATTTTTTTACACAAAGCAATTCAAAAACAAAGTTGTACACAACTCAGTTAAGAACTTGTGCTCAGTACAGTTACTCCACTGGTTAACCAAATTAGCAATTTTATTTTTTTTAAACCATACTATTCTTGGTACAAAGTTATCTGGGAGGTGTAATTTACACATTTGCTGCATTTCATTGTCTCTGTACTTTTTTTCCAGATGTCATAGTTGTATATTCTTTTTTTTATATCTGTCTTTTATCTATCTAGGCTTCTTTACTGCATATTTGAGTTTTTTGTGAGGTGTGTGTGTGTGTGTGTGTGTGTGTGTGTGTGTGTGTGTATATTAAGCTTCTGAAAATTTAAGTGGCCATTGTGGTTATAGCCTACTTGATGTCTCACTCATCAAGGACCACATCTCGGTCTCCTTTTCTGTAATAATTTTTATCCTTTGGTTCCCAAATGAATCTTGAGTGCTGTGTAAATTTATGTAGGTGGGTCACCTTTTCATCTGCAGACTAAACTTCTATTCATTTTAAAGTACGCGATCACATTTATGCATTATTGTCATTTTGATTGGCTGTTTCAGGAAACTTTCATGAAGTTGAGACGCTCACAACTGTTGTAGCAGAGTTGCAGGATGCATTACATTATGCAACTCAACTGCAGTTTAGTTTCATGCAAGTTTAAAGCTACTGAAGTTACACAGCCGAATCTGTGGTAATCGTTGGCTGTCGGCTATGGATGCTAGCGGTGTTACATTTACATGCAACTTACAGTTTAAACTGTTACAGAGGTACACGCATTTAGCATTAGGAGTCTAGCCCAAGAACTCTTATTAGTGTAGCAGGGGCTGTTTGTCTGGGCAGTAAGTCAGACCCCAGTTTTCTACAACATAACTAGCAGATTACCTCAAATTCTTCCCTCTTTAAAGATATTCCCATCAGTCGTACACATTACAACTTACTTCTCCTCAAATGTATTTAAGAATTAAATTTTTTCTACAAAATAATGTTTATTGACTGAATACAGCAATTGCCCTTTGACTCCTGCTATAAGTCAACAGGTTTTCTGTTCTTTTCTTCGTACAGGGATATATATTGAAGTTATCGTTGTTGGTAATTGACCGCGCTCTAAAGATGAGACAGGCTGAGGTTAGGCTGATAAGTTGTATCATATTCCTTTAATATTTGATGTCATTTTACAAAATCGCCGTAGAAAACAAACAGCATGCACATGCACACACTCTAGGCGCTTTAAAAGGCCAATTAGAGTTTATCATGTCATGAGAGAGGGTGCTTCCTGCCCAGGTACGTTTACTGCAGGCATAAAGAGGCCACACCTCTGACTGTGAGAGTCAGAAATCGATGCCACACAGATTGTAACTCGCACACAGTGCACTGTAAAACATTCACAACTTTCCCATAAACCGCACAAATACACACGAACTCGGACACGCCCTTCCAGAAACACTTGCATTGTTGAGCTGAGACTGATTCCAGCCAGGTCCCACCAGCTTTAGTGTGTTATTGCTCAGGAGGATTAATGTACACCACTTTTTTTCCCTTCTTTATTACGGCCAGGGAATAAAAGCGTAATACAAACTGTGGATGCTGCACATGGTAGATATTTTATTGCAGCAATGTCTAGGATGTCACGTTTTGTGTAGCCAGGAAGGTCACAATCTGGGAGACATTTACGTTTTACTTCTATGAAATTGTGTCTTATAGAGCTTCTCTTCGGCTAGCTGGACATTGGTTCAAAAGCAAATTTAAGGAATAGTTTGGCAAAAAGTTTAGCCCAAAAAATCAGGTTTACACAGTTTTCCCCCCTCTTACCCCGAATGTAGTCGATCAGCCAAAGCATGTTTGGGGTCGGAAGTTTTGCGGTGGAACTGCAAGGTTAAAGTAGGTATCAAGTAATGGAAGCTAATGGACATCAGTTTGCATTCTGCATGCCTAAATGATCATACTTGTCATGTAGTCTGAAATTGTTAAGTAATCTCAAATAGACTTGTGTGTTTTCTGACACTGTATTATATTGCATACTGTTGTCGATAGAGAAATAGACAAACTAATGTGGCAGAGCTAAAATGATGGCAGCTACTGTTCTGAAGTCGTACTTTGGTTGATATCCAGTTTATATACTAATACCGAATCAGAAACAAATCTTTTTGAGATTACTTAAGAGTTTAATGCACTTTGAGGCAATGCAGTTATCACAGTGGAAGTGTGTGTACATGCTTTGCATTTCCATTACATTTTAGTAGGCTGGAGTAGATTGCCAATAATATCAGTTGAATCAGACACCAATAATACAATCGTCATCGAATTTCAGCCCTTGTCTATAAGTGGTCACGTAAACAGGATATTCAGATTTCTTAGATTTATTGGATTTCTAGAAATCTGATTAAGAGCTGGATTTTAGCTCAGTAATCAGTGTTTTCCAGGCATGTGTGCCTTTACTCTGATTTCTTTCATTTTTGCTTAGTCAGTGTGTGTGTGAAAACAGCGCTGTCCTGCAAACAGTAAGCAGTGCTTAACACAGCACCCGCAAGATGGCAACAAAACATTGTCCAACTACTTGCTTGACGAAATGACTAATTTAAATGTTCTTTGTCTTCTAGGGTCAATATTTGACTCAATATAAAAAATAAAAAAAAAAAGAAAAGCAGCGGCATGGCCTGAGTGTTACATGTTTGTAATATGTTGTCACATATTATTCAATGAGTTTATTGGTGGGTTGCAAATCAGAAATCTGATTATTGCCTGCCTTGTGTAGTCCCACAATTTGCCCATGATCTGATTAGCAAAGTGCATATAAATGCATAGAATGAATTACTGCAGGGTTCATACGATCATGAAAATGCTGAAGAAGTCATGGAATATAGAAATTTGGTTTTCCAGGCTTGAAAAAGTGGAAAATAAGTGCTGGAATAATCATGGAATTTCCTGAAATTTCCCCCATGCAGTTCATCTCAACACATTTGAAGCACTGAAGAGTCTAGATCACAAAAAGCACCAAGACCCAAGACTAAAGTATCTGCATGTAGACGCGCTTTACTAACGTGTCGTAAATGATCTCAGCTAGCTAAGATGTAACATTCAGGACGTGTGTTTTGTAGATGTTTTGATATTCGAACAGTGTAGAAGACGAATCAACAAGCCGAACGTAAGAGGAGAAACACAGCGCTGCTGCTTCTCACGCCACGACCTGTGTGACTGGCTTCTTCACTGTGAGTCAAGCTAGGTTTATACCTGACACATTGTAAGAAGCACAAGGGTGCGCGCGCCAGAAGTGATGCAATCACAGCACCTCTGACCCTGCGCTGCTTAATTCAAAATGAATGAACTTTGAATTGAGATTTGCTGAGCACGTTCGCCTCTACGGCTGCTTGTATGATCCCTCTGTCGTACCATATCACAGAGGAAACTGCGTGAAGCTCTCTTACGAGAGTAGCTTGGTCTTCACAGACCATTTAAGGGGTTAATAAACTCCTGAGTTTCCTGAATTTTGTGGATTTGAAGCAAACGAGTTAAATGTAAACCATCAAGGACCCCATACCATGAGTAAAGTGCACAGTGTTAAATGGTCCTATCTATCAAATATATTGCTAAAATTATCGCTAAAACAAGAAATGGCGGGTCAGTATCACAGTATACCGGTCATGGAAAAGTCTGGGTAGTCCACTGTTTAAAAAGTGTTCAAACCCTGTTACGGGCAAAATCAGATTTTTCTGCACGGTCAGGTTACTAAGTACCTGTAAACACTCTCAGTCGTAGAATGCCTTGATCATGATGCGCATGTAGTTGGATGATTTAAGTTGGCGCTGTGTGATAAATTGTGTTTTCATCATTATCATGTTATGAGTTTATGTGATAAACATGTAGTTGAAGGCAACTTTTTGCTTTTAATATGGTCATCATGCTGTTGAACAGCTTTATCGAACATCAGCTGTTGTGTCCATTTTGTGTGTGTGTGTATTTGTGTGTTATTTATTTATGTATATATATATATATATATATATATTATTATTATTTTTTTTTTACTGAACTGTTTCTTGTGCAGTCCAGTGTGCAGATATCTTGTTTATGTGAACATATTTGCTTACAAAGCCCATGTGAGGGTTCAGTTTTTTTAACCTGTTTTCTGAATGAGTCATTTTCCCCTCCATTCTTTAGCACACTTTTTGGATGTTTATATGAAAGTACAGCTCTTCATTCATACAGAGACCTTAGTTTTTTTTTTTCCATCTGTAGCCTGGTGTCTCTCTGGGGTTGATTTCTGAGGAAGTGATTCTTGTGCTATAAATGTTCTTTCAATCAGGCAGCGGTAACAGAAATATGGAAATGTTTCTAGATCTTTCCCACGCCATTTTAGCTCATTATGACTGTTCATGCTTCATCCTGTACAGGACAGACGTTGTTGTTTAGGAAGATGTTGTCTGGTGTTTTTCCTCCAGGAAGAGCAGTACATCATGGTTACGAGTCCATGATCAGGCTTTTTGTCGTCATTTCCACTGCCCAGTGAGCTGTACTTTACCCGAGGACCCAGAGTACAGAGTGTGCTGATACGGAGTGTATGGGTGAAGCTAAAAATAGTACAGACCACTGATTGGTGAAGCGTAAGAGTGGGCGGCGTGGCAAAAATATACTACGATACAGTGTTTTCACCAAACACAATATGCATCACACTATTTAGTTTTGAAACAATTCGGGCAAGTTGGAAGAAGTTGGAACAGACAAAGTAGAACCTGTAGTGCCATATTCAAAATTTACAATAATAATAATAATAATAATAATAAAACTACTACAATTACAGTGATTTTCAGTCAATGTTTTACAAACTGCTGTGCACTACATCCAATTGAGCAGGCCCAAAAATAAATATAAATAAATCTCAGGTGGCTCCTCACCAAGCGACTTGAGAGAACAATCAAGATTTCATCTCTGAAAGAACCTAAAATAGAAGATTATTTGCTCATTCTATAATTCAATATGAGTAATAGTTTTGGTGTTTCTACCTAAGAGTCTAAAATGTGGAGAATAGTAGAAATAAGGAAATTCCTTCGATGTGTCCAAACATTTGAAACTGTAATAGTACTGGGACTGTATTTATTAATCATTAATCTTTTACCCATTCACTGCTTGAATGCTTGCTGGAAGACTTGTGGTTCACTATATTGTAAGTATGATCTCATTTGCAAGATGCAAGCCAGCTCTTGCTAGCTTCCATTTATTTTTAGCAACTTTAACACTGTTAAATGATGTTTGCTTTGAGCCCGGGGTCGAACCTGTTAGTTACTCTGGTCTAGTTAAGCCACTGTTGAATAAGATGGCCCTCCTGTAGAAGTAGCTGTGGACAGGAGTGTTAAATACAGAGTATTCATTGGCTTACAAGTGTCAATACAATGTTAACCAGTGCGTGATCAGATTCAGAGAGTCCTGTCCTTCCTGTTTCTGCTGAACGTCATAAACAAATCGGTTGTGCTGGGGGTTACTGAGGCTATTAAGCTGCAAACGGAAGACTGTAGGTTTGATTTCAGATGGGTACTAAGTTTGGATGATAATGTAAATGTAGACAAATGAGTGTCGTCTGTGAAATTGTCGTAATAAATAACATAATCATGATCTAAACTCAGTTATGAAGTACCACAAGTGAGCGATACAGAGCGAAACCCTGTATCTTGTGTTTTTTCTGCTTGTAATGTAGTTACCATATAATTATGAGCTTGTAATTATCTTGTAATATCACTTAATTACTTAAATGTTCTATTTGTAAAGCCTGTAATTAAGAGCAATATTTGGCAAAGCAGTAAAACCAAAAAAATCTTGTGGTGCTTGACAGAAAAGAAAGATTGATATTGATATTTTGTATAATATCAGTGCTATCAGTTGTCTGCATGGTGAATGGCAACTGTAGAGAATTGAGTTTTAATAAAAGGGCTACAGGGCAAACTTTAATGAATCATTTGCCAAATGTCAGAAAGTCAAATGTACACTATTTTGCCCTTACCACAGCTTTATGCAGTCAGCCCAGGCATGTTTAAGGTCTGAATGTTGCTGTATAAATTGACAAAGATGATGTAGCTAACTAGTAATGGGACGAGTATGACCGTCTGTTAGCATTGTGCTTACTTCATGTCTAAATTGTCACATATGTGTCTCAAATAATGGCAAATTTGTTAAGCATTTGTTAAATAGACTTACATATATGGTTTCTGGCTCTATATGACATACTGTTGTTTTAAAGCACATCACATAGCTGAAAACTGTAGTAGTAGCCATCTTGAAGCCTGAATATTGTCTGTAATTTTTGTCCATGCTTACAGATGGCATTGTTTATGTGGGTTCTGAGACTGTGGCACCTGTGACAACTCTTTACAGTTTGGGGCTCCTTACGAAGAGAATGACCAAGATCTGATATCTAAAAGAATCTGAAATAGAAAATGTATTATTGTTTGAATGATTACTGGAATACTGCAGCCAAAATGCTTAAAATGCTTTTGGTTCACAAAATTGTATGATATCATTTTGTGGATGCAAACTTGACTTTGTTAGTCTCCATTTATTATTCGCAGTGTTGGCACTATTGAGGTTTGCTTCGAGCCAAATGTTGAATCTGCTTGTTAATTCTCAGTCCAAAGCCGCTGTTGAACAAGATAGTCCTTCGGTATAAGTGGCTATGGACAGGAATGTTGAGTATACTTTGGTTTCCAAGTGTCAAGTGTACAATCTTCAGTAGCATGTGACTTTGAATCGTCTTCTGCTTGGGAAGGTAGGCTCTGAGTTTAACTTAGGTTTGCTTAGACTGTCTTAAGGCTGTCTTGGTGATCCTCGTGTTTTGTTCTACAACCCCATTTCCAAAAAAGTTGTGATGCTGTGCAAAATTCAAATAAAAACAAAATGCAGTGATGTGCGAATCATTTAAACCCTATATTTAATTGAAAATAGTACAAAGACAACATCAAATGTTGAAATTGAGAAATTTTGTCTTTCCAAAAATTTTTGCCCATTTTTAATTTAATGCGAACAACACGTTCCAAAAAAGTTGGGACGGAGGCAACTAAATGGCTTGTAAAGTTGTGTAATGCTAAAAAAAAAAACACCTGGTGGTTGATTGGCAACAGGTCAGTAACATGATTGGGTATAAAAGAGCATCTCAGAGAGGCTGAGTCTTTCAGAAGTAAAGATGAGGAGTCACCACTCTGTGAAAGACTGCACTGGAAAATAGTGCAACAATTCAAGAATAACGTTTCTCAACATAAAATAGCAAAGAACTTTTGCTTTTCATCATTTGCAGTACATAATATCATTAAAAGATTCAGAGAATCTGAAGAAATCTCTGTATGCAAGGGACAAGGCCAAAAACTAGTATTGGCTATCCAAGATCTTCAGGCCCTGAGGTGGCAATACATTAAAAACAGACATGATTCTGCAGATGAAAACACTGTCTATGCGCAGAGTTCATCACTGCATCTACAAATGCAAGTTAAAACTATAAAACACAAAGAAGAAACCATATATAAACAGGACCCAGAAGTGCTGCCACCTTCTTTGGGCTCAAGCTCATTTAAAATGGACTGAGTGGAAGTGGAAAAGTGTCCTGTGGTCCGACAAATCCACATTTGAAATTCTTTTTGGAAATCATGGACACTATGTCCTCTGGGCTAAAGACCACTCAGCTTGTTATCAGTGCACATTTCAGAAGCCAGTATTCATGATGGTATGGGGTGCATTAGTGCACATGGCATGGTTGACATGCACATCTGTGAAGGCACCATTAATGCTGAATGAGATATACAGGTTTTGGCAACATTTACTGCCATCCAGACGACGTCTTTTTCAGGGAAGGCCTTGATTATTTCTTTATATATTACAACAGCATTGCTCCATATTAAAAGAGTCCAGGTGCTAAACTGGCCTGCCATGCAGTCCAGACCTGTCACCACTGATAACATTTGGCACATTATGAAATGAGAAATACGACAAATGAGCCCTCAAACTGTTGAGCAGCTGAAATCCTATATCAAACATGAATGGGAAATATATCATTTCCAAAACTACAGCAGTGTCTCCTCAGTTCCCAAACGCTTACAGGGTGTTGTTTAAAGAAGAGGTGATGAAACACAGTGGTAAACATAACCCCATCCCAACTTCTTTGTATTATTTCCCTTTAAAAAATATAGTTTTCATGATTTGCATATTCTTGCATTCTCTTTTTATTTATCTTTTACTCTGCACAGTGTCCCAACTTTTTTGGAAATGAGTTTGTAGCAATAGTTGTGGTTTGAGGTTAGTCTAAGGTGTGAATTCTAGGGGCAGGGCTAGCACTTACAGGGCTGATAAATTGAGAAGGTATCCACTACAGAAGTCAGTGTGCTTATGTTTTTCTTTGATGAACTGTTCCTTTAATAAGAATGTGTCCAAAATAAATCTGCCTTCTTTCTTTCATCCTTTACGTATTATTACGTAAGCGTTTGTGATTATAATGTATATAAACCGTCTTAAACCGTCTTTTTTGTTTTTGTTTGTTTTTTAAAATTAGTATTTAAGCAAAGTCCAATATAACGACCTCTCCACAGTACTGCGATGACATAACAGCAGGACTCGAGGAACTTTTGACATGCAGCCACCAGTGAGAGATCAGATAGTAATCTACACTTCCTGTGCTTGTTTCGACAGGTGCATAACTACAGTGGCCCTTTAAGAGTGAGGATCTCCCTGGTTACCAAAAACCAGCCCTACAAGCCCCACCCTCACGAGCTGGTGGGTAAAGACTGTAAGCATGGATACTACGAGGCCGACCTTCCGGAGAGACGGGTTCACAGGTGCGTGTTTATGTCCTTTTTTTGTGTATGAGAGAGGTGAACTTCTTGTCTTCTGCGTCTAACGCAAGCTTCCCTGTGGATTAAATGAGTATTTCAGCGACAAAAACTCATTTTTCACCTACCCTAGATGTAATGAATTGGCCAAGACATATTTGCTGTCCACATTATGCAAACACTATCTAACCTAACTAGTCCTGATACTTAGGCAATACCACTTTTTAAATATTTTAGTTTGGTAAAAGTGTCTCTATCACTAATAAAACATACCAAGCTTGAATGGATGATATTTACGTTAGATATCACCCGGGCCTAGTGCGTGCACACAAAGAGGGGTCAGAATTCGGCACAACACCTGGTGTCTGAGATGGCTGGATATGGTTTAGATCATTTTTACAGCTCATTTTACAGGTGTCCAGTTGTTTCAGACTTTCATTCGGGCAGTCATTGGGGTCCAAGCGCTCTGTGCCGTTATGGAGGCAGTCGAACACAACTAAAGAGAGGTTTATGATGTTCTCTGAGTATAATCGATAGCATTAGGCTTTGAACAGATGAGTCAGAATACTTCGAAAATGACTTGTATTAACATCGTTAATTAATTGAACTCAACAAGCTTAGTATTTCCACAGCAGTTCTTCTTGTATTTGAGTCTCAAGGTGCTCCTAAGTTTCATGGTAAAATCAATACAGTGTTGTCAGAGGAGCACTGCTGCGGTAGGGCGATCCTACAGGGTATTGGTCACCTTTTTCACTGCTCATGAGTTTTCATGTCTGTTATTAGTCTAGAGGTTCTTAGTACGAGTTCTAGGTGCTTTCTACATTGTATGTGTTTTTGCTTTGTCGAATACAACTGATTCTGTCCTTTTTGGCTTTTTATCCAGCCCTTTATGAGTGAACATGTTATGTCAGCCTCTTTGAGTAATCACTGTGTCAATAGCTGAACTTGTGAACTACATTGTGAGGGCAGGTCTCAGGATTTAAGTGGAGATTTGGCCACAATTGCCAAGTACACTGGCAGGAAGCTCAATGATTGGACAGGATGGAACATAGCTACTAAAGTAAAGAGGCCCAGTGTCTGGAAAGTTCAGCAAAGGACTGCAAAATAAAATAATAAATGAATGAATGAATGCATACATTTTAAGCACATTGTATAGGCTTGTTCTATCTTGTGAACCATCTAGTAATCACAAAATCATGTAACCGAGTAGCAGAGCTTGTAGCCCATATTTGGTCTTATTTGTTTTGGATTTTTCCTGCTCTTGATACTAAGCATTGCAAAATCATGTTTTATCAGGAGCGTCCTCACCAACCAGTAATCTGTGATAAAATGTTGTTCTGCTCATCCGGTAAGCACATAGTTCTGTAACTTAAATTGAACTGCTGTGCACCTGCTGGAGAGTTATTCAGTTCCCTGTAGCCCTATTTCAGTTCTTATTACAGTTAGTTAATTAGTTTTACCATAGTAGAAGTGTTGGTGTATATTTTATGAAAATTCTTACGTTGTTGCTGGTGGTTTGGTTGTTGGTTTTGCTTTTAGTTTCATTAAAAAGAGTCATTTATAGCCTTTAATGAACATGCAGTGGTATTTTCCTAGTTTTGGATGAGCTCTTTTGGCCAACAGCAGTTTTAAGTGGCACCGCTGGTTAAACAAATCGTTTCCACGTTTTGTTTTTAACCAGTCGTAACTCACAGGTTAAATATGGATGGCATGGCGAAACACAATCGAAGCATTTTATTCTGTAAAAGAGTTCCGCACTGCAGACATTTAAACAGCTTTATTAGCTTCTGATAAGACGCCTCCCTGATGCAGTTTTCGGATAATGCTAGCATCAGCTCTGTTCCCGAATCACTGGATTGGGTCAGGAATCTCAATACTTAGTTATTTTTACTGTATATTTTCAAATGACTGTCCAGTGTTGTGCTGTGATATAAGTGCTCTTTCTGATGTCTGAGTAATTTATTTATTGATTATTGGTATTGATGATCAATATTGATAATTGATATTGAATAGGAATGCAGTGGAGCACTTAGTCAGATATTTGCATAACCAGGTAGGGATCGTTGTTCTTTTTGTTACTATTATCATTATTATTATTATTATTATTATTATTAGTAGTAGTAGTAGTTTTAGCATTTGTATTAGTATCATTTCAGTGTGCCGAAGAGTAAAACTGGGTCAGCACTTCTGCTGAGGCGCTTTATGAACTCAAACCTAGTTAATGTTTTTGGCTGAATCAAAGAAATTGTACCAAAATTAGTATTTCTTTTTTCACAAGCCCCATCTGGTTCCTTCCCCATGTGTCTGTTTCTACACGTCACATACAGCCACTTAGAAACACCCCGCATGCTTTCAGTTTGCTTTTGCTTTTACTCTGTCATGAAGCTGCCTATATATGGTATTTGCTTGCTCATTTCTCTCTCTCTCTCTCTCTCTCTCTCTCTCTCTCTCTCTCTCTCTCTCTCTCTCTGTCACAGTTTCCAGAACCTTGGTATTCAGTGCGTGAAGAAGAAGGATGTGGCTGAAGCTATTTCCTGCCGCATGCAGACGCAGAACAACCCTTTTAATAGTGAGATACACGCACGCACTTGCGCCTCCGCCTCTGAGTCATACTGAGCTCTATGTAATTCATCACAATAACAACACAGAAAATCCAGCTGTTCATAATGCAGTGTTATATTAACTCATTTATGTCCATCAGCTACATTCAGTATTATAAGGAAAAGTGAACAGCACCCGTTCACTTGACTTCACTTCGTCAGATTTCGGTCATTATTATCCAGATGTGTCAGCAAAGCTTTTATTAGTCAGAACTGAACCAGTTCTGTGGTAAGCAGAGCTTAGTACTAGCTAAGCTAGTACTAACCAGCTACTCTCTCCTGCTTAGCAGCTCTGTTTAACATTTAGAGATTGTTATTAGATCAGCATTTATTGCATGGTGGATTTAAAGCAAGGCAGGATGCTGTAGGACAGTTCCCTCGTAAGTGTAGAACCAGTCAGCAAATGGCTGCATCAAACTGAATAGTTCTGTGGGCCCAAGCATGGTTAGCTAACCGTGTTGAGATGTTGGACTGTGTCCATGTAGAAAAGCCACCAGAACGGTTACCCTTTGTGCTTAGAACCATGAATGCAACAAAAAACACAAACTGGGCGGCTTAAAGTGGTATTTTTTCTAGTTGTACTTTAGATTAACGTCTAACAGAACCAATTTCACACATTTATTCAGAATCAAATTTTTGTATTTGTTATTATTATTATTATTTTCCATTATTTTTATTATAAATCAGCTCTCCCATGAAACCAAAAGTGGTATGATAAGAGATGAACATTCACTTTTTAGTTGTATGATTTGACTGATTTTGAAAATTTTCTTCAGGTTTGTGGTCTGGCAGGCTCTGAGAACATGAGGACTACAGCTAAAATGTCAAATATGGACATTAATCAGTTCAATACTGGTTCAGTGATAATTGCGATGAAGTCTGACAAATATACATACTGTTCAAATGTTTGCTGTTTTATATACAGTAATTAATATGTATAACAAATATAAACAATTTAGCTTCATCATAAACTACACACCAAAAGGTATTACTGGGTGTTTTATTACATTATTAATTTAGGAACTGTAAAAACTAACTTAACAACAGACTTCAATATTAGGATAATTACAAATAAACAGTCAGTTGTTTCTTGAAGTTAGTTTAATCATTTCCAAAGCTCTCCTTGAGGATGACCAGTAGTGACAGTTACCATCCAGTGTTTACTTCATTTAATTAATCCTTCATTGAATCAAATCACATCAGGTGCTGTTAATGGAACTGAACAGATCCATGTGGTGGAGTGCAGTCAGGAACCAAACCTGTGTTGTATTTACTCGATTCTGCTAAACAACACATAATAAATAATAAAAAAAAAATTAACTAAACAACTTTCTTGGCTGCCTAAGACTTTTGCGTGTGTGTGTGTGTGTGTGTGTGTGTGTGTTCTGAACATTCTTGGTGAATTTATATGTTTTGTTGATTTTTCTAAGCGCCAGTACGTTAACACATCCTCTACAGGGAACAGAAAAATATAATTTTTGCATATTTTATTGCACTATTTCTGTTTATTTGCTAATGTGTATATAGTCTATGGTCTTATGCTATGATTGCACCCATCGATCAATTTGGCTGTCATTTTCTAATTTCAAATAAGTAGCCCATCTTCTTTAGGGGACAACAGCACCTGATATGACATGTAGTTTGACCACGGATGCCCAGACCATAGCGTAGGACTGCATATGCACTACCATTCACAAGTGTGGAATCACTGTTTCCAAAAGTATAAAAAGTTTTGCTGCAGATTCTTGTGTGAAAATATATATCAATGAAAAACGTGAAAATAATCAAACGTTGAATTAAAATTAAATGTCAGTTTAAAAGTCTGTTTAAAACGTATTAAATAAACTGCTTGTGTCAAATTAAGTAAATATCGTATTAGACATAATGTACTTTGGACAGTAATTAACGGGTCAAATTTTCTGTCTGGTTCTGCTTTCATTCTTTGTGCGTGTGTTTTTGTAAAGTGGTCTTATCCATGTCAACTTCCCCAGGATATTACTGCTTTTTTTGCTTTCCTCTCTGATCCCCACCCATCTTCTGTTCTCTCGCCGTTTCAGTTCCTGAGGCTAAAGTATGGGAGGAGGAGTACGACCTGAACGCTGTGCGCCTCTGTTTCCAGGCAACCATCACTTTGCCCAGCGGAGATCTGTTCCCTCTGGAGCCTGTCGTTTCTCAGCCCATCTACGACAACAGTGAGTCTGGAGGACAAATAAGAACTCTGACTAGGGCAGCATCCATTAAAACGTGCAGTAACTGTTCAAGTAAAATGGGTTACCCTGTTGGAACAGTATGATTATATACCACAGTAATGGTGTTCGAGACGCTATGCTACACAATTAATGTTCAGCCAGATCCTTAAAAAGAGCAGTAGCAGCTAAATCTTTGTTCTCTGTGGGTTTATTTGATAATTAGGTTCATAATTGACTTGGTGTGTCTACTGCTATGTTATAAATGAACCGATGAAGGTCTTAATTGTACTAGTGTTTGGTGACTGCCATCACCTGGAAGAGTTAAAACATCTAAATATGGATGCTTGTACAGTGAGATACCCAAAAAACTGAAGTCAAGGCACACCCCAAGCTCAAAAAGAAGTCACCACCACTGTGATATTTTACGTATTTTATATATTCAATCACTGCTATTGCAAGACCCATAATTTGCTAGCCATACATTGGTAGCGTTGATAGGATATGAGGATGACATTAAATGGTTTGCTGCATGTCTTGAGTGACACTTTCAACAACGGTCGGTTGTTGTAGTTGATGCGTCCGATATGGTAGAATTGGCCAGGCATGAAGACTTGAGCTACTTCGACAAGAGGCAGATTGTTATGGCCAGACTACTGGATCAGAGCATCTCTGAAACAGCAAGACTCCTGGTCAGCAGTGGTGAGAACCTACCGACAGTGGTTGCACAAGGGCAATAAAGGCTGTTCCGTCTGGTCTGAACTGAAAGAAGGGCTACTGTGGCGCTGAGGAAGTAGAACCCCTGGGTCTGGACATTCTTGTGGACGTCAAAGCAGTGTCATTCCCTGATGACAGTGGCCTCTTTCAGCGAAGTAATGGACATTGCCACACTGAACACATTGTTATGGAATGGTTTGAGGACCCTGATGAAGAGTTCATGGTGTGGTTCTGGCCCCCAAATTCCCCAGATGTCAGTCGGATTGACCATCTGTGGGGCGTGTTGGAGCAGGAAGTCTGATTTGTGGCAGCTCCACCTCACAACTTACAGGACCGGTGTTCCACTCTGACTCTTAAGAAGTATTTGTTAATATGTAGAATTTTATATTGCAGTATATCAATAAATCTGTAACTGTACCATTACTACCACACACAGTGCTCTGTGTGTCTGATATGGAAATTAGAACGTGTTTATGCAAATAAAAAAACAGGTTTGTTTTGAAGTTGAACTAAAATAACACCATTTAAATTCACTTGAATGTAGTTTATTTATTGCATTACATTAACACACTAAGAAGCATGTATAGGAAGCAGCTGTGAACAAACAACACAAACAACCCATTTCTATTCGTCATTTACAATCACAGTTTGGGCCCTGAAGTGAAACCGTGAGAAACTTTTGTTTGTTACTAATGCCACACTGTTCTGTCTCTATCTTTTATCTGTCATCTGTACAGGAGCTCCAAACACTGCAGAGCTGAAGATCTGTCGGGTGAACAGGAACTCTGGCAGCTGCAAGGGAGGAGACGAGATCTTTCTACTGTGCGACAAAGTGCAAAAAGGTGCGTGTGTGTATGTTAGAAATGAAACCCATTTAACCCATTTAAAAATCCTCCTTTTCAAACGAATAGTGTCTAAGCATCATAACAACTAAATATTTGCATTGAAATGGATAAAAAAAATAAACATAGAAGAGCTAAGTTACACTTTACACACAGTTAATTATGGTGTTGATGCATTTTCACATTGCATTGCACAATGCATTAGTGCATTGTAGTTCAAACTATCTGTAGTAGTGCAGACTGAAGCCCAGCTGCAGCGCACTGTATGTTTTCTGTGATGGACTTCATGACTGCAGCCCTGTCATTCAGAAATCAGCTTTTAAATGGCTTTTAAAACGATCAGCAGGTTACACAGGACAGTGCTTGTGGGTGAACTAATGAATAAATCAACCTGAGCCAAACTGGTGGAGGACTGAGAGCCTTGTGCTTACTCTTGCTTCAGCCCTCGAATTGCAGTTTGCAGCTACGTTTATTTTGTTTTTGTTTACAATATCGTGCTCTGTTCATCGTCTAGTTCCGACTGTTACAGTTATAGTCTTTGTAGCATTTGCTTTTCTGTATGGTAATGGTTAGTCTCGATTAGCATTAGTGTTCTGTAGGCCTGTAACGTTTTCTTGTACAATTAAATTTGTGATATTTTATATAAAGACCTTTGTAAAAAGGGAAAGTTTAAAACATGGTGCCTAGTAGCCTATTTACACATTTCCCAAATTTAGAATTCATTCAAGTACCTAAATTATTTCATGAACTGTAGAACTTGCATTGATATTACATTGTTATTACGTGTATAAACTGACTTGTTTTTGTCTAGAAAGTCTGTTTATGTGTTTAACAGTGATTGGTCAGTTTAAGAATAAGAAGGAAGGATGTTGTAAAATAGTGACTAAACCCGAAAGAAGCCGCCATTTATTGAAAAAACATATATTTACAAAATGTAAATATTATGTAAGGCAGTACGGAACCATCAGGGCTTACTATAAATGATTTTTGGGGATTGAAAAAATACATTGTAATTTTAGTTCATTATTGTTTGGTATAATACTGTAGTCTCTCTAAGCTCTTACACGGTGCTGTCTGAAAATGTGCCACCCCAGCGAATCCCTACGCTGCCAATGTGTCACTTGTACATGTTTAGGCCCACACAGATTGTCTCGTTTCCCTTGAGAGCGAACAGTAACATGTAACAGGAAGAAACAAACAAAAGATTAAAGTGTCAGCTTTCACACATGATTACATCAGTACTTCACCAAAAGACTTTCCAGCTAAATCATCATATTTAACACCAAACTAAGTTAATGTCAACACAAATATAGGTCACAAACCTAACCTACTCCAACATCAGCATTTTCCAGAGCACATTTATGAGGCTAATGCTAAAGTAAACTGAATAATGGCAATAATAAGTCTCCAGCGAACCAACCTAAACATGTAGTAATGAATTCTGCTGCACTAAAATTACCCGGAGGTGTGATTGTAGTTTTTCATTACTAAGCAGGACCACACCTTAAATCTAAGCATTTGCATGAAGACAAGCTGAATAAACAGGTGCTGTGCTTGATTAGAAAAACCTGCAGCCAGTGCTTTGAACTCCAATGTTTGCTGGCTTGTTAATGAATACTAGGTAACAAAGCTAACGACTTTATGGTCAAGCAGATTTTAACGTTATATTTATACTCAGAGGTTCTTCAGGGAACCTCGCACGTTACAGTGTGTGTAGTTATAGACCATATAGTGGACCACATAATTCTACTTCGGTAAAACATGTTAAACTGCGGAATATGCTTTGTAAAAAAAAAAAAAATATATATATATATATTAGTATTAAGCACATAGTTAACTTTAACAGAATCCCTGAATCTACCTCAGTAAGCTGCACCATCTCGAAAAAGCAGAAGACTAACAGAGTGGGTGTGTCTTGTGGTCTGGAAGCACCCACACGTCTTATGAGGTCAGCTCAGCGTGAGCACTCGGATTACTATATCGTGAATGATTCACACAAAACAAGGGGGCTACGTTCACATGGGCTTTAAGTTTCGATGTAATGTGTGTGGAAATTCCTGTTATAAATATACATTATGTATGTCCACATTTTAAGCCTCCCATTGGCAGAGATCAAACCATGTATACACGCTTTTTGTCACGTTATCACAACTAAATTTTATGTGTTAACGCACAAAATTTAACTTGCATGTTTGAACTTGTTTTGCTCCAAATGGCCATAAATGAATGTATTTTTAGGGAGATTTGCTGAGCAGGTTCACCTCAACAGGCGCTTGTATGAGAGCCTGAGAGCACGATCATATCACATCATAGACAAAACTGCAACGACGGAAGCTACTATAAAAGTAAACATGTTTGCTTCGGGTTGGTGTGCCATCTACCGAGTCTTGTGTGACATTCAGGCTTCACAGTGCTCAGTCTGCATCGCGGTGGCTAACCTAACACCATATGTTGCAGCTGCAGCTAAGAAATGATGAGCTAACTGCTGAGATACAGTCTTTGTGGTACTGTTTGGGTACTCAAAAGTTGTGAACTAACTCTTCCATCCTTTTTACATCACAAACGAGGTATCGAAGTTACATAAAAACATGCTTGTGCTTTCTACCTCAGGTTGGGTTGTGTCAGCTTTTAGAGGTCTGTTTCTCTGCTATCTCGTAAATACTGTAAAAATTGCATCAAAAGTCACTGACATTGTGGATTTGGACAGAACGAAAATCACTGAGAAACTTGGGTAGCCCTATAAATACATTACCTTCCCACACCATATAGAACTGATCCCTCCCAAACTAAACTTCAGTTAGAAAACTGAATATGTCTAAATAAATGTCTTTGTTAGCGTTAACTCCTTTGATTTCGAGCTAAATGCACTGAAATGGAGTATGATGTCCACTTAATCATAATGTATTATGACAAGACGCTAAACCACGCTGTGCAAATGAAACTGATGGACGTGTTTGAGAATATGGAAAACTAAATGTATAGGCTCTGAAGTTGTGAAACATCATTAATGTATTGTGCAAAGTAACCGATCCGTTCTGTGAGGTCAGAGTGTTAAACCTGGTCCGTACATGGGTCAGATTTCAGTTTCACTCGCAGACATTCATTTAAACTGCATTTTAACATTTTAATATCAAACTAATATTTAGATAATGTAGCTCTTTTTTTCCTCCTGGAACAGCTGTCTGTTAAATTAGTGTTGGTTAATTGATAAAATTTAATATTATGATATTTTCAAACATATCACGGTATCGCGCTAGCAGATGATGTTAAAGTTTAACAGTAGTAAAGTTAATGAGCTTATGCTTCCTGAATTTAAGCAAATAAGGTTAAATGTAGAGCATCAAGGACTGCATACCTTGAGTAAAGTGCACAAAAAGTGATCCATCCATCGAATATGTTGTTAAAATATCACTAAAACAGGAAATGGTATGTCGGTATCACAGTGATATACCGGCCAACATTATTCTAAATGTGTGCCATGGGAATTTCATTTTATGTCATGTCAAAGTCGTGGAATTCCAGTGTTTACAAAGTGAACGATCCCTGAAGGGTCAAACTAGGGAAATGCATAAACGCATTAAAAAATTTGTGGCCTTAATTATTTAATAGGTTAATGTTGATCATTCATTAGCTTTGACTGTCCTCATTTTTACATGTGAAAAAAGCACTTTAGTTCAGTGCATCATTGCAAATAATTATGCCTGAATTAAACATTAATATACTTGTTTTAATAAACATTAACAATGCTTGTTTGGTAACTTTTCTCCGTAACTTCGAGTGCCAGACTGTTTGAATGAACTCTTCTTGTTTTTGCTCGCTCATCTTTTACAACCTCTTCTCCCCTCCCTGTTCTTGCAGAGGACATTGAGGTGCGTTTTTTCCGAGACTCATGGGAAAGTAAAGGCTCATTCTCTCAGGCTGACGTCCACAGGCAGGTGGCCATCGTGTTCCGCACGCCGCCCTACTGCGACACCAACCTAACAGAGCCTGTCCGGGTGAAGATGCAGCTCCGCAGGCCCTCAGACCGCGAGGTCAGCGAGCCAATGGACTTCCAGTACCTGCCCTCCGACCCAGGTCAGCTATGATGACACGCATAAATATGTACACGCAGCCACTTTTTGTTCATATATGCTCATAATGATTGCAAAGTCTACTCTAAAATGAATTTGTTTTTGTGATGTTACCTGTGACAGATATTTAGTTTTTATTTTAAATTGGAGGAAAACATGCCGCCTAAAATTTGAACCTAAAACTGTCCTGACAAAGCAAGTTCATTTAGAAAGGCTTTTAGAAAGGCTGCAGTTGTATGCAAAAGTTTGAACACCCTTGGTCAAATGACATGATTTGTTCATTGTCTAAGTGAAAACACATCCTTTACAGAGAATAAATTATTTTTGACATTTCTCTGCAAATTTTAGTGAGTGTAGCTTTATAAAATGATGTATTTACATGTATAACAATAATAATAATAATAATAATACATCTGGTTCCCATCACCTTTGGTAAATTCCTCTAGCATCAAACCTCCCTGAAATGCTTTGCACTAAATTTCAACAATGTAATTATGCAGATTTTTATTTTTTTTTTTAATTGTTGGAATTCCATTTTGAGCCACACCCTAATGCCCTACATTCCTCTGGTTACCCATGTGTTTAAAATGTCCGAATGCTGTAGCAGTGTGTATCTGCACTGTTCCAGCCGTACTGCTTTAAAGCAGTTTGGAGTGGTACGAAGCTTTAAAACTCCACCGTTTATACAGAAGTAATCAGCTGATCTGATGTCAGTGTTAGAGCTCAGGAATTGAGGTGATACTGCTTTTCCCTCTCTGGCACAAACACTGAGTCACATCCTCAATCATGACACACAGACTGCTACACTCACTTCATTGTGCAACAAGCACGCTGCTCCAGATTTGACTGGTTTGCTTAGTAAAGAAAAAGCGCACAGTATTTGACAGATTTGTTTAATGTGTAACAGTGTTGGTCAGTGGGTGTATCATTTCAGGAGCCTATCCCCATCAGAGGGTTGCTGGTTTGAATCTCAGAGTTTTTGTACTCAATGACCTCTACTATTGGACTCTTTAAACAAGGAGCTTATTGGAAACTCAAATTTACACAGTTTTTATGGGACAAAACAGACAGAAGTTTGGACAAAATCCAGGCTTCAAGGTTGCTGAAACTGATTTCAACTACTTCTCCATCTTCATAGATTACAATAAGTCATATCGGGCCGGTTTCCCCGACTCATTGATTAAAATTTTAGACTAAAAAAAGATTTTCATTGGTAAACTACCGTTAATGTAACAATTCAGTCCTGGTCTAGGCTAATCCATGTCCACGAATCTGGGACACAGTGTCAAAACCTAAATAAGTGGGTCTATTTGAGATTACTTAAAAACTCGACACCGTTTGAGTTAAGCATGTGAATTCTAATGAATTTTGCTAATTGAGAACATGTAAGAGTTAATGAACGGATATTTGATTAACAAGCAAATCGGCTTTGGCTAAAGTTAATGTAGGGCTGTAAGTGTACTTAACTAAACGGTTCAGTAGCACAAAACATTCACCGCATGCAGAGGAATACAGTTGAAACGGTTTTATCATTCAGAAACAGCTGAGGGATATCGGTAGGTTTTTGTGTCAGCTGAGTAACAAAGGCTGCCTCTTCAGATGAGCTAACACTAACACAACAGCTAACCAGTACAACATCAGATGCCAATGACTCGTTTTCTACACAAGGTCTTTCGTCCTCAGCTGACCGTGTGTCAGCTGTAAGTTTGTCGGTTTAACACTCGAGTGAACAGGACAGAGAAATATCTTTTTTTCTGGACATAGCTAACGTTACCTTGAGTAGTTAGCCTGGTTAGCGATAAAGCCGGTATATTTTCTCTGTCTTTCTGTAATAAAAACTGTAACAAATACCTGAATAGTGATTTCAGTATTTAACTACTGACGTCTCAGATGGCAGATTTTAGTAAAGAAATAGGTTTAATACAGAACCATGAACACTCAAAGAACCCTTTGTATGATTAAAGGGCTCTTTGCATCATGAAAGAGTTCCTCAGACTGATGGAGAATATGCTGTAGATGGTTCAGTATAGAACATTTTGAAAAGGGTTCTATATAGTACTTAAAAGGGCTCTTCTACCTTAAACAGTGTCAAGCTTGTAACAATAGAAGAGCCCTTTTAATCACCTTTTAATCATCGATTAAACGATTGACAATCGTTGGTGTTTCTGAATAACTTGCTAAAAACGCTGAAAACAAACTAAATGTTTTGTCTGTTTACTGTTTGATGAGCAGATGAGTACAGGCTGGTGGAGAAAAGGAAGCGGACAGAAGGAATGCTGCAGAATCTCAAACTTGGCAACATCCCACCAGGTGAATTCTACACTCTAACACTACCGCAGAAAATCAGGAAGAGGGGAAATACTTTTTCATGTCAGTGTTTGCCCTAAAAGACAAAAAAAGGGCTGGTCATATGTATACCGATGATTTGAAAATGCTTTTTATATATGATTAGCCTTTTTCACATGTATTTAATTGAAAACAGGGCAAACGCAAGATATTTCATATTTCAACAAATTAATTTTTTTTGCATATATACACTTGTTCTAAATTTTTTGCCTGCAATGGGTTCCAAAAAAGTTAGGATGGGGGCATGTTTATCACTGTCTTATATTAACCCCCACCTTTTTTTTAACAATGGGGATAGTCCTTTTCCTCTTTGGCCTGGAGAACACAATGTCCATTATTTCCATAAACAGTTTAAAATGTGGGCTCGTCAGACCACAGCACCCATTTCCCCTGTATGTCAGTCCATCTCAGATGGGGTTTAGCCCAGAGAAGTCAGCAGTGTTTCTGGATGTTGATATATGGCTTACGTGTTGCAAAGCAGAGTTTTAACTTGCCTTTGCAGACGCAGCAACAAACTGTGTTTACTGACCTGGGTTATCCAAACTATTCTCAAGCGGTGATGTGGTGATCCAATCATGATGACATCACCTGTTACCTATTCACCTCTTTATCTGTGGAAAGTTCCAAAGTGGATGTTTTCCCAGTATTTAACTTTCCAGTCTTACATTGTCCCTGTCCCAGATTTTTTGGAATGTGTTGATAAGGTATAATATTAAATATCTCTTCTTTTTACTGTTTACTGTAAAAGAGTTTCCAAATCACTGCTTTCCGCATTTTACCAACTGGCCTACGTTTTAGGAATCGGCTTCGTACTGCCAATTATACTGGCATTGTATGAGAATGCTGCTACACCTGTACCAAAATGTAGCAGCATAATCATGCATGACTCATTAGTCTCCTTTTACTTTCAATGTAGCACTTTGATTCCATGTTATTTAAATAGGCAGCTGTTTTTTCTTTTAATAATTTTATATGTATTTATATTGCGATTTTTGGCTGACTGAAAGTAATGGAAATGTATTGAATATGTGCCTATTTGTTTAGCTCCCATGACCGACAGAAGGCCGTACAATACCGCAAGACGGACATTTACAGCTCCTAAACCTTCAACTGCCGCAAATGTTTCTCCAGGTAAATACACTTCCATTCACCTTCTGTTACGTCTGTCTGTGCTTTTTAAAATCTGGAAGAAGTTTTTCTTGACACTGTCTCCCTCGTGACACATAAGGGGGCTGCACCCACATTTCTGCACAAGCTACTTTGGGATACAGTGTTAGGAAATACAAATTAAAATTAACCTGAACTGAATTGATGTAATCGTTCCACTGGCCACAGGTTTATGATAATTCGAAATGTTTTCTGTTTTTCCTTAACTTTTTTTGCTTAAGGAAAAAAATTGGTGTGGGGCTGTGCTTTGTTGTGTAAAAATAGTTTGGAAATATTTCATGTTCTGTGTCTGTCAGAAAATCAGAATATGTATATCTTTAAAAAACAAACTTGGGTTGGAAGTATATAGACAAAGCTGCTGGGTTATGATAGTTGATTAATTTCATATTAGTTTATCGTAACTCACCAACATTTAAGGAATTTTTCTTTGCCCTATTTTTTAAGTAGAGTTTTTAAAACTAGATTTTGGTTTCTTTGATAGACAAAGCCGCTCACTTGAAATAATTTGTTTCGGGACCCCTCTTTCTGTCTCCCTCTAGCGGTAAGTGCAGTGGCTGCGTCGTCTGTTCCTGCAGTGAAGACTCAGCCTTTTTTCAGCGCTGTTCCGGGTCATCTTTTCGCTCAGCCTAAAGTAGAGCCAACACCAGCACCCTCTGCTGGAGATACATGGAAGTTTCTCAACAGTCTGACTGTGCCTTCAGCTACTCCGGCCGCCCCTTCGCCAGTTTCCCAAGACTTCCACACTGTAAATCTCTCCGACCTCCATGACTTCTCCTTCAGCAGTTTCCCTCAGTCTGCTCCAGAACAAGCTGACAATAGTGCCAGGAGGGACGGACCTGGAAGTAATGTAACTGGAGTTTCAGTGACCCAAGAAATCCAGAACAACTTCAATACCCAGAGCGGTGCGCCCTTCAGGGAGGAACCCCACCCGGACGACATTGATCTCCCAGAGTTCCCAAGCTTTTCTGAAGCTCAGACATCAGACGTGGACAACATCAACATTGAAGATTTCCAAGCACTGCTGGGCCAGAGTGTCCTGGCTGGAGAAGGAGTGTCCGGCATTGGGAATTCTGCTTCTGCCAGTTCAACGGCCACTCCAGCCGCAGACACTATGGCAAGCAATGGCTCAAATCAGGTGGGGAATAACATGGGAAACAATGCAACTACATGGATGAATTTTCCACCAAGCATCGTCAACCTGCTGCAGAGCGAGCAGATGGCGAACGCCCAGCCTGTTTCCGCTGGCCCTGTAGGCTTCGACGACATTGATGTGATAACCTCCATGGACGAAGATCGCCTCCTGTCCATCTTTAACAGTGGCAGCCAGGTCAGCTTTCTGTCTGGACATCCAACTTAGGTACTATAGACGTGTGACCTGTTTGTTCTATACTGTCACATCTGACTGTTCAATCGACTTCATCCTTATATCAAGTCTGATTTGTGATTTCTTTGCCAAGAAGGCATCATTCAAAGATGAACAGAGCCAAACTCCAAGAAGGGAAAAGGAAACGGAATACGAGAAAATGAGGCCAGCCCCGGTTTTCTTGTCCTGTGTAATATAGCATAGATTCTTCCCTGTGCCTGTGCAGGTTGACCAACAAATTTGGATAGCCACAAAGTGCTTGGAGAGGACCGTGTTGAAGATGAAACTCCTCAAGGCAGATTCACATTCTCATTTCTCTTTTCAAATTATTTTTATAAAAACAAGGTGTTAAAACAATGGATATCTAATGGGAAATTACTCTTTCAAATCTTGTGAAATTATACTTGACACAATATTATATTGTGAAAATATCATAGTGCCTCTGGAGCTGGGACACCAATCTGGGACACCATCTATTTAGCCACTGAGAAGTTAATTACTTTGTTCTTGATCAGCTGTATACCCAAAATATTTGATACCAACAACGTGTGATACTGACTTTAGTACATAATGAAGGTCCACCAAGTTGAGCGTTTCTTTAGAACTGTATGAAATGTAAAGGAAAACGATTATTACAGTAGTAGGTACTGAACCTGCTCTGGTAAGTGTAATGAAACCCTGAGAAGTCTGTGAAGCCACAGCTGCTCGGAGCAGAGGCACTGGAAGTGAAGGTGCTGAGGGGGCCGCAGCATTCACAGATTTCAGCATAGTTTGATTGCAACTGCTAAAAGTAATTATTAAAAAAATATGGCGTTTTATTTATGTTTTAAAACCTGCAGTAGCTGTGCACTGTTTAAGGTACCACTGCGTTATTACAGTAAGCCAAATTGCTTGGCTGCTTCGGGGATGTATCAAAAAAACACAAGCAAGTTTAGAAGCCCAATGTTAAAATATGTGCAGAAACTATTACAATAATTTATACCACCACATATCAACAATCTGATTGGTTGCCGCTCAGCTCATTTGCATTAAATTTGTCCAGAAGAAAAGGGGGCAGTGTGAACAGGGCATGTATCAGCAATTCGCTGTGTCAATTTTATAGGTATGCTGTCGTCTCATTATAGCACACGCACAATTTAAATGGCAAAACTAAATTGGCATATAATTTTACGCGACATCACTGTATACTTCACGTATATGCTGCTTAAAATATCAGCACACTCAGCATAACCCCTTAAACATTATGGTCTCATGTAGGCCCACACTTAAATTCCTCACTCTCACGTCATTTACATGTCAACTTACACATTACCTGAATATTAAGTCCACATGTGTCACATATTCTTTGATAACTTCAGAAGGATCAGACATAGAGACTTGCTTTGAGTTGCATTTTGCCACAGAATCCAGAATCCTTTTTTTACATAAAAAGAAAGTCATATATGAAAATATATGAAATATTATGCCTTTTTTGGGGGGAGGAGGGGTGATAAAAGCACTTTGTGTTTATTTAGTTGCAGCAGCTAGAAAACAATCTGATCCAATCAGAAAGTTCGTTACTCAGCCCACACAGCCAGTTTTCCATAAGCATCGTAGTGTTTAGACAATCTTAACTGGTAGAGGGAGTGTTGAGCGTAATGCTTTAGGGAACGCTGGCCGTTTAGTCGTTCACAATATAGTTGTGTTTGTCACCAATGATTTAAAAACATGGAAGGGTCTGATCTCATCTCAACAGTAATCCTGGACCATCCATATCATCACATATTTTAGACTAAAGCACGGTATCAGGGAGGAAAACGATGTTTTTTTTTTGTTTGTTTTTTTTCCCTGCTTTGCTCTGTTGAACAGTGCATGATGACACAGCCAAAAATAATATTTTTAAAGCAGGCAAAAGTCACTACACTTCAGTTACAGGAAACCAAGAATTTTGTCTCTTAATTAGCATGATACAATAAATTGTGCATAATATGACGGTGGATGTGAGCTAACAAGGTAAAAAACAACTCTGCTTTGACTTGGGGTTGACTAGTTACTAAATAATAAGCCTGTAGTTCAAGAGGTTAAAACACTCTGTGTTTTAAGTACAGCAAGGCATGGATGGATGGAATTCAGTTTCCATATATAAACAATAACTGTTCTAACTAAAAGCCATTAGGCTTAGTTTAAGCTACAATTTTTGAAAAAAAAATTGAAATTGAAAAAAAAAAAAAACAACTTTTGAATACTTAATAGAGAAACCAAAACCAACGTGGTGTTCAGGCCAGCCTCAATCGTTTGTTATTATTTTGCATTATTTACACCTTTACAATATTTCGGAAGGTTGCCTAAGCAACCTGTGAGAATTGGCTTGAAGCCTTGGCTGGGTTTGCCAGGGTTTCAGAGTTTGATTTCCAATTAATGCCATAGTGAAATCTGGATTTTGTTACTTTTATGGACTTTCTGGGACCCTGTTTGCAAATTCATCAAGGTTTTAAAGAGTCACCCTCTTATTTGGTGCTTTTTTTAAAATTTTTTTTATAGAAATCATGGTAATATTCTTCCTGTGTGTGGCTGGGTGTTTACTTGTGAAACGTTGCTGTGATACATATTTGTTAGATATGTTTCTCGGATGATGCTTAGTATGGCAGTATTGCCAACATTATCACACAGTGCCTATGGATAAAATGAGAGTTAGCTTGCATCATATTTGCCTTCCTTTACCTACAGTTCCCAATTTTATTGGCATCCTTAGGTGTTCTTACCATTTCTCTTAAGAGAAAGACTAAGTACAAAAATGTGAAGGTCAGCATTTTCTTGTAAGAAATATCAATTTAAATGCGAATATGTGTTTAAATGTGCATAAATTTAACAAACTGTTCCAATCATTGATAGCAGTCAGTTGGCAAAGGCTATGCAACTACTAGTTCTTGGGCCCCAAAATATATAGGTCACTGTAAACTGCCTTAAATCATGTCCAAAATAGGAGTGTCAGAATCACGAAGATAAATATTCATAGAATTAGTAGGTCTCTGGTAGCTGTATATGGTACAGTATAAACTTATATACACTTTTATTTATATATATATATATATATATATATATATATATATATATATATATATATATATATATATAGAACACCCAGTTCTCATTACCACAGTGAACCCACATATCTTGTTTCTCATTATCCATTTATTATTTTCTTTTTTTTTTTTCTTTTTTTTACTTGGACAGAAGTGGGTTTGTGTTACTCTTAACAGTTGGCTCTCTTTTCTTTGATATATTCTATGTAAACTAAAACAACAAAACTTTATGTAGCACAGAAAAAAACACCTTAATGGCTGTTTGTTGCAGTAATGAGATACAAATGGGAAATACTATATTTTGGTAAATACACACACACACACACACACACGTGTGGGGTGGCAGTTTATTATTGGCTTTATCTTGAAATCTTGTGCTATTGAGAAATTGGTCACTTAAATTAGAAAATGTTCTTAAAAATGAAGGTTTTTTAGCCTGTATTTCATTGCAGTAACAGTGTGATAGTCCAAAGGTTTTGCTTGTTTTAAAAATTTTATGGGTGCCAGTAAATTTGGGTAGGACTGTAATGTGCCTGATGAAAATGTGTACAAAAGAGAATTTATTACAGTTCATTTTAATGCAATGCAGTAGACTAATGCTGGTTTCTGTCATATACTCAAATGTTCTATATGCTTTTTCCTGTAAATCCAATCGGACTGAAGCTTTTGTACATAATACTCTAATTGCTTTACAGCAGAAACATCATTATTGACCAAGAGGGAATGTCAGAATGTATGTAGACTGTGGCTGCAAAAAGAAAGATACTGATTTCATTGTATTACAGTATAAATCTGTGTAAGTAACTTCTAAATCTGAACAGTTCTTTGTTTTCCTGTGGTGAGATTATAAGGGGAGCTGCCAAACAGAGATTGTCATAGCATTCAGAGTGCTGAACTGTATCTATACTGACTGTTCTTATAAACATAAACTACATAATTTACCACCAACATGTAAAAAAAAGTGTGTGTAGATTGTAATCTGTCTGCTCTGCTTGATAAATTCTTTTTCAGTTTCTCCAATTTTTTTTCCATCTGTTTGATTGAACAGGCTTTAGAATGAGTCTTTGATTACGTTGCCTTATATGTTCAGCAATCAAAATATCTAATACACTGATCAGGCATAACATTATGACCACCTCCTTGTTTCTACCCTCATTGTCCATTTTATCAGCTCCACTTACTATATAGGTGCACTTTGTAGTTCTACAGTTACAGACTGTAGTCCATCTGTTTCTCTGCATACTTTGTTAGCCCCCTTTTACCCTGTTCTTCAGTGGTCAGGACCCCCATAGACCCTCACAGAGCAGGGACTATTTGCGTGGTGGATCATTCTCAGCACTGCAGTAACACTGACGTAGTGGTGGTGTGTTAGTGTGTGTTGCGCTGGTCTGAGTGGATCAGACCCAGCAGTGCTGCTGGAGTTTTTAAACACCTCAGTGTCACTGCTGGACTGAGAATAGTCCACCAACAAAAAATAGCCAGCCAACAGTGTCCTGTGGGCAGCGTCCTGTGACCACTGATGAAGGACTAGAGGATGATTAGCTCATACTGTACAGCAAGAGATGAGCTATCGTCTCTGACTTTACATCTACAAGGTGGACTGACAAGGTAGGAGTGTCTAGTAGAGTGGACAGTGAGTGGACACAGTGTTTAAAAACTCCAGCAGCACTGCTGTGTCTGATCCGGTTGTGTGTGTGTGGGGTGGAGGGCTTTTAAAAAAAGTAGAAGCACTTTTTAGGGGTGGATACATGATGGAGTTCTGCTGGGAAACCAGATATCACCTTTATTTATTATCCTCTACATTAGTGGCTAGGTTAGCAGTCAGGATCTCTTTATTACCATGGAGGGGTTCCCAATGCTTGATATATTTGTGCAATGCACGCTGGTTATTGTAGTGAGAGAACATTGATGAACCAAAACCCAAAAAGCATACAAAATCGATAGTAAACTGACGAGGCCAAAGGATGCTACAGAATACTGCATAACATGACATATAACATATTAAAAGCCAGATTTAGGCCAGACTGCAGCTTCAACTGTGGCTAAATCACTGCAACGCAGCCTGGAGTGGCTCGTTGTGTTTATAAAACGGCAACAACATACAATATTTCAAAATACAGAACAAAAGGTCGTCAGAGCACTCACTGCTGTTTGAGTTTACGTTGTGGATTAACAGTGGATTAACTGGAGATGATACATATTAAGTAATGTAATATAACCACGGTGATTTCTGATCACAGGGTCAACTCCAGTATAGGAAGCTTAACGTATAGACTCGCACAAAAAAAAAAAAACAATCAAACCATTTATTTGGCATGTTCACACATACTCAAGTACATACTAAACAAAATGAACAGTTTTATTCAGATTAAACAAGAATTAATTTTTCAAACACAAATTTTTTCGCAGCCCTTAAACAAAACTAGTGTCAGATGCCATTCAGCTCAGAGTCTATTCACGTACAGTAACTTTACCATTTACTGTACAGTACGAAATCAGTAATGCAGTAAACAGTTTAGTGAAAGAAAAAGAGTTGTGCTTGTTTGTTAACAATTCAACACAAATTTTGGGTTTTCTTTGCACTGTAGCAGCCGGTGATTTGCAGGAACAGGTGGCGAGTTAAGCAGAGTCTGTTACAACAAAATGGTGCTAAATCCAGCGCAGAATATAAACTCAAGAAACAGAAAGTCAGTGGAGCAGTATTGAGTGAAAGAGAACAGACCTGATATCCACAACCACTAAAGACATCTTCAGTCTTCTTCAATTCAATAAGCAAAAGCTCCTTCCTCTCCTCGCCATTTACCCTTAATCACTGGATAGGTGATGTCAGTCTAAGCACTTTCGCTTTCCACCCAACCAGACTGCAGTTGAAATGTATTCTCACTGAAGGAGCTCCAGCACTTTTAACCAGATCTCCATCGACCACATCAGGACATACCCGATTACCACAGATCATTTAGACAAGGGAGAACCTGCTTGTCTGTGGTGACTGACCATATGCTTAAAGATGTGGTAGAGAGAGATTAGGTTAAAGGCTGCAGTAGTTCTTTAAAGGAAAACTGCACTGTTTTTCCAAATTCCACATAATTCCACACAACTGAATCACTGAAATGTAAACACAGCCATTCAGAGTGGTCTGATGTGAAAAGCTTTGTTCTAGAGAAAATTCCCTAAGTCAGAATTATTCACAGCGGTGGTGACAGGAGCCAAGAGCATCTGAAGACTTTATCTTGTTTAATATCTTTATGTATTTAAAATCTCTACCTCACAAAGAAAATGTGAAAATGGTTACAAATATGTTGCCTGATTCCTGTGACACTGGTTTGAGCAGAATAAAATGACTGTATATGTGCTGTAAACATTGCAACCCCATGGTTCCGATCACCACCACTGTAAAGAAATCTGAGTTGGTACATTTCTCTACAATGAACCACATTAAACCACTCTATAGGTGACTACATTGCAACAATAGAATTATGTCAAAATTTTGAAAAATCTGTGCAATTCCCCTTTAAGGAATTAGTAGAAATGTTTGTAACCTTATGTAACCTCCAAGTTGGTGACTTTATTGATGATATGCGAGCGTCTGGGCACGCATTCCAGATCAAACTTGCTCTCGTAGATGGTGGGACACAGCTTCCACCGGTTATTGCGGTATATTCCCAGGTACGTGTAGACGTCCGGCTTGTAAGAGAGCGGACACTTGACACCAGCAGCCCGTATGGCCGCGTCCAGCTGCATCACCTGCTCTTCGTCCGCAAAATTGTTGTTGTAGACGCAGATTACGTGCTTGGTGTCTGAGTTTGGGTCTCGTGGGCTTACCTTCACCGATGAGATTTTTCCATCCAGGGCTGCTTTAGCTACACATTCCCAGGCGCGGTCCACTTTGAAGCCAGTGTCCAAGTGCATTAGCCATTTGCCCGAGAGCACGTTATGATTCAAGGCCAGCTCCTTGATGGTCTGGAAAGTGACTGGACGCCCACTGGCCAACAGCTTTTCCCAGCTTTCCTGGAGGCCGGTCACATCTGCATGCACTGGGCAATGGTCTGGTCCTAATACGGCTATCCATCCTACAGGCCCCAGGCCTCCTTCTCCATCTCCGAAACGACTGACCTGAGAAGGCCTATTGGACTCCAGCCAGCTGAAGAATTCAGCTCTAGGCGTCTTGCGGGAGTCGAATATGATCCACGGATCCATGTCGGCTGCCAAGGCCTCGGCAGCATAGTCTTCCGCTGAAAGAGGCTCGGCATGTTCTTCCTCCTCCTCCATCCTTCTGCTGGACCTTAGGCTGGGTGAACCTTGGCGGTGGACTGTGTGTCCTATGTTCTAATCACACCCTTGTTCTGTGAAAGAGAAAAAAGCTAAGTTAGTATGAAAAATCGAATGATTATGACTCGCTTTCCAAAACCCAGATTATGGTTTAGGCCTATAATCCCACACTAAGTGGCATTGTTAATGGTGAAATACTGTTGCCACTGCAGAAGACTAGGCATAATCTACAGCCAGAGAACTGGCACTATGAACAATGAACTTTAACAAGACTCGACAAGAAGCTTTCGAATTTGATTCAATGATCAGTGGTCCACTGCATCAGTGAGGCACCAAATATAACCTTAACTAACTTTTTAATCATTCAATGCATTAACAATGTAGCACCTACTATTACAGCTATTCATTATTTTTTTTTATTATTATTATTATTATTTTCCGTTACGCACTGAAAAACAAGATTTAGCCACCTGTAAAAGAAATTGTAGGTGATGCTGACATTTCAAATTTCAAAATATTTATTATTGTATCTGATATATTTGTGCTGGGAGGTACTGATAAAACTCAAGATATCATGGTTCCAGACAGTATTTAAAGCTGCATTATGTACGTTTTGGGGGTTTGGTGACAGTGTGTAATTGCATGCAGCGTGTAGATTTAGATTTTATAACATAGGTTGTGCTCCAGACTCCTTCCTCGAATGGAAGTGATGAATCTGATGATTGCAAGTGCACTCAAAGAGCATCCGAAAGAGAACTCATCAAAACATGGTGAAGGGCCAGTTATCCGTGGATGTGAGTGAGTTATCTATTATAGTCATCATATCTTCATCAGTATGATGTTTATTTGCATTTGAGACCAGATGATCTTTTTGATTTTTTGTGTATTACATAGTATTAATATTTCTGGCTTTACGGGGCAATTCGCAGCACCACAAACACACCATAGCATGTTTTTTTTCCTTCTGAACAAAAAAAAAATCTTACATAGTGCAGCTTTAAGTTACTAGTCATAACTTTTAATGATGGTGTGTTTTAATGACCAATAGTCAGCTAGGTTTATTGAGCTAGAGTTAGCACTCCAAACTACCTTTCTAAGACCTAATAAGTCATTGCGTGTTTTCGGATTCGATTTGTGAATCATCATGTAGACTTGACTCTTAGAATCAACTCAATCAATTCTATCACTTGTAATCTGAGTCAAATCGAAAATTTCTGAAATCGAACAGCCCTGAGTGGATCCCTGTCCTCTTAGCCATGGTTCCTACGGGTAGGTACTGATGGATCATTAAGTCTTCACGCTAAAAACATATTTTAATAGTGATGAGAATAATAAAAACATCCGATTTTACACCTTGCTGAATAACAATCATAGAAACCACTGAAAATGCCTGTTGGTTCCTGGTGGAGTTCACTAGTCAGTAATGATGTTCTGTGTGTTCCTGATGGGTTAATATTACAGTGTAAACGGCTCTAATGGTTTAACAGATGTACTGGGACTGACTCCAGATGCATTTAATGGGATCTAAAGGGGTCCTACAGGAAACTAGTGGTCTCTAATAATAATCGATGAGCCAATTCCCATTAGAAATCAAAACCAGAAGGTTTTAATGGTCTTTTTTCAGCAGTTTCTCTTCGGTACTGTTACACTCAACATTCCTGAATGTCCATGCTTTTTTAAAAAGCTGGATATTTTCCGGAGCACTGAAGTTTTATGGAGATGCTTTCAATGGTTTTACTCAAAAGGAGCACAAATATGGGTTTAAACTGACCAAACTTCAATCAGAAAACAAAGTTAGAGAAGTTTGTTTACGTCGGTGCTCAACGGGGCTGCTGAAACCTGCTCCACAACCAAGACGAGAGGAAATTTCAGCAAAAAATGTGAAAAATGAAATGTGAAAGCCATGAGAGCTGCAGACCTAAACAGCCGAGTGAACTCGCCTTCATGTTTTCAGTGGTCAGCCACCAGCTAACGCCCCAAAAACAGTCCTCCACTTGTGCATTGGAGATCAGAGAGGTCAGAAACACGGCGCTAAACTCACGAAGCTGAAGTTGTTTCTCCTACTCGACAGCTTCTTATACGAATGTTCCCGTTCCACCTTAAAAGGTGCAGCAGTGGGACGTAACTGCTGCACCATTTAAGGTGGAACTGGAAAATTCGAACAAGACGCTCACAAATAAGAAGCTGACATTAGCGTCGTGCTAATACCAACACAACACAACGACTTTACCGCAAAGCCCTCCCGAACAGACCACTGTACGCCTTTAATTTTACACTGACCTGCGCCACGGCGGCACCACAGCTGCAGTTCCCTCACTTTCGGCTCTTTGTCGAGGATCTCGCTAAAGAGACGCTCCCCGGCGCCCCAACGGCGAACTTTATTCACAACGTCATTTCAGGAAAACAAACGTAAGGGCGATGACAACGAAAAATACCAAGCGAAAACTTGCATTATTCGTGTAGAGATACCTTTAAACAAGTGTAGTGTGCTAACTCATCCCAGACTCGTGAAGCTTTAGTGCAAATCACGAGTCTAAAACTGCTAAAACGGGCGGTAGACTCGCAGCCAGCGAGCTAGCTAAGCTAATACGTTTGATTTCGAATACAGGGCTGTGTTCCAATTTGTGCGCTTGCGTTGTGCACTAGAAAGACCATTCGGAGTAGAACACACAACTAGAACACTAGGTAGAGTGCACGTGAACGGGGAACTGACTTGAAAACGTTGTTAAACAATGTAAGATTTTTATTTTTTAAACAAAATAAGGTACGGTCATGCAGACATTTAAGGGTACTAATTAAAGAGTGAACATAAGTAAATAAATAGGTTTAAAAAATAAAAAGAAAAACTACGACCCTGTTTCCAAATAAATTGGGACACTGCAAAATAATGTAAATAAAAACGGAATGCAATGATGTGCAAGACCTCCAGGACCAGGGTTGAGGAACACTGCTGTGGATGATGAAATCCACAAGTTCTTTGCTATTTTATGTTGAGAAATGTTTTTCTTGAATTGTTGCACTATTTGCTCATGCAGTCTTTCACAGGGTGGTGACTCCTCATCTTTACTTGTGAAGACTCAGCCTCTCTGAGATGCTCTTTTTATAGCCAATCATGTTACTGACCTGTTGCTAATTAACCTGATTAGCTGGGAGATGTTCCACCAGGTGTTCTTTAGCATAACACAACTTTACTTTACTTTTTGTTTTTTTGTTGCCACTGTCCCAACTTTTTTTAAACTTGTTGCTGGCATCAAATTCAAAATGGGCATATATTTTTCAAAAAACAATAAAATATCTTATTCTCAACATTTGATGTGTTGTGTTTTTATTAACATTTTGCACTGTGTTCCATCTTGTTTGGAAATAAGGTTGTGAATTACATTGTCAAGGAGCTACTTAAAGGGCAATTCCACAAATTTTTCAAAATGTATGTGTAATTCAAGTCATTCAGAGTGGTGTGATGTGAAATTGTTCACAGTAGAGAAATTTTCAGACTGAGACTTCTTTACAGCAGTGGAGACAGGAACCAGGTGTCATGATGTCTACAACACAGATACAGACATTTTATTTAAAACCACCAGTGAACCGACACGTGTGTTCTTAGTTTTAAATGTAATGTTGATGATGTTAAAAGTGTGCAAAATCTAGAAACACAAAAGTTTAATTGGAGACTACTTTGCCTTATAACACCCTGCATGCGTATCTCCACCATTAATAGATTTTACAGTACACTGTAGCCCAAAACGTGACGTGAAAACTGTAACAGAACAATGTCTCAGGCATCAGGTGGTGGATTCATAACCATTTAATGTAAAAACTTTTTGTGAGGGAGCTTTTAGAGACATTAAACTCTTCAGACTTCTGGTTTCTATCACCACCACTGTAAACCAGTCTGACCTGGTCAGCTTCTCTAGACAGAACATTTTATACCAAACCACTCTGGATGACTTTGTTTACATTTTAACAATAAGAAAAATCAGTGGAATTCCCCTTTAAATAGAAATTGCAAAGCAAGCCTGCAGACTTGGCCTACTGCTCTGATAATGACTACCTCTCTCTCTCTTTCCCTGTCTCTCTTTCTGCTTTCCTGCTTTCTCTTACTCTCTCTCTCTCTCTCTCAGTGAAACAGCAGTCCTCTAGACATTCCTAAAATAAATAACAAAATTTTGGACTTTGGTTTGGACTCCTTAGCATCTCCAGTCACGATTCTCTGTATTTCAGCTGTATAACAATAACATTATATAACATTATTTCAGCTGAAAAACATTAAAGCAGCCAAAGAACAGGGGCTCCGTTTGTGAATGAACACGCGAGGGTCCTGAGTGACCTTCCACTTTGGCAGGCCCACTCCCAATCTGAACCATACTGGATGGGCTGATGAACAATATTAGTGCTATAATAATATCAGTACCTACGATGTCTGTATAAACCTCTGCCATTTAATATGAATACAGAATTTTAAAAAGCAATTTTATTAATGGTATCTTCCTAAATTCACCATCGTATCAGTTTTAGGTCAAACAAAACACAACGGAGCGTATATTGGAGCACAGCCCGAGATCAAGCGGCGACCCTGCGAGATCCGGAGATCCGGCTGCAGGACTGGAAGTAGCAGCAGCAGAAGAAGAAGAAGAAGGCGAAGGAGCCGCCGAGCCAAAACATTCAAATTACAGTTAGAATTGCGATTAAAATCATTCTGGATTCGCCCTCACAGGCGGGAGGAGATCAGTCAGACTCAGAACTCTTCAGCTGAGTCGCGCAGAAACACCCAAAACAAAGATGCCGAGCAAAAAGAAGAAATATAACGCCAGATTTCCTCCGGTAAGTTTACTCTCACTGACCCGCTAAGCTAAGGCTAAAGCTAAGCTAACGCAGCTCAGCCTCTGCAGGCGCTGCCGTTAGCCCACTTAGCCGTTAGCATAACATTTACCGTTAGCCTTAGCACCAAACGCCCACCTTGAATGAAGTGAGCGAGACGTTAACACTCTTTTTGGACTGGTTTTCGGAGTCCGGTCTGAGACGTGGTTCAAAGGTGTGAAATATACTCAATGAGAGCTGCGCAGATCAGTACATTCATATGAATGAGAGCAGTGTAAACACGCTAGGCTAGGTTAGCTGTTTTGGCTAAAGCTTCCTTCAAAACCCTAACTCAGCCACCTTAAACACTGTTTAGAACAGCTTGTTTGCGAGATAGCTAAATAAGTAAAAGAAGTAACCTATGGCGGGGTTAGTTTTATAATATAGCCAGCCGGTAGATGTGTAAAGTACAATGTGAGTGAGCTTAGCTAGACTAACGAAGGGCTAGCCCGCTAACGTTTCAGCTCTGCTAAGCTAGGTTAGCTCTCTCCGTGTTGCAGTGGGATAACCAGCTTCCCTCCAGGTTTAACACAGTAAATAATGTTTATTACTTTAACACAACCTAATCTGAGTAGACGAAACATACTAGACAGCAAAGGACCAGCGCAGTTTCTGCTTTGCTAGTAGTTAATCGTAAAATAAGTGGGACTGTCCAGGTGAAGTTAGTTCAAGAAAACAGTCAGTAAAGTATGTTTACATTTTCTGATGGAAAAAAAAAACTTGACAACTTGTAAGTTAGCTAAACTGCCTGAAACTACGGAGCCCCGCTGGTGACATCCTGTATAAATAAAAATAATGCGTGGCCCCGACATAGTAAGGCGTGGGAATGAGATGATTAAGTCGTGGCCACGACTTAGTAAGGCCCATGCTTGATTAAGTCGTGGCCACGACTTAGTAAAGCATGGGCCTTACTAAGTCGTGGCCACGACTTAATCATCTCATTCCCACACCTTACTAAGTCCTGGCCACGCATTAGGATCTCGTTCCCACGCATTAATAAGGCGTGTCCACGCATTATTTTTATTTATACAGGATGTCACCGGCAGGGCTTCGTATGAAACATTGGAAGAGTTATAACATTTCCGTTTTATCGTCATTGTTGATGTTGTTATTATCACTACTGTTATGGTTATTAGCAAATGTTATTGTTGTTGTGACTTTACGTCCTGATGCTGCTGTCTTTGTCCAGTGATTTTATATCTAGTTTAAAAGCAAAACTCTTTTGCTTGGACACAACTAGAGTCTCTCTTAGAAATCCCTCTTAGTCTGAGCCAGACTCATCATCCGACTGATGGGAATGATCTCTAGCCTGTTACATAGTGCTGGGCAGTATGACAGTATTTATTGTTTGCATGATAAATTAAACCACAGTATACCATATTAAACACAGTATGATTTTCTGAGCATATCAGTACTTAAAAACCACTTACCAACTGCATGTTTGATTACAAAGGGAGCATAATTAGTCCAGTTTAATTGGATTTAGTGCAGCGCAGTGTGCAATATGCTGAATACAAATGATTAAATTCATAGTTTTTGGTAGTATTTTTAAAATGTGTACTTGCCTGTTCTAACTTATGAGGTGTCTAAAAAAAAAGACATTGTGACGTTGTGTCTCATAATCTTCTTGAAGTATCGTAATATGACGTTTTTCCATATCATCCACCTCTCGGGTCAAAGAAGGTATGATAGGTGTTATTGTGTAGCGCGTTTCATCTATTAGGCTACTATTTATTGATAAATCAGGCTTAGCTGTCTTGGTCAAGATCCCTAGAATTTATATCAGTCCATGTCTTGTTTATGGTGCATACACTGAACCAAGTTACACTGTATCTGAATGTACACTCTTGTGCAAAAAAGTGCAAATGGCAAAACAATAAGCTTTTAATAGTCTCAACTAGGAGTGGGCAATGTGATAGTAGTTCATTGTTATCATGCTACATTATGCTTGTCTAAGTATGTCATGGATGTCATCAGTAGTTAAAGAACACTGACGGACTTGGTGTTTCATTACAAGGAGAGCATAAAATGTTTAATTGCTTGTAGTGCCTTGGAGTATGTGAAACAGAATCACTGTAGACGTAGTTTTTCAGAGTATTTTTAAATGTGGCACTACTGGTTCTTTTTTTCTGTTCAAACTTATCAAACGTCAGCGAAATTAAATAGTGTATATTGTGTATTGTGACAACAAGTCATTAAACAAATCGATAAAGTAACTTAGCATGAAATCATTTTTCTCTTTGATTTCTTTAAGCGTTGAAGTCTTGGGGGAAAACCTGCAGACAACCTTTCACAGAAAGAAAAGTCAAGATTGCTCCACCCAGCATTGGTGGCTTTAAACAGTTACATTGCCAAGCTAGTTTGTGTTTAATGTGAGACCAGATATTCTCTGTAGGCTTTAAATCTGGACTCTGACCAGCCAAAAACATGTTTTGGGCTTGGCGTTTTTCTTTGCACAGGCGTGAACGTTCACATTTCAGTAACTACATTTTTCCTGTACAGGCTCAGGCTGAACAATTGGGCCTCTAAATCGAGGCCCAGGCCAATTACTTTGGCCTTAAAGATAAGAATATCCACTTTTTCTAGCTTAATGTTTGAATGTGCTGCGCCAGACTGGCAGTGAGTTGTGGGTGTGATGTCACAGCACACAGGTGTTCGGTTCCTTCTGATGGCGGTTCAGTGCAGTACAGGCAGTTCACAGGCTCTGTGTTTTATGTTAAATTTTCCCACCTAAAACTTTAAAACAATTAATATTTCAGCTTTTCTTTGCTGCCTAAAATGAATAAACAGGCATTACTTACATACATTTTTCTTTTATAATCTTTGTGTGTGTGTTTTTGTTTTTTTTCTTTTTCAGGCAAGGATTAAGAAGATCATGCAGACAGATGAAGAAATAGGCAAAGTAGCTGCTGCAGTTCCTGTAATAATCTGTATCCTTTAAACGTTTATATTGGACAAGTTTTCGGTTTTATAGCCTCTCAGTGTTCTTTCAGTGAATCTCTCATTTTATACAGCAGTTTACATCTGTTAGATTTTACAGCTGTAGTGGACAGACAAAACTGTGTGGGTGTTTTTCAACACGCGTTGACGTGCTTGTCTCTGATTGTGATCAAATAGGCTTTCTTACTAACGTCCAATGATTTTCTTAGTTTACTAAAAGTCGAACGATCACGATAATAAACTTTTTTTGACTGTTAAACAGACCAGTGCTTAAAATAATCTGGTGACTCATGGGCTACACCCTAGTGCCCTAAACCATGCAGAAATATCTACAGTCCAAATTAGATGTGGGTAATGTGAAGATATTTATTGTTATCATGATAAAGTGACACATTAAATGACAGTATGCTTTGCTGAGTTTGTTGACAGCAGTTAAAAAACACTGCGTAATGAAACATGCAGTTATATTCGAGTTTGATTCGATTTAATGCAGTGCAGTATATGACATATTATTCTTTCTCTATTAAAAATAACTAAACTTCAGAATGACTAGTCAAGTAAAAAGTTATTATATTTTTGCCATATTGCCAGCCCCAGTTCTAACTATAATTAACTTGTAAATATAACCAAATAAGCTAAAGATGAATGAATAAATAAATGTAATTAGTTGACTGGCAGAATTCCAGTCGACCAAGAATGTGATGTCTGAGCAGTTGACTGACTCCTGGCGGTCTATTGGATGAATACTTTGTAGTTGATGTTACTGGCTGGGTTGGTTCCTTGACACCCACCTGAGCACGGGCACTTGAGCTCTTTCTGGAGTCGCTCCTGACAAAAGCCTGTCATGTTACTCAGTCACGGAACGCCAAAACTATGACCACCTCACATCTGTAAGTGACTTGAACTTACTCATCAAAGAAGAAATAGTGTTACTGAATCACTGATTGGCTTGAAGTTTGTATTTGTTTTCGCCCGCAGGAAACAGTGCATCGAATTGGAGCAGCAGTTTGATTTCCTGAAGGACCTGGTGGCCGCAGTGCCGGACATGCAGGGAGAGGGGGATGAGAATCATGCTGAGGGAGCAGAGAAGATCCCACGCAGGTTAACCCTCGCAGTCTTGTTGCAGTCTTGTCACATATATATGTGTGTGTGTGTATATATATATATATATATATATATATATATATATATATATATATATATATATAGTTTATTTAACAGAGACACACATGTATCAGCATCAATGTTTTGTCATGTAAATGTGCCACATTTGGGCAGATGGCTCATTTTCATCCACAGTTGCTTCTAGCAAAGGCAAAAATAAAAATCAGGCAGCATTAAAAAGTGCTTAATTACAAAACACATTAAAACTAAACCCATAAAGATAATAATAATAGTAGATAATAATAATATAGGAGTTCACTGATTGGCTTCAGGTTATGGCTTTTTTTTTTTTGATGCTTTATTTGTCATCATTTCAAAACCAAAAACAGGCCAAAATGTATATAATGCCAAATCCTCCATATCGTCAGCTAGTAGAATCAGGATTTGATTAATCAGTCCATTATGATTTTGATTAATTGGTGGGAAAGTGCAGTCATTAGTGTGACAATATTTAACATTAAATGTTTAACATTATACATATTGTTTATTGTCAACATTAAGTAACAATCTTATTTTTGCAGCTGTACAGTTGTTATTTATTTCTATAGATTTGTATTGAGGGGTCCAAGACCTTGCTTACAGTGGGACCCTGTAAGACCTTAAAATAAACTTACTTTATAAATTAAACTTTGAACAGCTTCATTACATTAACTTTATTATTTAAGATGCTGTTGCTGACCTACTGTAATTTTCATAATTTTTACCTTTTCATGGTTTAGCAGCGCACCAAATGAAAAAGATGCCACAAACATGAGTTTGCGCTGGCACAGAACGGCAGGATGCAACATTGCTAGCCACTGGCCCTGTAGCAGAAGACAGTACTGTTGCCTATGTTGATATAAAGCAGTGCAGTTCTGGAAGCTAGATGCTGTGAGTTTGATGCTGTTGTACTGAAATGCAGTGTATGTTCCTGCAGAGGTCGTAAGCCTGGCTCAGGACGCAAGAACGGAGGAGCAGGTGCCAAAGGCAAAGACAAGAAACTATCAGGCACGGAGTCTGAACAAGAGGTGCATGGGTTTCATAATTATATGCTGTCTGCGGACATTTCTGTTCATTACCCTCTAAATCTCCACACTGCAATCTTTCAAATGTTGGTATTTGTTACAGTATTCTTTTGCCAATAAGGTTCTAGTGTAATGTTTCTAATTCATAATTCTAATGCATATTGCCCATGGCTGATCGTGTGCCCAAAATAGTTTACACGTATTGGAAAGAGGATGTTTTAATCAACAAATGTTCCAAACATGAAATTGGCATCTTGAGCCGCTTCATAAAGCTTCTTTTTATTGACAAAATGCTACACGCTTTCTGTGAATTTTACAGACTTGTCCACCGTTTCTGTATAATGCATTTATTCAGGTTTATACAAAGTCATTTAGAGTGGTTTGATGTGAAAAACTGAATTATAGAAAAACTTTCTTCACAGTGACAGAAACCAGGGGTCATGTATATGAACCAAATATAGTTGTTATTTTTACTGTCCAAAACCACCAGTGAACCTATGTATTTCTGAGGTTTTATATGTAATGTTTTTAATGGTAAATAGTAATGAAAACTGAGTCATAAATAAAGTTTTCTTTGGGGCCTCTTTTGCCTTACAACACCCACCATGAACCTGTCCACCATCAATGGATTTAAAAAAATATGTTTTAGGTCACAACCGTTGTTATAAAAAATCAGGTATCAGGCACTGTATTCATAACCATTTTATGGCAGAACTTTTTGTGAGGGAGCTTTTAGAGGCATTCAGATGTCTGGTTCCTATCACCACCTCTTGATTTGGTGTGTTTTTCTAGAACTAAGCATTTCATATCAAACCACTCTGAATTACTTTGTATACATCAGAACCATTTAATTATGGAGCACATTGAAGAAAATCTGAGATGGTCAGTCAGGAGTGATAACACATCTTGTTGGACAGTCTTGACGTTTAGTGTACCAAGAGAGCCTGAAACAATTTTTGTTGCTGTGGTGCTATTTTACAGAGAAGTTATCATACTTACTTAACTTTAGATGCAGTCTTTGTTTTCTGTCTGTAAATGTTTTTGTTTGGTTCGTTTCAGCCTCATGGTTGTTAGCTTAAGGTCCAGATTCAGCCCAAGGACTAATACTAGTGGTGTATTCATTGTTATAAATGGTTATTGCACAGAAAATATTTGTCTGTTCTAAATGTAGCCCTGAGCCGGAAGAGAGCCTGTTCACTTTTTGACTCTTGAGGTTTGTTAATGTTTCACCAGACTTGAGGCCATTACTGTTTGGCTGTGATGTTTGTAAATGCATTTGCATCACTGTGGGCACTTGATATTTCTCAACAAGTTTCTGTAGAATAATGCTTTTAGTCTCTTGGGAAACTATTAGGATAAAACTTTTGTATTGCCAAGTTAATAAATATACAGTAATAAATATTTTTTTATACAGTATTTTATTTTTATTGTGGTATGCCTAAAAATTTCCACCCCACCCCTGAATGTGAAGGAGAGAGCTTGTAAGGTGTTCTAGTGGTCTAGTTTTTGCCTAACATTTTTACATTGGTCTAACATTGTTAAAGTAATTTTTACATTGTTCTAGCATTGTTACAATGGTCTTCATGTTGGTCTAACGTTGTTGCAGTGGTCTTCATACTGGTCCAACATTGTTACAGGGGTCTTCACATTTGGTCTAATGTTACTACAAGGATGTTAACATAGGTCTGACGTTGCTACAGGTGTCTTCACATAGGTCTAACAGTATTACAGGGGTTGTTACAGGGGTTTTCGCATTGGTCTAACTTTTACAGTGATGTTTACTTTGGTCTAGCATTCTTACAATGGTCTTCACATTGGTCTAACATTGTTGCACTGGTCCTCACATTGATCTAACATTGTTACAGGGGTCTTCACATTTATCTAACTTTGTTACACAGGTCTTCACATTGGTTTAGCTTTGTTACAGTGATTGTAACTTTGGTCTACCTGTGTTGCAGTGATTGTAACTTTGGTCTACCTGTGTTGCAGTGATTGTAACTTTGGTCTACCTGTGTTGCAGTGATTGTAACTTTGGTCTACCTGTGTTGCAGTGATTGTAACTTTGGTCTGTCTGTGTTGATCTGTTTTACAGTGACTAACATTGGTCTAACTGTGTCACAGTGATCGGAACCTTGGTCTAACATTGTTGCATTGGTCTAAGGTTTTTTTGTTTTTGGCTTGGTTTGTCAGGATGACTCTGAAGACAGTGAGACAGATGGAGAGGAGGAGGAAATTTCTCAACCCAACACAAATCTCCAGGCACCATCTCACTTCCCCAGGTACACACACGTAAATGCACACCTGCTTTTGAGCAGGTACATACGTATATTGTCATGTATAGCAGCAAGAATAAAATAAGTGCTCAGTGCTGCTTTATTTTAAAAGAAACTTTTAACATCAGTTACCATTCAAATTACTCACCAGATCCATCTGTTCAAGTAGTCCACAAATATGAGCAGTCAGGCATTTTTCTTACAACAAATGTTTGTCATGTCTGCAGAATCAAATATGTAAATGCATTTATTTTTATTGAATTGCATTTTTAATCTAGATTATTAAATTGCATGAAATTAGCAAATGCTGAGTTAATATAAAACATGAATAAATCATGCACCCCTTAATATGTGGTGTTCTTGAGACTGATGCTTTAGCATTAGCTGGAAAAGTCACAAAGTTTGCTTAGTTATAGTGGCTTCTCTAGTGTTAGGTGCTAACATTAGCAATGCAAGCTCATACTCTTGACTGATACCACTCCAAGGGCTACAAACATTAACAATGCAATGTTAGATAAAACTAATAGATTACAGGCTTTTAAAGGTGCAGTGTGTAAAATTTAGTGTCATCTAGCAGTAAGGTTGCAGATTGTAACCCACTGAATGCCCCTCCCTCACCCCTCCCTTTTCAAGCATGTAGTAGAACCTCTAGTGGCCGTCAGGTTTTCTGCTTGCAGTCACCTGTCCTGATTTTGTCTTGCTTCTTTAATGTTTTCACTTGTTTGATGATGGATATTCCTTGCTTTTTCTTGTGCTAAATAATAAGTATGATCCTCCCTTTGTCAAAATTTGGGTTCTCAAATTTTTCACAATACAAAATGGTTTGCCAGCACTGGCGGTAACCACTGATTCCTCTCTCCTTTATGTCTTCCAACCGGTGCTGTAGCGCCACCAAACTCAAGCTGCCACTTCAGAATAAAAACATGACAGGCACTCTCTAGAGCCAGTGTTTGGATTGTCCATTCTGGGCTACTCTGGAAACATGGTTGCACAACGTGGCAGACCCACTCCAGATATGGATATGAATATGAAAGGTGCATTCTAAGCCAAGAAAAACACAACAGTTTGTTGTCATGTGATTATTCACATGGTTTTGTATACTATATTCCATTTCTGCTAATTAGTCCTCCTTAATTATACACACTGCACCTTTTAAAAGCAACGTTAATTAAGGATGAAAAACCCTTTGCACATCAAATGTGGACAAAGTTGAGGCCCATAAAAGTGGTTGAACTGAATCTGATGGGTTTGTTTCAGAATGGTGCTGGAGTTGCTTGCAAAAAGTTAAATGTCCAGAAGAAAAGTTGGTGACCACCAGCTTTCACCTAAAGCCACTCTTCTGACAGCTTTATTTTTCTCTCCCTTCTTTTCTCCATTGTTTGTCCTCTCTTACCAGCCAAGACATGCCCCGTCAGTACGTGCCCATGCCCATGGGCACCCCTCAGGCTACTATTTCTATGCCCATCAGCTCCTTTGTCCCCCACCCTTCAGTCATGGGGGTTGTACCACCCCCTCCAGCCCCGGTGCCGCACAAGGATGAAAACGACGACGATGAAGACTACGACTCTTAGCTCCTTCCTCCTACCCTCGCCCACTATTTTACATTAATTTTCTTAAGTTGTTCTTATTTGGCTGCAAAACGCAAAACGGATGGAAACTGAAGACAGAGACAAAACAGAGTAAACGTCCACTTACTAGTGAGAGAAAAGGGCGTTGGCAAGACTGCAGCCACAGTGCAAGAGGTATAGGTTGTATATTAGCTGTCTGTTTTAATTTTGTTTTAAAAATTTCTTATTTTATTGTTGAGGAAAGATTACAACAGGAGCATTTATCCAGGCTGGTTAAACGAGATAATTGTTGAATTTTTGGCTCACCTGTTTTTTTTTCTTTTTCTTTTTTCTTTTTTTGGAAAAAGGCCCCCAAGCAAGGACATCATCTTTTTGTGATTTTTGGCATAGAGATCCTCTTGTTCTTCCTTTTTTTTGCACCACTTTATTCTCTTAGGTTGCCGTTCCTATTTGCTGTTCTACGCTGCCGTTCTGTGACTTCCAGGACATATCACTCATTTTTCAGTGTGCTTTGATTCGTCTTAGCTCAGGGTGTTATAAACTTTCATACTCAAGTTCGTCTACTTTAAAAGAAAGAGAAAATAAGCAAGACAAGGAACACTAGCCCCAAAGCGCTTTACCCACAGGTGTTGAATTGTCATCTCTGAAGCTATCAGTCGGACCTGAGCAGATGTATTTTCTTGACCACCTAAAATGTTGCACAATTGGCTGAAGCTAAATAGGTCAGGGCTTGCGTGTTGAGTGCCGCCCAAATCTGTGCATTAATGAGTGAGTAATGTGTAGTTGATGTGTAATTTGTATGGGGCAAATACCTACAACTTGCAGACGTCTTTCTACACATTTGTCATTTTTAAATTCACATTTTATGATTTAAACATAAACTACACAAGACATGAGGTAAAATATGTGGATTTTTAGTTCACTTTCCCCCCCATTGGTTTTCATTGTCATTTCAGTTAACATTGGACATATGTTGAATAAATCTCTCTATATTTATAAGCTAAAACCAGGCCAAGATTGAACTAGTTTGCTTTTTTTTTTCCTTGAATGGGGAATTTTTAGGAACTGAACATGCGTGCATTCTTTTGCACACAGTCATGATGCACAAACACTCAGATTCATTTCGCCCTACGGCCCTCTTATCAACCAACTGTGGACGTAAATGCACATTTATATCAACTATATTCTTGGTCTTGTATCTTTTAAATGGTTTTAATGTTCTTTGGGCTGAGAGGAGCCAGACCCCTTATCCCCACCGCCCCTTTTCTTTCTGTGGCTGTCTCTCTCCTCCAGGTGTGTAAAGTTTGGCTGCTCAGAGGCTGTATGTAAAACTTTTAACATTCTTATTATTTTGTATGAGTGAAATAAAGTGGATTTCAGTATACTTTCCTTGCCTGGGCCTTTCTGTTGCTTCTTGGTTTTTTTGCCTTATTTTATGTCTGCTAAAACTTGAAATGAGCTTAGTTCTACACAGTTAGATGTGTATCGTTGCTGTAAGACTCTTGATTTACAGAGTACAGTGTCATATATTGATTCAATAATGTCACTGGATTGTGTTTTAAAGGAAAATCAAATGTACAATTTTCCCCCTTACCCTAAGTGGAGCTGATATGTCACGACATGCTTAGTGTCTACTGCTTTAGTTTTCCATTGAAGCTGTTATGCTAATGTGGCTTACAAGTAATGGAACAACCAATTTGCATTGTACAACGTATGCCTAAATCATCATGATGTCAAGTTGTTCTATAATGTCTCAAAGTCTTACTTAAGTGGTTTCTGATACTGCATGACATTATCTAGAAAAATGCTTTAAAGGCACAATATATTCTTTTTTATCAAATCCGGTGTTTGTACACAGCCCTGGCTTTGTAAATGGGAAATGAACAAATTGCTTCGGACCGAACCTCACCACACTACTCCAGTCAGGGGAAGGGGAAGGGCTATTCTGAATTGTCAAGAGGGAGAAAAAGCCAAGAAACAGCCAAAGAGGAGAAGATCTGAAGAACAAAGATTGCGATCAGGCAAGGGCGTTAGAACGGTGGCGAGACCTCTGGGAGTTGACGAGGCTGAAGCTGGCTTTCTATTCACATTTTCCCATTCCACCTTAAATCGTGCCGCAGTTCTGCTTTAGTGTCTGAGGTGAGGATGGAAGGGGAAAATTCAAACAAGAAGCTTAGGCACCTGAATACAGTCAAAGTCCCTAGAGGAAAGTCTGTTCACTCAGCGGCCATCTTTGCAATGTCGACAAGCCATACAACACCAGACTCCTGTCTCTTTGGGGAGAGACCGAAATATTTGAAACTGAAGGCCAAATTACTGTTTCAAAAACATATTTTAACTCAGAGGTAAAACATGACAAAAGCTCATAGAAAGTTTGTAGATTGTGGCTCAGTAAGGTACAAAAAATGTGATTTTTCATGTGGTTTGGGCAACTGCGCTTGTGCTGATCCCCACAATGAGGAGTGGGGGGACTTTACCTAGTTGCGGCACAGAGTTACAGCTTGGCCACCAACATGGCAACATGATCTTCTTAATTATGCATTTAAAATACTATGAATATCGCAAGAGTACCCCGCGTTCCAATCCAGGGGCTGCATCCTTCGGTGGCTGCGATTGAAGGCCGAAATGTTAAAGAAGCCAATGTGGTTTAAAACGTTTCATTTTGTTTTAGGGAGCAAGGAGCAGAAAATCATATCCAGCTCTAATAAATTAAATTTTTTTAAAAAACTACAGTCAAAGTTTCTGGCTCCATCTTCAAAGAACTTTAAAATAACTGGACGAGCGGCGTTTCGTCATGCAACAAAGGACGCAGCACCTGAATTGGGACACAGCTGTAGAGAAGAGAATCACCACTCTATTATGTCTTGCGTGTTTTTCAGACGCCAGAGGGCGCTCCCGAGCGAGTCCAAAATGAATGGGTTAATATGGAGCATTTGTGCAAAATCATAGTTTTAAAATGACTTTAAATGTAAAAAAGAATATATTTATTTTCTGAACAAAGAACAACGTGAAACATTTTAACACTGCTGTTATATTTTTGAGTGCTTTTCAACTCGAATTATAGGGGTTTAAAACGGCGCCTCACGTTCATGATGTCAGTGAGCAGGAACAGCCAATGAGCTGCTCCACTCGCCAATCAGTCAGCACTCAGTAGCAGTAATGTTAGCCTCCTGCTGCCCAAAACCCGTTTGCTGTAGAAAAAAGGAACTATATAGGTAAGTTTTCCTTGCTTTTTTAGTGAAATACATCCTACTTTCTAAAATTAAAGGAAAGTTCTGGACAATTGATTAGAAACTATTTTAATTCGCTTTTAGCCGTTTAGCTCCATTCACACACATTCGTGGAGGACTTGCTCACGGGCGCCCTCTGGCGTTTTGCAATCATGTTTCTGAGGCCAGGGGCCGTACTACAGAAACGTCCAACCTTTTTGTCAGTTCAAGATAAGACTTATCTTAATTTAGGAATCGTTTCTTACAGCGTTAGGAAATCTTAACTTACCTGATGGAAGTGACGATCAACTGTCATGTCTGTTACCTAGCAACCGGCCATTCGCGCACAGCTGAAAGGGGAACACATAATCAAAATAATAAGTTAGTTAGCCAGACAGCTAACGTTACCTACCGTTACTGATGTAAAAGGAAGGTCAAACAAAACAGCAGCGCTATAAACGTCAAGTTAAGAATACAGTGAAGAATATCGCGCTGTTTATCAGAGCATCTCTGCTCTCCAGTTTCAGTTTCATTTCCCAAAGGCTCTGTCTCCTCATTATTCACCACCATCACCGTAATATTTAACCTCTTCAACTCCTTGAGACCACCGGTGGTTCCAGAACGCACTTCGTCATATTCTTCATAATTCTTTCATATTTCATAAGCTACATTCAAAAAGTGGGTGTAACTATAGTAGCTGTAACTGTCTTCTTTCCAGTCAAATAGATGGGCAATGTAATTTTAAACCCTTATAATAGAAAAAGCTGAACTCAACAATTTTTTTGTCTACTGAAAGTCGACCCATTTTTCCATAAATCTGGGCTATAAACTATAAACAGATGGCGTCTCTTCAGTGATCTGCTTTGTAAAAATTATTAAAATAAATAAATAAAATAAAAATTTACATTTATTTCATGCAGTTACTGAATAATTTGCCAAACCAAAATACACCCTGGTCAATAAGAGTAGTTTTCATCATCATTAACACACGAGCCTAATAAGAGGGTGGAGATTGTGTCTGCAGTGTCTGTGGCTTTTAAAACGCTATTAGAAAAAAGATCATACAGATTTTAGTTAGGATGTTTAGTTAGGAGATTTTAGTTAGGATGTTTAGTTAGGAGATTTTAGTTAGGATGTTTGTATATATTTCTTGATTGGTGACTTATTTTTTGATGATGGCAGTTGCCAGTGTGCCTTTTCCAAGTTTTTTTCCTCCCATGTCCTGGTGAGCCTGCGGTGCCTTTTCCAATGTGGCTGCAGATGTTTGACAACTACTTGTTGGTCATTAATACAACGGGAGATGCCTGGCCTGACTCAAGGAAGAGAGCGGTTCTGCTTCGCTGTCTGGGGACAGAGGGCCAGAGGATTTTCTATGCCTTGCCTAACTCAGGTACTACATATGATATGGCTGTGGCTGCTTTAAAAACCTACTTCACACCCAAAGTTAATGTTGTAGTAGAACGCCATGCCTTTCGTAAAAGGGCTCAGGGAGCACAAGAAACAGTGTTACAGTATGTGGCTACCCTGCGTGAGCTTGTGGTGACCTGTGACTTTGGTGATCGTACAGAGGAAATGATTCGTGATCAGCTGCTGGAGCATGCATATAACCCTCGGATATGTGAGAGACTGTTACTAGAACCTGATCTTACACTGGATAAAGCAGTGACCATTGCTACTCAGATCGAAGCAGCTATAAGCCAGGCTAAAACCATTTCTTCTGATGAGCACGTTACACCTGTGCAAAGTGTGCAGTTACAGAACAGACGTAAACCGAGGCGGAAGCAAGCTAATACTGCCAGTTTCTCTTCTGCCTTACGAAAGAGGAAAGCATGTTTTCGTTGTGGATCTGAAGGACATTTGGCCAATGCCGTGAACTGTCCTGCTGCAAAAGTGACTTGCAGACAATGTGAAAAACAGGGCATTTTGCTAAAATGTGTCGTGCTGCACCAACAGGTTCTCGAGAGGTACGTAAAGTTGAATTACCAGAGGTTACAGTACTTTGTACAGAGAAATCTGCACAGGCACCAGACAAAATTACATGTACAGTGGAAGTCTCAGCATTGGGTTCACCACCTTGCTTGGTCAACTTGGTTGTTGACACTGGATCATCTGTGTCAATTCTGCCAAATAGAATCTACCAGCATCAATTTAACTACATTCCGCTGACACAACCCACAGCCAGGCTTGTGACGTACTCCAAATCTCAAATTCCTGTACTGGGGTGCTTGTCTGCGAATGTGTCTCTACATGGCCTCACGGCTGCAGCCGAGTTCTTTATTGTGGACGATGAAGCTCTGCTTATGGGCAGAGATCTGATGTCACTACTACAGGTACAAATGGCAGGCAATAGAGTGCAGCCTCCTGACAAATGCCATGCTCCACCTGCCCCTGAACCAGTGTTGGAGTGTACTGCTATGTCTTCTCCAATTGGTTGTGTTAAGAACTTTGTTCACCGCATTAAAATTGATGAGACGGTAAATCCTGTACGGCAAAAACTGCGGCGACTACCTTTCTCTGTTAGGAATGCTGTCAGAGGAGCTGAACCGTCTTTTGGCTGCTGGTGTCATAGAACGAATCGATGCCTCTGTCTGGGTGTCTCCTATTGTTGTCACACAGAGGAAATCGGGCAGGATCCGTATGTGTGTAGACCTGCGTGAGCCCAACAAGGCTGTAATTGTGGACTCTTTTCCTTTGCCCCATATGGATGAACTGCTTTCTTCACTAAGGGGGGCTACTGTGTTTTCAACAATCGACCTGGCCAGTGCCTATTACCAAGTACCCTTACATGAGGACAGTCGTGATCTAACAGCCTTCATCACCCATGAGGGTTTATTTAGGTTCTGTCGGCTACCTTACGGTCTAGAGTCCGCCCCTGCTGCCTTCCAGAAAAAAATGTCCATCATCCTTGCTGATCTGCCAGGAGTAGAGCATTACATAGATGATGTCATCATCCATGGAACGGACATGTCTGCCCTTGACAAGACCTTGCAAGCTGTGCTTCACCGGCTCTCTGCCTCTCTGCTGCTCTGCTTCTCTGCTGCTGAGGGAAAATACTCTGTAGTAGAAAAAGAAGCCCTTGCCTGCGTGTGGGCAGTAGGGAGGTGGCGTACTTACCTGTGGGGGCGTCACTTCACCTTAAGAACTGACCACCAAGCACTGACAACCCTGCTGACTACTAAGGGTATTGGCCGTGCTGGTATGCGCATTGCTAGATGGTCTGCTCATCTCATGTCGTTTAATTATGATGTGGTTTATCGTCCAGACTCTCAGAATGTTCCAGCTGACTGCCTATCTCGCCTGCCCTTGCCTGACATTCCTACATCTGCGTATGATGTGGAACCAGAAGTGGTTGCTCTTCTCTCCACTGTGTCCAGGTCCCTGTCAGCTGCTGACTTGGATTTTGCTTCTGCTGAATGCTCTAAGCTGAGCAAGCTGCGGGCACAAATAGCACAGGGTTGGCCTCCTTCACCCAAAGGTCTGGACTCTGATTTGTTGCCTTACTACAGGCTTCGATTGGAACTTGCTGTCAAGGACAACTTCGTGTTCTGTGGCTCTCGCTTGATTGAGCCTATTGCCCTTCGTTCCTTCATTGTTTCCATTGCACACAAGAGTCACCAAGGTGTTGTACACACCAAACAGCAGCTCCGTGAACTCTACTGGTGGCCCAAAATGGATGGACTGGTCAATGCTGCAATCAGTTCTTGTCAAACATGCCAGCTGAATGACAAAACAGCTAAGCTACACCCTGCTCCTCTTTAGCCTGTGCCAGTTCCAGTTGGCCCATGGCAAAAAGTGGCTATGGACATCGTAGGTCCATTTGAGACTGGTGCTTGGGACTGTCGATATGCAATGACCTTAACGGACTATTACAGTAAGTGGCCTGAGGTGGCCTTTACTCCCACTGTGACTACCTCCAATGTAGTAACATTTTCGTCTAACGTTTTCAGTAGACACGGCAACCCTCTGAGTATCGTCACTGACAACGGCGTTCAGTTTACATCAGCTGCCTTTGCTACTTTCCTAGAAGAAAGGCAAATACGCCATCACCGTTCCTCACTTTACTACCCTGCAGCCAAAGGAGCTGTTGAACGGTTCAACCGCTTAAACACACAATCCAGCTGGCCATCCAGCAGAACCAATCTTGGAAAACTGTAGTCACTGACTTTTTGCATGTCTGTCAGGCTACACCTCATGCCACAAATGGTGCCTCGCCCTTTGAGCTTCTTTATGGGCAGCAGATGCGCACTGGATTGACTGTGCTACCACACTCTTCCTCTGCTCCGCAAACTGACACTGCCATGCGCCACAAGGTGTCTCACCACCAGCAAAGAATGAAGGTGTACACAGATTGCAAACGTGGTGCTCAGGTTCCTTGGTTTCAAGAAGGAGACAGTGTGCTGGTCAGAAATCCTTTGCATGTTCCTAAAGGGCATAAGAAATTCAGTGACCCCATGACAACTGCTAAGAGAGTAGGTCCAAGCACCTACACGCTGAATGATGGAAGAACGTTGAATGCTTCTCATCTGATCCAATTTCCCACTGTCGCTACACCGGAACAGGAAAATCATCCAGAACTGGCTCACATACCCCAACCCAAACGAGTCACATGTCCACCTGACTGGATGAAAGACTGTTACTTAAGTGGAAGCTGAGTGCATATCAAAGGCATAATGCCTAAGAAGTGAGTGTAAGCCAGGTAACATAGTCATAATTGAACTGTGAGATGTTATACCACCTCTACCGCTGAAAGTTAAACTAAGGGTTAGATAATTCCTTATGTTGTAACCTAACATTATTGTTCACACTGTCATGGTTACCAGTTGCCTGGGTATTGTATTTTTGTTGGTTCATTGTGCAAAAGAACAAATCTTTTACAAAAGGAGAAAATGTGTTCAGTGCAATATTGTGCAATACCTCAGATCCGCCAGCAGGGTGAGTCAAGAGGTAGCTAGAAAATAGACAGGAAGTGATGTAGAGTTGTTGTTGTTACCCTGCTTTTCCTGGTGGTTGCTTATCATTAAAAGGAGTTGAAGTCATCCATCGTACATCTGCTTAATTACTTGCCATCGGGCATTACAGTTGTGTTGCGTTTTTAATGTTAATTCAGTACAGACTCAGTTTGATATTATTACTTATCCCCCGGATAAGGAGATTTACGCGATCAAAATATCCTACGTACTCTTTAAATGCTGTTAACGTTTTCTGATAAAGAGATTTAAGCTATCAAATTATCCTACCTATAGATTTGAAGTGCTGGTAGCATTTTCTGATAGGATAATTTAAGCCATCAAAATATCCTACCTACAGTTTTATGTAGAGCGCTACCTAAAAATATGCAGTACGGTAGGACATTTCGACAAGGTAGCACAATTCGCCAGAACCGGTTCTGATATCATCGCTGATTGGCTCTTTTTACTGAAGGGTCGGACTTTCTCAGTGAACAGATGCCATGTCGAGCTTTCTGATTAATATCTGAGTGGCCATCTCCTCATTCACAAGTTACATCTCTGTTTCTGCTAGTGAATGCACTCCTGAGGACTTGATTGTTTTGTGAAGGGGAACTGAATCGGATACAACACCAGGATGCAACTGCTTCATCATTTAAAGTGGAAAGGAAAAATTCGAACAAGAAGCTGAGATTTGAAAGGCGTGAAAGGTGGCGAGGAGGTTGCTCTGTTTCTGCGTATCAGGTGGGCAAGATTAACGTTAATTTATTTTTGCTCAACCAGTAGGTCAGTACTGTTTTGTCCCGTTTTCTAATGTTTGTGTTGGCTAATCCCTCGTGGTTACTTGCTGTGTCATTGTTTGCTCTAACATTATATCATGGTATTTGTTTGTATTATGTTTGCAAAGAGTTTTATGGCCACAAAGATCTAAAAAAACAAGTTTGCCAGCCTAGTGTCATTCACCCTGACAGTGTGCGTCCATGAACTTTTTAAAAGCTTTTAACCTCAAGCTGTAGGAGTTTAAAACAGCACCTCATGTATGTCCATGACGTCTGTGAGCGCGAACAGCCAATGAGCTGCTCCGCTCGCCAATCAGTCATCACGCTGTAGCAGTAATGCCCGCCTCGCGGGTGCCCTCTGCTGTTTAGCAGTCCTGTTTTTTGATATAACAGGGGAAATAGGAAGTGGCCAGGCTCCTCATAAACTGGCTCTATGGTGTATTTGTTTTGCTGTTGAGTTTATAACAAACACACACACACACACACAGACACACACACACACACACACACACACACATCATCTAAACGGCTTATCTCGTCACGGTTGGGGTGCCTTTTATCACAAACAGTCGTTCCAAAATAAACTTGGACCTTTAAGATGTCTGCTTCAGCTGCTGTAGCTAAAAAACAACAGTAGCAGTATTTTAAAGTGAATTTTGTCTGTCTGTACTTTTGCATGGACAACAGTATGCCATACAGTGTCAGAAGCCGTATAAAAAATTGAGTTTAAATTTTTTTTCCTTAAAAATTTGACATAGTTTGAGTCAAGAGTGAGGTAGCCATGGTTTACACCATGCTAACAGGTGGCTATAAGCTTCCATTATTTCTTAGCCTTGTAGCTCCAGTGCAACACTAAGTTTTTGCTTTTTGACGACAGCATAAGGGTATTTTTAGCTAAATAATTTGGCGTAATATTGAGATACTGACTTTTAGAAGGTACTGATTAGCTGGATGTGGCGTGGTAGATTAGCACGGGAGGAAGTTCAGCTGGACCTTAGATCAGTGGTTCCCAGTCCTGATTCTGAAGTACTCCTTTCCTGCTTACACCGATCAGCCATAACATTATGATCACTTGTATCCACACTCATTGTCCATTTAATCAACTCCACTTACCATATAGGTGCACGTTGCAGTTCTACAGTTACAGACTGTAGTCCTGCCTACTTTGTTAGCCCCTTTTTACTCTGTTCTTCAATGGTCAGGACCCCCACAGAGCAGATATTATTTTGGTGGTAGATCATTTTCAGCACTGCAGTAACTCTGACACAATGGTGTGTTAGAAGCTGTTGGCTGAATATATTTTGGATGGTGGGCTGTTTTCAGTCCAGCAGTGACATGGAGGTGTGCTAAAACAACTCCAGCAGCGCTGCTGTGTCTGATCCACTCATACCAGCGCAACACACCACCACCACACCAATCTCACTGTAGTGCTGAGAGTGATCCGCCACCCAAATAATGATCAGAACCCCTATAGGACCACCACGGAGCAGGTATTATTTGGGTGGCTGATGCCATATAGGTGCGCTTTGTAGTTCTACAGTTACACCTGTATGGTAAATGGAGCTGATAAAATGGACAATAAGTGTAGAAACAGGGAGTTGGGAGTGGTTTTAAAGTTATGGCTGATCAGTGTATGTTGGTGTTTTCCTGCTCTAGTAGACCCGATCTAACTGATTAGCAAGGCCTTTCTCAGTTGAAGTGGGTGTGTCAAAGCAGAGTTTTGGTCTAGAGTTGTCAAAAGGTGATTAGAATATATGCAGAATAGAGCACAACTCAAGTAGTAGTTAACCCTCAACGATCTGTTGCGATTCCTGCAGAATGACCAATGTTCTAGCGTTCCAAGGTATTTCAAACCCAGCGGCATTGGCAATAAATGACCACATGATGGAGCCTCGAGAAAGCAGTATACAAATTCTTTTAGTCTCATCATAAATGACTGCCTGAAGTCTGACTAAGCACATCCGTCATGCACTAAAGACTATAGAGAATAATCAGCATGATTCTAATGATCTGATTAACTTGAGTAATGCACTTCTCTTAAATGCAGTTGTGCAAAGACTGACTGTGGCTTCATGCTGATGCATCCTTTCCCACAACTTGTTGTGCAACACCTGCATGCCAACACGTCCTCTGAAGTGTCAGAAGGTTAGTCAGAACCAAGCATACTGGAGAACAACTGGTTTCAGTGTATCCGGACTTTAATATGTTTAAGTATGTTGGGTTGGACTGTGGGCAGTTAAGTTGTCTTGGCTGCAGTGGTGATATGGAAAAGCTCCAGCTGTCCCTTACAGCAGTGTTTCTCAACTCTAGCCTTGGAGGCCCACTGCTCTGCACTTTTTGGTGTTTTCACTACTCCCAACACACTTCATCCAACTAAGCAGCTCATTAACAGCCTAATATTAAGCTAAAGTGGCATTGAAATGTGCAGGACAGTGGGCCTCCAGGACCAGGGTTAAGAAACACTACCTTAACTCAGTCTGATTTCATATCCTGTTGTTTTATCTGTCGCATCTTTGTGTGTCTGCATCGGGGTGCACAAACTTTTTGTGTTAAGAGGCAAAAGTTCAATGATTGTTGTGAGCTTTAGGCCAAAAAAAGACAAAAATCATACAAATAAAGAAGGTAGTTCGTTTGTTAAAATGTTTATACTATATTTTGTTAATAAAATATTTTTTTAAATAAAAAAATTAAAGGACATTGAATGTTATGCATGAAGAGTTTCATTCCAAAACGCTGTATATCCCACACTTAGAAAACTCATTTTTATTTTTATGATCTGGAGTTCACAATATAATTTAGTAATGTTGATTGATGTTGTGCAAGTAATGATAAATGGTCAAATTTCATTTCGCGAGACCTCCTAAGTTTAGTGTCCTAGCATGTTCTCAAAAATCTGGAAAAAGGCCTCACGGAAAAATGTTGAATACACCCAATCTAGGGAATCGCTTTTATAGATAAATAAAGAATAAAAAAAAAAACCTCTGATTGCTTTACACTACTTCTGAAGTGTGATCATGGGACTAGAAATGCCCTTTTAAATCTAACAGTCATTCCGTAGTCAGCCTAATGCCCATATTAGGAACTCTGGGTCTAAGCAGATTTTCTCTATGACAAAAACGAGTTTTTCAAAAATAGTTGGTATCACACCCTGTGGTAAACTAGCTAGACCTGATATGTTATATCCTACGTATATTTTTGGGTCAGGTTTGTGTCACTTCTGGTTTACGACAGGGTGTGACAGCTTAAATTTTTGAAAAATCTTTTTTTAGTCACAGAGAAATTCAGCTTTGACGCAGAGTTCCTCAAATGGGCATGATCAGTGCATGTTGCATTAATAAAGTATGTTGAAAGCACAATCCGTAATAAAAGTGTATACATATATCACTCAGTCTGATACAATACATTTTTCAGTACAGCAGAAATAGGAGTGTCTGAAAATGTGCCTTATTAAAATGTTTGTGTTTCGGTTTCCATTTCATTAGAGCATTCAACGCTATAAAAGTAGAATATCTGAAATAAAAGCTGTGCTTTTGTCCTGATCTAATGCTGTAGCTACAAGCTAATATGTTAGCTCCAAGCTAACATGCTAGTCACGATACAGAAAGATATTTTATCCCTAAAATGTTCCGTTTCTAATTTCCTTAAACCTTATTTAGCCATCATCTACTCTTTATAATCAATATTATTTGACAATTCATTTGTTTGTTGTTAGTTCAGTTTGCTCCAAATAGCATGTTAGCTAATGCAGATGTAAGGGTAGAGACTGATATGTAGCTAGCCAGCCTGCTGAACTCATTCACTGCAAGATAACTAGATGCCCATATATATAAAGATGTAACTTAATGGACGCTGGAGGTTTTTTGACATTCTAGCTAAGTCGATCACATCAGCGAGGTAATTTAGTGTTTCTGCAGCAGTCGTAGTTATTTCCATAAACGTTGGAAAAGCCTTGTTGAAAAGCTTGTTCAGATGTCCACGTATTAAGTAGCTTAACAGTATTTTTTAAGGAAGTGTTTTTTTTCCCAAAATATTCAAAGAGACAATTTTTGTTCTCTTGCTTTTTGTGCAAAGCATTATTGCTTTATAAGGTCTGTAATGAGTGCCTGAACTGGTTGTTGGAAAAAAGTCCCGCTGTGTTTTTTGTTCTTATAGCTTCAGCAAAAAGGGAAGGAGATGAAAGAGGAGATGTGTGAGGAGAACAGGGTGGACAGCATGGACCTAAGTACATACCAGAAGTAATAGCTAGTATAATAGGAGAGAGCGTTTTTAGAAGGTGAATATGAATCATCAAGTCTGTAAAGAGGAAGAAAATCTGTTGCTCTTGTAGAAAATTTCACACTGATTGAGGATTTTAGCTCCTACATACATTTTAATGCAGGACACGCACTGAATTTAAGCACTGATTTAAAAATCTATAGATGTTTAAATACCTGTAATTAAGTTTTATTTCAAAGTAAATAAGGTTTCAGAAACAGGCATTTTTGCAAAAGGCAGAAAAAGTGCGGTCCGTCCAGAAAACACCTAGTCGTTTCCACCAAATCGTAGCAGTAAAGTTATGGAATTATCAGGCAGTTGGATTGATGGCCATTTTTACCACTCTACTGTTAAAGAATGATGAGCTTAGCTAAAAAAAATCACTTGATTGCTATCTCTATGCTAGCTAGCTATCTAGCTCAAGATTAATCTGAACCCACAAACCCCGATAATCAGCAAAGAAAGGCCGTGTACTCATGTGCCTGCTAATTTAGGTTGTTTTTTTCTGATGTATGTAGTGATGTATGATATATGATCTAGAACAGCATTGGTGTCACACAACAACACTGATTATAGTGTTCGCAGCATTGATGTCCATTTCCACCACTGCATAGAAGTAATGTTATAGAATTAGCAGTTGTCCATATAAGCTGGCTATATAACAATGGGTCATTTGATTACTAGCTTAATCTGAGCCCATGAACATCACTACGTTAAACCTAAAAAATTGGACACAGCAGATTGAATGCATGTTTTAAAACCATTTTGAGTTAAATGCTTAAGGGTTACTCCACACCAACTTACATGGCCTGACAGGCCTTGTCATGGTTTATCATTAAAAATCTATGCAACAGGTTACATTTATTTCATACAACCATGCAAAATAATAGTGCATATGATAACTTTAGCCAGTATTTTGCTGCACAATTTATCAGCCACCCTTTAGCTCCTTCAAATGGGCACACTGCTGACCACTGGTATGAGGGTATCACTGCAGAGAGCGGCTGCCATCCAAATAACATCTGCTCAGTAGTGGGTCTTTGATAGTCCCTTCACTCTAATGGATGGGGTAGAGGGAAGCTAATCTTTCAGGTATGCTTTTCTGGCAAAATTGCCAGTAAGTGTAGGCATAAGCAGTGCCTAGGGGTAAGTACAGTCAAGTTTCCTTCAGTTATCAAAGCAAGTAACTAAACTACATAGCTTATTTATAGTCTTCTTGTGGAAAATGGCCCCGGGCTCATATATTAATCTTTCCTGAGGCCTTTGCTGTGCTATTTTTACCATCAGAAGGTATTTTGATTTGACATTAAAGAGAAAAGCCCCTTATTAAAGCGCGTTAAAGGCTTGAATAGTGCTGCATAGCTAGACGCTGTCTCACTGAACCTTTCAGACTTGGGGATTCTCCACCTGCATGAATCAAACATGAGTAAGGCGCATAGTTTTATGTGAACGTTACAAGGCCACACACATTCAAGCCACAAAGGCATCTTACTGAAATCAGCAAAAGGAAGCCTAGCCTCAAGCAGATAATACTCAGCTTATATCATGATAAATGGCCGGGAAGGCTAACATGCAATGTGTTTTACCCCTGTTAAAGGTGAAATATTGCAACATCTTTGTGTGGAGCATCTATTATCATAAGAATCAGGTGTCTTAGCTTGTTTTTAAACAAGCAGGACTGGATTAAAAGTGGATTTAGGCGGTAATCAAGGCCCAAGCCACCAGGAGGACTCTTGATTGTGAATGGAAAAATAGTTAAAGCAACTAAAAATGTTCTTACGTTTGACATTTGCCCTTTAAGAGTGTCTTTCGTGGGGGGTTTTGTTTCACGCTGCATCTAATTTCCCCTTCATGAATTGAGTAAAATTACAGCCGTAGCCACCATTAACTTTTGTCTGTGTTAACATATTTAGCACAAGCTGTGCAAGCAGTGCTAGCAGAGGGGTGTGATGTGCTTGTTATTTCAAGTTGTTTTATTCTCATGTCTGTTGTGCTGAGTGACATATCGTCTATAACGATATTGGTGTCACACAACAAAGGGTAGATGTAAAAAACGTAGTTAATTGCAGTATACATCAGTCAGCCATAACACTATGACCACCTCCTTGTATCTACACTCATTGTCCATTTTAACAGCTCCATTTACTGTACAGGTGCACTTTGTAGTCCTACAGTAACAGACTGTAGTCCATCTGTTTCTCTGCATACCTTGTTAGCCCCCTTTCACCCTGTTCTGCAATGGTCAGGACCCCCACAGGACCACAACACAGAGGATATTTCTGTGGTGGATCATTCTCAGCACTGCAGTAACACTGACGTGGTGGTGGTGTGTTAGTGTGTGTTGTGCTGGTCTGAGTGGATCAGACACAGGTGTGCTGCTGGAGGTGTCCACTCACTGTCCACTCTGTTAGATAACCCTACCTTATTGGTCCACCTTGTAGCTGTAAAGTCAGAGACAGTAGCTCTGTTGCTGCCCAGTTTGTGTTGGTCATCCTCTAGTCCTTCATCAGTGGTCACAGGATGCTGCACACAGGACGCTGTTGGCTGGATATTTTTGGTTGGTGGACTATTCTCAGTCCAGCAGTGACACTGAGGTGTTTAAAACTCAGCTCTGCAACACTTGCCAAAGTAGGCACGTCTTTGATGAACTTCTGTCAGTCACTAAATTTTCCACCCATCAATAGGAACCCATCATAACGCTGACTGAGAATGTTAAGTTTCCTGGGTTTAAAGTCCTTAAAGTCCTGGCAAGCAAAATTTGAGCCTGAGTAATAAAACTGAAGTGCAAAAATGCTGATGTCCTCTGAGACATCGGGGGTTTTCTAAAGTAAGAGCGTGACAATGAAGCAATAGCACTGGAATGCATTAGTATGTAGGGTCAACCAGGTCAGCACTAGTCTTTACAATAGGATTAGTTGGATGCTGTACATCTTTGCTGTCCAACATCATAATCCCTAGCCATACATTTCTCTTTAAGGATATACGAATGCATTGATGCAAAGTGGCAATCCAACTGCAACAATTTTGGATTGCTAGAATACATTATAATAAAAATATATTCAGTATGGTATGCACACAATTTTCTTTGCCAAGAATACATTTTGGGCTATTTTTGAGTGAAACAGAAAATAAAAAAGAAAAAAATAGAAAAAAGTTTTCCGAATGGAGGCAAAATTTGAGATTTTATGATGCATTGAATTGTTTTCGAGGGCAATCAAATCAATTACTTTTTTTAAAGTTTCTTGTTTAGTTGACCCAGATGTTAGTGCAGAGAAACCTGCAGTGCTCCAGCTGTGGAGCTCTCTGTGGCTCACTCTCAAACCGTGTTTTGCAGTGATGTGATAAAACCCCAATGAGTCATGGCTCTGATGACTGAGATTAGCTCCTGATAATTACAGGTTTTTGTGTTAATCTGTTTGGGAAAGTCATTAAACGGTGCTATGCTAATCCTGCTGGAATATCACATGGATATGTGGTGGAGTTTTGAAAGGGTTTTGTACTGAGAGTGATTTACATGCAGAGGAAGTTCGTGATTGTAAACAGAGACACCATTTTAGCAGTCTTTTACTTCATATTCACTTTGTACCACTGTTGTGGCATTTTAGCATTAATTAGCATGAAACAGTGGTAATAGAGGGAGTTCCAAACAGCGATGTCTGAATTGTTTGGACTCCATGCCGTCAAATAAAAAAGAATAGAACCGTGCAAAGCAAAACAAAAAGGCTGTCAGCATGCTTTCAGCTTGGCAGTTGACAAGTTGGTCAGAGCCAATCTTAAAGGGCCTGTATTGTGGAAAATCACATTTTTTGATGTAGTCACAAAGTTTCAAAATGTACCTTTGACTCCTCAGTCCATACAGTCAGCATATGTAAACCAAGACCATTTTGGATTCAAAGTTTTTGTGATGTCATAAAAACCAACACATTGCCATATATGGACCGTTTGACTAAAACTGCAGTCCCACAGTAAAAACTGTTTAAATCTGTTTAAACCCAAGGCATTGAGACAGTAATAAGCTAAATGTATACAAAATCATCTTTTATAGGCTACATTCTTTTAGAAGAAATAATACTTAATTTTTTTCTTTTTTTCAATATATTTTTTCAAAGATTAAAGGATGGAGTTGAAAGATTTAGATTTATCATGAGTTTAATTTTTAAACTGAAAAACTCAAAAAATAAAAAATAAATAATGCTGTCCCACGTTTTTTGTTTCACAACTGAAACACATAGGTGGGGCCTTATTTTAGCAACACCCCTGCAGTTTAGAGCAGGAAGTGAGTCTGTATCTCTGTCCCTCATGGCCACATGGTGAGCAGTTTGACCCCATTGTTGTGAAGTAAATGTGTCCTAAAGTCTGAAAATCAGTGTGTAGCTTTCAGAATTGTCACTACTGAAAACAACACCTCCTGTAGTTAAGTAAACCTTGATTTTTTTTTTTAATAAAAACATGATTTCATGTGTGTACAACTGTTCAAAGCTGTGTCATGTGTTGGCTAGCACCTTTGAGTTTGCTCAAAATTAGCTAAAATGGTCAGTACTAAACATTTGGCGGTGTTTTGGTGGTGTTGTGATTTGGTAGTGACAAAATGGAATGTTGAATCATTTACTTTAATGGAATTAGTCACTCAAAGCAAAAGGATTGTAGTCTGAAGTCCAAGTAAATTAAAAAGTTTAAAATGTGTTTTGAACTTTGAACCAATTCAGCAGAATGATTAATATTCACTTATTCAGCCTACAGCCTGCAAATGTCACCACCAGGAATATTTAATCTGTCATAACCTTGCAAACGTTTATTGTTACCCATACAGAGTGTGATTATAACAGTGATGATATAATACAGCTTCACTGCTTCCTCTAAAGGAGAAGCTTGTTTCACTCATTGTGCTGATGTTCAAAATGTGAACTTTGCTGACTTTTTATTCAACATAGGTGATTTTCCCATTTACAAAAGCACAACTTAAGGCCCAACACATTGTAACTGTCAAAATCCTCCAGTCCTGGATCCATTTTCTTACTTATTCTTTCAGTTCAAAATTCTTTCCATTTATTTTCTTGGTTTTTGTTTCAGTCTGATGTGTCTCTGGTTGTTCTGCCAATGCAAACTGCTTTACATTCATGATGGCAATACCTTTTTTCCTTCCTGTCTTGTGTTTGTCGACATACACAGTTCTGTGCAAATATTTGAGACCTTTTATTTATTAGATTTCCAGTCAAAACAGCCGGATTTATATATATATATATATATATATATATATATATATATATATATATATATATATATATTTGTGTGTGTGTGTGCACATGTGTGTGTGTATAAAAATGTATATCTCACATTTCAGTTTCACTTTCAATTTGTCAAAGACATCTGCTTTGAAGTTGGCTGCACTTTCTGCTTCTCACCATCCAAGTAATCACATGAGGATGGACAGAAATACTGGGGATGTTTTCAGATCTGAATCAAGAGTGGAGCTTGATTTTCTCCTCTGTCTCTGAGATGAAAGCTTTAAGTACTGTTTATCTGATGGGGTCAGTTTTGGTGGTCTACCAGGTCTTGCCTGGTTGTTAGGAGTCTCATTTTCTCTCAAGCTTTTAATCATTTTCTGAACTCCTGTTTATTTTTTTCTTTTGCCTTTCTCCTCCCTTATGCAAGGGGATTTTTTTAATTGAATCTCCTGAAAAATAAATAACTTGTACTAAAGGCCGTTTTGACTGGAAATAAATGGAAAGTGTGGCCTCTGACTTTTGCACAGCACTGTATTTAATAACAATACATTACTTTTTTACTAAAATACTTTAAAAACACAAAAAAGTAGAAGATCAAAAAGGAATCGAATATGTCATATATGTAGTATTCATGTGTTCTCTCTTTGTGTGAGGGAGTGGGGCGCTAGAGAAATGTTTCTGGTGGACCAAATCAGATGTCCTCGTTGGCAAACTTTGGCCCACAGGCCACACTTTGGGCAACCCTGTCATAAACAATGGACAATTCCACACAATGGAGATATAATATATAATAAAACGACAACAGCAACAAAGAATAAGCATAGTCTATTGCACAGTTGTGCAGAGAGACTGAGTCATGACAGTTTCATGTGCTTCCCATTCTCTATCTGTTCCTCCTTTTACGTATTGTAAGACCTGGCGCTGCTACTGGGCCACAAAAACAACTGCATCCTTCCTGAAGAAATGATGACTCAGCTGTGTGTGTGAGAGTATGTTTTTAACCCTTAAAAATGAGGTAAGAGGGACAGAAAGGACTTCTGCTTTCACCCTTAAACCCTTTCAACAGACTGCTGTATACAGCAGTGATATAGCACAGTTTAATAGACTGGCAAACTATTGTTTTCTCCTACACTTTCTGTCACTTTGTAACCAAGTCTGCACTATTGAATTAAGGGAAAGAGTTCAGTGAGTGATTTGGGATACAGCCTAACAACAAAGGGCCACTGTGGAGAGCCATCAAAGGGTTTAAGGATGGAAAAGCAGCTTTTCCTACAAACACAACGAGCCAAACATTGCCCTCTGGTGGCTAGGAGAGTGCTAGCTGGGCTTCATAACGGACTCCAGACCTGCTTTTGCCATGTAAAAACAAACAAAAATGACGTGTCATGGGTAGGGCTGGGTATCCCTCAACATTAACATGCTGATACCAATACCTTAACTTAAGAATCCAGAGCAGCAGTTTTTGCATACCTTATTTTAAAGGTGAAATTATGTGTGTATATATTATACAATATACATACAATACAATACATACAGTATTCGTGTTTGTATTTTATGATATATGTAATATACAATTATTTTCTAGTGTGCAAAAGTCTTCTTCTTCTTCATATTATTATTATTACTATTACCATACCATTTCCTACATTTTTCTTTTCTTTTTTTCCCCTGCAGTCCACTGATGATGTTTGTGTATCATTTTTACATGACTATTTTCCAATTTTCCAACCTTCCTATTCCTAAGAATTAAACAGGCTGTTTTTGTTATTGTACCTGTAAGATTTACATCTGTAAATGCTTTGTTCTGATTGGCTGTCCACTGTGCCTCATTTTAAAAGCAGTCTGGGCTGAAACACTCCTTATAACTTCAGTGTGAATGGGTGGGGCTAAACTGCTGTAGACTAAATAGGTGGATATATGCAGATGTGTTGGTTTTTATGATGTTACAAAAGCAATGACCTCAAAACAGACTACAATTTCATATATATATATATATACATATATATATATATATATATATATATATATATATGTATGTGTGTGTGTGTGTGTGTGTATATATGTATATATACGGTATGAACTGGGTAGTGAAGTGTACACTGTGGGACTTTAACAGTGTTTGTGCCTAGAACCCTTAGCTATTGCGTTCTATTAGATATGAATTGACCACAAAATGATGATTGACACACTCCTCAGCCAATCACAGTCATGTCTAAATATTCGCCAAATGAAGGAAAATTTTCAACAAGCGAGTTGAGAATAGAAGTGGCAGTAAATTAGTCTGAATTATTAGAGTAGTAAATGTGGAAAGGTGTTTCTGAGGAATGACATACACTGAAGGGTGGAGCTGTTCTATTTAAGTCCTGTAGCTGAGAAAGTTTTGGGTTAAACTAATCCTAACTCACTGCTCAGTGACAGAGCTATTATAGACCGAATTAAACCTGCTTTAAGGTGAGCTCAACTTTATCTGGGTTACTGTATTGGCAAAAACTGATCTTAATATCATGTCTACAGATTAATAACGGAACAGAACCATGTTAAGATCAGCTGGCTAACTAGTTAGCTTTTCCCAGCTTGGCTTCTAATGTTGGCTTAATAAATCAGTCAGATTAAACAGGACTCTACAGTGTTTACATGTGATTAAAAATATGGTGTGTAAAGATGAATATTAATGTAAATGTAATGTAAAGGGGAAAAAGGCATAAATAGGCCCATATGCGCCATAACTTTTGCACAGTCCACTTTTTTTTTTTGTTTTATTTTCCCCAATATGTTAAAATCAGTGGAATTGAACAGTAATTGTGCATTAAAATGTGCAGAAGAGTGTTCTATGTAGGGAATGCGTTCACTTATTTTCACTTAGAAAATCAGCAAAACATGTCATTTGACCAGGGGTGCCCAAACTTTTGCATTCACCTGTTTATGTCCGCACGGGACTTCTTGTAAAAAAGAAATGTCTGTTAGCACAAGAGTTTCGGACGCTGCCAGCAAGACTGAGCTTATAGTTTGACGGATGTAGCAACTATGGCGAAAAAAGATGGATCATTAAAAGGGGAAATCCACCAATGTTTCAAAAGTTCCACATAATTAAATGGTTAAGATGTAAACAAAGTCATTCAGAGTCAATTGGTGGGTAATGCTCTGTTCTAGAGAAAAGAGTTTTAGTTTCATTTCCCAAACGCTTTAGCCGAGCGTGCTTACGTTATTCCTCCTAACAAACAGACGTGTTCAGCTCTGACTCCTCATGATTCACCACCATCACTGGAACACACTGTAAAGTCTAGTTAGGATGTTTCTGTAACACCGTTTTCTCATTTGGAGTTAGGATAAGATTATTAACTGAAGAACTGCTGTTCTGTTATAGCTTCTGTCCTAAATTCAGTCCTAACTCAAACTGTCATGGTGACTAAACAGATAAGCTTCGGTAACACCCCCAGATGTCTAAAAGCTCCCTCACAGAAAGTTATTACACAGAATGGTTATGGAAAAACACTGCCTGATGCCTGACACAATGTTTTATGATAGTCTTGTGATAAAGTTTTGGCCTAAAACGTCTGGTTGGTCCTTTTATTTGAATCCATTCGTGTTGGAGGGCGTTGTGAGACTAAATAGTCCCCTGATTTTCCGCTGTTATACATTACATGTAGAACTCAGAGGACATGTGTGGCTCATTGGTGGTTTTGGATAGTAAATAAAATGGCTGTATTTGTGTTGCAGACATTCTGGTTCCTATCACCAGCGCTGTAAAGAACCCTGAGTCTGTACGTTTCTCTACAACGCACCGTTTCATATCAAACCACTCTGAATGACCTTGTTTACATCGCAAAGACAAAACTTTGCAAAAATTTTTGAAAAGTCGGTTGAATTGCCCTTTGAATTCTCTCAGCAGGTGCGCGTCCAGAATCGTACGCGCTGGTTTGAGCGTTCTACGCACTTGTAGTGCCTGCTAGTTAGGACGCAAGTGCGCATATTGGACAGCGGCCAGAGGAAAGACGCGAAGCCCCACCCTCCAGTCTGCCTACTCGCAGCAACGTAGAGTGGTTCGACTACACGGGCAACGGGAAGAGGACTGGCTGCGGCGCGGAGGACTCGGCACGGCTGGATAATTGGCTGCTTTCGGCTGAAAAGGAGGACGAGGTCGGATGTTTCGGAGTGAAATCCGCGAAGGCCAGGCGAGGTAAAGAGACGCTGGCCGCCAGAGCTCGTTTCTGGTCTTCATAAACAGAGCGGACAAAGTTCTTCCTGTTCAAACTTTGTGGCGGCGAAGTGTTTTTTTTTTTTTGTCGCCGTGGCTAACAGCGCGAGAGAGCGCGCGCGGAGTGTCTGCGAGGGGAGAATGGCAGAAATAAAATCATTCGGCTCGGTTCGATGTTTTAGTGAGACGCTTTTTATATAGAAAGTAATAAAAAGTCGTCTCTCTCTCTCTCTCTCTCTCTCTGTCTCCCTCCCTCTCTCTCTCTCTCTCTCTCTCTCTGAGCTGGCGCACTCTGAGCGCTCCTTTCCTGCCATTCTTCTGCGCGCCTCTGCGCTTCCTGCTCGGACTGACCACAGCACTGGACGGCTAAAAATACTGACTACTCAAAATGGACAACTAACTGGACTTTTTTTGTCCCCCCTCCTCCTCCATTCACTCAGAAACTCATCCATCTTTGCTTTTGCTTTTGGATACGTTCTGGTCTCCTTTGCTTTGGTCTTGCGCCTTGTGCACCATCCGTCCTACGTTTTTGACGTTCGGATGGTCAGCAGTTCCTTGGTTTGTTCATTAACATCATTTCTGATGCCGAGTCGAGACATTTTGCATGCGAGGCGCGCTCATTTTCCTTCAGTGATTTTTACAGCTCAGAAGTAAGTCCTGAGGGAGCTGCATGGAGTCTGGGTGGCCTTTTCCAAGTTGGCACGTACGCAAGATCTCTTGAGTTCCTCTGGCCTGGAGACTGGATTTCGAAAAGTGGTTGCTTTAATGGAGCCATAGGTCTGTGATCTCCATGTCCACAGGTGTTGGGGTGTTACTGAGGAGTGCTCTGGCTGACCATGGCTGCGTGGTAGTGCGCTGCTTGGCCTTGGAGCAGGGTGCAGAAGGCCCTAATGAGCCTCATAGAGGGCTTGGAAAGGGAGAGAGGCGCTGGAAAGATCACACCTGTTACATCCCAGTGGATTCGGCCAACCGAATCACGTTTTGAGCCCCCTCGCGCAAAAAGAGCCCTCCATGGAGCCGCTGAAGAGCATATTCACCCGCGGCCCTCTGGCTCACTGGAAGAGTCTGGAGGAATCTCAGAAGGGAAGCTTCAGCAACCCGGTATGGACCGCTCTGTTTGATTACGAAGCTTCTGGAAAGGATGAGCTGACGTTACGCAAAGGGGACGTAGTGGAGGTCCTCTCTTTGGACTCTGAGGTGTCCGGAGATGAGGGCTGGTGGGCTGGCAAGGTGAACAACAAGGTGGGCATCTTCCCCTCCAATTATGTCTCGCTCAAGCCTGGTGGCTACAGCAACCTGGCCCCTAACGTAAGTGGCGTAGCGCACGAGCTGCAGTTTGAGCCCGAGGTGGTGGATTTCCGGGAGTTGAAACTGGAGGAGGTCATAGGGGTCGGCGGATTTGGGAAAGTGTACCGGGGCGCCTGGAAAGGGGAGCTGGTGGCCGTCAAGGCGGCCCGTCAGGATCCGGACGAGGATATCAGCGTGACGGCACAAAACGTGCGCAATGAAGCGCGGCTCTTCGCCATGCTGACACACCCCAACATCATCGCCCTCAAAGGGGTGTGCCTGCAGGAGCCCAACCTGTGCCTGATCATGGAGTACGCCTCCGGAGGGCCGCTGAGCCGCGCGCTGGCCGGCAGACGCATCCCTCCGCATGTCCTCGTCAACTGGGCCGTGCAGATCGCCCGTGGAATGCTGTACCTGCACAGCGAGGCCATAGTGCCGGTCATCCACCGTGACCTCAAATCGAACAACAGTAAGTGAGGCACATTGCTGGGCTGTCATGAACAGAGCTGCACGATGTCATTGGCTAATTGCTATTGTGATACTGGCCTTTTGCGATGCACTCTTAAAAATGAAGGTGCTGAAACAGCTCTTGGGAGCGATGACGTAGAACAGCGGTCAACAAGCCTGGTCTTAGAGATCTACCTTCTTGGAGAGTCTAGCTCCAATCAGTTTGTCAGAAGTTGAGAAAGCATGTTACAGATGCAGGTTGGAACCAAACTCTTCAGGAAAGTAGGTCTCCAGGAAGAGAGCTGGTGACCGCTGCCAGAGAACATTGGTCACCATCCTCCAAGAACTTCTCATTGCAATAATGAGATGAATCAAGTGGGGCTTGGAGTTAAAGTCAGTTGGTGGAAGGTCGATCTCCTGGAACAGATTTGGTGACCACCACTGAAGAACCACTTTCGCTTCTTTCTAGAAGCGTTTTTGTAAATTAGATATGCGAGTTTGAAGAACCCCCAAGTAATGTTAAAGTTCTGTATCTACTGCAGGTTTTTCCTAGATCTGTATGTCTAAGTCAGTGGAACCTTTACATTATGTGAAGTTCTTCAAGTTTTCATTTGTAAGAATGGTTCTTTAAAGAACCACCCATTGAAAGGTTTTTAGGGACCCAGAAGTGCTTCTGAAATAGCTTCCTTTTGGCACCTTTATTTTTAAAAGTGTACTGTTTGTTACAGACAGCTGCGGTATGCAAATTAGCCTTCTAACCAATCACTAAAGGTCCCTAATGAGTGCCTCTGTGGTTGTTTTGATGAATCCAGGGGGTCATGTGATCCAAATCTTGGTCAAAACAATGCAGGTCAGTCTTAATCATGTCACAAACACATGAGGTGGTTTGATGTGAAATGGTTCATTATAGAGAAACTTTGTGACTCAGATTTGTTTATAGCGGTGCTGTACAGGGGTTTTGATGTCTATAACACAAATATAATCATTTTATTTACAATCCAAAACAACCAGTGAATCTACACCTGTCTTCTGGGTTTTTGTGTAATGTTGATGATGGTAAATAGTGATGAATCTGGAAAAAAAAAATGTTTTCTTTGGGGACTATTTGTATACCCCTCTGCCAAAATCGTCATATTCTTAGCCATTTCCTGTGATCACTTTGTGTGAGGGGTTGTTTTTAGCATTAAATGCTTCAGACGTCTGGTTCCCATCACAACTACTGTTAGTAATTCTAAATAGCTTCACAAAAATGCATTTCAAATCACACTGTTCTGAATAACTTTGGAATTTCACCTTAAAAATGAACAGTACTGTCTTTTTTTTGATTATATCACTGGTATTGTGAGTAACTGCATATATCATAATATAGACAAAATTAGATCAATTATATAGAGCCTGTAAACAACAGAAACAGTTGTATTACTCCGTGTACAATTGCAGCACTACTGTTTTGCTGGTGCGTTTTGCCCATTGCTGACTAAATGTTGTATTTCACATCACAAGTGTTGTGATGTTATATTGTGCTGTCTGTAGGTCTCTGATGATTAGTTTGGGACTGTTTGAACTGTCCCTAAACCCCCCCCCCACATCATGTGTACTGTCCTACACTCTACACGTCTTCCCCTCCAACAAAAAACACCATCTAATTATGACATTTTGGTTGCCAACACAAACACGTATGTTGTAGTAGTATGATTATTCACACTCAAGTGAGAAAATAGGAAGCCATTCATTGAGTAGGCTGTTGGGCAAGGTCTGACGTGAGTGCGCTATCAGCTCTGTCTCTCTTCCCTGCTGTGGTGTGTTTGAGCTCTGTCATAAAAAACTCAGAGTTAATTGTGTGGGAATACACTCTTAGCTCTGGACAGCCACACACAAGGTCACATGACTTTTCTTGGCCTAAATATCCAATCGAATGCGCGTTTGCATGCAGTCTTTTCCGGGAAGGTTGTGAAATGGAATGCAATCGCTGATAAGACAGGCAAAGGTCAAAATAATCATAGTTTGTGTTAGAAATGCATTTTAAATCCCAATTACAGCGTCGTATGTCACATGTCCAGCGCACTCAGGGTAGGTCCTGAATTGATCAGGTATTGAATTGCTGGGCAGTTCCAAATATATGATGGTAGTAGATGATATTGAAACTATCCTTTATTGATGAAAGTTAACACAGCCGTGTTTCCTAAATGCTGCTGCTCTGTGCTAATATGATGTCTTAACCTGCATGGCTTGTTTTCACTGGACTCGTTTGGATCTTTCCTCCCTTACACAGTGTTTTAAACATTAATCAACAGAACATTTGCATACACCTGTGCACCACCAAAAACCGCTAAAGTGAAACTAAAAATCAATTTTGTGACCCTAATAGACGTCTGTTCACCCATACACAATGTACTGGTTAGCACTAACCTAAGCAGTGAAAAAAGGGAACTTTAATTTAATTACATTCTTCAGGAAATGATTCCTTTCATCTCAGATTTCAGGGTTACCTGTGCGGGAATATATTCTGTTCTCTGGGGAGCCGTGCGCAAGGCCATGTGACTTTACTTGGCCAAAATATCCCATACACCTCAGAAACAATGTCTGTCTTTACTCCAGTAAGCTGGTGTTTTCAAATGTGGTTATTGTGTGAAGTGAAGTTTTAAGTGCTGTCCCATTTGTTGAACCTTTCTCGTGCCTACCAGCACAGCAAAGCTGTATTGTGCCCCATTTCTCACTTTGCCATTCAAAGGTGCACTCGTGAGCGTCCTATATGCGGCCGTACTGCAGTATTTGGCGCAGACTGGATCGATGCGGACTCAGCGGCAGCCTCCTACTCCAAATCCCTTGAGATGCAGCCTAGAAGCAGTCAGAGAGAATTGTTTTGTTTATAGTCTGACCAACATGGCGGGGAATAAGATACTCTGGTGTGAGCTAAAAAGCATGTGTTTGTTAATGTACCTTATCGCTGAACTGCACATCGCTGTTGTCGGAGGAAAACCTCATATCTCCATTTTTGTAGTTTTTCAGTTTTTTACATAATTTGAAAATACCTGTTGCCCTTTACATTGTGGGCAAATTTCATGAAGACTGAACCAAAAGAAACGGCCCAAAATGACTGGGAAAAAACTCTGGTTCCACTGACTTGCATTAAAAGTAAAGTAGGTTTTTTCCTTCTCCTGTAAAGTTACCATTTTGGAGATTCGAGGTTTTCGACAACAGTGATATGCTTGTAATGTGTACTGAGCCACTGTGGATTAGTAAGTATGTGTGATCGCATAATTTTTAGGGATCCACCAATATTGGAATTGTGGGCTGATGCTGATGTTTTCATGTACATATCTAATGATGCACATTTGAACGTTTTTACGTTTGTAAAATGTAGAAACTGGAATGAAATCTACTTGGATTAGCATTTTTTTAATACCAATATAATGTGCTTCCCTATGTATGTATGCATTAGCAAGCATCAGTTCCTCTGCGCTGAAAAAAACAGTAGCTGAAATAAAGAATAAACACTGACTTTGAGGAGGAAATGACTTAATAGTAGTGAAATTATCTGTCCATGCAGCAAGATAACTTTAGTTGACATGACATCACTTAAAATAAGTTGATTTCAGACTGGAAATAAATAGGCTCTGATAAGTGCTGTAAGGTTTGAAATAAGTAGAAAGTGCCGGTTTTTAGATCAAATTACTTGAGATCAGACTTGGTACAGCACAGAAATAAGCACATCGAAAATTAGCAAATAACTAATAATTACATGTTTTAACATTCTTAATTTTGACACACTGAACCAATGAAGGCCAAGGAACAAGAAAACAAATCACTAATTTAAGTGGAAATGATTTACTACCAGTGGTGTAAGGATTATGCTGTTACTTCAAACAAGGCCTACGTTTACATTGCAAGCCTCGTTGCTCAAATCCGATTTTTTGCTCAAATCTGATCTCTCTGACATGATGGTTCACACTCGTTTAGGTAAGTGATTCAAATCTGTCATTAATGTTAACAAACTGGCGTCCTGAAATGAACCACATGCGCACATCCTACTCATTAACGTCATGTGAATGCATCACGTGCGCCACGCGAATCATCAGCAAACTAACGAGCAGAACGAGCTTCGCTGAGAAGATAATTAACTCTGATCAGCTCTCAGCTTCATTATTAGAGCAAGACGAAAAGGATGAGATGTGTTGCTTTTCCACCGTTTACAGGCTTTAACTTCTGTTCGGCGCTGCTGCCATGGTAACGCTGAATGATGGCGCATGCGCAGTGGAAAAGAAGCACATGAATTCTGATCTGAGCGTCACATTAAGGTCGCATGGCCACAAACCGCATACGTATCCAATCTAGAACCACATATTAAAGTGACTCAGGTCGAATTTGAAAAGATCAGACTTGCATGTCCACACAGTGCTGAAAACATCAGATCTGAGTCACATTAGGGCAAAAAATCAGATTTGTGCCACTTCAGCCTGGTAATGTGAACGTAGCCAAGTTGGCTCATCGTAAAATCAGTAGGCCTAACCCAATATTTAATTTAAAACTGGTTCTTAATCTCAGAGCACACATCTTAAAACAGGAAACTGATTGTACTGAAATCACAACCAGGACTGCAAGTGAAATTTCAGTCAATATTTAATGACAGAGAGACAGAGAGTGAGAGAGAGAGATGACACTGGACTGTTGAGGAACAAAATAAGGTTATACTGTTCGAGCATCAGAGGGAATAGACATTTTTTTTCAGTGCGTTGCCTCGTCTTAAAAAAGAGACACAGAACATTTAGAATAATGATGTCAGTGTATATAATTTTCACATCTCTGCTGTGTTATAAATAATAATAATATTTATAGATCCTAGTTGTTCGATGCCTGATTAGAAAAATACTGGACCTCAAGTTCAGAAGGATTGCTGTGACAGATTCATTTAATCACTGGATGTCATAAAAACCCTTTCCCTGAACTAGAGAACCAGTGTTTTGCTGAAAAGGCTTATGGCTTAAGATAGATATATTTCATCATTGGAGTAATATGCTGCATCAGTGTGGGGCAAGAAAATAACTGTCATGATTTACAGACAACAGTCTAACAACAAAGTATGATGTAACATTGTGTTACCATATCAGCAGTGGTGCAATTTCTTTGACCATGGGGGCGATGAAGAAACATTCAGAAAACCAATTTTAAGTGACCACTGCTAACAGAAACACATTCCACCGGTTCATATTCCTAGTAAATCATGCTCAGGTGGCGACAAGAGTAAACTGGTGCAGCCGTGCTGCTGTCTTGACAAAGCGCTCCACGTTGCATTTGTTTCAATTGTTCGAAGAATCCACATGCTTTGACTGGGCCCAGCCATCTAACTCTCTAGCATCGATGCAAGGTATGCAAATCGAGGTATTTTCGTAAGTCGACCAACCGTGTTGAGTTTGTGTCACTGAATTTTAAAGTATTTTTAGTGAAGAAGAATGCTACTCAACTCTAGCCAATGTAGCTTGTTATACCAGTAAATGAATCAATTTTAAGATTTCCTGAGACTTAAAAGACAAATTCATGAGTAATTTCAGAAAAAAAACGATGATAGAAACTTGTAAATAACTTTTAAATCAAGAATAATGTCATATTTCTACATGTAAGAATCTTTTCATCTTGGCAAGCACAGAACGACTTGCAGTGTGGGCTCTGTGCTCAGGTTTGACATCGGGCAAAAAATTAATCGCGGTATGTTGAACACCCACGGAAACTGTAACCACATACACACTTCCTTACATGAATGGTCTTTGAGTGGAGACGTTTCTTTTGCTTTGAGATTTCTTCCTCTCTTTCTCTTTTTCTAGCACCTGTGTGTGTCTCTCTCTCTCTCTCTCTCTCTCTCTCATTTTCTAGCACCTGTGTGTGTCTCTCTCTCTCTCTCTCTCTCTCTCTCTCTCTCTCTCTCTCTCTCTCTCTCGGTGTCGTGAGTGCACGCTCCCTTGAAAAAGTTTTCTCTGATACTGATTTTTTCTCCTCCGTAGTTGTTGCTTTAACGCTCTGCCCCCTGGCTTTCATTTAGCTCAGGCGACACATCCGGCCCTCTCTTTCCTCCTGTCAGCATGACTGTTTGTTTTCTCGTCTCTTTCTCCATCCTTTCATCCATTATTCATCTGCCTTTCCTTGTTACACCTTTAGCCCAGCCTCCCTTCATTCTTCGTTGTATTCCCACGCATGTCCCAGGCTCCGCGCGCTAGACTGGAAAACACCTCAGTTGCGTAAAAGCAAACCTTTTTTAATACAGGCTTTTTCTGTACGCCAGAAGACAGTCCACTCACTGTACTCTGTGATATTATCTCTCTCTCTCTTCTCTCCTCTCTCCTCTCTCTCTCTCTCTCTCTCTCTCTCTCTCTCTCCCCCCCTCCCTCCCTCCTGCTCACTCTCTTGTTTTTTAATTCTTTCCAAACTCCTTTGTCCGGGGCCTGTCCTTACTTGTCTCTTGAGTTCTGTCGTGCCAGAGTTCAGTATCCTGTGTTTTTCTTTCTTGTTTTCTTTTTTTTTTCTCTCGGTCTTTTAACTCAGCTTTTCCCTTCCTCCACAGCCCTCAAACGACTCTCAAAAGTCTCGCCCTGTTCCCAAAGGGGTTAGAGAGAGAGGGCAGGGCGTCACGCAGGTCGCCGTGTTTCACCGCTGAGTGTGAAGTGCGCTAGGGGTCAAGTGAAGTGTGGAAAGCTAGGGAGGGAGTGAGGTATTTGGAGCAAAGCTGACTAAAGCGTCACAATGGCCCATATTTTATCAAGAGTGCCAGAGTAACAACACTGATCTAAGATCAGGGCGTATCCATCCATATAGTCCTATTCAGTGCTATGTAAAAGGCCTAAACTGTGCCAAAGTCAGCATTTTTACTCTGAGAGGTTTGATTAATATGGGCTTAGGTCTTAAGTGTCACAGGCTGCCATGTATAATCCAATCACTACGTATTTCTCCATAATATTCAGTATCAGCAGTGATCCATGATCATCATGCCGCTGTCATAGTAAAACTGTTTTTCCCCCTCTGTTTCCATTTATTTACAACGTTTGAAAAAGTCAGCTGTCCTTCAGTGTTCATGTGCATACCTGCTGATAACTGGTGGACCAATAAAAATAGTTGAGAATTACTTGTAATATATATTTTTTATTCTTCTGTAAGGTTTCCTTCTTAGAGAAACAAGGATTGGTTACAGCCAGTGGTGGCACCACACCTCCTAAAGTGATGAGACTAATTATATTGGTTCTAAAAATGCTAACAGAGCAGGATTTCGCTACCTGACTAAAGACGCCACTGACTGACTAAAGCAAAGCATCAGCACTGTCTGAGCGCACGTGTACAGTATTGTGCAGAAGTCTTGGGCACCTAAGTAAACTGTCCAAACTGTTATCTCAGCTGTGTGTTTGTACCAGCAAAATCACTAGATAACATTCAAATAAACACAAACGGGCATTAATGCAATAAAAACTAACAAGAAATACTTGTTTTCAAAAAAGTTCTTGATGTCTTGTGAGCTAGTTAGAAGAACAAAGTTTTGTCTGTGACTTTTTCGGTGCCTCCAGCCATCACATGGATTTGGAGTTCAGTGTCGTCACCAGCACACCTTATTTATTTTAAGGAAGAATTGATTGATTAGCCAGACCAGACATTGGATGATAACTACAATTGATACTGAGCTTCCTTGAGCAGAGATTATAAAAGGGTGGAACACTTTGGCAGATATAAAATGACTACCTGTTGTATTAATGTTAATTGTTTTTAATGTAATATTAGTGAATCTCTGGGCAAATAAACAAATCTTAACCAGTGCTACATTATTGAGGACACACAGTTTTCTCTTGTTCTGAGATGTTCTCTTCAGGATTTAATGAAAAATATAAGAATACAAGGCTGAACTGAAGGCCCTCCAAGACAGGCTGAAATTGACTTTTGATTGATTTTTTTTTTATGGCCGCTGTGAAAAAGGATTACAGTCCTAACTCTTCTGACTATCCGTAACTGTCATCAGCTCATCCTTTTATCGAGGATACCTTAAATGTGTGTCACCACTGTTGAAGACGTCTGGTTCCTATCACCACCACTGTGAACAGTTCTGACTCAGGAAGATGCTCTAGAACATTATTAGAGTATTTCACACCAAACCACTCTGGATGACTTTGTTTACATCATACTAATTTAATTAAGCACACATTTTAAAAGATTGGCAGAATTCCCCTTTAGTGTATCATAAACCCCCCCACCACCGCACCCCACCGCAACCCAGAAGGATAAGCGGTCTAGATGAGTGTGTGTGTGTGTATCATAAATGCTAATCTAGTTGTTAGGAGTGTCTAAGACCCTCCTATCTGCCAGAAAAGAAATGGGGAGAACTTGTTATTACAGTGCTGGCGGGGGAATTGTTTAGTTAGTTACGTGTTACGTATTGTGTCCTCTGCTTGGGTGTTCAGGAGAGGTTGTTGTGGGTGAAAATCTGGCGGATATAGGTAGTGTTTGTGAATAGATGGACTATCAGGGGATGCTGAGAAGGCAGGGCTTGCAGTAAGTGTAGTGATGGGAAAGGCCTGGAGTGAAGCCAAGGGCCATAACTGGAATTCCACAGCAAGCAAATACAGAAAGGAAGCTTTTTTAGCTCCACACACACACACACACTCAGCCAGTGGCACACAAGCTACCCGTCTGCACGTATAAACTGAATGAAATGAGTATACTCGTATACTGATGCACACAGAGCAGCTGCCTCACCCAGTCAAACAAATATTCACCCAGGCCCACACGCACTCTCTCCACTGCAGCATGTACTGGGGAATCGTGGGAAAGAGCCAAGCTAAGCACTGAGTGTCAGTGGCCTCTCTTCAGAAGAGACTCAGTTCAACCCAGGAGCAGCACTGTTTCTCCCTCTCTCTCTCCTTCTTTTTTCCTCGCCCTCATCGCTCACGGCATCCGATACAGTATCCCTGGTTCTTCTCTGTTTCTAATGCATTGTGATTGTGTGTTGCACACATTTGAGGCTTTTAGTTAGCAGAAAAACAAAAGCTCCGCCATTCATTCTCTTTCTTTTTCTCCTTTCTCTCTCGTTTTCATCTTGCCATTGTCTCTTTCTCCTGTCTTTTTCTTTCTCTTTCATGCTCTCTCTTTGTATCTCCCTTTGTTGATGCTCTCCTTCTCTTTCTCTTGTTTTTTCTCTCAAACTTCTTCCGTCAGTCTCTCTTCTCTATCTTCTCTATCTTTTCTTTCTCATCACTTTTTCTTTTATACTCTTTCTCTCTTTTTTCTTTTCTCAATCTTTCATGCTCCCTGTTTCTCCCCCCCTCACCCCCCTCTCTCTCTCTCAGCCCACTTGTTGATTCCATGAGGGTAATTTAGACACGAATTCTGCTCAGATGAAATGGGTTGATGTGCAGAGGAGTCAGAAGGGTTTGATCTAACGGTATCTATGGGCAGGTGCTCAGAGATAAAGCCGCTTTACTTCCACTACAGTGAACTAAAAATGGGAAGAAGTACTTAATCAGCTGCGGTCGTATCGTGAGCGGTGTGTACAGTACGAGGAATTTTCCACTGAAAGCCACCTACACATTTCAGCATTTTTACATTCTCCTAATTACCCTCATTATCTGAAGGACATTTTGGGGACTAGATTGTTTACACAGGTTTGTAGACACGATGTCTGACCATTTTATGCAGTTGGAAAAAACAATGCCTTCGCTTTGTTTAATTCATACCCTACCTTGAATGGCCAGTCTTGATGATATCGTTCTGTTTTTTTTTCCATGTACATTTACAGGGCTTAATGTTTAAAGACCTGTGTAGTCCACCTTTATTTCACTAAATCGTGTATCGGGGAGTATTTGGGTAGGCCGAAATCCTACTTGGAAAATCGAGAGAACTTCATATCAGACATATCAGAGTTTCATTTGCTTTTTTATTCAGATCTGTCGGTATTTCAATGAGCGAAATGTCTTAGTTCAGCCAGATGACTTAAGCCAGAAGTCCAGCCTGTCCAATAGGAGAAGAGAGTGGAAGAAACACTCCTATTGGCCATTTGACACTTTGGACTTAAACTGTTTGTTTTAATAGATAAATCCTTTTTTACATGACAGAATATCTGTTGTCTGGATAACTTAAGCCAAACTGATGATGCAGTATGGTCCAATAGCAGTGTCCTGCTTCTTTTCTTGACTTGGGGCTCAAGTTATCTGGTTAAATTTATAAATCCTGCTTTATGGAGCAGTTTGCCTTATATCCTAAACCGAACATCAAGCCTGTCCAATATGAATATGTCAATGTTTCTATTGGACATTCCTCACTTTTGGCTTAAGTTATTGAGCTAATTGCGGAATCCACTCTTGGAGAAATTGGTGTTGGTCACATATTGTATATTGCTTACAATCAGCATGCATGCAGCATGTAGAAGTGTGTTTTGACCACAGCCTCAATCTGTTGCGTCTGTGCTGTACCTTGGATTACAGTGGACAATAATTTCAACACACTTCCGTGTAGCTAAAACAGAAACAGAAAATCTGTTCACTCAAACCACACTAGAAGCTTTAGCACCTGCCAGTTACATCGTCTTTAGCACTTGCTCGTTGGCTTCCAGTGTAAATGAGTTTGGAATCTCAAAGTTGCTTTGTATAAGGAAAGTATAGGGAAACATGTTGACATGATTATTGGTAATAGATGTGGGTTGAGAATGCCACAGTATTCCTTTAATGGGCTGCTTCCCTGCTCTAACACACCTGATAACTGTACTATTGAGTTGAACGAGGTAAGATGGAGCTGCAGCAGGGAAAACACTGATCCGAGGCTAGAATCTGACACCCCGCTGTAAGCCGTCCTGTCGAAGGAGGGCAGGAAATGGAGGGCACTAGTCAGCTTTTTTTCCCTCTCTCTCAGTCTCTTGGCCAAGACTGATAAGGAAAGGCAGCTGCCGTGGGCCCGGGCTGTATTGTCTCTTTATTTTGGAAAGGCTAAGCTGTCTGTATCCGGAGATGGGATGTGGAAATGTGGGCTGAAGTGGGGCAGGTACCAGGCTGGCATGGGATTCCCCTCATACAGGCCACTGTCATTTAATGAAGAGTTAGTCAGACGCATTCCAGGAGGGACGGTTTTATATAACACATGATGCAGTTCATCAAAGGAATAGTTTGGCAAAAAATTTGCACAGATTTCCCTCTTACCCCAGATGTAGTCGTCCAGCCTGGAAATATGTGTCTAAAGTTTGCTTCTTTGGTTTTGCGCCGGAGCTACCAGGCTAATGTAGCTAACGTAATGGCTACCAATTGGCATCGATCCTAAATCTTCACACTTGCCTCACACTGTATAGAATTTCTTATATATACTTGCTTATGTGATTTCTGACATACTATTATCTATCAATACAGATAAAGTGGTGTGTAGCTGAAACCTGCAGCAGTAGAAGCCTGCGTTTAGTCTGTACCTTCATTCATGTTTATAGATAAAAATACATTGAAAGCTCATAAGCAAGTCTATAAGTGATCACTTAACAACTCAGCATAGATTTAAGCATGCAGTTAGCATAGCACTACTGGAAATACATAAACGTCCATTACATCCTAGCCACATTAGCCTCGTAGCTCCACTGCAAAACTAAAGGAGCAAACTTCAGACACCAAACGTGTCTTGGTTGATCAACTATATTTGTGATACAGGGCAAAATTAAATTAGTTGGTCCAAACTATTCCTTAACTAGCCTTTTGTATTGAATTGGATCTGGTGAAACAGAAAACAGCTGTGCATTGGGCCTAGATTTAAGCAAGCTTTGGGCAGCTTTCAGTTGGTACTAGGAACGTACGTTCAGTAAGAGTTATCAAACGAATATCCAATTAAACCACAGGGAAAGAAAAGCAGCAGTAAAAAAAGGGGAAATGGAGACTTGGACCAAAATTAGCAAAGAGCTGAAGGCTTACTTTTTAGGTGATAGCACTGGATATTAAACAGTGTAAAGCATTGATTATTCAGAACAGCTACACTGGATCAGTAAGATAAGCTAATAAGCTAACGCTAACTGGTACAACGTTGGATGCTGATGAAAACGTGTTGTCTTCTACATGAGGTCTTTTGTCCTTAGTTAAGTACTGTAGTACCTGTTCACATCTCTAGTTGATACCTGTTTAGTTTTTGGTTTGAACACCCGTGGATGTTCAGTGTGCAGAAAAGAGGGCAGTCAGCGTCTGCAGTGTCCAGATATATTATGTTACATTCCACCTAGATTATTATGTAGTGGAAGCTTTTAGGTTTACCAACTACATGGAGAGTCTCCTTCTCGTCAGACCAACTTAAAAGTGCCTTTCTCAAGACCTCTGTGATTGAGACTGAACTCCATGACCTCTTAAGAAATACTCCACGTTTTTTCAACCAACTGCCCATTGACTTTTACAATAAGTGCATTTTGAGTCAGTGGGTTTTCTGTTCTTGTCTAAGTACAGGGAAACACATGTAAATGAGTTATGGTAATCAATGCTACGATAAACACACAGCAGATAGAGATTAAGTTGGAGTATTCCTTTTATTTAGAGCAGCTTCATTGGCTCTCAGGCTTCCACTGCCCAGTGGGTCTAATTTGGCCCATGGATACTTTGTTTGGCAAACCATGTTGACAGTATTTTGACATAGCCTGTGCCAAGAAAACAAATTAACCAGGGATTTAAATGGTATTTCTCTGAAGTGCTGGCTGACAATGTGGGCAGCTGCATTTTTCTGGAAACCACAAGGCCTCAGATGGCCAACCCCAGTTGTAATGCAGAGCAGGTGCTACAGAACTGGGGATGTGATCCAAAGCTTTGTCAACAAATTTGATGTTTGCTGATTCAAATTTAGGGGGTTGAAACCTGCACTTTACAGCTGAGAATAACATATGATTGTGTTGACATGTTATAAGCTTTTTATGGTTGTCTTGTTCTCCCATGTGAGCTGGAACAATGTGTTGTCCATGACTTACTTGTTTCTGAAACCTTATGGCTGTCATGAACTGTTGCAGTTAGAACATTTTATGTGCCAACAGTGTTATGCTGCTATGATAAATACCATGAAGTGACACTGACTATCGTACCCCTATAATGGCCTCCTAGTGATGCAGGCTTCAAGTATTGGCAAGATGTTTCATTAAAAACATCAAGTATACTCACACGGTAACTTTAACACGGTTATATGGGCAGTAGCTGATTCTGTTCCTCAGCCGACAAATCTAATGAAAAAATTACACACATTTTGATTGTCAAAATGAAATTTACCTAAAAAAAGCACTTCGTAATGGCCTGAAGTGTTCACATAATGCACATGGTCATTCTCATATTACGGGACAATACAGAAAGTGTAGGGGGCGATATAGCTGTTGTTTTGAAGCACCATAAAAGAAGAAATTCTGTAGCAGTGACAGAATTGTAATGATGGTGGCAGAAACCATAGAGGAACTGAAGAATGCGAAATAGATTGTCGAACGTAATCGAACAACAGAAATCAACTATAGAAATAATCTGTAGCTGCTGTATAGCTATAAATTACATGAACGCTGGAGAAACACTACCGAAGTTGACGATTGTGCAATTGGCTTAGAAAGTTGTTCCCTTTGGGCCTAGACCTGTGTTCGATTCCCAAAGATGCCACAGCCATCCATAGCCAGAACCGCATAACTGGTCCGGGTAAGAAAGCATGGCTTCGTCCATTTTCCCTGTGGATGCAGAGTGATGTTAGCCAATCGTGGGTGTTTGTTTGGTTGTAAACAGAGTTGGGCAGTAAGTGTACTTCTACAAGTATGTTCAGCTGTCCTACAGTGTTTTGGGGAAGGAGACATTGGGTGAGCACTGTTAGACTAACATTGGGTGGACAGTTGGTTTTAAATAAAAAAGGAAAGTGATACAAGAAATGTAGAGTTACAGTTTGTTTGAGTTGCTTGTTTTGAGGTTTTCTCTCCTGCATTTGCCTGCGCTGACTGGACTGAACTGTAGCCCCTTCAACTCTGTGTGGGGGTCCACACGTCATTTCTCTACTCTCATACCTAAAAAACTTGCCTTTTAGTTTTGTAGTAGATACTGTATAATTCATAGTTGAATAATTAGTAGTAATTACTGGAAAAATATACACCAGTTACTAATTCAATCTTAACATACATAATACATATGGAATTATTCATAGTAGTTGCCAAATAATTCGTACTAGTTACTGAATACTTCTTAGTAGTTACCATATAATTCATAGCAGTAATGGAATAATTCATATTAGAGACTGAACACTTCATTGTTGTTATTGATTACTTCATAGTAATTACTGAATAATTAATAGTAGTTACTAAATTATTGATAGACCAGACAAATCATACTCGTTACAGAATAATTTGTAGTACATACTGAGTAATTCTTAGCAGCTATGGAATAATTCATAGTAGATACTGAACACATCATAGTAGTTATTAGATCATTTTATAAGCTTAAGGTGAATCCCTGATCAAGTAGTTTTAGGGGTTAAATATCCAAAAGTGAGTTGTTTGGGTGAACATTTTTGATGAAAGAGAAATTACGAAAGAGAGAGAGCGATGTGAGGAACTGAAAGAGAAAGAGATTGACAGCAATTTTGTTCATACTATATTTTTGAGAGACAGACAGCGAGAGCGGGAAGAGAAAACAGGACGAGTAGAGAAGGAAAACAGAGACTCTGAAGGGTCATCCAGCACAGGAAGTCGAGAGGGAGCCGAACGAAAGAATGAAACTTTTCCAGGCCCCGAGCACATTTTTCTCTGTTGTGTGTGTGTGTGTTTTTTTTTTCTTCTTCTTTCTCTTTTTTTTTTTTAATTCTGTCTCTGGTTCTCTTTGGCTGTTCGGCACAACCCAGCCCCTTGTTCAGAATGGCATTGAGCATTGTTTGTTAATTGTTTGTAACTATGGTTTTGTGATATTGCAAAACTTATGTTGCAGAAAGCTGCAGTGTATAAATGAACCCTCTGTCCCAAATGTGTCGGGCTCCAGTCCTCACAGGCCAAAACACGGCTCGCTGCCTCATTGAACACACCTGATTCAGCTCATCAGCTAATTAGCAAGGCCTTCATGACCTGAATTCAGAGTGTTAGATGAGGGTAAACGGTAATATTCTTAACTGGAAAGTCCCCAGTTTGACATGCCTGCTCTATCCAATCACAGTGCTTTTGTGTGCTGTGAGTCTCCTGACCAACCACAGTTCCAGAGATGCAGTTCCATTTTGATGAAAGTATTTGTTATCTATCAAAAGTCAGTTATTTTAGGCGCAGTAATGCAGGCGGGTGTTTAGTCATGTCGTGTTGATTCACCACTGTATTCATAATGTGTGTTATGTGTATAAATACTAGTAATTGCAGTTATTTCGATATTGCTGATGTTCTGTTCAGGCTTTATTTCTGGCATGGAAATCTCTGACCTCGCAATGATTCAGTTTGATTACGGTTCTTTAGGAAACGACTCAATGTATGATGAAATCTCAAATTCCCCCTTGGTTTGATTAAACTGATTATTTTGATATGAGCTAGAATTATTTCTAAGGGCGGTTTTACTGCTGCCTTGTTTGGTGCAGATCTATCAAACTTGGTCCATTTTGACAGGTGTGAACACCCCACCCATACTTGAGTATGCACTAAACAACTGAACCATGGTCCGGCAAAAAGTTGCAGTTGTTGGATCGCTTCCCGAATGATCCCTGGTTCAATTGGTGGCTGGTGGAAACGCACTTTTGTGATGCACTACACCAAACAAGAGGATTCAACCTCAGAGCATGTTTTTCTGCTTTCACTAGCAGCACCTCAGCACTGTACTGTTCACATTAATGATGACTTGTGAAAAGCTGGGCACACTCTATGATTTTTAGCTCTATTTTAACCCCAGTTTTTCCCTTCTGGCAAATCTTTGACATTCTGAAGTGGTTTTTCAGGTCAGGAGCTCAATCAGAAGCGAATAGTGGTGTGGTTGATTTGAGAGGGGAAGTCAGTCTGTAGCCTTTTGATTAGGGGTTCTATTATTGAAAGATATGTAGTATATCCTACAGATGACACACTGAAACGGGTCAGAAGACTTGTGTACAGTATAAAGTGTTGTGTGTGTGTGTGTGTGTGTGTGTGTGTGTGTATATATATATATATATATATATACATATCTATATATATATATATATATATGTATACGTGTATACACACCAACTAAAAGGGCACAAAATCAAATTTATACAGCCAACACGTTCTGTTTTGAAATGGAGGTATGAGACTAATGTAGCTGACAAGTAAGAGAAAAGCTGTGTAAATACCCAGTTTCTAATTTTGGTGCAATCACTAATGCTAGTTAAACATCAGCTCTTGACTGACTCGCCTGTCCACTGGGGTTAATTGGTCACAGTTTGGGTTAATACATGACCTATCTTTCTGCTCTCTAGCGTTTAACGTTGGCTGTATGGGAGAATGGCGCTTTCTTTGTTTTGGGCCTCATTCAAGGCACAGTTAAATGAATTAAATGGGCTTTGAATATGAAATACATAACGTGAGTTACTAGAGATACTTTTAATATATACTCCAGTACATTGGGTTGTCTGTTCAGACAAATACATTTTGAAAGGGATGTTGAAAACTAACTGATCCATCCATGTTGCACCCACAAATGCAGTTTACAGGTGATACATAATGTTGAGTTTTCAGTTTAAAATGTTCTGCTGCTGAGCTGGACTGTGTTGTTGTAGCTAATCTAAAGTAGGCAGGTTGGAAATAGCAGTCAGTGTACCACCATGCTAATGTTAACTCCATTACACAACCAAAAAAACTACACCTAATCTATCCTAATTTCATGTGGAACGATCTAGGCCCCTCCAAGTCCCCTTGTAGCTATGCCCCTGGTGCACAGGCCTGCTTAGCGTAGTCCTTTTCAGAAGGGGTAGCAGGGTTGTGCCCCTCCAGTCCCTTGCTGACCACAATAACTTTCAAGCTAGCCTCAGAAAAGAAAGAAAAATATTAAGATTTGAAGTGTGTTGTGCAAATGACCGCAAATATCGTGATAGCCATACAGATGATGCAAGCTCATGAGAAGAAATCATGAGACTGCAGAGGAAAAAAAAACCCAAAAACAGTCGGTCATTGCAGAACTGTAAGATGCTGAGAGTCTGTGTCTTTTGCCTTACTTCTCTCTCTTGTACATTGTTTCTACTCTCTCACTCTGTCTCTCTCTCTCTCTCACTCTCTCTCTCTCTCTCTCTCTCACTCTCTGGGTCGTGGGTGGGGGCAGAATTCCGGCAGGGTGGGGGCTTTCCCCTGGAAGAAGGAGGGCTTTGTCTCTCTGGGGAGAAACACACACACACACACAGACTGTCTGGCAACCTCTGTGCACACACACACACACACGAGGAGGGGGGGTAATCACACGGAGAAAATGTTGAAAGGTTATGGAGAGAGAGAAAAAGGGAAAGAGAGAGAGAAAATGGTCAGAGAATGGAAGAAAAGAGGAAGGCATGAGATTAGAGAAGAGAATAAAGGACAGCGTGAGAGCTGATGAAGGAGAGGATGACAGAATGGAGGACAAAAGGCAAGGGTCACATGGGGACGTCTTTCTTTCCCAGTCTTTCTCTGGGCTAGCAAAACAATAGCAGAAATTAGGAGCCATAAAAATGTGGTTATGTTGGAGCGTTTGGCCTTTTGTGCTGTCCAGGCCTTTTGTTAAAGCCAAAAATCAAATGTACACTGTTTTCCCCTCCTTACCGCAAATGTAGCCGAATGAGCCAAAACATAGTGTCTGAAATGTGCTTCTTTAGTTTTGCACTGGAGCTGTGAGGCTAATGTGGCTAGCATGATGCTAACTGTGTGTCTAAATCATCACATGCTTGCCTTAAACTTTGTCTAGTTAGGGGACGAATTTACCCTTAACCACACTAGGGCTGTTCGATTGCCAGAAATAATGGAGTCGACTCTGATTCGTATTCTAAACAAAGAGAATCGATGGATTTTGATTCCAAGTGTTGGCACCACACAATAAGCGTGTTTCCAAGAACCTAAGACTCAGAGAAGGACGTGTGGCAAAAATAAAGAGCACAACATTCATTATATTTAATCTTAACAAGAAAATGTGAAGCGCTGATTCTACAACCGCATTTCCAAAAAACTTGGGATGCTGTGCAAAATGTAAATAAAAACAAAATGCAATGATGTGCAAATCATTTAAACCCTATATTTTATTGAAAATAGTACAAAGACAACATATCAAATGTTGAAACTGGGAAATTGTTTTGTTTTTTGAAAAATATATGCCCATTTTAAATGATGCCAACAACACATTCCAAAGAAGTTGGAATGGGGCAACAAAAGGCTGGTAAAGTTGTTAAAACAGGTCTGTAACATGATTAGGTATTAAAAAAGCATCTAAGCGTCTAATCTTTCAGAAGTAAAGATGAGGATGGGTTCACCACTCTGTGAAAGACTGCACAATCGAATAGTGCAACAATTCAAGAATAACGTTTCTCAACATAAAATAGCAAAGAACTTTTGCTTTTCATCATCTACGGTACATAATATCATTAAAAGATTCAGAGAATCTGGAGAAATCTCTGTATGCAAGGGACAAGGCCAAAAAACAGTATTTGCTGGCCGTGAACTTTGGGCCCTCAGTCGGCACTGCATTAAAAACAGACATGATTCTGTAGTGGAAATCACTGCATGGGATCAGAAACACTTCTGAAAACCACTTTCTATGCACACAGTTCACCAGTGCATCTACAAATGCAAGTCAAAGCTTTAAAACACAAAGAAGAAACCATATATAAACAGGATCCAGAAACGCTGCCACCTTTTCTGGGCCCAAGCTCATTTAAAATGGACTGAGAAGAAGTGGAAAAGTGTCCTGTGGTCTTTTTGGAAATCATGGACACTGGGTCCTCCAGGCTAAAGAGCACTCAGCTTGTTATCAGTGCACAGTTCAAAAGCCAGTATTCATGATGGTATGGGGGTGCATTAGTGCACATGGTATGGGTGACGTGCACATCTATGAAGGCACCATTAATGCTGAACGACATAAACATGTTTTGGCAAAATTTACTGCCATCCAGATGACGTCTTTTTCAGGGAGGGCCTTGTTTATTTCAGCAAGACAATGTCAAACCACATTCTGCATGTATTACAACAGCACTGCTCTGTATTAAAAGAGTCCAGGTGCCAAACTGGCCTGCCTGCAGTCCAGACCTGTCACCACTGAACATTTGGCGCATTATAACATGAAAAATACGACAAGGGAGACCCCGAACTGTTGAGCAGCTGAAATCCTATATCAAAGCATGAATGGGAAAACATTTCACTTCCAAAACTACAGCAGTGTCTCCTCAGTTCCCAAACGCTTACAGGGTGTTAAAAGAAGAGGTGATGAAACACAGTGGTGAACATGCCCCCGTCTCAACTTTTTTGGAATGTGTTGTTGGCATCAAATTCAAAATGGGTATATATTTAAAAAAAAAAAAACAATGACATTTCTCAGTTTCAACATTTGATTTGTTGTCTTTGTAGGATTTTCCTACCAAAAAATGGTTTACATGATTTGCATATCATCGCATTCCATTTTTTATTTACGTTCTGTTCAGCGTCTCAACTTTTTTGGAAATGGGGTTGTAGCTAAATTAACTCGTCAGACTTGTCTGACTCTGTCAACACATTCAGGTGGGTAGATATTTTGGCACTGACGGTGTTGTTTGATCGCTGTTTAATTTGATCCAGTTTTTTTTTTCCAATTTGACATTTTTATTTTCTTTTCCACTTTATGTACAGTGCAGTCGGACTGTTTACTTTCATTTAGTTTGATTTGTGGAGGACTGTATTTCTCAGACAGTCTGTCTAGACAGTGACAGTAGAATATCACATTTTGTGTGCATGTGTATGCGGGCAAACTTTAATGTGACAATGTGGAATGAAGTCCAAAGCTTTGGCCTTTACTCTCGATTTCAGAATGCCTGGAATCAAGGAATTGTATATTATTTTTGGATTTTGCCTATTTCAGAAGCATCTTAATGTAAAAGTCATTTTATGAGTGCATGGCGTAGCTAAAGCAGTAATAACAGCCTCTTGAGGCCTGAATTTTGTCTCTACTTTTGCTCATTTTTATAGGTAACAGTGTTTTATAGATAACTTGACATGGTTTTAGGCAAACGTGTGATCGTCTGTCCATATAGTTTGCACAGTGCTAACCTGGTGGCTGTAAGCTTCCATTACTTGTTAGTGACATTAGCCTTGTAGCTAAGCACGCTTCAGACACCAGACCTGTTTTGGCTAATAATTAGCTACATTTGGAGTGAGAGGGAAACCAGTGTACTAAAGTAAGGGTGAAACTCTTTAAGCCTTCTGTTGTCATGTCTGTGTCGATATCCCCTTCAGTCTGCTAGTAAAGTGCTACATGTGTGTTGATTTGTTGTTGGGAAGTGTGTTGTAGGAACCAGGTCATCTCTTAGCTCCTGAAGAGCCCTCGGCTGTTTCGTATCTCGCAGCAGCGCAAGGGTTCAGCTTAGTGAAATCTCTGTTTTTGAAACCCGTCAACAAACAGCAAAACACAGGCTGTTGTCGTGGTTACCATCTCTGGCGGCAATAGTGTACGGTCTGTGCAGCGTGGGGGAGCGCATTCTCGTTTCTCTTCTTTGTTTCTTTTTTCCTGTGGAGGCCTCTGGAGTTCGACCGCATCAAAAACATCCTTCTGGACCAGAGCCCAACAGATACAGTTGAAGTGAGCAGTGGAAATATAATTGCAGAGTATTTAGGCTTTGTCAGGCCACACTGTAAAAGTAAAGGGCTGCCTAAGCCTCAGTGCACTTATAGCATCGCCTCATGTTGTGGCTTTGCTGTTTCGGTTGGTGAACGCTTGCAGTCACCAAAGGTTACTTTCATGTTTTTTTTTTTTCATGTCATCTTCTTTTACTTCACTTGCCTCACTGAATATGCGTGACCAGGAACCGAAAAAGGTTTTATGATTTTAAATAACGATAGCAGGACCCTTTTTGGTGCAATCAATATAGAACCTATATATATATATGTATAAAACCACCTCCTTGTGTCTGCACTCTTTGTCCATTTTATTAGCTCCACTTACCATATGCAGTTTGTAGTTCTGCAATTACAGACTGTGGTGCATCTATTTCTCTGCATACCCTGTTCTTCAATGGCCAGGACCACCACAGAGCAGGTACTATTTGGGTGGTGGATCATTCTCAGCACTGCAGGGACACCAGTGTGGTGGTGGTGTGTTAGTGTGTGTTGTGCTGGTACGAGGGAATCAGACACAGCAGTGCTGCTGGAGTTTTTAAATGCTGTGTCCACTCATTGTCCACTCTATTAGACACTCCTACCTTGTCAGTCCACCTTGTAGATGTAAAGTCAGAGACAGTAGCTCATCTGCTGCTGCACTCATCAGTGGTCACAGGACGCTGCACATAGGACACTAATGGATGAGTAGTTTTGGTTGGTGGGTTGTTCTCAGTCCAGCAATGACACTGAGGTGTTTAAAAACTCCAGCAGCACTGCTGGGTCTGATCCACTTGTACCAGCACAGCACAGATTTTTTGTCTATAGGTTCTGGTCAAATGACGTTTTTCTTTGTTTCCTAACAGGAAATAAGTTAACACGTCCTCTACAGAGAACACACCTTTGCTTTTTATGTTTTATGTTGTATTTTTTGTTGATGTATATTAATACTAGCAATAGAAATTGTGCAGGTGTGCACAATATATCACTGGCTGATATTTTAGTGCCCAGTCACTGAGGATATTTCATTATTATTATTATTGTTAGTATTGATCTGATATTGGAATTACAGCTGACACCCTGTTTCTGCTCATGCACTGACGCATGTATAGTCACACTCTGCAGAGTGAAAATAGCAGCGGCGTGGAAGTTTTTCACAGTTTCTGCAGAATTGCAATTTGAAACAAAGGTTCAGACGATGCACAGTGAGAGCGAGAACACTCTGCAGACTTTCAGTACCGCTAATTAATCATTTGAAAACTTATTGCTCCGGTGATCTGTAGAGAATATGAGGCAACTAGCATCCTGCCTTAGCTTCATTTTGCTTTAAATGGGGTTAAATTATGAATTTCAAAAAAATTACAATTAAAGTAGTTCGAAATGCAAAAGTAAAACCATCACTTATCAGTATCAACCACAGCAAAGTGGTAGTTTTTAGTTATTGTTATTGGCCCATTGCCCAAGTCCACATTGATGCCTAGTGATTGACATTTTGCCTCAGTGACTGATAGCTGCTTCTCCATTGCCATTAATGTCTCAGGGCCCATATCCTGGAAAAACACATAGATTAGAATATGAACAGGTACAAATTAAGGTACAAATATGCACATTTCCCATTAGGAAAGTCAGTGTAGTCTACCTTTAAAATTATTTAAGGTGCACAACTGACCTTAAAACCATTGTTGTATCTTTGTGGGTACATTTACATTGTATCTTGATGAACAAAAACGTACCCGTACATTACCTTTTTTCTGACAGTTCATACAGTCCATTAATTTTTGAATGAGGAGAAATACAGGGCAGCCAATCAGAAGAGCTCATTTATATATGTCAGTCCTAAAAGCACAGTAACAAAACCTGCCTGTTTAATTCAAAAGGATAAAGACAGGTTAAAAAATGGTCATAAAAACTGAATTATAGCTGGTTTTGGTACATAAAACCACCAAATGTTGTAAGTGGGAGGAAAATTTCAATGCAAGAAGAATGTAGGGTATGGGCCCTTTAATGTAAATGATATAAAAATATTATAATGTTAAGGGTGTCATTGATTGAGAGCTGTGTGCGTGTGTGTGTGTGAACTCTCAGTGGCCCTGCGCTCCACCACAGAAGGGAACAGACACAGACAAGCTGACAGTGCACAATCTGTGTGTGATTTTGTGCCTGCTGATGTGTTTGTGTGTGTACTATCAGGACGCTTGTCCCTAAGTGACTTACTGAAATCTTTTCTATGTGTGGGTGTGGGTGTGCGTTCAGATGTTCATTCAGGAGCTTCTGAAGCAGGGGTGTCACTAGAGACTTTAGGACAGGGGGGTTAAACCTTTACTAAGGAGGTCTGGGGACATGCTCTCCCAGGAGGATGTTTTAATGGCCCAAAACGTCTGTTCACAGTGAACCTTTAGAATAGTGAGAGGGGGAAATGTATCAATAAATGTCTGTTTGGTCAAGTTGGCACACAGAAGATCTGTTTCTTGAAATGAAGCACAGATCTTTTCCGACTTAAGTACTAAATCTGTGCATCTGCACAGATCACAGATCAAACAAAGGCATTAAAGTCAAGCTGTACCAAGAGATTGGTCCAGTTGCGCTCCCTTGTTTAATAGTCTAGGTGACGTGGTCATCGTGACATTTACCAGCACAAAAATTACATTTTCCCAATGATTCTTTATTTAGTCTCACAAATGAGGATATATTAAGGGAATATGATAGATCTGATATGATTGGCTGAGCTGGCGTTATACTTTTCTGCAATGCTAAACGGCAGAGGGTTGCCGTCCTGTTGTCAGGTTAGAAAATCTCTGGTAGCACCGAGTGTTTGCATGGATTAAAGCGAACCCTGGAAAGATTATTCTGTTAGGATGCATTTGTCGTTTGGTTTCTTTGTTTTGGACTAAAGCAGGAAATGATGCATTGTTGCATTTCAGTTCTGGTTCTGTTAATATTCACATTGACATATTTGACACTGAAGCAAAGGTTGTAAACAAAAGTCATATGGACGAAAAGTCACAACCAATGTGAATATGTCGTTCTGTCAGTGTCTTGGGATATTCTAAAGCCGTAAACCATCCATCCATTACCGTGGTTTTCCCACAGTGCAGAGGGGCGAAAGCATAATTGATGTGTTCTGTCATATGTGTATGTCTAGCATTTTGTAACGGCTTTGAATGCGTCTCGTTTAACAACCGAAACTATCCGTTCTATAATTGCCAACTGAATCAGAGCTCATGAAGTGATGCTAAAACACATGCACGTGTCAGCAGTTCTGACTTGTTCTGTAAACCGCACTAACAGAGCAATCAGACTAGGGTTCTCGTAATAGAACAACCTGCAAAGACCCCTTTGTTTAAGGGCTTATATGAATAAGAATAAATTTGTCTTATACTTATTTTTTTAAATAATGAGGTTCTATTACATTTATGTGATTTCATGTACTAAAAACAATGTAATTCATTTTTATGACCGTTTTCCAGCCTTTTCCTTATCCCATCAAACTGGCTGTTTTTGTTACAGAACCTTTAAGGCTGGTATATGTAAATAAAGTCTTCTGATTGGCTGTGCAGCATCCGAAGAGCAGCCCAGAAGCAGTCCTCATAACTTCACCATGAATGGCTGGGGCTAAAGTGCTGGAGATGGAATAAGTGGTTATATGTGAAGGTGCTGCTTTTTGTGACATCACAAAAGCAATGAATTCAAAACAGGCTGTTTTTTGCAGTTTAGTTTCCAGATATGGACTCTATGGACTGAGGAGTGAACAGAACGTTTTGAATCCTTAACATCAATCTCTTTAATTAAAAGAAACAAGAAAAATAGGGTTTTCATGATACTAGGCACTTTAAAATCAATGAGTTTGGTCTGCACCAAATAAGCAAGCCAAGACTTCCTGATGCGGTTGGTCTTGGTCCACTTCCAAATAAACTCTGGTGTGATTAGTTTGAATTCTGAATGCAAAATGGGCCAAAAATATCTCAACAGACCTAACACAGAAAGAACCGTCATCTCTTTTAAACGTCTGATGATGTTTGGACACGGGCATGTGTTTTATTGTCTCTGTATGAACTCTGAATGGGTAATTACAGAAAGGATAGTTTTGATTTTAAAACGAGGCTAAAGCAGGTTCAGAGTCATTATAGAATACCGTATATACACATGACTGAACACATCAAATGTATCATGTATTAATATGCCAAGATTTGAAGTAAGACGCTGGGGGGCGTGTATTACTATGATTTTACTTTGACTTCACACCGTGTGAAAACCACCGTAATGTACAGCCTCTCATGGCTTATTGTTAATATCACAGGTCATCCATAAAACCCACAAGCTCAGTTCAGCCAGAGTACAGCATGGTTCAGAAAGTTCATTTAAAACAGATTTAAATCCAGTATCTCAAACCGCTTCAGCAGGTGGTCTGAGACGCATTTTAGGCAGATGTTAAATGTGTAAATGCCACATTCAACCAAAACCCCTCCTAATACTGTGAGTTTAACATTCAGTGGCCTTAAGTAACTCAAGCTAGTTAAAATAAAGTGTCAGTTTTGTTAGTCTTTACTTGTTATTCAGCGTCTGGCTTTAATCGATGGTATTCAGTTGATGTCACACTTGTCACCACCACCGTATTGTTGACATATCTCTGGTCTACATGATGACAGCGGTGTTCATAGAGCAACCGCTTGTGCTCTGTTAGTTAGTAAAGCATCCTGACGCATAAAATAAAGCAATGGTGTGCTACGTGGTTCATGGTTGTAGTAACAGCAGCAGCTAAAAACAAAACGGTGTAAGCTTTTATAGCATCTCAGCTTTCCGATGTTGTAAGGGGAAAGAAGCTGAGGAGCTGAGACAGCAAAACGTCAACGTCTAGGGCTGAACCACACCGTCTGCTGGTGTCCTGGTTGTTTACGTTGCCAGAAAGACGCCACTATCATTAATAAACCCACACAGTTGTGAGCTTTTGGAACATTTATGCGCTGTCACATGGTGTTAAATTTGCATATTTCTTTGCATATTTAACAAGATAAATGTTTTTTTTCTGTGGCATATCTTTACTGTTGAAACAAAAAATGTAAACATTTAAAACCATGATGAGAAGTGCTTTAAGTTGACACGCGTGGGCCAGTGATTAATACAAGAGGCGGCAAACTTTTTTTGGAACAGAACATGAAAAAAGAGGGACATCCCCAGTGATTGGTTGTTGTATAAGAGCTGATTTGCATATTATGCGCAACATAGCAACGGAATTCCAGTCTGACTAACTGGAGATGCATTTGCCTACCAGGTGTAAATGTGTGCGTTTAAAGTCTTACTAGGTTACAATCAATATACAAGTCACACGAAACGGCCAGTCACATGAAACGTCACAGTGTAACGTAAAGTAAAGAACTGTATTATAGAGTAACTTTGGAGCGTTTTTAGTGGGGCGTTCATCATGAGATGATGTTCACAGAGTGTAAAAGGCAGCTGGCTTTTGCAAATGATGCACAATTTTTTAAAAAATCAAGAGTTGAAATGAATGATTCTGTATACTCACTATAGCAAGATAAATCAGGATAGAACGGTCTACTGTAAATCTGCATCTGACCTATGCTTTGAATGGAAGCATAGGCCTCTTTAGGCCGCCACATCAGACCCGTGCGAGGGTTTTCATGCTCCAGCAATACTGCCGCTTTAGTGTGGCTGTGCTGTGCGTCTGTACCACAGCCTGCTGTGTCCACTGTGAGCGACTGAGCTGTGCTAACCAAGACCCTGAGAATAGCGCTGTGCTGAGGCTGCGGGTGGAGAAAGAGTGAGGGATTATTTTCTGTCCTCTTTTGAGGAACGAGAAGAGCTGATTTGCGTCACATCCTGTGGAGGAGGTCACAAGAAACAGACTGAAGGAAACCACCACACTGTGTGTGTGTGTGTGTGTGTGTGTGTGTGTGTGTGTGTGTGTGTGTGTGTGTGTGGAGTATAAGTCGATGTCTCTCTACCATCCATTTTGCTTCGTTGTGGTTGCTGGCAGTAGAGAGCAGGCTTAAGTTTGGGTTGGGCAGGATTTGGTGCGAGAGAGAGAGAGTGAGGGAGAGAGAGAGAGCTGCAGGAGTTTTAGAAAAACAGTCAGACTGAACAGTGAGCGCTGTGTGTGTTCTGCATCTTTATTAGAAAATGATTTGCAGTAAAACAGGAAGGAATGAGGAGCTGTTTCACTTCTTACTAACATTTCACTGTGTGCATGTTCAGTCTAGTTTCTGCTAAACGTCATATACAAAATGATCTTATCTGTGAATTAAAGTATGCTTTGATTAAATAGGGCCAAAATATGATAGCATTTTTCTTGTGTTTTATCTTTTGTCCCCCAAGTACATTTTTATTGACTATTTCCAGCCTCTCTTTATCCCATAGAATCAAACAGCCTGTTTTTTGTTACTGTGCCTTTAAGACTGATGTATGTTGATGATGTTCTGAGTGGCTTCCCTCATTCAAAAAGCAGTCCGAGCTGAAACTCTGTATAACTTCAGGATGAGTTGGCCGAGCTTGGTTAAATGGTTAAATGACATTGTTGATCATGTTAAGTGAAAATACTTTGATGTGTCCTGTACAGAGAACACTTTCTGCACATTTTAATGCACAATTGCTGATTACGGGGCTGAATTTAGCATATTGGAAGAAAATAAAACAAAATGTGATCTGTGCAAAAGTTTTGGCACATTTTTATATTTTATGTTTCATGATAAAAAAATAAATAAATATAGATTGTCCTCTGTAGAAAATCTTTACATGTCATTTGACCAGGCATCATTTTTGCAGCTTAGTTTACAAATGAATTGTATGGACTGTAACTTTTTCAATGTGAACATCAAATCCTTTTATTTCGCCGTATGCAAGATCTGTTTTATATGATATAGGCCCCTTAATAATAATTGCAAAAATCTTTCCACCAAGCATTGTAGTTTGTTAACAGTAGGCATAACAATCAAAGATTATTCAGCAAACAAAAAAAATGAAAACCGTTTAGTGTAAGGAACTCTTAACTTTAATTGAAAAGTGTACAATAAAGAAATAAGGTGGTTAATAGTTTCTAAAATCTGACAAAGCCCACATGTTCTTGTTCAATTCTGTATTATTGCACCAATTTATTAAATGGTGCTATACACGGATATTATCTTTGATTATTGTGTTGCTTGGCAACCACAGGCTTTGTTTTAGGCCTGTATTTTCCCATGTAATGCACTGAAGCTGGGGCTCTTCTTCATTTTTGACCCAAGGACCTAAATGAGAGAATTGAGACCAGACTGGGACCCAAGCAGAAAGTTATTACTACACTGAGTTTAGGAAATAGCTCAGCATGGTTTCACATTAACATTGCCTGGCTTTTTGATGGTAAGAGGACTCGGCTGCGGAGAAACACTGGTTATGTATGATGTGGATGTTTTCGTAAACAGATAATGAAATCTACAAACAACAGCACATTTAAGATCTTGGTAGGACATTAGTGTTTGATTAAAAAAAAGTTTGGTTAGAGATGCGATTATATATTAGATTTATATTGAAGAACTCGCGTATGCTATAGACCTATATCCGGCTGTTCGGCCTACAGCCAGTTATATCTCATTTACATATGTGACTCAGCTCTCTCAGCTCAACTCAGCTCTCTCAGCTCCTCTCAGCTCAACTCAGCTTTCTCAGATCTCCCAATCTCTCAGCTCTCTCAGCTCAACTCAGCTCTCTCAGCTCAACTCAGCTCTCTCAACTCCTCTCAGCCCAACTCAGCTTTCTCAGCTCTCCCAATCTCTCAGCTCAACTCAGCTCAACTCAGCTTTCTCAGCTCTCAACTCTCTCATATTTCTCAACTCTCTCAACTCTCTCAGCTCTCTCAATTCTCAGCTCTCAACTCTCTCATATTTCTCAACTCTCAACTCCCTCAGCTCTCGCGACACATTCACCTGTGACGTCTCACTCACACGCAACTTCTGCTTTCCTGCCAACAAAGAGGAAGTGAGAGAGAGAGAGAGAAAGAGAGAGAGACATAGAGGTGGAGCTTGAGGTATTGTGACAGAGAGACAGTAGTGTAAAAGAGAAAGAGTATATGTACAAAAAAGTCACATATTGAATAATATGTTATAATAAGTTACATCAACACAATGTTGTCTTTCAGTTTACTGACTTTTGACAGTGATGTTGATGTTTAAAATATAAGTGTATATATGATAGTGTGTGTGTGTACATGTAGTTTGTGTCTATGTATGTGTATATAGTTTATTACTATTATATACACACAAATATAAATGTGTGTGTGTGTTTGTAGTTTGTGTATATGTGTAAATATAAATGTGTGTGTGTGTGTGTGTGTTTGTAGTTTGTGTATATGTGTACATGTACTGAGGTTTGTGTTAAAACAGACGAAAAGAACCAGTTGTGCTACAGTTGTAATCCACACTGTTTGTCCAAAAGTTTATAGATACCTGCTGATCCAGGGTGTCTTCTGAAATCTGTAGTAAAAGCCTCTACTCTTCTGGGCCGATGTTGGAACATAGCTGTGAGGATTGAGGTTTGATTCCATAAGTGAGGTCAGGTTCTGATGGTGGATGATTAGTTCTGGATCACTCATCCCAAATTTATTGGATGAAGCTCAGTTATTCCAGAGAACACAGTTCCAATTCTCCACGGTGCAGTTTTGGGGCCTTTATAGCCCTGAAGCTATTGCTTAAAATTGGGCATGATGACTCTAGGCTCATGTGTGGCTGCTCCAAAACATCCCATTTTATTGGTCAGTGCTTTTCTGTGGAGATTATACCATCAACTAAACACTTGTGTCAGCAATTTTAAAGTAGCTGAATTCACTCACAGAAGGATTGTCTTTGGACATATAGTGTATACACATATATAGCTGACATATATTAAACAAAATCACAAGGGCAAATTTTACAATCAGAATTAACAATTGAATTAACTCAGAAGTGGGAAGTTGGATCTCAGAACTGTGTCATTTTCAACCATTATTGACTGATGTACCACAAATACTATGATAATCTCATTTTAAAGTAGAGAAGTGATATTTGTATTATTGGTGATGATGTGAGTAGCCATGATTAGAAGACCTTTAACTCTGAGTTGAGAGCATCCTGACAACCAGAGTTGAGAACATCCTGACTTTCTGAGTAGCAATTCCCAGTTGATGAGGTGTTGTCTTTGGTTTTTCCTAGTCAGAGTTTGGAAAGTCCAAGTGAAGCTTTAGTCAGAAACATTACGAATTCTCAAAGGTCGGATGGTCAGGTGTTCATAGTTCCATTGTCTGTTGACATGTAAGGATACACATTGGATAAGGTTTTTTATTTTGAGGTTCAGAATTGATTCTCAGTATCTTGATTGGATGCACCCAGATGTCTAATTCTGAGTCAGAACATACATTATTCATACAGTTTTAAAGTTCCATACACTTTTTCAAATCAAGTTGTATACTTTGATACTGTACTGAAATTGTTGACAGTGCATGAAAGGCAACAGTTGTACTGTACGTTGTTTGTCGTGAGTTTTACTGATTCAGGCAAAATTCTCTCAAGCAATGGAGTACATAAAATTATAGAGCAAAGAAGTTCAGTTCAGGTTAATGCTAGGCCTGAGCAATATGGACAGAATGCTGTGATAATGCTATGTATTTAGATTGTGATATGATTTGCAGCGTATTAAAATGCACTGGTGAACATTTGATGCGACTTGATGTGACATGTTTAACGACCGGTCTCCATTATTACGCTGTAAGAAGTGGCTCATCAGATCTACCTAAAAAAATGGCTTCATGTGGCAACAAGCAATTGAACTAGTTTTGTTGAACTCAAAAAAGTTCTTTGATTGAAAGATTCGTTCATTCAAAGTGTTGATTTAGGTTGAATAAAAATAGTTAATTTGCTTGTAACTACATGGTCATTTTTTAGATAGATCTGACGAGCCACTTTTTACAGTGTATGACCAGAATAATTGACTTTTGTTGGGTTACATGAACACCTTGATTCACCCAGACCATCACAGAAACTCATCTGGAGCTGTGATTGATCAGGATGATCACAGCAAAAACACTTCTGCAGTGTCACCAATGTCATGATTGCAAAGGCACAATAACTATTCCTAATCCATCTCTGTCTCTCTCTCTCTCTTAGTCCTCCTGGCTCAGCCGATAGAGAAGGATGGCATCGAGGGTAAAACTCTGAAGATCACAGATTTTGGGCTGGCACGAGAGTGGCACAAAACCACCAAGATGAGCACAGCAGGCACCTATGCCTGGATGGCACCAGAGGTCATCAAATCCTCCACCTTCTCAAAGGGCAGTGACGTATGGAGGTAATGAGAGAAAGGTCCCCACGATTATAGAAAAACATTGTTCTTATTCAAAAAGCTAGCTGACTCAGTAATTTGCTTACTTAAGTTTAAAATTCAAATTAATTATATTGACAGGAGCTGGTAGGGGGCTGAAGTAGGATGTTGTTAAGAGCCCCCAGATGTTCAAAACACAGCTGTGAGCAGTATTTAGCAACAGTAATATGCAAGCGAAAATCTCGACAAAGATACTAATGAAAGAGTTAGTGCTCTCTAGAAATGAAGTGCCGTTCGCCCCCACAATCTCTCTCTCTTCTTTCTCTCTCACACACACATAAACACATAAATACTCAGCTTTGTTGTTACCTGTAGCAGGTGAGTAAAACAATGCTGCTCTTATTCAGCCTGAGAGAGGGTGGGAGGCTAAAGACAGGCACATATTCACAGACATGAACTCAACACAGCAGCCACACACACATACTCAGAACAATAGAGCTTGTGTGCCACAGGACACATCTCTACACCCACTGTACCTGCGGACCACTCAGGCTGTCCTTATGCCTGAATCACTTCACCAACAAAAAAGACCTTCAGCATCACAAACGTTTGATATAGCAGTCACATATCATCAGAGGGGTGAGGTCAGTCTGGAAACAGACGGTTCTTTTCTATAAGTAATGAAAGCATATGAACTTGTCTAAATTCGATCAGTACATCAAAGCAGTCGCTTCACAGTGTGAGATTGTACAGCAGTTAGTTAGTTATCATTCTGCTGTTTCTAAGCAACAGCAACTAGTTGTTTCACTCTAAGCTGGTGGCACTACTTTTTGACTAATTTGGCAAAATTAAAACTAGAGCTGTCAACCAGTTAGATAGTTGGTCATGATTAATCGCATTACTTTACGATTAGTTGCATTTGTATTTGCTCAGATTTCCCCCTAAAGAAAGTTTTTTTTCCATTTAAAAAGCAGTTCACTTTGTTATAGCTGTATGAGTAGACAAAATGAGCTTAGAATGTATTTATTACTTTTAGTAATTCCAGTTGATCCTGAATGTGAAAATTCACATGAACGCAGAGTGAATGTGAAGATAGAGTGAATGCAGTTCCAGTGGCTGCGTGGTCCAGCTCCTCCAAATTCGTAGTCGTCTCTGACGCTTTCATACCGCTGCGCTGTCTTGTTTAAGGGGAACTAGAACTTTTGACTTTGCTGTTGCTTTTGTTACTTTGCAAGTTCTTGATTTGTCCTGATTTCTCGCGCATGCACTGTCCAGTCTAGTCTGCTGAAGGCGTATTACTGATATCACTGTTATTGCCAGCATTAGCGCTTTGTTTTGCTTGTAAATGATACTTCATATGAGTGATAGAACTTTCTCTCTGAACATATCAAATGATAGCCAGCTCAGCTGATTAAAACATGACGTTGTTGCTTAGCAACGGGGAGACGGGCAGCCAGAAGCAGCATTCAAAAACGCGCACTGTGAACCCCAAGGAGGTAAAGACGCAGTGTGCCCACTCTAAGCTAAGTAATCTCTGATAGACCGGCTTATTCTGGCACTGTAGCACAGCTGAAAACAGTAGCAGCCGTACTGAATTCTGAACTCAATGTCAGGTGGATTTGTTCTTTTAAATAATGACTGGACAGTTTTCAGTTACAGAGCGCCGGCTTCACTTTCTGGCTCTTTCGAACCGCATGTGGCCCTGATTTCTCGTGCATGCTTTAAATGAAGCGGAAGCCGCTGAGCGTATCTGGAAGTTATTAGCGAAATTTGTTAGCCGTGCAACCACAAAGTTTCACAGCATGAAATCCCACCGCTTTGAGCTTTTCTCTGTAAAATTCACACATCTGTGCTGAAGCACTTCTGGAAGTCAATGAGAACACTTTCCGTTCCCTCTGCGATGACTACTGCAGCACTGAACCGCTGCACAATCACTAACAGCCTGTCCCTTTTATTTCAAAGACTTTAACTGCATCTTTATATATTCCTCAGATTATGGTGTTTAGAAGCTGCAGGCAGAGAAAGCTGTGTTGTGCAGTGAGAGTGAGAGTGTGTGTGTCTGTATGTGTGTGTGTGTGTATGCTGTAATTAAGGGTCTATATAAAGCCACTGTGGGCGAATCTCTCTCTCTCAGTGAGAGCGTTTTAAAGGAGAAATGCTCTTGTGTGGCTTTCAGGGTGTAATTGTCAGTGCAAGTCAGCCAAAACACAGAGGTTTCTGCTTTTTTTTCCTTCTGTGGACACCAAACAGCTGCATCCAGCGTGTGTCTTTGTGCTGTTTGTGTGTGTGTGTGTGTGTGTGTGTGTGTGTGTGTGTGTGTGTGTCTGTGTGTGTGACTCCATCTGTTTGGCTTCATTGTGTGTGTGTGCTGTAGTGAAACTAAGTTTGCTTTTACCGGTTAAAGAGTTGCTTGATTCCTCATTTTGATCTGATTGAGGATGCCAATAGCCCTTCTCTCTTTCTCTCTGTATTATTACTTTTTCTTTTTCTCTCTCTCTTATTCTCTTTCCCTCCATCCAATCTCTCACTCCCTCCCTCTGATTCTCTCTCTTACTTTCTTTCTTTTCTTACTCTTTCTCTTATTTTCTTTCCCTCCGTCCAATCTCTCTCTTTCCGTTCTTCCAATCTCTCTCTCTCCTCCTTCATCCAATCTTTCTCTCTTTTTCTCTCTCTCTCTGTCTGTGTCTTTTTCTCTCTCTTATTCTGTTTCTCTCTCTTTGTTGTAATTTGTATGTACATGTCTGCGTCTACCTGCATTAGTATTACAGATAAAGATAACATTTATTGCTGTAGGGTTATAAATACAGGCGGCACGGTGGCACAGTGGGTAGCGCTGTCGCCTCACAGCAAGAAGGGCCTGGGTTCGATTCCCGGCCGGGTGACCAGGGTCGTTTCTGTGTGGAGTTCTGCATGTTCTCCCCGTGTCTGCGTGGGTTTCCTCCGGGTACTCCGGTTTCCTCCCACAGTCCAAAAACATGCAGTCAGGCCAATTGGACGTGCTAAATTGTGAGTGAGTGTGTGTGAATGTGTATGTCTGTCTGTCTGCCCTGCGATGGACTGGCGACCTGTCCAGGGTGTATCCTGCCTTCCGCCCAATGACAGCTGGGATAGGCTCCAGCACCCCACCGCGACCCAGAAGGATAAGCGGTTTAGATGATGGGTGGATGGATGGATGGTTATAAATACAGTAAAATTAATAAATATTACAGCAGCTTAGCGTCATCTAAACTTTCTGCTCTTCCAGAGTGCAGTACATACCTCATCAAATATCAGTTACTGTGAGTCAAATCTGAGCATCTGTCCCATGCTCATAATTCTTGTCAAAGTGATAAGAAGACGTGACAGTTTTGCCTGAGAACATTTTGCTAGTCTTCACTTGAGCATGTGTTGTTTTCACCACAGGTATGGTTTTGAAAACTGTTATGTTAAGGTTAGGGTTAGATTTGTAGTACTACTTGGCTACAGTAACACAAAAATCAATATATAGTACACTCAGATCTTTTATGAACGTAACTAAACATGCTAACTTGTTCTCTCTCTCTCTCTCTCTCTCTCTCTCTGTCTCTCTCTCTCTCTGTCTCTATCTCTCTCTCTTTGTAGTTACGGTGTGCTGCTGTGGGAGTTATTAACAGGTGAGGCTCCTTACAGAGGTATAGATGGTCTGGCTGTAGCGTATGGAGTGGCCGTCAATAAGCTGACCTTACCCATCCCCTCCACATGCCCTGAGCCATTCGCCCAACTCATGTCAGGTGAGCTCTTTCATTTTTCTCTTGAAATCCATTCATCTATTGGTCCATCCATCCATCAGTCTGTCCATATATCTGTCCATTTAGCCATCAGTCCATCCATCCATCTACCTGTCCCTCCGTCAGTCTGCCCGTTTATTTTTTCTTCTGTCCACCAGTCCGTCCGTCCGTCCACCCACCCATCCATTTATCCATCACTCAGTCTGTATGTGCTCACATAACTGTATGTTTTCTCTCTATATGTGTGTAAATGTATCAGAGTGCTGGGAGCAGGACCCCCACCGCAGGCCGAGTTTCGCCTCTATCCTGGCTCAGCTGTGCGCTCTGGAGCAGCAGGTGATGGAGGAGATGCCTCAGGACTCCTTCCACTCACTGCAGGAGGACTGGAAACTGGAGATCCAGGACATGTTCGACGAGCTCCGCGCCAAGGAGAAGGTGAGTTTGCATGTATATTAGTGGACAGAATACTTGGATTGTGATTATATTATTTCATGTTGTGATTGAGACACTTTACAGTTCATTAAAAAGTTATTGCTGTAACATGGTTAAAGACTGTCCTGCATTATTTTGACCGAAATGTAAATAACTTGATTCATCAAAACACCCAAAGAAACACTCATCTGGAACTGTGCTTGGTCAGGACACTAACAGCAAGCAGTTAAACACTGTGATCGGTCAGAGGGCTCATTTGCATATTGCAGCCTTATGTGATATAATCCCTGGAAAAGCCAGTATCATGATAGCGATTAACAAATTATGTAGGGGACATTCAGGTGACAGCTTTTTAGGCATGTTTTTCTTATTGTTGTCTATGGAGCAAACATAGTGTTTTTAAGCCACGTTTAAGATTGAAAAGTTAAGTGCTGGAGTGGCAGTGCAACAGCTGACCAATCAATATTGAGCATGTCTTTGGTCATCCACCATGAAGGAAAAGCTAGTTTCTATATAGTTTAGTTCACTCATCGGTCAGCCGTTCCTCAGACTGCTCTACTTGATCTTGCACTAGTTCTGGTTCAGATTGAATAATGTTTGGGTCTTGTCCCGCCCCCAATGCTACTGAAGAGCCAGTCATTAGATGTCATTAGACAGCCGAACGCGCTCAGAGGAAAGCGCCGACCGCCAGATCTGTTACGTGTGCTAACAGATGCCTGCGCTAGCATTGCGCTGAGTGATGGGGGGACAGGCAGGGCCATCCTACCCACCCAGTTACCCAGTTAATGTGCATCTTTGCAGACAATTAAATCAGCTGTCGGTCTCTTCTGTTGTCTCAGATTGGTTTGTGTTTACCTACTTGTCAATCAGATGCTTTAAAAGTGGTTCTTCCGTGGCATTGCTCCAATGATTTCTCCAAAGACATCTTTATTCTATCTAATATATCTAATACACAGTTGTGTGTGTGATGTGCAGGAGCTGCGGTGTCGGGAGGAGGAGCTGAAGCGAGCGGCTCTGGAGCAGAAGTCTCACGAGGAGTTCCTGCGTCTGCGGGAGCAGCAGCTGGCGCAGTGGGAGCAGGATGTGTTCGAGAGGGAACTTTCACTGCTCATCCTCCACCTCAACCAGAACCAGGAGAAACCCAACGTCAAGAAGCGCAAAGGAACCTTCAAAAAGCACAAGCTGAAGGGCAAGAACGGAGAGAAAATCAGCATGCCACAGGGTAGGCGCTGAAGATGTGCATAAAAGATGACGAGTCATCACCATCGACTGCTGCGCCACTTAGCTCTAGTGTTAGCATTAGCTCTTTTACTCAAGCACAGGGAAATTTGCCCTCCTAGCTCTAGCATACCATTTTACCATGATACATTATTGTCAGGTGAAAAAGCTCATTTTTCTCTTTCCCACAATTAACCGTTTTTATTCATTAACTCTTTTACATAGAAGTATGAAATTAGTCAGAATGTATATCCCTAATTTCTAAAGTAAATTTAGATATCAAAAGTATATTTAAAAGCCTTTACATTAAAAAGGAATTCCACTGATCTTTCAAAATTCCTGCTTAACATGTGTTTTGATGTGAAATGGTTTATTATAGAGAAACCTACTGATTTCTTTAGAGTGGTGGTGATAGGAACCAGGGGTGGCAATGTCTACAACACGCATGTAGACATTTAATTTACTATCTAAATCATGTGTTTTCTGAGTTTTTATATGCAATGTGGATAGTGGTAAAATCATAGTAAATGTGAAAAAAATACATTTTCTTTGGGTACTACATTACTTTATATTGTCCTGCATATTACCTTTCTACCTTATATGTAACTCTCCACATGTACCTCCCCTCTTTGCTCTCGTAAAGTAATGTTTCAGGCATCAGGCAGTATATTCATAATGTAACAGCTTTCGGTGAGGCAGCTTTTAAAGTCATTACCCTTTAGATGGTCCATGTTACCCCTATTGTGAACAATAATGACTCTAAAAATATCTCTGAGATGACACATTTCACATCAAACCACTCTGAATGACTTTGCTTCACATCTTAATGATGGGGTTGTGCAGAATTTTTGAAAAATTCAGTGGAATTCTCCTTTAAATAATGAGTTTTAAACAAACTGCCACTAAAACCGACTTTAGTGGAGTGAAATATGATCTGCCATTGTAGAGCATTCACTCTGTGTCATGGGCGTCTGTGCCTGTGTGTGCATGAAAACCGTGGTAGTTACTGTCCTACATATTTATTTGCTACATTCATTATTTCTCTTTTTCAACATCACAGACATTTTACCTTTCATAAAAGTATTAAAATGATATAGAGTCAGTTTATGTGATTATATGTTTCAGTTAGGGCTGTCATGACATTTTAGGTGATGATTCATTTTCATATAGAAAATTGCGATTAACAGTTAATATGCTAAAAATGTTGGAAGTAGCTACATAGCTAACAAATAAACAAACATTACTCACCACTGCCCTTTGAATTTGTTGGCGCATCATATTTGACATTTTTACAAGTCCCCTAATGTCTCAATGAATGCAGTTACTGCTTACGTTTGTTTACCTTTATTGCACCCAATTCACATTTTGCTTGTTGCAGCATAAAATGATTGTGAAATCTAACAACTGTGGGGAAAAAATAGTTGTGATCCTCTCAAATAACTGTGATCAGACAAATATGTAATAATTGTGTAGGGCCTAGATTCATTTATTAAAATGAAAACTTTTTATACAAGCAAAAAGAGTAAAAGTAACAGCTTGTTTATTATATTGATTATAGAAATCTTATAAATAACATTAGTTAACACAGACTAAGTAAATTGTAGTGAAGTTATGTTTGTGCCTTTTTTTTCTAGATTTCATCCATAAGATCACAGTGCAGGCGTCTCCAGGGCTGGAGAAGAGACGAAACTCTCCAGATTTGGGGTCTCCTTCGATCGGACCCCGCTTCCGTGCCATCCAACGTTAGTGTGTCTATTATTACTACTACTACTGCTACTGATTTATTTCACTTGTAAATCATTACAGAACAATGCAGTAAATTGTAAATGGTTAAAGTGAACATAAAGTTTATGAAGTAATTTTACAAGTGCTCAGTATGAACCTCCTCCAGCTGTACGGACAACATCAACGCGATAGTCAGATTCATCCTATACTCGATTGAGCATGTCGGGTGTCACTGTGCTCACGGCTCTTTCAGTGCGATTTCGAAGATCATCCAGTGTTGTTGCGAGTGGCACATAAACAGAATCCTTAATGTACCCCCACAAAAAAAGTCACACGGCGTGAGGTCTGGTGATGCTGGTGACCTTTTTTCTTGGAACTGTTGGTACCAATGACGAATGCTCTGAGCTGTTGGAGCTCAGAGCAGTGACCCCCTCTTTCAGGTGGAAAGTGATTGGTTCTTAGGCGCCTCGCGGTTGTAAAAATATGGCTCTTTGAAATCGGATGATTCTTTTGAATCACGCTGTATATAAATAAAATAAACATAACATACTTAATAATACTGTGTTTGCCCAGTCGAAGCGCAGTGCTTCGCTCTCTTGTCAGGAATGATATAAAGGCGTTCTCCATTTCAGTGAACCACTCCCGAACTGATAACAATTTAGCAAACTGCTAGCACTCTGAGCTGTAACACTCCTTTTAACTGCTAAATTGCTGTAGGCTAAATAGGTGGAGGTATTTAAAGGAGTTGGGTCTCGTGACATCACAGAATTCAAAACATCACAGAATTGAAAACTGTCTGTTTTTGCATCATAGTTTGCGTTTATGGGCTGTACGAACTGGGAAGCGAATGGTACGCTTTGAACCTTTAACCATGTTAACACATCATGCTTTTAGTTTTAAAAAAGGCAAGGGAGATTCAGTTTTCCTTGATTCGTGCTCTCTAAGCAGTAAAGCCTTTCTGCAGTTTTTCTGAATCTTGAGAGTGTGCTGCGTGTCATGTCTGAGAGTACTGTGGAAGCAGCAACAGTGCTGTAATTATACTGCTCTCTACTGGAGTCAAAGAGCATAAATTGAGTATCAGCTTTTGCTTCTGGTGGTTGAAATAGGTTTTGAGTCTAATGTGAACCCTGTATTTTAACCAGTATAAGTCCCTCATGAGAGATATCAATGTTGTTTTGATATGCTAATTAAAAGTAATCATATAATTAAAGTACACAAAGTTACGTTATTTATTACATTGCTGTTCTGACTTTCTTCTGTCCACAAAACGAGACTATACACACCACAATAACTTTTCATCAAATTAAACTCAGAATAAAACATCGCCTCTTCTACTGACACACGCAAAGGTGGTATGGATGAATTTTTAGAGTCTGGCTACGAGTGAGAAATGGTTCATATAAAATTACAGCATGCTTTGGTTAACTGGGTTCCTCTCCATCTTGTTTATTCCTCCTGCAGTGAGCCCCAGTGATAGTAAGTGGAACTCCGTGTGGCCACTGGAGACTCTTCCTCTGAAGCAGCCAAATGGAGAGCGCAGACTGCCCCCCCACTGGAGCCCCCAAAGCCCTAAAAGCCCCAAGAGCCCCAAAGTCCTGCGCCTCAGTCCACAAGATTGCGGGTACACATACACACTGAGCAGTTATATGATCATGTTTATATGTCATTGCTGTCACATTAAAAGCTTCTATCAGCGTTTTTTCTTGTTAAAAGAAGGTGCCAAATGTCAGATGGACCAATAGAAATTAAAATGTTGTTGCATTGTTAGAGATGCGCAGTTGGAATCTGTTAATTTATTATTTTCATTTTGCCCAATATATGTGCTGTAATTTTGTGAGGTAAACAAGGTGAGGCAGGTAAGTGCACTTGCACTGTATATGAATGCTGCTACTACCTGTACCAGGATGCCATAGATTAATCATGCATGACTCATTGCTCTACATTGCCTGTTGCCTCTTACTAGTGCTTTATTTGATTCATGTTGTTTCAATAAGCAACAGAAGGAGTTTTTTTTCCAGTTTGACTCATTAAAGAGCAAATAATTTTATTTATGTTGTAACATTGGTTAACAGAAAATGCTGGAAATGTGCTGGAATGTTTCATGTGTTCCTTTAGCCCACACAGTGTGAGCTTTGGGTAAAAAAAAAAAAAAAGACTAATAAAAATCAGCCAAAATATGGTGAGCCAGCCAATTTGGCAGATTTTATTAGTGTATTTCAAAGATATGAGTTTTTGCTGTGATGCTGGTGATATAAATTTCTGTAGCCTGAAAATCGTCACTGTCACTAATTAGAAGCAAGTTGTTTGCGTTGTTGATAGACTGATTAAGCTTTTGTAAACCTCTCTGCTTAGTAGCTCTCTTAGGATTTCTCTGGAAAAAACATGAGATGTGCAGTTCTCATAAACACTACTAATAATTGATTATTGATTTTTGTGTTACTGATGCCTGTGTCGGTGTGTGTTTCTCAGTCTGTCTATGAGGGCGAGGCTGCTGGAGGTGGACAGTAATGAGAATGGAGACTCCAAAGATGACTTTGAGGAGTACAGACCCACTACACCAGAACCAAGCCAGAATGGTAGACTCCCTTTTTTACTGTAATATGGAAGAATATGGACAGACTGTTCTTTTTTACAAGTTTATCTACAAGATACGTGCTACTTCTTTTCAGGAAGGAAACATAATGATCGCTAAGGCAGTTAAATCAAATTTACCCTTTTCCCCACAAATCTAGTCGAATAGCCAAGACATGTTTAGTGTCTAAAGATTGTTTAGTACTTGTGTAGTCAACGGTGACAAGCTGTTATGCATAAAAATGGACAAAGTATGAATGAAATTCAGGCCTTCAGAACTTTTTTTAGCCAAGCAATATACTCTTATCCATTTTTATAGATAAAATTGTCATACCATGTCAGAAACCACATAGACAAATCTGTATAAATTCAATTTGCTTCTTTACTTTTGTACTGAAGCTACAAAGCTAACGTAGCTTACAAGTTACGGACATTTTTTTGCTGAAACTGTACGCCTAAATCATCACACTCTTGCATCAGACTGTATTGAGTTGTTCAGTAATCCTTTATGAACTTCCTTTTGTGGTATGTGAGACATACCGTTATCTACAAACATGGACAAAAGTAAAGCTAAGAACATCTTGAAGCCTTAATTGAGCCTCATAGCTCCAGTGCAAAACTAAAGAAGCTAACTTCAGACACCCAAACACGTCTTGCCTGATGGACTACATTAGGGATTGGGGAATTGGGATGGGGGAATTGTGTAAATTAGATTTTTTGTTGAGCTTTTCCTTTTAGGATAAAACCCTCGGCCTTGTTTTGTACTCTGTATTTTACACTGTGCTTTCTGTCTTTCTCTTATTCTAGGCTCTGGCTTGGTTAAGGAGCCTTCCTGGACGGCTCTTCCAGAAGAGGATTCCGGGAGTGAGGAGGGATGTTTGTCCCACCGCAGTTCCCCAAACCCTGACTGTCGCTCTAGCATTCCCGCACATGCTAAAAGCACTCACCGGGCTTTGCTCAGTGGCGCCGCCCTGCTGGCCTCCGTGGCTCTGGGACGGCATTTAGAGCCCCAGCACCCACCAACACCCCCTCCACGAACAGCCCCCAGGACTAACCACCCTGCTCTGGAGCTGGAGCGAGAGCGCCCTCCGGTGGCCGTAGAGGACTTGCCCACAGACCCAGCTGTTGTTGGGGATCTAATCACGTTTAGTACAGACTCTCTGCCTCGAGGGCTTTTTGATGCCCCATTGAAGCCCCCCGAAACCAAACCCTTACCTCTGACTCCCCCTCCACCAAACCCCAGAGACAGGTCAGGTCGCCGGACCCCCCAGCACAGCTCCGCCGAGTGGATCGCTCAGGCTAATGGAGAGCCAGCAAATGAGGGTGTGAGTCAAACTGGAGATAGAAGGAGGAGATCCAGTCAAGGACTTTCCTCACAACTAGGTAAAGCAGGCTATGTTTTGAAGGAGGTGATGTTGCTTGATTTAAGCCATAGTTCTACTAAATATCCCAAGATTATTCTCTCTTCATGCCTAATGCAGCTGAACAATCAAGTTTCAGCCGTCTGAAGTGTGCTTCTTTAGTTTTGCACTGGAGCTATTAGGCTATTGTAGCTAACAAGTAGTGGAAGCTTGTACCCCACCAGTTTGTGACAATGAGATGTAAATTATTCAGGGTGGTTTCATGTGGACTGGTTAACGTTGGTGAAGCTCAAATATAGCCACTGTTATCTAAAACGACTAGTGAACCGACATGTTTTTATATGTAATGTTGATAATGGTAAAATAATAATAGCAAATCTGAAAAAAAACCTTCTGGGGACTATTTTGAATTACAATGCCCTGCATGTACCTCTGTGCTGGGAATGGTTTTAGGCCAAAACATGATCTTAGTACTATCGTGAAACAAAGTCTCAAGCACAGTATTTGTAATTTGGGAGCTTTTCGAGGTATTAAACTTGGAAGTCTGGTTCCTGTCACCACCACTGTGAGCAATACTGACTCTAAACAGAGCCTAGCACACCAGACCACTCTTTATTACTTTGTTCACATCATAATTACGCAGAACTTTTGAAACATCTGAGAAATTCCTTTTTAAGTAATCTCTAATAGATTTATTTATGTGGTTTCTGACACGGTATAATGGACAAAAAGTATGTGGCGTAGCTAACAGGAAGAGCAGCCACCTTGAAGCCTGTATTTAGTCGGTATTTTTGTCCATGTTTATAGATATAGGAAGTCTATTTGGGATCACAGGTGTGTGAGTGTTTGAGGTATGCAGTTTGCATTAATTGTTCGGCTACAAGCTTGACCTTCAGCTACAAAATAAAAACAAAGGAGCAGACTTCAGAAACCAATGATGTCTAGGTTGATCGACCTGCTTTCAGTGTGAAAACTATCTTTCAAAGTGTCATATAAGTAAATCCATTTTCTCTTTCTCTTTTTTTCCCTTCCTTTCACTCAGTGTTGGACCTTCCTTTGTGCCAAGACACTATGGTGGAAGCAGACGACAAATCCCCCACCCCGTTCGCTCTTTACCCGGACCCTCGTCTCTGGAGCCCCAAAACTCGCCGCCTGGAGGTCAACATCATCCCACGACCCCGGCCGTCCCCCATCCGGCCCCGGATCGATCCCTGGAGCTTCGTTTCTGCCGGTGTGACAGAAAAAAGCAACTCGCGGAACAACCTCTCGGCTAGCAGCCCCACGAGTCCACGTCTGGGGTACCAGCCTTCGCCTACCAACCCCTTCACGAACTGCGATCCTTTTCCATCCCCAGATTGTGACCCTTTCAGCCTCAGGGCTGACCCCTCTGTTAACTCTGACCTTCCCTCACCCTTCGATCCCTTCTCTGCACCTTTTCCCACTTCACGCTCCGCACCGTGCTCCACTAACGGCAGCCCCAACCTTTCTCTCAGGGTCGCTCCACTGAACCCAGCTGACTCCCCACTCATTGACCTGGGCTGGGCGGGGGTCGCCAAGCCCCAAGGTGTTGCCAAAGAAAAAGTTTGCCCCAGGAGGGCTCTGGGTCTAAGTCCCTTCAGGTCGCCGGCACAACTCAGAGACGACAGATTCTGAACTTCAGAAGTGGAAGCCACACTTATCTGTCAAATACACTTCGAATCAAGACAGCGTGGCACCCAAGCAGCAGCTGCCCTCAGTATTTGGTGCTCTGGAGATCTTTGAGTTCCTTTGGAAAGAGGATAAATGCACAACAGCTTTGGTTGACTTTGAAAACGTAATGCCCCAAGCAGTGGATGTTTCTGTTCTTACATTGTTGCCCTTAAAACAATAGAACCTAATGATATTTGCAGATCTTTATGATGCAGATTATGCATTCAGACAGGATTATTCCACAACCGAATCAACCTTACTCGCATAGTGACACTGTAAAACTGGGGAGCTTGCCCTTCTTAAATCTTTATTGCCTGTGAATCCCAGAAACAGAGAAGCTGAAATATGCATTCCTTTCAGATGCCCTTTTCCATTGGTTACCTTCAGCAAGCAAAAATGCTAACTATGAGCGAGAGCAGGAAAGGAAAGCCAGAGAGAAAGCTTTGTTGCTAACTGGCATTTCTAGGTTTTAGTCATCATTAGCTGTGTTTCCATTTTTTGGTTGAACTGTTCTTTTAAAACAGTGGTGCAAAGTCCCTAATATGAGTTTATTTGGTTTTCTTTACTTCATATTAAGCAGATTGTTGTTCGCCTGCGTCTCTGCCTCAAAATCTCATTGTCTAAACGGTTGTCTTTGCTGCGCTGGACCTTTGAAATCCATAGCAGCTTGTTTCAGCCCAGTCCGCTTCTTGACTTACGTATGCTATTTTGACAAGACTTGAAAAACACATTGCCTTTCATAGTTTCTCTTTCGTACAGGGAAAGGTAACATTCCAAGTACAAGGCTAAAGCATTGTTCTGCGCACATAAGAACATGCTGCAGGGGAGAACAAATCAGACTCACTGAATATTCTGCACATGTGCCAAAGAATGGAAAACTCAGGCCAACAGCGCATTGCTGCGTTGTAGCATAAATTGCAGGCCCTCCACATTTACCGGTAACCAAATCTAAATTAGCACATCAACAAGGTAACAGTTAGCCAGAGAATGGTTTCAAATTCTCTTAAAACACGTCAGCAGGCGTCATTTCTACTGGGCAAAAAGTAACTAAAATTGACATCCAGCCTCTGCCCAAAATGTGCTTCTTCTTAGCAACTGTTGCTAGGTCAGACAAGCTTTATAGAATGTTGATCAAATGCCATTCAACCTAATATATCTAAATTTGGAGTGGCAGTGTTATTAGTTTTAAATAATGCTTATTTCGTATGCATGTGGACGGTCAAATGTTAGAATAGATTGAGTGTACTTTTTCCTGTAGTCTAGCCAAGCCGTGCCATTGTTTGCACAATGGCAAATTTGTAGTTGTTGTTTTAAAGTTTCGATTTGCTACAACAATGTAATCCAAACCCGAAATGCTTGTCCGAACCTGATGGGACTCGACTGCTCGCGTTGGGTTTAGATGGGTTCAGCCGTTATTTTACATATGCGCTTTATGTCCAAAAGTATCTAGAAGCCCATTCTAATTGATAAATTCGGCAAATTAAGGTCACCCATTGCTAACACTGGTGTTCAGTTGCACATACAGCTTGTATGATAGAAAAAGCACTGACCGATGGAATAGGATGCTGGAGCTGGCGCACCATGCCCAGTGCCAAGCATGGGCTAGAGGGGTATAAAGCCCCTCTGGCGCAGTTTAAGTCCGTTCTCTGGAGTGATGGAGCTCCATCCAATACCTTTGGGAGGAGTTGGAGCGATTCGGAACTCATCATCCAACAAAAATATTAATCCAATCGTCCCCATGGGCTGGTTAGGGTCAGTTTCTTGTGTTAGTTTGGGAGTTTAAATTAAAGCTTAGGATACACGTAAAGCTAAATTAAATTAAAGCTTAAAGCCCAACTAAAGCTCCAGCTCAGTAGCATAGCATTTTAAATTGGACACTCAACTATATCTAAACTCTAAACTAAGATCTCTGCAGTTTCTCAGTCAGTTGAATATTTTTGTCACCGTTCTATGAAGTTTGTCCAACCTGATAACGTTTGCCATGACAGAATGCATTTGTGTGCAGAGCCTGAATAGATAAGTAGTGGAAAACGCCCCCATTATTATATTTTAGTGGTTTATTTGTTTATCCTCTTTTAAAGAAGGAAGGAGTCACATCGGAGACGTTTTTCTCTCTGATTTGACCAGAAACCTGTGGCTAATTGATTTCAGCCAGAGTGACATGAGCTCCAACACAAGCAGACACCACCGGGTTTTTCCCTGGGACTAATTAACTTTAATTAACTCGATGTCTAACAGCAAAGAAATCAAAGAAAAGGCAAAACATGTGTAGCTTGATCACCTTGGCCAGACTGGCTTCTTCTAATTTAAGCCACAAAGTATGGTGCCCCAAATCTTCTTTAAACTACTGACTGGAGGTCTTGATGCGTAGGACGTCTCCTCTACCTCCCTCTTATGTGATCATAGCGATAATGTGCATGTACTGTACTGAAAAAGATTCTTATCTTTTATCTATGTCGTTTTTTTTCATCCGTGAAATTCCTTCTTGAGCTCAGCCTTACAGGGGAGAGGGGTTGATATAACAGGATTTAGTGTTTTTCCCCCCCTTTTCGAAACATTGTACAGCAAACTTGCTGTACAGCTCATAATAGAGAAGTGCAGACAGTTTTTCCCATTCGTGGGCATGCATTTGAAGTGATAAGTTCAGATTTTGTTAGCATTATTATAAGAATTTCTTTTGCTGGAGTGACATCTTACATTCCACTTCAGCCTCATTCCCCCGAAGTGACCTCTGGGTTGTCTGCCATGATAACATATAATCGCCGCTCGGTTCCCTCTTCAAACAAGGAGAGTAATTTCAGCTTCTTCGGCCGAGGCTGGGGAGAATTCGGCCTGTAACATCAAAGCATCCCTGGAGGCTTTTTCACTGCTGTGTTATTGCCTCTGTTCCCAAAGTGCACAGAAAGCGAGAATCTCTCACTGTGCAGAAATTCTGTGAGCACAGGGTTAGAGCAGCAGCCCTGCTGTAAGCATTAACTTAGTGTGAGAGGTGAATGCAGTCGAAGTCTGTAGAGAGTCTGTGTACAGAGGAAATGTGACATTAGCGGGGCGCCGTTCAGACATTGATCCATGTTCTCTCTGCAAGTTTGGACAAACTTTACTGAAGTTTGAGAAAAGTCTCATTCAACCTAATGAGAAACTTAAGCGCACAACTTATTTTTTGCCATAATATTTACATTTAGATTGTATTATTAAGGTCAGTTGATGTGTAAGCTTGTAAAAGCTCAAAATTTTAGGATAGATTGAGCATAGTCATTTTCTTCATGTAATCACGTTTTTAAACATGTGGCTGCTAAGTTGGACCTCAACTTTTTATAGTATACATCTTACTTCAATACAATATGTTAAAGAAACCTAATAAAAGGGTCCTGGTTGAGGTCTTGGGGTGACCAAAGATGACAACGAGAAGCTAATTTTTCAGTAGCCCTCAGTTAGGTTAGCATCAGTGAGTTAAAGAGCTAGCTAAGCACACTTTGTAATGCCCCCACTTTTTTGAGAAGTCAGTGCGCTTTAGTTTAGTTGCACTGTTTTTCTTCTTTCTTGCTAGTTGTGTAGCCCTTAGCTAGCTAACTAGCAAGTTAGCAGAGCACAGTAACAAACATTAGGAATAGATGAAGTAGTTTACTACATGAAGCGCAGTTTGAAAGTGCCAAGTAGGCAGAAGTCTGGCTTCTAAATCTGGTATCAAAGATTCGAAAACAGCTCTACATTTGCCTAACTTGGCAAAGTTGTATGCTACAGTTTCTGATTAGGTTTCATTTTTGCCAACACAAAGTTGTCCAGCTTTGCAACAGTAACTACAAAACAATGCATTCAAGGGTGGAGCATGGATAGAGCCATTGGCAGAAAAAGCTCGTTCCCTTCAGAATAGTTGAAGTTGAGCTTGGCATTATGACCATATTTACTGTTATCATGATGAGTGACCCCACAATATGTCACCGTCTGCCTTCCTGAGCATACCGTGGATATCGTCAGCATTTGAAATTCACTTTCCAACTGCCTGCTTGATTAAAAAGAGAGCTTAGCCCTGTTTGATGTAGTGCAGCACAGTGTGTGAAGTGTTGAATACCTTTGAGCAGTTGGATTCATAGTTTTTGATAGTATTTTTAAAACGTGGCACTAACTCGTCTGTTCCAACTTAACAGATGTCAGAAAAATTAAATAGCGTGACGTGTATCCTAAAAAATTTCCTAATCCTATTATGATATTACATTTTGCCATATTGACATATTTGCCATATATTCTATGTTGAAGGAATCTTCTCTCAAGGAGAAGCCTGCTAATCTTAGCCTCATACATAATAATCATGAGCAACAGGCTTCAGTGGGAATGCTGCCTACTTTAGGAATCTTGATGTACAGTACAGATTACCCCTGACCTTCTTCTTCAGTTGTTGACTCTCAGATTAATCTGTCTGCTTGCTGCTGAACAACCAACACTCACAAAAGCTGCTGCTATCTCTCCAGATAGACATTGCGCATCCAAATTTCCTCCTCAAAGTTAGCCTTAATCCTATCTCTGAAACAACCATGGTTTTACACTGCTTAGCGATAGCATCTATGAGGGTTGACTCCCTCATGGTGAGTGTTAGCACTGTGGCTGGCCTGTTCTTTTTTTGATGCCAAAGATGAATGCCTGTGAGATTTGTAGTTTGGTTTCTTGTCTTCAGTCGTTCTGAGATTGACGATTATTTTCACAGGGTGGTGATTTAGCGAAACTAAAGAAAACAGTATTTTAGAGTTCAAAGTGGTCTTGTGCGAGACCGACAGTGTCAATTTGTGAGAAAGCCATGTCAAGAGGCTGTATAATTGTGGCTAGACCTCCCGACAATGTGCAGTTTTGTCAGTAGCGTCCAAATACGTTTCAGTCTAGCATTTTCCAGTTTAGCATTTCTCACAGTAAATTTGCTGCCACATTTTCAGAACTGCAGAGGCAGAAGAATGTTTCCCAGGCCAGCGGTTCAGAAATCCATTAACTCATCTCAGTTCAAATCAAGCTCAGATTGAACCCTACCTCAACCCCTCAGACCATTCGCCACAGGCTACGTTTTCATGCTAATGTTACACATACCGTTGTTTTTTCATGCAAACACCTAGCTGACATCAGTGCTGTCAAAAACTTTGGAAAAAAATGGATGATTCCTGGTGTATTGTCAGTTTTTAGTACACACTAACTGGCAGATAAACCAGGATGATTTGTGAGTAGGCTTTGTGAGTCGATTAGCCATCCTGCTCTCTCAGGCATTGCGCTGTTCTGTCATTGCTAATCACTGTCTAGCGCTGGAGACAGAAACGGGCCAACACAGAAACAGAAAATCCAGCTCAGCTATTGCTGAGAAACTTCTAATGGTTTAATGATCCATGTAAATACATTGAAGTTCAAAATTGAGGCCTGATATTCTGCGAATAGAGAACCTTAAAAGAATGGTTTAGCTAGAAAAGCTAACATGGCTAAGGTGAATGGTAGCCAGCAGGGCGTGAAATTGTTCACTGAGCTGAAAGAAAATAGTTTTATGCTTATTTTTTTAAAGAACCATTCCCCCCTCCTTTAAAAGAGTGGACTTGTTGTGAATCAGGAACAGTTTAAAAGTTATAGATAACTGATGATGATGCTATCTCCATCATAATGCCATGTCTGCGAACCTCCAGTGAAGCTAAAACTGCTCTCTGTGCATCAACATTAGCATAAGTTGCCATTTAGGTCTGGCATCTGAAACATTAGCATTATCTCTCCTGCGTTTTTGCTGGCAATTTACAAGGTCACCATCTGCTGGCCTCATTTCGGAGATAACAATTAGTTCTTAAATCAAATAAATTGAATGTGGGGGTGTGTTTCCGAGGCAACAACTCCCGCATGCTTGTGATGGACCCCCGGGTCAGACTGAACAGGTGTGCGCACACCTGACGCCCAGTAGACATTTATCTCAGCCATCATATCCAGTCTTATTTATTGGCACCGTCTTGTCCTCTGCTGTTAAGTGGTTGTTTCTTAGAGCTTTTTATGCATGAATGTGTGGCAAACAATCCTTTACTTGTCAGCAGGTCGTGGTAGTTCCAGTCAGTAGCCAATAGTTACGCAAAGATCCTCAGAAGACACTGTTGTCATTCCATGTGCCAAAGAAAGACTTTTTGATCTTCAAGTTGTAAACTGCTTCTAAGCCATGTTGCATGGGGGGGGGGGCGTTGTGAGTGAGAATATCTGGCATTTCTTCATTTAGTCCAGGCTGTATTGTGGAATTAGAATTAGCAGCGCTAGGCTGACCTCCTTGCAGATGCTTTGCCTTAAAGGGGCATTCTCACATAAAACTAGCTTTTGGTATATCATGTTATGCAGTATTCTACAGTGCAGCGTTGCATCCCTCAGCATCACAGGTTACATTCACAACAGTGGATTGACAGATTCCACTATTATATATATATATTACAATATTCAGTGTGCAGTACACACATACGTCAAATAATAATTGGGAATCGCCCCCATGGTGATAAAGAAATCTACATTATGTCGCTGTTCAGAAAGAAAACAAGTATCTCCAAAATAAATTCACAGGAAAAGGCGAAACATTTTTAACTCATAATGTAAGTTAATGTAGAAAAAATCTGTTTGAAGTAATTTTGTGTCATTTCTGTGGGTCCATTCATCATTACATTTTTACATAACGTAAAGGACAGCTGCAGTGCTCAAATGAAACAAGGAGATACGTGTTTTTTTTTCCGACAGCAACGATATATAGCACTGATGTGGAGGCTAATAAACGTAGATGTGAAATGTGGCTTTGTAGCAATAGCATTAGCTACCCTATATGTTTGTCAGCTAGTGGTAAAAACAATCAATCAGCCTGCCTTCATGTGTCCGGCCTAGAGTTTCAAGTGTTATGCCTACCTTCAAGATACATAATCAGAAAGAGTCTTTACATGGAAAAGTATCACTAATGACTATTGTGGCACCGCTGTAGGAGTGCCCCTTTAATGCTGTTGCTGTTTTGTTTAGTGCCAACCACAATCAACTCCAGCACTTTGTGTCTGAAAACATAGAGCTTGTGGCCTGTAGGATCATAGTACTGTGCTAAACTCCCCTGTGACAGAGATTTTTTTTAAAAGAGAGATTTAAATATATTTATTAAGGCCTTTTAGACACTGGATTAAAGATATTTGAAAGGGCCGGAGACAGATTCCTCATCAGGATGCTTTGTATATTGTATTTTGTATTTTACTTCACTGGAGTATGTGATGAAGTATGAGTGCTGCAAAGGGACAAATCAAACTGTGTCTATGTGTAATCAGTAACAGACCAATTGCTCAGATATTGCCTGAGTATATGTGCCTTGATTCACAAAGGTTATGATTTCCTCCTTTTTTTTTCTTTTCTTTTTTTCCTCCGTTCCTTTTTCTGGGATGAGACTCAGAAGGTGCAAAACACTTCAGATGGCCCTCTCAGACACCTTCACGGACACATTAAACCCTGCAGATGTTTTGAAGAGCTAGATCTTGGACTTTTCTGAATATTCTCTGTGACCAAGGCGTCAGCCGTCTGCTCCTTTTTTCTCAAGAACACCCTGTTTTGCTCCTTTTGTTCATTCTTTTTAATTTTAGGCTTTATTGTGATATTATATTCCGCAAAAAGTTGTGTGTTGACTTCCCTTACGTTTATGGATAAGTTTGATATATTATTTTTTTCCCCTCCCACTGGGCTTTGTGTTTTTGCCTTCGTTTTGTGTTTTGTGATTTGACATACTGGGCTGGGCCTAATCATTCTATGACTTTGTGTTTCAAAGAGTGTGTGTGTATGTGTGTGTGTGTGAGAGAGAGAGAGAGAGAGAGCGAGTGAAGTGAGAGAACAAGTATATGTTTTATGTATGTATAAATTGTTTTGTTTTGTTGCCTGTTGTATTGAGTTTTAACCTGTGGAACATTAAGAAAATGGAAAGAGAAGAAACGAGACCAAATAAAATTTAACATGACCTTCAGAATTCTCTGCTGGAGAATCCATTTATAAGCTGAATATTTATTTTAGGCTTTACAGGGCGGCTCACAGCAGTAAACACACACCATGTTTTAGCGTGTTTTTCCACTGATGTTTTTTTTATTTGTCACCCTTCAGTCATCAAAACCTCCATACTACAAGATTTTCCCAGAAGAAAACGCTTTTTCAGGCTCACGAATCTGCGGCCTGGTCAACAGCTCTGTCACTCAGAATCTGATATCTCTGATCATTTCTTGTGAACAAACCAACCGTGGCTGGTGACAGCAAGGCATAGATTTACTGCAGTAGCTCTGTGTGAATTGAGCAGTGTAAACAAAAGAAATGAAAAGGACAATGAATATATATATATATATATATATATATATATATATATTTACATTGTGTGTATTTATAAATGCATTCATTCTACTAGGATCTTCAATCAGCTTGGCTCTCATTGCTTAGCGTTTTTTTTTTACCCATGACGTCAACACTGTATTTAATATGAACATGTTTAATATTTACAATTTTAAAACATGGTGGGCTCTGAGTAGATCGGAAGGGTAAAGATTATCCCTCTGATTCACACCACAGGATAATTTGGGAAGATGATTAAAATTTCCTGAAATCGAGACACCGTTTGTGATGGTCGAGTGGGACGAATTGGCCCGATATCCTGTAATGGTTAACTAATGGTGGAGAAGCCTGTTTCAGTGGCACTGTTTTAAGCGTATTGTCCTACGGGTGGAAAGTTTGGGCAGTGTCAGGATTTCCTCACTCTCACTCCCACATTTCCCTTTTAAGTTGTGGGTTTTATGGGTTTTGGCTAACTGGTGTGTGTGTGTGTGTGTGTGTTGAAACAGTGTTTGGACTTTGCTAGTTCTCTAGCTGAGCTAACAGAGGCATTGTGAGCTTTCGACATCAACAGTGAAGCAAAGTAATGGAAACTGCCTTCATCGATTCGTGAATGATTTGTATTTCATTGAACTGTTTTTTTAAATTAATTGATTTAAACCTGAATTTATTTAAAACTTTTCTGTTGCATGTTTATAACATCCGTGTTCTAAGCTGAATAACTCCACCAACATTCGAATAATAATCTCAAATGTTATTGGCCTGGTGGCATGTTAGCATGTTAGCTTTCTACTGATCTGGTCAGCCTGATCTGGTCAGAGGGCAGAATATTATGGAAGAATATTACTACATATATATATATATAGATACATGCGATTCATAATTATGAGAAGCTTTCTCATTATTGTGACTTACTAAATGCCTATAGATTTTCTTCCAGTCACCAAAACGGGCTTCGATAGAATACAGGACTACATACCATCTACATACCATGTTTTTGTTTAGATTTCACAGCATAAACTCCGTTTATATGTGTAGTTAACAGTCATGTATTGTGTTAATAGAGACTTGGTGTAAACGAATCAGTCGCATTGGCCGTTTGATTCATTGAAACGCTCAGTTCGAAAGAACCGGTTCCGTAGAACGAATCAGTCCTCCACTCGCTACGCGGAGTTCTGCGCATGCGCCGGACTGCTCCGACACTAATTACAGACAATTGGCCTTCAGCAAACTGAGGTGGGTGAGTTTTATGATTTAAAACGTTATGTTTTTATGAGAAAATGCTCGTGTGTGTGTGAAACTCCTACAGTGTTGACTTTGTGAGCGCCGTTTGTTTGCTTTAGTGCAGTCAGGACACCGCTAATCTGAGGCTGTTGGCTAACTAAGCAAACTCAATTGCCGCTCAGGTGCCCAGCTGAGCTGGCTCGACGTTTCATCGATAGAAAAATGAAAAGCTAAAACATGTACAGAGCAGTAAGTGTAAAATAGGTTAACTTTCGGGCGCTCGTAGGCAGCACAGATAAACAGCTCGGGTTAAAACGATTCCCAGCAGTGTTTAGACACAGCCGGCCCAGCTGCGTCGACTTATTTACGAGCAGCTGTGCTTTGTGACCGTTAGCGGGTTTGTCAGTCATGTTTCTGTTCACTGGCTTCATAAAAACGCTGAAAAGTACCTCCCGAGGACGTGACCGCACTCACATGCCCTGTGGCCTTTTACTGAAGAGGTCAATGATGTGCACTGCTGCCCCCTAGTGGTCATTAAAAATGTTAGTCACTCTGTATCTCCTTCACTGTGAGGTAAACACTGCAATCAGGTAAGGAAAGTATCAGTCACTCCGGAGAAATGGTCTCAGTAGCGATCTAGCTCATGGTTCAGTGCAGTGTTGAAGGTAAGTGTTTCTCAAATTTAGAGAATAAATTATTTCTAATAATTATTGACAAATTTATATGGCTTTTTAAGGGGAAAAATGCTTTACGAAAAGCGTGATGCTCTCCAAAATGATGTGTATATATTTTTTACATCTCTATTGGTGGAAGTGCATCATATTTTAGCAATCTACCGTTTGCCTGATTTGCTGTAAAATTATTAAAGTAATCAGCAATTGTCAATAATGTCAACAATCAAAAGCAGTAGATTTGTCATTTTTACATCTGGCCCAGTGCACTTCCTGCTTGACCCCAAACTTCGTCCATTAGGACCACTATGAAACATGAAACATAAAACATGAAGCACAGGACCCATTTTACTTCGTTTCATTTTTCCAACATGTTAAATTCAGCAAATGATTAAATGTGCAGAAGTGTGCTGTCTGTGGAGGATGTGTTCACTTCTTTTGATTCAGTAAATCAACATGATGTAATTTGACCAGGAGTGCACAAACGTTTGCACATGATAAATAAGATAATAGTGCATGGACACTTGCTTTGCCCATGCTGAAGCTGAATTAGTTTTGTTTCAGTCGCCACTTGTTTCAGCATCGTAGGACAGTTTCATTAATCCTTTAGTTAAAGTTCACTCGTTTTTGAGGGCCGTCACATCCGCGCTTGTTTGTTAAACCATACGTTACGTAGAACACAGCCACCTTCATCATCCAGGCATTATGGCATTATAAAAATAATAATAACCGTATCTAACATAAATGTCTTGAAATGTAAAATAATTATAGTGATTTGAGAAAACTTGGACTGTAAAAGCCGTGGGAGTGGCAGTGTTTCCTCCAGGGTTTACTCCATTGAAGAATGCAGTTCCTTTGTCACATGTAGTTGCCATATGGCAAGTTATGGTTTAGCATTATACATTTATTTTATGAAAAAGGTAGGAAAAAGTAGCTTTCCACAGATTTTTATTTTTTTTTATCAATGTTTTATATATATATATATATATATAGTTTGGCACATTTTCAGAGGGCTTCAGCAGCCAGTCTTCTGAGTGAATGAGTGAATGAAAAGTACATTTACACGAGAAGAAAAAAAACATTTTCTTATTTGTTTCATTCTAAAAGAAAAAAAGATAAGAACCTTTCATTTAGTATGCAAACATATTCATAGGGAATTTTTTAGTAACAGTATATCTTTAAAAAAAGAAAAAAAAAGTTTCACACCCCCCCCAAAAGGTTCAACAGACGTCTCAAAAAGAATGAAGAATTAATTTAAAGTGCAATAATAAAATAAAAGTAAAAAAAAACACTGAATAAAAACTTAAATACCCTTTAGGAGTGCATGAAATTCTTTAGATAGCCACACAACCTGGTATGAAGGCAGGGTAGGGGAGGGGTCTTCGTAGTTACCATGAAGTAGAAGACTAGTCCTGAAATACTTTATATACATAATGGGTACCAAGTTTTGCAATTTTTAGTTGCAGCTGTTTATTCATTTTGCTGTGAAGCTGTTTTTCTTTTCTTTATGGTTATGTGGCTTAATGTGAAGGTGGGGTCTTGGGTCTTTGGAGTTACCATGAAGTAGAAAACTAGTCCTGAAATACTTGAAGGATCACAGCCAAACTTAAGTTCTGAAGGTTGTTGTTAAGTGGTCAGTGTGAGGCTACTGGGAATTATAATTTGTGTTTGATGTGATTAGTACTTAGATAGCTCGTAATAGTTGTTGTAGTAATAACAACATCTATGTTAGATGTTGTTAGTAATAGTAACAAGTAATGAAATTATTGTAGTGTTGGATAAGTAGTGAAACTATACTAAAGTTAGCACTGAATTGATGTTAGCTAGTTATGTCACAACCCACCTAATCCAAAACAAGTGTTCTCGTTCATGCTAACATGGCCGGATGTGAGGGCGGGGTCTTTGGAGTTACCACGAAGTAGAAGACTAGTCCTGAAATACTTGATGGATCGCAGTATGAATTGATCATGAATTTGGGGCTGCCCAAATTCCTTCTTTGGGGCTGGCCTCTCAGTTCTTCTCACTGACTCTGTCTATGCTGAGTCAGTTTAGAAGGTTACTAATGTGACAGTCTACTAACTAATCAAGTAGGTTAGTTATGTCACAACCTGCCTAATTGAACACCCCCCCCGATTAGCTAGTAGCCTTCAGGAACTACTGCAGAGCCATTACAATACACTAATCAAGGGGGGGTTTCAATTAGGAGGGTTGTGACATAACTAACCTACTTGATTAGTTAGTAGACTGTCACATTAGTAACCTTCTAAACTGACTCAGCATAGACAGAGTCAGTGAGAAGAACTGAGAGGCCAGCCCCAAAGAGGGAATTGGTAACTCCAAAGACGCTGCCCTCACATCTGGCCATAATACTTCTTAAAAAGTCACAGCAAGCACAACATTAGATTGTTAAAGTTGCTAAAGAGCAAAAGACCATAAACACTAACAACATGGTTGGTGTTGTTATGAAGTAGAACACTAGTCCTGAAATACTTGTTGGATCATTTCACTGAATCTATACTGTTGTAGTAGCAACTAGTGATAGCACTATCTAACACTAGTTCTTGTTATAAAACTAATAATTATTATATTAATAATTTATGGTCATAAACACTAACTAGAACCTATTTAAATTAAATAGGTTCTATTAAATAGGTTCTAGTTAGTGTTTATGACCATAAATTATTAATATAATAATTATTAGTTTTATAACAAGAACTAGTGTTAGATAGTGCTATCACTAGTTGCTACTACAACAGTATAGATTCAGTGAAATGAACCAATAGGCCAGTCCTCAAACCATGATCAATTTGTGCTGTGATCCAACAAGTATTCTTCTACTTCATAGCAATGCCACAGTCCTTTATTTATATATTTTAGGACTAGTCTTCTACTTCATGGTAACTCCAAAGACCCCGCCCTCACATCAGGCCATGTTAGCATGATTGTATTGGTTTATCATGTGTTATAGTTGCAGTTAAAAACACTTCTCACACATATATGCAGCTATATATGGAGCTTTCATATCTTGCATAGTTCAGAGTTTAAGGCAGCATAAGGTGAAGAGAACCATGGCTTATTCTCCAGATCTCACACCTACCTGCTCAGGATTACAGGCTCTATGAAGGACGTTCCTCAACAACTCGTGAAGTTGGAAAATTGTTACAGCATCAAATTGAAACTGGGAAACCAGATAGAAACACCGATGTTTCCTGTTGCTTTAAAAATTGTTGTGGTTTCTGTACTGCACATCTCTCTACATCCTTTTGATGCTTGACTCCCAAGCAGTAGGAGAGACCACACCACAGCTTAGCTCAAGAGTATCATTTCAGGTAGCAGGACCACATATTGCCCCATACTTCTACTCTATGGTGACCAACCACAGAGCCGTTATAAACAGGGAGACTGGTCACTGAGAAACTCTGCCCTTCAGTAAAAAGAGCCAGTCAGCTCCCTGGTTATGCCAAGAGCATAGAAGGGTTGACAGTATTCATAGTATTTATCATGTTTTTTGTGCATTACAGAGCCAAACGTTACAAACTAACTAGAGGGTTTTTGTCACCTTGTTGCAAAGGGCCGCAGAGTGAACAGACTTTACTTTGAGGACTTTGTAAACCTCCATACAAGCTCCAACAGCAGCAACAGTTTCTAGAGAGATTTTATTTTCAGTTGTAGATAGGCTATAAAACAGTTTACGTAAGCGTCGTTATAAGTGCCACCGACACTTCATTTGAAGATTTTAGCCACCCTTGCAGTGTCACAGCAGTCATCATTTAGAAACAGTCAGTTACAGTCCTAAAGATGATGTTTAGAACATGAATTAAATATTTTCTAAATTCATCTGGTGGGCTTGATAAGAACCATCATCGGGCCAGTCCCAGCCCGAAAGCATATCCGATTTGATAGAGTTTCTTTGCTAAATTTAACATATTGGGGAAAAAAACACATAAAATGTAGCCTGTGTAAAAGTTATGGCACATTTTATTTTTTATATATAAAATATGTTAAACTCAAGCAAATAAATATAAACTGTGCCCTACAGTTTGCTGGAGAATGCCACATTTCAGTTTGTTCCCTGTAGAGGATGTGTTATGTTCACTAAGAAAAACAAAAAATTTGTTTTTGGCATTTAAGTAGGGGTGTTCAAACTTTTGCATATGACTATATACTGTACACAATGTACTATTTACTTTGTACACTGTTTAGCAGCTTTGTCTGCTGTGCTCATTTGGTGTCAGAGAATATGTATAACTCCTAAACTGAGGTAACACACTGTTAACTGACTGGATATTTTGTCGATGCATTTTCATGAGTGTAATACCTTGTAAACCATTGCAAATGGCACTGGAAAACTTCGTGTTGGCGTACAACCCGCACAAATGTCTTAATACTCATTGCTAGAGGAATATGCCAGAAGAAACTACTACTAACACTTTCTTTATCTTTGAACTAAAGAACACGAGAGCTTGACGAAGGAAGAGAATGTAGCTGACGAAGTAGAGGCTGCAAGAGACTGAAATGGATCAGCAACTAGTACAGGTGGGCTACTTTAAAAACTCTTGTTTTAGGAGTAACTGGTTGTTGTATATATAAAGTTTTCTACAGAACAGCAAAGGTGTAAATTGTGCATCACATTTCCCACGAACACTGGGCTTAACAAGGTTCATTCATTCATTCATTTATGAGAAGCATTTTTGTATAGCTTTCATCTGTTAATGTGCGCTGGTGCATTTTTTCTGAAGTGGGCACCATATTAACACTAGTATAAGCAAAACAAAAGCTTCATTCTGTGGTTGATATATCTAAGCAGGTGCCTTATTTGGACAGGTTCTCTCATTCATGGTACCCCTTGTGTACCAAAGACTGAAATCTGTGACATCAAACTTCATAAGAGCTTTAAAACAGTGAGAGAACTATTTCTAAAATATGCTGAAATTGTGCTTAGTCCAGCACAACCAAATGTGTGCTAATTTTAAAGAGCTCGAGTTTTTAATCTTTCTCTGATGTTGCATTTTGGAGTTTTGAACAGTTTTTCTGAGCAGCTGCTTTGGTTGTAGCTATTGCTGCTTGGAAGAAACATCTGTTAATCACCACATCATTGGTGGACAAATGCATACAGTAATCAGTTGTTGGTCAGGGCTTCATGGAATGCCCCATCAACCATGCATGGCCCACTAAACCCACTACTTTTTATACATGCTTCTGGTACACCACTGAAGTTGTGTCGTAGTTCAGAGGATCCAGTGACATTCAGTAGATAAATCTATTCAAAATATATCAGGTTTGTAACCTTTTTGTGCACCACAGGATGTGACAGCAGAGATTTTCGAGAAGCACATTTAGTTTTGGCATAGAGAAATTCAGCTTACACCCAGAGTCACTAACATGGGCAGTGTGCCGACTCCAGAATGACTCACAACTTCAGAGGTCTGTAGTGGCCAGTGGCAAAAAACAGTGAAAGCGAAATTAAATTTTTTACGCTGCTTCTATTTGCTGCACAGGCTCAGCATAAAAGGCTGGTCTAATTAAGGGTTTGCATGCACCTCTTTGTACGAACTGTACGTTTTGGGAAGATACATTTTCTAAATGGGATTTTCTGTAAAATGTGGCTCTCCTGTTCATTCTGTGTCAAATCTGTGGCTCTACAGATGTACTGTATGTTTCTCACCCCATATTTTTATATAGTTATATTATAGTCCCACATAGATTATCTGCAAATGCTTAAATTGTTAAAATAGCTGGTGAAACTCAGTTGTCTCAGGTTTAGAATTAGATTTAGGGTTGAAGTTATGGTAAAGATTAGGTTTACGTTCAGATTTAACATAATCTGTTACTTTCAGCTTAAGGTTCTGTAGCATTTACTAAATATTTTGTGGAATGAAGGTGAGTATCTACCCAAAACGACAGTTGTCACCACTAGGTGTCACTAAGACCTTGATTTCCAACCATAAAATCTGCTGTTTTCTGCAGTACATTCTGTCCTGAAGGGCTGTAGCCCTGCACCAGTGTTTTTTTCTGCTATAAAACACCTAAAATGAGTCATCATCCAACTACCAAGTCAGGTGAGCTGGCACAGAGATGACACTGATATGGCCAACCTTGACTTGTGTTATATAATGATGGTTGCTAAACTCCAGGTGTAACTTTTCACTAGAAGGCTGCTGGATGTAAAATCGACCACCCAGACTTGAAGCGGCTTCGGGCCGTGTCTTTGCTGACTTTGCTCTGTGAGAAATAGATGCCTAATCAGTCAAACTGAATATGACTGACGCGTCTTCAGACAAAGAGCCGCGAACCGGTGTGCAGCAAAAAAACTTCAAAGTATTGCGCCTAGTCAGTCAGACTACACTCGGAATATAAAATTAGACTTAGCAGCCTTCACCACACGGTTTCCATGGACACCACTACCGGATGGAATAACCTCAGCACAAAGGAATTTTCTCTGTATTACCATCTAAATATTAGCATCCGCGTTCCCCTGGATGTAGTGGACTTAAACCCTTTCATGAAAACATCGCACCATGGAGGACAAACAGAAAAGCAAAAAATTTTGTTTTACAATCTGAATTAATTTCTCAAATCTCGAAGAAGGTTTGAGTGCAGTGTCACATGACCTGGACTTGGGAAATGAAAGCTGTAAACAAACTGCAATTTGCAAACAAATTAAGATGAAATAACTCCAGCGCAGGATAGCTGCTTTCAAAACATCCCAAACAGTCTAAGGTACCCGAAAGTACTTTCGCCCACCACATTCCCCCAAGGTTAGAGGCATAATCATTAATGAGGAGAGAGTCGGGGAGTCGCAGAGAGAGAGAGTTGCAGAGAGAGAGAGAGGCCTGTTAAAATTCAGCCCTCGCATCCTCATTGCTCTCTTCAGTTCCTCCACTGAAGCACTTCATTTCTGTTGGAAACCAGTAGAAAACATGAAGTCTGTGACAATTTTTTTTTATGAGGAAGTTGCAAGAGTGCAAAATTTCTTCACACATCAGCAAAGCAGCATTGTGAAGGAAAAAGTAGGATTACATTAAAGAAACCCAAAACGTGCAGCAGGATATTACTACAGCTAATAGAATTTTCCTTTGAGATAAATAAACTGCTCTGTACAGTTTAGAGAAATCACTGAAGACACTTCTCCATAGAGCAGCAGTTCTCAACCCTAGACCTGAGTTACATTTACATTACAGGCTTAAAGTGGCACAAATCTGTTTTTTTTTGCGTAAATATGACACGAATCAGTGCAACCGTCTAAGCGTTGGCCCTATCATCAGGAGATCGCGAGTTCGATCCCTGGTGATGATACAGCCATCCGTTGCCAGGAGTCCTAGAGAGCACAACCGGCCTCACTCTCTCTCCCCCACCACTTCTCCCCCATCACTCAACGTGACGCTAGTCAGTGCAGGCGTCTGTTAGCTGACGTAACAGATCTGGCGGTTGGCGCTTTCCTCCGAGCACCATCAACTGTCCAGTGACGTTGCATGAGCAGCAGTTCGAAAAGATGCGGTGGCGCTTTGCAGGTCTTGGAGGAAGCCTGTGTTAGCCTTTGCCCTCCTAGCACTGGTGGTGTCGTGTGATTGGGGAGTCCTAACTAGCGTGTGGAATTGGAGACGACTGAATTGGGGAGAAACAAAAAATGACACAAATCGGATCTTTTTAACCCCACTATGGTCTGCAGATTCATTGTTCTTAAATCGAATAGCGAATAGGGATCATGATTTTAATATTTTTATTTTTAGTTTTGTGCGGCCCTAGCATTAGTTATATTATTATATTATATTATCTATTATTATATCTATCAGTGTGCCAAGCGTTCAACCTAAAACAGACTGATTTGCTGATTCCGTTAGTTTCCGTCTGTTGCGAGTGTCATTCTAGTTGGACGATTTAAGTGCTTAAAAACATACCATCCACAGCTTTAAGGCGCACAGAAGTAATTATATTTGTCTCAGAATCTGTTTACGCTGTCTGGTATTCTGTAGCAGTGCATTTTTCCCCACCCATTGTCTTGCATGTTAAAGCTGTGCTGCAGCCTTCCATGAACGTAATGGCTTTCTTCAAGAAAATGTAAAAAGATTTTTACATTGTGATTACATCAGATAGTTAAGCTTTAGCCGTTTGATCATTTTAATTGTTTTATAGGCTGTAGACACACAATTTATTAGATCTATAGCAAAAAGCTATCCAACCATAGCAAGAAAAAGGTTCGCTGCTAAAAAGAAGCAAAGGAGAAGTTTCTGCCCAGAAAGCATGTTAATTTTCTCCAGCTTGAGCAGAACGACAGGTGTTATGTGGTGCTACTGCATAAAACAGGCATGCTGAAACATGTTACTGGAGCTTTTGCCTTGGATATTGATAAAGAGGCTTTTTTGTGTATGACGTCCTTTTATGTATTGGACTTATGTATTGGGTTTACATATTTTGGTTCTAATATATCTACTTGATCTAATATGTCAGTGTGAACACTAAGCAAACTAGAGATGAAATGCAGTATTGTATCATTTTCTGCTTTGGTTCAGGCCAAGAGAACTGAACTACAGATTTTTAAAGCACCCTTAAAAACATGAATATTAACCATCAAGACAGAAAGATCAGATCTAAGGAAAAAACACTGAATTGAACAGAAGACTTGCACCCTCAAGGATTTTCTTGTTTCTCCTACTCTAACATAATGAACTTAAGAAGGGCCAAGTTGAATCAGGGCCTGTATTCACAAAGCCTCTCAGAGTAGGAGTGCTGATCTGGGATCAGTTTCCTCTCTTATTTACTATGACTTGGCTGATAGTAACATCACCTAGAATCAGCAGTGTTGATCTGAGAAGCTTCCTCATTACAGGCCCAGGTGTGATAGTGATTTCTTTGATTTTCAGGCACTGAGTGTAGACAAAATGTGCCTTGTACAAAATCAATCCAGGTTCTCTGGGTTTTCTTGAAGAATCAAATTTACACAGTATCCCCCCTTAACCAAGATGTCATCGATCAGCTGAGGCATGTTTGGTGTCTCATGTTTGCTTTTTTAGTTTTGCACCTGAGCTCTATATATCTATATCTAGATATCGTTATTTATTGTCGCTGTCAGAGCAAAACCTCATATAATGCTAATTTTACATGACAAGGGAAAACAGTCTTAACTTGTAATGGAAGTCAATGTAAAATGATTTTTCCAAGTAATTTTGGACCATTTTAGTCTATTCATCATGACATTTTAACTCAATTGCAAAGAATAACTTTAAGAAAATTAAAAAAAATGAAATGTGTGACAGCAACTATGTGGCACCTTTTCACTTGACTGACATATTTATGTTGAAATGTCATACATAAATCATCACATGGCTGTTACGTGATGATTTATGTATGATGTTTTAACATAAATACATATCAATCAAGTGACAGGGTTGCACATATGTGTGCCATGTATATCACCGTACATCTAATAATGCATGCTGCCCACATGTACAGGATTTTAGGCTTTGGCAGAGCAGAGATGTGTGAAAAAGTGAAGAATCCTTTTAGCCTCGTTTATCCTCATTTAGGCTGCCTTAACATTGTACTCAGTTATGATTTTTATTGTAGTCTGTCTGCCTTGGAGATTCACATTCTTGTGTGTAAGTGAGCCACATCGATCAACAGTGAGAACACACCTGACTGATGATTAATTTTTATGGCCAATTCTGATTTCCTCAAAGCCAAATTGGCCTCTTTTTTGGGACATATTTCATAGAAAGTGCTCAGCTGACATGGTTCTTCTAGCCTTTTCAATATCAGATGAGTCGTGGCATCTTTTCTTGTAGGGATGAGGTTTTTAACGCATAGAACCAGAGAGAATGCAGAAAACATGAACTACAAAAGAATTTTTTTTTTTAACAACGAGCACAGCAGATTGCTAACAGGTTAACAGGCTCCTCCTCTAGTTTATAGATATAGGCTTTCAGTTGAAATCATTCACTGTAAAACTGCAACATACAAAGTAGAGTACATTACGTGTGCATCTTCCATCTCCCATCCAAAATAAGAGGTTGATGGGCTAGCAGCCAGAAAACTGCGCACAGAGTTAATGTTTCAATATCGAATAATATCATGCTTATATGACAAACTAAAAAGCTCATAAACATACTGGAATATCCTGTGTTTTATACAGGCTGTGCTAGTAGGATGTGGAGAGTTGCATAGTTGAATACTGTTTGTTAATTTGTTAAAATGCTATCCCTAATTCCAAGTTCCTTTTGTCAGCCAAAGTATTAAGGGATTAAAAAAAAGAGAAAACTATGTATTTAGCTGGCTTACATTATGTACATCATAAAATCCAAACAAATAAATATACAATATAAATGCAGCACATGGTTTTGCAGCAGGTTGATCATTAAAACTCCAGGATATTTATAGGAATATGTTGCTACAGGCAAACGGCAGTCACACCAGATGCTAATGTGAGAATTCTCTTTCACGACCCTCTCCGTTTGGATAAAATCTTCTCAGTAAAATCTGTTGTGTTTATATTTTTGTTTAGTGTACATCAGCTGAAATAATTGACCTTTTTAGCAAAAATTTGGATGATTCCAATTGTGCTACATTGCAAAAAGGCACACATGCATATAATGTCCTGGAAATATGAGTGAAAAAACAAGCAAACTTACCAATAAAAAACACAAGAATGAGTGTTTTCATTATGGCGGCATGGCAACATACCTGATCCAGGAGCAGATATGAAAGTGTCTCGAATCTGATCTGAATTGACCAGGTTTTTCTGTTCACACTGTTCCAAAGAAGTCACTTTTAAGAAAAATATTAGATTTGTTCCACTTCAACCCAGCAATGTGCACATACAGAACGTATAGGCATAATTTAGCACTGTTTATGCCTATGGTAGATATTGTTATTGGATCGGATGATTGTCTGTCGGATCACCAGTAATGTTCCCTACTGAAGAAAAGGAGGAGTATACATTGTGTATGTTTTGTAGGCTGTTGAAGAGAATTATTTTATGTGCGCACGGAAGAGCGAAAGAAACGTGGAGAAAGAAACGTGCAATATAAATATCATCTATATCCCCTGCTGCCTTATGAAAAACTTTATACTTTAATATAGCTATCCATAAAGAGAGAGCTACACAGATATAATCTTCTATTCTCAGTATGGGATCCAATATCGCTGCATGTTGCCCCCGTGCGCCTGTGTATCAGAGAACTTTATCATTTATTGTGATTCACAGACACACATACACACAGCGAGCTCTTGCTGTTACACTGGGCTAATAAATGGAGGTGTTAAAGCGCTATTCATAGCCAGTCAGAGCGAATGATGATAGATGGCTATATTCAGCTCGCTAGCTTAGCTTATCCAAATGAGATCAGGCGAGTGCATTCATCCGCCTTAGCTACAGGTAATGAATCGACTCAGTAGCTGTCTACGTTCCACAGTAACATTATGGAGTGCTACCTTTCCATCGCTCTCCCTCCGGTTTCCTCTTCCACAATCACTCTTCACTTCTTACAAAGCCCCATTTAGCTGAGTGATAGTGAAACATGTTGCTATGGCTTTATAGTCTGGCGGTACTGTACACGCAGTGCAGGAGCATCCATGCCTACAGGGCTCTAAATAATCTCCAGTAAATAGATTTCTTCACGTTTACTTGAACACATTACTGGTCCTTCTGTGAAGTGAAAAAAACAGTGATTAAAAACAGTGCCTTTGTAATCCAGTATGTACATGTAGCATAAGAAAGTATATTGTATTTAAAAAGAAAAGCATAATTACAGGAATACTAGGCAGTATGGTCAAACATTTATATTGCGATATAATTAAAATTTCACAGTTCCAAACCTCCTCTGGCATGAACATCAGCACGAAAACATTGAGACGGTTGCTTCATGGTTTGGTGAATGCCAGGAGAACGTTACCTACCTGACTGCATTGTGCCAGCTGTAAAGATTAGTGGAGGAGGGATAATGCTGTGGGGTTGTTTTTCAGGGGTTGGCCTGGAACCCTTAGTTCTAGTGAAGGGAAACCTTAATGCTTCAGCATAACAAGACACTTTGGACAACTGCTTGCTTCCAACTTTGAGCATATTTTCCCCATTCTGATGGTTGATGTAAACATTACCTGAATTTAATGGCCCGTATCTGCATGAGTCAGAGTGTGTGTGTGTGTGTGTGTGTGTGTGTGTGTGTGTGTGTGTTTTAGCCACTTTAGCTTTGCAGAATTTCTTAAGTCATGTGTCTCACATGTGTGTCCCATATACTCACTCCACCAGCCGTCAGACACTGCTGGAATCTGCAAAATATTACACTTACTCACGCAGTATCAGTATGCTAATTTAACCAGTGCCTATGCACAAGCTTTTAAACATTTCTTCACCGCTGGCTATAAGTAAACACATTAAAGAGAGTCTGCATTATACAGTAAGTAGGGTGTCTGTATTATTGTCTTTATTTTTGGATTTTAATGTTTATTGTAGCTATCTAGCTTGCAAACTGCTATGTTAGCTCCATGGCTAAGCACAGCTGCACACAATTCACCTCACTGCCACCAGCCACAGCAATTATTTGCACTTTTTTTGCTACAACTCAATCTGAAGCTTTTTGCTATGGTGTTATTAATTAAACAGTTATCTAATACAATTCTACTTACAGTTGTTTCCACTGTTTTTGGTTTGCAAGTTAACTAGCTAGCTAAGTGCACCAAAATAGAGGGATTTTTTTCTTCCAATCCAACCTCATTAAATTTCACAGGGTGACACAAACTGTAAATGTGTATCGTTATTGTGGATTTAGGTTTAGATAAAGTTAATTAGGCAGAGTTAATTCAAGTGAAACATAAGCTTAAATAAAGTTGCACTTAAGCCTAGTCAAACTATTGGTTAAGTGATCCAGTCATTATTAAAATTTGGCAACCAGCACTGTGTACATTCTTAATTCTAGCAGGTGCTTAAAGGTCAGAAAAACAGCTACTACCTCTTCACAGTAAACTCTCGTTATTTCATTAGTCATCTAAAAAGAATATGATACAATTTCCATGAGGGTTCATCAAATGAATTAAGCGAAAGAAATATTTCAGCATTTCTGTTCTGGCGTTCCAACCCCAACATCATGTTCCTTAAGTGTTAGAACAAAATTTTAAAAAGTTGAAAAGTTAGAAATAAAAAGTAGTTTTATATATATATATATATATATATATATATCCAAAGACACTTTAAAGTTTGGAGGAGAGACATAAATAAGCAGCTAGTTCATGTAGCAAATTCATGCAATTGTTACTGTTCCCCAAACCAGTTTGGAGGCCAGATTTCCATATAATTAAACTGTGTAGGGCTACAGTTTACAAGTTATTTAAAGGGGAATTTCAGTGATTTTTTAAAGAAACTTGCCAAGTCAGATTTAGTCACAGTGCTGGTGATATAATCCAGATGTCTGAAGCTTTTAAAAGCTGTGTCACAGAAAGCTATCATATATAATTGTTACTGACAACCTGCCTGACCCCTGAGACATTGTTTTGTGGAAGTTTTGAGAAGGTTTTTTCCATATTTACCACTATTTTACCATCAACATTCCATATAAAAATTGTACATTTACACATGGTGACTCCTGGTTCCCATCACCACCACTTTAAAGAAATCTGAATTCTTTCTCTGCAATGAACCACTTCAGATGAGACCCCCCCCCCTGAATCACTGTACGAGACCATTGAATTCAACAGTAATTTTGAAAGATCCACCTAAGGGGCATCACCTAATGCTTAGATAAAGTACTTATAAGCTCCTCCAAGGACATTCCCTTCTGGGTCTTAGGCCTTGCTGTTGAGCTGATGTCATTGTGCCGCTCTCTCCATGGGAGCCCTACAATCAGGTGTAGGTGTGGAGACGGTATGGGAGCCGTTATGCATGTACCAAGCCCAGACTATCTGCAGGATTCACATTCGGCTCAATGCCCTGGGGGTCTCATTACAGCCCTGCCGAGATGAACCATGTGCTCGGTCTTGACATTGTGATGCTTCAGTTTAGGGAGAGCGGAGGGTGGGGAGGCTGATTGATGAGGCTGCTGGCAAATGAAGTGTTGTTTGATGTTGATTTGCTGATTAATTCAGAAAAAGGAGAAGAAATGAAGGAGCTGTAAGGAGCAATGGTGCCTGTCTTTCACTTGTTTTCAAATTTGAGTGTGTGTGTCTCTCTCTCTCTGCACCAGTTTTTCCACCCAGTGCTCACCAGAGAACTCTTTCGACCCAAACACACACACACACAAATACATATAGACTTACAGAGGACGGGACCTTGTTTCCATGGCAACTGTGCTGAAAAAAGGAAAATGAGTGCACTGACGTAGTCTTGTATGTTTGTGTGCAAGAATACATCTGGGATAGCTTTCTGCATTCTCTCTCTCTCTCGCTCTAGCCCTTCTCTCGCTCTCTCTTTCAAATGTTTACCTTTTCCCCTGTCCCTTAAGATCCCACCTCTGCACCTCCATCACTTCACTCCTTTTCTTTCTCCATCCTTCTCATCCCCCCTGCCTCTCTCTCTCTCTCTTTCTCCCACTCTCTCTCCGCTCTCTCTCTCTCTCTCTCCCTCCTTTGAGTTGTCTCCATCTCCTTGAAGCCAAGACTGACAGCCTTCTCTCAGAGTGTCCCCTGAATGACTATTTACAATACTCAGCATCGAGGACTGCTGCTCTCTTTCAGGTCCTTTACTGCAGATCGCAGCACTCTATCAGTCCTGACAAGCTGACAAACAGAGAGAGGGAGCGAGCTAGAGAGAGAGAGAGAGAGAAAGAAAGAGAGAGAGAGAGAGAGAGAGAGAGAAAGGGTAAGAGGGGGAAGGGAGAGTGAGGAAGACTAGAGAGGACTAGAAGAAGAGAGAAAAAGACAGAATGAGAGATAGTGAAAGGGGAGAGAAAGAGAGAAAGCGAAAGAGGGGAGAGAGAGTGAAAGGGGAGAGAAAGAGAGAAAGCGAAAGAGGGGAGAGAGAGTGAAAGGGGAGAGAAAGATAGAGAGAGAGCATGAAAGGAGAGAGAGAGCATGAAGGGGGAGAGAGAGAGGGAGAGAAATGAAGAGATGAAAAGAGGGAGAGAAAAAAGTGAGGCAGAGGAAGAATGAGACAAATGCAAAATGAGAGAGAGAGAATCAGAGAATGAGAGACAGTGGGAGAGAGTATAGGAGAGAAAGAGAATAAAAGAGAATGACAGTGAGAGGGAACAGAAAGAAAAAGAAAGAATGAGCGAGTGAGAGAAAGAATGGCAGTGAGAGAGAGATGGGGAAAGAGAGGGAGAGAGAATGAGAGGAAAAAGAATGAGGGAGAGAAGAAATGAGAGTGGGACGTAGAGAATGAGTGAAACAGAGAGAAAGAATGACAGTGAGAGAAAGTGAAGGAGAGAGAATGAGAAAGTGAAAGAGAGAGTTAGAGGGAGTATAAAAAGAAAAAAGACAGTAGAGATAGAGGAAGAGAGTGGGAGAACAACAGAATGATAGAAAAAATGAGAGTGAGAGAAAGGGGGAGAAGGAGCTTGAGAGACAGATAAACAGAATGAGAGAGAGACAGACTGAGAGAAAGGGAAAGCAAGCAGAAGAGAGTAGAGAGAGAGAATGAAATGAGAGAGCGAGAGAAGAAGACTAAGAGAAAGGTACTGTAGGTAGACAGTGAGCGCTCATATTTGACTTGTAAATGAGGGATGTTTGTGTTTTGCCCACTAGGATGTGTTGTTACATCCATCAAACATGACGTCTCCCACGGCGACTTGCACAGAACACTGGAAGGCTGAAGCAGGGCCAGAAGCTGATTGGCTGATTCTGGACCAGACCGAGCAGTCAGGCTTTGATATGGTGATGGACCCTGTGAATTAAAGCACTGATCTGAGAGCAGCCTCGACAGACCGTGGCTCTTCTGAGTTGGGAGCCAGAATAAAAGGGCGGGTGGGAGTGAGAAGTGGATGCTTTTTCTGATTTCCTTTGGCGAGAAAGCAGCGCGAGAGAAGGGATGATTGTTTCTAAAATTGGTGGACTGGTTGACTTACTGATAATTGGTGTGACAGCATTCACACAAGCACACTACAGTCTTCACAAACAACACAGGCGCACACGTGTACACATATTGCCTCTGTTGCAGTAAAACCTGAAAATCTCTGAAATAGTAACTCAGTAGGAGAAGGCAAAAAAGCTCTTAAAGTCAATTCAGATTTCTCAATAATGCTGCATAATTTAAAGGTGTAAACAAAGTAATTCATAGTTGATGTGAAATTCTCTAGAGAACTGTTCACAGTGATGGAGAACGGAACTACACATCTGAAGCGTGTAATGGTTCGAAAAGCTCCCTCACAGAAAACTGCTAATTTGAAGCTGCAAGATTTTGAACTAAAAAGATTTTGAGTCTCACTTCATTTGGATTGTCCACTATAGTCCCCCATTATCTACAGATGCTGAAATTGTTAATAAACAATCTGTTGAAGCTGATTCTACACAGTGGTGGGGTTAGTGTTAGGATTTGGACCAGGGTTAGGGCTAGGACCAGGGTAAGGGTTGGGTTTAGGTTTTAGGTTGAGGTTAGGGTTAAGTTTAGGATGAGAGCCAGGTCTAGAGTTGAAGAACATTATGGCCAATGTATTAGATATTTAGTTGAATGTAACTTGACAGTAAATTTAGTATCTACAAAGCATCTAAAGTGGACTACCCAAATAAAGTGTTACTGCTTTTCAACGAAAACTTACCAAAATCCATTATTGTTGAAAAGATACAGGTCCCTATTTTTTGTAGATTAACCATTATTTTACCATTACTTACATTACATGTAAATGTGTAGGTTCACTTGTTTTTTTTAATAAATAAGATGGTCATATTTGTGTTGTAGATATTGTGACCGCTGGTTCCTATCGCTACCACTGTAAAGGACATCTCTACAATGAACCCTTTTGCATCAAACCATTTTCAAAGATTGAATATTGTAAAAATTTTGACTAATCTGTGAAATTACCCTTTAATTTTACTCCACTTTCTATTGATTCATTTATCATCATATGTTCACGTAATATAAAGGGTAGTTGAAGTTTCCAAATGGTGTTAAAAAAAAAAAACGAAACACAAAAAAGGTTCTCTTATAGAGGCAGTTATGCTTACTAACAGAGACAAGGCTGAGTACACGTCTGAGTTCTGGAATTGAAGAGTGGTTGAATTTTCTCTTAAGATGTTTGAACCATTTGAGCCTCAGTGATGCACTCAGTGCCCTCAAAACAATAGCCTGGTGCTGGAGGGAAAAGCGAGAAAAACAACAACAAAAAATGACACATTTCAGAGATTAGAGCGAGGGAATTACTGGAGAGGAGAGACGAAAGACGAGTGGAGTGGGCCTGTAATAGTAGCATGTGCCTGCCGACGAAAATGAGATGAAAACGAGGAGAAGTGAGGGAGCGGGTGCTTGTCGTTGGCCTTGGCAGCTGACCACAGGACCACAGGGAGGGGAAGGCACACTGTGAAAGAAGAGGTGATGAAATGGAGGAGTAACAAAGTGAGAGAGGATATCCAAACAAGTGTGTCTGCAGTGTTCTGTGGCCGTCACTGGCGCTCATGTGGAGGGGATTTTAGGGGCTGGAGAGCGACATGTGAAAAATTAGCAAGCTTGACATGATCCTCTATGACAACCGCTTTATGTTTGCTGTCACTCTCACTGTGTTCAAAATGGCCCCTTAATCCCTATTCCCCACTCCGGAAAATGAAGAGTACTATATAGAACGCTACTGTAGAGAACAAAAATTCCCTCCTATTCCCCACTCCGGAAAATGAAGAGTACTATATAGAACGCTACTGTAGAGAACAAAAATTCCCTCCTATTCCCCACTCCGGAAAATGAAGAGTACTATATAGAGCGCTACTGTAGAGAACTAAAATTCCCCTCTAATCACTATTCTCCAAACTGGAAAATGAAGAGTGCTATATAGATCATAGGGAAAGGAAACGGCCCTCTAATCCAGTGGTTCTCAAACAGGTCCTCAGGGCCTTCTTAGAAAGTCCACATTTTTGCTTCTATCTAACTCATAATGCAAAGGGAAAATTGTGGGGCCATGAGGACTGAATAAAAAAAAACACTTCCCTAATCATCATTCCCAGTAGTGGAAAATCAGGAGAATGTAGGTTTTCGCTTTTTATGCCACTTTCTTGTCCTTTCATCTGGTGTTACGTTGCGTTCAACTAATGCTTGTATCGTAAAAGTCTTGACCTCTGACAAGGAAGAACTGAAGAAAACACCCTTTCACCAAGGTGTTCTCAACTCCAGGTTCAGCATTAGATAACGTATCAACATGGCTGCTCACACGGTCAACAGTAATAAAGTACCATTCTCTACTGTACATTCTGTGATCTGGAAACGAGATTACAGTAGTGTTTGCTGTAGATCAATTAACAGACACAGTAGTTGGTTAAATCTAAACCATTGACCACATATATTACTGTTTTGAGAAGGTAAATATTTCATGGATGTTAGTTATCACACAAATCACCTGTTGCTAACAATACTTGCTTTCATGGAGGCGTCCATGTTTTTTCCCACTTTGCAGTAGTGAATGCAAAGAGGTCGGCAATGACATAATTCAAAACTGACTACCCACTTCTGAGTTAAGTGAAACACATTATACAAACCCAAAAACAGTTTTATAGAATACTAAAAAAACAAGAAAAAGGGTTCCAGATTTAGCAGCATAACAGATAGGAAACCGGTCACTGGCATGGAACGGCACAATACGGCTACAGGAGTGTTTGGCTCTACAATTTAATAGAGGCTTATTATAGGGATATTATAGGAGAAATGGACCCCTATTGATGATTTTCTACACTGTAAAATCTGCAGTGCCAGATAGAACACTACTATGAAGAGCAGACTTCCCACATAGTGTAATATATAGTGAATGTGGCCTAGTTTTGAACAAAGCCTCTACCTTTGTTCCTCAGGCTCTGTTTTTCTTCTTCTTAGTTTCCACATTGCTGAATTCTTTCGGGATCTAGTATGTCTGATTCATGTGTGATCCAAATTTCACAACTTCCACAAACTTTCCCCTCTCACCTTAATTCACCTTACCTTCCAGCAGCATATTAGTTACACAGCGGGATTAAAACAGAGATGCCAGACACATTACGAGTTGGCGCTTTTTCATTTGCGATGTAGTCAGGTGGGTTCTCCCTCGAGAGAATCGGTGTGGAGATCATTAATAACCATGAGCCCGAGACGCAGTGCTGGGATTTGAAATTCAATTAAAGCTTGTGTGTAATTTAGTGAAGAGAAAGACGGTGTTGACGCGCGTCGATGCACATTCCAATCTCCCCCGTGTAAGCAGTTTGTCGCACCGCACGGTGATGACATCACGCCACAGTCTTGATACCTTGTGTTCTGATTGGTTGAGAGTGCAGGGAAAGGCTTAAGCAGGTAGATCAGGGTGCTCTGACACAGTTGATTCAATTCAGCAGTTAATTATCAAGTTCAGTCAGGTGTGTTGGAGCTGAGAAGACACTAAACTGTGCCGTGCCCTTGCAGAGCCAATGAAAGTACAGCTACAATCAAAAAGAGAAAGAAATACGATGTAAAAGCATGTAGGATACCGTAATATGTAATATGTGAAAATGTTGAGTACGTTTATCACATTGTGTAATTTGACAGAAGCTTCACAAATATTAAAGAGTTTAAGGATTTTGGAAACAGATATAGTGAATGAGGCAGATATTTCCTGGGTTGACTCACCAGACCTGTAGGCCAGACAGGAGCAGACGGTGTCCTAGGGGTGTGTCCACCTGGATGGGTGTGTCCTTTAGAGAGGTGTCTCCACAGTGGTTGGTGGGTCCTTATGAAGAGGGGGAACCCAGGGAATGGTGTAATTCACATCTTTTCTCAGATTCCCTCTTTTGTTACAGGTGATTACCAGTCCATATTTTTTATTTCTAGGTCGTTTTTTCAGTTTTCTGCATTCTTGAAAATAGTGCTGATTGTAGAAAAGACTGCAGTGAAAAGGTGCTAATTGCAGTAAATTTGAAGTTTGGAGAAATTAAGTGCAGTCCAAGATTGTAAAGTAGAAACCAACACAACAGTTCAGATGATTCTAATAATTAATATTAGATTTAATATTTTTATATTTTGTCCTCTTCCCTGTGCAGCTCAACAGATGGCATGAATACTGCACTGTATACATGATGAGTCGAAAATGATTTAAATATTTTAGTCCTGCGCAACTTCATAGGTTTCACATTATTAGTAGGACATTAGGAAGCTTTAAATAACTCAAATGAATGCAAATTATTATTTATGCTAAGAATGATGAATGAAGCCGTAGGTGACTCTACAATGACTCAAAAGCTGTAGAACATTGAGAATTAAGATAATATAATTATCAATAAAACAAATATCCAGAATGCTGCATATTATATAAGGGGTTATTAAATTTCAAGGCCGATAACTTCCCCAAAAAATATGTACATAGGAATATAGAATAGTTTGTAAATATTTAAATCCAGACTCTAAGTTTACAAAAAATAATAAAAATAGTTAATAGGGCAAGTGAGTTGCTATCCAAAGAAAAAGATGTATTTGTTTTTATTTTTTAATTTTCCACATCGTTTGAACGTAGTAGCTGCCCTTTACATTGTGTGAATATTTCCTCTCCTTTATCTGATGAAATTACATTCATATATTCACGTTAAACGGCTGGTATTATGTAAACCGATATTTCGAATTCCGAATTTCATGATGAATGGACCAAAAGAAACGGCCCAAAATGACTTGGAAGTCTGGTTCCATTGATTTACGTGAAAAGTAAAGTATGTTCTTTCCTTCTCCTGTAAAGTTACCATTTTGGAGATTTAACGTTTTGTTCCGACAGCAGTGATATGTACAAAGTTCATTTGTTGAAACATTAAAGGTCTTGTTTTTGTACTGTTTTTTAATTAAGTATAGGTTGAAAAGGATTTGCAAATCCCTGCTTCCTTTGCTTAGTTACTCACACCATAGGTCTGTTTCCTAGAAAGGGATTAAGCCCAGTCCTGGATTATAGTTTTCTTTCAGTGGAGAATCTCGATTCAGAAAAAACAAACTTAAATGTCTTTAGTTACATGTATGTTGTGTCTTTTTGTGTCATGAGTAACATCTTATTTATCTACTGTAGAAACTGTGCAGATTTTTCCTCTTTAACTAAAGTTCAGCTAAATGTTAAAAACAGCTAAACCTTAAGTTGACCGTAATATGTTAAATCTAACCATAAACATATTCATGCATATTAAATGCATTGGTGGATCAAAAGCATGCGTGGTTAAAGACTGACATGTATTTATTTTGACTGAAATAATCTGTTGGATTGCATTGGAATACTTTGATTCATTAACCACCCACAGAAACACCCACCTGGACCTGTAATTGGTCACAGCACACAGTAAAACACATTGTGGTAGTTTAGAGGGCTCATTTGCATATTGTAGTATGAGATGATATTATTACAAATGCCAGTATTGTGATAATGAATACCACAGAATACACTGCACATCCCTAGAAGTTGCTGTCAAATGTGGGAAGTGTTTTAAATGTGAAATAATCACAAGACACAGAAGAGTAAGAAGTATATAACCAATTGTATTCCCTTCTGTTAATATACACATATTTAGGTTCATCTCACTGGAACACTTTACAAGAACATTTAGAAAGAACAGGAGGGTGCTGGGAGGAAAGGCTCAGCGATGGAGTACAACTAAAAAACAGGTCAAACGTCAGCAGAAAACATGAAAAAGGTGAGAGACACGCAGACGCGCACACATACACGCTGATCGCTGCTCTGATAACATCTCGAAGAGATTTCAGAGCAACAGAGTGTTAGAAAAGAAACTAGGAAAAAAAGAATGGAAGGACCCTGAAGGATTACAGTCTGCCATGTTGAGTGATGCACAGAAAATTATTAAAAATAGAGAAAGACATTATGATGCAGAAGACTGGTCTCCTGAACTGACAAAAAACCAAAAAAACACATTTGGTAAGGTAATGTTTGTTTTGTAAACCAGATTACATTTTGCTCTTTTGAACAAATAGGAATATATCAATTTGCTTCCCAGGATCACTGATTATTATGTTTCTTTTTCTCCAAACAGGGGTTTTAAGTCGGGGAAACACATCTGTTAATCTTAGCAATGGGATGAGGTTCAAATATTTAGACATTTCACAAACTTTTTTTGAAGATTTTTTTTCTTTTCTTTTCATATTTTAATTCTTTTAATAGAGCTGAGAAAATTGGAATACTAGAGTTCAAGTTGTACATCCTCAAAGGAACGGGTCGTCATCTTCAACCTTCACATGAGTGTTTATTTACTTATTTTTTAATGGTTGTTAAAAGTTCGTGCCGATACAGTCCGTCTTTTTGAGTCCTGTACCAGTGAAAAAAGAACATGGTTGCCGACTACTATTTATGAACCTTCATGTTCCCCCACTGCTGAAACAACAGGGCGCACATTTTCCTATAAACGTCTTTTTCCCTTTTTGCTTATGACAAAATATAAAAGAAAAACAAACAGAAATTCAAGCACTCTGGTCCGTAGGTTCTGCTGTTCTGTTATGTCTGTACCATTTCTTTTTTCATGGACATGTTACGATGTGGCTTGTTCAAGAAATGCACAGGGAGAGGGAAACTGACTCACGCTGACGACCAGACAGTTCGTTGTCATCTCAAAGCAGTGGACTGATATTACCTAACGATCACCATCCATTTCCTTTTCTGTGAGGTCCTTGAGTTTCTCAAACGTCTATACATATATATTTATATTTAGAACAAAGTCAGTTTGCTGCTGTGAGATGTTATTTTTTTCCGGTTCTTCATATATGGAACTGAGAGCAGGAATCAGGATCCTCAAGAAGGGCTCGACATGGAACCCCCAAAACACATGACGAAAATCTGCTGGAACGTAGGACAGCCGGGCCTTGGAGAGTTTCGGTGGCTAAACGGAGCAACCGTGGATGTCGAGTAGTTCTCACGCTTCGCTAGTTATTCGTTTTGCAACTTTTTTGATATATTTTTTTAACTCCACAGAAACAGTTTTTGTCTCTTTTTCATTTATGAATACTACATGCTTGAAACACAGCAGAAGTTATGTTGCATCAGCTCCTGAGCACCAAAGACAAGGAGAGGAAATAAGAGCACGAGCCAACACGGGAGAGAGAGAAAGACTGAAAGGAGAGAGGAGTAGGAGATGAATACTTGTAGCAGAGAGGGAGGCAGATTTGACACAGAGTTGGTTTGGCAGTATTCTGGAGCAGCATTACTGCAGAACTATTTGGTCTCCATCTATCTGTCAAATATTACTTACTCCAACTTTTTCCTAAATTTTGAACAGTATCCAAGAATCCCCTGGAGTCGAGCAACAGTAATGCTGTTGACACGCTTGAGGTGCAGCTAGCCTCACAAAATGTTTTCTGAACAAAGGAATCCCCTGGGCTTGGCACATATAGGTGTTGCAACATCAGGTTAGGTGATGATCCCATAGACCCAAGACTAACACAGCATTTACAAAGAGCTAACTAGAGTGTCAAACAGTTATGATGGAAAAAATCCACTTCTCAGCTACCCCACTGTACAAAAGACAGAATCTGTAATAAGGATCAACTATCAAAAATTGGGAAATAGAAGAATCAACCCTAACCCCACTTGCTCTCTCTTTCATACCTTTCGCCTTCTTTTTGGAGACAAATAGTCAGGAAGGGTGACAAAGAAGAGGATTTATACTGCTCGAAATGTGACCTCAAAGTGCCAACAAATACCTGATCTTTTGCCACCTCTCTACATATACTATTATTCCTCCACCTCTCTCTCCCCCTCTCTTTCTCTCTTTCTATCTCTCTTTTTTCCTCTGCCTCCATCCCTGGCAGGCCCGAGCTCAGACGTAGTATTCCTTGTCTTTGTTCTTCTTGCTCTTCGTGCCTGTTTTGGCTGTGCCAGACTGCTTTTCCTTGACCAGCGCACCATTGCTCTGTGTGGCTGAATTACTGATGTAGTTGCGACTCTGGTCCACCTGGTAGGATCCCTCGTCGCGGTTGCGATATTTGTACATGGCGTAGAGCAGGATAAGGATGCAGAGGGCGGCTGCCGCTACTATTCCTACGACCATCCCTGTGGTGCTGCTGGACTCTCGGATCACCTCCACTGCTCCTGGGGGCCCTCGGTCTGGAGACGACGGGTCTGTGGTAGGGATATGAGGGAAATTTGGGGGGTAGGTTACACCAGGGATGTGCCTGTGCCTCCCGCCATGCTCAGGATCCCCAGAAGGCTGTACCGGGGGTAGAAGCACCTGATCGCGGGTGTTCATTTTCCCTGCCGGGATATTGGGGCCACTATTGATGCCGGGTTTGAGTCGTGGTACGAGTTGCTCTGGATGAGCAGTGGGGGTGGAGGGGAGTGGGGGCCGGTGGGAATCGGGGTGCCGAGAGAAGTGGCGGTCCCCTCGTGTGTTCTCAGCTGCCGGGGGAGGCGGAAGTACGGTCCGGTCAGTGACGAGGGGTGAGTTTTTGTAATAGTCCTCGTCGTCTGACTCTGTCATCTCACCTGAGCCGTAGGCCGAAACCTCCATTGCCTCCTCACAGTCCTCCTGGTCCAGTGGGCACGGAGCCCGGCCATTGGGCAGTGACAGAGACTCTTTGGTGGTCTCGAGCAGTGTGAGGAAGGGGTGGTAGGTGGGGGGTGGAGGGATAACGGGGTAGCGTGTTGCGACTGAAGGGGGATCTAGGGAATCCACGGTTATAATAGGCAACACTAATTCACCTCCTAGGATAAGAAACAGACAGGGCGGGAGAGGGGAGAGCGTTAGTAGAACCCTGTGCAAGCTGTTCTCTGGACCAAAAAGAAAGGCAACAACAGTGAAAGGAAAACAACAGCAACACAGGTATAACCATCATTAGAACAGCACTAAGACTTAGAATGAGGTTAGTTCAAGTTTAGTTAGTGACTTGTGATCTATTTAAAATGTTGTTCTAACTACGCTAATTCTGTAATCTAAGAAGTCTACACTACCCTAAATCTCTTCCCTAAACTAATCTCAATATATAAAGTACATCAACACAAATTAAAAACTGGTGCATTATACTAACTTATCTAGGCTAGACACACTAAGCTGTAAGCTACAGTACATGTGACTGCCATGTTTCACTATACTATGTTAAGGGCACAAAAAACAGTTCTATAGCTAAATACACCTGACTAACACTCCACTATCTCTCTCTCCTGTCTCTGATTGGATGGGTTAAATAAGATAGCAAACCACGTAGTACAGGTCACTTACATCAACAAATTGGCCGCATGATTTTTGCATGAAAAAAAAAAATTACAAAAAGAAAGCTGTGTAAGATTGTTCTCGGATAGTGATAAACAATGTTCACCCCAATTTTAAAAGAAGGCAGAGTCTCTTTAATCAGCCATTCAGTGTTTCTTCGCTGAGCTTATAAAGATAAGTATAATCCCTGTTCCCTGTAGGCATTATGATGACTGGTGAGGGTTTACTAATTATTATAATCTATATGCAAACCTCTCAGGTTCACCTTAGGATACTGAAGATGATTTCCAATTCATACTCCCACTACACCATTCCCCCAAAATAAGGATCATATCATTAAAGATAATTATCCGTTTCCTTATTCCCTCTGCAATTTCAGCTTATGAATAACAAAATTAACCTTCCAGTGGTCCTTTGATGCATTTATACATATGTCCTATTGTTGTAATACTAATCAGTTATTCAGGAAGACATGTTATACACAATATGTGTTCATTAAATGTAAAACAGTCTGTGTGTACTGCACATTATCTGGTGAAAGTAGACAGCAAAATTATTTTTAAATCATGAACTCAATTTAAAACATCTATAGATCATGTTTAGAACATCTGATGAGGTGAATTAGTGCTACTGGAAATTACATCCGTAAAAAAAGGTTAACATACAGGGAAATGTCTGACTTTCGCCATCATTACCCCAGCATCAGCATGGTTCTCCCCAGCCAATAGTCCCTCATAACCCAAAACAGCACTTAGATGTACATGAATAGGGTTATCAAAATATTGCAAACCCACAAAGGAGAAAAGAACATAGATAGCAAATATAAATTTGTAAGAAGGATAAGATGAACTGAAAAAGGAAAATTATACTGTAAAAGGTTAATTATACTGTAGACCCCCCCCACTGCACCCATCAAACCCAACCATACAATTTAAATAGGCTACGTAGTGTGGGCTGTGCTGGTGTGTGTTTGTGTCCTAAGGCTGAGGGCTGTGTAGTTTTCTCAGTGAGCACCAGCCACTGTTAGCCATTAGTGTGCAGATCAGATACAGAACATTTATATTCAGGGGTTAGATGGATGGTTTAATACAAGGACTTACAGTCCAATACTTAAGAATTGTCCTTCTGTAGATTACCTTAAATTACACGCTCAAGGCGTCCAATAATTCTGAGGAAAATTCCCTTTGGGGATAAAATGAAAAGAATCCATTCATCAGGTATTACATTAGTGGTTATTAAATTAGAAATGTAACTGTTTAGACTGTTGGTGCTCACAGTTCTATTAGACATACTTAGAGCCACAAAGCAATTTCTGGCATTTATTAAAAATCTGCTGCATCTCCAATTACACGGAAGACAGGAACTCTTGATTTCAGTGCTCTAACCTCATGGAGAAGGCACTAAATTAATAAGAAAAGGGGGAAAAATAAAAAAGGAGAAAGGAAACCCTGCATTTTGGAGATAACCATCAGAGATGCTGATAATAATCTCATACTCTTAAGGGAGAACAATTGCAGTGACTGTGCTTAGACTGACTCAGATTTACTGTAGTACACTGAGCCAGGCTGGCAGGGGAAGGCATATTTTAACACTGAAATAATACTGAATAATACTGAAAACTAGGCAGTCACCCTTGGGATATAGCACAGAACAGACTGCCCACACTATGAAATAGCCATCAATACCATGTCAGTGAATGAGTGTGTGGCTTTGTGTACTGTAATATCCACATAGAGGCTGTGTGTTACTGTCTTCTTTAAAGTTATGTTTTTTTTTCTATTCAAATGACATACAGCTGGTGCTTGGTCAGTAAAGGCTTTTGAAACACTGGTAAAGATCTCATAAAATAAAGCTAATTTGGTCAGAGTTAAGGCTAATTCAGAAAGGTTGTGGCAAAAACACTCAGAACAGCTTGAATCTACTACATGAATCTACTGCACTTGACGTGTATTACATGCAAAGACGTACTGTCACAAAGTACATGAGCACTATGAAGGCTGTTACTGGCACACCATAAGAAACGCAGTTTAAAAAGCAGGCCCTGGTACAGTGTGTGATTTCGTACTGACAGCATGTAAGACTTGAAGAGGTTTAAGTGGAGCTATGGCTAGGTTCAGAAAAGTAGTAAAAAAAAGCTTTAATAGTAACTCTGTCAAGTCACAGTGCAGCAGCTCCACCTCCTCCCCCAACCCCTTGTAGCTTCAATGGTGAGATTAGCTTCTTCGGACTCCTTCTCAGCTCAACCACTTAAAACATATAGGGCAACAGTTTGACAGTGAAAACACAAATGCAATAGGCATAAGCCTCAGAAACATATGAAATATGGAAAACCCTGAATATCAAAGCATATAGTGGTAATACAAGCACAAAATCTTTCCTGTATGTATAATGATGACATTACCCTTAAACAGCTGCTCACTCCTCACTTTCATAGTAAAGTTTCCTCTACACTATGTCTGTGAATGATGCAGTGAGTGCATTGAAAATATATCATAATTAGATATTAGGACAACCACAATTACTCAATTAAACTTGACAGATACCAAGTATAATGTGCCTTATCAATTAATTGTTAATGATTACCAGTTTATATGATGATAATTCCTATTTTAAATTCTCCTACTGCTCTTTCTTACGGTACAAAACACAGGCTGATGGACACATCAGAAAAGTAGTTTTTGCTCACCACATTACCACTGCAACAATACTGCGAAGTCTGAAATTAAGTTTAACATACTGGCAAAATACATAAATATATAAATATACTTCATGTTAATAGGAGGATATTTGAGGATTTACTTAAATGTTGCCATAGGCCTCAAGGTTAAGGTTGATTTTTGACGCAGATGACTACACTTCTGTTATTCTCTGTGCATTCTGACTGATAGTAGGGCTGTAACACTCTTTCTCTCTCTGGCCTGAAGCTTCCTCCCTGCATTCACACACTAGCATCCATATGGAGGTGCCAGACAAAAGCTGCTTGTCTTTCTTTCCCTCAGTCCATGCCCTATTGCAGTCCTTGTTTTGTGTTGTTTCCTATTTCATCTGTTACTGTTTCCTTCTTCTTGTGTCATTTACTTTGGTTTCCTTTTATGAATCAGCCTTCCTCTCAGCTTTTCATCTGTCAATTCATTTTCTTTCTTTTCCTCTTTGCCCCACCCCACTGTCTGTTCAAAATCTATTCCATACTGCTGTGCGCTGCTAATGTGCAACACCAAACATCGCTACACAAACACCGCTGTGAAATACGGGTGCCAAATGCAGAGAGGAAGCTGTTGCTGTTTCTTTTCCTTTTTAACAGAAAACAGTAATTAACTACAGTTGGAAGCGTGTTTGCATCTGCTGCTGGCTGGCTGTGGTCAGCCTGATTTTTTAGAATTGTCTTAGTTATTGTTCTATAATTACATTTTTGATAGTACATTATTAAACAGATAAACTACTTCAGTGGCGTTTAAAAGGGCTTATGCATTTATTTTTTTTTGAGCTGGAGGGCGATTTGAAATCTGAGGAGCTTTAAAAAGTGCAAACAAATACATTTGGAGAAAATGGGAAACAGCAGATCAACATGTTTCCCCTGCTGCTGCAGACTGTGCGTTGGAATTAGAGTTGAATCCTCTGCATTGGGTGCTATAGCAATGCCTTTGATAGTATTTAAGCTTGAATTAATATTTAATGTGATGATGAGGAACAAAAAAGTGAACAAGTAACATCAAAAGAAGCTGATTCTTCTATATTCAGTACTTTAAAAAAGAAGAATATATATACACACACACACACACACACACACACACACACACACACACATATATTCCTGGGAGAAAAGCTACGGTTCCTTCCTCTACAGAGGACTCAGTATTTCCGATCATGTATGATTAAAAAGCTAACTCTACAAAGGACTGATCATTGTAGATAGAGGATGCTAGTAACACTAGCAGTATGGGGCTTAATATGATATATTAGAAATAGATATTTCCCGTTTTAAAACCTGATTGGCTGAGCCTTATTGAAATCAGTTGTAAAATACTCACACAAAGTCATTAATGTGATGTAATTAAAAATCTTTGACTGTTATGTTGTTTGGCAACCATAGCCTACTGTTAACAAACAACTCTGTTGGGAAAGAATTGTGTATTGTAATCTATAAGTAATTACTAATTGAACATTAGTGTGATGTAGTTATTCTCATTTCAATCAACTGATATCTGTTTTTGCCTGATTATATATATGTATATATGTTTCAGATTATCCAACTAATTTTAATATAAGATAAAGACAAAGTGAGTAAACACAAAATGCAGCTTTTAAAAATCATTTTATAAGATTTATTCAAAACCTGTATCATCCATGTGAAAAAGTAATTGTAACCCTAAATCTAATAAATGTTTGTGCCACCCTTGGCAGTAACGACTGCAATCAAACATTTGCGATGATTTGCAGTGAGTCTTTGACATCACTGTGGAGGATTTTGGCCCATTCTTTTTTGCAGAATTGTTTTAATTCGAAGAACTGCGAAGGTCTTGCCACAGAATCTCAACTGGATTCAAGTCAGGACTTTGACTCGGCCGAAACCTTAATTTTGTTTCTTTGAAGCCATTCAGAGGTGTGCTTTGGATCACTGTCCAGCGTCTCCTTCATGATATTCTGACAGACAGCAGAATTCATGGTTCATCAATTACGAGGTCATCCAAGCAAAGTAACCCCCGATCACCACATTACCACCACCATGTTTGACTGTTGGTCTGATGTTCTTACGGTGGAATGTGGTCTTAGCTAACATTGTAACAAGACCCATGTCTTCCAAAAAGTTCCACCTTTGACTATTTGACTCCACAGAATATTATCCCAAAAGTCTTGGGGTCATCTAGATGTTTTTTTGGCAAATGCGAGACAAGTCTTTGTGTTCTTTTTGGTCAGCTGTGATTTGTGCCTTGCAGCTCTCCAATGGATGCCATTTTTGCCCAGTGTCTTTATTATTGTGGAATTGTGTACACTGAACTTAACTGATGCAAGGGAGGCCTGCAGTTCTTCAGATGTTTGTCTGGGGTCTTTTGTGACCTCCTGGATAAGTCACCTAATAGGCCACTGAATTTACCTGCTTAATTTAGTTGCTAAGTGGACATTTTCCTTCAATAAATGAAATTATCATTTAAAAACAGCGTTTTGTGTTTACTTGGGTTTCCTTTGTCTAATATTATAGGTGGAATGATGATCTGAACCATTCAAGTGAAACAAATGCAAAAAAGAAACTGGGAAGGGGCAAATACTTTTTCACAGCACTGTATGTATATATATATATATATATATATATATATATATATATATATATATATATTTCCTCTATTCTACTGAAGTTAATGAGACCTTAGATCTTTTCTGATGGCCATTTTTGGTGTGACACTGTATTGTAGTCTATATTATTACTAGTCTGTTCTTAAAGTAATACGATGAACATTGTGCAACATCAGAAAGCAAGCTACATGCTTTTCCTTAAAAAACATCAGACTGTATTGTTAAAGAATTGAGAACATGCAGAACAATAAAGTTCCATCCTTTGTTTGGCTTTGTCAGACTCACACCAGTCGAATCTAATTTAGAATTTTAAACTTAGAAACGTCAATATCAAGCAAGAACAGCCAAGCGCTTCAATTTGCAATTATCCCTCTTGCCTATATTTCGAACTTTCTCTCAGCTAAGAAGTACTTCACAAAAATAACTGGTCCGACCTTTATTCTCAGAATTATAAACATACTGTTTCAGGAATTATAACAGGGTGAAATTAGAATGTCATTCATTCTCTCAAACTAATGATGTACTTCTGGTTGTTATTCTGGCAGTTTATCCACAGCTCAGGGGAGGTATGTGCTGCTGCACACATACTAAGAAAAAGTTTATTTTAATAATAAAAAAGATCAAAATCAAGTGCTTCCTGTGGATTGCAGTGAGTTTGCTTATGAGGCTCACCTGCTCATAACAAAGTAACTTTTTGTCACACAGTCTTCTGAGCTGTTTTTGCTTTAAAAGAAATGCTGTAAAGAGAAATGCAGAAATAGCACTGATCTGATACCCAGTAAGAAAAAACAACAAATCCAATCTGATTCTATCACCAATTTAGTGAAAATGCTTCTATTTTGCATTGTTTTCAAATATAAATTTTTACATTACAAATTATATTATCAGCACAAAAAATTCTGTGGTCAACTTCGGACCCCACTGTATGTACTCTAAGTGATATTTCTGGTGTTTCTGTGAAAGAGTTTTATTAAATTTTAAAAAGCTGCAGTTTAGTACGTCACATTGTTGGCTGAGAACTTGTTCTTGAGCAGTTTGAGCATGTACTTTCAGATGATCATTTTTAGTCCTTCAGTTAAATACAGCTTATTAAGAGTCTCGTAGTTTTTAAAGAAAAAACATCAGTATCAGCAAATCCTCAGGTTTTTACTGGTGTTGTGCCATCTCTAGGGAAGGCATGGATCATTTGAAAAGAGCTGAAGTGTCATAACGACATTGGCAGACTGCAGGTGAAAACACTGATCAAAGATGTTTTTGTTCACTGCCCTAATCAATCTGATCAGTTTGCTTATGATGGAAATACTGAGCTAATGGTTATAGTTTGAAATTAGACAACTACCATACTACTGGTGATTTCATGAAACGGTTCTGATTTATTAAATGATTCTGAAATTGATTAACTATCTAAAAAAAAGCCTTCATCATTTTTTAAAACTAACTTTGAGTTATGTAGTAAAACAATATCTAAAATAAAATGATCTAGAATAAATAAAATACAATAAAACACTACAAAAACACCAAACATAATTACAGTAAACATAACAAGAATGTGTTGTTTGCAGTAACATTATGAATACGAAGGTTAGAAGCCATCACATGGATCTGTTGCATTCCATCAGCAGCACACCTGATTTAATTTAATGAAGGATTGATTAAATAAAAGGTATTAAACATTATATTGAGTATTGGAAGGTAACTGTAAATACTGGACTTTATCTATGAGAGATCTGGAAATGTTTAACAATCTTACACAGAACACTCGCACTACATTGTTAATTTGTATTTATTCAAATTGTAGTATTTTTTTGTTTAAATAAATAAAAATGCACTGCCCAGATGGCTTTCCACATCATTTTCTCACATGGCTAAGGCTGTTGTGCAGTACTGTATGTTTTTAGAAAGAACTACACAAGAATAAGATGGGGTTCATACTATGTTTTACTTTCAACATGCTGTTTTTTTCTTGGGAGTTCCCACTGTTGCATTTTTAAAGGCTGCATTTTGCAGAAAATGCACCCAGTGTGAAGCCCTTGTAAAGCTGGCTCTACTCTACTCAATTTTTAGCCTGATCCTAACCCTGATTTGCCCTTTCTGACAAGATTCCACAATCTGAAGTGATTTTCCAAGTGGGGAGCTCAGTTGGAAGGATGGCAAAAATGATCTGGTAGTCAGCACCGACTGATTGGAGGTGCTGCAATATTTTCCAACGTGTTCGATTTTTACGACTTAGAATGCTTGAGCTTGTCAGTGATTAAAGTAAACAGTGAAAGGGAACAGCAAATGTAAGAGCTTTTTGCATGTATGTACGCCACACATTCAGCAGACTGTGGCAACAGAGTTGCTTTTAAAATATATTAGTATTTTAAAGTGAATGCCCAGTGCAATATATACTATTCCTAGTATATCTGCTTCTAAAACTAGGCAATACCCAACCATAGCTGCATGTGGACGTTTTAGGTTTTCTAACTTTGCTGCATGCAAACAAATGCTTCTGAGAGCTACATGTGTTCCTGTCAGAAAATCACACCAGCAGTACTAATAATGAGGTTCTGAGAGCGTAAGAGGGAGTTCGTTTGTGAATTTTGTTTAGTGTTTGTGTATGAGTGTGTGGGATGCGTCTGACTTGAATGCAGGAAGTGTGAAGGAAGCCCTTGTGTGTGTTTCCATGTATTGTAGCGTCAGCTCGTTAGAAAGGAGAGAACCCTCAGCCAGGCTTCGTTAGATGATGTAATTAGGGGCGTCTAACGAGGGCAGAGATTAATTAGCCCACCGAGATGGGCTGGGAGGAGTGAAAATTTATGAGACGTTTCAGCGGGACCCCAGAAGAACGGCACAATGCAAACTTTTCTCTCCTCATCCCTCTCTCCTCTCTTGTTTTCATCCCATCCCTCTTACCCCAGGCGCAACAGAACGTGACACACATCTCAATGATAGGCACTGCTGAAAGTGGGTGTTTCTCACCCCTCCCTCCCTTTGTCCCTCTCTCTGTGGTTCAGTGCCTGTGTGTGACTCAGAGTTGTTTGTATATGTGTAGCTTTGTAAGGTCCTGTGTGCCCTTGGATCTTCTCTTCCACACAAACACAATAGACTATCTGTGAACCTCACATCAGGAGCTTTTCTCTGCAGCCAAGACTGTCTAAAAAGGAAATTAAACAAATAAATGCAGAGATAAAAAAGACAAAATCACTCAGCCAGAACTGTTATATTCCCCTGCTGTCTGCTGATATGTGCATGTGTGTGTGGTCTTCTGTGAGGAAGAAACAAAACAGCTGCTTTGGTTTCTTATAATACCTGTGCCAAAACATTGTGGCGGCAGCAGTTAACCCTTAAACACTTAAATTAGAACAATTATTCTCTAATTTGAGTTTGGCTAATCAGTGCTTCAGGTTAAATCAAGTTTGCTGGTGATGGAATTGAATAAACTCATGCGATCGCTAGGAGCATCCAGGAGAACCAAACTTTGTCCTTCAGACGATCTCACAAGATATCAAATAAGAAATCCGTTACTTTTTTCATATTAATGTTGCAGAGATATTTGCAGCCAAAATAGTTGACTTTAAATAATGTACTTAGGTGCTTAACATGTTTGCACAGTGCTGTATATCATAAATGATATGGTTCCAGCTCCTGGATTCTTGTTACAGTGAAGACTCTCAAGGGGAACTCAAGCTTCCCAAACTGCTGTTGTTTTTTCAGTTTTCTGCTTGTTGACTTATCCACAGGTTTCCCATGAGCACTTAGTCACTTAAATGCTGTGTTTGAGGTCTACAATCGTAGGTTCTATCATAGCAACATACCGCATGTGACGTGCTGAAATGTGCACATTTTGATCGTTACAGTGAGCTATGAGTGAGAAATTATTCATTTAAAATCGCAACATGCTTTTTTTTTATCACTAGCAACAACTGCAAGAGTCAACACACATAAGGCATGTGTGTCCTGCTCTACTAGAGATTCTTCTTCTTTTCACTGGTGCCATATTGATTTAAACCTGTCCTGGTCCATCTCCATACCTTTTCTCCTTGTTCAGTAGTGGAGGAAGACATTTTTATGCACTGCTGGAGTGATTATCATCAACATGATTGAAAAAAGAAAGGAAGACAGAAAGAAAAAAGGAAATAGTTGACATGTTATGTTAAACAAGTGAAGACAAATGCCTACCCAAGTTATTTTTCTTTTCCTCTACACCACTGTGTTTACTTTAAACCTTCCAAACGTCCTTTATTGGCTAATATCATATATCAAATTTAGTAATACATTTTTTTTGGCAGCTCCAGATCTAATCTCTAATACTGAAACCGACTAGCCCTACAACATTACAACTGAGAGAGATCATTTTTTTAAAAAAAAGCTCAAGCTTTGTCATCATAGGTTATCAAATCAGTTTAGCAATTACATCATCACTGCATTTTTTCAATCAGCATGAGCTCTAAGAGAATCTGCAAGTATTTATGACGTAAAAGACAAGAGCTCTATCGCATCGTGAAACATGTCCAGGTTTATGAAAAAAGTGCTGCTTTATAAGCGTTTGCCTTGTTTTTGCTTGATTTCTACTTTTTTAATGGTATAATGTTTTGGCGTGCTTTCACTGCTATTAGAACATTACTGAAGTGTCTGACAGCTGGTTTACCACTTGGACCAAACCTGGCCAAAACACCTGATGGTGAATTGCACTTCCAAGATTGTTACAACACCCCAATAAAAACTGTTAACTTGCTGTTATTTACTTTCAAGAGAAATATAACACATACTTAACACATATTCTGTTCCAGTTAGCACCGGTAGCTTAATTACAGTTAACTCAAATCTGAATTTTAAATTTTCTTTTGGCCCATATGTTCTCTATGCCTGCCTTAAGCACAAATCTAAAGTTTTTTTATATCTATCAAAACCAAATGGCTAAAAAGTGAATAATCTTCTAATTTAGCATATTAAATTTAGTCTTATGGTAACATAGGTCTACTGACCTGATACAAATTTCATTATGAAGTGTTAATACTACATATAATCAGGAAAAAAAAATCAAGTACCTCCTTTTAGATCATCATCTTACACATAACTATACAAAACTGCATGACTTTAGACCAGTTAGAACAAGTAGTGTGGCATTTTTCCTCATTATACTAAATGTGTTGTTGGACATGGACAGGTTAATGACGCTTAATATATATTTAGAACAAATCTCACCACTGAATTAATGAGGTTTTCACTAAACCTGGCTGTTCTGTGGAACACGTTCAGTCAGCAGTGCTATCAGCTGTCTAGACAGAGGCAGTGAGAATTACAGATATGGGTTTATTCTAATAAGCGCTGAGTTTCTATGATAAGCTCTATCTTAGCTGTTCATAGTTGTTTAAAGCTCACAGTGTCTGAGCTGTAGACTGACTGCAAGTTCATTTTGTTTTTCAAAAAAAAAAAAAAGACCCCAGTTTATATAAGCTTGTCTGTATGCTGAGGTCATGGAGGGGCCAGGGGTGGCCTGTGTTACTGGACAGAGACGACTGGTCAAAACATACTGAGTGCCATCTACTCTTCCCAATCACAGCATAGAAAGCAGAGTTACAGTCAGGGGTGGACACAATACTGACGAAACACAGCTGTATTTAGCAAATTTCAGGTTCTTGTGGATTTGTGTGTGTGTGTCTGGGTGTCTGTGTGTGTGTGTGTGTCTGGGTGTCTGTGTGTCTGGGTGTCTGTGTGTGTGTGTGTGTGTGTGTGCACCACTAATACACACTGACTCAATAAGATAAACTCACCACCAGGCTCACACTCCTCTAGATCCTCATCATCACTAGGACATTCTGCTGATGCTACTAGCAGATCGTCCGTATTCTGAAAAAGAGAGAGAGACAGAGACAGAGAGATAGAATTAGTCATTCAGGTTTTTTTCAGAAGTTTATCTTTTTGTCTTATTGGTTGCTCTTCTAAGCTGACAGTTCCACAAAAAGCATGTATTACTCATAGTATGACAGTATTAAAATATACTGTAAAGGACATTACAAGGACTTTACATTTTAACACCCTACATTGTGTTGGAAATTAAAAAAATAAAACCAGTTTTGTGTATTTTAAAATCTGAAATTTACACAAAACAGACCACTCCATCTATATTTTATTTCGTATAATGCAACATACGCTGATGTTGTGTGTTGAAAGTAAACATTATTATTATTATTATTAGTTATTATTATTATTATTGCTTTTGTTTTATTGTGTTTGTAAAACTCTCACAACACATGTCTTTGACGTTGAAGATAAAAGATAAAAGCTGATAACAGTTCACCTCAAGCTGCTATGATAAAAAGGACTGTGAAGGTTTCCTAAACATCTTACTTTTTGTGTTTCAAAATTAGAGAAGAGTTTACTGGACATCTGCTCATTAACATCTTATTGTGTAATGAGATTCAGATATTTTAATGTTCTGATCAGCGGTATCAATGTTAACCAGAGCACAGGAGCAGAGGGCCTCTAGACTAAATTCCAGAAACTTTATAGAAAGGTTACCAGCAGTTTCTGTCCAGGTGATTGTTCTATCAAGTTTGATTGTCTTTCATTAATGTGCTCAAAATTGTGAAATTAGACCTGATGCTTCAGGGTGAAAAGGTGCAAAATGACATGCCAGTAGAGCGACACTTGCATATAATCATATAGTCAGCTTAAAATAAACACACTTCTTTGATTATCAAAATTGAAATATAATGCTCTTGAATAAATGCAGTTTCCAAGTACAAGCCCATTTCCAAAAAAGTTGAGACACTGTGTAGAATGTAAATAAAAACAGAATGCAATGATATGCAAATCATGTTTAACACTTAGAAATTTTATTGTAATTTATGCCCATTTTGAATTTGATACCAACAAGAAGTTCCAAAAAAGTTGGGACGGGGGCATGTTTACCACTGTGTTTCATCACCTCTTCTTTTAACAACACCCTGTAAGCGTTTGGGAACTGACACCAATTGCTGTAGTTTTGAAAGTGAAATGTTTTCCCATTCTTGTTTGATACAGGATTTTAGCTGCTCATCAGTTCAGGAGCTCATTTATCATATTTTTCATTTCATAACCCTCCAAATGTTTTCAGTGGTGACAGGTCTGGACTGCAGGCAGGCCAGTTTAGCGCCCCGACTCTTTTAATACAGAGCAGTGCTGTTGTAATACATGCAGAATGTGGTTTTACATTGTCTTACTGAAATAATCAAGGCCTTCCCTGAAAAACACACTGTCTGGATGGCAGTAAATGTTGCCAAAACATGTATCTATCGTTCAGCATTAATGGTGCCTTCACAGATGTGCACATCACCCATGCCATGTGCACTAATGGACCCCTATACCATCATGAATACTGGCTTTTGAACTGTGCACTGATAACAAGCTGACTGGTCTTTAGCCCAGAGGACACAGTGTCCATAATTTCTAAAAATAATTTCAAATTTCGATTTGTCGGACCACAGGACACTTTTCCACTTCCCCTCAGTCCTTTTTAAATGAGCTCAGGCCCAGAGAAGGTGTCAGCATTTCTGGAACCTGTTTTTGTACAGTCTTTGCATTTTAGAGTTTTAACTTGCATTTGTAGATGCAGCAACAAACTGTGTTCACAGGCAGTGTTTTTCAAAAGTGTTCCTGAGCCCATGCAGTGATTTCCACCACAGAATCATGTCTGTTTTTAATGCAGTGCCGCCTGAGGGCACAAAGATCGTGGCAAGCAAATACTGGTTTTTGGCCTCGTCCCTTATACAGAGATTTCTCCAGATTCTCTGAATCTTTTAATGATATTATGTACCATAGATCAGGGGTCTTTAATTAAAATTCAGAAAGGTCCAGTTAGAGAAAAGTTCCTCAAGCAAAGGTCCGGAACATCATAATATAATGAGAACATCATAATATAATGAGAATAATGTCTAACTTGCATCATGATTCAGTGCCATATACTGTAAACTGAAGTAGCCTAGTAGTTATATCAACAACTTATGTAGTCAACAACTGAATGTCAAATCAAATAAAGTACAATTCAGTTTGTATTTCAACAACATTTGTCAGTTTTCTCTTCTTACAGCTCGCCATGTGAAATAACTTCCCTCTCACTCACTCTATTCTCGAATTCTCTGCTGTTTCTCACCTCACCTCCCATAGATATACATACCTAGATGCTGAGTTGCCTGTTGTTCTCTATCTGAGGCGATACGTCTGGCATCCGCCATGTTGGAGCGGTCAAGATCCGCTTGTGAACATCAAATTTGTTTTGTTATAATCCTCAGACACAGATTAATCTAGGCTGCATGGACTGCTCTTGGTAGCTTTTATTACTTTAATAACTGATCGTGGTAATTTGCTATCCGGACCAGCAGGAAAGTATTCAGTCGGCATGTGACGTTAAAAAAGGAGTTTAGCGCGACTAAAAACACAAACTCACACACACATCAGGAAATCCATTAATGTGTGAATCACTTCTAATCTTAATGCACATAAAAAATAAAATAAACCCCCAAAACACAGTAAGAAGGACGAGGCGGAACTCAGCTTCATATTCACCAGCTTCTTGTAAGAGTTTTCCGATTCCACCCTAAATGGTGGAACGTGAAAATTCGAATAAGAAGCTGGCAAATAAGAAGCCAACTTCAGGTTTGTGTAAGAAGGTGCTAACTGACTGGACCCAACGCGACATCTAGGTATGTATATCTATGGTCCCTCCTCTGTGTGTGCGTCACTCACTCGAGTCTCTGCTCATCGTAATGCACAGAGCTGATTGGCTGAGTAGTGTCACGTGTGAAATTTACAACGCACACGATTGGTCTGTGAGTTTTCCGGGGCTCTAAAGTGGTACCGTAAAAGCTACACCAATTAAAAAAGCATCACCCCATCGAAATTAAATAATTCTCCATAGTTTCTCGGTTACAGGTCCAAGTCCGCATAGGACAGCATCTGAGTCTGGACTTGGACCGCAGTACACCTATTAGTGACTGCCGCCATAGATGATGAAAAGCAAAATTTCTTTGCTATTTTGCGTTGAGAAACGTTATTCTTGAATTGTTGCACAATTTTTGACTCTCTGAGATGCTTTTTTTATACTCAATCATGTTACTGACCTGTGCTCAATCAACCACCAGGTGTTTTTTTAGCATTACACAACTTTACCAACCATTTGTTGCTCCCTTTTTTGGAACGTGGCGTTGCCATCACATTGAAAATGGGCAAGTATTTTTCAATAAACAATAAAATTTCTCAGTTTAACATTTGATATGTTGTCTTAGTACTATTTTCAATGAAAAATAGGGTTTATCATTGAATTTTGTGTCCCAACTTTTTTGGAATTGGGGTTGTACAAACAGTGATTTCTAACAGTTACAGCTAAACTCTGCTCATAACAGTTAACTACAATCAACAAGATTGATTATAATGCATGACTGTATTTGATGTTCTCAAGTATTCAATTAGTATTTTGTTTATAGTTTTGCTTTGACTAAAATGTACAGTACTGTTCTAAAACTGTAGAACGTTGCTGTAGTAAATGGAATGAATTTAAGTTTAAACTTGAAATAGGTTTATATTTAAACTTAGTTTGGTGGGTTCTCTAGCAAAAGTAAAGATGTCTAATACTATCCATATCTAAACCTCTGATTTTGCCAGCTTGCAAGCAAAGAAGAAAGGCATTCTGGGTAGGCATAGGTGCCAGTCATTCCCCAAACAAAAACACAGTAATGCCCCAGTGTATAGGCTGCCTACGGGATGTAAAGACTAAAAGAATACATTTTTAAAAAGAGACACAGATGTATTATCTTGCCAGCGGAGCCAATTCTAAAGTCTTCTGGAGACCGTGTCACATGGAAATGTAATGAAAGGCCTGCGGCTCTCTGTGGGCCTCTACGCTATGTTGCTTAGTCAGGAGTTTTTACAATAGGAGGCACATGTTCTTTGGTCCTGGTCCAGGTATAAATGCAAGGGTTAAACCAGGCAGGATGTCAGTTCACCAGTTGGTTTCAGCTCTGAACCAAACCAGCCAAACAGCCACCATGAGCATGGGCAGGGTAAGCAGCAGAGATGGAGAAAGCTTTGCAATTCTTCTGTTTTTATTGATCCAGCTTACTCAGTATCATGTAATTTGTCATTTTTGGCCAACAGGTCATCTTCTACGAGGACAGGAACTTCATGGGTCGCTCTTATGAGTGCACCAGTGATTGTTCCGACATTTACTCCTACATGAGCCGCTGCCACTCCTGCAGAGTCGAGAGCGGCTGCTGGATGGTCTATGACCGCCCCAACTACATGGGTAACCAGTATTTCATGAGGAGGGGCGAGTACGCTGACTACATGAGCATGTGGGGATTTAACAACTGCATCAGGTCCTGCCGCATGATCCCCATGGTAGGCTATTAACATCTGCTGCACCGTTATACAAACTTCAGTTTACTATACAGATATGGGTTTAAATTAGTTTGTACCCCAAACGTGACCCTGTTTGTTTTCTTCTCAAACAGCACAGAGGATCCTACAGGATGAGGGTCTACGAGAAGGAGAACTTCATGGGCCAGATGCATGAGGTGATGGAGGACTGCGATTCCTTCATGGACCGCTACCACTGGTCCAGCGGCTGCATGTCCTGCCATGTGATGGACGGCCACTGGCTGATGTACGAGCAACCCCACTACAGAGGCAGGATGTGGTACTTCAGGCCTGGAGAGTACAGGAGCTTCAGGGACTTCGGCGGCATGAGGTTCATGAGCATGAGGCGCATCATGGACTCCTGGTATTAAATCAGTGCAACTCATGTAAAAATCAATTTTTAAATAAAAAAACAAATATAAAATCAATGTCCCAAGGTTTTCCCCTCTTTTTGTGGAAGAAACAGTTACGCTTCTACAGGCTTTGCACTAAACCTGAAATCTAAATCTGAAATCCCCTTTTTGTGAAATAATCAATTAAGTTACTTATCTTTTTTAAAATACTAAACACAGAAGTTGTTTGAGTACCCTTTAAATTCTTTGATCAGGCCAGTTAAACTTCTTTCAACACTTGGAACACTCATTTTTTCAACATTTTTTTCTTATACATACAAGTCAAACTTGCATTTTAGCATTTTTGATTTTTTCAGCTGAATGGTTTTTATTGTTTTTATTTTTTTCAAAGAGCATCCTGGTTCATGGGTGTACACTGACTTAACTGGCAAAGCAGAAGTTGCTATGCTAATATGTGGTACAAAACCAATTAGTATTTATAACAGTGATTAGAGACTAAATCTTAGTTTATATGAAGGCCAGTTCACTTCAAATTCACAGTATTTTCAAGGTTATCCTGAGGCTAATTTCTGATCAAATATAGCTGTTAACATGTAGTAGTACACAATTTCATACTTATTATTCAGAATAATAAATAGCTATAATAAAGGTTATCCAGGTGAGCTTTTGTCAATGGTGAAGATCTCAATTACTTTCTTTAATATATAATTTTTTTGTTTATGCATTAATTCAGTAGCACTCATAATGAGTAAAATGACTGAACAGATTAGATATTCAGTCACAAAAAAGCATTTGTTAACTACAGTGTTAAGACATGCACTAAGTCCAAGCTAACTGACTAATTAACTCATATCAGGCAGAAGGATGTTTTAGTGACTGTGTGAAATCTCAGCTTCACTGGGTTAAAAGCGTGGTGGCTCCTGGCCATTCAAAAGTTCTCAGCTTTTTTTAATTGCCTTTAATTGAAGCTCGCAGCTGAATTTTAATATTGATCTTTGTGTTGGAATAAAAATACTAGCGCAGATCCTCTCAGAGTGTTTTTTGCTGCTACGCTGACTGTGGTTTTCATGTGTTGAGATCTACTAGTTTCATGGCAAACATCCTGTACCCCGTCCTCACTAACATTTAACCTGAAATTAGCAATCCTATTTTAACAAATTGTTAAAAAAAAAAAGTTGATTATAAATGCCATATTTGTGCATTCATGCAGTTTAGCTGGTACTTATATATATATATATATATATATAAGTTTAGTTGGTGCTTACTTAACTTACTAAACTTATCAACCATGTGCTTCTGAATCAGATGTCCACTATGAGCTTACACTGATTGAGTATCCTTGTGTTCAGTTTTACTTGAAAGGACATTGTGTGCTTATCTGCAAATCTTTGTGTTCCTTTCTCTATGGAGACCTGGAGTGCAATGGAAAAATAAATTGTTGCCAAAGGTTCCCACAGACATTAGGAAGCTTGGAAAACCCTGATGTTGGAACGTACTTAAACGATCATACATTGTGTCTTATCTGCTGAAAAACAGAGAAGGGTTATGAAGTGACCGATCTGGGTTTGGCCTCAATAACACTGTTCTCAGCATTCAAAGGCATTTTGATACTAGATACATAACTCATCATTCCCAGTGCCTTTCACTGTGAAATCCCATCTTGCTGTAATACAGACTCATTCAGTGCCCAATTGGGAGCTGTATTTATATTCGCAATGTCTTAAAAAAAATGTTCCTTTTTATTTATTTTGAAAAAAGAGAACTAGGACAGAAGAGCAAAGACGGTTCTAGTCTATGCTTCTATACCCTACCAAACCAAACGTCTCGCTGCCAATCCATTTACAAGCTTCGGCGATGCCCCCTTAAACTTGTTTAAATCTGCTGGTAGAGGAGTTACAGCATGTGCATGTCTGCGCTGGTCACAGTGAAATGAATCAGCATGTAGAATTGGACCTTCCTTTATTGTTTTGGTGCAAAGTGATTTTTTTTTTTTGTCATTTGTTATTCAGAGCACAGTCTGGATCCTGTGTTATAGATGATTTAATCAGAATAACAATCTAATTATTCTATTACAACTAATCTAACAATCAAATATCAATATATATCCACAGATAAGAGGAGACAAAAAAAAATTGAAGGAGGTCTTTATGTGCTCCATTTCCTCATTTCAACTCCTCCTGAGGACTTGCATCAGGTTGATCACAAAGGAAAACACTACTCTGTTTTTGAGCATGAACCGTGTAGCTCTGCTCACTGAGCAGGGAGAGAGAGGTAGAGAGAGAGAGAGAGAGAGAGAATGCATCACAAGCTACAATGAAAGCTTTATTTAACCATCAAAGTGTTACGCAGCTAGATCAAAGCGGCGCGAGGCCTCTCGATCTCCGCTCTCTCACTTTGCCACAAAGACAGGTATGATTGAAGTCCTTTCTCTCTGTCTCTCTCTTGCTACTTGTCCCATTTTGAACGATGCTGGTTACACGTTCATGGAGTTCACCTGATGTATTTATAGTGCAATCACATCTTCTGCTACTGCACAAAACTCTCCTACTCAGCCGAACTGTTTAATGTAGTACACTGTTAAAGGAAAGTGCTTCAAAATAGCCTATATAACCAGTCCCCTTTTCTGCAAGTGTTTACAGCCTCAAAAGGCTTTTGAATTAGATTTCTGTTGGGCTTTTGAGATTTGTGCTGATGCACTCAAATGGTGAAATTGCTCAAATTTGTGTTTTTGATAAAATCTTTTTATGGCATCAGCTCTTTAAAAAGGTGTTTTTGGAAAGCAACCAGGACTTACTTTCTTTAAAAGCTGTTTGCAGTTATTCAAATCTTTTTGATATTTTCTTCAGCGTCCCTATATTAATAGCTTGTCGGTGTAAACACAGACTCACTGTGAATGCAAAGCGTTTGATAATGTGATTAATTGGTATTACCCATAAATTATAAATGAGCAATGCATTAATAGTGAAAAATTACAAGCCAAGTTCACATCAGTTTCTAGAAGTATGACACGGCCTTCTTCATTGTGGTCCCTTGTTAAAAGTGGTCGATTAAAAGAAAATCCATACTCTGTCCTAATGTAAGAGTCATAAGAAAGAAGACTTCAAGTCAGTTGCAGAGGCACTTTCAAAGGTATTTTATGGATTATACCACAGCTGATTTCCACAGAGATCTAAGTTTCATATATTTTTATTAATCACCCAAGAATATGCTCAAATGTTTAGGAGAATTATTAGGAATGAAAAATTATAGTCATTTGGTCATTTTAAACATCCTACACAATCTTACTTGTTGTCCATTTAGGTCAAAATGCAAAGAGCAAAGTCTTGTTTTACTTTGTGTTGTGTTTTTACTATAACCTATATAATCACTATAAAGGTTCATTGCTCTGATTTTACAAAATTTCTGCATAATTCACTCATTAGGATATAAAGTCATTCAGAGAGGTCTGATGTGAAGTATGCCATTCTAGAGAAATGTATCGAGTCAGAATAATTCACACTGGTGGTGATAGGAACCAGACGTCTGAATAGCTTAATGCCTCTAAAAGATTCCTCACAAAAGGTTATTACATGAAATGTATATGAATATGCAGTCTGATGTCTGTCATTTACATCAGTTTTGAGAGGATTTAGATAGTAAATAATAAATAAAATTGCTATAATTATGTTGTAGACATTTTGACACCTGGTTACTATCACCACCACTATAAAGAAATCGGGGTCAGTAAATTTGTCTTCAATTAAACACTTCAAACATTCACATTTCAAATATCTTTGTTTACATCTTGACAACTGAAGTATACAGAAAGTTTGAAAAATTGGTGGAATTCCTCTATAACAATTTACAATACAATAATAGCTCATACAATGTGGATAAATATGAAAACTATTTGTTAAAAGGTATTTTTAGATGTTTTCAGTATATCAATAATTCTGTGAACAAGAAAGTTATTAAATGACAAAAAATTTATTGTAATTATCTGTTTACTTTAATTGTTTTGTCAGCTTATCTGCCGTGAGATTTGATTTACATTCTGGATATTCGTTCTACTATATTATATTCTGGACACATTTAAAATGTCTTAATTTTTTTTTTACAGCTTGCTAGTGTCCTAGTAATTGTGTGAATCCTGTAAAGTTGCACCAAAGAAACATGCATTTATCTGCAACCAAACTGGTGTATGTAATGTAAAACATATTACAAAAAAGTTGGGACGATGCATACAAATGTAAATAAAAACAAAATGCAATGATGTGCAAATCGTTTAAATTGAAAATAGTACAAAGACAACATATCAAATGTTAAACTGAGAAATTGTATTATTTTTTGAAAAAATATTTGCCCATTTTGAATTTGATGCCAACAACATGTTCCAAAAAAGTTGGGACAGGGGCAACAAAAAACCTGGTAAAGTTATGTAATGGTAAAGAAAATGTCTGTTAGTTGATTGGCAACAGGTCAGTAACATGATTGGGTATAAAAAGAGCATCTCAGAGAGGCGGAGTCTTTCAGAAGTAAAGATGAGTTCATCACTCTGAAAGACTGCATGAGCAAATAGCGTTTCTCAACGTAAAATAGCAAAGAACTTTTGCTTTTCATCATCTATGGTACACAGTGACATCAAAAGATTCAGAGAATCTGGAGAAATCTCTGTATGTAAGGGACAAGGCCAAAAACCAGTATTTACTGGCTATGATCTTTGGGGCCTCAGGTGGCACTGCATTAAAAACATACATGATTCTGTAATGGAAATCACTGCATGGGCTCAGAAACACTCCTGTAGGGGTACATTAGTGCATGTGGCATGGTTGACATGCACATCTGTGAAGGCACCATTAATGCTGAACGATATATACATGTTTTGGCAACATTTGGCCATCCAGATGACGTCTTTTTCAGGAAAGGCCTTGATTATTTCAGCAAGACAATGACAAACCACATTCTGCAAGTATTACAGCAGCATTGCTCCGTATTAAAAGAGTCCTGGTGCTAAACTGACATGCCTGCAGTCCAGACCTGTCACCACTGATAACATTTGGCGCATTATGACATGAAAAAAACGACAAAGGAGACTCTGAACTGTTGAGCAGCTGAAATCCTATATCAAATAAGAATGGGAAAACAACTAAAGCAATTGGTTTCCTCAGTTCCCAAACGCTTACAGAGTGTTGTTAAAAGAAGAGGTGATGAAACACAGTGGTAAACATGCCCCCATCCCAACTTTTTTGGAACGTGTTGTTGGGATCAAATTCAAAATGGGCATATATTTAAAAAAAAACTGAAAAAAAACAATAAAATTTCTCTGTTTCATCTTTTGATATGTTGTCTTTGTAGTATTTTTCTTTAAAAATATAGTTTACATGATTTGCACATCATTGCATTCTATTTTTATTTACATTCTGCCCAGCGTCCCAACTTTTTTGGAAATGTGGTTGTAGAATACATATTAGATTTAATATGTAACCTTCATTGCATGAAACATTACTTAAAAAGATTTAAGCGTCAGAAAAGTACTGCAGGCTGTGAAATGGGCCGTTTTGTATCAGCCAGCTTTAAATAATGGAGGCTTTCTTTAAATAATGGAGACAGTCTTGCTGCTAGGTGCTGTGCGCTGTGTTATGACTAAATAGGCCACATATAGAAACATTTTCCCACTGTAAATAAAGCTCTGTTGTTGCAGTTATTATGATGAATTTAGAGAGGGAGACCTGCCCGTGTCTGTGTCCCACTGACCAATCGCTTCTGTAGCGCAGGCTAATGGCCACTCCATGTTTAGGCCGCCTCGCTAATGCTCCGTTGGGATAATTAAGTGTGCTCCCTGCCTTTATTCAATTCGGAGGCATTAAACCAAATTCAAAGCGCTTCACTCCCACTTTGCCGTAAGCAAATGGTGGAGAACAGAGAGAGAGGATGAAGAGGGGTTGAAAACGAAGGCCCAAAAAAGAAAACAAACAACTACCGATGAAGAGCTAACATTCAATTAGCCAGGGCTTGATGGGTATTTACAGCTAGTGTTGGTTTGAACTTTTTCACCTGGGAGCACTTTCTCTTTTTCTTTAACGCACACACATACACAGCCACTCTGTCACTCTCACTCTCTTTCTGTCTCTCTCTCTCATTCTCTTTCTCCTCCTCTCTGCCTTCTAAGGTTAGCACCCATATAGTTACTGCTAGCAATCCAGCCTTTTTCTTCAGCTGTAATGATAATAATTTAGAAGCTGAGAGGGGGGAAATTGCACCTTATTGCTTAGCATGTAAGACTGACTCTCGCATTCTCCCTCTCACACACAGTAAAATGCATTGATGGATTGGGACGTAATAGTCTAAAGGTAGAGATTCAACTGCACTGATTTTGGAAAGTCACAATCAATTACAGCCACCAGTAATTACGTACAATAAAGTGACTCAATTAGAACTGTTATCCTAGCTTTAATCAGCTCTCTTAGAGGTTACATGCTAACATTATTATCTAATCATTGATTGATTCCTTACAGGTGGTCTGTGTGTTTATGTGATCTTTATCACATAAAGCACTGGGGAAAAAAAAGAGTAATATTGTGTTATTTACTTCTTTTATTAAGCTTATATGCACTTAAGTACTTTGTCTTTGACTTCTGTCATAAGTTTTTATGCAGTTTTTATTTTTGTAAAGTGCTTTAAATTGGCCTTGTATATTAAATGTGCTATATAAATAAACTTGCCTTATCTGTGCTTTAGAGATTTTATGATCCACTTTACATTTCCTAACACACAAACTTTCCAGTCTGTTCTGTCTCTTTAAAGTGGTCATGTTTATAAGTAAACGTAAACATGTACAATTAATCCACATTCTGTTCTGTCTGTGTTTACTAACACCTGAAAAACAGACCACAACCGACAGGTGCCAGCTACCTAATAAATTACAACAGCCGCTCACAACCTCAGTGTTTTGTTTACTTCCCAATTCAACCATGTGAATGTGCCTCATATGAACAAACTCCTCTTTAGAGTAAACTACTGCACAGCTTGTGCCTGAAAGCAGCAATAAAGCACTCGTACTCACTCACAGACACACTTTTTGCAACCTCACCTGTGTGACACTGTCTCTCATGGTGGGTGAGCGCTGTTTGCGGGTGGTGGTGGTGGCCATAGTGGTGGTGGTCTCCATGATGGTGGTGGACATATCTGCCAGCGGGGTTGTGGAGGTGGTGTCTGTGGTCAGGACAGAGGGGACGTCCCCTACCAGCCGCAGGTTCCCCTGCACCTGCACATTGGGGTCGCCCTCAGCCGCCAGCTTCAGGACCTGCAGCCCATTATAGTACAGGCCCGAAATCTGACCCTGAAAATTACGGCCTTTCTCACCACCTCCAATCTTTATAAACGCCTGACTGTTAAAGATTGTCAACTGCCGACCTGCAGAGAGAGAGGCAGAGAGCAAGAGAGAGAGAGAGAGAGAGAGAGAGGGAGGAGGGGATAGGGGGAGAAAAGGCAAGCAGAGAGAGGGAGATGGAGAAAGTAAGAGAGAGGGAAAGGGGGGGTTATAAGAAATTGTGGGACAGAAAAGAAGGAAGTGGTAGAAGAGAGACAGGATGAAAAGAGGAAAGAGTAAGAGAGGGTAAAAGAAAGACAGAATAATGAGGGAAGGGAAAAAAGAGCATCAGTCTCTGACCGTTGGTATTCTGCAGAGCACACAGACACAGAATGAATCAGGCCATTCAGAGAGGGAAGCAGACTCAAATCTCTCCAATAGTCCTGGAAACACTTTAGGAGATCCGATCACTGTGAACACCTACAAGCCTAAAGGAGCTGCTGTGACTCATTTCAACAGTAGCAATTTTCTCAGGTAATGACAGAATTTTACTGGTAATGATATGTTCAACTTACACTGAATTGCCAGTTTATTAAGTACATGAACCTGAGAAGCCTGGTGTCAGAAATAGTCACTTTCTGCATTTGGCCTAAGGGGTTAGGTGGACCTACCTTGACCATTTTATCATACATACCTACCATGCAGGTGCACCTTGTACGTACAATTTGAGACCACAGAGGCTGTTGGCAGGATATTTTTGAGTGGTAGTCCACTCTCAACCTAGCAGTGACACTGAAGTATGTGTGTAAAAACCCCAGAAACACTGCTGTGTCTGACGCTGCATTACACACACTACCATGTCAGTGTCTCTGCTGTGGTGAGAATGATCCAGCACCTAAACAATATCTGGTCAGCAGTGATTCTGTGGTGGTCCCCTTTGATGAATGTAGCAGAGGGAGGTTAATAAATTGTGCCACAACAGATGGGCTACAGTGTGTAACTGTAAACCTACAAAGTGCACTTGCGTGGTAGATGTTTCTGATAAAATGGCGAAGAGTGTAGATCCAAGGTAGGTCTCTTAATAAACTAGCAATTCAGTGTAAATTATTCTTATTATTATTATTATTATTATCATTATTATTATTACCTGAGAAAATTTCCAATTTCCTCACTAGTCAGTTCACATACAGTGTAGGGTACCTAATACACTGTAAAAACAATGGAAACTATATACACGGCTTTCCTGTTAAGGTCCCTCCTTTGATAAGTAACTTCCAGAACACAGCTAACGTTCAAGCCGTTGAGTGGCCCACTATTGTATCACTCCTCCAGCATGTTACCAGGAAGGAAGGAGATTTGTTCCTGCTCCCTCTGTCTCCTTTGCAAATATCAGTGCTTTATTTCTGCATTCCACACAGGCCAGTCTGAAAGGAGCGCTAACGCTAACATACTGACCTCATAACAGAGGCAATGACTTCTGACCTGGTAATGTAAGCCCCCCACAGTGTAAGAGATGGACAGAACAGTAGGGGGATGGAGAAAGAGAAGAAGGGTTTCAGAGGTGCTTGAGTGGTTGAAGAATAGAGGGGAGACAGAGAACTTAAGTAAGAGAGAGAGAGAATGTGTGACTGCATATGTATCGTTGCTGTCTGAACAAAAACATAATTTCTCCAAAGGTAAAGGTTCATTTACTAGAGAAGGAGAAACACACTTAACTTAGAATGGATGTTAGTGGAGAAACAATGTATCCAAAAAAAATAGTGAGGAATTTCTAGTGCTGTTTAAGGTATCATGACATTATGACATGCATTATGTATGTTGTGACCAAAAAAGATAAATGTGACTACAATTATGTACAAAATACTCTGAATACGTTCTGCTGTTTTGGTATAAAACGAGCCTAATGTATCTGACCAATGAGACAGAGGGGTTTGGTGGGAAATGCTCCGTTCTAGAGAAACTTTGCAAGTCAGAATTCACAGTGGTGGTGATAGGAACCAGACGTCTGAAGAGTCTGATGCCTCTGAAAGCTCCCTTACAGAAATGTATTTTTCATGGTTACAAATATGTTACCTGATATCTAAAACAAAATAGTATTATGATTTTTTGATGTTTTGAGATAAGGTTTTGGCCTAAAACGTGTTTTATTAAAGCCATTTATGGTGGAGGGCTACATGCAGAGTTTTGTACGGCAAACAAGTGAAAGAGTCGGAAGGTTTCTCTACAATAAACCATTTCACTTTTTTACATCTCAACCACTGAATTATGTAGACATTTTGAAGCAAATTGGTAGAATTCCCCTTCAAGCTAGCTGACAACTTGGACCAAAATACATTTAAATAACACACAAGGTCCAGCTAAATATTAATGAAATGTGTTAAAGTCTTCAAATTGAACGTAAGAACTGAACTGATTACATCTAAATACAGAACAGTTAAGTGTTTTCACTATTTTATTTTCCATTCCACAGTCTTTCTCCATAAAACTACACTGGACTGAAAGCTTAAGAGTTTTCTGTTGAGTTTATTTCTTTTTTACTTTACAAAATATTTGGTGGGTCATGAGACACTATCTGTACAGGAGCACAGGTGGATCCTGGCATGAAAGAATTCGGAAAGGCCTGCTGTACAGAACGCACTTTTATGGATAAATGAATTTGAGGGAAACAATATGGGACTTTCGTAGACACGGATACAGGGAGACCGTAATTGATATTTGTGCATGTGCTTTCTGTTCTTATGAATGGTCCTGAGTGCTAATTTGCTTCCCCTGTGGTCATGCTTGGATAAAATGCTCAGTGTGGCTCCACAGTTTGATCCTAATGCTACAAAAAGAGTGGAAAACACACCAGTCATCTATCCCTTGATTCAATTAATGCTGACCGAGCCTATTATTTACTTAATGGCCTTGTTTATGAGTATCACACTACATTGATTTTAGTCTGCGTGTGTCTATGTGTGCAGTACCACATTGATTTCAGTCCTCCTGAGTGTGTATGAGTGAGTGACGGAGTATGCTAAACTGCTCCATTACCTTGCGTCACTAGCATTAATAGATCATGCCATCTGTTTGAAACCCTGGAGGACTGCTGATGAGCGTGAGCCATAATGATGCCAGTGTGTATGACTTATGAAGCGGATGTGTGTATCAGCTAATTCCTCAGTGGAGTAAACAGTTCAGTGAAAGGACACTAAAGTATCTCAGAGTTAAAGCCCTAACTGAGCTGGATTAGTTTTATCTGGGGAGGTGCAATAATTTAAGTGATTACTAATGAGCAGAGGTAGAAAGTAACCAGTTACAGCTAGTCTTGTGACAGTACATGACTAACTCTGTTACACGACTCTTCTGGGAATAGTATAATCACAGACAAAGTGCTTTACAGCCAGGTGATAAAAGCATAAGAGCAACTACTGAGAAGAAACTATTGGGTATTAATTTAAAATTATATAAAACAATGACAGATCAAATTAAAAAGGAAAATACCAAAGAACTAGAATCTCAGTTAAATGTCACATTAATGAGATACGTTTTCAAATGTTTCTTAAAAGTGTGCACTGTCTAATAAAAGGTGAAACTAAGTGATTTTAATCCAAACATGCAGTATGTGTAGTTTCTACAGTCTGACACTAATAATTGTGGAAGGATCTAATCCAGTATGAATCTGCAGCGTGTGTACTTTTTACAGTCTGACAGTAATAAATGTGGAGGGATTTCAATCCAGTATGAATCTGCAGCGTGTGTACTTTTCACAGTCTGACAGTAATAAATGTAGAGGGATTTTAATCCAGTATGAATCTGTAGTGTGTGTAGCCTTTTACAGCCTGACAGTAATAATTACAGAGTCAGTGGTTTTCTGGAATTAGCTGAACTCCAGTAACGGAAAAACAAAACCTGCTAAAAGGCACAGCCATGCGCTGTGTTGTTATTGTTAATGAGGGTGTCGTGTGACTTAATGCTGATGTGAACTGTTTGTCCCTACCTGTGGGAATCTGGAGACATTACACAGCTATCCTGTACCAACTGTTACAATTACAATACAGAACCTACTCTGGTAAAACTAATCCTATTCCGGTAGTGCTTTTGTCTAATTTAGGAGCAGTTTTGATTATATGAAAGTGTATGAATTGTAGTGAGGCAGGAATGATCACAATGCAAAGCTTGCCTAATAAGATTTCTCCTCAAATTAGCTCCTGAATGACTGATATAGACAAAGGAGAACACACAGACACACACCTTAATGGGTCTCCCACACTGGTCTCTCTGAATATCTGTATTATTTTTTCCACAGACTACATTCAAGTGGATATATATGTTTAAACACACACTGTTCAATTTGCTCAATTCTGTTTTGTAACACTTTGACTTTTTAATAAAAGCACTGAGCGGTTTTTCACAAGTGCAATGTGTGATGGTGGAACCAAGAGCACTTCGCCATCATTAAGAGTGACAAGTGGCAATTTCTACCAAAAAAAAGTGAAGCGCTTCAAGAGCTTGCGGAGGATGTGTGTGTAGTAAAACTCAAGCGAGAACGAGAAGAGGTGTCAGTGGGCAATTAAATCAAGTCTTCAAAGAGAAGGAAGAGCAGGATGGGAGGTAGGCGACGTGCATATTCGAGAACATTTCAAAGAAGAGAAATAAGATAGCAAGAAATATAAATAAGAAATTGCATATTTTTTCTAATTATTTCTGCTTCAAAGAACAAATTCTACCTTTCGAAGCTTAATCATTACAGTACACACTAGCTGAGAGGACACTAATGGCTGTGCATGCTGATAAACCCATTGTTTTGAGCTGCCTGCTCAACTGAGAAGTGACAGATGAGTACAGACACAACTTAGGCCACGTGGTCATCATACACACACACTGTTTATATAGATGAAGTGAGGTGTGTGTGTGTGTGTGTATGTGAAACTGAACTCATTAAAGGAGCAGGAAGCTTAACATCAAAACTAACTTAAATCCTCCAAAACTCGTTCTCCTTCTACTCTCTTTCTTTCTACTTACTTTATTTGAATCTCTGTTTCTCTGTCTCTCTCTCCTTCTCCTCTCTATCTTTTGCTGTCTCACTCTCTTTCCATCTCTCTTTCTACTTCTCTCTCTCCTTTTTCATCTCCTCCTTTGTTCCTTTTTCTCTCTCCCACTTTCTCTTCTCCTCCTTCTCCTTCTCTCTTATTCTATCTTTCTCGCTCCTTTCTCCTCGGTTTCTATCTCGCCTTTTCTCCTCTCTCCTCCTCTATATCTCTTTCTTTCTATTTGTCTCTGTCTCTCCCTCGCTTTATGTCTCTTTTCCTGCTCTCTATTTGAGTTTTTCTCTCTTTCTCACTCTTTCTTTGCCTACCCCTGCCCACCCGCCCCTCCATCTTGCATTGCTGTGCTAGTGCTGGTCCTCTTACCAGTGCTCTTGTGTTATTTAAAATCTCTACTGGGAACATGTGTCAACAAGATTAACATAAGATATGAGATAAAGAGAGAGAGAGAGGGAGAGGCAGCAATAAAAAGAAAAAGAGTGTACAGAAGAGATGGAAATAATGGAGTGTAACAAGTTGTGTGGAATGAGAATGGGAGAAAGGGAAGAAGTGAGCTAAAAAGGAAGATTTTGAATGATGTTTGAAAAGCCTGTTGTTTGAGTCCCATAAACTCTACTGAGCGGGCAGCAGGTTCAGTAAAAACCCCCACATGAAGCCTGATAGGCTTAGCAGAAAAGCCTCCATTACAGGGCTACCTTCCCTCCACTCATTCTCAAAGCTGGGTGCAGGGCTGGATAGACTCAATGGCTGAGCGATGGAGGGTGTGCTATTCAGGAGATCACAGTGTGACCCAGAAATCCTCAGGACTTTCCAGGGGAATCAGTAAAGCATGAGAATTAACCACACAAATACACGCACAAGACCAACTGTGACTATTAGAGCCAGTTCAGGTTAAATTTGAGGCCATAAATGTTAAAGCTCGGTCAAAACGAGGAACACCTATATAATAATACTAATTTCTTTCATCAAGACTGTAGTCGTATGTTAGTGTTAAACTTATAGTGATTCAAAAGGAGTTTTTTTGCCCATTCTAAATTAAACGTGGACATCCGAAGCTTGTAATAGACATATTAACATGTATTTTACCTTGTAGCAGTTTTACAACGCCTCTTTCAGTAAAGAGCCCTGATATGTTTTCCATTTCTAACAACTGACTGAAAAACAGGCTACGGCTCGTATTCACAGTCAGTGATGCATCTAGGACTCCCAGAAGGCCTAGAGTGACGATTTTCCCACAAAATTGGTCTCACTCATTGGAAATCAAAAAGTGATTGGCTGATTTCACTGTCACTACTTTATTATTTTAGTGATTGATCTGAAACACTAAGCCTTTCAGCTTTCAGCTACTGAAGACCTGACCACTGGGAGACATCACTTGACTATGTACTTAGACACTACAGGGGAAACCTCCATTGGGAGTATCACTTTTTCCTGGCCTACACTACTAATGCTCATAAGTCTACATTAAATGAAAAAAATAAGGTGAAAAATAACAATAGATGCCGGTCTAATGTTATGTTGCTTTTATTCATCACTGTGATCAGATAAGACTACCATAACTAACTAAATTAGCTTGCAGACAGTTTTTATTGTATTTCTAATCTATTTAATGCTTCAGCTTCATCATCAAGGCTCTAATGGACACCAAACTTACACAATCATGCGACCTTGCCAGGCAGTTTTGGGTCCTATTACTTTTTTTTATTTAAAACATTAACTGAATATTTGTTAGTGTTGACAAAAATGCAATCTAACACAAATTCTTAACAAAATTCCTCAAGCATGTCCAGTACACAGCAGAACACCGATGTAGACTATATAATGACAGACCTTTTCTGAGATCAGACATAAAATGCTGTGTGTGTGTAATGATATGTTTCAGCTCCTCTGTGACTCAACAGATAAAGACATCAAATACTCTAATTAAAAAATAACAACATGGGGAAAATATTAAGCATGAACGTCATTACATAGATCATTTTAATTAGATAATTGATGTTTGAAGATTATGGTAAGATTATTTTCTTGTAATATTTATTGTCTGACTACAGCGTTCCGTTTCAGCGGCCTTATCGTCAGACATGTTTGAGTGTAATAAATCATATGGTGTCTGTCGTGTAATTTAATTAATCACCGAAAAGTGTCACACAGGCACAGCAGGAATGCACAGTGCCTCTGGAGACTCTTCTGTTTATTCTAAGATATTTTACAACAGAGTAATATGTTTATATTCCACCTACAGTGCCCTACCGTAGAAAAACTACAGAGTTGCAACTGTGGGCAATAGCTCTGAGATGAAACCAGGGTTGGAAATCTCTGAAAGCTATCTCACAGTTTATTACACAAAATGTGCAATACCTCATGCTTTAGACACTGTTTATGATGTTTACTGTATGAACTTCAATCTTCTACTTACTAATGTGAGCTTTACATCACTCTATCCAACGCATGGCATTGTGCTTGGGGATGCAAAGCTTGCACACAGCTGCTTGGCCATGGAAACTTATGCTGAGAAGCTCCCGGCGCACAGGTTGTGTGCTGATGTTCATGCCAGAGGAGGATTGGAACCCTGCAGTTATTGAGTCAGCAGAGCGTTGGAGACTCTTATGCACTTTTCAGGACTGTAACTTTACGTGGTCTGACACTTCGTAGCTGAGTTGCTGTGTTTCCTAAATGCTTCCACTTTTCAATAATACCACTCACAGCTGATCGTGGAATATCTAAGAGGGAAGAAATTATGCGACCTAACTTGTTGCATCGCTGGCTTCGTATTACAGTACCACGCACAAATTCAGTGAGCTCTGAATGACCGATTCTTTCATAAATGTTGTAAAGGCAGACGGATTGGCCATGCGCTTGATTTTATACACCTGTGGCAATGGGACTAAAAAAAAACACCTGAATTCAATGATTAAGAGGTGTGTCCCAATATTTTTGACCATATAGTGTATATGTGCATGTGTTTGTGTATGTTTGTGATGGCGATCAATCCGACTGGTGGTACATGGTGTGGTAACTGTGTTGCCTATTATCAAGCTGAGATTCAACACTCGATCACACTAAGGCAGAGATATAACGGTTGGGAAAAATGTATTTAGAAATAAGGGACATTAAAATCTTATTATCACATTATTTTGTTTTTTTTTTAAGTTTAAAAAATATATTAGGCTGCTGAGAACTAGCCCACATACACTTTTATTTGAGACATCTCAACCTGCTTGCGTATTACCAACACATCTTCTGGAGAAAAAAGTATAAAATATGCCATAACTTTTGGCCACAGTTATATTTTTCCCAATATGTTACATGCAGTAAATAAACTCATAAAATGTGCATTAAAAAAGCGTGTTCTCTAGAGGACGTGTTCACTTATTTCCTCTTAGAAAATAATAATAATAAAACATAATTTGACAGGGGGGCCCAAACTTTTGCATGTGACTGTATGTGTGTGATGCCACAGGACTGAATGAGTGGAAGTAACCAAGTGAAAAGAGAAAGAGAATAGCTTTCTGGTTGATAACTGTAATATAACCAAATAAAACAGCTACAGCACAACACCGTAAAATGTAACAGTTGCACTAACTTAATTTTTTTGGGTTTACTTTACTCATCTGTTACACTTACTAATGCAAATCTATTAACACATACTATTTCTTGTATAATCCTTAGTTGCTTAGGTAAAGACAGTTGCGATCAATTCATTTGCAGAAGTCCTACAGACTAAAGAGTATTCTGCCCAAGTTAACACAAATACTACAGAAAGTTGGAGTAACTTAATCTGACACATTCAAACCAACTCAAAAACGAACTGTTGAGATAGTAACTCAGTCATTTTGAGTAAAATCATTTGTTAGCATATTTTGAGTTAACATAACTTTATTCAAGTGTTTTATGTTCACTATTTTTATTTAAGTTGATTTTACAGGTAGGTACAGACAGGGTTGGGTTTACATTCAAATGATTTGGACTTCACATGCTTTTCATGTAACTTTTGACCAGTTTGGACATTCAAATACGATCTTTGAGTTGAATCAACCTCTTGCAGTTTAGTTTAGTTTGTTAAGACTCCTCAGCTTTACTTGATGAAAGCTTGGTCAATGCAACCTTGAGTAACCTTGGTGGCATGCATAGTGGGCATGTCTTTCCACCTTGTTTAACCTACCATCTCTGTGTAGTCATTCTCCCCAGCCTACCTTCCCTTTGGTGCACACTTATTTTCTAAATTTTGGGAGCTCATCTAATCTCAGTCAGCGCTGATTGTAAATCAGTGCTGAGTAAGCTGAGCTGCCATGACCCCATCTGCTGAGTGTGGTTCTGAACACTTCAGACCACTTCAACATTATGGGCTGAATTGTATTGGGCAAGATGGTCCAGAACAGTATTAAGTTAAACTGTTAAGGCATTCTTGTCAAAAACGTTCTGCCATTCTGTGTAAATTTGTTAAAATTAAAGCCTAGTTTAGCTTTTAATGGAAGAAATTGAGTGGCTAGAGTTGTGTAAAGGCAGTCAATGTAAGTTAGAATTACTTATTAATTGTATCGAGTTAGTAGCATTATTATATCCAAGTCCAAAATACTCAATTATTTTAAGATCAAAGGAGAGATTTACTCAATTTAGTTAAGTAGTTAAGTGTATACAACAATAAACAAATGTGTTGTTCATACTCAGTTCAGGGAATTACACATGGTCAAATGATTTGAGTAATCTAAACTTAAACGGTTTAAGGCAATCGGTTTCCTTAAACCATTTGAGTTCACTGAACTCATTAGGTTTTACAGTGAAAGAGGAGTACAGATTTATTGGTCATTCTGTGGAACTGACTAATTTAGCTGTGTACTGCTGTACTCCAGTATAAGTCATGGGCAATGACTGGGAAAAATATCAAAGACTGACAAAGCCAGCCATATGTTAATAAACTCTAAACTCACCTCAGCAGGGCAATGAGTGCATGGCTGGATGCCAAGACGATGTCTGTAATTACAACGTGGGCTATCTCAGTGCGAGTTTCTGCAAGTGTATGAGTGGGCAGTGTATTGCTATGCTTCAGTGACTAATGCTCAGCTTGCTGGTCTGCCACTGGGAGTAATGAGACTATAGTCTGCAGAATATGAGCTAGACGAATGGATGTGTATGGATATATATACACGCATGCAGGGGTTTTTTGAAATCCAACAGAGTTAAGTAGGCGTCGGACCAGATGACTGGGCAAGAAGGTCGCAGAATTCTAAGTTAGGAGTTCTCTGGTGAGATCATTGTATGTGTGGCACACCAGGCGCCAAGTAAGAAAGAAAAGAAAAAACGTTCACGCTAATTTACGCAAGCAGGAGAAAAGTCCACAACAGAAAACTTGTCTTCTTCTGTTTTTCACCATCACCTGATGGAATGAATGACAGAGATCACAGAGTGTTTGAATTTAGCTGATCAAATCAGTGGACTGACAGAATGTGTAAAATAAATAAAGTTTTAAGCCTTAAAAGTCAAATTATGACTTTTGCTATATTAATCAAATATAATTACATAGTTAGAATCATAATTAGTTACACAGTGAATTACATTTACATTCAGGGTTAACAGGTGTGAGTGTGAAATTCACACTATTTTCTGTGGCAAGACCTAAAAGTAATAGACTGGGAAGTTAGCTAGGAAGCTTTGTGTCTACGAGTTTTGGCAGAGAGAAAGAAGTAAGAAGAGAAAGGCGGAAAGAGAGAGAGAGAGAGAGAGATAAAGGAAGAAAAGCAGAAGAGATAGAGAAAACTGTCTGCACCCACGACAGTCATGTGTGGTTCTTAAGCACTCCTCTCCTCCTCTCATTGGCTGGGCTGGGCCGCCAGAGTTGATTATAAAGTGGGTGGCTTTTATCTCCTCAGTGCAAAGCGTGCACTGCTAATTAACTACTCAACTTACTCAATTTCACTGCTTTTGTAACAGCACAAGTAGGCCATTTCACAACAGTGTGAGTCAATAGTGGACAGCAAAGAAAAGCATGAGGAAAATCCGCTGTGGGACGAGGTAAGCTGAGGAAAGAAAACGCAGAAGAAAGAAAGTGGATACTGATGTGGAGACACAATTCAAGATGGGGGGTTAGACTGTACAGACCCCTTTTCAAAAGGTAGTCCATTGACTTCTTTGAGAGATAACCTAAGAGTTGCAAACCTGGCTACTAGCTGTATGAGCTAAGCTACCAACAAAGTTACCAACCTAGCAACAAGCCATAAGACCTAGTAACCAGACATAGAGCAGCAACAGAGCTACTGACTTAACAAGTGTCCATAAGAACTAACCTGGAAACTTGACATAATAGCTAACCCAGTAACTAGGCATAAGAACCAACCTAGCAACTAGACATAATAGTTAACCTAGCAAACAGCCATAGCATAGGCATAGAGCTACTGACAACAATTATCCATAAGAGCTAACCTGGAAACTATACATCATAACCCAGAAACTGAGCATTAGAACAAAGGCATAAGAACTAACCTAGCAGCTGAGACCTAGAATCTAACAACTAGTCATGAGAACTAACCTAGAAACTAGGCACGAGAACTAATCTAACAACTAGTCATGAGAACTAATCTAACAACTAGTCATGAGAACTAACCTAGCAACTAGCCATGAGAACTAACCTAGCAGCTAGTCATGAGAACTAACCTAGCAGCTAGCCATGAGAACTAATCTAACAACTAGGTATAAGAACTAACCTAGCAACTAGTCATGAGAACTAACCTAGCAACTAGGCATGAGAACTAGTCTAGCAACTAGTCATGAGAACTAACCTGGCAACTAGTCATGAGAACCAGTCTAGCAACTAGTCATGAGATCTAAAAACTAGGTATAAGAACTAACCTAGCAACTAGTCATGAGAACTAACCTAGCAACTAGTCACGAGAACTAACCTAGCAACTAGTCATGAGAACTAACCAAGCAACTAGCCATGAGAACTAACCTAGCAGCTAGTCATGAGAACTAGTCATGAGACTAGGTATAAGAACTAACCTAGCAACTAGTCATGAGAACTAACCTAGCAACTAGGCATGAGAACTAGTCTAGCAACTAGTCATGAGAACTAACCTAGCAACTAGGCATAAGAACCAACCTAGCAACTAGACATAATAGTTAACCTAGCAAACAGCCATAGCATAGGCATAGAGCTACTGACAACAATTATCCATAAGAGCTAACCTGGAAACTATACATCATAACCCAGAAACTGAGCATTAGAACAAAGGCATAAGAACTAACCTAGCAGCTATGCGAAATAAATAACCTAACAATTAGTCCTGAGACCTAACCTAGAAACTAGTCATGAGGACTAACCTACCAACTAGGTATGAGAACTAATCTAACAACTAGTCATGAGAACTAACCTAGCAACTAGTCATGAGAACTAACCTAGCAACTAGGCATGAGAACTAACCTAGCAACTAGTCATGAGAACTAACCTAGCAACTAGGTATAAGAACTAACCTAGCAACTAGTCATGAGAACTAACCTAGCAACTAGGCATGAGAACTAATCTAACAACTAGTCATGAGAACTAACCTAACAACTAGGCACGAGAACTAATCTAACAACTAGTCATGAGAACTAACCTAGCAACTAGTCATGAGAACTAACCAAGCAACTAGCCATGAGAACTAACCTAGCAGCTAGTCATGAGAACTAACCTAGCAGCTAGTCATGAGAACTAATCTAACAACTAGGTATAAGAACTAACCTAGCAACTAGTCATGAGAACTAACCTAGCAACTAGGCATGAGAACTAGTCTAGCAACTAGTCATGAGAACTAACCTGGCAACTAGTCATGAGAACTAGTCTAGCAACTAGTCATGAGATCTAAAAACTAGGTATAAGAACTAACCTAGCAACTAGTCATGAGAACTAACCTAGCAACTAGTCACGAGAACTAACCTAGCAACTAGTCATGAGAACTAACCAAGCAACTAGGCATGAGAACTAACCTAGCAGCTAGTCATGAGAACTAACCTAGCAGCTAGTCATGAGAACTAGTCATGAGACTAGGTATAAGAACTAACCTAGCAACTAGTCATGAGAACTAACCTAGCAACTAGGCATGAGAACTAGTCTAGCAACTAGTCATGAGAACTAACCTGGCAACTAGTCATGAGAACTAAAAACTAGGTATAAGAACTAACCTAGCAACTAGTCATGAGAACTAACCTAGCAGCTAGTCATGAGAACTAATCTAACAACTAGGTATAAGAACTAACCTAGCAACTAGTCATGAGAACTAACCTAGCAACTAGGCATGAGAACTAGTCTAGGAACTAGTCATGAGAACTAACCTGGCAACTAGTCATGAGAACTAGTCTAGCAACTAGTCATGAGATCTAAAAACTAGGTATAAGAACTAACCTAGCAACTAGTCATGAGAACAAACCTAGCAACTAGTCACGAGAACTAACCTAGCAACTAGTCATGAGAACTAACCTAGCAACTAGGCATGAGAACTAGTCTAGCAACTAGTCATGAGAACTAACCTGGCAACTAGTCATGAGAACTAGTCTAGCAACTAGTCATGAGATCTAAAAACTAGGTATAAGAACTAACCTAGCAACTAGTCATGAGAACTAACCTAGCAGCTAGTCATGAGAACTAATCTAACAACTAGGTATAAGAACTAACCTAGCAACTAGTCATGAGAACTAACCTAGCAACTAGGCATGAGAACTAGTCTAGCAACTAGTCATGAGAACTAACCTGGCAACTAGTCATGAGAACTAGTCTAGCAACTAGTCATGAGATCTAAAAACTAGGCATAAGAACCAACCTAGCAACTAGACATAATAGTTAACCTAGCAAACAGCCATAGCATAGGCATAGAGCTACTGACAACAATTATCCATAAGAGCTAACCTGGAAACTATACATCATAACCCAGAAACTGAGCATTAGAACAAAGGCATAAGAACTAACCTAGCAGCTATGCGAAATAAATAACCTAACAATTAGTCCTGAGACCTAACCTAGAAACTAGTCATTAGAACTAACCTACCAACTAGGTATGAGAACTATCCTAGCAACTAGGTATGAGAACTAATCTAACAACTAGTCATGAGAACTAACCTAGCAACTAGTCATGAGAACTAACCTAGCAACTAGGCATGAGAACTAACCTAGCAACTAGGTATAAGAACTAACCTAGCAACTAGCCATGAGAACTAACCTAGCAACTAGGCACGAGAACTAATCTAACAACTAGTCATGAGAACTAACCTAGCAACTAGTCATGAGAACTAACCAAGCAACTAGCCATGAGAACTAACCTAGCAGCTAGTCATGAGAACTAACCTAGCAACTAGTCATGAGAACTAATCTAACAACTAGGTATAAGAACTAACCTAGCAACTAGTCATGAGAACTAACCTAGCAACTAGTCATGAGAACTAATCTAACAACTAGGTATAAGAACTAACCTAGCAACTAGTCATGAGAACTAACCTAGCAACTAGTCATGAGAACTAATCTAACAACTAGGTATAAGAACTAACCTAGCAACTAGTCATGAGAACTAATCTAACAACTAGTCATGAGAACTAACCTAGCAACTAGCCATGAGAACTAACCTAGCAGCTAGCCATGAGAACTAACCTAGCAACTAGCCATGAGAACTAACCTAGCAACTAGCCATGAGAACTAATCTAACAACTAGTCATGAGAACTAACCTAGCAACTAGCCATAAGAACTAACCTAGCAACTAGCCATGAGAACTAACCTAGCAACTAGCCATGAGAACTAACCTAGCAACTAGTCATGAGAACTAATCTAACAACTAGTCATGAGAACTAACCTAGCAACTAGCCATGAGAACTAACCTAGCAACTAGTCATGAGAACTAACCTAGCAACTAGCCATGAGAACTAACCAAGCAACTAGGCATGAGAACTAACCAAGCAACTAGGCATGAGAACTAACCTAGCAACTAGTCATGAGAACTAATCTAACAACTAGTCATGAGAACTAATCTAACAACTAGTCATGAGAACTAACCTAGCAGCTAGTCATGAGAACTAACCTAGCAACTAGTCATGAGAACTAATCTAACAACTAGTCATGAGAACTAACCTAGCAACTAGGCTTGAGAACTAATCTAGCAATTAGTCATGAGAACTAATCTAACAACTAGTCATGAGAACTAATCTAACAACTAGTCATGAGAACTAACCTAGCAGCTAGTCATGAGAACTAACCTAGCAACTAGTCATGAGAACTAATCTAACAACTAGTCATGAGAACTAACCTAGCAACTAGGCTTGAGAACTAATCTAGCAATTAGTCATGAGAACTAACCTAGCAACTAGGCTTGAGAACTAATCTAACAATTAGTCATGAGAACTAACCTAGCAACTAGTCTGAATAGCTATTCTAGAAACTAAGCTGCTTCAGTCTACCACTCCAGATCACAGCTGTGTTTTAGGTTGCTATAACAGCCAGAGGGGCTAAAATCATGTCCTGTCCTTCTTCAGCAGGGACAGAAATACACATGCTCATTTTCCTCAGACAAGAGTGCTACCTGTGTCAGACACCACTCAGAGAAAGATCAGATGTAAGAGAGACAGAAATCACAGAAATAAACCTCTCAGTGGTCTCACAGAGGACAGTTGTCGTGGTGTGTGTGTGTACATTTGGGGGTTGATATGTTCCTGGTTTGAGGTGATTACTCTGTATTAAGGGGGGCAGTGTGTTTGTTCCTGATTAGCGCTACTTGTTCCTGAAGTCATCATTAAAAATTGTGATTTTAAAAAGCCCCCCTCTTCCTCACCTTCACCTGCTTCTTTTTTTCTCAACACATTAATAACCTGCTTACAGCATTACTGTATTTACACTACTGTTCAAAAGCATAAGCTCTAATAGGTTCTAAATTTCACCCCAAAATTCCAGTCTGTACTCTTTTAACATCCAGAGTACAATCAGTAACATAAAGCAAAACAACCTAATTAGTGAAATACTATTCTGATACATACTAAAATGAGAGACCATAAAACACCTGTTCTTAAAGTCCTTCACTGACTACCTGTCTTTTATCTTTCATTTTAAAACTCTCCCTTTAGTTTTTAGATGTCTTCAAGGCCTGTCCCTCCCTACCTCAGCAATATGATTACTAGATATGCTCCAGCTAGTTCACTAAGATCTTTATATTCTGACTTGGAAGTCATCCCTGAAACTCAGCTAACCACTGAGGAGACTACTATTATTACAGTCCTAAGCTCTGGATTCTCCTCCAGATCATTTGAGATTCACTGATTCACTGTGTTCAAACTGTAAGAATGTAAGGGGATGGCTGGTCCAAACTACTTTTGTACTGCAGTAAACATACATTGTAAGTGATGTCACACGTCTGTATAAGACCGAAGGGGGTGTAAGGGGGGTATTTTCTTCTTGTTTTTGTGACGGAGGGGATGGCATCCCTCTGCATACCCCCTCAAATAAAGCCCTGAGTATAACACTCCAAATGAAGGCCCGCAGTGGACCCTGATGTCTGCAGAGACACAGAATAAATATTTCTCATCAGCTATAGCCGTCATGTTTACAGGGCTGAGACAGAAGAGGAGAAATTGATTCTGTGTGCTTATTTGTAATCTCTCATGCTGCTTTCTCTCTGTCTCTCACTGGGAGTGAGATTACGGAGGCTGTCCTGTTCTTTCAATTGCTGCGCCCTATCTCTCTCTCTTCTTCTCTCTCCTTCTCTCCCTCTTTCTGTCTCTTTTCCTCTCCTCATGTCCTCCATCTCTGCTCTTCCTCTCTCTGTCTCTCTCATCTGCTTTCTCTCTGTGTCAGTTTTTGTTTTCATTTCTCTCTCCTTCTCTCTCCCCTCTCTTTCTCTCTCTGTTCTCTTTTTCTCTCCCCTCTCTTTCACTCTCTCTCTGTTCATGGGTGGGATTAGATGGTACTGTGTTTTCAGCAGGCATGGTGTATAAATGGGGAGAAGAGAGAGAAACAAATGAGAGAGAGAGAAAAAAAGAAAGAGAGCCATGCAGAGAAAGGTGGGAGGTAGAGAGAGGGGAAGGTAACAGGATTTGGGGAGATGGGCGGATGGCTGGGTTGAGAGGAGAAAGCGAGAGGATGTGAGTGAGGGGGTTTTGGCTGGAATCAAGCTGTTGGAAACTTTAGAGGCTTATTTTTCCCCTCCGTCGAGCTGCCGTTTTGGATTTATAGCTCCACCGCTTTACCAAGTCTTACATTTTCTCTCTGATCTAACTCAATATCTGCAAGCGAGGGAGTAAGACCTGTGGGAGGGGAGGACAGCAAGAAGAGCAAAATAAAAGAGCGAAGAAAAATAGGACAAAGAGCAGAAAAAGCAAATAGTAAATGGGAAGAAGAGCAAAGATAGAGCAAAGAAAAATAGCACCAAGAGCAGAAAAAGTGAAAAAATAAATAGGAGGAAGAGCTAAAGAAGAGCAGAAAACAACAATAACAACAACAACAAAAGGTGTGCAAAAAAACTTCAAATAAGTGCAGAAGACAGAAAAGAAAAAGAATAAAATCCTTGTGAACACAGTGAGGGGATTTTTCTTCATTGCAGTTTGCCAATTTCTCAGCGTTGCCCTCAAAAACCAAATAAATAAGCCCACAATGCCCTCGAACAACAGAGGGGGTGAATGCTATTTGAATGGTGTGATTTTAGAGAGACACTGCGGTGGGAGACCCAACAGGACACACACAATCAGTATGCAGTCTGGACCATTATGGAGGTTACAGAGTCAGAAGCAGAGAATTACAGGCTTGGACCCTCTTATATTAGAGATCAAATGGTACAGGCTGCATTCAGTATATAAAAAAACATACAGTCAAATAAATGATTCACAATAATCATTTAACTCACGCAATCAACAACAATACAGCAAGAAAAACAGCTTCAAGTGTAACAGTAAATGTTAAAGGGACCTTATTCTTGAAATAAGCTGCTGAGAACAAATTGGACATCAGCTTATTTGAACAAATGCGGTTTTTCCGCAAACCATGTCAGGTTTTAACCCTCTGAGTTTGCAGTTTTTTTTTTGGGTGGAGGGGTGGGGGTTGGGGGGTTGGGACAGGGGCTACGGGACAATACGGACTAGTTACACGATTTAGATCTGTTTAAATCTGTTTATTGGCAATCTGTTTAGGGATAGATTAGGGACGTTTTGGACGCTAATCTGAACATGTGGTTTTCAGAAGGAGACGGGATCTGAAAAGTTTATCCAAATTATTCAACGGTTATGTGCGTTTAGAAAAAGGTTTATAACTGAGAGCTTGGCTGTTGGCATCGTCCAATCAGGAGTAGCGAAAATAATCCAACGTAATCCTAAATCATTCAGGGGTTGGGGAAATCAAAAGCAGCCCTCAGTGTTTAGGGGAAGGTTGGGGTTCATTTGCTGTTAGGTGGTTAAATTCTGTTTAACTCTCTTTCTCGCTTTCTCTCTCTGTGGTTTTGGCTTATGGCTTTAACCCTTTGAGTTGAAAGGAAAATAAAAGTCCCCTCCCTTTCTCTCTCTCTCTCTCTCTCTCTCACTCTCTCTCTCCTCCCCTTCTCCTTATTGTCCCCTTCTCCTTATTCTGTTAGATCACTAATCTAATGTTACTATTATTTTACCTAATTTAACTTAGCTTCTAAGCTCATATACTTCCTTTATGTGAAAATGAATATAAACTGTCATAAAAATATCCCTCTTGCTAATTATTTCTTTGCAATATGTGGTTCGCTGACTCAGTATATTTCAGTTGGGAAGCAATTATAGAGAAACTTGCCAATGCAGTATTTTTTTTAAATCCTTGCATATTATGTGCTCTTAATTCAGCATTCATGACAAATTAATGTGATTTAAAATTTCTTAAAATAGCATATCTAAGACATATCTAATTCTCTAAGCTGCTCTCACTTCTTTTTCAAACTAGTGTTTAGAATTGATTGATGCCGTTTCTGCCGGCACCCAAACATTAGCCAGACCAAGCATTTGCTGTGTGAATTGTCCTAACAAATACCTGCATATATCTGTATTACATTTCCTACTGGCACTCAAGAGAAAGAGAAGGAAAAAGTGTCAGGAGAAAAAAAGTGTTTAGATTCAAAGTGAAGTAGCTTTAGAAATTAACCACCTAGGCCATCACGCGGGAAACACGCAGGGTGGAAGGGTGGGGTGTGTGGCACTCAAAGGGTTAAAGTTAGAGTCAATTTGAATGCTCATTCACGATAATCGACAAATCATTGAAATTCAGTCCCTTTAACTTTTAAAGATGCTTGTGCTTAAAGAGCGCAGTATTCTGGTCGCTCGTACTGTTGTGAATTAGCATTAGCATCTATATTTAAAAGGTATGAGAAAAATTCACAACAGCCAGGTACTCTGGAATGTACAGTAAGTGTAAGCAAATGGAGGAGGTTGTGAGCTGGGCGTTGTGGGGAGGTTAGGGGAAGGTTATGTTGGGGTTATTGGTAGGGTTAATACTCCGAAGAGGTGCAGGCCCATATCAACGTGTGCAAAAAACTGTAAACATATAATGTTAAAGTAAGTTATGGATGCAGAATAAGGAGAATCTGTTTTTATAACACATTATGAAATGACTTAAAGCAGCAATGATTGTGTATTTCCTTTGGCTAAGACCTTTCAAGCTGTAGTTTAACAGATCAGAGGGATTATAACAGCTTTAGCCATGTCTCACATGTAGTGTACAATTAATTAATTTGCATATTGGCTTACATTAGCATAGAAGACAATAAATTAATTAGTCAATTTTTTACCCTTTGCATCCTGTTAGCGACAGGCCAGTTAGCCAATAAATCCAAGCTTTGATGGGTCTGCCCCTCTTCCAGAGATGAGGTTAAGTCAATTAGGCGGTTAGCTGGTTAGGTGCGATTAGTGGTGTTTATTACCTTTGTCGAGTAGCCAATCGTCTACTACCCGACCAAGTCTGTACGGGATTCTTTGTCTGGCAATAGCCAGGCGCTCATTATCAAAGTTCCCTTTAGAGAATTTGGACAAAACAAAAACAAAAACAAAAAAAACAAATTCAGCATGTTACAATCTCAAGGCTCAAAGGTTAAATGATTAGAGGTCAACTGTTAGAAAAAGGGCATAAGCATAAGCTTAGCAGGTTATGAACTTTAAAATCAGCTTTAGGGTTGTGGATAAGAAACTCTGCATTTTCCTTTGTTAAATCGTTTTGTGGGTTAGGTAGTTAACACAGCTTTGGTTACCATGTCTTTTTAAACAGTGGTTTATTTATGAGCTGGTGAGTTAAGATATTTATAAATGATTTAGAAATTCAATATTTACTGGTTCATAATTACAGCAAATGATCATGTGTCATATTGAACACACAAATAAAAACAAGTGCGCAATTAAAGTCTCACATTAAAAAACACTCAGCAATGATAATCACCAATGTCTGATACTGAGCTGCTATCACTATATTTAAATGAAAGGAAGACATTTTCTGCCTTAATTACTACTGAATGTGTCCTGTTTTGACAGAAACAGAAGTAAAAATACAAGACACACGGTTAAATGTAGCTCTGCTGGAGCTAATTTAACATAGGCGGCTTTGCTGTATAACAAACTCTGCAGGAACAAAAGACGTTTAGCTGCTGTGAAGCACATCAAACACAAATTTGTTTCAAGATTTCAAACATTTTTTTCAGTTTTACCACACCAAACCTGTTTAAAAGGCACAGTTCTCACAGGATAAGAAAACGAGAAGACATGATAATGAAACTTTTTCTTGCTCTCTTTTTTTCTCACACCACCCACACAAACACACACACAAACACATACACATACACACAAACACACACACTTGTATGTTTATTTGTGCCTTTGAGACCCACAAGAGCCCTTACAACAAAGTCAGCAGTGGAAAAACATTTTCTACATCACCGACAGCTGTACAGGACCCTAAGGCTGGAGCTCTGTCTACAGGAGAGGGGTCAGGAGACTGGACTTGGTTTAAAGCAATTACCTTTCTATCCAACAGGTCTCAGATCAGACCACACTAAAGAAGTAAAAATTCCCATAAGCCCTCTAGGAGAAACATAAAAACACTACAAAACTAAATTCTTATTAGGTTTGTAGTACAGTGACCAGTGTCAGAGTTACCCGGACCGTCTGGAGTACATTGTACACTAAGGCAGCCATAACTAATAGCATTTTGTTAGTTTCACTCAGATTGGCGACCCACACTGCTTGTGTAAGCACTTCGAAATAAAGTGTTATCTAGCTAAATGCTAGCTAGTCACCAGTAGTCACCAGAAGGCAGTTACCTGCTCTGCACACAGTGACATCAACAAGCCTATCAGAGAGAGATATAGACACTAAAAAAGGTTAAGAGAGCCTCACAGTAGAGCCACTGTTTAACAGTTTGATTTACACATGTACTTCGTTATAGATACATTACCAAAATTGATATTTATCAAAGGAGAATCTGTCTTTTGAGATATGCTAGGCACGAACACCAGATTGTGGCAGGTCAGTCTATATATGAAATGGCCCTTTCTGGTCAAAGTGAAAGGTTCCTAGTCAAATTGAGTGAGGGACTAGTTCAGAAAGTGACAACTGACAGAGGGCTAGAGAAGTGGTCATCAAACCTCCTCCTAGAGATCTACTTCCCTGGCAAGTTTAGTTCCACCTTGTATTCAACATGACATGACACCCCCCCATCACCTGAGACTAATGCATCTGATCCAGCCAATCAAGGACTAATCAAGGACAAGAAGTCAATTATCTGGAGCAAGTGTGGCAGTTTATGTCTTCCACAGGAAGACAGATTTTCAGGAACAGGGTTAGTGACCACTGGGCTAAAGGACATAAGAACTACTAAAATCAAGCACACTGAACAGACATATCTCTCAAAGCGTTTGAATAAACCCGACATTAACGCATGCTGTATTTAAGGTTGAATACACTGTTGGAGATGGTATTTTTTAATTATTTAAAAGGTATTAAAATGCACTGCATTTGATTTAAAAAAAATGTGCAGCAACACTGCACTGGGTGGGTAGATTGTACTGTGCTGTAACAAATTAAGCTGAGCATGGTGAGACTTTCTAAATTTTGTCTGTTTTTGTAATTTCTAATTCAGGTGAAAAAGACAGCTCCAACTTCCATTTAATGATGTGTCTACGAGGAAGAGGAATTATTTTATTTCCTTTAATAACTGCAGCGTTAACAGTCTTCTCTCTCTCACTCTCTGGAAGGCATGCTGATGTCAGTAAGACCAGGAGATGTTGTGAAATCAAAGTTGTCACTTCTTTAATTAGTTAAAGCAATCTTTCCCCCTCTCTCTCTCTCTCTCTCTCTCTCTCTCTCTCTAATGAAGCCACTCACTCCATTGCCACTGACTCCTAATTGGTGCTGCAACTCGACTGCAAACGACCTAATCAAAACCCTTCCATGGAGCTTTACCCAGAATTCTTGGCTGAGCTCCAGGAACGGCAGCCACACACGACAGCGTCTGTCAATGCTGCATCGTCACTGACCACCAGCAAAACATACTTCATTAACGTATAATTAAAACTTTGAAAAATGTTTGTTGCACAGTCATGGAGGTCACCCCGGATAATTTCTGGTTGCCAGATGTTCCATTCAGATTCAGTTATATAGTATTCAGTATGCATTCTGATGCATTCACAGTGCATACTATACTAATATGGTTCGAAAGCTGCATGTGCATCGTTGTGCATGTATTTAAAACACAGTCATTAAAACCTCTGCAAAGTCAACACACCTCATTGTTCTTCCTTTTATGCATCAGATGTGGCTAATTAGCTTGTTAGCTAAATAGAGCGCTAATATCAAATGGGAGAGGATATGAAAAGATCTAAAAGGAACAACCGCTCTGTTGGTTTCTTTTTCAAAAGAACATGTACCACAGTATCCAAGGCTCAGAGTAAACAAAGAGAAAAAATAAATACCATTTTTATATAGTTCTTTGCAATAACTATCTAGTTCTACACAACTACACAAACTCTCTAATTAGATGAGTAGCCAAACAGACCTCTGGTGTAGCACTGTTTGCTGTGTTTAAGATTCTGTAAGCTGTTATTTCTGCACCAGCATGCTGGTCTGGTTTAGCAGCTGTCCACGGTGCTGGACAGATCAGTGGAGCTGTCCGTGGTGCTGAAGAGAACAAAAAAAAAGCTGGAAAAGGCTCTGAGGCCTCCAACGGCTGTTCTTGGGACTGATTATAAAAGCACAGCAGTAAATCATACATTTTGAGAGATGGTGCTGATGCCAGTCTAAAAAATTGCACTAAAGGAAGGAAAACCATTTTTAAAGAAGCACTTTTGGCCCTCCCACTTCAAAACCTTTCAACTAAAGGAGAATGGTACACAATGATTTAATCTGAACAGCGCAAAATTCACAAAATCAAAAAGGGCTAAAACGTTTCAATATGGGGGCCTTTTTGAACTCTGGTCCTCTGGTATTTCAGACTTTGACTCTGGTGTGGTCAATCCTTTGTTATAAGACCACCAGCAGCTTCTTTTTATAATCTGTAATTTCTCTCATTTCCTTTCCTCAGTAAGAGCTTCTTGACAGCTACACATCCTTACAGACTCATAGTGTTGAGTTGTCTTCTCACAGTGAAAAGATGACAAAAACAAAGGCTTTGAGTGCTGTTTATCTGATGATGGAAGTCTTGGTGGTCTACCAGGTCTTGCATGGTTGGAAAACTCTATTTTTTCCCACTTACTTTCCTTTAACTTTCTCCTTCCTAATGCAAGTGGATTTATCTTGTATCTTATATCTAATCCTTTCAGAAATTTGCAATGTACTAATCTGAAACATAAAACTGAATCATACAAAAAACATCTGAATCTTTGTAAAATTTGACAACTGATGTCATTAGATTGTTTCCTAAAACTTAACAATCTAATCAAATCATTGTGGAGTCATATTTGCATCCCTGCTCTTGATTCTTTGTAGATCAGTCTCAGAGACAGTAAGTGTGGTAGGTGACAAAGTGTGGATGGAGTTAAAGCAGTGGCCTAATCCATGACTTTTTCTGTGAATTTACTAAACACTTCCAGCTATATCCCCCCGGCTCCGTACCTCTGCTGACCAGCTCAATTACACATCCATCAGCCCTAGACACTGTCTGAGCTTATATGTCCACCTCTCCAAACACAAAACCAACTTATTTACCAACAGCCTTTCATAAGACACAGACAAGCACCTGGCATTTTAGTGAGGGAATGCAGAGGGAACAATGAGAACGAGAGGGCAGGCATGAGAAAGAGAGAAAGTCAGATTAAGAGAGTGAGAGAGAGTGAGAGAGAGAGAGAGAGAGAGAGAGAGAGAGAGAGAGAGACGGGGCAATAACGGTGTGTGTGTCCCTGGGGAAGCATCTGCCTTACTTTATTAAGGTGACCCAGTGCCAAGGCGGCAAACCAATTCAGCTCAGCATCCCAAAGAAAGACAAACAGAGAGAGGACAAAGCTGAAAGAAAGCTCTGAAAAAACAAAACAATACACCAAGACCAAACTCTACCCCAGATACTGTCTACCAGTGCTGCACCTGACTGTAATAGTTCTTACCTCATTTTAACATTTGGTTCAGTCTTAAATGTTCCTAAATAGCTCTTGGCTCAGATATACTATAGAGCCCTTAAAAAACAGGGAAGTTGCTTAACACTGTGGAACCAAGTGTCTCGCTGATGATGCATTCCAAGAATTTGACACTTTAAATCATTTAAATCTGCTGCCAGAGGAGTTACAGTATGTGCATAATGATGTTGGGCACAGTGAAACATTTCTACGTATAGAATTGTCACTTTCTATATACTACCAAGCTTGTATCACTGTATGAAAGATGCACAAGGCTTCCTTTATTGTTGGACAAACTATTTTTCTGAGCTAATGTGTGAGCTCATTCAGAGTGCAGTTCAGATCACTAAGAGCTAACCACTGATTTGTTTATTCAGAGTAACTACTACTTGTAGTTACTAGTAGTATCTACTAATTTTTGGCATTTCTATTTATGTGCTTTTGTGTAAAAAATGGAAGTCTGCAGCCCAAACTAAATAAAAATCAATATATATTTTGGGCTTTGTCAGATCATATTCATTACAAATCAAATAAACACGACAACAGCACTGAGAAATCACATTATTAATGGAGAACAGCAAATTAAATGGCAGAAATAGCCGTGTTCAACCTTTAATGGTTAAACTTGCTCATCTCATTTACATAAAAGGTTCTTCGAAGAACCATTCACTGGATGGTTATTTATGGAGCTGGTTCTTCTATGGCACCTTTATTTTCAAATATGTGCTAAACAATAATACTACACAACTTACTAAAAAAAAATGATGATATTGGTGCCATGTTAAAGAAGGTGCCTGTAGTTCTAAGCTTAACCATATGGAGGCGCTCTGTACCCCATAGACAATCCCATCTGGCGAAGACTGGAAGTGCTCCATCTGCTTACCCAGGATTCCTGGGGTGAGCTGTGCACCTCTAAGTGGGTCGTGGGCAAATGCAGTGTGTTTTAACATTCCTCCTCTAAAGACCCCTCCTCCTTCTTCATGTTTCCTCTGTTCAATTAGGACACCCAGTCCCCCCCCATCTCTCTCTCCCTCTCCTCTACTGATTCCTTCATCCCTTCCTCCCATTGGAGTCACGCATAACAAACATGTCTTCCACAGCGAGACATCAGACGGAGAACCTTCAAAGCAATCTAGAAATAGAAATTCTGTATCCGATACACATACGCGAGCACACGCACACACACACACACACACACACACACACACACACACACACACACACACTCTCTTTGAGAAGCAGCCTCTCTCCAACTCAGAGTGGAATACGAAAGCACACTAGTAGACAATGCAGCACAACAAAAACAACAAAACTGGCTTAAGATCCAGAGGTTGCAGTGTAAAAATGAATAGGGCCAAGGATGCAGCCTTGAGGCACGCCGCTGTCCAACTGCTGATCTAATGCCATGTTTAACATCACAATGCCCACCCAGCGATGCGCCTGCCACTACACTCGCACTGTTGCCGTGGAGATATGTACCACTGTTGCTGAGCAATGATGGATGGTGCCGGGATCAACCTTTTCCAGACAAAAAAGAGAGAGAGTGAATGAGTGTGGGCAGGCCTAGATAAGACGGATCTCACCCAGTCTTATGTCTGTCTCACATCACTCTCTCTCTCTCTCTCTGCTTCACCCTGGGTCTCATGTCTCTGTTGCTATCTTTTTGAACACACCAGATGTGTGGAATTAACTGTTTACTCAGCCTAATTATTTGAAGACATGTAAATATAAAGGTTCCAATCTACTGCATTTACATTAATGTAGGCACAGCAACAACAGCTCTGCTGAACCCAGTCTGACAGCATCATCAGCAAAACACACAAAGATGCAGAATATAAAGATGAAGATCTGGGGCCAGATTCACAAAAGTGTCTTAAGAAAAAAAATCTTTTTCAATGTGCCTTTTTCTTAACTACATACTTCTGAACTACAAAAGTTTATATATAGTTCTTCAAAAACATTCTTGTTTTTCAAATGTAAAAACAAGCGGTATTCTTGAAAAATACATTCTTTAGTATTTTGTTTAAACTTAGAACAGTTTCACACTTGTCATCACTTGTAGCTCTTGTTGCTAATTTTAACATTTGGTTTGACTTTGTTTTACCTTCATTCTGCTGTCCTCAGGTGCTGATGTGATTAAATAGAGTAACTGGTTAGCAAAAATATGGTACAATTTCTGGTAGTCAAAGTATAACATAATATAAATTTTAATATAGTTTTACAAGAATTGCATTTTTTGGAAAGCTTTCATGGATTGTGCCTCCGATTTTCAACATATCTTTATAATATATTAACTCTTTGAACCCTAAGGGTCCATAGATGGGGTCTACACTTCCTCATATCTTACTGACATAACATTAGTTTCATACTATTTACTGAATAACAAATCTTCAGATTCAAATATGAGAAATAATTCAATAATTCAAGGAGATGAAAATGCTTATAACTTACAGCTAAAATAATTCAAATAAGACCGCTATGATTATCTTAATATCAGCACTGCCCTGCACTTAACTCTCCCCTCAGGTCTCCTGATGCATAAAAGAGGACTGCATTTCAACCCAATTACGTCCCACTATCTGTAGGGCAGAGGGCCAGAAAAGCCATGTGAGAACACGAACACACACACACACACACACACACACACACACACACACACATACACAACCTGATCACTGATTTTCAGATGACTTTCAATGGTTTCACTGTCACAATCACTGTCATTACATTGTCTTTCAGTAGTAAAATAAAGCAAGTACACTCCAGCATCAACAACACAAAGCAGTAATGAAATCTCCTCAAAGCCTGTGCAGGTTTGGTGTGGTAAAAATCTGCTTAAAATCCACAGCAGGTAGGGCTGAACGATCACTTTTATACTAAAATCACAATTTGAAGGAGTGTAGTTTTCAAATATTATATTCTCAACACTTATCTTAAAGGGCCCATAATCTACACTTAGATTTAATTATTTCCCCTAAGGTCCACTTAATGTCCACTTATACTGTTCGTGTAGGTTCATGTGCCAAAAACAGTCAATTTATATATGACCATTTTCTACTGTCTCTTTATGCTTTAGAGTTTAACAGGCTGTTTTTATTACTGTGCCTTTACAATTGGTATGCAAATGAGCTCTGTTCTGATTGGCTGCCCTGTATTCTGCCTCATACAGAAAGCAGTCCAGGCTGAAACACTCTTTATAACTTCAGCGTGAATAGTTGGATCTAAACGGCTGTAGGCTAACTAGGTAGACATATGTACACGTGACATCACAAAAACAATGGATTAAAAACTTGCTTTCCATATATGGACTGTATAAAAAGCGAGGAAAATTTTGTTTCTCGTTGTATGGGCCCTTTAAGTTTTAAGTGGGGAAATTCAACATAGCAAAGATACCTGTGGATGACTTAGTTCAATCAGGAGCAATCAAAAACCCATATGCTGTGTGCATGACAACACAACCACAACTGGCAGTAAAAGGCGGTGTTCAAGCCTCAAGCCAGACAAAATGGATATGCTGGTCTTCTTTGCCAAAAAACATCACTTGCATAAAGCATCATAGTATTTATCCTAAGTTAAATGCTTAAGGGCTAACTTAAAGTTATACATTTAGATTTAAATTATGCAACTGTCAAAACTGTAAGTGCTGAAACCTAAAAGGGTCTTGAAAAGGTCTGAAAGTAAATTTACACTTACAGATTTTTCCATTTTAAGGTCCCACTGAATTTCCTTGAAGACATTTTATAAAGATCAGTTTAAATGTGAAGGGAAAAATCAAGGCAAAAATTCACTTAAGGTGTTTAATGCAAATGATCACTGGACCTTAATTTATAAAATCACCACTCCAACTATTGGTCAGAAAAACCTTAAGATGTTTTCCTCAAATCGTTCAGCCCTAATAATATTTCTGTTTACATTTCCACTAATTAAGAGGCAAAGTTAACAGAAAATATCTTCCTTTCTCACACATTTCAGTGGAGTTTAACTACTGGCTCCGAAAGAGGGAGAAAGAGGAACAAAGAGAGAGTAGCACTGTTCTCAGGGCAGAGTAATCCACAGTGTGATGGAGTGTGTGTGTGAATTTAGGTGGGTGCACGTTGTTTTTCTTGCAGATGCTATGATACTCATGTGGGAGAGGATGATTTATAACATCACAGTTTGACTCACACACACTGAGGCACAGCATGCATATAAAGTCCCCTAGAGGCCATGTTCTTTATTGTGAGATTATTTTACAGCAAAACTGTGTACGTTTGTGGGGATTAGAGATGTATTTTAAGCAATTGTATTTTACCCTACGACATATAAGTCATATACGACATGATTAACACAGTGCAAACAGAGTCTAATCTGTTTCTCTCTCCTTACGAGTCTCTCTCTCTCAAAGGAGCCATAATTTAAAGAAAATCAGTTTCTCCACTGAGCTGTTCATTTACATGATCCATTTACTTTAAAATGTTTCCTAACCCAAAAAAGACAATGAGCATGCAATTGTGTGCTCCCTACCTGATGGGAAGCGTTCGATGACCGGCTGGTTGTCCACCTGCAGTGTGGCGTTTCCGCCGCTCCTAGTGAAGCGCACCACATGATATTTGCCATCGCTCACCACCACCCCACTCTCCTCGATCGCTATGTCGTCCGTGCCCACGTTGAAGATGACCCCGATCTTCCCTCGCTCCTGAGAGAGAGACACAGAAAGAAATCATTTAGCTACTTAAAATCCCAGGCCTATTACAAACTAAGGCTTATTTTTCAGTAACTACAGGGACTTCAATGCAAACTCGCTTAGCTATTCTTAGGTTATAGAAAGGTGTAATAAAACTGGCCACTTAAGAAGTTACATTACCTCTATAGACTGATGGAGATAAGTTTAAACTTAGCAGTACTGTAATACTGCAAAGCTATGACTGTATGAATTTGAGGAAAAGAAAGAGCGAGGCAGGGAGGAAGAGACAGACAGACAGACAGAGAGAGAGAGAGAGAGAGAGAAAGAGAGACAGAAACAGAGAGTGTGACCTATTTATTACAGTTCTGTCACAATACTGAAATAGAAGAGTTAGTTTGACTTCTACTGTGGACTTTAAAAAGTCAACATCTTTCAGGCCCAGGGCACACCCATTCTCATTCTCTTCACAAACACTGCCATTATCCACCAAACACCATAATTCTCCATTAAACACCATCATTTTCCACCAAATACCCCATTTTCCATCAACCATGTTCTTTCTAGACATGATCTACTCATTCTACACACAACAAATACCAACATACTCCAGCATCACCGACACCATCAATCTCTATCAAACACATTCTCCAAGAAACACTACCATTCCACATTAAACACCTTTATTCTCCACCAAACAACATCATTCACCAAGATACACTATCATTCTCCAAGAAACACCATTATTTTCCATGAAACACCAACATTTTCCATATTTGACATCACAACTCTCCAACAAACACCAACATTCTGCACCGAAAAAACATCAGCCTCTATCAGAGACCATCACTGTTCAAAAGAAAATGGTTTAAAACAGAATTGGACAGTGTGGTGGAGCTGATATAGAGAATGTGTCTATGTGTGTATCAGAGAGCGAGCTATTAAGATGGGGAAATTTTGTTTACACAGTGCCCTACAACATTGTAATGACTATGGGAAAGTTATTATTTCTGCTGTATACCCAAGCTGTTGGACTTCATTAAAAGTTAAATAGATAAATAAGAAGCAAACGTATGCAGTGTGTCTGTGTTATGAAGCTCTGTCGAAACAAAATGAGATGTTCATACAATGTAAACGAAAGTTATTTCTTGTAAATGAAAGTGATTCTTAAATCATGAGATAAAAAAAACAGACAAAGGTAGATTTGTTCCTACAGTGACAGCATGTGTATTACTGGCAATACTTTAGGTGACACTGTATTTTGAGTGGTCCTTCGTAAATAAACAAACACTGAACGGACTCTCAGTAGCATGTCAAAAACACATACGGGTTAGGATTAGGTTTTGTGTTGAGGTGAAGGTTAGGGTCAGGATTAGTGCCAGGGTTAGGGTTAGGTTTTGGGTAACGTTTGGTACGGTTAGGTTTTGCGTAATAAAAGCAAGATATTAACAATACATCTACTTAACGTCAGTAATGTATCAACAGAACATCTACAAGATATTTACTTCAATGTATTCAGATGATTCACTACTGCTACTTCACTGATATGTTGTTGATGTGTTACTGAGAATCTGTTAAGACTTATCTTAACAGACTTAACTTACATTCAACTAGAATCTATTAACTTCACTTTGATTTTTTCTTACCATACTCTTAACCCTAATCCTGGTTCTAAACCTAACCCTGATCCACATCCTAACTGTAACACTGTTGAGAATCAACCAGGTTTGACCAGAATGTTTATTAACAATCTGAGCATCTGCAGATATTCCATATGTGGCTACAGTGTACTATCCAAATAAAGCGAGACCTAGACTCCATATTTGATGAGGATAAGTACTGACACAATCAAACTTGTGTATCTGAGTGTTTGTGTTTGTAGGCGTACCAATTAGTGTCTTACCCCTCTCCCAACCCGTTTCATATCTATTACGAGTGACAGCCACCTACTGCTCACACTTCATTATAGTGTCTCTCTCTCTCATCTTCCCTGTCTCTCACTCCCTCACTCTCTCTCACTCTGTGCCTCCGCCCTTTCAGTCAACAAAGGTCAAAGTCATTTACAGAAAGAGTGAGAGAGGAAGACACTTACAGAGATGGAGACATATAGTGACAGGGAATACACTTTCATGCCTTATAGTAGCACACAGGATATAGAATAACATATAGGCCTATTTTATGTCTTACACATTAAATTTTAATATTACAATGGAATTCTGGAGGTGTTTAAAAACTACATACACCTTTACCTGTGCTAATATGATGCATGGCCATACACTGAAAAAAATCTCATCCAACTCCTTTGCCTTCTATGCTGAGATTGGTTTGAGTGAACAGGAAATAGGAAGAAAGTTTTCCACCCTTCTTTTCTTATTGCTTCCTGGTCCATCTCATTAACTAATTAGCAATGCACATTTATTCATGAACCACGACACGCTGAGACATTCCTTTTTATGGTTGAAGTATGGCATTAGCTTTAGGCAGCTCATAAATATTCATTTTGATTAAATAATTTTCTGGGAGCCCCCCTAAAATGTTAAAGTGGCTAAAGCAGTGATTTAATTGAGCAAACAGGAGCAGGGGTTGTTGGGTAAATTAATGATGAGTCTAATCGCAGGCTAATTTATGCGCATCCTATCCACTGCTTGCCCTGAGACACGCTTCTAAAGTATTCCGATACAGTGGAAAACCTTTTTCCAGCAAATGCTGCAGTCAGTTTCATGAACGTTGTCGCTAATCAGTGTTTGTTACCCTTTCTCTAAAATAAGGAATTTAACAACAGCTAGAAGTTAATCATGAGTGAAAAATCAAGGGTTAAGTGCGTTTCTCAGAGAAACATCCAGTTAAGACTGAACATCAGACCTCAGCATCAGATCTTTCCCAGTTCTCCCGCAGCAGGAGTAGAACATTATGTTATCTGGGTGCTCTGGAGAGCTTTACTGGGTAGGAATAGACAAGGTTGAAACATATCGACAGAGTCTGAAGAAACATGTAGTTACACAGATAGACAGATACTTTATTAATCCCACAGGAAACTGAAAGAGTGTGTTCACTCCCAGTAACCTAAACTGCATGCCTGGCTCATTACTTCAGCTTTTTTCTCAAGAATGAATTTTATCCTTCATAGAAAAATACCTTCAGAACAGAAAGAGAAATGAAGGGAGACAGAGACCGAAACAAACAACTGTAGAGAGTAGGATACAAAGAAAGTGATAAGGAGATAAGAGAGAGAGTAAGAGAGTGAGAGAGAGAGGGAGACAGACAGAGAGATGGAGAGATATTTACCCAGATTAGCATTTGCGTTCCGCAACATTAAGCCCTTCTCTCCATGTTAAAGATGGTGAGGACCCTGTTAAAGCAGTGTCTCCAGCAGGGGTTTTAAATCTACTTTCAGGGCTGTAGTAATGATATTTTAATGGCTGCTTACCCTCCACTCAACCTCATCTGACCTTGCCCTCACAGTGTGGCTATCGTGCCGGAACAGGAAAGTTAGCTGGACATTTATTCTGATGTACAAAATTCAAAACTTTAAGCTCCTTAAAACACTGTGGTGTCCACCACTGGCCACGCTGCTGTGGGGAGCTTAGTGGGCATGGCCTTGCAAAGTGTCACTCGGGAGGTGCCACACTCATCGACTATGAACAGACTGCTGTTGTAGTTGTTGTTGCTGACGTTATCAGTGCAGTTGTACTGCTTTGAAATTAAATTGTGTCCAAGGAGGGTGGATTTTGTGTGTGAGCTTGTCTACCCTCCTCATATGCCGTGTCCTCCAGCGTTACTCCCTCCCCGTGTTTCGTGTTGGGGTAGTGCTGGGCTGGGCATTTCTTGCTGCCTTTGAAGTGTCTGTTCAATAAATAAAAGAGCATCTGCCCATATGTGCAATGTTTTCTGCATCTCCTTCTGCACCAGTACCAAGGACGATTTTTACTGGAACAGGGAAGTTAGTTAAGAACGCATAATAAACATTAACTTAGAAAGTCCAGATCTTTCAGGCCACACTAACCCATCCTTTTCCGCACACATCACCATTCTCCAACAACCACCATCAATCTCCTCCAAACACTATTTTCACCAAACATCCTCAACAAACGCCAACGTTCTCCAACAAACACTTATCACTTTCCACCAAACATCATAAATCTCTAAATCAAACACCTTCACTTTTCATCATATACCATAATTCTCCATCAAACATCATTCTCCACCAAAAACAATCGAGCACCATCATTCTCCACCAAACACTTTCATTCCGACCATATATCAAGTTCTCCACCAAACACTATCATTCTCCACCAAACGCCTACATTCTCCAACAAATACCTTCTCCATTAAAGTCTATCCTAGGGTTTCAGTCACATGGTTTTTCTATCGTGGCCTCCATATTTGGGACCAAACCTCTGGCATAACTAGAGGTGAAAAACGGTTAAAATTAATCACTTTACTTTGGAAGAAAGTGGTGGAAAAGCTACCAAATTTGTGTTTTCCTGACATTTATATTTATCTCATATACAACCCCTCTCCCTATTCTGTAGAGTCTCTCAAAGCATTTAAAAGCACAGAAGCCCACTGGCTCTTCACGTCAGGGTGGGTAAAAGGTCCCAAGGTGTTGCATAAAGAAGAGAAAAAACTCTGTCATCATAGGAGGGTAAGGCGATATCAGCTAATTAACACAGATGTGAACAATGCTAGCCTTTAGATAACTTTAGTTAATGTTAACAGCCAAGACATAAATAGTTGTTTCCCTAACAGAGCTGCAAACGGCCGGGTATAACTTTACTACTCTGTTTCTGGAGATTTCAATGACGTTTGAATGGAGAAACATAAACGTTTAGTATAAGACTGAATGTCGCATGGGTCAGCAGGGCTGCCGGAACCACAGTGACAAGCAGGCATTCGCCCCACTACTTTTTCAGATCAGAACGCACCCTGGTTAAAATACCTTATTTTGTCAGCTAATTAATCCCTTCTTGAGCTGAACGAGGTGTGAACAGAAGAGAAAAACACTAAGCTATACCTGTTTGAGAACACTGAATTAAAGGTCTGTGTAATCTCTCGTCTTTCTTGGCTTCTGTCGCGTCTTACAGGTGAATCATTCACAAAGCACAGCAAATTGAAGGCATCGCGCAGCACAGTCACCCCCTGGTTCAGTCCTCAAAATGTCGGCCACTATACAGTGTGATGTTATGTGAAATGCTAGGATAATTCTCCATCAAAAACCACCACTGTAATGTTGGCAGCTAGCTTTCGGAAAAGAACTGAATACCAGTGTTAAAAGGGGAGAACATTCTACAAACTACAAAGATATATCACATCAACCCAGTGTTCGAGTTGAGTTAAAGGCTAACGGAAAAAGTTTAATTCAGCAGTGACTGAGAAGCCAATTGGAGCTTTGACAAACATTTTTCCTCTGACAGCAGCTGAGTGATGCTGACAGCTGACTTTACAACAGTAAAGTAACACTTTGATATCCAGGATGAAGGACCGGTCAGAAATGTTCAGCATTCAAGTGGAGACCTACAATTTGCACATCAAGTGCTGCTGAGACATTGACAAGGTTATGCAAAATGTATTTAATAGAAGACCATGATTAAACTCAAAGACACAGAGGAACCCATTCCATTTATTCTTTCTTTCCTCAGAGATGGCTGTCTGGCCAAACCACTCTAAATGATTCTGTGATGGAACTTTGTATTATGGGATCCTATTTGGAGTTAAAACGCGGTCTAATGTAATATTAGTGTGAAATTAGGAAAATATACAGCGCAAACATCAGAGACCACACTTCTTTTTTAACTTGGAGTCAAAACTGCGATCATGTACAAATTTCCGACGGCACTCTGTCTTTATTTCAGGTTCCACTCTTTGCAGAAGACTTATTTCAGTTTGTCAAAGAAATCTAGAGCGATGTTTTTTCATACCTCAAAAGTTCAGTCTTAGAAGCTGGTTGCATTTTCTGCTTCTCACAAACGCATTCAGTGATGTTGAGGTCTGGACTCTGGGGTGGTCAGTCCATTGTTCTGAGAACACCAGCAGCTTCTTTGTTTGATGTGTCTGTTTCCTGTAATGGTTTCTTGACAGCGACACACCCTTTCAGACTCATAGTGTTGAGTGTCTTCTCACAGTGGAAGGACAGAAACACCCGTGGATGTTTTTTTTAGATCTGAATCAAAAGTGGAGCTTAATTTTTTCTCTCTCTCGAAAATGAACATGTTAAGCACTGTGTATTTGATGGGGACAGTTTTGGTTGTCCACCAGGTCTTGCATGGTCAAATCTTTTTTTTGGAAACTGAATAACCTGTATGTAATGGTTGATTTGACTGGAGATGAATTAATGAAGGCTGGTCTCTGACTTTTGCACAGAACTGTATATACACATTGTGTATATAAAACACATGCAAAAACATTACTACTACAATGTTATTTAAATATAAGTATTGAATCTAGGATATGCTGTAGTATTCCTCAAGATCAGTTACTTTACCATGCAATTGCACTTATCTCCTAAAGTGAAATGATCTCAATCCAAGTGATTTTCTAGAAAAAGTAATATTTTTCTAAGATGTTTTTTCTCCATTATGCACTCCTTTTATTCAGGGCTTTACGCCTGACCTTCCAGAAAGCTGAAGTGCAGTAGGCAGCATTTTAAAGCTGGAAGGTGTGGATGTGGAATGAATTATGTTGGTTCATTAAAGTTGAGAATTTTAAGTGAGTAAATGATAGAGAGAGAGAACCCTGATGATCCAAAAGGGCCTTTAGGTACTCCAAGATCAAAGTGTCTTTTGAAGCAGCGAACATGTGTGATTTTTTTCTGTCTCTCTTCTCACCCCACATATGAGCTCCACCAATTAAAACCAAAAGATGGGCAGGGGGGGTTCAATATGCATATAAAACATCACATGCAGTCAAGATCACCATGCTGTTGAAGTGTATTTAATACTGAGTTCTTGTCTCTCTTCGGCTGAGCAGATATAACAGCATGCATCTCACTCTCGCTCTCTCTTTTTTCTGGGTCTTATAGATCACAATCTACCTAATGCCCTCACAAATGTGTCATCTAAATTCATAAGACAGAATTATGATCAATACATCCTTTTATTACCCATTCGTTTGGTCTCTAGCCTGGGGACACTGCATGAATGCCCCTGTATCACACATACGCAGAACGAACGACAGAGCCTGCAGCACACACTTGAAGATAAACCAGCTGTCTGTGAGCTAGTCGTGTCTGCGTGAGGATCTTATTTGTATGGAGCAGCTGTAATCTTTGGCAGTCACCTTGGCAAACTTCTACCCATCTTTTCATCTTAATAGCACTCCATCTCTCTCTCTATTTCTCTCTCATATCACTCTCTCTTTCTGCCTCGCTCTTACCTCACACTATATCTCCTTTTCTTTTTCTTCACACTATTTATATGTCTCTCTCCCTCCCTACATTCTCATATATACTGAAACCAACAGAAACTTTGCTTATACCATGATATACATCGGTAGCCATACCGCCCACCACTACCTTACACTTTCTCTCTCTGTCTATCTATCGCTCTCCTCACAGCATTTCACTCTCTCTATTTTTGATTCTTAAACAGAAACTTTTCATCCAAAGTTGAAAGCTTTGTCAGACACCAATGAACCATCCCCCAGGTGTTGGTGTTGAGAGGGTCTTCCCCCTTTACCGACTAGTAGGTCTGGGGACCTTTTAGACCTAACCAGAGTAAATTCTGGAGTTAAGAAACTTTTGGAAATTCCTTTCCCTCTTCCCCACATGCAAACCTCATTTCCCTCTAGAGAAAGGCATCTGGCTCAAGCATCAAGATAAACTACACCCCAGATGACCTCGAGACTACAAGGCTAATGAATCCTCACAAATTCCCTTTTGGCAGACACTCTAAGCCTCAGCCTCGTAAATTCCTTTAGGACCTTGCCAGAGACTGAACCTTAAAACTCTTCATCCTGCTGTTTTCTGGCAAAGTGTGTGACATGTCAAACTCTAACCAAATGACTCTCCTTTTAATCAAACTGTTAAAAATACCTCTGTGAAATATCAATTTGTAACTCAACACACGGTTTCCTATGCTGCACAGTGAATGAATTAATACTTGTCAAGTGAATAAGAATCCTTACAGTTAATAGTTATTTCTTGATTCTTGAATTGTAACATTAGGTGAGATTATTATGGAGGTGAGCTTTGATCATTTGTCATTTTTCCATTTAACTGTTTTCCTAGAATATCATAAGGTTAGTTCCATCTACATGTTCCTTTGAATAACCTCATATCTTTCCTTTTGAGTCTTCATGTTATTCTTTAGATGTATATAGATGTATATAGTCACACAGGTTTGTAACTTGTGTGACTCTATATGCTTCAAGCACAATAGAGTTTCTGACATAATTTCTACACTGATATTAATATTAACCACACAATGTACTCAGCAGTAATCCTGTGTAACTTTTCACTTAAGCATTGTTTAGAAATATTGGTTTTGATTAATATTAACTTCAGAATTATGTTCTTCTTTTGGAAATCTCATTTCCTTTCCTTGGTAATCATGTTCCTTCCATGTAGCTTTATGTAACCGTAATGTGTAATTCCAATAATTTTAGATATAATAATTTGTAATCTGTAATAGTTACTATTAAAACACTAATATAGTTTATATATGAAATTGCATGCTTATAACGTTGTTTAACTTAAGTGGTAACCATGCTCAAAATCTCTGCATCATGCTGCATCTGTTTTGAAGTTTCGTCGATTCATTCTAAAAGTATAATTGGCAATGACAGGTCATTGTGAAACCTGAGAGCATAGTTTAAAAATTAGGGACAGAAGTAAACCAGCGCTGACTGCAAGCCATCCCAGTCCGTTTCAGGGCCTAACATAAGACTGCGGCCTGACTTCACCAGCCAACCTCTACAAGAGCCTGAAGAGCGCCTTCCTCACCAGAGGCTGACATGAGCCAGCTGGTGGCCTGCCTTGCCATGGAGGTCTGTTCAGATGTCATGCTTCAGAAGTTCTTCAGCGGCCTTGTCTTAGATCCACGGACCCTTCTTAAGCCTACACGAGCAAGCTGCAGCTCCTCCATGCAGTGCACACGTTACCATGGCCCTCTTTCTGAAGCATCAGGGTCGTAAGGCTCACTCACACTGCTGCTTTATGTGTTTCAGTCTCGCCGTGTTACTCTGTTTCCCCCTTTGATCCAAACTTAGTTAAGTTTTATACTGGTGTTAATATTCTGTTCTGTGTACTGCTCAAACACCACAAAATAACTGCGGAGACTCTAGTCTCAGCTAATTATGGTATGTTTATCTGGTGAATTTCAGATCTCTGGTTTCTTTGCATACTGTAAATCTAACATTAAGTTCCTATGTACTTTTAGTAGTGTATAATTTAGTTTTCATACACCTTTATACATAAAAGACACTTTTTTAAAGTTGTCATTTGTGGTTCTGTGTACATAATTATCACAATCCAATTAATAGATCTCTGCCTGCAGGCAAACCCTAACCTGAGATTAACCCGAGGAGCTGTATTTTATGGTAAGTGGTCTTCTCCCACTACACTGTATTCTCACAGTTCTCTCCTTCTGTCGCCATCTTTTTCTCTGTCCTCCTTTTCTGCTTCCTCTGTAATCTTTCTCCTCTGGATTGTATGTGTAACCCATACCTGCACTGTGTGGGTGTGTGTGTGTGTGTGTGTGTGTGTATCACAGACAGATGAGTCACACAGAGCATGCTTGCATTCCCAGCACACACACATACACACAAATAGGTAGAAGTTAAGGTGTACTAATTATCTGAGTTTATGAAAATGTAGCCACATTTGACGTACTTCCCTACTAATTACTTTTTTGGATATTTCAAGCTTAATGACAACAAGCATTAAATTAAGGTCCTACTGTTTGCACTCTTCAGAGGAACTAATTACCAAAATCAACACTCTTATCTTTCTTTATCTTTTTAGACCATTATTTCACTCCAGGAAGAGAAAACACTGATTTTTATTTAACTGCATTTGCTGCTTTTTCATAAACCTGCTCTGTTTCATTTTTCCAAAATGTGTTCACAACACAAAGATGCAGGCCCAAATTTAGTTGGAGATGCAGAAAGTATGATGGACAGGAAAACGGACAGGTGGATGAGAAAGAAATGAATAGAAAGCAAGAGAGAGACAGACAGACGAGGGGTGGGGGTGTTTAGACTGACAGATAGACAGAATAGGGGCAAAATTAACGAGGTGGACAGAATGTCCTTCAGAGTTTCACTGCTGTCTCTGCTGGAACACACAGAGTCCCTGGTGAAGACCGGCCTGAAGGACAACACGGCAAAGATTGTATATATGCCTGTAGAAGAATAGTGAAGGTGCACAGGGTTCAGTACACAAAGTCTACATGTATGTTAATTTGTGTACATATGAATATGCATAGCTGTAAATGTATATGTACGCCTTTCTCCAGAAGAACTGCTTAGAAACTTTGGCCTCTTTTACTTGGTCTTTTAGCTGCTAAAGTAAAAAAGGCCTGTATTCTACATTTTATTGTATTTTATTCCCCCCCCTGAGGTCCACCTACATACGCTCACTGAGCACTTTATTAGGAGCATCTCCTTGTATCTACGCTCATTGTCTATTTTATCAGCTCCACTTACTATATAGAAGCACTTTGTAGTTCTATAGTTACAGACTGTAGTCCATCTGTTTCTCTGCATACTTTGTTAGCCCCCTTTTACCCTGTTCTTCAGTGGTCAGGACCCCCTCAGATCAGGTATTATTTGGGTGGTGGATCATTCTCAGTCCAGCAGTGACACTGAGGTGTTTAAAAACTCCAGCAGCACTGCTGTGTCTGATCCACTCGTACCAGCACAACAGACACATACACACCACCACCACATCAGTGTCACTGCAGTACTGAGAATGATCCGCCACCAAAATAATATCTTCTCCGAGGTGGTCTTCACCATTGAAGAACAGGGCAAAAGTAGACTAACAAAGTATGCAAAGAAGTGCACCTATCTACTAAGTGGACCTGATAAAATGGGCAAAGAGTGTAGATACAAGAAAGCTGTACCTAATGAAGAGCTCAGTGAGTGCAAGTTGTGTAGCTCTGTATATCAAAAAACAGTATTCATTCATTTTCCAAGACCATTTCCCGACACCTTTTTATTAGGCTGTTTTTGTTACTGAACCTTTGCCACACTCAAAAAGCGGTTCAAGCTCACAACTTTAAAGTCACTGGGCGGGGCTAAACTGCTGTCACTGCTCATGATGTAGGCCCTTTAAGGTTAGGTTTGGGTTAAGTGGAGCACAGCGGCATTCACACACAATCTCAGACAGACAAACATGCCACCATAATCATTTTCCAGGCTGTTTAAGGGATGAAGCGATTAAGCTATTTGCAGCATAACTTCCATATATGGACTATGTGGACGAGGGAACTAACAGTACTTTTTGAAACATTAACCATGTTTACATACTACATCAAACATTAAGAAGCAAAGAAGATTAGGTTTTTCACAATATGGGCCCTTTAACGTTACGAGATGTTTAAAATGAACTCTTCTGTCATGACAGAGGGATTTGCCTGTCGACTTGTTTGCTTTACGCACCCCATTCACTCTCCATCTTATGCTGATCAAGCTGTTTTCTCTCTTTTCTGGGCTGAATGCCTACTAACAGGCTGGCTCAGGGAGAGAGAGATGGAGCGATAGAGTGGAGGAGCAATGGGACGATGAAAGGAGGAGTGCTGGCGAGGAGTGTGGAGGCGTTTTCTCTGGGACGAGAAAACACACACATCGATCGAACGTCCCACTCAGCATATGGCAGCCTGTCCACCTCGTTTAGCAGTTTCTCTCTCTCTCTCTCTCTCTCTCTGCACCCTCTCCCATTTATTTTTAGTTTTATAATCTGCGTAGGGTTGCCTCAGATCAAGTGACTCATTCTGATTTCACTAAACGAGTGACTTTATAGATACACATATATAGATATAGGATGATGACGCTAGTGGAGTATTCACCCACATAAGGGATGTCTGGCTTCCTGTTACTTTCCCTTCCTACTCTGATCGAGTGACTATCCGTCTATCTGTCTGTCTGCTTTTAAATCAATCCATCTGGCCCTGAAGCTATTCAGCTCTTTCTCTTACCAGAACTCATCTGGAGCTAAATGGATTAGGCAGGACATCTGCATTGTTCTAATGAAGCAGTACAGTGAAGCACAGAAACTTTACTGTTTTATATCGTTCTGTAGATGATGTACACATTCTGTAAGTGCGGAGCAAAAAGAAACGGGAATAATTAGGACATTATTAGATGAGAGAAACAGGGATGGGGAACTAGTGATTATTGTACATTACAGTACAGTGCAAACAGTACTGTGCAAAACTTTGTAACACGAGAAAGTTGTTTAAACCTATTTATCCTGTGCTGACTGTGACTTAAGACATTAGTATAACATTAGAATAAATACAAATTGTAAATACTGGGCGTCAAAAAGTTTTTTTTTAATACATACATTTTTGTACAGTACTGCATATGCTGCTAAAACAAAAACGTTCCATCTTTACTTTTTAATTGGATTTGAAAGTGTCAGCAATCCTTTACGTTGTGTAAAAAAATAATGTTGAAGGTACCAATAGAAATGGACCAAAAACATCTCTGAATCTTACAATAAAGGATAACGAAAAGAATCTGTTTTGTCACTACCAAAGCAATTATGCAATTATCAAAACTTCAATAGTGACAATTTTCACATAATCTGAACAAAAGTGCTAGCCAGTACATGACTAGCAAACACAGCTTTGGACAGCTTTTGGAAATCATAATATTTTTCAATAAAACTCAAAAAAGTTTACTTAATTGCAGAAAATATGTCTGACATTTCTTAAGGTTACACATTGATTTTCAGACACAGTGACTTCAAAACAGCAGATCTAAAATGTAGGGGTGTGGCTAAAATAAGCCTCCGCCTACTGACGAAAAATCTTTGTGTTTCAGTGTTACAGGAAAAAGTTTTTTATTTAAAAATTGAAATTATGATAAGTAAGTCATTGTTATTCACCAACGCTACATTTCCACATCTTTGGTCATGAATGTGAAAGAAATAACGTCTTTGTTTAAATGTAAACGTTTAAATATCTGGGCTAGCACGGTAAGTTAAAAGTCACAGAAAATTAGCCTGTATGAACTTCAAACAGCTAACAGATCTGCTCTGAAATGTCACTGGAAATACCAATAACTGGAAATTTAACCTTTTGTCATGTTAATGGTCAACTGCCAAACCGTGAGGTTGTATTTCATGGATATTTTGGATGATTTCTGTTGGTCTATTCACCATCAACGTTTTTTTGAATGGTGTAAAAGAATAAAAATAGGGGAAAAACTCAAGTTACAAGAGTGACAACAGTGACAATACACATGTATTTCACTGAAGGACTGGAGAGAACAGAAAGAGGAAAAACATGGTGAAAGTTAGAGAGTACATGTGTGTGTGTGTTTGCATGGAACAGAACAGACTAAAGTGTGAGAGAAGAATGCTGATAGCCAGAGTGAGTGAATCTGACCTTCAAAAAAAGCCAAGTGTGCTTATTCTCTCTCTCTCTGCTCGATTTTTACTCTCTCATTCCACTCTTGTCAGAGAAACAAATTCCACTCTTGTCAGAGAAATAAAAACACAGCTCCCTTAGTGTTCATCTCCTCACCTCTCTCGCAATCTTTCTCACAGAAAGGTACACAGGCCACAACCATAGAAAATACACAGCTTTGCAAGGCCATTGCTTTCTGAGTTTGAAGCACTGCAGCATATCACAGGGCAGGAACATGCATTTATCACAGGAACACAAAAATAACACTACCTAGAGAGGCCTAAATCAAGCTTTTTACCATTCCAATTCCAATCCTAGTTTTTTAATATTGAATATCTGCAGGTACTGAATCTGATATATTAGGAACTGTTTCTAAGCTGTTGTTTTTATGGGAAAATAAATTTTAAATATCATTGCCATTGTTCACTAAACAAAACTGCTCAAAAGCTGAACCATTTTGCCATACGTACATTTTTTATTCAAATGTCGCTGGATACTCTAGATTGTGAGGTTCTTAAGAGTCAAAATACAAATGTTGCTCTATGCAGGCTAACACTGCTGTGCACTGAATTGATAAACTATCCCACACAAACCAGCAAGCTTTGTCAAGTGTAGTAGTTGTTTTGGCAGTAGTAAGTAACAGTTTGAGTAGCTGGTGTTGTTATATCATAGTGTTGTAAAGTTTAGTAGTAAATGTGATGCCAGGCAGAAGTGTTAGAGCTTGAATTACCTTGTAATTCAAAGGACTGAGTAATAATGGGGGAGGGTGTGTTTATAGGGCAAAATCTATTGGTAATGGAACTTTTTTTTCATAGGGTGTCATAGTGGTGTTTTGTAAAAATGCCTTTTATTTTTCCCATAGAGAAAAGCAACTTAGACCTAAAGAATGATGCACAACTTCAGAGACCTATACAGCTATACAGCACACACTCTACAGCATACATTACAGTTAATAAAAACATTTTCATTTTGTATTCAAGTGCTTTCAAGTTGCTGTGCAGACATGCACTATATATTCTCAGAATTTTGGATGCACTTTTACCCTTCTGCAAAGTGTGTAATAGCTGCAAACTCCCATTTTACATATAGCCAGTTGGTTTAGCTAGTCAGTGGAAACACTGACGTTACAGATATTACAAGTCGCTGTTGCAATGTTTTCATTTTCCTTTTTGTAGTAGTTGCAGATATTTCAAACATTTAAAAAGTATCATTTAAGTGGGATAAATAGAGCGCAAAAAGATAAAACAGCTTTAAAAAGAATCAGAATTAGATTAGGCTTATAGTCGACACTGATCAACTAATAATATGCCTGGATTGGCTTTGAGATGTCATTGAGATGAAATCAGACTGTCTGTAACACCTGGAGAACAAATGCTGCTGTAAACAGAAGTTAAATGACACAGGAAGCCATTTCTCTTCAGCGTTATTATGGCTGAAAGACAGAACTGGCACTTCCTTTGAAATTTAAACACTCTTAAAACTTCATTTAAGCACTTTTGAGAAGATTTGAACTCCAGGGTGAAACCCTCAAATAACATCCTCTGTCAGTGTAATTGACATGTCATCTATTCATGAATAGTAAGAAGAGCTCACAGAAGATTATGACAGCTTTCTGATCAGTGTGCTGTCCATGACTCAAATCTCCACTAAGTGCTCTTCTCTCTCTGAGTTACTCAATTATCAAAGCTGAGCACCTAGAGAACTTTTATCCTGCTGAGCAGAACAAAGATGGTCATTTTAGGGAAACTGCAGGGGGCCGCTGTGTCCACTCTGAGTATGTATGTGTATTTGCTACTCCTGCCACTTCACAGAGACGCACACACAGACAAACCACAGATAAAAATGAGGCAATAGCAAATAAAGTAGAGAAACAAAGTTCGCTCATGAAGACTTGTTCATTATTACACACCAAAGACAGCAGCAGAGATACAAGTGTTCAGTAAGCAGTGATTCTGTTCACCAATTTGAAATAGACCCACTATGAAACAAACTGCTTCTAAATCAGCAATAACGTTCTTAACACACTCCACTCAGGAACTGAACTGAGTTTAATCTGATCAGCAGGAATCGAGTGCAGTGTAATCTGATTGGCTCGAACTGGTGCAGTTGGAGATTTCTATGTCTACATCTAGTTATTTAGATGTGTCTAGAAGTGTCTGGACACTTTGGCGAAAAAAATCTGGGGGGAAAAAAAATCTTTTTCCTCTCATTCAAATGTAGTTAAGAGTTTTGCACTGAAGCTACCAGAGGAATGTTGGCAACAAGTAATGGAAGCTTGCATTCCATGGATTTGCATCGTTTAAGGTGCATACCTGATTCACCACACAGTGGTTTAGGTCTTCCTTGACAACGCTTCACCAATTTATTAGTGAAAGAGTGGAGTATCTCAGCACAGAAGAGCAAGGATCTTATTAAGGGCGTTTAGCAGACACTCGTTTTCAGAGCGACTTACAAAAGCGCTTTGTCTACTTGAAAAGAGAATGTGTCCTAGCTAGTACAAACAGGTTAGAATCCAAACTGCCCTTGACCTAGGACGCAGCATAAATGCAATACAATGCATTCTAATAAGTACTTATATTAGTGCTTGCTGAAGTGCTTCATAAAGACACACTTTTAGGGCCCTTGCTGTTCACCCTTTATAGCCTGGATGACCAGGAAACTCTTCCAGCTAAAAACAGACGTTCTGCTGTTGGGTCCCCAGTCTGCTCATAACAAGGCTTCAGATTTTATCCTTGACCTTACTGTTTTTTTCAGTGTAACCAAAAGCAACAGTTAAAGACTTTGGCGTAACACTGGATGCTAGTTTATCATATCCCATATCAGTAATATCTCTATGACTGCATTTTATTACTTGTAAAACAAAGTTACTTGAGTTTTTGACAGTGTATGATATATTGTTGTGTACAAAAAACACAATATAACAATGGGCAAAATTCACGCTTTAAGATGGGTTAGTTAATTTTGATAGATTATAGTCTGTCAGGCAGTTCCAGAAACTCGTAGCTCTACTACAAAACTAAAAAAATCAAACTTCAAACACCCAACACGTCTTGGCTCATCAGCTACATTTTGGGTGGGGGGAACTGTGTAAATTTGATTGCTGGTGGAATCATTTCTTTAAGGGTGATAAGGGCGTCAACGTTCAGTTGACCACATAGTTTTCATCTGTTTGGGATTTTGCTTGTGCTTTCATGTGCTGACTGAGTTGTGTTTGAAGTATTGTGACTTACCCAAAGGGGAGGGAAGTGCCAGATTGGTTGTGCTGTGAAATTTCAGGACTAGAACTGGCTGGAGGATAAAGAGGATAAGCTTGAATAGACAGTGAATTGGCAAAGCGGGGACGCCGCTACTGATGCAAGTATGAAAAGTTCAAATTAGAAACTGTGTACTTTTAAGACTTTGGAAACTGTTTCTTTTCTTCTATCTTTTACACATCAATCATTGTCTCCAGCTTTCTTTCTTCAGTTCTCTCTTTCTCTGTCTCGTTCACATGCCATGAATGAATGAGTTAGTGGAGATGGCTCCTGGGCTGTTGCCACTGGGGACAGATCCTAATCAGAGTCAAAAGAATGACACTTAGTTACTCACACTCTTTCTCTGTCTTCTTCTTTACTTTCTATCTTTCAATCTTTAACTCTATTTATCTGTCTGCCAGTCTCAGTCATCAGGGGTGGTACACACACACATAGCTTGTTGATCAGGATGTGAAGTCATACATATATGCCATATTCATTATATATATGAATATGGCATATATGTATGACAGCAATATATACACACACACACACACACACACACACACACACACACACATCACTGCTGTCAGAGGAAAACCTTGTATTTCCATTTTTGTTGTTTCTGTTGCCCTTTACATTGTGTGCAAATGTCATGAAGAAAGGGCCAAAAGAAACGGCCCAAAAAAAGTATGTTTTTTCCTTCTTCTCTAAACTTTTAATTTTGGAGATACAAGGTTTTCTTACGTATTAATAATACCATATCCCAAATGTATTATATACACTGATCAGGCATAACATTATGACCACCTCCTTGTTTCTATGCTCACTGTCCATTTTATCCTATGCCCCACTTACTATATAGGTGCACTGTAGTCCATCTGTTTCTCTGCATACTTTGTTAGCCGCCTTTTACACTGTACTTCAGTGGTCAGGACCTGCACTGCAGTAAAACTGATGTGATCATTCTCAGCACTGCAGTAACACTGATGTGGTAGTGGTGTGTTAGTGTGTGTTGTGCTGGTACAAGTGGATCAGACACAGCAGTGCTGCTGGAGTTTTTAAACACTGTGTCCACTCACTGTCCACTCTATTAGACACTCCTACCTTGCCAGTCCACCTTGAAGATGTAAACTGAGAGACGATAGCTCATCTGCTGCTGCACAGTTTGTGTTGGTCATCCTCTAGTCCTTCATCAGTGGTCAAAGGACGCTGCCCACAGGACGCTGTTGGTTGGATATTTTTGGTTGGTGGACTATTCTCAGTCCAGCAGTGACACTGAGATGTTTAAAACTCCAGCAGCACTGCTGGGTCTGATCCACTCGGACCAGCGCAACACACACTAACACACCACCTCCACGTCAGTGTTACTGAAGTGCTGAGAATGATCCACCACCCAAATAGTACCTGCTCTGTGAGGGTCTATGGGGGTCCTGACCACTGAAGAACAGGGTAAAAGGGGGCTAACAAAGTATGCAGAGAAACAGATGGACTACAGTCTGTAACTGTAGAACTACAACGTGCACCTATATAGTAAGTGTAGCTGATAAAATGGACAATGAGCGTGGAAACAAGGAGGTGGTCATAATGTTATGCCTGATCGCGTATATACACTCACTGAGCACTTTATTAGGAACACTTTGTATCTACACTCATTGTCCATTTTATCAGCTCCACTTCACTACAATTACAGACTGTAGTCCATCTGTTTCTCTGCATTCTTTGTTAGCCCCCTTTCAGCCTGTTCTTCAATGGTCAGGACCCCCACAGAGCAGGTATTATTTGGGTAGTGGATCATTCTCAGCACTGCAGTGTCACTGGCATGGTGGTGTGATAGTGTGTGTTGCCTTGGTATGAGTGGATCAGACACAGCAGTGCTACTACAAGGTGTTCCTAATGAGGTGCTCAGTGAGTGTATACAAGTATCTGTATGTAATAATAATATGTCCAATATGTATTACATATAATTAGAAGTATGTAATAATATGCCTTAAGTATTATACTTACATATATGTAAGTACATGTGCTGTATGTGCAAGTCTATATGTAATACATTGTTTTAAGCCTAATCCTAAACAAAATTCAATTTTAATCTTAGAGACAAAAAAAGAAATAGTTTTGCTCTTTCAGTTTTAAAACATGAAACATGGAGCTTTTGTTAAAAACACTTCAGGATAACAGGTGGAAATTTGTTCTAACTGTTCCTTGTTCATATGCTTAATACTAATTATTTATTGTTCATATACTTAAATATTACTTTGGAAGATGTGAACTTTACGTTAGTAATATAAAAACTGAATATTTGTACTTTTACTCAATTGCGTTTCCAATAGTGAAAACACACACACTTTACATTTTTTCATTCAGACTCATTACAAAACTCCAAGGACGTGAGATTTTGCTCTTTTCTCAAATGTAATGTAAATGTAATGTAATGAATGAATAATGCATTTTAAATTTAGTGTAAAATTAGACTCTCCATAACTAAACAAATTTATCGTAGTGCAAGGACCAATACAGCTCATTAGTCACAGCATAACACTGCTCCACAGAAGAAAATGCGTCCTGACTTTTTTATCTGTTAATACATTTTTTGCCTATATTTCGCCTTGTCGTGGTGAGGAGTCTTACACGCATCAGAGAAGCGGAAAACACTGCTGCCTGGAGTTTCAACACATTAGGGTCTCCCATGGCAGAAAGGTCTTGGCAGAGGTGCCAGACTAAACCTACCACCTGTATTGGACAGCGGCAATACAGGACGATGTCAACGGTGGATGATCACAGAGGTAACAACAGCAAAGACATCAGTTCAGCCGTGTGGAAAAAGGCAATGGTAAACCACTTCTGTACTTCACCAAGAAAACCACATGGACAGACACAACAGAATGACTGATGAGATGCGACCCTCAGGTTGGAAGGCCCTCAATTTATTACTGAGTAAGAGCTGAGGATTCCTCTGAGTACGGCTTGTGCGTATGGCGCGGCTAGATCAAAGCCTCCGGGACGTTTGTTTGCTGAAGCTCACAAACGAGAAAAGGGAATTCAAAGCAAAACAAAATCTACCGTTGAAACTTGGAATGTATGAAGTATGAATCATTGCAAGCTGGAAGCAGTGAAGATGGAAATGGATTGTTTGCACATCAACATCCCCAGGATTAGCTAAAATGAACCAGACCACGGGAAACACACCATTTACTAGTCGGGTCACAAAAAACAAAGAGGAAATATAGAGGCTTCATTGTCAACAAGGATGTCAACAAGACTGTTATTGGATATAATGTTGTGAAAGATCGACTGATATCGATCTTATTTTATGCAAAACCATTTAACATCACAGTTATCCAGATTTATGCCTTCCTTCCAGATTTACAAAAAAATTTGACCTGGAAAACTTACCTCCTGCCTTCAAAGAAAATATCAGGAGTCAAGTTCAAATGCTGGACATGACTGATGGAGAATCAGAGGAGCTATGGCTGGATCTCAAAGAGGTCATTTAAGAGGAATAAGAGAAAAACCTGGGAAGAATAAGCAGGAGGAAGAAATCAAAGTGAATGACTGATGTTACGGTGGAGACTGCAAAAAAGAGGAGCCAAAATCAAGAAGGACAAAGATCTTTAGACACCTAAGCTATGAATTCCAGAGAGCTGCCAGGAAGAACAAGGACTGATACTACAACATCTGTAAAGATACTGAAAAGGGAAACAAACATGAAAAACACAAGGTTTGTTTTTCAGAAGATTAGGGAGATCAACAATACAATTTCAGCCATGAGTCGGTACTCTAAGAGATGTCAGTGGACAAACAAGACAGGAGATCTTGACAAAAAGATGTCAGCTGCCAAGGCAAGTTTGTTGCAGCTGGCTACACAGAAGAACCTGTAGTGCTAGAAGATGGTCAGAAAGGCCCTGAGATCATTACCAAAGCAGAAAGCCATGAGGTGATAACATTGCAACAGAAACATTCTAATATTCTGAAGAAGCTTCGGTTAAAGTAATGACCAAATTATGCCAACAAATCTGGAAAACAGCTCAATGGGTAGCAAACTGGAATAAGTCAGTTTATATCCCAATACCAAAGAAAGGACACAAGAAATAACGTGCGGACTATCGCACAATTTGCCTAATATCACACACCAGTGAAATTATGCTTGGGATCATTCAGTGCACACTTACATTAAAGGAAAACTGACAGATATGCAAGCAGGATTCAGGAAATGCAGAGGAACAAGAGACATCAATGTAGATGTTTGCTGGATTACTGAAAAAGCCAAAGAATTCAAGAAGGAAGCTAACGTGTTTTACAGACTACAGCAAAGCCTTTGACTGTGTTGACCATGTAAAATTAGGCAATGTCATCAGAAAGTAGTAATACCAGAGCATCTCATCAGTCTAATGTTCACACTGATCAACAAGCCAAGGTCAGAACAAAAAAAATGGACAGAATGGGTCCATATCAGGATAGGAGTAAGACAAGGCTGCGTACAATCACTATACCTGTTCAACCTGTATGCAGAATATATAATGAAAGAAGCAGGACTGGAGGAAGATGACTGAGGACAAAAGATTGGCGGAAAAAACACCAATAATCTTCAATATGCAAATGACAACACTCATAGCAGGAAAGGTTATGTAAGAAGAAAGAAAGACTGCAAACTCTTCCACTGACGGAGAAGATGTGTAAATGGTAGACAGCGTTCACCTACTTGAATCACTTATTAACAACAGCACTCAAGAGATACGATACAGAGTTGGCACTCGGCAGAGCAAGGATGAAGGAGCTTGAAAGGATTTTCAAATGCAATGATTTGCCTCTACAAAGAAAGCATTATCCAGGCTATGGTCTTCTCTGTGTTTTTTATGGATGTAAAACCTGGACAAACAAGCAAGACAAGAAAAATACAGATGTCTTTGAACTTTGCTGAAGGTGAAGACTTTTGAAAGTTGAAGGAAAAAGAGAAAGAAGATGACCGGAAACAATAGAGATGGATGCAATCATGAACCAGCCATTCAGAACCCTAAAGACCCAAACAGAAGCCAGGATATTCTGGAGGAGAGCTATCCATATGGTCAACAGGAGTCGGAAACGACTTGACAGTACGTAATAACAATAATACTTCAGTATGATTAAATGTAGAAATGTTTTGGCTACACATTTCCACAAACACAGACACTATAGCAAAACAGAAAGCTTTGAGGTCCCATGATTGGAGTGCCTGAGCCGTCTGCATAATCTCATATCACTGTGTCAGACTAAAAATGTCAGACCAAAATGTCACTCGTCATTTCCTTGATGAGGTGGACACCATCAACAAGACATTAATGAGCATTAATGAGTTTTCTTTTTTTTTTGAAAGATTACAGATTACAGTAGCTGTTCTTAACTGAATAGACATTCCAAGAGCAAAAAAAAGAATAAAACACAAACACACACACATACACACACACACACACACACACACAGAAAGGGAAAAGAGGGTGAGAATTAAAGAATTATTAGCTAGCGCAGGCTGTTACTCAGATGGTACATTATTCATCACATAAGTGACTGTGTGTGTGTGTGTGTGTGTGTGTGTGTGTGTGTGTGTGAGAGAGAGAGTGTGTACTTAATCTTATTTTTGTGGAGTTTTGTACTTTGTATGAAAACTAGGGAAAATCAGAGCTAACCTATAGGACCAGGCTACAAAACACAAATGCAGAATTCTAGCATTACATATCGGTACTTACACATCATTGTTGTTGCACAAATACTGTGTATCTCCATTTTTGTTGTGCTGCATTTTTTCCAGTGAGTCCACTGACCTTTTGCATTGTGTTCAAATTTCATGATGAACAGGTCAACAGAAATGGTCCAAAAAAATCTTGTTTCATTAACTTGCATTAAAATGTAGAAAATTTCATCATATGGATATCTTGGAGATACAAGGTTTTGTTCTGACAGCGTTGGTAAATATTATTAATTAGTACATTAATACATATAAGTACATGTTATACAAATGGGAGATTTTATTACATATAGATACTTACATATCTTTAACATAAGGGACATATTATTATTACATGTAGATCCTTACATACACGCAACATATGCATGATCTTGTGTCCTGTGAGGAGTGTGTGTGTGTGGGTGTGGGTGTGTGTGTGTGTGTGTGTGTGTGTGTGTGTGTGTGTGTGTGGGTGTGTGTGTCAGTGTGTGCTGTGTTCGGGTGCTGTTAATTGCCATGGTTGATTGTTGATGCCTCGATCCTGTGAGATCACACATGTTCCTTGTGAAATGTGAACAATGAGTGTGTATTTCATAAAGCCAGAAATAGATTAATACAGCACGGAAGAACATATTACACAAAATACACCAAGTCCCACCTCTCAGTCTTCTCTTCCTCAACCTTCTGTTTCTCTCTCCCTGCCTCTCTCCCTCAGTCCCTGTGGCAGGTGGGTTTGGAGAGTGATGCACAGCGCTGTGATCACCCCTCTCTTAATTACAGCTCCTCATGCCTTCAGCAAATGAAGGAGACTCTAATTACATTCTAATTATCAGAGTCATTGTAAAGGAAGGATATATTCCCCATGTTTTTACACAAACGAGGGAGAGGTAGAGGTCAAAAAAACCTCAGACAGAGTGAGTGAGAGAGAGACAGAGAGACAGAGAGATACACCCTTCTGAATGGACCCTTCAGTAATAATGCAAATGAATATGCATGTTGGTATAACACAGTATGGGTGTCTCCTACACACAGACTGAATAGCACACACATACACACACACACACACACACACACACACACACACACACACACACACACACACACACACATCTTCTAAGCCTATCCCAGCAGCCATTGGTTGGAAGGCAGGATACACCCTGGACAGGTCGCCATCACAGGGCAGACAGACAGACAGACATATACATTCACACCCACACTCACACCTAGGGGCAATTTAACGTGTCCAATTGGCCTGACTGCATGTCTTTGGACTGTTGGAGGAAACTGCAGAACCCAGAGGAAACCCACGCAGACACAGGGAGAACATGCAAACTCCACACAGAAGAATCGAACAAAGGCCCTTCTTGCTGTGAGGCGACAGCGCTACCCACTGCGCCACAGACTGAACAGTAGAGTACCAGAAATAATCAGGCACATTTTCACGCTCTCTTCAGTACTTAGTTTGCTACCGATCATTTTATGTCTGTTAATGACACTAGTAACTGAGTAATGTACTGATCATTTTGACAATCAAGTCCAAATAATATAAAGCCAACTCAGTAAAAACAAAACCTGCAGAGCCTTTAAAGATTCTAATATATTTACTGCAAAAAGAAAGCACTGAAAATGACTTCACGGAAAAAAAGAAAAATGTCAATCAAGCTCCGTTTCACACCGCAGGCGAGATCAATATGAGAATGTAAAATATGCATTATCATCATACAAACTGATAACTACTCACTGCAGATTCACTGAAAAGGTCATTCTAAATTTTAAATTAGTTATTCAATTTAGCCCCAGTTCTTTTACTTGCTGCTCTCCTGCATTGCTGGCAAGCATCTGTCCACATGACAGCAGTGGTTTGTTAGTGTGAGCTGGGGAAAGTTCTAGTTTGTGCTTTAGGAGTAATCTGGTTTTCCTTTTCCACTGCTGCGTCTCCTCTGCTCCCCGAACGACGTGCTAAATTATACATGCGTATCCGACCCCATTTACTGACATTCTTAAAAGAAACTACAGAGTTTTTCTACTTTTAATGATTTTTATAATGATCCCCCCCCCCCTCTCCACTCTGTTCTGTGTGTGAGTGTTAGTGTGCAGAAATCTGGGAGATGGATTTTGAAGAACAGGGGAAGTTTTGAACATGACTACCAGTTATGTTTAGTTAGGATTGTAGGAGCCATTTTAAGAAGGCTGTTCCAGTTTCAATGGCTCCATTTACATGCAAATATATTACTGCCAAATTTTATTGAATACATTTCGATTATAGATTAAGACTGAGGTGTTTACATGCTCTCTACGCAATCTGATGAAAATCTCAGGTTACATGCACACTAAAAGTATTCAGATTGAAAATTATGGGCATGCATAGAGAACCATTTAGTGTGGCTGTTACCATGACAATGAACATCACATGAGTCCAGTCAGAGTGAGAGGAGCAGCAGTAAGCAGTGCATGTGTTTTTAATTACGTTAAAATGATGTCAGACACAGGAAAACGTACTTCACATGTACTTATTAAAGAAGGCCGGGAAAAAGAAGTCATGCTCTGAGACACATAAGCTGGACGACTGTCCAACCATTGTCAGACCAGTTTCTGCTCTCGCTGTCAGACCAGTTTCTGCTCTCGCCATCTTGAATATCTTTTGCTATGACGTGAACACACATGCGCAGAATACACTCAAACTTTCCAACTGGGACAGTAATTGGGTACAGGCATTTACAAGGCTATTATTCTTCTATTTAACACATTATTTACAGGATTACCCACCTCATTCAATTGGATAGAAATTGTATTCTGTATGGCCTCAATCGGATTAGTCTATTCCGATTGTGGTGTACACATGGACATATTCTATTCCGATTAAGCTACTACTCAGATCATTAATGAATTATTAGGCTGCATATAAACATAGCTATGGTGGGACACTGCACTTCTTGCAGTTAAAATTAGAATTACATTGTTAAATCGAACTTGCATGATGGACAGGCTATGAAGCAAGATACACTGTCTAAAAGTATCCAGACAGACCTTCTAATGAGTGACTTCAGCTACTTTAAGGTGCACCCATTGCTGACACAGGCACTCAACTGTACATTTAGAGGCTGTATAATCTCCATAGAAATGCAGAGACCAATGGAATAACACACTCTGGAGAAGCCACGCATAAGCCAACGGTCACCACGCTCAATGCCAAGTGTCAGGGTATAAAGATGGGTAATAAAGCCCCCTAGCTGTTGAGCAGTGGAACTGAATTATCTGGAGTAATGGAGCTCCATCCAATACCTTTGTGATAATTTGAAGTGATCCAGAACTAAGCGTCCAATATCAGTATCTGACCTCACCTCTTGTGGCTGAATGCAAATTGTTACAGCAATGTCCCAACATCTAGTGTAAAGCCTTCCTAGAAGAGTAGCGGCTGTGACTGAAGCAAAGGGCAGGTAACTAAACTGTCCTTGACTTCAGAAGAAATTCTGCATTAATAAATATCTACAAACTTTGAACAAAAGCGTCTGAATCCTGAATTTAAAATGAATTTCTGTGGTGTTTTTTATATCAAGCTTTTTGTTTGTTCTAATATTAAAGAGCACAGAAGTGTCTGTTAAGATGTCTGGATCAGTGGTCAGAGGATGTGATGTGATAAATTTAAAGACTCTTCCAGAAAGAGACACTTCACTCCTACATCCATATTCATGATGTCTTCAGAGGAGGAGTGAAAGTGATGACAGTAAACACACAGATATATTAGTTCAAGAATAGACAAAGTCGTACCTGCAACTTATCCTTCTCTGATTCTTCCTCCCTCTTTCTCTCTCTCTCAAGTCAGCCGTATAGACCTTTTTGGCTTGAACCACTTTGTATGCAACATTGTAATAATTTAGGTAAAAGTCTGGGCACCACTTGTCAAATTACATGCTACATCATCAAACCATTCTGAATGACTTGCAGGAATTTAATTAAGCAGAATTTAACTAAGTTTGAAAAGAAAGTTTGCAGAAAGTTTGAAAAGTCAGTGGAAATAAGATATATTTCTTAAAATTTTAGTAAACTATTTACTTCCTAGATGTAACGTTGGAAAACAGAAACAAAATCATTATGTTTTTTTCTTGTATGTTAAATTCTACAAATAAACAGAAATTGTGCATTAAACTGTGTGTTAAATTGAGGATGTCTTAACTTATTTTCTCTTCAACTTCACTAGGGGTTGCAAAACATAAGACTGTATTTATCATTGCTATAATATGAAAACCTCTATTTTCTTTGGACATCTGCGTTTTCTTAAGACAACGAAAACAACATTTTTGGTCTATTTCTCCCTCTTGTTGCCTCTGTCAAATTCATATTCAAAGTAGTATGATCACGGTAGAACATAGCCCTTTTCTTTCTGAAGAGCTTCCACATACACAGCCCAGCTGTCACCTGGATGAGTGATCATGTGACAGCAGTATGATTGATGCTGGATCACTCCAGAGACAGCGATGTCTCTTTATGATCCATGTATGCTGCTTTAAATGGCCTCCTGTCACACGCTATGAGATCAGGACATATGTCAAGCTAGAACCTCAAGATTTCTATCTACAAATTTACTAAGGGCAGTTGCTGGTAGTACTGTTAAGTAAAACAAAGTGTGTTGTATGTTTGACAGCTAGCCTGTGTAGCCTGGCTAAAGCCTTTAATATGTGTAATTCTCAATAAACATTTAGCCCACATAGCTTTGGTAGCCACATTAAACTGAGAACTCACATTATACTAAGACTCAGAACAAAACCCACTACTATTTCAATTCTATGGACAGTTCAATTCCTTTAACAGGACACACCTTTCTCCCTCTCTCTCTCTTTGTTTCTCTCTCATTCTCACATTCATACACACACAAACAGTTGAGCTTAACTGAATGTGAGAGGAGAAAGTAGGAGACAGAAAGAAGAAGAGTTTTTAAAACTTGGAGGACAGACAAAGGTTTGAGTTACACACTGCCAAAGCTATACTGTCTCCACAGTGATAAAACTCTCACGTCCAAAAGGCTATTAAATTAATGGGGAATGAGGGGAGAGCTTCTAGTGGGTTGTATTTTCTACTAACCGAAATTGTATAGTACCGCGCATGTGAATATAAATTAAGGCTTTATACCTGTAGCTGCCACAATAACTGCACCTTTAACCAGCCTGTGGGTTTTCACTTTTCTGGATTGGATTTTCTTTCTCTTCCTGATTATTCTCCTCAGTGTAGACAAGATAGAGACTAAAGAAAGCTCTACCACCCATTACAAGTAAATGGCTGAAAGGTTTTTCTCAACATCCACCCTTTTCTGATTCAGGAAGTGTTTAATATTGAAATGCATGCTAGAAGACTAAATATGGTGAGTTGCAGCAGTCAAAAACCTTTTTTCCAATGTGAGGCGACATCTGCGTAGAAAATCACACAGATGTGCATCTGGACGGAACTAAAATTATCAGAGCATCTCTGAGTTCAGTGAAAAACAGTGAGTAATTCAGCCGGTAATTTTCTCAGGGAACGAGGAGGAAAAACATGGCCGATTTGGACAGAAAGAAAATCAGCCAGCAGCACCTGTAAAGGAGGAAATTACCCAAGGACCCCATGTACATTTCATCTTGCTCAAATCTGATTAAAAAAAAAAAAAGGAGAGAGAGAGAGAGAGAGAGAGAGAGAGAGAGAGAGAGAGAGAGAGAGAGAGAGAGAGAAAATCATACAAAGAGATGATGTCATGAACAACATGACCTTCTTTGTTTTATACATGACCAGTGCGCATGCTGTGGTGAAGAGAGAGACAGAAGAGGGTGAACAAGATAAAACTAGAGAAGAGTGAGAATTAAAATATACATAAAACAGTATACAGTCATTAGCTGTTTGCAAGTATGTGCTTATTACAATCCATTATAACCTACAGATAATCAGAGACTCTGTGAATGACTGAGTTCCAAAGAATTACAAAGTGGCCAAGAAAGGGAAACTCTCCTTATAAAAACCCTTTATTGGATTATCATGCTGAAATCAATGTAACGTTTTAGCCATCAGACATGCATATAATGAAGGCCCAACTGTCATATCGATTTTAGCATGATAATCCACGAGTTTTCATAGACAGCAAGTGTTTTTTTCACCTTTCTGCTGCTTCAAGCATGCAAAAGCAGTTTAAGGTTAACTTTCACTTTTTTGTGGATTCCACTGTGTCAGAATAGAGCTCTCTGCCTCTCTCTATGTAAAGTAAAAGTGGAGGAGGAAGCAGGATGTAGGGCTACACTGGAACCCGCTAGGAGACACTCTGAATCTGTGATTTCTCAATAAAAAGACAGACATAGTAGGGGGTTTTAAAATGTTGTGGTGGCTTTTGGTGGAACTGCCAGTCAGAACCTTCTGGGTATGTGATTCACTATAGCATACCAACTGCCATACTGGAAAACACTTTTATTCTTTCATCTCTTTTCTTTTCAGTCAAAAGAAGGGCCTATATGGCTGTGAAGCTAATTGGTTGCCATGTACTGCTCCTCACTGGAAAGGAGTCCAGGTTAAAACATCCCTTATTACTTCAATGTGAATAAACTGACTGAACTGCTGTATAGGTATCTTCTTAAGATTGGTGCCAACATGATGTTACGGTACTTCAGAGTGTTCTCTTTTGTCTCTAGTAAAACATGCAGCTGAAGCCAATGACAGCTGACAAATTCTTTACTCTTCCAGGTAAAGAGAGTAAAAGTATAGTTGAAAGAATATAGAAGTATAGTTGAAAAGTCACCAATAAGGGGTACCAGATTCTACACATGATTCTGTGTATATGGAGCCATTTATGTGAAAGTATAAGTGCAGAACACTGCAGTATATCATTTTATATCAGTCGATAAGTTCAGCTAACTAGCAAGCAAGGTAGAACATTCACCAGATGAGTTGCTTTCTCTTTTTCTATTGGTTCCTGTTTGGGTCTTGTTTTAGAATGTGCAGTGGATAAATAGAAACTTTACAAATCTTTACATACTAAATTAAACTCATATTTCAAAGGGAGAGAAAATAAATTTTTTCATGACACAGCCTAGCCTTCGGGACCACAAGAGGAAGTTTATATTTTCCCAGCCGTTCGCCTATCTGATTAAACTCCACAGGTAATTATCGAGCCTGTCATGGGCTGGTGTGAGGAGTGTTAGCGCTGGGAAAAAATGTGTGGACTGGGTCTGAAAACCACTGGACTAAAGTGTGTGTGGGGAAGGGAGGTGTGAGTCTGAGTCTGCTTGAATTATTTTTCACCTCGCGTGTGGACTCCTGTGATTGGTGATTGGAGTCTTGACCTGAGCCAACAGGACAAATGCTCTATCAGCCTCCTCCATCTGACAACCAATAATGAAAGAGCTGATTGTGGTGGGTGGTGTGTGGGGGGTAGATTGGGGAGGACATTATCAGGATCCCTGGGTTGCCAGAGTTAGTGTCAGCAGGCAGAGGTACACATCCCTAACTTTCCCTCTATCACTGCCTACAAAGACTTCCTAAAGGGCCACTTACTGCAACACATACTACACAGCCTACAGACCTTTTAAAGTGTAAAGTTATTACTGCTATTGTGCAATACTGTCTGAAATGTAATTACCTAATTTATTAAAACACAAGTTCTGCGATAACTTATTTTTACATTCGATTTACGTTTTACAAGCACATTTAAAGAATCAGAGCTAGTGCATTCAGGACCAGACTTGGACTGAAGTGCAGAGCTAGTGGTGAATCACCTCTGGAAACTTTAGTCCAGGCTTAGCCTTAGTTTGTTCGTCTGGCCCTCAGTGTCATAAAAATATAATCAGGATTAGGGCTGCAGTGTATACGCACGTAATTTAGAGACACTCAAAGCCAGTATCTAAGACTGACTATTGCTGTAAGTACCAGACAGTCTCTAAAAAAAATGGCTTCTCTTGAGAGAGCCACTTATCTCCTGCCAGAACCTGTTTCTTTCTCCTTTGTTAAAGCTCACAGTGTTCTGCAAGCATCCCTTATACTGACCCCAAATATCTGTCTGCACATAGGATCCCAGGAGGACTTCAAGTAATATAAGGTATATTTTACTGGACAAAAAACCAAGGTGGACGTGTCTTGTCTCAACCAACCAAACGGTCCTGACTTACAATAGTGCATTTTACAACAGCACTTAAATCTTTCATCTTTGAGAGAGAGCAGAAAATCAAGCTTTTGATTCAGATCTGAAAACATCCACAGGTGTTCCTGTCCATCCTTCCACTGTGAGAAGACACTCAACACTATGAGTCTGAAAGGATGTGTAGCTGTCAAGAAGATCTTACTGAGAAAAGAAGAACATCTAAAAATCAAACAAAGATGCTGCTGGTGTTCTAAGAACAACAGACTGACCATCTTAGAGTCCAGACGTCAACATTACTGAATTTGTCTTATAAAAGCTTCAAATGTAACCAACTTCTAAGACTGAACTTTGGAGGTGTGGAAAATATGTTTTCTGCTTTTTCCCCTGAATAATGAATAACTTGTATTTGATGGCTGTTTTGAATGGAAACTAGATAAATAAAGGGAGGTCTCTGATGAATGGAACCAAAAGAAATGATCTAAAATGACTCAGAATGTCTGGTTCCATTGACTTACATTGAAAGCGAAGTCGTTCTTTCCTTCTCCTGTAAAGTTATCATTTTGGAGATACAACGTTTTCTTCCGACAACAGCGATATGAGGCTTCTGTATGTACTTACATATACATAGTATGAGACTTCAATATGTCTCCAACGTTCTGAGAATATATAAAAACAAGGGGACAGTGTGACCTTAGATACAGCCTATATGTGTGCGAGTGTCTTTAGGGTGGTATTAGCTTTGATTTGACTGGACGTAGATCAAAAGAGTTTTAATTCTCTCACTGGGAAACACACAAACAAACACACACACACACACACACACACACACACACACACACACCTCTATGATTCTCTGTGACATTGTGCCCCTGGCTTTGGCCCACACCCTTGCTTTTTATTTGGGTTATGCAAGAGGCACGAGCTTGATGCTAAATTTGTGTTTTCTTTCCTACAGCTTTACTGCCTGTTGTTCAAAATTGCTGTAACTTAGTGAAGAAAATGGAGGAGGAAAAAAAAAACATGTAAGTGTAGAAAGTTTTGTCCTAGTTTTCTCTTAAAAGGGAATAAAACCGTGCATGTGAGGTTGTGGATAAAATGATAATGAAGTCAGATCGTTCACAGAGATACAGCTCGCAGATTAGAGCAGTGTGTATGAAAGAGAGAGAGCGGTGTAGCCTTTTCGCTCAAATTTGGACAAGTGGATAAATGGCAGTTCCTCTGTTATTGACTGTCATCAGAAGACAGCAGTACTATCTGCAGCTAACACTAAATACAATACAGCGCTTTCATTTCTCTACTACAATTGTTTGGTTGTCTCCTTCTGTTATCTCTCTCTTCTGAACATCTCCTACTCGCTCTTTCTCTCCATTTCTATCATCTATCTCTCGATCTATGCCTTCATCTTTCCGAAAAGACACTCCTCTTTTCAAATTCTCTCTCGCCCTAAGCTAGATTCTGTCTAATTTTTCTCTCTCTCTTTCTGTATCTACTCTACTAGCTCTAACCCAGAAAAACACTTTTTTTATGCTCTCCCTCTCTCTCTGTTTTACTTTTGTCTCTTCATTTCTTTTCTCTCTCTTCCAGAAAAGTCTGAGCACTCAGCATTTAACTGCATTGCTGTCACATTGCACGAGCAAAAGAGTCAGTCAAACTAGCAAGAGCACAAAAACACAGCAGGCCTGATCTTTTATTTACTCTGAGAAAGAGAGAAGGAGAGAGAGAAGGAAGAGAGGGAGAAAGAGAGAGAGAGAGAGAGAGAGAGAGAAGGAGAGAGAGAGCAAGAGAAGGAAGAGAGAAGAGAGAGAGGGGGAAGGAGAGAGAGAGAGAGAGAGAGTTTGATCTGTTTAGAAAGGACAGCCTAAGGGACACAAACACTTTTGGGTGGCGAATGGAGGGGCTCATGCTTGTTAACTCTGGCCAGCAAGGAAAGAGGCCAGACTGATCAGTTCTGACTTGCTGAGTTGTTTACTTGAAGCAAGTTTTTCTTTTTTAGTTGAAAATGCTCCACATTTTACATTCTCTCTCTCTCTCTCGGATTTCAAAAACATCCCACAGTATAACATCTCCTTCCCAATCTCTTTGATTTTCAAACATGAAGCGTTCACTTTCCTCACAAACTGCGCTCTCACATTTCCTATTATAACCCATTCTTAATGACACGATAATGATGCTCTTATTACTCATATGAATTTATCTCTATTCGGTGATAAGTGCATTGAGTGGCAGTGAGTGAAATTCACACTCTCTTTATGTTGTCTTATCTTTCTCTTAGCAAACACCTGTTCTGCCGCACCGTTACCATGACAACTATCTCACCTGGCTACGGGTTTCTGGAAGTGGTTTAGACAGTACCCCCCCCACACACACACACAAACACACACACTCTACACTAAACATTAGGGAGAGGCTAAAATCATCAGACTTTTTAAACTGTGATTATCTTAAGCAAACATAAGACTCTGCTTTAAATGCTAGTTAAGAGCCTGCAGTTTCAAAAAAGGCTCTAAAGAAAAACCTACTGCTGCAGTGTTGATGTTTCAGGTACATGGCGGCCGCTGCGGATGTCTTCAGTCTGCTGGAATTATATGTCATGAATCCATAAGAACAGTACTGTGCACATAAATACACATAAACACACACACACACACGTATGTCTTATGTTAGATCAAATCTCGTACATCTTTTTTTATATTTTTTACATCATTTGGAAATGTATTTTTTATGAAGACTGGACCAACAGAAATGATCTATATATGTGCAGGTATCGGAGAGCCTTTGCTTGCAGCAACATCTTGTGTCCTAGATACAGCAGGATACACTCACTTGAACATCAGGGCAAACTCTCAAATTCTGACCAAAGGCTGACCACCCGCAGAGAGAGGCAAAGGGGAAAATGAGAGAGTGAAAGATAGAGTGTGCGAGAATAGGGAGAGAGAGAGACTGAGGGCCAGATGTATGTACGAATGCAGGTGTAGCACAAAATGTGCTTTGCCGAATATGAGATCGGGTTCTATCTACTAAGGCTGCACTGAGGACTGCACACTGTACACTGTAGCATTTAAATAGAAAAGCCAACCACAAGCTTGAGAAAAACAGAAGAGTTAGCAGTGTTAATAAATGAAGCTGCTTTAACAAATCATTCTACAGGGATGTAGTTCTACTGTGGCCAAGAAAACAGATGTTTGAGGCTTGTGCCTCCATTTAGGCTCTTTCTCCACTGCCTTTGTTAAAGGAAGTCTAACATGCTTTTGAAACATTACTGCAAATCTACGCCTCCTTTGAAAGGCGGAGAAAATTATATGTGAAATCGAGCACCACTAGTTGCTCAAATGTTAGTAATGTCCACTAATTTTTTAGTGCCATCTTCCCACATTTTGTGCAATCTTCCCTCAAATGCACATACATGATGGAGAGACACACAGCTTACAATGGGCCCTATGCATGCCTCTCTGCACATTTATTCTCCTGAGCCACTTTCATTCATAACAAGTGGGCAGATTGTGTCTGATTTGTGCTTAAAACTGGTGCAAAATGCTTAGCAGGCTGTAAAAATGGTTCGCCAGTTCAATCTAAAGAATTACTTCATGTAGTAACAAGCAATTTGCCTGGTACACTTCAACTCAGATAAATATGTGAAGGTAATTTTAGAGAGAGAGAGAGAAAGAGAGAGGGAAAATGAAGGAGAGGTAGATTCAACCACTTATATCAGGGCTAGAGGTGCCACTTTAACCTGCCAAACAGACAGACAGATGGGGAAAGCTCTGGAAGACTGGAGGACAGTGTCCAGTACAGAGGTGTGTGTGTGAGTGTGCATGTGTGTGGGTGGGTTGTAATTACAGACCATAACTGGGGGCAGCAGAACTGAAAATGCATTGCCTCAACATGGGAAGGGCTCTAAAATGCCTGAATAGAATGATTTTTTCTGGTTTCCAGTTTTAGGTTTCTAGGTAATTCATAAGTCATAAGTATCTAATATAGGCAGAAACTCTCCATCCGTTACAATATGGAGTTTAAACATAGTCATGCTTCTTTCCAAGAAAACAAAAAAACTCACTGTGTATAAACCATGAACAATGATGTAGTACACAAAACTGCAAAAAGTATGTGAGTGGACTTCAGGTCCACAACAAGAAAAAAGTAGAATATAAGGTCTTTGAGCTGTTCACCATATGTAATTAATTCTCTTAACAAAGGGATCAGATTCTGTTTCAAAAGCAACAACATAACCCTCAGTTCAATTTACACAAACTAGTTGATGAATTAACACTTTAAGCACAGTCTCAATGAAAATGTCATCTTCAGTGAATCAGTGAAATAAGAAAACATGTTTTATCGTAGCTAACAGAAAAAGCTTTATACGTCTCTGATTTCAAAGAGAGAGCATGATGAATGAAGAAAAGCAAATGGTCAGATGGATGGGTAGATGGAGAGAGAAATGGACTGCAGGAAGACAATGAGTCGATATACATCAACAGGCAATGAGCCCCGTTATCAGCCTGATTCAATTCACACAACAGAATTAACACACACACACACGCACACACGCACATACACTCCCAGACCACTCAGAGAAAGGAAGCTCATGAAAGATGGAAACCCCTCTTTCTCTCCCTAATGGAATACAACTGGGGAGAGGGAGAGGGAGGAAGAGAGAGAGAGAGAGAGAGACAGAGAGGGAAAGAGACAGAGTGAGAGATATTAAATTGAAGGAAAAAGAGATGTAGAAAGAAAAATAAGGTAGGTCCAAGTGGGTAGAAGCACAGATAGCACTAATGCAATGAAGTGAAGATAGTCCTCTGTGGTGAGTATGAAAATACGGCCTAAAGCTTCCGGGTGCCCTCATACACCTGTTTAGAAACATGACTCTTTGCCTTTGAGAGTACACACACACACACTCACACACACCCACACACACATCCACCCACTCACCTACACACACACACACACACACACACACACACGTGTTTCTGCTGGTATTCATGTAATACAACAAAAGTCAATTACTATGGTCAAATGGTTTCTTAGGCGAATGCCAGGAGCCGAGTGGCACTGAAGAGTCTATTGTTTGGTAAATTAAGCTAAAACAAAACGGGAGCTCATGATGTTGTAGCATGAAAATTCATCATTATTCTGTTGGGTTGTGACAGATGAGCCTCCTGAATATCTGTGAAACATTCCAGCTCTGCTGCCTCATTATTACCAACACCTGTTGTCTGTGTTAGCTGCTTCACCCTTAATAAGGATGGTTCTTTAAGGGTTCATTAGTAAAGAAAATGGTTTTATATAGCATATATATTATTTTGTATAGCAAACATATTTAAAATGAGAAACACAATGCAATTTTGGTTAATTGAATATTTTGGGGGAAAAAAAAAACAGAATGAAAAGTCATTTGGGAGTTGGGAGAGCCAGCACTTTGCGAGCTGAGCTAACTGATCTGACTCGCCAAAAAAAACTGGAATGCCCATCACTACTGAGAACTGTGTGGACGTGATCCTAATATTCTGATGAGTGTATGCATGATTGACAGCCTCAAGACGCCCAGTCTGCTATGCCACATAAGCAAAACTAAACATAACAGTGCAAAAGAGGACAAATAAAGAAACAGTCCCTACATATACAGGTGGTCGTGTGGACTCTGCTGTGTCCAGAACTTACTAAAAACATTATCCAGCTTTAATATGGTGACATCTTAAAGGAGATAAGGCTAGCTCAGTTATGCACGCTAGGTTAGCTTTCTCTCAGGAAGTTTCTCCAACCCAAATAGAGAGAAAGAGACTGTAGCATACTAGTTTTATTAAAGCTGCATGGGAAAGAAAACCCACATCAGCCTTGTGATTGGTAAGGGTACTGCTTACCCAAGTGCAATCCAAGATTAGCCCAACCAGTTTACATTGAAAGAGGAGAATTTTTGGCAAATATATGTTCATTCATTAGGCATTGGAAAGCTACGCACAGAACAAACTTGTACACATATGTTCTGTGCCCACAAGAGCAAGATTAACATACTTAGAAAGAAAACATGGATTTAGGTTCCATGAGGCTTTAACCAATATTCCATCAATATTATTGCACCACCAATTAGGATTTAATATACTATAAGGCATACTGCAACATAAGCACAATATTGGGATTTTGTCCATGTCCTGTATCCCCAACACACTGACACTGCTAAAATTTCTCTGACAAGAAACACAGAATTGATTAGTGAAGCACAGAGATGAAACTGCAGATACAAAGACCAAATCTTTCATTCAGGAGCTCTACACATCCTAAATCTCTGCAGATGACTCGAGATATGAGAGGAGAACGTAAGCAATGAGTCACTGATGAATAAACATGCGCCTATATGTGAGCGTGTTGCAAAAGCAAGGCAAGTTAATTAATCTCTGCAGGAACGGCAGAGACTGAGATAAGAATTTCTCACACGCATGCACGGACTCACTTTTTTCATTTGTAGAGGTGAGTATGGGTGTAATCCCACAGTGCTGTGCTGCGATAGAGAGGGTATTGTGTAGTCAATTCCTTGGAGCGATAGCCCACACCCTGGGGACAGATCTGCCACGCTCGGCCTGCTCCCTAATGTGACGGCAGAGAGCCTCAGGGAGCAGCAGTGGGCTTTTTAGCTTTGGGTCATTTAACCCCGCACTCAGAGAGGGAGAGAGAGAGAGAGAGAGAGAAAGAGAGAGACAGTGGGGAGCCAGCTGCCCCCAGTGCCACCAGTCTAGAACAAGCAGATGATCCAAGACAATCTGAGGGGGATTTTAAAAGAAAGCGATACATTGAACATTTACATTTACGGCATTTGGCTCTTATCCAGAGCGACTTACAATTTGATCATTTTACACAGGTAGGCGAAGGACTCTTATTGCTATAGTGTAGGGAGCTTACCCAAGCGGGCACTGAACTCCAGGCTACAGCGTAGAATGCAGAAGTGTTAACCACTACACTATACCAACCATTGCAGAGGCAAAAGGCTGCATTAGGGATGTCCATTCAATTAAAGATGTAACGATCAACATGTTTACAGGTTCAATAAAAATTTCACATCTGAGGTCAAGATTCGATCCGATTTTATATTTGCGTGTCAAAAATGTCCTGATTCTACGGAGCTCTAATTATATACTACACAGACAGGCTTGGTCAGATTGATTTGACTGCACCAGCCCTCTAACAAAGTAAGCCTGCAAAAACTGCAACCCCTAGAATTAATAAGCAACTACAGAAAAAACACAAGCTTTATAGAGCATGATCAAATATTACATCCAACCTAATGTATTTACTTGTATAAAATAATGTTGAGTTTCCAATTAAAATGCTACACTGCTATGCTACAATATTATTACACTTTATCTGCTGTCCAAACAGTGTGGTCTTTCACACTTACATAAATACATATCATTTGAAAATAAGAACACACTAGAACTGAGTTCTAGTGCAGTAAGATCTCATTATGTTGAACAGCATTTTGCCAGCGTTCTGTAAAGCTTGCCTTCACAACAGTAGCCAGTAAAGAACATGCTTGTGGGCAGGGCCAGTATAGCTCATTTGGCTATAATATTACATCCCTTGTTAAGTCAGTTTTATCCCACTGTGCTCTATTTACCCCACCATGTCAGAGATGACACAAATCGACGTTAAAGTCTTCAGAAGTTAATACAGTGGTTTAAGTGTCTGCAGTGTGGAACTATTTTACAGGGGAATTCACAGATTTCTAAAAATTTCTGAATAATTAAGTTTTTGAGATGTAAACAGTCATGTAAACAGATTTCTATACAGGGGGTTCCTTTGTTAGCCAAAAAGAACAGTGAACCTAAATGTGTAATGTTGGTAATTGTAAAACGTAAGATAAATCTGAAGAATATGTTTACTTGTAGGTGCTTTTCCGCTTTACAACACTCAAAAAATACAATTTACAGAAAATATTTGTCTCAGGCGTCAGGTTTCAGGTGCAGATGAAATATCTGCACATAAAAAGTGAGTGTGAAGCTGTTACATGCAATGGAAACAGCACGTTCAAGCTGAGAAAAAGAAATATGCTGCTTCACTAATGTGAGAGTAACTACAAGTAGTGCATTCAAGACACCATAAATTGGTGAGAGCGTCACTCAGGAGTGTCACACTTCAAACTATGCACATGCTAAAAATGAAGTGATTTAGTGTAGAATTTTAAAGTAATAGGACTGATTTTACTGACTTGTGCACTCTGTAGCTATATTAGCTACAGAAACACAAATATCATGTGTTTGTTAGCTCATGTGGAAAAACAGGCTGTGTATATTTTTAAAGACCAGGTGTTAGTTATGCAGTGAGAAGTCACACACATACACACACACACTCCTACATCTGTTCACATGGAGCCTTCCAGACTTCGTTTGCTCCAGCTGGTAATAACAAACAGGTCACAGTCAACATCTCATCTACCCAGAGATTCCACTGAAACCAAGCACAGTATTCCACCATGTGTTTAAACATGCCTAAGGTACAGTCCATAACTCTCTTAGGCCTTGGTCAGTACATATCCTTCTTTACAAATCCTATATTATACATCACACAGGTGTCTACAAGCCAGTGACAATATGAGCCAGGCATGAAAAAAGACAACAACGAGGACCTGATCATATTCATTATCTACAATCCCAGTCATTATAAATCTAATCAAACTCACTGGGCTGTGTGCACGCCCCCATTCAATAAACCAATATACACAATTAATGATCAGCCTTCATGTCCTCTCACGACGCAACATGCAATCAATGTTTTTCATGTGTGTTATTCCAAACAGATCACACTGGCAGAGTGGCAGATGTCTCAATAAAGGATAACTGTCGTTTAGGAATGAGACACTCAAATTATGGAAGGCCATTTAATATCCAATGTGTGTGTGAGCACATTGTGGCAGTGATATTAAAGAGCTGTCGCCTTCAGCTTCAATTCCGTTTCAGTTTCTCTGCAGTAAAATGGATTTGAATGCTGGAAACTGAGGAGTAACGACATCCATTTTATAGTCACATGGTTTAAAATCTTACAGCAAGACATAAATGATGATGCAGAACACAGAAGAATGTATTCAGGTTATGGAAATACAGAAGCAGAGATTTAGCAGGGTAATTTATTCAAAACTGCCATTCTTACTCATCTAGTCTGTGGCTCTAATCAATGTTCAAATGTATTCCTTAATGTTTGTGTTCACCTTGATTTACTGATTTCATTTTATTTTAAACTCATTCTTTAAATATTTATTTTCTCTTTAAATGCTGTCGAACTTCAATTTTAAGCTTTAAAATGTTCTTATAATGATTTATTTACTGTGAACTTCGTTTATTTGAGTGTCTGTTTATTAATTAACTACAACAAAAATAAGGTGTACAGCTTTGCCAACATAACTCTATTCCTTATTGAAAGTAACTGAAGCAGAAAAACAAGTCTTTTAACTAGCAAACTCATTGACACACATATACATACACTTACACATATATACACACACCTGGTGTATAGCACAGATGAAGACTCACTATAAAACTAAAGAGGAACTCCACAGATTTTTTATAATTTCTGCATAATGAAATCATTAGGATGTAAACAAAGTTGTTCAAGGCTGTTTGATGTGAAATGCACCGTTCTAGAAAAACAGAATTGTTTACAGTGTTGGTGATAATCAGACATCTGAGGAGTTTAATGCTTTTAAAAGTTCCTTCAAATGATGTTGTTGGATAAAATAGTTAGGAATTCACTGCTTGAGACAGTTTTATGATAGTTGAAAAAGTTTTGCCATTTTTTTAAACCTATTTATTGTGGAGGGGTTAATTGCAGGGTGTTGTAAGGCAAAATAGTAATTTACCATAAAACATTTACCATTATTTTACCATTATTACTCAAACACTGCAATCTCTGGTTTCCTTGGACCCCTCTCTTTTCATCTCGTTCTGCTTCCCTCACTTCTCTTTGCTCTTTCCTTCTCTCTTCTGTACTACTGTAAAGAAGTCTGAGGCTCTGACTGTAGAGAAGTAGAGAAACCACTGTGAATGACTTTCTTTACATCTTAAAAAATGAATTAGTCTGAAATTATGAAAAAACTGAGGAATTCCTTACTTTGAAAAATTTTTAATGTTTAACTTTCAGTACCAAACCTTAATCTGAGTACAGCTGAAAAGTATAATTCTGAACGCTTAGCATTAGTAATACTGTATTTTGCCAAAGTTAATGCATAGTTTGACTTTTTGTCAACTAAATCTGATAAATAGTCCAAAAACAGAGGGTGCTATTAACACTGGATATTTTGATTCACGCTTAATAAGTGCAACAGAGACCCTATCTTCAGGGAGATGTGTGCATCCGCACTGTAAAAGCAGAAGCATGTCAATGAAGCTTTCCAGATGAAGTATGTGAGGTGAGATGAAAAGGACTGCTCATTACATTCTGACCTTGCTCCAGACACAACTGACAGTGAAAGTGTGCCTGGTTTCATTTAGCCTCACTGAATGCTGCAGAGTGTTCAGAGTGAAGGCCTGTACATCCTCAGCACTGCCCAACACATACATACAGTAACGTGTGAAGGGCTACAGCGGAAGTGCAGCTGTCAGTTGCTCTCACGGCCTTACTGAGCTTTTCACTTAATTACTCCAACAATTCTACTTCTCTTCCTCTTCCTCTATCTCTCTCCCCACTCCCCATTTTCACCCTCACTCTCTCTTCCCTTTCATTCTGCCACCCTCGCTTCTCGCTCTCTTTCTGGCCTTTCCCCTTCTTTCTCTCTCCTTATTGCTGCCTCTTTCTCCCCATTCCCTTTCTTTCTCCCTTCTTTCATCTCTCTCTCTCTTTCCCCTTTTCCTTTCTCTCTGACACACACACCCAGCCCCACTCTCTCTCTGTCTTTCTCTCTCTGTCACCCTATTCCTCTTCTCACTCTCTTTTACTTTTCTTTCTAGTCTTCTCTCTCTCCTCTTGCTTTTCACTTCACTTTTTCCTCTACATATCTCCCTCTCCATCTTTCCATACTGGTCTTCTTTTTCTCCTTTACTTCACTGTACCTCTCTCTCCTCCTTCTGTTATGTACTTTCATTTCGTTGGTAGTTGTCCAGTGGAAAGGTGCTGCTCTATCAGACCCACACTGCCTCCCAGAGAGAGAAAGGCACAGGGGGGATATGGAGGGGGCAGAGAATAAAAGGCTCTAGAGGTGATCTGTGTGTGTATGTAATGGAATGGGGTTTAAGCACTGTGAGACTTTGTCCAATGTGTCCAGTGCCGCTGTGCAGTTTCTGTTATTACAGCAGTCTCTTATCCAAAAGACACCACTGACCACACACACACAGTGTTGTCTCCCCCAGCTACACTGACAGAATTCATGATTTTGTGTAGTTTTCATGTTTTTGTTAGTATCAGTACTATTTTACTGCACAACCCAGCACAACTACTGGGAACTCCTAACAGCACTCAACAAATCCTGACTGCTAGACACTCATCTAGAGGCTAATAAATACATCTGTGGTGCTAGCTAGTATTTGTGATGTGGCGCTAACCTCAATTTGTGGTCAAACATGTTGTTAAAGTACTAACTCCCATTTAGTGAAACAATTCAAACAGTCTGTCCTCAACTACCTGCAAACCTTGTAGTTTTTCAAACTGACTTCCACCTTCATGACATATCAAAATGTGTTTTTATATACCAGAAAATATCGCTTTAGAGACCACTGTGGTCTCACATCTTACTAATCTAAGAGGCAAGTAGGAAAGTTCACAACAGATATGGTGATGGTTACATGCTTTATTTTGTCTGGAGTGTCTCTTTAACTGTTCTAGGTCTGTCACAATTAAATTAATTTGATAAAAACCTTTTTATAGTCTGAGTAATTACTATTCAATCGTAAAAGTAATCGGTACTTGCATAATGTACTAAACCTGATTATTAATAAAATCAACAGAGACAGCTCTAGACTGCACCAGCACAGCCTTACCTTATGCCACAGCATTATATGTGTCTGTGAGAGAAAGTGCTATTTCTGATTATGTAGTGCGTGTGTGTGTGCGTGTGTCTGTGTGTGTGTGTGTGTACAGTCCTGCTTGAGAAGCCATTGGCTCCAGTGCTGGATCTCATCTCTATCAGCAGTAATGAATTCCTCTTCTCCTTATCTCCACATTGCGCTTTAATCTGCTTTTCTGCAGGTATCTCTGATTTAATCCCAGTCTTTCCTAGCTGAATTCACACTGGCAGAACGCCAAGCCCGTCTCTATATGCCTTGCAGTGTCTTTGTCCAGGAAGCGGGGCCATGCTAATTGAGCAGAGTTTTACAATTCTCTTCAGCAGATTGAGAAAATGGCCTCGTCTAGCCAAAGCCAGAAAACTCCCTCAGCTGCATCCCATGAATGCTGTTTTGTGGGAAAATCACACAGTGGCTCATTCTGTTAGCTCTGCTCGTAGGACTACCACGCAAGCAGAACATTGTTATGATGAGCAAAACAGATCGCTGTCCAAAAAAAAAAATCCAACTTTACAGAAAGAGGCAAAAATGTTCTTCACTTTTAATGTAAGTTGTTGTAAAGAGATTTTATTTTAATCGCTTTTGAAGCATTTCTATTGGCCCATTTATCACAAAAATTTTCATAAAATGTAAAGGGCAGCTGTAGAAAAATAATCTAAAAAAAGGGATATACAGCGTCAACATGTAAATATAAATGTAAACTGAACTAAATTAAACTTCATTTTGACAGCTTTTGTGTTTTTTTGTTTCTGGAATCCATCTCTTGCACCTGAGCTGTGGCACATTCTTACAGATGCTTGGGTCTCAGAGGAAGGTGTTCAGCTTCTGTGTTTCCTGCTGACTGGTCAACTGTGAAATCACCCAATATGACAGAATGCATTTTTAATTTTTCTAGTGTACTATTTTGTTTGTTTTACTCCATAATTTTGTAAAATTTACTCCATAATTCGGCACTTACTACGGTAGATCTTGCAACTTGTTCACATGTGCATAAAATGTAACTGATGATCGGCAAATACGTTTCATGAAAAATCACTAAAACACTGCAAATTGACAATGACAGTGTCTCTGAGGTGAAGCACAGCTTTTACGAAGCATTTAAAACAATTTGGCTTCCACTTGTGGAGAATCTTCAGCCTGCTAAATGCGAACGAGTGAGTTATAAGTCAGTTCAATGATGCAAATGCTTTGCATCTGAAAAAGCTGCTGTTTATCAAGTCCTGGCCAAAGCCAGATCCCAAACTGGCCAAAGAATAAACCTTGTTTCTAAAGATGGTGTTAGTAACATCACTTACATTACAGTGACACAGTCAGAATCCGATAACAGTAACCTTAAGGTCATGTCTGATTGGTCTATATTCAATGTTCTGGAATCTCAATTTAAGCACCGGTTACAGCCACAGACATTTTAACAACCAGTAAGGCATTATTCGTTAAGCTAATTAACCTTAAAAATCAAACTTCAAGATTAATTTGTATGGACAGCTTAAACTTTAACTGCAGGTAAAATTATTATTCATACAGTTGGCCCCCATTCCCTCTGTTTTCAATAGCATCTGGTCTGGAATGCAACCCAAACAAGCCACTCAAATTAGGTGTTATCTGGAGGTCAGACATAAATACACAGGAACGCTGACCAAAGTGAAATACAGTCCTCTGCTTGACGCTAACTTCTCTAGAGCGGTGCAGACAGTCTAAAAGGTTTTGCAGGGGAGGTGAGTGTGTCTAAAGAGGTCAGAAATGGTGCCATCATTCAAATTCTATGAATGTTTTTCAGCTTTGCGTGTGTGTGTTGTTAACACCAACAGCAAATTACTCAAGTTATGACTAATACTTCCCTACAAGCATAGCATGACTTCCCATCATCTTAATGCTTTAGGTTCTGCGTTGACAAAATAGCCCTGTCCTCCTATTAGCTTATTCAAGTCTACAGGTTCAGAAGTTCATTCCTCAGTTTTCAAAACACTGATTCTCCTTCATCTCTCCCTCTCTTCATGTCACTTCAATCCTAGTGATAATCTCTGAAATCATGCACAGCGATCTACTGAAGCTAGATCCTCGCATCTCTGCATGCATTTTTCAACAGCTTTTTGGGGGGACTAATAAAATCAGTGCCACGAAAGCACCCGCCATATACACCTCCAGAGCAAATGTAATTGCAGTAATTTACGCGTGGAGCCCACAGATTAATCAAAGTTATCATCAACTTCACAGTTGAGGCGTAGGAGTGAAGCGAACAAAAATTGCACGTTGTTGCAGTGTACGTTCAAAAAGGGTCACAAATGCTGTTTATAATCAATCTGGCACATTTCGAATAATTGTGCACTGTTCCCAGAGTGTTCTCAACCTGAGATCGGTACTACAGTGGCAGTAATACAGTTTCTTCAAGAGTCAGATGCTGCAATTCCTCAAGCTCCAAGTATTCAACCCCCTCAAAAGAGATGTACATCTCAGAAATGAAATGACTATAATTCCTTAGGCAACAATTGAATCATTAAATCTTGCATTTCAACTTAGTCAGCACCGCTTTCAGGTTGATTACTTCAGTAATTGACTTACGTAGCAGCACAGACAATACAGACGATAAAAACAAGCTTTGTGTTCCCAGCCCACTTAGTACCATGTTGCAATAAATTGGTAATATTGAAAATTTAGAGAACTTTTATGTTTGAAAATAGACCAAAATTGGCCAGAAAAGAATGCATGGCCACTTAAGTGAATTAACTGAACACAGTGAATATGACTCTAATCTGTTCTAGCATTCCAGAATGGTTGCAGTCATCACCTTCATGTCTTTTTAAACTCACATACTTACACGTTTATTCAACTGGTATTTTTGTTGTAAACTAATTTAACACTAAAATGTGGAAGGCTGAAAAAAGTTACTTTGCAAGGCATGAAATATGGAAGGTCTGCTCAGAGTGAATGTCTCTGTCCGACTATCTGGGCCATCGTATCCATGGCGAAACTTTGCAGGAACGGAGACTAAGCCTTTTCTCAGCCCCTTATCTCGGCGGACACGCATCGGAAATTCTAATGCACTCCAGAGAGTGGCGAGAGCTCCGTTTGATATGCGCTGCGACCCGGCTGCTCTGCGCTACCTCGCGTATTTTTCATTCTGCCCGTTCAGAGGAGTATAATTGAGAGGTTGAGTGGCAGAGTGGGGCGGGAAGGGGGCAGCATGCCTTTGACCTTCCACTACCTGATCTGAATAAAGTTTTGTGCACAAAGAAGCTTTCAAACACTTTCTTTTTCCTTCTGTTCATTTCAATTCAGTTCAAAGAAGACTCTCTATTGGCATGACCATGTTCAGTCACAAGCGTTTAGAGCACTCAATCAAGTATTCAATTAGTAACGATAGCTTTAAATGGTCCTACTGAAACAGTATCAACATCAGGCTCTCTCTCTTGCACTCTCTCACTAAGTTGCTCCTCATTCTTTCATCCTAGAGATGAAACATGTCCTCACAGAGGCGGCGATGGCTTTAACCACTACCGCTCGTCTAATTAGACCTTAAAGGCTAGCGTAGAATCATCATTGCTAGTCACTAATCTCATTAGAGTGGCCGGTTCCACTTTGAGGATAACCTTTAATCCTGTCTGTCTTGGCCCAGAGGGAAAACCAGCAGCTTTATGTCAAACCCAAACCTTAAAAAACTATAAAACTAAACTAACCACTCCCAACCAAACCAACCTCACATTTATACCCTCTCTCACCCTCTCCTGTCTTCTCTTGCTTGGTGTGCTCATTGTTTGTGTTTTTTGATGACTTAAGTTCTAATACTCACACATAAATTCTCATTGATAACTCCTCATAATAACTCCAGTTTTCTGGTACCAAATCGTTTGTAGAAAGCTGTTAAAAAAAAGAAATCTTAAACGTGTCCAGATAACAGACATTGAGAATGAAGTGATAAAATTACCATAATATTTGAGAAGTTTGTGAAAAGTAGTGATTAAATTTCAAGGCAGACAATTTGACAAGAACTAGAGAAGATATATCATTTCAATAATTCAATTTATTCAGTAACGCCTTGCTGCTCCCAAAAAAATTATACACCTGAAAAAAATGAATGAAAACCTTCTAGTACCTAATTTATGTCTTATATTTCATTCTTCACTCTATAAGTTATAACTGAATAAAATTATTATTAATGACAACTGACTCCAAACTTTTTAAAAGCAGGATATACTACTCACTTACAGCCAGCACTTCACTACATAAATCCTGCTTGTGCAACTATAAAGTGGACAGATGGAAGGTTTTATGTTGTCTTACGGAGCCTCAGGGTCAAGTTACAAGTAATGTTTGTAGATTAATATACTGCCTGTACTAGACTAGACCTCTTAAATCACTGTCATTTAGTCTAAACACATTTTACCTACAAATAAGCTTGAATAATGTCAGAAATGAACATAATTACTGACATATGTTGTGTGAATATGGAAACTCAAAACACATTAGTAAATTCCCAGCAAAAGATAATTCATAAATTAATTTATAATTTGATCAAATTAGGGGGACGCTAGGGAGCCCTGTAATTATGAAGGATGCAATAAAAATCCTTGTTATACACCTAGGGCACGATAAATGCTGTCTTACAAGATAAGAGCGAAGGTTTTCAGAGCAACTTAGAAACGGTAATCGTAGGTGAAAGCATTCTGAGTTAATTCAACGTTTCATACCAATTTACTCTCCCTGGTGGATGAGCTCAGGTTTCTGCACTTTTTCCTGAGGCTCAAACAAAGTAGCACGGCCTCCTCATCACATTGGCCCGGCTTAGTGCAGTGAACACGGCTGGGGGAAGCTAATTCCATCCCTGTATTAATCAAACAGACGTGAGGGCTTCGCTAATTGCTCTGGGAAAGGTTCCAGCAAACACCGCTTCTTGCCTCCTCCTCAGATCCAGCTCTCTGAGCTGTCTGGATGTGAACACTCACCAGCCAACCTGCTTGTTAGCTGGCTTAGAGATTCTGCTAGCACAGAACAGTTGTAGCTGTGACTTTCATGCTAGCTCTGGATGACACTTCCTTGTCTGAGGTAACTATACTCTCTGCCTCTGCTCAAGAGATGCCTCCAAGTCTACCTTTCTGCTAGCGTAATCACCATTCCTGTCTCTGGCTTTGTTAGCCAGAGATATGGTGTCCACTCAGACTATGCTGAGTGGAGAAGATGAGCACATATGTGTGTGAGGGTGAATGCATCAAGTCTGACTCAGCTTTCACCCTGGAGTCACAGGGAAGACTCCTGCAGAGTTCAAGAGTTAGCAGAGTTTTTTAATCCAAATCCATTCTTCTGCCTAAATGAATCTTCTACATCAGGGGTGCCTAAATGTTTTGTCATGGGGGGTCAAAGTGTCATGTTTCTAGTGGGCTGTGGGCCAAAAAGACAAAACCGCTGGCTAGCAACGCATCATTGGAGACGTAGCATTCTTTAAATACTCCAATGGTTTCTGTACATGTATATATACGAGTCACACTGCCTTGCTTTTTTTTTTCAGCAAAAAGAAATTCTTTAGACTGGTGGTCTCTACCACCACTACCACCATCTGTACCACCGCAGCTTATGCTGTATGAGCTTGTAACTGCTAGCTACATGTGTTGTTACATCTGTGTTGCAGTTAATGACTGTATGTACAGTCATAGGATTTTCTTTACATGAGTCAAGCTGCATTTTGCTGTAGTTGACACTGTCAGTGGCCACTGTCAATTGCAAACGCCTCTGCAGTCGCAAAGTATCATTTTATATTCAGTCTTCTGATATGGAGTCACTCTGAAAACCAGCATCGTTGCTAATCGAGTCCACTGAGACCATCCATGTCCCAGACGCTAACCACAACCAGGAGAAACATAAAAACAGTTCCACATGCATGCCATGACTAAATAGATAACAAGCTTAGAAACTCTCATGGATATAGATAGGAATGACACAAAATCCATCACAAGCAGCATGAAAGCCCTTGAGTACTGTAACACATATGTAATGTCTATTAGTGAAACAGGAGTTTCTTATCATTTCATTCAATTTGTGTAGGTGCCCACTGTTGGATTCCCCCATATGGACATTAAAGTTTAAGTAAAACTCATTGATTTGGTTCTGAGGACTGTTTTCCCTTGTTGGCTCACTGTATGGCTCTTTCTTTATGGCAGAACTCCTTGCTGGTTTACTGTGCATTAGAAATAAGCACTACAAAACAGACAACTCTTCTCTTTTCCTGCAGTGTTTCTTTATGAAGGCAAAGAGAAAACCTGTCATCCTCAGCTGAAAATGCACAAAAGTATATTCCAATTTGGGTTGCCTTGTTCTTCTGAAGACTTCTGTGAGTTTATGTGTGTGAGTATATTCTCCAGGGTGAGGCAGGAAGTGAGAGATGGAGAGATATGTCTGCATTAACCAGCAGCACTGAGCATACATGAAAACACAAGATGAAGGATAAGTGCAGAAGGGATTTTCTTCTTCTCTTTCTTTCTCTTCTTATCAGGCTCAGGGCTGCTGCTCGTGGTCCTGAAGAGCAGATGGAGGAGCTTCCTCAAGGCGCTGCTGTGGGACACATTTAGCCAGGAGCTCTGGAGGTAACAACAATGAAAAACCCTGGAAGAAACCCATTTTAGGCTGAACTGGGAAAACCACAGGGGCTTATACAGATGGGTGCCAGGCAGTGAAGGGTGTTCCAGGGTTTGTGTGTGTGCTTTCGGTGAAGGTAGTGGGTGCATGCGTAGGATATGCTTGAATGATAATGACAATTTGGCAATTTGACAAACGATTGTTTTGAAAAATGATATGCAGAATGACTGTGGTAAGCAATACAATCGTGATCCAAATTATGTTCTAAAGTACATGTGAGCATAGAGTCTTACCCTATAGCTTACATTTGCTCATGATAATATAATTACTACATAATGATCATGTAATCACTGTTTCTGTGTTCAAAACAGTAGTTTGTGATTACCTATAAAAACATGATTTGTCAGCTTATATTCATTACATATCAAATAAAGGCATCAACAGCACTAAGAAACCAAGTGATTTACACAGAAGACTAAAATAAACTGCAGAAATAGCCATGTTTTCTATTGGCACTGAAGGGTTAACGTTCAGAGATCCCCCATGTTTATTTGGTTGGAAATTACTGGAACCCTTCTTCTGGACAATACTGCCACATCTACTTGGGAGTAACTCTCATGTGCCAGAGCTTCTTTGCTTCATTTGTGATCTTTGCTGGACTGAAAATCTATGTTCTAATCTTTCTAAGCGTTTGAAGTATGCATGTGTGTAGTTAATTAATTGGTGATGTTCTGTTTGTACAGCCTATAATTAAGCACAATCACATTTCTAGTGTATACAAAGATTATGATTGTGCAAGTAGAATAGTCAAATATAATAATGTGGTTATAGTTACATAATAAAGGTGAAACTATAAAATAAATAAATGAACACAAATAAATAATAAAGATAATAATTTGCTTAAAATCTGCACCTATTTAAACGACCATGATATTTAATCATTTCAATTATGTGCCCAGGCTAGTGTGTAGTGTGTGTGCATGAGAGAGAGGGAAGTGTATATATGTGTGTGTGTGTGTGTGTGTGTGTGTGTGTGTGTGTGTGTGTGTGTGTATATCCCCTCCCCAAGGCCCATGTGCTGCATAAATGGATCTTCGATGCTCAGAGGTCTTCTCTCTGGTCACCGCAGCAACGATTAACCTCCTGACCTCTCTTTTTGCGTCTCACTCTCTTTTTTTCATCTCTTCCTTTTCTCCTTTTTGCAGCATTCCATTTTCTGAAACTTCAGCATTTTCTGTTCATCCCAACTGTGTTTCTGCAACTTCACGTTTTTTGTTCTATGTTTGCTTCCTTTCTTTCTCTTTTTAACTTTCTCCTCCTATATATGTATATATACACACACACACACACACACACACACACACACACACACACACACACACGCTTCGTTAGGAGCATTATTCGAATACTGAGTGGGCCCCGCTTTTTTCTCGGAACAGCCTAAATTCTTTGGGGTCTGGATTCAGAAAGGTGCTGCAAATATTCCTTAAAGATCGCGATCCATGTTGTCATAACTTCACCACATTTTTACTGCAGACTTTCCAGCTGCCATCTCCTGGTTCACCACATCCAAGGTGCTCTGTTCTTATGCACTGCACTCCTGCCATACCTACCTTGTTGATGCTCCATGTACACGTAAAGTGAGCATGCTGTTGGCTGGATAACATTTTTAGTTGGTGGACTATCATCTGTACTGCAGTGACACTGAGGTGTTTAAAAACTCCAGCAGCACCTCTGTGTCTGATCCACTCATACTAGCACAACACACACTAACAGGCCACCACCACGTCAGTGTCCCTGAAGTGCTTGGAATAATACGATGTGTCAACTACTGGGAAAAATGTTTGCCCATTCCTCCATGCAGAGTTGTTTCAACTGTGCAATGTTTGAGTGGTTTCTTGCATGTACAGCCTGAAAGAATGCCCTCACAGTATTTTAATAGGATTCAGGCATGGTCTTGGACCAGGCCATTCCGTAACCCTCTTGTCTTTGAGCCGCTCCTTGGATTTACTTGTATGATTGGAATCATTATCCTGCTGGAAAGTCCTTTTTTTTACGTTCTTACGTTCTCCTCAGGCACTCTCTGGTATGAAAGAAAATTCATAGTCCGTTTCATGACTGCAAAGGGGCCAGACAGTAAAGCAGCCCCAAACCAGAACTTCCACCACCATCATGCATTACAGCTTGTATACGGTTCTTCTGATCAAATGCAGTCTTTGGTTTTTGTCAAACCTGGCTTCTGGTACTGTGGCCAAACAACTCTATCCTTGCCTAGATATTCATTAGAAAGCTTTACTCTTGGCCCAGTGTTAATCATTTTCAGATTCAATGCTTACAACAATGGCACCACATGGGAGAGAATTATCTGGAGACCTGAGGAAAAAAAATATTTCATTGCACACAAGAAGACAAGGGTACAAGAAGATTAGCAAATCACTGTTATAAATAGGAACGCAGTGGCAAAAGTAATATAGAAATTAAAAAAAGATGGTCTAGCGACAAGCTCTCTGAAATGTCCAGGCCATCACCGTAAGCTTTCACCTCATCATGAGCGAGTTGTACTAGAAAAGTAAAGAAAAATCACCAAGCATGAGTCTCAGACCTGGCAAGAGCTACAGCAATTTGGAGTGACTGTTTCATCGCACACAGTAAGATTCATCCTGCACAGAAGTGGACTGCATGTTTATTGTCCACGCAGGAGGCTACTGCTAAAGCCAAAGCACAAGAAAGCCTGTTCAGCTTTTGCCAAGGCTCATACTGATAAAGGTCAAGGCTTGTCTTTCTACGTTGTTACTAAGTATAGGTTTAACACATTTTAATATTGTCATACTTCCATGAATTGTAATGGAAATCATTTAGAAATAAAAATATTTCTATATGTTCAGATGGGGTGTATTCACTTATGCTGTGTACAGTGTAATTATGACACATAAGCAATTGTATAAAAAGGTATATAATACACAGGGGACGCATGTATGACCCCACAACCTGATACTCTATAAAACAAACCTGTGTGTATGTGAGCTGTATAACCATGTGTTCGTTGTGTAGGGGCTATAAGTAACGTCTCTAGCTTGTCACACACTTATCTCTACCCCCCTCCATACATGAACAAGCGCCTCCCTCACTGCAAAGCGGACTTACAGTGGCTTTGGTATGGAAGATGCGTCTGCTATGAAGAATATTGGTGTCTTATCGAGTGTGGTGATAACCTGTGAAAGATTTGCTGTGTATGGCGTCCTGGCAGGGACACTCTCTCGGGGTGTGTGAGGCTTTTAGTCTGTGATACCTCTCACAATGAAAGCCAATCAGAGCGGAGCATGGGGGAAAGAAACAGCTCTGTTCACACAACTCTAATCTCAATCTTTCATATTAGTCCTGCTGGGCAGTGGAGGAGAGAGAGAGTGACAGAAAAAGAAAGGCAGAGACTGAAAGAGAAAGAGATGGACAAGGCATAGAGAGAGAAAATGCAGTGTAATGGAAAAGGAGGAAGTAAAAAATGGTCCAAATGAATCCACTTTTATACAGGGCCCTCAACATTTCAATCCAATTTACGCAGTTTTCCCCCTTACCCCAAATGTAGTCTAATAGCCAGAACGTTTAGTGTTGGAATTTTGCTTCTTTAGTCTTGAAAAGCACTGAAACTACAAGGCAAATATGGCTAACAAGAAATGGAAGTTTATACCCCACCAACCAGCATCATCCACACTGCATGCCTAAATCTAAAAATACATGTTTCAAACTATGTTTAGTTCTCAGGAATCTCAAACAGACTTGCTTATGTGATTTCTAAAAACAGCAGTTGCAGCCATCATGAAACCTGAATCTTGTCAACTTTTACAGATAAGAGTATGTCACTCCTAGTCTATGTAATGGCTCATTATATCTAGGCTAAGAAGCTAAACTCCAAATTAGATTTTTCGCTGAACTATCACTTCAGTGCCTTATTGGCATAACTGTCAAAATACAAAGTAAAAATGTAATACAAAATGCTATCCATGTATCTAAATCCCCATCTCTCTAAGTCCCTCTCTTTTTCGCTCTCTGTATCATTCAGTGCCATCAGTAAAGGACACAACAGTAGAGCATAACATCTGCCGACAAGCCTGTTATATGCTGTCAATCAATCTAACACTACGGCAACCTCGATGAACTAGCTTTCCTCAGGGCATACTCTCACAGCAGAACATGAGGCGAAGTAACCGACAGGCATGTCCAAGGCATGATTTCCAGCCAATCAGCCATGAGGAACTGACAATTGTGGAGAAGAATGTGTGTAAAGATGATGTTAGTAAACAGCAGGAAAGACATTCTCCATTCAGGAAGCTCTCAGCTGACAAAGCTATAACTGCATTTAATAGTTTTCATCCTAAAAGAATGTAAATCCGACAGAGTGGCTGCATGGTGCCAGCATGGGTGAGAAAGTTTGAGCGTACAAGACTGAGGATGTTTCCGAGGCATGTCTAGACAAATGTGTGTAAACAAAAATAGACAGATAAACTTGAGAAAAATAACTGTTTTTCCTAGGACAGTCTGTGTGGGCCAGAAACTAGGTGTTAAAGTCATCAATCTCTGTAAAAACTGGGCTACGTCTGCTGGACACTGCACTGTTCATACAGTGCATTACAGACAAGGAGTGATTTCCTACAAACATAAGAACTAGACTGTGTACACGGCTGTACTTCTGCTGTACTGAGCTGTACGTGCTGCTGCACACACTGCTTTACTATTGTACACAATGCTGTACTGTACCATGCTACAGACAAAGCTGTATTGTTGATGTACATATGGCTTTACTATTGCTGTAATGGGCTGTACATACAGCTGTCCAAAGCTGCACATACTGCTGTATTTCACATACTCCACATTAATGTACTATTACTATACAGGGTTGTACATATTGTTGTACTATTGTGAGACTGGGCTGTGCATTTTGCTGTACTATTGTACAAACTGCTGTACTGGGGTATATATACGGCTATACTGAACTGTACATGTTCCTGCACTTTCACTAAGCTGTACAGACTGCTGTTCCTTGTACATATCATCTTCAATTAAGAATGTTAAAATAATACACACGGATCTTGCATAATTCAACTATTCTGTGAGAGCAACACAAGAGCTGCTGAGAAAGGTTGTGATGTTGATGGCCATGTTGGCTCCGACAGGCCTGGTAGATTGGCTTTAAGCCCATCCAGCTGTGCCTCTTGAGCTGCAGCGGTGACGTTTTAGAGCCACTCAGACCAAAAAAGCTTCACCCAAGCTCTTCAAAGAGCTGCTGTTAAAGGACTAGGTGATTTTTCTCATCTATAAGCTTCAGTCTCATCTTAGCCTTAACTTAGACCTCAAAAAGGAATAGCCTCTCACCTCTTTCAAAAGGTTTTCTAAACCCATCCAGGAGTCGGGACAGAGATTTGCCTGAAGGATTGTGTAGCTAAAAAGACATTAATACTTCAGTGTAGTTATCCTCATGGTGGGATTTTAGGCAAAAACGTGAAATGAACTCAGCATGATAAATGTCAGAACACTTGTTTTACATCATTAGGTGCCTTTCTTTCACTTCTTTACCAGTTGTGAAGTCTACAAATATTGCTTGATACCACCCTTTAGTGCGGAGTAGAACTGAGTAGAATCTAATTGGTTCAGGCTAACTTGAGCAGCAGGAGGAGCTTTGCGACTGGCTACGGCAGAAGGGTTAGATGGCAGTTGGGTGGCGCTTAGAGCCAACTCAATAAAATCATCTTGTAATGGATTCTAGCATGCTGTTATTAGCGCCCTGAGTATTCCCTGAGAGCTACCCAGCCGCCTGGTGCATGGTTTGAGGAGCAGCAGGTGGTGTGTGTGTGTCCTGAGGCTTGACAGGGCCTCCTCTGATGCGGGAGGAGGAATTAATTACTGTGGCCCTCTACTGCACACTCTAGGAGAAGCATTAATCAATATGTCTCTGTGTGCATAGCGAGGAAACCTCCAGCAGACCAGACACAGTCACCAAATCTCACCAGTGCCTCTAATCATGGGGTGTTTATCAAAACAAACACCCCCCTTCCCCCACGCTCACACCTAAGCCTTTCCACATACAAACACACTGGTGTACAGTACCATCTCAAAATTTGTAATCACTCGTCATTTTAATGGCTATTATTCAAAACTGCAACAATGTGCATCATGGAGAATGAATATTCTATTAATTATACCGTCAAACGCAACTGCGCTCAACACAAAAGTTTGCAAATGTTTGCACCAATCAACACCTCATTCGAACCCTCCTCCTGCCTCCCAGCTCTAGGGCCAACAACACGATCATCGCCATTATTTTTTTTCCATTCAAATCTTGTTCAAAATGTCATAAAGATACTGGATTTTGAACTCAGTATTGTAAACTAAGCCAAATTGTGGGTTAAATGTTACACACATAATAGAGTTAAATGTAATAAGACGGATACCAGTGGATATTTTTAAAGGTCTAAATGCAAAGCATTTTTGCAACAACAAGAAGTTAAATGATAAATAAAATACCACAATTATCTATTTACATTCATTTATTGTTAAGTTTTAACAGAATAGCTCAAATTAGGTGTTATGCCACTTTGCAGCACTGCCTGTCCAACATTTGAAACTGTTTATACTCACGTCTCATATTGCTAATATTAATCAATATTTGGAGAAACAAGAAAAAAAAAATCCACAACCTTATATATATATTTTGTGAAAAATTACAGCTTTCTTGGTCATCTTTTACAGCCTTCGTGTGGTGGCTTTTTTGTTATTTTGCGTTTATTATTACTAGAATTATTTTAAATGTGTATCTGCAAGAATATTGATTCAAAACTCTTGAATGTTAGAGTGCAGCCACATTCGACCCCTTCTCTTACACACGTACAGCTTACTTACACACACACACACACACACACACACACACAAACAACAGCACTGTGAAGGATGAACGAAAGAGTTACCCCATGGCAGTCTTATCTGCAGAGCCATCCAGCTTTATCTGAGCACCTTATCTGTGCGAGCGTGTTCATCTGAAGGTCCTGTCTCGCCCTGCCTGCCACTGCACATCTGATCACATTTCCACATGCATAATTAAACTGGCACCGTACAAATGCACTCTGCAAATCCTACCAGCAGCCATCAGGACAAATATAAAGAGCGGAGAGATGCTCGAAACGTGGCATCAGGGAGAGAACAAACACTCCAAAATGGAGCCGAATGCCAAAAGTTTGATTACACCTTGCTTTTTGTTTTACATTTTTCAAGTAAGGTTTGATTTTTCACTCTTGCTTCGCAGTTAAGTAAGATAAAATATCTGCAAAGGTTTTGTTAGCTACGTATTAATCTTTTGGATATATTTAGCTTCAATTCTCAGCTTCTCGTTCTTCAAGGTGTCTTCCTTGGTAGGTTTTGATCTAGCAGCTTTATTAACTATTGTTATTGAAGATCTTTTACTCTGAATGTGGTTTAAACAGATGAAAGATCTGAGTGCTGATGAATGCTGAGTGCATCAAAATAAGGGGATAAAATAGGCAGCTTTAGGCTTTATTTTCAAAGTAAGCCTTGTTCCTTCAGTTTTGCCGCTTTTGAAACAGAAAAAAAAATTTAATATTGTTTTGTTTTGCAGAACAGCTAAAGAAACATGTATTAAAATCGTTTTAACAAGCTTGGTGTGTTTTTGACATGCAGTATACATGATTGGTGGTCACTCTGCATGCACTCTTATTGAAACATCTGTGCTGTTGTTCAGTCTGAATAAAGCATAGCCTGACCAGGAGACAATAATTTCTAAAGCTAGCTTTAAAACAGACCACAACAAAATTACACTATAACCTGTGTATTATCATTAATACCCATGCATGCCATCAGTAGACTACTCTAAATGGTGGCAATGATTCACCTTAGCAAAGAAGACATTATGAAGTGTATATGGAAGTGCATATAGTTTCATTCAGCCTCTAACACTGAGAAGAAGTGTGAGTAAAGAACTTTAGATGGCCAAACACTTAATGCTCTGCAATGCTAAGCCCATCAGTGACCTGAACATCATCTGCTAATTGCACCAAGACTAGTGGGATAAGAATGTGAGAGTGAGTGAGAGAGAAAGAGAGAGAGAGGGTGAGTTGAGCTAGAGGGACAGTCAAACAGGTGAAAGAGAGGGAAAAGAGAGAGAGAGAGAGAGAGAGAGAGAGGGCTCAGATGAAAGGGCTGTAACAGAGGAGAGAGAGGATTTTTCAATAATGCACAGAGCTCCAGGGACATCCAGACATGTGGGCCACAGGCTGACTCATAACCCACGCTAATGAAGCCATCGCTGGGGTAACGAAGTGAGACTGATGCCCTGGGATAGATGGAGGAATCAATGCTGAATGACTAGCTCACTGAAACCCCTAAGCTGCACTTCGGTCAATGAATATCTGAATGATTGACAGGGGGTGGAGTGGGTAATAAAAAACGAGATATTTTAGAGGGGCTGGCGCAGAGAAGAATGGTTGTTATGTGTTTTCTCTGACATTATCATCATATTTTAGGTCATGACACTGTCCAGCATCAAATAATTTAGAGTGTGTTACTAAGTTCTGAATATAACAATATGATTACACTGATATGACAAAAATACATCATGGTCTTTATAGATTAGTTCACAATACGCATCGCTGCACTCTCTTTTGCACACATAGTGCACAGAGTAACAAGTTGGATGTTATGGCATCATCAGTAGACCTGCAGATATTAGGTCATCAAATGAACTAATTTTGGAAAAAAATATTCTAGCTTTAAATCTTGATGATGAAATGTAAATGTAGAGTTATTGCTGAAGGCTACAGTCTGCTGATTAAATGACTTTGCTTAGCAGCAAAAGCACAAAACATTGAACAGTTATTTTCTTTACTGAAAGCAAATAAACCATCTTAAAACTAAAATTTCCTCAAAAAATATGTTTCATAGCAAATATCAGTAATGAAACCATGACACAATTTCTGTAATATGCTTAAGGTTGCGCTACACCTTGAAATATTGGTACTGGTGATTGGCTCATGTGCTCAGCCTTCGGTATTGTGCCTATCCACATCAAACCAATGGCAATATCTCACAGTACAGCCCTCTCTCTTGTGTATTATTGTGTAGATATAGCATTGACAAAACTGTCACTAAGACTTTGTGGATGGTCCTTCGGTCTGTTTGTGTCTTCATTCGTTTTCTCAGTGGGTTTTTTTTTGCTGTCTCTGACACTGACCTCAATTTGTTTGGACTGTAAGTGGCCGCAAGCGATGCTAACACATTTGACCCAGAGGTCGACTCTTCCTCATCTCCTCTGAGAGGGGCCAACAGTACTGAGAGAGAAACAGATGCTTTATGGTGCATATGCATTTGTGTGTGCGCAAGAAAGTGACCTGACTCAACACAACTTTTATAGACATTTCCAAGCTACAGTGAGGTCAAGTGAAAGTTAATCGTTGAAGGCGAGCCTTCCATTAAAATAAACTCCTGCTCTGAATCTCACCACACCAAAAAGGCGAGAAGGTCAACACAGACGCCATCAATATATTTAAACACCCATATGTGTTTTAATGACCAGCTGAATGACTGCCAGACAGAAGCAGATCCATAGCAAGCTAAAGCAGATGGTGTTTGACTGAATAAGTAGGAAGCTTCTGCTACAGCCAGTGAGAAACTCAATACTCTATTACATCCCACTGTAAGTCACTTACTAGTTAGGTTTCCACCACAATTCTGGGACCTTCTGAACAGCTAAAGAGAAGTAAATAGTTTCTGAATGAATTTCTGTTTTGAGTTCCCACTGCACTGCAGGAACTATGACCACTGTGAAGCTTGGCGATGACCAATCAGCAATATTAACCTTCTCCTCAGTAGTTTCAGCTCTGCAGAAAGTGCCTGCTCTGAGGTAGAAATTAAAAAGATTCCTGAAGTTATGGATGAGGAACTAAAATTAGACCTGGTTGTTATGATAAAAACATGCCTGAAAGTTCCTGAAAAGGTTCCAGCAGTGTTTATATGCCTAATATTTTCCTCCAGTCTTCTGTCTCAATTATATCATCAAATATCCTTTACCAACACGTCATGAACATGTTCTCACTTAGTGTTCTTAGTGCCTTACTGTGTGGATCTTTACGTGGAGGAGCCTGTGCTTCGAAACATACAGCTTTTCACAATAATGCACTACAGTGTGCTCATTCCCAATCCCCTAGTCTACTCCCTTGCGGACTTCACTGTGGACATTCCAGCCCCAGTTAACCCAGCAGGATGGTCTGTGAGGATAAAGAGAGATCTACTCTCTGAAACTTTCAGCAAAACCACATGGACGCTAACAGTGGACACTATGTTAACTGTATGTCTCTCCGCCTATTTCCTCATGGACCACTCTAGCCTCTATTAACACAGAATAAGGTTTGTTTCTCCTTGGTCACTATCACCTATTCCTCTAACATAGAGTCATCAACAGTAAGCAACAGTTCCTTTCTAAGCTCAACTGACATCTCCCTGATCATTCTGATTTCATTCCTGAGCCTTCTACCCCTCTGATCCTGTATTACTGCATATAGTATATGAGCGGTAGGTAATCAAACAGTCTCTCCTTCATCTGTTCTCATCCTTCTCCATCACCATCATATAGTGTCTTACTATGTGGAGCTCCAGGACTCCTCTCCAAAACATTCAGCTTTTCACAATGAAATCAGAAGTTCACAGTGTGTCAATTCCGAGCCTCATCATCAATTCCCTTGTGGACCACTGTGGCCCTCATTAAAGAGGTATTCCATCAGTTTTTCCAATATTCTGCATAATTAAATCAATAAAATATAAACAAAGCTTACCGAGTCAGAATTGTTCACAGCAGTGGTGACCAGAACCACACACTGTTTCACAATAATTTTGACATCAGCTTTTGGCCTAAAATGTGTTTTTACAATGCATTCATAGTGGAGAGGGCGCTGTAAGGTAAGATAGCGCTCAGAGAAAAATAAAAAACCTTTTTTTCAACATTTTCAACATTTCCATCATTGTCAACATGACCTATAAAAACTCACAAACAGGTGAAGGTGAAGTCAACAAATTTCTCTATGACCACTTTAAATCAGAACACTGTTTTACAAAACAGACTTTGTTTAAATGTAAAAAAAATAATTATCAGAAATTTAGAAAAAGCAACCCAGTAAGACTCTCCAGTCTCTCCTTGATTCCTATCATCTATTTACATTCCTTCTACTCAGTCATCACAATTATCACTTGTTCCTCTTCATGTCCATCTGCCATTTCCCTGATCTTGTCTTACCAAGTGGAGTTTCAGGTAGTTGCATAATCTCTTCTCCATCTAGCCACATCCTTTTCCATCACCCCCACATACTCACAAACTCTACTGCACAAAAAAAAGACATTCCCCCATGTCTTACTATGTGAAGCTCCAGGTAGTCTCCGAGTCCTTTGGCGCTCTCCACCCGCACCAGCACGGCCTCTTTCAGCTGCGTGCTGAAGCCCACCGCCAGCCGGTCTGCCCGCGTGCTCGGCCGGTCGTTGGGCGGCCAGGTGTAGGTGATGAGGGCTCCTCCGCGGCCGAAGATGTAGGTAGTCCCAGCTGGAGGAGGAAAGGACAGAGAGGGAAGAAAGAGAGAAAGTGAAAAAGAGAGAAAAAAGAAGGGGGGGGGGGTTGACAGAGACAGGAGAGGGAGAGAAAAGAGAGAGATTAATATGATTTTCATAAGACAACACTGGTAGAGGATTCTGAATGATGAAATCAAAGGTCATGGAGGCAGAAAATCAAAGGTCAGAGACATTTTCAGGTTTAATGAGATCAAACTGTGGGAGATAAACCGACTGAGGGGAAATAAAGATGTAATTTCAGACATATTTGCATAAAATTTAGTTTGTGTGCATTTGGTTATTTAATGCATATGTCGCTGCTGTCACATTAAAACCTTGTCATTCTATTTTTGTGTTTATTATTTTTTTCACCATTTGAAAAGGTCAGCTTCTCTTGCACTGTGTCAAAATTTTATGATGAGAAAATAGCAACTGGACCAATAGCAATGGCCCAATGTTGCTTAGAATATCTGCAATAAGTTATGATTTAGACAGTGTATCATGTAGACATGTGATATGTTGCTGTTCCATATTGAACACTGATTTCATTTAAAATGTGCAGGCTAACGTTTACTCATTTCAACCCAACATCCACCTCTAGCACCCCTTTCTTCAAGGACAGAGACCTACAAGAAAGAAAAAATAGGGAACAACTGCTATTCTACAGAGGCAGCCATGGCCACTATGGCAATTACAGAAACCACAGGGCTCTCTCTCTCTCGATCTCTTTTCAAGGCTATCTTTTCTCTCAGGGAATTTTCTGGAAAGAAACTCAATAGGTAAGTCTGACCATGAGGTGTGTGTGGGTGTAGCGTTTTTGTGTGTATGTGTGTGTGTGTATGTACAGGGATGTGCTAGTATGTAGGAATAATAATGGTGCAGCACTGAATAGTTGAGAGTAGCATGCATAGTAAGGAGGCTCACTACAGCTGCTCTTGCAAATGGAGTAATGGAAGGTGAAGTGTATTCACAGATGGGCAGAGAGAGACAGAGAAGCAGGCAGAGGTGCACAGAGAGGGCCAGACAAAGGGGCAGACAGATGCTTGACCAGCAGCACTATTTCACTGCCTGGATAGACACTTGTACAGTATGTGACTAGCAAACTCTTTCAATGTGTGCTTTCAGCATTAAGTGTGAGCAAAAAAGAGGAGGTGCATGAAAAAAACAGATCCACTTTCTATGAGAGACTGAATGATACACAGAAACAGAAATGGCACCACAGAATGATGCAAATTATGTAACACATTTACAGAAATGAGAGAAAAAGACGTCTTCAAATCTGGACCTGGAGTCCAGTTTCAGTCCTGAATTCTGCATTCACTGGTAGATTTGATAGTAGGCAGACATTCAGTTACATCAGCAGTTCTGTTAACTGTTACTGGTGAGCCCAGGTTCAGAAACTGGATTTGAAGAGCAGATGTGTAGATGCCATGCAGATGTATCTTGCAGAATTAGAAGGCTTCTGCAAGGAAGAATGGGTGAAAATCCTCCAAACAGGAGCTGAAATACTCTCAGCTGGTTACAAGAAGCATTTACATGCTGTGATTCTTGCCAAAGGGGGAGTTACTAAGCACTGCATAAAGTTTTGCATCGGGCCCTTTGTTATTTTGAAACCGTAAATGAAAGAAACAGAAAAGTAATCTTACTTAAAATATTAAAGAAATGTGTCATCTTTATGCCTTTTGGAAATCAGGTCATCTTTTACTTAACTATTCACAGAGATTAACAGAAATTATGACCAGGGGTGCCCAAAGTTTTGCATGTCACTGCAGATAGATAGATAGATAGATAGATAGACAGACAGAGTGACAGAATAATAGCACAACAGAATGATAGACAGAACGATAGCTGAACAGAAAGATAGACCCAACAATATATAGAATGACAGAACAATAAATAGCATGTTAGATGAAACGATAGTTACACATATCGATAGACAGATAGATACTAACACTGCAGAAAGCTGCAATACGTAAATGATGCCTCTAACCAATCACAATGTATTTTACTGATTGCTGTACAATCCTGACCAATCACCGTTCCAAAAACTTGGTTACATTTTGACAAAAGGTTTCATATAATCCAATAAAAGTCAATCATTTTATTCAAAAATAATGCAGGCCAATACTTAACCATGTCATACCTGTTTCACTGATGTACTTTGTTTACCGCAAGGTGTATTGCAACCGTAGTATGTAGCAATACAATCTCAATACTAGTATTAGAACCATTTCATGCAGCAATGACAGACAGATAGATGGATGGATAGACAGACAGACAGATACTTATGCCTACAGGTGAACTTCATTACAGAAGAAAATGATCTTGATGGATAACATGCAAATATGAGACTGACTAACATTAGTGGACTTGATTTAGTAATTGATATGAATTAATCAATAACACTGGGCTCATTATTCATTGCTGTGGAGAATGAGAGGTTAGACGATGAATCTAGTGAGAGACTGTTGGAGCTATAATTCAGTCAGTGTTTCTGCTGCTTTCAAAATACAACATGTAAATCCTCTAGCAGCTCAGCAATCATAACAACCACCTGACAATTCTATCCTCTCCACACTCAGTCAGTCCATTCATGGACCCTTCACTGTTTCTACCCCCTTTCCTCTCTCTTTCCTTCCCTATTTTCTCTTTTTCTCTTTTGCTCTTCTCTCACCTGCTCTTTTGCCTTCTCACTTTGCCTTTGTTTTACTCCCTGTTGCTTTCTCTCCCTCTTTCCCCTTTTCTCTCTTTTTCTCCCCCTCTCTATTTCCCCTTTTGTTTTTCCTTCTCCCTTTTCACTCTTTCTTTTCTTTTTTATTTTTCTATTCTCCATCTCTCTGTCTTCCCCTTTTTTCCCCATTTCTAGCTCTCTGTCTCTCTCTTTTCATTTTCTTCTCTCTCTCTCTCTCGGGGATAAGCTGTCGCTACTTTGTGTAATTTGGCTGCTGAATAATTATAACGAAAGAGGGATGAAAGTAGAGGACAGGCAAAACAGAGGGAACAGACAGAAGAGGAGTGTAGAAAACAGAACTGTTCTGAAAACAACAATCAAAAGTTGAGAGAACATTGAGTACCGTCCTCGCGGATGTGCTGCTTTACTGAGGGAAAGCAGAGAGAGGGAGGATCAGAAACAAAATGGCCACCAGACTGGTGAAGAGGACGTGTTGAGAAGCATTCCTCCATCTATCTCTCTCTCTCTCTCTTTCTCTCCCTCCCCCCTGCACTATCCTTCCAATCTAATTTTCTTTTCTACATAAATAGGATGCGTGACTAAAATTAAAAAAGGCCCAGGGCTGCTGGAGTACTGAGATGAACCGATGCAAATCAGAGACGCTTCTTACACACACACACACACACACACACACACACACACTTCAAATATAAATCCACACTGATATTCTGAGCACGCACACATCAACACACCTGCTGTGTTCATATGTGTTAACTATAATGAACTATAATGCCACAAAGTTAATCTAACTATTTAATGCTGAGACACTGCAGAATCTGAAAGACAGAAAATAAATCACTTCAATACTGGCTTCAGCCTTTAGATGAGATGCCACCCATTAGAGAGGTCACACAGTTCTTTATCACAGGAAAAAAAAAAAACAATGTGTGAAGATTTACAGTGCTAAATGCTTCTAAATAAATGTATGTGACCTCTAAATATAGCAAGGTTAACAGAGCACAGTCTAAGACAACACAAACAGCACATTAGCTGATTTACATGAGAACAGAGCATATAATGCTCAACTGAAAGAAACCTTATAATAAAAAAGTGTGTGTGTGTGTGTGTGTGTGTGTGTGTGTTTAGCTTTTTGTGAGGACTGGATGCATATTTTGACATTGGGCTGTTTAGCTTTTATTAGATAAAGAATGGGTTGAATGCATAACATGCCCGAAACATTTTCTTATCAAATCATTTGATAAATGTATATCACATCATTATACCACACATTCTTTATGGGAATATACTTTTAGTGCATCAAATTAAAATTCATTTCAGGCCTCTGTGCCTCTGAAAATCTAAAAATATCAGGCGGTATTACCGTCCAACCATATATGCTGATTAACCCCATTAAAATCCCAGGCTTATCATTACATACTAAGGCTTATTCAGTAACTACAGGGACTTCAATGCAAACTGGCTGAGCTATTCTAAGGTTATACCAGTGTGTAATAAAACTCTGGGCCTGTCAGTGGGCCCTGGCCATTTAAGGGGTCAACTATTAAAAAAGATGATCAAATACAATTCTAACTAAAATACTTTATTTTATGTTTGAAGCCTGTGTTGAAAAATAGGGCAGTTTTAAAACTAGTACTCAAGTACTAGTACTTTAGTACTCAACTCACTAAAAAATATTTGCCTGTTCTTCTGAAAATTACATTTTTTCAAATGCCATACAGTGCAACTGACAACTGAGGACTTTTATTCTGACAAATTTTAGGAAATTTGGACAATTTGGAAAACCTTATCTGTCAACAACCCTAATAATACTTTGCCGAGGGAAACTTCTAAGGTGTGTTACATCCCCTCATGTAATACACATACTATTGTGGTCATGGCTGAACAACACAACACAGGAGCTGAGAAACACTTGAGCAGGGCGAGAACAAGCAAGTGTGTGTTTGAGTGTTAGAGCAACACCTGTTTTCCCCAGACTGTTCCTAGAGAGGGGGGGGGGAGAGAGAGAGAGAGAGAGAGAGAGAGAGAGAGAAAACGACAGACAGAGAAAGAGTGAGTGAGAGTGAATAAGAAGAGGGAGAGCAACAAAGATATGAAAGAGAGAGAGAACCAGAGGTAGGTAGTAAGTAGTTCCATTTTAGGAAAAATCACCCTTAACTCGCATTATTGACATGAAAAAATGTTTATAAGTTAGTATTTTATCACCCAGGCCTGTTCTATTTACTCATTTTCATCTACTATCAATCTGTATTTCTCTAAAAAAGAAGGCTGGGACTGGTCTTATCATTTGAATTGTACTGTTTGATTAATATCATCATACTATACTAGTACTATAAATTTAACCTTGCATGTGTTTCAATCAATAATATTTTTACTTCTATTCAAGGACATTTGTAAGGATATCATTCTGTTGTGTTGGTTCAGCTCCTGGACAGACTTTAGTTCCTTTACTGATAGACCCAAACTATACTAAGATGCTCCACTGCAGTTCTATAGTGAACTCTGGACCTGAGGTCTATGTGTACCTCATTTTTTTGGCATTTTTATTTCTACTTAAATCACTGCCTCATTAAAATAAGTGAAGATGGATTTAGGCTCCTCTAGGAATCTCTGCTCATAGGTGAGAGGCTGGATGAACTAACAGTGATGCAGTATTTACTGTCTGTATACAGGCATTATGAATGTGATTACAAACAAACATTTTTATATTTTATCCTCCTAGCCTGGTGCTTTTTCTGCAGTAACAGCCCTGATTCAGCTTGATGAGTAGGCAGAGAAAACTCTAAACTGAGCACCGCAGCGATCCTGGAGAACCCTGCTCGATAGATTTTTACCTTGACAAAGATAAGAAATCTCCTCAGAGAGGGAGCATAAAGAATAATCTCCTATGAGAATTTCAAAGTATAATGTCCAATAAAGAATCTTGCTGCTTCTTTCCTCATTAGTCTATGTACTTTTCCTTGAAAAGCAACAATAACAATGATAACGGTTCAATGGCTTCACCTTTATATTGTGCCAAAATGGCCTAAACATTTATCTGTTTTGTCTGGTTGGCGATGGTCTAATCGATAAGCGTAATCAATCTCACCCGGAAAGCTTTGACAGGAGGCCAATATCATGAATCAAAGAAAACCATAACACCTCATGAATTAAAATCTCCATCTTTCAGACGGAGTTTATAATTTGATTTGAGGAGAATAGGGCCTGTTTTGATTTGTAGCGAGTGAAAAATGATATGAAGCGGACATGAATGTGAATCTGCCTGATAATGAAAAGCGTATTGACTCAGTGTTGATATTCAAGGCTATGTGTGAGAATGTGTGAGAGGGTGGGTTTGTTCCAATATTCTGTTTGGTTCAAACAGTCATTGATTTTAGAGGATGAATCGCGGACCCTAGAGACCAGGCTATGGATATGAACTGATTCCACTGGGCTTTCTCACACAGTGTCAGTGAATGCATAAATATGTGAGTCTTCATTGTCTGGCCTCCAATTTCAGGGTCACTACAATTAACTGTTAATGGACAGTAGATTATAAATCCCTTTATTTAACAATTTAACAGGCTTTATCTGTACACAACGAGGGCTCAAGCTGGACATTCACCCATTACAAAGCTGCAGGCTTAAAATAAACTCACACAAATATGTGCATAGGTTTAGACATTTATAGATACCAAATCTCTACAATGAAAAGAAAAAGAAAAAAAAAAAAACATCTGGCTGCTCTCCAAAATGGAAAATGCCCTTACTAAAATTAAGTATTCGTGAGTAGATTGCATATAATCAACTTGTATAAGGAGGGAGAAAGTCAAATGGAAATAAGTGATAAAACAAGAGTTTCCAAAACCATGATTAAAAGCTACACAGAACTGAGACTCCTGATGGACTACGACTACAATAAACACCAGAACTGAGGGCTCCCGATTGGTGCAACCATCTAAGCGTTGGCCCTATCATCAGGAGATCGCAAGCTCGAACCCTGGCCATCCGTGGCCGGGAGTCCAAGAGAGCACAATTGGCCTCACTCTCTGGGTAGGTAGGATGGCCCCCCTCTCCCCCCATCACCCAAACACGATGCTAGTCAGCGCAGGCGTCTGTTAGCTGAAGTAACAGATCTGGCGGTTGGCGCTCTCTTCCGAGTGTGTTCCAGTGACACTGTGAGAGCGGCAGTTCAGAAATATGCGATGGCGCTTCACGGGTCTCGGAGAAAGCCTGTGCTAGCCTTCACCCTTCTAGCGCTGGTGGTATCGTGTGACTGGGGAAGCTCTAACCAGAATTGGAAATTGGGGCAAAAACTGGGGGGAAAAAAACACTAGAACTCAATGTGCTTCACAATGTGCATGACTATGCTGAGGAGAAGGCTTGGACAGTTGGGAAAAGATGCTGGATGTTAACATAGCATGTGTGTGAAATTTGTGATCTTTTTTGTATTTGCACAGGTTTATTTTCTAATAATATGTCCCCAAGTTTGGGACATATTAATATTATAAACATGTACTTACATACATATATATGTAATTTACATATAGATATTATGGATGTATGAGAGATCATATAAAAATGTCTCTGTGAGATTTTCTGCCTTCCTTGGAAACAAAATAAGCTGAGCTGCTACTAATTAGTGTTAGCGCAGGCTGTAGTGTTGGGTGGTATGGTAGAGGTGGTGCTAAATAAAGAACAGCCATTGTTTCTCTCTCCCCAACACATACACATTACTCCTGTACAGAGAACCCTGCAGCACACTGAGATGAGGATGGAGAGGGAGAACATCCAGACCCAATTAGACACACTCACTCTCTCTCTCTCTCTCTGTCTCTCTCTCTCTCTATCGCTCTTTCTCTCTCAGTCTCTTTCTCTCTCTTCACTTTCCCATCCTATCTCTCTCTTTCTCACACTCACACATACAAAACAGACACACACCCCATGCCCTGACACAAAAGAGACACACACACACCCACACAGTTCGCATGTGCTGCTGAAATCTGTTTGTGGCTGCTGCTGATAGGTGATGCCACACTGCGATCGAGTTAGATTAGCTTTTTTCCTCCCTCCTCTTCTGACACTTAGGTGAAATATATCTGTGATGGTGTGCAGAGTGGTCAGGGAAATGAATGACAGAGGAAAAGCACAGTCAGGCTTCTCTTCACACAGCTGTGGGTTTAGGGTGAGGTTTCAGGATGATCAGAAGCAGCTGTGTTACGCAGTTCAGCTCTCTTTAGCTGGGAAGCGAAAACTGCAGCACAGGCATAGCAAGTACAAACACCAGGTCAGGAACTGAAGAGCTGTTCAAATCACAGGCAGTCTGCAGGTTTCACTTCATAGCCAGAGCATGACAGGTTTCTATAATCGCTTAATCTGTTTTCCCTTAGTTTCAAAAGCTCATGCATCATTAAAGGTGCAGTGTGTAAGATTTAGTGGCATCTAGTGGCGAGGTTGTCCTCACCCCTCCCTTTCCAAGCTTGTAATAGAACCAGCGGTGGCTGTCAGGTTTTTTTGCCATCACCTCTCAGCGTCTCAATTTAGTTTAGCTTCTTCATGCTTTCGCTTCTTTACTGACTATAACGATTCACCCAGCCTTGCTTTTTCTTGTGCTCAATAACAAGTATGATTCTCCATTTGTCTAAATGTAGATTCTCACACTTGGTTACACAAAATGGTTAGCTAGCACCGACAGCAACCTCTGATTCTTCTTCTTTCTGTCTTCCAATCAGTGCTGCAGTGCCACCAAATTGAAGCTGCCACTTTAAAGTAAAAATGTGAAAGGTGCTCTCTTGAGCCAGTGTTTGAATTGCAACATGGCAGACTCTACTGGAGGACCCACTCTCTATGTAGATATGAAGGGCTTATTGTAAACTAATGAAGACAGAATGATTTGTAGCTACAGGTGATTAAAACACCACTGAAAACATGGTTTTGTACGCTACATTCCATTTCTGCTAATAAATGTCTGTAAATCTTACATACTGCACCTTTAATATGCAGGAAGGTAATGCAGTCTCCACTTTGCAAATGCCTGTACTATGCTATGCTATACTCATCAGCTAGCAAAAAGAAACATGTTTTTAATCTGCATTTAAAAACATTTATTGAGCTTGCATTCCTAATACTGTCTGGAATGCTATTCCAGAGCTACATTAGAAAAGGATCTTCCACCAGCTGAGCTGTAAGTGATCCAAGGATTATAGAGCTTGCCTTCTCCCTCTCTTTTTGCTGCTATCATCATTTAAAATTCCTTCTGAACTATTTCTTCTATCATGGTTCAGTGAAACAACAGAAGCCTTATCATTACCCCCCTATGCTTCCCACAGAGTACTGCAATCTCTCAGGACCACTATGTATATCATTCTAGATGCAGAGCCTTGCAGAACACTATTTTTTTTAAGTAAATGACTGTTACTGACTTTGTCAAGTAGCCCTAGTTCTAACGTTAACCTTTTACACTGACCATAGCCGTTGTTGCCTTAGGCAAGGTACTGAAAGCAAAGGTGCTCCAGAGGTGTTTCAACACTGCACCTGTGAGTCATCTGCTTCTTCTCCTATTATGAGCTTAAAAAACAAACAAAAAAGCAAAAACAAAAAAATGGAGGCTCAGTGGCACCGCAATGACAACAGCAGCAGCAAAAACCAAAACAGGTACTGACAAATGGCTGTCAGAAGCATGAACAGAATGTGAAGGAACTGTAGATGTTGACTCGAGACTAGCTGTTAGTGTATAAGAAAATTATTATTGTGCAAATCTGAGCTGTTCACCCTCTCTTTTTGCTCTCCTTCACATGCGCACTTCCTCAAAATTGCATCTGTATGCCTTAGACAAAAAATGGCTTAATTGTGAAGCAGTGACGGTAATGAAAAATTCTGATCTTCCCCATTTGAATTTAGATGCTTTTGCTGAAAGCAGTGGACCTTTCTGCTCTCAACGAAACACATACTGTAGATTATTTCACAAAGTGTAGCAACTGATGGGCTTGTTATTGTACTTATGCTCCACCTGCTTGGTTTCAGTGAAGCTGCGAATAACAATGATCCCATTCCTTCACTACAGTCGCAGCTGGAGGGAAAGATGGTTTAACAGAGAGGAAGCGAGTGAAGAAGAGTGTTAAGTGATTGAACTAGGGAAAAAAGGAAGGTGTTTTCAGTCAGCTGTGTGTTACAAACATCGAGTTAATGCCTCAGTTCCTGCTAATCGATTTCCCAGCATGCATGGCCAACTGATGACACAGCTGATAGGGGAAAGAGGACCAATGAGTGGCTGGAAGGGAAGAGAGAGGCGTGACCTTTGGATCTAATCTAACCATCAGTGCTGAATAAGGGCTTCTACCAAATGTTTAAGTATCTAATATATAGCTGACACAACCAAAGAAGACAGAGTGTATAACCTTACACTTAATCTTAACCAACAATCATCTTCTCATAGTTTCAGTAATACCCAGCATTGAGCTGTGGAGCACTTTGGAGTGATGGAGCTCCATTTAATACCTATAGAATGAGCTGGAGTGATCAAGAATTCATCCTACATCAGCGCCTGACCTCACTAAAGCTCTTGTTAATGCTGAATGCAATCAAATCGTCACAGCAATGTTCCAACATCTAGTGTAAAGTTTTCAAAGTAGGAGTAGAGAATGGTACTGCAGCAAAGACACTTACCATAAAGCATATTATCGAATTAAACTGTCTGAATTAGCAGCTGCAGTTATATGATCTACAGTTCATCAGCGAAACACTGATTGTGTATTAGAACATCCCTGAAAACTATAAAGAGCTGCTTCACTAGATAGAGATAAACAGAAATTTTACTGTTTATCATCATTAACGCTGCAGTTTATTCCATCACTGTTTTCTGGGAGCTTCATAAATTCTCTGATTCAAATTAAAATATGAGCTTCCTTCTGGTGCCTGTCTGTATGTATCATGCATCTCATCTGGAATTAGCTCTGCTATCTTCTTATTATCGCATTCATTAGATAAAAGATCTTAGATCCGCGTTCTTCCTCTAAGAAGAGCGGCTCACATAAGCCCTAGGCTAAAGAACAGTCTGGATGTAGATTTACCACTCATGTTCATCTTTATTCAGCATTAGGCTTAACAGAGATCAGAGGCAGGAGACTAAGTGATAAGAAATGACAAACAACTTAACACTTTCAATACACCTTAACACTTCAGATATTAACATAAACCTCGACCAACATTTATAACGCAGATATTATTGTGAACTGTAAATGATCATTAAATAAAGAAACAAAGCTTAAAAGCTCAGAAAACTACTAGTCATGACATAAGAGTGGAACAGAGAAGGTAGAAGAAGAAGAAAGATTTCATACTTAAAAGGGCACAGAGAGGAGAAGAAAAAAAGGGAGAAGAGAAGAACAGAAGAGATTTAGAAAAGACAAAAGGTAAACACAGCTACATGATAGTTGAGAAAAAGAAATCTGCGTGTTCTGTGAAACCATGTGTCCTTACTGGTATTGCACTGGATGGCGCAACTGTACCTTTACTATGGCAAGTACGCAGTAATTACATGCCTTTTTGTATTGATTTCGTACCGTTTCTCCCATTGCATTCCTCTATATTAGATAACAGAGACTTCACAGAAGGTCATTTCGGCCTTCAATGAAAGAGAAGATGCATCATGAGCACCCCCACAAATCTCAGCGCAGGTGTCTGCTTACACCTGGAGCGAACAAGGACGGCTCCCAGTTCTGAACAATAACTGGTTATTAAAGCACTGCTAATAACACTCCTTTACCAGAGAAAAATCACAGCAGTGCACAGCCCCAGGTGTGCTTATTGTTTTCCTTAAACAGTGGCAAAACAGAATGAGATAAAATATATCCATCTTCAATAAACAGTTTGATATATCAGTAATAACTGTGATAACTGTCTTTCTGCCCATCAATGTAGCCTGTTAACTACACTGTGTAGCATTAATAGCATTACATGTACGTTTTGTGTAGCATTACACGGTATTATGTACTATTGTTTTGTGGACTTTATTTCCACTGGTGTTCAAAACTGGGTTCCAGTGTTAATTAAATACTTTTCCTTCACATACAGTAACAGCAATGGCTAGAAACACAGCTCTGCTTATAAGTTTACATACCCTAGCAGAATTTGTAAGGTGTACCGTTCTTTACATATGACAGTGATCAGGCAAAACATACTTCTTTTATTTTAATGGGATTCAGATTAATCTATAGAGTATCACAGAACAGCACAATCAGTCAACAAAACATAGCATTAAAGAAAATACTGAGCTGGTCCATGTTTAAAAGTTTGCATACCCTTAGTTCTTAGTACTGTCTCCTTTGGCGTCAATGATGACTTGCAGTCTTTTGTGATGGTTGTGGATGAGGCCCTTTTTTTCTCAGGTGGTAAAGCTGCCCATTCTTCTTGGCAAAAAGCCTACGGGTCCCATAAATTCTTGGATTGTCTTGCATGAACTGCACGTTTGAAATCTCCCCAAAGTGGCTCAATGATACTGAGGTCAGGAGACTGTGAAGGCCAGTCCAGAAACTCCACTTTTTTCTGCTGTAGCCACTAAAGGGTTGACATGGCCTTGCATTTAGGATCATTGTCATGTTGGAAGGTACAAGTGCAGCTTCCCATGAATGCAAATTTTCGTCCAATATTTTTTTGACAACATGGTGCACTCATCTTGCCATCAATTTTGACTAAATTCCCTTTGCCGCTGTTGTTCACACACCCCCAAACATCAGAGATCCATGCGCATGCTTCACAGTAGGGATGGTGTATCTTTTGTCACAGGCCTTGTTGACTCTTCTCCAAACATCTCCATAAAACTATAAATAGAGTTTGTGATTGTGACCATGAAGTTCAATTTTGGTCTCATCAGTCCAATAGACTTTGTTCCAGAGGTTTTGAGGCTTGTTTAGGTGCTGGTTGGCATATTGTGATCTGTGTCATGGTATTGGCACATACATACATACATACATACATACATCATCTAAACTGCTTATCCTTCTGGGTCGCGGTGGGTTGCTGGAGCCTATCCCAGCTGTCATTGGGTGGAAGGCAGGATACACCCTGGACAGGTCGCCAGTCCATCGCAGGGCAGACAGACATACACACTCACACACACCTAGGGGCAATTTTAGCATGTCCAATCAGCCTGACTGCATGTTTTTGGTCTGTGGGAGGAAACCGGAGTACCCGGAGGAAACCCACGCAGACACAGGGAGAACATGCAAACTCCACACAGAAATGACCCCGGTCGCCCGGCCGGGAATTGAACCCAGGCCATTCTTGCTGTGAGGCGACAGCGCTACCCACCGCACCACCGTGCCGCCGGTATTGGCACAGTAAAAGCTTTTTTTCTGGCACCTCGACTGTGCATCCCATTTTTGTTCAAGTACCTCTTTGTCGTGCATCTTGAAACAGCCACACTACATTTGTGCTGCTACTCGTGGATTTTTCTTTGCATCCTGACCAATTTGGCAGTTATGGCTTTGGATATTTTTTAATGTTCTTTTCTTGATTTAACAGTTCAACTACCTTTTCTCACCAGTCCTTTGACAGTTTGTTTGCTTTCCTCATGGCTCAGTACCCAGCAAATTCAACGCAAAATGAAATGTGCAGGGGTCTCTCAAGAGCTACCTATACACAGACACTAATTACAATCAAACACCTTACACTTAATAGCCATTTAAATCAGGGTGTGTCAACTTGTGTATACATTATCAGGCCAAACATGCAAGGGTATGTTTATTTTTTGATCAGAGCCATTTGGGTGATGTCAGTTTTCATTATGATTTAAAAATGGGACACACATACGTGATATTCTGACCACCACAGCCAAATAAATGAAACAATGTCTGCCCAATCAAACATATTTTGCAAGAAACAGCCAATATATCACAAATTCTGCCAGGGTATGTAAATGTACGAACAGAACTGTATGCATCATTGTGCATTTTTAAGTGAATATATGCAAATTCTGGTCCTTCCTAGAGGGTATATGATCCATACTTGCATATCACCACTACACCACTGTTGGTGAAATAATAAAGAGCTGACATAGGCAGCAGTTTCTTAAAAGGAAAAAGATATTTAGAAGAAAAACTATGTCTTTTGGCCAACAATTATGCAGTGGCTTAAGTAAGAGTATACAGAGTAATAAAACTGACAAAAACTGAAAAACAAAGTGCTAAAACTGGTCTTAAATAATAGTTTTTGTGTGCTTTTTGGATTTAAAAAAATCAAACAAAGTGATAACGTGGTAACGTTTCAGTTTGATAAGCAGTAAGAGTAGCAGTATCATAAAATCCTAGCTATATCCAACCCTAGGAGTGAAGGGCCAACTGATGGACAGAACACAGCAAGGACGAGGAGACTAAAGCTCAGCTGAGTGGACGTCGATGACCTTTGCAGAAGCAGAAGGTGAATGAAAGTTTGGGACGGGGGAAACAAAGATAGAGAGATCGATCAACGTCTGATAGAACGTGTGCTGGCAGAGATGTGCAGGCAGCTTTCTTCTCTGCCTCCACACTCCGGGGTGTCCAGGATGAAAGGAAGAAGGGATTGAGAGCGGATAGATGAAAGAGAGGTGGCTGAGAGAGTGGGCCCTGATGAGCTTGTCATCTTTCTGGGTCAATAAAATCATTTCTTCCATATCTAGCTTCTCTTTGCTTCCCTTGCTTTTACAAAACCTAACAGCACTTTTCGTGCGCTAAAACTCTCCCTCTACAGCCACTGAGCTAACAGCCGAGGCACATCAGAATTCTGAACTAGACTTAGACATCACCCGCAACATCCTGTACTGATAAAAATTAGTTAACACTCAGAAGTCGCAGTTACTGCCAGCAATAAGAAATGCAGTTGTAATTTCACGAATTATTTCTCATTCATACTTCACTGAAACAAGCAGCGACATAGTGTGGGGAAAAATGCAGATTCTAAACTTTTAAACATGTTTTATACCACAATTGTGTTTGTAAGCAGGAGATTTGATTTGATTTGAATTTGATTAAACAACTGGCCTTCGCTGGTGGAGTTACATTACTAAAATTGGCCTTCATTGTTGCAATTCCGGTACTAAAAAGTGGCAAATTGTTCTCTCTCGCTGACGAGGTTTTAATCAGCCAAGCAGTGCACAGTTAATTCCCTTAATAAACCTTGGTAAAGCTTAATAAACCTTACTGAGAGTTTTCACGGGAGCCAGCCTTTCTAGAGTTTCAGACTGATGTGCAGTGCAGCCACAAAGAACCAGCTGCCCTTCTTAAATGTCACCGCCACTTTTTGCAATGTTATTTTGGTTAAAAAGCATTGTGAAATCTAGGATGAGAGGATACGTAACAAGGCCACGTTTGACGGACACGCTGGACGCTTGTAGTGGGATAAGGTTTCATACAAGAAACTGCAGAAAGCACACAGGACCAACAACACATAATACTCATTCAAGAACATGGTTAACAAGAATGCAGGGAAGAAAAGTGTCTGAGGGGCTGGATTTTAACCCTTAAATTCAGGCCTGCACCTATCTCTGCTTACAGTTTCTTCTATTCACATACATAATATATCCACATATTTCCTCATATGAGCAAACGCTAAGATATACTATACTTAGAAAACCTTTATTCATATCGCAGTCTTAAACTGAAAATTAGAGATATTTGATTTAATTTTCAATAAGACTGATAATTTATTTAATATATGAATTTAAATTAATTATTTTATTGATAAAACTGATTAATTAATCCGACTGATTAATAATACTAAGGTCTGATACTAACTCTACAACATACAATCAACATTATATCACCAACATTACTGGAGTAATTATATGAGGAAAAACAGCTAAAATTATATAATAATCCTATGACATTTAGATAGATAGATAGATAGATAGATAGATAGATAGTGACAGACATTCCTCTCTCTACACTTTCTTCGCTCTAGCTCTTTCTGTCATAATTTTCTCTCTCTATACATGACTGTCCTCTTCTGGAAATCAAAATGTCTGCCTGTCTTTCACGGCCACATTCACTGCAATCATACAGCACGCTTCTCTCTCCTCTGCTTGCCTGCCTGCCTCACTCTTCCTCTCTCTCTCTCCAGTCCTTACCTCCTCCTTTATCTCCCTCTCTACTTCCCTCTTTCTCTCTCCATCCCTACCTCCTTCTTTATCTTTCTCTCTCTCTGTCCCTGCCTCGCTCTCTCTCTCTACTTCCCTCTCCCTCTCCTTTTCTCACTCTCCTTTCCCCTCTCAGTCCCTATCTCTTTCATTCTCTCTCATTCCTCTCTACCTCCACCTTTATCTCCCTCCTGACTTCCCTTTCTCTCCTTCTCTCTCCATCCCTACTTCCCTCTTTCCCTCGCTGTCTCCACCTCCCTTTGTCTCTTTTTCTTTCTCTGTCCCTAAGTCCGTCTATTCTTTCTTTACGTCCCTCTTTACCTCCTTTTCTTAGTTCCTACCTCTCTTTCTCTCTCATCCCTCTTTACCTTCCTCGCTCTCATTCTCTGTCTCTACTTCACTCTTTCTCATCCCTCTATCTCTTTTCCTCTGTCTTTGTCTCTACTGGCCTCTTTTCTTTCTCATCCCTCTTCTCACTCAATCCCTACCTCTCTTCTTATCTCTTTCTACTCACTTCTTTCTCTCCTTCTGTTCCTACCATCCTCTTTTTCTCTTTCTCCTTCTCTATCTCACCATCTCAACCTCCCTCTTCCTCTCTCTCCTTTATTCCTCTCAGCTTCCCTCTGTCTCTCCTTGTCTCTCTCATTTTCTCTCTCTGTCCCAACCTCCCTCTCTCTCTCGAGTCCTGTGCATGTGTTATGTAATGCTCCGTTTGCTGCTTGTCTCATAGTGTCTGGCCTCAGCTCTGGTGCCAGCAAAAACAGCAGTAAATAACCGACACATCACCAGAAGGGGAAGCACATGGCAAGACAAACACACACACACACACACACACACACACACAAACTGCTAAAAAACAATGAGATGTAGATCAACAATAAGGGTGCAAATCAGATCTTCATCAGCACAAATACACTACATGGACACAAGTATTGTGACATCTACACATTATACCTACAGGAGCTTTTAAGACTCTTCTGGGAATCTTTCTGCAAGATTTTGGAGTGTGTCTGTGGGAATTTTTGCCCATTCATCCAGAAGAGCATTTGTGAGGTCAGACACTGACGTTGGTTGAGAGGGCCTGGCTTGCAATCACCATCCTAGTTTATCCCAAAGGTCTTAGATGGGGTTGAGGTCAGGGCTTTGAGTGGGCCAGTCAAGTTCTTCCACACCAAACTCACCCAGCCATGCTTTTATGGACCTTGCTTTGTGCACTGGGGCTCAGTCATGCTGGAACAGGAAAGGTTCTTCCCCAATCTGTTCCCACAAAGTCAGAAGCATACAATCATCCAAAATGTCTTGGTCTGCTGATGCATTAAGATTTATCTTCACTGGAACTAAGGGTCCTAGGCCAAGCCCTGAAAACAACCCCATAGCATCATCCCTCCTCCACCAAACTTTACAGTTGGCACAATGCAGTCAGGCAGGTAACGTTCTCCTGGCATTCACCAAACCCAGACTCATCCATCAGACTGCCAGACAGAGAAGTAGGATTTGTCACTCCACAGTGTATGTTTCCACTGCTCCAGAGTCCAGTGGCAGTGAGCTTTACATCACTCCATCCCATACTTGGCATTGTGCTTGGTGAAACACATGGAAACGTGGAAACCCATGCCATGAAGCTCCGGGTGCACAGTTTTTGTGCTGATTTGATGCCAGAGGAGTTATGGAACTCTGCAATTTGCAGCTATTGAGTCAGCAGAGCGTGGGGACTATTATGCACCATGCACCTCAGCACTCGGCGACCCTGCTCTGTAACTTTATTTGGTCTGACTCTTCGTAGCTGAGTTGCTGTGGTTCCTAAATGCTTCCACTTTTCAATAATACCACTCACAGTTGATCGTGGAATATCTAGGAGGGAAGAAATTTCATGAACTAACTTGTTGTGACAGTGGCATCCTATTACACTACCACACTGTCAGTGAGCTCTTTAGAACAACCCACTTACTCACAAATGTTTGTAAAAGCAGACTGCATGGCAAGGTGCTAAAATGTATACACCTGTGGTAGTGGGACTAAATGACCTGAATTTGATGATTACAAGGCATCTAAAGACATCATTACTGTGGTCTGGCATTGAGCCTTTTTGCTTGCTGCTACTTCGTGTTAACCTATCTATGTAAACTACAAACACAGCTGATACAAAATTCAAGGAACTTAAACAGAAAATACAAACCTTTTGGATTTAATCTGACTTTGTTGTCATACTGGTCTTTTTCGTGTTATAATCTCATAGACCATAGACTAAATATTGAGGTTTCCCCTCAAAACCACAGACACAGTTGCTACCTAACGTTGAGTTTCCAGTTTCGATGCTACACTGCCGATCTAGCCTGTGCTGCTGTATCAAGACTTGGCAGGGTTGGTTGGACACAATAATGATCACTTTACCATGCTAACATTAGCTCTATTAGGTACCCGAAAAACGACACACAATCTTAACAGCAGAACCTTAAACAAAGCTCTAATTTAAGCTAATGTGTCTCATTAAGTTGAATAGACTTTTTGCTGACATTCTGTAAAGCTAGGAACAGCTATGAAAGAATGCATTCGTGGGCGGAGCATAGAAAGGACTATTCCATTCCAATCTTCACAGCAGTTGCAAAATCCTTCTTTTATTGCACCTGTGCAGTCTTCCTGGCGTTTTCTGCCTCTAGGTCATAACAATGTGTCTACATTAATAAAGATAAGGTTCATGTCACTCCCTGGACAAGCCCTGTAGTCCTATCCGGTCAATATTACATTAGCATTGCATTGCAAGGGTTGATCTCTGTGGGCTGTAAGCTGTTTTTCAACACACCATTTTCTGTGGGGGTTTGATGGTAATTCTGCTGCAGGGACGAAATTGGACTGTCAGTGGATCCATACGGTGTGCACAGTATAGAGCATCTCTTTTCTCTCTGAAAATGAGCATCACACTGCCATTTATAATAGCTGCCTGCCTCTAATCTCTGCTTCACTGAGCCTACAGCGTCTAAACTAGCCTTTCTGAGGGCAATTTCCTTCCCCACACACACACGCGCACACAGCTGAGAAGGAGAGAGGATGAGATCATAAGTGACGCCCCAGAAATCAGCCACGCTGGGCGCAGCACTGGAAGTGATACTGTTTAACAACAACAGTTTTAAACAGACGAAAAGAAAACAGATCACTATGGCTGGATCAAAACAATTGGCAGTTTGTTCATACTCCAAGCTCAAAACCATGCTCTAACACTATAAAGTAACACAATAACAAGTGGCCATACATTACAAAGACTTTACCACATAATTGAAAAGTGTTTTATCATGTGGCATACATAATTTTGTGAAAAGATTCAGGAACTCCAGAGAAATCTCTGTCTGTGTATGTAAGGTCCAACATGTATGTAGGAAACCACTGCAGGATCTCTGGGCCCTTAGATGGCACTGCATGAGAAACTTATGCTACTCTTTTAAAAAACAGCCACATGGTCTCAGAGGTACTTTGAAAAAACACTGTCACTTAACGCAGTCCGCCACTGCATTATGAAAAGCAACTTGAAACTCTATTAAGCATGAAAAAAGGTGCAAAAGCTAACATCTGTCATGATATGTGGGTGCCTCAGTGCATACAACATGGGTAACTTGCATATCTGTTGAGGCACCACTGATGCTGAGGCATATATTGGGATTTTAGAGAGACATATTCCGCCAACAAGATGACGTCTTCTCCCAGGAAGTACCTGGTTATTGAAGCAAGACATTACCAGGCCTCATTCTACATGTGCTACAACAGCATGGCTTCACAGACACAGAGTACGTGTGCTTGACTGGCCTGCAGTCTAGATCTGTCTCCTACTGGAAATGTGTGGCATATCATAAAGGGGAGAATGAGACAACAATGACCACAGGCTGTTGAGTTTGATATTAAACGAGAATGGGAAAAACAATTCCACTTGCAAAACTACAATTAGTATCCTCAGTGCCCAAATGATTAAAAAGTGTAATTAAAATGAAAGGTGATGTAACTCAGTGGTAAACATGACTATGTCCCAACTTTTTTATTGTAATACAGGCATCAAATTCACGTAACAATATGTGATTACGACATGTACAATGAAGAATGGTAGAGTGGCTAAAATATTATATTTATATATATATATATATATATTATATTTTAGCCACTCTACCATGCCTTTCCTGCACTTTATATGTAAATAATACTGTATTTTGTACTTCTGCTTAGATGCTAACTGCATTTCATTGCCTCTGTTCCTGTACTCTGCACAATGACAAAGTTTAATGTAATTGTATTTACAAAATACAATAATATTGGTCAGTGAAAACACTCAATCTTTTCTTTGTTTTTTTTTTTAGAGAATTAACAAATCACAGTTTCCTGTTTTATCACATTTCACAAAATGCCCCAACTTCTCTGAAAATGAGGTTTGTACATAGTCACTACTAATTTGGGACACAAATGATAAAGTAGCATCAGATGTTACACCAAAGTCTTTACCTGTAGCTTTTGGTGACACTGAAAAACTACTAAGGTCAAGGATAAAATTTACCAACCAAGTCAAGTGGACTTGCCAAGAGCAATACTTCTGTTCTATCAGAGTTTAGCAGGAGGAATGCTCTGGTCATGTCTTATGTCTTTAAAACAATCTTCCATCATGTGTAACTAGACTAAAAAGAATTTCCAATGGTGATTCACCTTTGGCTTTGCAACTTAGTCCAAGACTCAATCCTTGTCCAGGAACCAGCCTCAATTATTCATCAAGAGTGCTTAATAATCCCAGTTAGTTACCAAGAGAGACAGCTTCTCTTCCCAAATGTAGATTTATGTAAAAACAAGCAGAGTAATTCTGAGGACATAACAACATGTTTATGTTTTACCTTCAATATCCATTACCAGCACAACAAATAAATAAATAAATAACGAGACAGATAAATAGATAGGCAGACATTTTCTGTGCAATTAACTGCATGTTGACAGAGAAAAACATCATCGCATCTACATTTTCACTCACAGCTCAGTAACAACCTTCCACACAGCAGTGCTGGCAGAACAGAAACACTAAATGTTTTAGCCTGTCTGATGCTTGTTAATGTTATGTTATTTATATATGTAATTTGTTAGTCATAGAGAATACTGGTACCTTCTGTTTTGTGAAGTCTTGCTGCTGATTAATTGAACTGTGTGGTGACAAGAGAGCAGTCTAAAAAGGAATCAGCACAATTAACCCTTTTATTAGGCTATCAGTGGTGTTTTGATGTGGTTCTAAAACAGGACAATAGTGTGTGTGGTTTTAGCTGTTTGTTCAAATGTTCAAATCTGTTTTGTCAGGCTACTGTGTACATAGTAACATGTCTATGCTCCACCCACAAATGCGCTCTTTTGTAGCGATTGTTACTATGTTGGACAAGCTTCACAGAACATTGGCTTTATAAAACTAATGAGCACACACCCCGGTTACTGTTAAAACAGCTAATTTTAGAGTGTTATTAATTTTCAAATTGTTTATTTTGCATGTATGACAGGTTATACTGTTCAGATAGTACAGTTTTTCTGCTGTGTAATTGAGCTAACATCTGTTATTACTGGCATTTACATCCTGTCTAGTTTCAATTAGCTCCTACAACATATTTCAGCTCAGTAGCGTAGCATTCCAATCTGGAAACTCAACACTATGTAAAGACTCCAAACAAGTGCGCTACAGTTTCTCATTACATTGAATGGGATCTTGCTCAACATTCTGTAAAGCCTGTCCAACCTGGCAACAGGTCCTACCAAAGAAAACAGAGCCTGTATAGGCCAACTGTACACCTGTATAGTGGACCTATGAGGTAAGTGGACCTTATAAATTGTCCAGTGAGTGAAAGTGCCCAGTGAGGGTATATATAAATCAATGCTAAATTAACATTGACTTGCTGTTTATGAAGCAGAATAAAATTAGCTTTATATGATTTCCTGCTCAAATTATAATCAATGGTACACAACATGCTGGCTTATGGAGAGTGGTGCGGATCCTGTTATATGGTTGAGCAGAGAAGACGTCAGAGCAGTGGTGTGTCAATGACAGCCTTAACATATCCAAAGGCACTGGAGGTTTCACACTCAAATCATTTTCTGCCTGCAAGCTGTGGAGGGCTGATGGAGGTGCCAGCATCACTGACGGAGAGAGAGAGAGAAGGGGGTGAGTGAGAAACAAGTGGAAGAAGAAGTAGAGAGAGAGAACACAGAGACAGAAATATATCGAGAGACAAAGACAGGTAGAGAGACAGCAAGAGAGAGGAAGAGACAAAGAGAAAATAAGAGGGAAAGAGCTAGAGAGACACAGAGAACAGAGGAAAAGAAAGCGAGAGAGAAAAGAAAGGAGGAGTTTTAGAGAGAGGGAGAGCAGAGGAAGAAAAAGAAAGAGAGAAAACAGAGGCAGTGAGGAGGAGATAGAGAATGAAAGGAGAGAGAGAAAGGGAGAGCGCAAGAGAAAAAAATCTTTCCATGGGCAGACTGATTTCACACAACAGACTCTCTCACTATCTTTAGTCCTAACTCTCACTCTATTCTTTCTCTCCCTCTCTTTTATCTCTTTAGTCTCCATCTCTCATGCTTTTTTTCTTTTATCCATTTCTCTATTTTTGTCTTCTCTATCTCATTTCTCTGTGTGTCTTTCTGGCTGTTTTCTGCCGTTTCTCCATTCTCTCCTCTCTTTGAGCAGATTAAAAAGGTTTTCATGGATGCCAGGAGGCATTAGGCTTCCTCTCCACTGCTGCCGAGGCATTCACTCTTCTGCTATCCCTCTGCTTTTTCATTCTCTCTCTCTCTCTCTCTCTCTGTATAAATGATGGCAGTGATACAGGGAAGACAAAAGGCCCATTATAGCACTCTGCCCTCTACACAATGGAGAAAGCTGCTATGGCACACTTCAGTACACCAGCTCAAGTGCCTCGCTGGACAGTCTGCTGAGAGTGTCTCTTCAAGAGTGTATGTGTGTGTGCTACGGGTGTAACTCTCGGACATCATAGCAATCTGATTCAATTAGGATCGTTTGGAAAACAAAGCAATGTATCAGAAAACCTCATATGTCAAATACAATTTGAGTCATTTGGTATACACTCTTAAAAATAAAGCTATTACTAAAGCCAGCAGAACACCTTAAATGAAAACTATTTTAGAAGCAAAACAACATATTTTCAGTCAAAACTACCTGGTGGTTTGAGTTTGTACAATGACATATGTGCTGCTTGCTGAACAGAACTCATAAGAGACCTCCCCCTGACTGTGATTGGGACTAATCACCATGTTGTTTGTTCCAAGATCTCCTCCTCACTGTGACTGGGCCTAATCCCTGTGTTATTTGCTTTGAGACCTCGCCCTGACTGTGATCAGTCCTAATCACCATGTCATTCTGTCTGAGACATCCTTTGACTGTGATTGGTCCACTGCGCAGAGCAGTGCTGAGCCGTGAGTTCTTTTATGAGTGTAGTTCGGTTTCGTTTTGTTCTGTCATCATCTGAAGTATACTGCCATTTCAAACATTCTCTGATTAATGCCATAGCACAACTACTTTTGGCTTCCATCAGAACTATTTTTTTGTAAATGACAAAGTCTAGCTGAAATGTGTATGAAGGTAGTGGAAGAGAAGGCTAGGATGGTCAGGAACTCTCTCAATAGACTGGTGTAATCCTTACCTGAGAGGACTGGCGCTGTTTTTAAGGCAAAGGAATGCATAAAAAGGTATTAGAAAAGAACTGACAGATGTAATTAATTTTTTGTCCACTGAGCTAATGATAATAATTGATTATAACACTGCAAAACTGATGCAGTTGAATGGTCACCTTTAGGTGCACTGAGCACACATTCAAAGAGCAAAACATACAAATAGCAAAACATACAGACCCACACTCTTCTTCACTCTATGTACAGGTTATGATGTTGATGATAAAATAAAGACACACACACACACACACACACACACACACAGGTCTCTGGGTCAAGAGATGAATCCATCATTATCATATTGCAGTGACACCTCTGAACACCACCTTAAAGAATTTAAGAGAATGGTTTCCTAATCCTTTAGATTCTCCACATATTTTATCTGGTGTCAATATATTCTGACCCTCTCTCTCTCTTTCTCGCTTTCTCCCCCAGTGATAAGTGAATTCCAATGTAACAGAAAAAATGAGTGGATTCTGAACAGAAAGCTCTTCATTATGATGAATAACCACAGCCATGTGTATGTTCAGGAAACACACACACACATTTACACACACAGTAATCGTAAGTGTATTGTTCAGCCCAAATCAAATGCCAAATGTCCCAGCCACTGCAGCCTACTTTACTCTAACTATAGCATATTTATGTTTATAATCAAATGGCTAAAATTTTAAATGAAGAAATACTTATGCAAAATATGTTTAGTGTTGGCACTGTATGTGGTAGAGGAAGCAAGAGAGTAGGAGAGAGAGATCTGCACCTGAGGTGGTGGGTGTTTGTGATTAAAAATAGTTTTACAAAGTTACAGCAAAAACTAACATTTCACTAGCATTTAAGCACTTTGCACTAGCACTTTGGTCTTGGCTATATTAGTCCTTGAAGGCGTCTTCAGCACAAACTTAGGGGTAATATGTTTTATTTATAAGATTAACTATAGTTTTTATTTAGTTAAACAACTAAATAACTTAGTTAGCAAGCAAAGCTGTAGAGCTTAGTCTGGGTACAATGAGTCTTTCATTCCAGCCACGCAAGCCTGTTTTTGCAGCTTATCGTGAGCATCATTCACTAGAAGCACATACAAAACACTCCCGGAGCATTTTCATTCACCACATCACAGCACTATGGAACTTTCTGCTTTGCAGACCATTTTACGTCACTTCTGGTAGAGTTCAAAGACATGCAGTTTGAAGCTAAAGGCATGTAGGGAATTGAAATGAGGAATCGCCGCTACAATATACCCACTCTCTCCTGTTCCCTAAAAAGAAACAACAGATGATATCAAACTTTCCAGGACTGACAACCTAATAATCAATCAACCACTGGCATCAGTAGGTTTTGGGGAGGACTGAATGTATGTCTTTTTCATCCAGCCTATGACAACAAATGTATCGTTTAGCCACTAAAAAGATATTGATGCACTGTGTAAGTACTTCTATAATGCTCTATAATGTGGACAAGGCCATTCTGACAGATTATACCACACTTACAGGAAGTTTGTGGGTGGGGCAGCTATTGTTGCAGAAGTGGACAAAATCAACAGAACTTTGAATGATGACAGCAGTACACACAGAATGCAATTCATCTGTGAAATACACAGACGTCAATACATTTATTCATTCACAATGCTGTTCAATCACAAACTTTCTCAAGTGCACTGATTGCACTCCGCTGCTCTGGCATGTAATATCCAAGCCAATGGATCGGTGCATCCATGCGAGTGGACCTGTACTTTATGATATACATCAAAAAGACTGGACAGATGTAAGGCTAGCACCTCTAAAAGCAGCTCAAACTGGGTTACAAACAAGATTATGAGTGAAATTACAAAGGTTCATTTTCTTTATGAATCAGTTGAAATACTGTGCTACTTTTGATTTTTAAAAATGGAACACAGCCCAGTTTTTTGTGCTATGTAATTACTATTTGCTCTGTGTGCAATGGCTATTAACAGTTATTCAATTAATTAATAATATGTAGATAGTTGAAAGAATGCTAATTATATTGCTAATAGAAATAAATGTTAGAGGCCTCCCTAATCCCATGAATTACACAGCTTACGTCATTAACCTTTCCTTTTTACGGTCTCTCTCAGTTCAATTCAATTCAATTCAAAGTAGCATTACTGGCTGATAAAGAGCCATGATCCACAAATCAACAGTCGGCTCTTTTTTCATTCTTATCTCCAGTGGAGGAGAGAAATGCCTTCTCCAAAAACAGGTAGATGACAAGATGTCTGATTATTGCCTCTGAGCCATTCCACTGCCATAAACCAAATAAACACACTCACAACACACAAACACTGACAGTAAGCTGTGTACACTGCCTAGAAATACTTTATAAATGAATGGACCTAAATATGCTAATGTCCAGGGAAAATAGGTGGGGTTGTGTGAAAACCACTGCATTGTGTGTGATTAAGAAAACAGTTTAGCCTGCAGACACACTGTGACCTCATTTAGTATATATAGAGACAAAGGGAGAATGAGAGAGAGAGAGAGAAACAGGATGATGAAGGAGAAAGACAGAAAGAAAGAATCTGAGAAAATAGCAGGACAAATGAGCAAGAGAAAGAAACAGAACAAGAGAGAGAGAAAGAGAGAGGCTAGAGAGAAAGGTAGAGAGAGCACGAGAGAGAAAAGACCTAGAACAAAACAGAAAAAAGACAGAAAGAGAAACATTGAGGCAAGAGACAATGAAGAAAAAGCGGTAAGAAAGAAACAAATCAAGTGAGACAGAAAGAAGAGATGATGAAGACATATAAAAAGAAAAAAGAGGGACTAGCTTTAGCATTTGGCAAACACAACGCCAACTTCCAAGGAGCAGAAATCTGACAAGTCTGTCCATCCACTTAGCTGTAATTAGCGTTAGTGATACGCTGATCATCTGTAGCCCATTCTAATCCTCTCTCTGAACACGGAGCAGGAGGTGGAGAGGAGGGGAAACGACAGAACAAAACAAAACAGGGTGGCACCACTCTGCAATCAGCTGGGGAAAACACCGGAGAGCTCATTTAGCAGAATAGGACAAGAAAAGCGTGAGTGGTTTGACAAATACTGAATTCTCTAGTTAGCAACTTCGTAGTGGAGAGGGAGAGACAGAGACAGACAAGAGAGTGAGGGAGAAGCTAAACTCATTTTACACCAGACATCTTGTTACAACTGCACTTGAGCTGAGGCCATTTTGTGTGTTGTATGTCCCCAAAGCTTGCACATGCAGGGGCGAACGCCAGAGCATTTGGCAGAGCCGACCAACACGTGCACTCAGGCAGTCACGCACAAAATATGACGCAATGTCGAGTTTGGTGTTGTTATAAAGTCTAATGTTAAGGTATTTGTTTTGTTTCACTTGAAACAAAAGCAAAGCCACATACTGTCCATCAGACACTGATCTCTCACAGCAATTAACACTTTATGGCTATTTCTGCTGTTTTTTCCACTTTTTTTCAATAATAACATGATTGCTGAAAGCTGCTGTGTTCATTTATGTATGGAACATGATCTAAGAAAGCCAAACAATTCATGGATTTTTAAACAGTTTGTGTCACAAACTACCTTTCTGAACAATAAATACACATGAATATATGAACTTAAGTCACTTATCAGTTGTATTTTATCATTACTCTGATTAAACAAATCAATAATAAGTGTTCATGGATCTAAACTGTGCCCAAAATGAGCTTGTGCGCTCTAGGTTCTAAGCTTGTTGGATTCATGTCATTAATCCAGTCTAATGCCCCATCCACAAATGTGCTCTTTCAACTGTTTCTACATTGGACAAACTTTACAGAACATTAGCCAACAACTCGTTCTACTTCATGAGAAATTCATGAGAAAGTTTAAAATTCTGTTACAGGCTGAACTTTGCTGTAGTAGTAACAGAAACTAGGAAGCTAGAAAAAACAATGATGGATTTGCCAAAAACAGCTCATTTACACAATAAAAAAGACAACTAATCTATCTAAACAGTGCAACTTTTCACGCACATACACATTAAATATAATTCAAAATTAACAACATATTAAATTTGCATGTCTGAAGTTCATTATTTCTCATTAGACTGTTTCACAATGCTAGCAACAAAAGAATGCATTTGTGGGTGGAGTATGGACAGGTCAACTACATGAAGGCATCAACTCAAACAGGCCTTACAAAAAGTGTATCCAGAGTAGTTCCACAGCCAAAACACAATCAGAACCCTGCAGACCAAAACCAAATACTCTGTGGTCCACTGTCCTGATTCCCCAACGTTTCCACTTCCTGGGTCACAAATCTGGCCCTACAAGACCACAGCAGGATTTTCTCTGCTAAATCAAATCCGCAAAACTGGTTGTTCGCCAGTATACGCTTCAGTGGGGCATTTCTTCTTCAGCTGGGTAAAGCCATTTACTAAAACACACAAGAGATGTCAGTGCACTGAACCTGAATGGACTCAGTAGGAGAAAGAATGAAATACTCTCATTTCTTTTTGCTAAAACGGTGCAACCACAGAAAGAGGCTTATTACGCTAAAGAAGTTAACAACAGATTAAGGAGGGGTCAGTTACCATGCATAATGGTCTTCTGCATAAGGCATTCTGACCCTTATTATCCCCCATTCATAATAAGTCATGTTACTGTTTTTCTGGGTGTTGCTTTCAGTAGAATGTGCAGCACTGTGTAGTCCTCATTTCAGCTGTACATTCCGGCAAAGATGTTTGGGGGATAGACCGTCACAATTATTACATAATCACTCGATTACAATTACTTGAGCTGATCACAATCATTTAAGCTGACTGCAGTTGTTTTCCACAGCTATTAGCTTTTGCAATCATATATTTATGTCATGATAAACAGAATGAGAATTGGGTGAGTTTTCACACGATGGGCGGAGGCAAATACATGTAAATAAAAATGCAAAAAGCACATTTATCAAGACATCTCACAGGTCTCAGGAAAACACCAAAGGTTCTAGCTTCTGACCAGTGCTAAAACACCTTTAGAGGGCACCAGTGAGTAATGTTTATTTATTTGAGTTTGAGCTGTGTCTTTTGTCAGTTGGGAGCTACTAAGCATCAATAGCTGTGAAGCAATAAAGCTAATCAGCCAGGCTTGTATTTTAATACTTGCATATAATGAACAAAAAAACAAATGATAAACTGCAATTATTTATATGGCGGTTAATTGGCAGATAATATTTCATGATCATGACAGGCTGACTGAAGTTTGTTAACACCGCTGATCTGGGATGCCTCCATCTGATTTGAGTCCATAATGTAAATAAAAATCAGCTTAATTAAGGTACAACATGCCAGGTTAATAATTATGTTGAAAAGCTACAGTAAAATTCATTTTAGTACGTGCAGTGTGACAAACTCTAAACTAATATATTTTGTAAACAACCATTTAATGGTGTCTAGAATGTACCATTTTTGTATTTGAACATGCACTAAGTATTCTACTCCTTTTCATCAGATGTGAACACACTGTTACTCTTACCGCTAACTGTGTAATATGCACTTAGATTTCAGCTGATTTAACCATGTTTTAATGAAATGTGTCTCGCATAACCCACAGATGAAACAATGGCAATGCACATATTTTAAGAGGTTGTTGAAGTGCTTTTCCACCTTAAACAGTTCCACACTGCAGACATTTAGAAAGCTTTGATAACGCTTGTTTATTTCACCTCTAAGACAAAGATAAATAGACTATAGGATAGTGTTGCCTTAACAGACTTGGATCAGGTTTAAAACAGCCAATACTGACCCATTAAAATATGCCTGGACTGGACTTTCAGTTTGGATCGGAACATCCCTTGAATTGAAATTACAAAACAGCTAATTAAAAATAGTATTAAAATATACAAATATATAACCTTAAATATCCACCCAACAGTGTCCTGTGGGCAGCATCCTATGACCACTGATGAAAGACTAGAGAACATTACATTTACAAATTGGAACAAAAAAGTCACACAGTGTGTGTGTATATATATATATATATATATATATATATATATATATATATATATCTATACATATATATATATATATACATACACACACACTGATCGGTCCGTCTCTAATACATACATACATACATACATACATACATATATACATATATATTTCAGAATAGGTTATTTAACATCAACACGTACAGTGTATATTATTATGGTATTATTAAGCTTCTAGCCCAAAGTTCTTGTCCAAAGAGTTTTTGCTCAAATCTACTTGATGACCCCTGACGTAGGCTATAGGAATAAAAATTTAAGATGCATAAAGAATGGTCTTCTAATCACGTCTCGATGCCCTGAATTAAGATCAAACTGCATCACAAGTAGCTCAGAGATTCCCACCCATAAACACTAAAACACATTGGCCACAGTATGAACACAAATGCGGCTTCATCTTCCGCTTCACGCACTGTAGCGTCTTCCACCATGCATTAGTTAATTTCATGCCGATTCTATCCAGTGGACTAAGGCACACACCTGAAACACTCTGATTAGGGGCCTCCACCTTTCACACACACCAGACATCCATCTCCGTAAGGGAGAAATCGATCAGACAAAAGATAAACTTTCTGAAAGCAGCTCACTTTTAATTAGAAGATCTGTACAGCAGCAAAATGAACACGCTTGCTGGACGTGTTTTCTGATTAGCTTGCAGGTAGTTAACGTTCAAAAGAGCAACGATTTTCTTAGAAAAAAAGGTTCGGTGACAGAAAGACAAACAGCAGGTTTCACGTCTGCTAGACTCTTAACATAAAAAAACAAGACAGGTGTAGATTGTCCAACCTGTGTTTTAAACTTACAGATGTGTCCAGCTTTGATTGGACTAAAGCTCCCTAACAAGCAAAATATGTTCACCAAAATATGTTGATGAAAAAACACAAACACACGCAACTCATCCGGACACAGCGACAAATGAGCGTCAATCGCACCTCACTTGTTTTCAGAGAACATGCTGACTAGAACGCTGAGAACAGCTGGTGAAACCAGCCATCATCAAAAACATAATCCTCATCGTCGCTACCAAAAACAACAATGACAGATCATCATTACGCATCTATTCCGTTTAGATTCTTAACCAGTGAATCTGAAACTATACGTCATTTCTACTGACAACTTCATACGTATCTGAACACAGTGGAGTCCCCTAATGCAGGAATACTTTTTTTTATCAGGTTTATTACTATCACACAAAACGTACACCAAGTCTGAGCTAGCCGTCTAGGATGCACCCACTCCCTATCTGATTCACATATCCTTCTCCTCAAAAGAGGTTTCAGTCTCAAATCCTTAGCAAATATCCACTGGGGATGATTTCGTATTGAGAGATCAGTGATTCAACTTGTAAAGTTTTTGATATTATCATCAGTACTGTTAAAGATTACTACAAATCTTAATTGAACTTCAAATATTTCTTTATAACACCAAGTAAATCAACTCCAATTTAAATACATAATAAATTAGCCCTGGCACTACTACTGTTTACTGGAATGTGCTTTGGAGGCACCCTATAGCAGTAGATGTGTCACTTTATACAAATACAATAACTGTACATTAAGGATGATTTCTGATTTTTATTTGGTTTTTACTTTACCTCGAAGCTCAAACTATGTTAGCCAACACACTAGTACATTTCCAGTACTTACTAATAGCCAAAGTTGCTATATAAACAAGAACATTTCCATTTTAATGGCACGAAGGCATTTAAATACAGCAGCAGTGCACATGCCTGGCTCACAATATTTACATCACACACTTGAAACATAGACCAGCAAAAGTTAAAATGATAAATTGGCCAATTGCCAACTGCAAATTTGAAGCAAAATCTACCATTTCTATTCCTGGCTGACTGCAATCGTGCGGCCCTACTGTACATGACTATCAGAACTGTTAATTTTTTAAACTGTATCAATGTCACAGGATTTAAAATTGCAGTTTATCATTAAAAACAAAGGATTGGACTCAGTTAGGTGCTATACATTTTCTAGTTGAATAAGACAGAAATGAAGCTTTAGACTCATTTCAGCAGTGTTTGAGCTTGCCTTCCTCTGGGCTTGTCCTGTATCCTAAAAACTTCAATTTGTTCTGCCAGCCGGCACACAAATACCTGTAACTGGAGCCCAGCAGATGGCCAGTTAATGTAGCGTCCAGCAGAAATGGGAGAACTAGAGGTGCCCTACGGAGAGTGTGTGACATTCGAGAGAAGCAGAAGGTGATTTGAAGAACAAAGCCCGAACAAGAGAGGACAGATGAGGAGGGGGAAAGGGAGAAAGTGCAAGAGAGGGAATGAGACTGACTTAGATGGAGAGAGCTTCAGAGAGCACAAAGTGAAGAAATGTGCTAATGGGACAGAAAGTGAGAGTGGTGGAGCTCAGGAGAGAAATGAAGATGTGAGCAGCACAAGTGAAGGAAATGAGGATACAGGTAAAGAGGAAGATACTGACTGCTCATTCTCAGTAAAAGGCCTCCAGCTGAATGAACAGTATATAGGCAAGAATATGAACAGTATACATACAGGAAAGAATACTTACAGGTAAATTGTTTCTTTCTTTTTACGAAACAGGACCATACACACAAGAATAGCTCTTCATCAAGTTCAAATAAAGTATATTCTCTTCTACTTACAAACACAAATGTGTTATGGATTCTTTCAAGCAGCTATGAGTCAGAACAGAAATAATTAGATCAACTGTGAGAAGAGGTATTTAAATGGGGAATATAACAAAAATGGATAACAAATCTGTGGTGAAAAACTTTAAGGTACTTCGTCTCAGAAAGAGAGAGGGAGAGGGGGAGAGAAATCGAGAGCGAAGGAGAAGGAACTTTGGAATTAATTTCATGCTATTAAATCCTGTTCCCACCTCCGCCTTGAACGGAACACTGAGGATCACATTAAAAAAAATGATTTAACAAAGATAAGTTGCAATTTTCACACACATGCCACAATCTGGCTACTTCATATTAAATCTTTTTTTTTTTACACCATACATCATTCAAAATAGAGTACCTAGAGGAAATGACTTGGTTTGAAGCAGGGGTGTCCAATCTTATCCGCAAAGGGCCGGTATGGGTGCAGCTTTTCATTCCAAACAAAATGAGCACACCCGGTTTCACAAAGTCAGCCAGTCTCAGTCTTTAAACAACTGCTTTGTTGCAATGTAAACCCACAGCAACACCGGTCCTTTGTGGATAAGATTGGACATCCCTGGTTTAAAGGATAAATACAGTTCTATCAGAAATGCTAATGCTATTATTGGTGAATGAAAGTGAATAACCACCAATTCGCAATATGCAAATAATGCCGTGCCACATGAGGATGGTAGCCATGTTAGCACATTTTGGACATTTGGATAAGCAGCTCCTCCAACTTCAGGAGCTCCTCCACTCACTACTCGCCAAACTTTAAGAAGCCTCATCCTCACACACACACACACACACACACACACACACAATCCCCTGCCTCCAAACACATTTATCTAATATGATCTGAGATCAAAAATTTACGCTCACAGAAATGTGCTGGGATCTGAAGGAATGCACCATGAACATGACTCCATGTTCTACAGCAAATGTATTTCAGTGCAACGAAGGAAAAGGAAAAAGATACAAAAAGACCAAATCCCCTAAACGAGCTGCTTCACTAACTGCTCTGGCTACACTGTAGCCCAGTGGATCTCAATCCTTTTCCTTAGGACCTCAAACAGTGCAGTGCTTTTCCTGTTCTCAAAAACCAATTTCAACTCATCACGTAGTTACTAAAGCCTTTATAGCACAGCAGAGGAAACTACGACTGTGAAACCCTGCAGAATCTCATGGTCCTTACTGTGGAGCTGAATTACATTTCTATTTATTAGTCACCAGTTCTGGCCATTACAGTTATAAAGGCCTTTTCTATGATGCATTTAATTTGCAAAGTTCTTTTTATAACACCTGTGATACTGGCTCTAGCACTGGACTCACATCATGCCTTCCAAGAACTCCATCACCACCGAGTTGAGTTGATGCTGCATCACATAACTGAAAAACAGGGCGTGGGACTGTACCTAATGACTATCTCTATAACTTTTGAACCTATCGACTATTATTTGGCAAAATAACTGACTAATCAAACTATAACACCTTCTTCGGTTCTTCCCCATTTGCTGCCACCATCATTCAAAGTGAATTCTTCTGTTGTTCTGTTGGCAGTGAAAAAATATGAGCCATATCGCCACCTACACTTCCTGCACTGTATTACAATCAGTCAGTCAGAATGGGTTTGTGGATCATGTAAACATTATAGTCGTTTTGTTTCTAAATAAGCATCAACTTTTTTGCTGATGACTAAATAATGGTATTATTGCCTGAAGTAACCAGAAGCAGCATAAAACAATGATGCAGCTCTTAAGCTCAAGAGATACTGGAAAAGGTGAGATGATCCCATTCAAACCTCTCTCTTTTACCACATCTCCAGACTCAGCAGATAAAAGCAATGATCTCTGCACCCCACAGCTCATCCAATCACCTTCACCACTTTCACCTCTGCCTACTGAGTCAATAAACATCCCCTCCAGAGTTAAATGCATTTCTGTCTCTGAGCATTTGGGGTCGTGCTGAATTCCATCACACCCTTCTCTGTGAAATAGCAATCTGTAATTTGCACAGTTTGCCTTAAACGCTGTGGCTAATCGTGTGCTTTCACCTTTTGGCCAAATACTGCAGATAGCCAATGTGTCAAGTTAATTTTACTTGATAGCAATAATCAACTAGAGGCTGTACATTACAGCCTTACGTTGTGCCTAAAGCCAGGCCTAGAGTATATGATTTTTAGCCCAATGTTACCCCTAGTTTGCCCTGTCTGACAAATTATCACAATCTGAAATGACTTTCCAGCTTGGAAGCTCAGCTAAAAGCAACTGATGACGCAGATGAAGTAGTAGTGTGAGAGGAAAAACAAGTTAATCTTTAGCCTTCTGACTGTTCTTTGGAGTGACTGGAAGCCTCCTGAAATTTTTTAACTTTCATGACTAAGTCCTGTACTGTGAGACGGTCAGTAATAAAACTGAATGAGCGATTCGGGCCACAGCCAACGAGACAACTAGAGAGAGAAAAAAGATGAAGTATACGCAGCGACGGAAGAGCTGCTTGTTGAACACTGGCAAATGTGTGAGTGCCTGTGCAACTTCAGAACTTCAATGCACTCACTTTATAAATTCATGTCAGCTTGTCAGTTTGTGGTCAGTTTGTGCAGTTCTCACTGCAGAACAAAATGATTTCCACATTTATTAACAACATATTGCACAGTCCGCAGTATGCACTTTATTTTACGCTTATTGTGTCTGGTCCACTTTCAGCTTTGTTCTGTCACATGATAATGCAGAGATCTGAAATTTTGATGGCTTAATTGTAGTTGAAACTCATTATGTGTATGATGCCCACTCTTTGCCTAATCTTCTAGTGTGCAACCTCATGACAAAAAGACAACAAATTCTGTAAATGACAGACCTTAAAAGTAAGATAGCAAATATTTACAATTAATATTCATAACAACAAACAACTCTTCCACCAAGCAATGTAGATAACAGCAAGATATTGTTGCCAAGCAGCATTGCTCTTGATGTTATAAAGATTCTTTTGGTTGGGTCAATACTATGGTCATATTTGCACATATCGAGTAATTTTAATGTTCCTCAGCTAATCAGACTGTAGAAGCAATATTATAGCAAGGATTTGTACATGTCCTACTAACGCTCTGGGATCTGAAGCAGATATGTGCCCTACTGAGGAGCTATGGCTGGCAGCTATGGCATAACAAAACCTCTGTGATTCCTCAAAAGTCACACAAATGTACTCCATTTTAGGATTTAGAGCAGAAAAGCAGACGAGGAAGTAGGAAGTCCAGAGGGAAATTTGCAGATTTTCACTGTGTGGATGACCTTATGAATTTAAACAGGCTCATGTATTTTAAATGCAGATGGCAGATGATAGGAATTAGAGCATGTAAGTGTGGAGCACATGAACATAAGACTGTAAACATTATTACACATGTCCTTTCAGAATGAGAGAGAGAGAGGGAGACAGAGAGAGAGAGAGAGAGAGAGAGAGAGAGAGAGAGAGAGGGAGGGAGGGTTAGAGAAAGAGAGAGTTTTTCCTGACATAAACACAAAGACAATGAAATCAGAGAGAGAAAAACACAAGAATGACACATAAAAGACAACATGCCTCGCTTTTGTGAAACATGGCAAGAAAGAAAGGAAAGAGAAAGAATGTGTGTGTGTGTGTGTTGGAGATGGCTTTTCACCGCTTTTCACTGACAAACAAGTTGACTCATGTAAATAACTCAGACAACCCGTCGACAACAACAGAGAAAACCGTAAGAGTGTAGAAATCTGCTGTGACTTGAAAGACAGCAAGTTCCCATAATAACACAGAGGAATTAAAGGAAAAAACTCCTCAAAATGCTCAAACAGAGCTTCCTGGCACAGCCACTGTAAAAGAAAAAAAAAGAAGCAGCATATAATTCCAAATTCATAGCTCCAGCTGCTGTAGCCCCTTCACTTATTAATTTCACACAACTTCAGAACAGCAGATACTGAAGAAACTTTTGAAATAAAAGACCTCGTTACTATATTAAACGAAAAAAAAAACTACCTTTTTATAAATTCTTAATCATTTCCCATCCTCGTCTTTCACACAGTCTATAGATCCCTTTTGCAATTAAAGACTTTTAGCGTTCCACTCCATATGCGATTAAACGTGGCAAAGGGGCGATTGCCGCCATTCTGGTGCAAAAACAAGAGCGGAGGGTGAAATTTTGAAGCGTGCACGTGATTGTGAACAGAAAGAAGGCTAAGCCAGGCATATAATTAAAAAGCCTTTCTTTAAAGTGGGCCGAACAATGATGCTTTCTAATCCCATTACTTTTTCAGCCATAAAAAACACAGTCATTAAATTCTGAGGAAGGGAAAAAATGAATACTTCAGCCTGAGCTGAACTGAGTCCCCATACTTGTTGTCCCGGTAAGTAGACTTTGGAACATTTTTTTGTTAGTTACCCTAGTGATGTTCTTTGATTAAATAGAACATTAGATATAAACAAGCATAAAATATTCACATCACAAAGAAAATGGTAGAGATACTCTGGTCTAGCTTTGTTTCAGTGGTTCATAGGTTATGTTATGAAATGTAGCACTATATTCTTTATCACTGCCTTTAAGCCATGAACGTTAGACAGCTGAATAAATACAGGTTGCGATACAGTTAAATAACTGTGCTTGATTAAAGACGAGCTGGTTTTAAAAATGTTGTGTATGAGAATACAAGGACTTACCTGTTGTCGTCGCCAACATCGAGAAGCATGAAAAGGAAATAAAGAAAAAAATGTGCATTAGTTCAGCTACCACACAGCTGAAAGCAGCAGAAAACTATACAGTATGCTTTCAGCAAAATGTACAACATTGCTATCCACTTCATAACAGAACCGACTTAATCTCAATATCTAAGACGCAGGCAGATACATAAAACGCAGGCTTGCTTCGTGCGTCGAAAAACAACGCTGAAAAATTCATGGCTGTTCTCGGATGAAGCACTGTACAATGTCCTGGAACACAATGGCCAAGCAAAGAAAGTTAAGTATACAAAGTCTTTGTGAATGAGGCCATGGCAAAGATGAACGAATGCCGTCAGGGGTGGATGGAGCACTGGAGTGAAAGTCAGCCTGCAGTCTCCACATCTTCATTCACAAGCTCTAGAAGCTCAGGCAGGGAACAAACAGAAGCATACTGACTTGCATGGATTACCTAATGAGGGTTTTACTCTTTGTAAGAGTTTGTGGGTGAGTTGGGTTTGTGTCTAGCGTCCAGCTTCAGGGTTTAGTTGACAAAGTCATTGAGGATGTTCATTACAGAAAATAATATACAGAATATATATATATATATATAGAAAAACTTTAAAGTTTGTTATATAGTGTGAAAGTTTAAAGTTTAAGTATCCCCCTCATAATGCAATAGAAAAATAAAGCCACATCATTCTATAACAATTAAAGGAGCCGTATATCCAAGTCATGAACAATTTAACTGTTACAGAACCAATTAGGTGGTTCTACTCTTTGATCCCCCCCAGAGATACGCAAAATGACTTTGGGGATACGTCTTAAAATTCTGACAAAATCTTCATTTAATTTCATTTAAACAGCTGGCCGCACAATCACACAGATACTTCTCAGATATGAGCTACTGAAACACGGTCAAGTACGTGGCAAACTCAAGCTCTGATAGTTTGGTATTTTTAAAATGTTATTTTAAAGAAGAAAGTGTTTCACTTCTGCCCCTTCTGAGCCTTAAGGCTCAATTGTGTAAATGAGACTTAAAAGATACATTACATTCACTTTCCCAGCAGGAAGGGATATGTTTGTACTTTCTCATAACCTATGTTTATATATACATATATAACAGGGAGCAATTATTTTCATCCTTTCTACTGTTTTATCATAAAGAAATGAACTCATTTTTGAACAGATGAACCTCTGAATGATGATCACAGCAAGGTAAGAATGCATAGTGATTTGTCAACTAACAGAATAATAGTCGACAGATTAATCAATTACAGAAATGATTTTGGGTACTATGAACAGATTTTTTTGTTTTCTTTTAAATCCTGCTAAAAGGATGCCGACGGGAATCACTGTTATATATCTTGCTCAAGGTTTCCGAGTGTTAGAAATCAGCCTGGGTGTATATATTTGTGCGAGTGGAATTAAAAAGGAAAACCACCAGAGGCCATGTAGTATCAGCTCCAGCACAGCAGGGCCATTTTGGAGATGCAGAAACAGCATGGCCCTCCACAGGAAAGGGGCTTTTAATCAAAGAGGCAGAATCAATGACAACAGCCACACACTCGCACAAATATCTGGCTCTCACAACACAAGAGGAGTGTTCTCCTCTTCATCAAAAGCCTACCTAGAGCAAAAGACAATCAAGATAAGAAAATCATCAGAGGGAAAGAAACACCCTCACCCACACACCCGTCCCATGTACCCACTCAGAAACAGATGAGCCTTGCAAAGTTCAGCCCTTGTTCTGCTGAAGTCAGGAGTTTAGCAGCCTCTCTGAAGCTGTTAAGTGGGTCAGGCAAGACGATAAATGAGAGACTGCATGCAAAAAATGTGGGTGTGAGCATATGTGTGTGTGTGTGTGTGTGTGTGTGTGTGGAGAGGGGAAGAAGAAAGAAAGTGTGTCTCCAAATAAGCAGCAAGAGAGAGATGAGAGACCAAAAATAGACACAATGGAAAAAAATTCTGGCACTCCCTCACAAGGGAAGCTCTTTTATTTTATGCTACTAATACTAGTGAGCTTTCTGAAATGTTTATATATTTGGCAAATTGTAATAATGAACAGGTATAGAGGAGACACATTTGGGGGGGTGAGAGGGTAGAAAGTAGTGAGAAATAAAAAAAAAAGAGAAAGAGAGAGCGAGATACAGGGAGAGAGAGGGAGAGCAGACTTCAGCCATTTTTGTTGCCTTATCTACAGCAGTGTGAAAGAAGATGCTGCCAAGGCACACCTCCCTAATTAAACACAGTTCACTCTCCCTCTCTCTCTCTCTCTCTCTCTCACTCTCTCGTTTCACCTCCTGCAGCTTGTATTAATAGACTAACATCGCACATGCTATCTGATACTCTAACCCCACATTTAATTTACTGAATTTTCTGCTCCGAGTACATCACTCATCTTCCTCAGCTTTCTCCTCCTTTTCCCTTCATTAACTTTTTCTCTCCTCCCATCTCTCTTCACTTTTTCTCTCCTCTCTTATACTAATTTTCTCCCCTTGCTCCTTCCTTCTTTCTCATTATGTCCATCTCTTCCCTTTCTCTTTCTTGTCCCCCTCTCTTTCTCAGTTTCTCTCCTCTGTTACTTATCTCTTTCCTTTCTTTCTCTTCTCTCTGATTCTCTCTTCCCCTCTCTTCCTTTCTCTCATCCATCTCTCTCTCCTCTCTCCCTAACTCTTTCTCCCCGCCGCACTCACATTCTCACGTTCTTCCTCTATGTCTCTCTCTCCTTTCTCTCTTGCCTTTTTATCAGCTCTTATTATATGTGTGGTTCTTAGCTCCGAGAGCTTGTGATTAGCTCTCTGTGAATCTGTGAGTTTGTGTATGTACATACAAGTGTGTAGGAGCAGCTCTCATCAGTGACATCAGTTAGCTGAGATTTCTAGGACTGCTCTGAAAGTCTCTCTCAACATGTTAAGTGCAGTTACATTTTATCACTAGCTGCTAATTCTCTCTCTCTCTCTCTCTCTCTCTGTCACATTACCTTTCCTGTCCCTCATTCTTTCTCCCTCCTTCCTTCCCTGCTTTTATCTCTCTCTCCTCCTTTTTTCTCTTTCCTTCCTACCCTCTCTCCTTCTCTCCATCTCTCTCTTATCTGCAGTGTAAAAGCAATAAACAGCAGGATGACTCAATCACTATATGACAGGCTGTGCATACAGTCTGCCCAATCAAAGCTAGAGGACACCCCATCGCCCGGAGACCGCTAATGACCTGTCCAGTCACAGCCTCCGGATGCTCAAGCCTGGGCAGCTGTTAACGAGGGCCAAAATCAGCATCTCTGCCACCTTCTCCCCCAGACACCGAATTCCTCTTTGAATTCCACTAACGCCTGACATTTCCTTCTTTACTTTATCACTACATTCCGCTCTGCTATTATTATCGCTCCCACTGTCTCTCTGAGCCTCTTTCTTTTTTTTTTATCTCTCACTCTCTCTTTCCATCTGCTAAATGTCAGGAGAGGCCCACAGGGGATGGTGCCCCTGCAGAGAGAGAGAGAAAGAAAGAAAGAAAAAAACAAAGTGACTTTCTGGTAAAAGTCCCAAGCTGAGCTAAGTAGTAGTAGTCTTCAAATACATTGATATTCAAAGTCATTCAAAATGCACAGTGAAGAAGTGCAGAGAATAAAGAGTCCAGAAGCTAGTCAAATAGCCACACTTCAGCAGAGCCATGTGCATAAATATTTTAGACAAAAAGGAATTCTTGTGCTTACTTGTAGTATGATGCCCACATAAGATTGGTATTCCTCAATTACTGGGGGCTTCACAAACAGTTTAAAATACATTAAAAAGTGCATTTTCTTTCTGGACATGTGCTTTCTGTCTAGTCATCATTTACAACACTTCACACAGTTCCCTTTGATAAATTTAAAAGAACAACCTGAAAAAAAACGTCCAATCAAATCAACCTGTGACATGGTATAAAATTCAGCTGTTAATAGCAGCACTCAGGAAAATTTGGACTCATTAACTTTATTAATGCAAACTTAAATATCGAGTCCTGCCTATCCATCTGGCTCAGAGGTAAAGAACAGTCTGTCCTACACTGAAGACAACATCAGCACCACTAGAACAGAGCACAGAGCTAATGAGACAGGGCTAGAAGTGTGTTCTGTAGAGAGAACTGAAGGAAGTACACTGTGTTCCTCACTGCCAAGTCTCAGGACCAAAAGCAATGAGGGACATCTAGCTACCAGAAAATATTACAGCAGAATCCAGTATAATGTTATCAAGTTGGCTGCAAAGTGTCTTACTGCTTGTCCATCACCAGAAAGTGCTGCCCTTATTATCTGTATCTCAAGCAGGGACACTTTGAAAGGGGTGTTAGCTAGTTAAGCATTTAGTACTCAGAGAATTGCAGTACGTTCCTTAAACCGAAGAGCTCTATAGTTATCGTATATATAGATGTATATAGTAGTCTACAACTACCATTTTAATACATATTCAACTTCAGCAATCAATTAAATTGTTAATTTGATTTACATTCTGTATTGACCGGTTGCTCTTCCCACTTTTTTACCCTTTGTTTTTATAAAATACTGCACGGAAAACAATAATGTTTCATCAAATTCAAATCATCACACTATTTCTACTACTTACAAACACACAATTGGTATGTTCAGAAACTTCAAAACATCTTCCACATATTTTCCCACCTGTTTCAATGAACCATGCCATGGGTCAGAAACAATTCGTATAAAATTACAACAGGCTTTTTGTTATGGCTGATGATCAATCTGACTTCTAAGACTTTTCTGATCTAAATTTTAAAATGAAAATTGTAGATAACATTGGTAAAGAATGATAAACTTGGTTAAAAAGAATAGAGATATGAAATTGGACATGTTAATTCTTAGTTATGTCAGATTTGTTTGGTCAAATCAACAGAGATGTAGCACTTTTATTCAAGTTTGCCAATTTCCAAATGGACAGTGCTTAATGTGGTCACCAGCAGGTTTTGGTAACAACTTGACTGAGACGGCCCACACTGCAATTATGTTACAGTCTATTTGTATAGTAGTGGACCCTTGTTTTATGACCATGTTGCTGTGATATATTAGGACAGCTTTGAAGACGAACGACTGAATCCACGCTGGTGGATCCAGGCGGACCTCCAGGCTACTCTCTACGTGTTAAATAATTCCTCTACGCAAGTGTTATTTATAGTGCAGGTAGACTACAACTGGCAACTTACCACACTGACACTGACACTGGATAAGAAGTTTGGGATTTAATATTGTGACAAGTACAACACGGCCTCTGCTTGAAACAAACGCAATGAGATAGGACTGTTTGCTGTTCATGAAGCTTCACTGGGCTAAAATATATGTGGACAATGAAGGTTGTGTTTAGCCCAGACCTGTCTCTGTCTCTCTGTTTCTCTGCCTTTCTCTCTCTCTCTGTGCCGACACAAACACCGATGAAATAGTAATGGTGCTGTGTTCCCCCAGGTGCTGTGTAAAATTGTGTGTGTGTGCATTTTCAGCTTGCTTTAAAGCGCTGAATTATTTAAAGGGGGCCACACTCTGGATCTGCTGAGCCAACCCACCGGCAGCCAGGGGCCAAACACATGCCCTGATCCACCCCTGCACTCCTCCAGCCTCTACCCAACCTCTCCACTTCCCCTTCCCTGCACGTCTTCACCTCTTTAGTCCTTTTCTTCTTCTTTTTTCTCTTTTCTCCTCACTCATCTCTCCAATGTCACCTGCTTTCTCAATCATACAGCACAAACCAATCTGGTTTGGTGTTGATGTAATATGTTTTATTCACGTGTATTCATAATGTCTTTCTGTTCGCAAGGCAGTTGAACATTGTTAGTGAACAGCACTGATTAACCAATCCTGTGTATTCGAGCCTGGAACTGACTGTGAATCTACAGGAGAGAGCTTAGCCAGCTAAATTAGGATTGAGTGGTCACTTTAAGAACTGAAATCACTGTCTGAATGTTTATTGCACAGCATTGTGGAAAGAAAGGGAGAATTTAGTGAAATACTGTTGGTGAAGGCTGGTAACGTGGCAGTTTTGTTCATATTAGCATTTATAAATATTGCTAATCTAAAAAAAAGACAAGTGTCTTAATGTCAAAGTGCTGCCAAGAACATGATTTAGAAGTATGCAGTAATGTTTTTTCATTGTAAGTATTTTAAGTATGGTACGTTATGCACTGAAGGTAAGAAAGAAAGAGAACAACCACCAAAAAGATGGATGGATGAAAAAGCCATTAAGAAGCCAGAAAATCCCACCAAAAGACAGAATATTCTGAAGGAGCAACATTAATATGGTTGTCAGGAGTCAGAATTGACTTTACATGGGCAAAGACCCCACCCCCGCCACCTCCACTTCCACCTCCTGAAGTTAAACAATTATCCATTCATTAAATATTCTACATACTCGAATATCAATATTAGTCAGAATGCAAATTCTTTCACTTTCAATCCTGTCCCCTACTGTCTTTAACACTATTAAACCTTGGTGTAACTGATTTCTAGTCATCTCTCTTCTTCATGAAAAGCATACATGCATCTTATTCAAATGTGTACATCGATTCTATATGAACAAAATGTACTCTCTGAACTGAATTATTTTAACACAGCGCAGCTCTGACACAGACTGCGTAATCAGAACACATCTTTCAGCACACTGCCTGTGGTAAGGAAAACTTGTGTTAAAAATGGAGAAAATTCCAATGGAGAAGACTTTAAAATGACTGAACAAGCTGTGTAACATCAAGAATGACACTACAATAAATATACAGATTACACAGAAAAGATCAAATCTTAAGACAGAACACAAAAAATTATGTACATAGATAATTACAGTATATCATTTTTGTCAAACCTCCCTGACTGGCTGAAACTACAGCCAACACTACAGCCGCTCAGGACTACAATTCCCAGAACTCCTTGTTGCATCACATGACTCAGGACTCTCTCACATCAACCCATGACCATTTGTCGATTACAAATCACACACACACCTGTCGCTTCCTGTATTTATCCAGTCTCTTTGTAAGCTCTCATTGCGAAGCATCGTCACATCCATGTGCATACCGAGCGTTTCTCCTGTGTTCCTGACTGCTATACTGTGTACGACCCGTTTTCTGTTTATGACTCTGATTCTAGCTTTATCCTTTTGCTCTGTTTTAGTTCTCTGGTTTTCGACTTTCTGCTTCTGTTTAACAAAACTGTGATTTTGGACAACCCCTTTCATATTAAAGTCCTTAACTCAAGCCTCTGCTGCAAGCATCTGGTTCCGTCTGCCACCATTACAATTTAATAACGGTTAACAGAATTCTTGAAATATTGAGCAAAAAAACTAAAAAATGGCTTTTGGTGGAAGGATTGTCACATTTTAATCCACACCACATTATTACCATATATAAAACATCAAGAATTATTAGTCCAGCAAGTGATTCCAAACTTTTGAATGTTAGTGTATCTGTTTTAAGAGTGTATATAAGCACAATTATTGTCATTAAGTGATTAAACTGAAAGACAGCAGCTGAAAAAATGTTTTATTCATGTGAAACTGAAGTTCAATTCACTATTTAATTTTTTTCAGTGTAGCTCCTCTACTCATCCGCACGACCACACAGTGACTGCACTGTGACTGTGCTGAATATTATGAGGAGGCTGTTGTTACAAATGCTGGAGCTTTAGAAGAGGCACGGTCGTATTCTCAATGGGATTCATTCATGTAATCGCCCTCAGTGTGTGAATACATCTGCCTGTAAAAAGCACTGGTGCTGTTCCCCAGCGTGGACAAATTTCACTGGAAAAAGGAAGAAAGCGATGGGAGAAGGAGAAGAGAGGGAGAAGAGAGGACGAAAGAGGCTGGGGGGGGGTTTCTCCCTCTCACCTCACTGACTTTCAATCGCTCAGCCAATTTGCCAGGAGAAAGTGCTGTGTATCGGGAAATAAATCTCTCTCTTACCCCCCCCAACTTCTTTCTCCCTCTGTTTCTATCTATACATACCCCATTTCCCATTTTCTGTCCCCCCCATCTCCCCTAGAGCTGTAGCACTTCAAAGAGCAGCAGCTGAGGTGTAGACTCATGCTGCCTTTTTCATTCCTCATTCATTTTGTTGGCTGTCCTGCTTTTCTTACACTCTAAAACAATAAAAAGAAAAATTCTGAATGATAAAACTTTTCCTTATCCATCTGCACTGAAAATACTAAAATCAATACATTCGCAAAAACCTGTTTACCAGCAAACTCTTGTGTATTACTTGATACTAGTGTCTCAGCGCTGTTTCGATTCATTAGGCCCAAATATGAAAAGTAATGCCGTTCCATTACTGAACTGCCAAACAATGTGCAGCAGGAGCTAAAAAGCTTATAATCCTATCATGCCCTGCGTAAAGACACACTTCTTCATTTTCTTTGCTTTAAAGAGAATCAGGCATTTCACTAATGGTTTCATTGCACAGTCAGGGAGACTCACAAACAGAACAAAATGGGAAATATCTGAATTATTCCGCTGCACTGGAGAATCGTCATGTATTCTCTCATTACGAGATAACAATATTTATAGCCATTTACAGACTTTATAGGTTGTGTTGCGTAGTTATATGTAAAGGCTGCATGAAATTGACAAAATATTAGTATTGTGATTATATTAATCCATATTATGATCGTGACACAATCATACACCTACAACACATTAAAACGCAGTGGTGAATGAATAATCAGGCATGTGTGAACATTAACCTGCAGAACTTTGGCCAAAATAATTGAATTCTGTTGGATTACATCAAGGCGGCCTAGAGTTGATTTGGTCTGCCAGAAAGCTGACTAACCCCTACTCCCTCAGACAATGAGAACAAGTATTTTTATTTCTTAATTGTGACATACTTTTGTTATCAAAACATTATAAAATAAAAGAGTAATACTATAAAATAAAATCTTTACATCATACAGCTGCCTATGACTGCAACACAGATACAGTGAATGACAGTTGCATGATGTGAAGGTCATACAGCTGTCGCTGACTGCAACACAGATGCAACACCACATATGTATCTATCAGTTATGAGCTAATAGAGCGTACTGGCTGGTACATGTAAAAGAAGAGATGTGAAGACCACCAGTGTGAAGGCAGTGTGCCTCATATGTACAGAATAGGGGTGGGAATCACTAGGCACCTCACGATTCGATTTGATTATGATTCAGATGGCTGCGATGCGATTATGAAACAATTATCGATGCATCTCGATCCATCTTTTTTTTTCTATATAGCATTTATATTTTCTTACTGTGTGAGCTCAAGTTTCGAGTTCAAGTTTCGAGTTTATTTGTCACTTGCACAACATGTCAGGACATTTATGCATTGAAATGCTTGTGGTGAGGCTCAGGTAATCACTCTACAGAAAGTAAATAAGTAAAAATAAAAATACAAGAAAAACCAACTGAAATATATTAAATATACACATAATATACACAGAATATAGAGACAATATACATTTTAAAGTGACTAAGTAACTCGGTGTTATTGTTATTTAAAGTGACTTGGTACTTTTAAAGTCTTCCAAGTTCCGCCTTTTGCGTTCTGTCAACATTACGGTATAAATTAAATATTTAGAAAATCGATTTTTGACATTTGTGAAGTGATTCAGAATCGTTCACGTCCGCATCGCGATGCATCTAAGAATCGTTTTTTTCCCGCACCCCTAGTACAGAAACAAGTGGAGTATTTAAAGAGTACTGCTTTTCCACATATATTAGCAAAATATGCAAAGTTCCTAGCTAGCTGTTTTGTTTTTTGGTTCATCCCTGCAAACGTTACACTTTGCAAGCCCAAACCCCCTCCCACGCCCCACCCCCTTTTTGGGGAAAAATGTTTAAGTACCCCTGTATTACAGGAATACCTTTAGTCATTCAAGCACTCTTAAAAACACTGATCTGGAACTGTGATTGGAGATCATCATACATACCTAAGACATGTGACTGCCCAGGAGCTCATCTGCATACTGTAGCCTTCTACAGTTTTAGTATTGCCAATATTGAGATAACAGTTAGCAAACTACGTTATGTGCAGCCCTAGTAATTTCAGCTTAATATATGTGTATTGTGCAGAAATGCTTTTACTTTATTTTTTTTACCTAAATACAAACTACCATTTAATAAGTTTATGCCAATTTTATGGTCCTGTAATCTTGAATGAGAATGTGGTCACTGCTCACAGGCATCAGCATTACCCATATGATCCTTAAGACCATCAGGCAGCATTTCATGTCACATTTAAGGACAGCTCCCACAACTGCTCATTTCAGCACCGCTTAGCCTTTTGGGTTTACTTTAGGGCTGGGCGATAAAAGGATAACGATAATTATCGCGATATAACTTTTCCTCGATAGAGTGATACGACATGTTCGATAAATGTTCAATATAATACACCGTTCTCACACCTCCACGTTCAACAAAAGCCTTGGTGCCGTTTTCTACTGCAAGGAAAGCGACACTACTCTGCTGTCGCCAAGAGAGGGCGCACTTCCGAGTTTTTCGACATGATTAGAGAGGGAGGGGCGACGAGTAAGAGGAGTCTTTAGCAACGGCTGAAACGCGGAGTTACACCTTCCCTGTTTGAGTGGAGCGACCGGCGATCTGTTCTCCTGTGACTGAGTGTGAGCGACGAGATCAGTGGTGTAACTGTACTGTCCTACAGTGAACTCACCTCTTTCCTAACATCCTAACCAGCTTTAGCAGCGTTAAATCACAATCCTCACAACTAAAGCGCTGTTACAGCGCTCGGACAGTCATATTTAAGTATTAGTGCATTCCCAAGCAACGAAAGTGAAAGAAAGAAGTGGGTTCATATAAATTACAGCCCTGATTTAAACGAAAGTAAACTGAGGAAGCTGTGAGGCATTGGAGAGCGGGAGAGCGCTGTCTTTCCAGGCTAGCTGTTTTTAGCAGTTGGCTAACTAGAAGCAGCGCTCCGTCACTCGCACAACACAGAGAATTGATGATACTGTAGATCAAACACGACGCAAAAGCACCGCTTTCAGTTTAAACATACCTAAACGGAGGACTCGTTTATCTGGTGTTGATATTTTGCGGTTCACCCCTTAAACTACCACGATAGTATAGAGAAATCCAGTCGTCGCTAGCTGGTGTCTGAACACTGTGATGTCATTTGTAGCGGGGTAGCCGAGCGCTCGTCATCAGCTAAAAATAATCTGTTTTCTTTCTTAAATTATGACTATTACAAAATAGCCATGCTTTTCCAGCTGGTAAAAACAGCTCACCAGACACTTTCTCCCACTCACCCATGACAGATTTGTGGAATGTTCCACTGTTCGGTGAGTGTTTGTCGTGTTCCCACCATAAAGCATAGTTTAAAACAGCAGTTAACCACCCAGGAGCAAAAATCAGCCTTCAAACTTGAAAGAAATAATGATTTGACATTTATCGCGGTATGTATCGATATCAAACAATATGAATTTTGTTTATCGTGAAAACATTTTTGGCCATATCACCCAGCTCTAGCTTACTTCCTTATTTCAGCACCGTCCAGCCTGTTTTCAGCACCTCTGTTTGGGACAGCTCCCAGAGGAGGTGCACAGTTTCAGTGCTACAGTGAGACAGACAGCTCCCAGTGGGTTCCCCTGTGGTTCACAGCTCTGGTGCAAACAAACATGGCAAGTCGCTAAGCAACTGTCTAAGGTGGAGTAAATACAGGAAGCAGTTTTTCAGCACCACAGCACCATTCAAGGTACTACATAAGCAGGAACAGAGACTTTCAATGAGTGACCATGGCATTAAGGAGTATATACTCATTTCCTCTCTCCCTTGTAATTTCAGTTCAGTTCATAATAATAGCTGAACTTTATTTAGTGCCTTTCTGGTCACCCATTGTTGAACAGTAGTAGATTTATAAAAAGACCTTAAACAATATAAGGTAATCATAACAAATCAGATTTAAAAAAAAAATAGAAATAAGATAAAACAAAACAAATTACTCCAATCAAACTCAATTAAAATCATGGTGTTTCACTGGCCTGGCAAAAATGGTACACTTGTAATGGCAAAGCTTTAGTTACGAAGTTTAGTAATAATAATCTCTTAAACGGCCAGGAGCCATTATGTGTGTGTGGCCTTTCATTCCCCACTCCTAAGAATATCTCTGTCTGTTTGTACTGCTTTCCAAGCAGTTGTGGAATTTTAGACGACAGGATGTAATAAACCTGAGAATTTTAAGGGGTTCAAGAATAATGAAATAAGAAAGTGAGCATGCTAGAGTTTGTAGAAATGAATCTCTTCTACCTCTCTCGCTCCTCCATCCCCATAAGCTTTTTCTCTTCTCACCATTCTTCCTCTCTCTTCTCTTCTTTGAGCGAGTGATTACTAGTCTCAAATATATAACAACTCCCTAATCTCCCCTGCCTTTCTCCTGTACAAAATGAGGTAAAAAATGAAATCAGTGCACAGCCAGCTGTCTAGGGATGACATGGTAATTAACAAGCTTTCAGGGGCCTAGAAAGAAACCGTTTCAGAGGCTTTATCTCTAACACAAAAAAGAAGGAGGTCTGGGGGTGAAAGGGTAATAATGGAGGAAGAAAAAGTACCTGGCAAGACATCAGTGAGATTTCAAGCAGGCTCCATATCACCAGAGGTGACACATACAGAGCTAAAGAGAAATATTTGGCTAAAAGAAAAAGAACAAGTGATTCCGACTTAACAGCTCTGCTCTACTGGAAACCCAAACGCAGTATGTTACAATTTCATCATGATACTACATTATTCACTACTACTGCATCAGAAACACAATATTTCTATTCATTTTGCAATAGACTAAGACATAAAGAGCATCAGAAGAAGAAAGAGAAATAAAGAATAAAAAAGAATAAAAGGTATGTCATACTGAGCCTAACTAAGCAGACTGTTAAGAACGGATCAAGTGGTCTCAATTTCTTGGCCTTTTGTTTGCACCCCAACCCTGTGAACTGATCCATCTGGACAAGGCAGCAATCATAAACAACTTCTGCCTTAGTGGACTTAGATGAGACACTGCTCGTTTTTCGGTTATTTTAGCTGTTTTCTACTAAATACCAATCATACCAAACTTAAAAAAAACAACCAAAACAAACACACTAAGCTTCAAAGTCAAGCTCTATTTTTCCTCCAGCTTTCCTCTCTTTTCCAGTACTTTGTCCTACCCTTAATATGCTGGGTATGTGAAGTTCCTTTAGAGGACCTTGTCTGGCTCCACCAGCCTCCAACCTCATAAATCATGCCTAAAGCATCCTAGAAATATCGCACCCTGCGGTAGCCTGTTCTCATTCCCCGCCTCTCCCGTCCATCCGTCTTCATAAGCGGAAGGCCCCTGATGAACGAAGGAGAGAGGCTGGAGGAATGAAGAGCACTCAGGAGATTAATGCCCATCCCCCTCTCTCTGGATCTTTGACTTTTACTTCATGAAGCTCTAATGCTTGTTTAAACACCTCTGTTTACCCCCTGAACATCCAATGTCCACTCCTGCCACTCTCAATCTCCACAATGCACTGTCTGAACAGCATCGTGTTGATCTGCAGGGCTCATCCTACGTTTACATCCCTGCCAATCCTAAAAGGGACAACAATGCCACCAAGAGAACCCAAAACAGCTCCGCTAACTAAAAGTTGAAAATGTGACACTGTGCGAGACTTGATTCTTGTTGTGAAGAATCCTGTCATTAAAGGAACAACTCAATCAAAAATCCATAACTGCAAAGAATGAATGAAATGCATTATGTTTCCACCAGTTACCTAAACATTATGATGTGTTTTCCTTCCATATCGTGGCATTTATCATTTCTGGTATCAGTGAGGGCCTATAAACTAGCTGAGCATATTTTCTCAGTGGTAAGGGGGGTAGTGGGAGGGGGTGGAACATTATTAAATTATTTATGCAGCCCAGCCCATTGATGCACAGTAACAAAGCAAAACATAGGAAGATATTTTAAAAATGGGGCAAAAAAAAAAAAAACACTATTAGAGGAGCAGCTAGCTCAACAAGGCTAATGCTGCTAAGGGAGAATGAAAGTGAATAGCCGTCAAATAGCATGATGTTTCCAGTCATTGTGTGCATGTTAACTTCAACCTCCTTATACTCTCAGGTAATTATAATAATGATAGGGTGCATCTCACACTGTATCATGCCTATGTGCATCTAATGCTAACCCAGGCTGCACCATGTGGAAGCTTCAGCCTCAGATACAGCTATATATCAGCCCACTTCCTGCCACATATATATGGCTGCAGCTCTGTGAGATGCCATCTCGGAAAGGTCAGAGGCTGAGCTAATAGAGGCTCCATTAGATCACCTGAGGGGTTTACAGTAAATAAAAACTGTGCAAGTGAAGACGTGGCTCCAGGAGCTGCTTGCTATGTCTCCACTTCACAGCCAGAGAGGCTGGCTAACCTTTACATCATGTTTCATTTCAGTTCCCCTCTTCTGCTCAGCCCCTGGCCTGGCTAATGGGCTCGTCTTATTGAGCGGACACAGATCCGACTCCGCTACAGCCCCTTACGCACTTGGTATTCTTACTCCAGCACCAATCAGTGAGATAGCATATGATGTGCTGTCCTTAGCCATCAGCAGCTTTAGGAACACGAGGAGGGGTACTTCAGAACACTTCATTGTTCTGCTCTCTGTCTCTCTCTTTCTCTCTCTCTCTTTCCCACATCTCCTTTTCCTCCATGCTCTGTGACTGTAGTGTTGGAAAAGAACAAGCCCATAGCTGACTAATTAAACTCTACACAAGTGCTCCTCTCCAAACCTGCAGCCCAGATTAGCTCTCACACTAATGGTGGCTCTTCTCTCCATGCAGAGCCATCTACTTCATTTCCCCACTTATTCATTAATCTGTCCGCTCTCTTGGGGTGACGAGCATTCTCCCCCCACTGCCGAAGCTAAGTGAGTTCACAACATTTAAACCAGAAGGGCTCTGAAATAGTCATTTTTGCTTCTCCTTTTGGAGGGATACAGGGGTATACTCACATTTTACAGACTCTAAAACTCTTTTGAGAGGTTTAAAGGACAACGGCTTTGAAATAGGCTAAAAATTATGGGCCATTAAAGGGCACAATATTAAAAAACTGAATATTTGGAGATTAAGCTTCAAAAGCAGCATGTTTGTTGAATGTCCAAATTGCTGTGTGAATGAAGCACAAAACAGAGTAGCGAATCAGAACAGAGATCATTTACATATTAGGCATGTGCATTCTGACTAATTTTCATATCTGAGTATCCACAAGAGCTCTTGAACAGATATCCAGTTAACTGCAGGGTAGGAAAAAAACTTAACAGAATCAAAAAGGCCAAAAATAATGTAGGGCTGTAGGCTTATCTTTTTAGGTGACAGCACTGGTGTTGAATAAAAATATAGCAGAAGGCAGAGGAGCATGATTTATTATTCAAAAGCAGCCGAGGAATGCTGATAGGTTTTCGTGTTACCGGCTGCCTCTTTAGATACGCTAATGAGCTAAAAGAGCTAACAAATGTCACACAGGTGATGCTGATGAGGACTCAGTGTCTTCTGGCCTAGGTATTTTCTCCTCAGTGGATGAAGTGCCAACATGTTCTTTGTCAATGAAATATATTTTCATTGATTCTGGCCGTAGCTAACACCTGCTACAGTAGCTAGTTAGTTATACAGCTGTGCTCTCTCGGTCTCCTCAGTCATGTCCTTACTACACACTTATGTTTGGGCACTCATGTTTTGTAGTAGCAAAGTATAACATATGTACTCGCAAATGCAAGCAAAACCTTTGCATCTTGCTTAATTGTCGGACTGTATATTTTCCCATGAGCACCTAAAAAAGCGTGTTCAGGATTTTAATACAGGCATTCATATCCCTATTACATATTTCAATCTCAAAGGAACTGTAACAAAACAGCCTGTTTATTTCTAAAGGATAAAGAAGATGGAAATGGTCATGTGCAAATGGACTAGTTCTTTTTGGCACATAAAACCACACAAACGCCATAAGTGGACCTCAGGGAAAAAACAAAACAAATAAAATGTAGGACATATTTCCTTAAAGGACTGAGCTGTGAAGCAGTATAATTCCTGCATGTTCCATCTACCAAGAGCTACTGTAAAACATTTAAATACACAGTGAGTAGGACCACAAAGGCAGCCCACAGTGTTTTACACCACAGTAACACAGAGCTATTTTACAGCCTTGGCAGCCGTTGGCTCAAACCCAGGCCAGCTCGTTAAGGACCCCGCACACATTAACGAATATGCGTTTTTGAATTTGAATAATAATGGCAGACCTCCTGGCAGACCTCAGCATGTGATTATCCAACAAATGAGCACTCCGGGGACCCAGAACGAGACGGAGAAGGAGATGGAGAGAAGAGAGAGATATTTATGTTCCTAAGTTTAAAATCCCCTCACAGTACTACAACACTTCACACTTAATCACCTGTGTCCACTTTCCCCAAGCGTAACATAACAAGCAAGGTGTGGATTTCTTCAAGGACCGTAACATGGGGGATGGGGGGGGCTGAGAAGTTAAAAGCGGAAAGAAAAGCGTGAGTCTGTGGTAATTTTCTCAGTAATTAGGAGTGGAGAGCACTAATGAGCTTCTGAAATCAGTGGCTCTCGTGCTATTCCCTTGCCTTATCACCTGCCTTTGCGACGCAATAATGAAGTTGCTCTTTCCAATCAGTTTTGTCCGTTATGAATAATTATGGCCGCTGCTGTTGGCATGCTTTTGTAGCCGCTGCTTGGCCCCAGGCAAACACTCACCACAGCTTAGAAACAAAACCATGCACTATCATCAGCTTGTCGAACTGCTAACTTTTGTGTATGTGTATTTGTGTTTATGCCCTAATTTACAGAATCCAATCCCAAATTTGTATGTACACTGTGTGCTATGCCATATTTCAGCAGCTATAAACACAGTTCTGCAGCCATACAATTAACGTTAATTGCTTTGAAAGCTAGTGATTAGAGTGGAGGCCAGCAGTTTAGCCAGTGGTGGAACGAAAGAGAGAAAGAGGGAGGCATAGGGAGGTTTTCTTCACAAATCCCCTAGCGTGTTCCGCTGTAATGAAGGGGACAGAACGCAAATGCTATTTTAATGCCATATAAAAGGCAAGGAGGGGAGTTGCTGTCTAATTTGCTGCTGTCCTTTTGCTGGTGCATCATGGGCTGCCACCACGGGGTGTGGGGGAGTTATAATTTAGGAGATGGAGGGAGAGAGGGAGCGAGAAAGAGATTGTGGGCGTGTGTGTTTTGGTTAATGTCTATATTTACATAACTATGTGCGCATGTGTGTGTGTACTCTGGGCATGTCAAACTCTTCCACTAAACACCGTCCTCTCTGGTCATTAGCACTGGTAATAGGGAGGCTGTCCAGTCCAATGCAGCACTTGATCAATCAGCTCCAAGGGTCAGAGCAGCTCTCTGACAACTAGCAGTTCAGTTAGCATGATGCTCAAGACAAGAGAACAAGAGCGAACGAGGGAGGAGGAGGAGGAGGAAGAGAGAAAGGGGAAGAGAGAGCTGAAATTAAAGGTTCCTAAAGGGCTCATGGACATACGGTTTCAAGGAGGAAAAAAAAACAACACTAGTACAAAACGGAATGTAATTCCAATTTCTTAACAGCCAAATTTGTCTGACGGCTGATTTTTCCCCCCATTTTTATTAGCCATAGTTTGTTTGGAACCCAACAGGCAACAATGTCAATACCATTGCATATTGGCTCTTCAGTCGTAGCCCGCAGGCTAAATGAATGCAATAATAAGGTAGGCCCAACAAATGCATTAACGTGCAGTGACTTCAGATAAAGCCTGTAGTTCCTTCTTGGACAGCTTATGTGGTGTGATGCCTTCTTTAAACAGCTTGAAAAGGTATAACAGGTAAAACAAGTATAAGTTATGAAAGGTAATACTTTTTTTGCAAGGGGTGGCACATAGTTTCTTATCTGGTTTATATCATTTATGTCTTAAAGTCACATAACAGATTGTCTAACATAGAAAAATCATGATCCTGGCTGGCTGAATCTGATCATGCACTCTCATTTTTACATTGTGTAGAGATTCTTTAAAAGGTCCTTCACACATCTTTAAGATCTTTAAAAGGGTAGGACGGAACTAGTGAGAGAAAAAGAATTTAAGCAAGAAAGTGCGGAAGAGAGGAGGGCATAAAGAGATGGATCACTGAATGAGGCAGAGGAAAGAGAGACAGCGGGACAGAAAAACAGAGTTTGTGAGAAAGGGAAATGTCAAACTTCATTACCATGTATCTGATTCTACAGACATAATATCATTAGCATTTAAACAAACACAAACACTAAATTAATACCATTTTGTTGATACCTCTGATCCAAACCATAATTAGTGCTCATGTCTGCCTTTGACCAACGCAGCCCAAACCACAGTGGTGCTGTATTACTTACTTCCAAACAAAATGCAGAACAGTGTGTTTGGCATTTATTTTCATGTGTTAATCTGTAAGGAGCGTGGCTGTATTGGCTGTGTGGAAAAGATAATTGAGTGTCTGGGGAAAGGCGAATAAACTATTGAACAAAGCTGCATCACACTGGACTCGAGGACTTTAATGAACAGTCTAATACGTATCCAATAACAATAGCTTGCAGAATAATTGCTATCAAGTCTAGGAGCTTGCGGCGAGGATTTTTCCATCAAATGTACATTTTTCTTTAATAGCAGAAACCCTCACTCCTCTGCTGCAATGTTTCGATGACCACAGTGCAATTCTTTAATAAAATCACTTTTGTATTGCTCGCAAAAGAGTCTACAATTGCGCTAAGGTAATCCCACGGAAATAGATTTCTCTGTAAGTATATTAGGGCTAATTCTACGCTGGTCCAGTGGCTTTTCGAGGTGATTTGCCGCCCCTCTCTTTTGCGAATAGAGCGGAAGCTTACTTAAATGATTGTTCCTTCCACCCCACTAGTTTCCTATTTAATGCACTGGTGGCTTCCTAAGCCCCCCACTGCAAGGGTCTGAGCACTCTTGCTGCTTTTACCCACGTTGCACCTCTCCATGCACAAAGCCACCGTCACCCATGCTGCGTCTGTGACAACTGTTAGACATATATGATGTATGTGAGGGTTGTGGTTGTAAGAGAGAGTGACAGAATATAATTAAAAATAGATAAATAAATAAATAAATAACAATAACAGAACATACAAACATGCACAATTATAGCGAGTAGGACTCATGAACCAATATTGAGAAGAGTGAATAGCAAATCTGAAAACTGAATAATTCAAAAGAAATATCAGTGATTGTACCATTCTCCCCTAAACTGTAAATACTTAGTTCTCATCCTTGGCTTATTTACTGTAGAAAGTGAGAATCTTTAATATTCCTCAGTGGACTCGGTGGAGTGCACTGATCAATACAGAATCTGTATACAAACCACACCTATATGCATCTGCAGCCAAGAGAGAGTCAGATAAAGCAATGCAATTCTCTTTACAGGCTAACAATGATCTTCTGCATGGTGGGGTCTATTTCTGCTTCAATGGGCAACAACAATATTGTATAAGTACTGTATAAGTAAGAGGGGGAGAGAGAGAAAGAGAAGCATTTCAAAACATGCGTTTTTTTTTTCTTTGAGCCACAGTAACAGTCATTCTGATATTATTCAATACTAGTCCATCTGTAGTCCATCTGTTTCTCTGTATACTTTGTTAGCCCCCTTTTACCCTGATCTTCAGTGATCAGGACCCCCATGGACCCTCACAGAGCAGGTACTATTTGGGTGGTAGATCATTCTCAGCTCTGTAGTAACACTGACGTGGTGGCCCACAGCATCCTGTGACCACTGTAGTTGGACTATTCTCAGTCCAGCAGTGACTCTGAGGTGTTTAAAAACTCCAGCAGCACTGCTGTGTCTGATCCACTCAGACCAGCACAACACATACTAACACACCACCACATCAGTGTTACTGTAGTGCCGAGAAAGATCTACCACCCAAGTAGTACCTGCTCTGTGAGGGTCCATGGGGGTCCTGACCACTGAAGAACAGGGTAAAAGGGGACTAACAAAGTATGCAGAGAAACAGATGGACTACAGTCTATAACTGTAGAACTACAAAGTGCACCTATATAGTAAGTGGAGCTGATGAAATGGACAATGAGCGTAGAAACAAAGAAGTGGTCATAATGTTATGCCTGATCGGTGTAACTAATTCTGGATGGAATTTAAATTCTGGATGGAATTTAAATGAAAATAAACTGCAAAGCTTTTAAAAACAAACAAACAAAAAAAACTGAGTTAAAACTGAGATAAAAGTGTACATCCATCAGGAAAATCTGATCTGAAAGCCTAGTCTGATCCAGCAAATGTGACAGCCTTATTTTGTTCATGTGTATATGTGCATGTACATGGTGCATGCAGTACCTCTTGATACAAAATTCACAAATTGTGATAACGGACAACAAATAAGTGCTAACATTGCATATATTACAGTCTCTCTAGTTAGTAACTGTACTATTTTTATTGTTTCTTTGCATGCTATATATTTGTTAGCACACTATTACTGCTTTGGAAATACTGCAAAAAAAGAAGAAAAAAAGAACAGTCACGTCAATACTGTAAACCCTAAAGTGAACTGAAAGAGAGAGAGAGGGAAGGAGAGATGTACTTCGGTTTCCATCTGTTCTTCTGAAGTGGCCAACACTTTCCCCTAGCCCATAAACTGTGGTCGTATAGCCATGGAAAAGAATACAAAGCACATAACACTACTGCATCCACAGTGCAGCCTCTCTCTCTCTCTCTCTCGTCCTCTTTGGAAGGCCACTTGTGTGTGAGAGCCAGTGGGCCCATTGTGCACTGATCAGCTGGATTGTGGAGCACATTTGGACAAGGGTTTTCTAATGAATAACAGGTCCCCTTCACTCCGAGTGCCCATAACAGACCCTCACCAACTCATTTAGAAGTCCTTGACAAGCCGCGATTGACTATCCACTCACCCCCCACTCTCTTTAATGCTTTGTGTCGGCAGAAAGTCTGCCTCAAAGTAAACAGGCAATTACGATCTTCAGTCCAGACATTTCTTCAGCATCTCAATTTCTTCATATTATTTTTATACACTTATTGTTGTTCTTAGTTAAGTGTTTTCACATCTGCTGAAACACACTTCTCGAACATTTAACACTGAAGATGTCTCTAATGATCTATACACAGATGATGAGTATAAAGAAGAGAAAGAGATAATGAGGAAGATGGGGATGAAGAAGATTACAACAAAGAAAAAGATGAAGATGAAGATAAAAGATTCAGAAGAAAAAAATTAGGATGTAAAACAAAGATGATGATGAGGAAGATGAAAACGAAGAAGAAAAGGTAGATGAAGACAAAGATGAAGATGACGAGTTCACAGATGCATTAACAGATTCCTCTAGTTGTGCCTGGAATAAGTAAGAGTACCAGCAAACTGGAGAAAGAGAAAAGGAAGAGAAAAGAGAGTGAAAGAGAGGGAGACGGAGAAAGCAAATGAAACAAAGAGAGAGTCTAAGGTAGTGGCTTTAGGACACCAGGGAGTGCTGAATTATTGAAGAGTGAAGAGGCAGTGTGGACAGAGCAGATTTAAGGTGGGGGAAAGACTTGGCCAAAGACTTTCAGCCACTCGATCGGATGAATAATTCATTCCACAATCAGAGAGGGGCTCTAACAGAGCTCGTCTGGAGATAGTAACTCTATGAACGTAGGGTTTAGGGCTGCGTGAAATGGACAAAGTACTGCAATTATATTATTTGTAATATAATAGAAACACACTAGTGAATTAATAATGTGACATGACTAAAACGGACCTGCATTATTTTGACTAAAATATTCTTGTTGGATTACATAAATACATTGATTCATCAAAACATCCACAGAAACATATCTAGAACAATGACTGGACAGAATCCTCACAGAACACAGTAAAAAACACTGATTGGTTCCATATTACAGCCTTATGCCTTATCAGTCTAAGGCCAACCTCACAATAACAATTAAGAAAGGATATACTGTGCAGGCCTAATGGGTGATGAGGGAATGAAGGAGGGAAATAAAAGAAAAGAGAGACTGGACCACTCAGAGACCATTTGATTGGTCAGGAAAGGGTGGTAACATGTCCGCCTCGGAGGACAGGCGAGTGAAGGAATGGTAGGATGTTTAATTAGAAGGAGGGTTGAAGGAGAAAGCAGAAAAGTTGACAAGGACACTGTACTGCTGAAACAAGGTCACGCACAAACCCGGGGGGTTAGAGTGGACAGCTGGGGACAAAAAATGATGGAATGATAGCAGAGAAAAAGGGACAACAAGGACAGAGTGAGAGAGAGAGAGAGGGAGAGAGAGGGAGAGAGAGGACAGAGTGAGTGAGAGATATGAAGTAAGTTTACAGCATTGAATGTCAGTGTAGTGATGTGTGTCAGATGTAAATGGAGTTTCTACAGGCTTCAGTGAAGGTGTTTACATTTCAGTGAATCAGTGAATATCGTCTTCCACTCCGTTCTCCCCTCATCGTCTCTGACAGATAGTAATCACTCCATCTATTGCTCAGTAGTGAGTTTAAAAACGCCAGAATCACCTGCTTTGACAGACTGGTTTACCTGCAAAAGCATCTGAACAGTGGGACACTACAACAAGTCAGTCTAGTCCCACCAGCTAGTCAACAGAGGTGAACAGACATATGTGGAATAACCTTATAATGTCCTGAATGGTGGTCTTATAAGACAATACCAAACATACACAAACAAACTCAACACTATTTTATTTCTACATTTAATATATGACTGGGCAGTTTTTACAGATTGTTATGTTAATAATTGGTCTCAACAGACCTCAAGATCATAGAATGTGTTCTGGATTACTTGGATCATGAGAAGCAGAAAGTGCGACCAACTTTTAAGACTGAACTTTAGAGGTGTGGATTTCTTTAAAAAAAACTGAAAGAATGTCTCCTGAAAAGAATGGAAACTGTAATAAAGATAAAGGGCAGATAAAATAAAAACTAATACTACAATCTATTGTTGAGACATCTGTGTACTTTTCTGTTAAATCTATGTTTTTGGCTGTTTTTCCTGACAATGAAAAACAAAACAAATCAATAAATAAACAAAATAAAATCAGTGAACAATTAAGATTGAAGAATTTAGGAATTCAGATTGAATTTTTAGTGTGTATTTCAACACATACACTGTTTGAAAGCTAAGATCAAACAGTAGCAAAGCATATACGAGTCAGCTCTACATGCTATCTTACTGCAGTTCACTGCAGACATATGCACACTGATAAATTCATAAGGCTATTAGTTTCACAGCAGCATCACACACAAGACCAGCAGAGCAGTGCAACATAATGGCACACACAGAGAAGAATAATGTTGTTTATTATTTAAGCAGACATATTGAATGTATGCAATAATTATGAGCCACTCGGCCACATTACACACACTAATGAGTTTTCAGAAAGGCAAAGCTCAAGAGCTGTGCTAGCTGGCTGACCGTAACAATTGGGGCAGCCATCTTGGCTCCAGGCCCTGCAGTTGCAGGCTGAGTTACAGCTACAGACTGTCTGACTTAGCTGCTTACAGACTTCTTACAAACTCTACTGGTATAAAAATCCTGCACAGCGCTTTTTAAACAGTCAAAGGTACTTAACAAAATGAGACATTCTTATGAACATTTATTCATTGGGCACTTTATTAGAAACACCTACTTTGTGCTTCCACTCATTTGGCCACTTTATGAGCTCCACCTACGTTGTAGGTCCACTATCTAGGTGTACAATTACAAACTGTAGTCCTTCTGTTGTTGCGCAATTTTTCAGCCACCCTTTATTCCATTCATCGCTGGTCAGGTTATGACAAGACAACTCGCTGTTGATCAATATTATTTTGGGTGGTGGACCATACTGGACACAAAGTATTTTGACAAACAGACAATGTACAAACAGTTCCACAGTTAAAAATAGCCATCAAAACAATCAAAATTTACTCAACATTTGCTGCTCTAAATCCTATTAAACAGCACTAATCATGCTCTCTTTTTAATGCTGTCAGTCAGTATTCTTTAAGTATGGGCATAAAATACACTCAAAACAAAAAATTTTGCAATTACAATAAAATATTGTCATTTTGCCCACCTCCCATCCTGATTAGAGGATTTTGACAAATACTTCTATGCATGAAACAGTAAAACTAACTGTATTCCAAAATAAGCCGTGCGAAGAGTTAATTCATTACTAGCTGTTGTGCAGTGTTTGCTGCATTGTCTGATAGAGGTGAGAATAACTACTGCAAGGCCAGGCTGTTGAGGCAAACACTGAATATTAAATCTGCATTCTGATTAACACAACTATGTATTTTCTCAAATGTTACAGCTGAAGTGTGCAACTTCACTAAGAACAGCAAACACACAATCAAGCCCCAGCTGGGCCACAGGAACACATAACCCCACACACAAGCAGAAGACACCCTCCTAGAATGAGTCACAGTTTTCCTCAAACACACACATGCACACATAAACAAGTGTGCATAAACACAACTACACACATACACACACATACAGAGTAAACAGCAATGGTGTGAGAGCTTTTCATGGATTTTTCATGCAGTGTCATCATGGCCAAAGTTAACTGTCACTCTGATCTGACCAACAGTCTACAAATGCCTCCTCAAACATACGCGCACACACACACACACACACACACACACACACACACAATGTAGAACTGAACCTAAATTTAATTAATTAACAGTGGCATCTGGATTCAATTCATTTTCTGATACAGTAAAAATAAGGAGTAGCTTTAAATGTGCCATGTATTAATGTGTTAATATTTCCATCCAGCGCATTACAGCATTAAACATTATAAAAGTACAATACTTGAAAGAAAAGCTGTCTTTTACAGCATCCTACTTTAAAGCTCCAGCCACTAGCTAATATGTTTTTTAGCCCCAAGCTAACAGACTTACCACAAGCTAGTCACTACGAAATGACACAATAAGGTATGCTGTGATATAATACAGGGAGATTCACTTGAAAGAGGCCCCGAATATTCTGCTGTAACTCCCATTAGGATGAAGCAATCTGAACCAAAAAAATCTGCTACATACCTTGACGTATGTGTAATCGATTGCATTACATGCAATGCTGGAAGAGATCTCCATTTTTTGACAGACACATTTCGACATGGCACTCCATGTTCCTGAATGTATAGGCACGCATTTGAGAGGTTAAATGTTGCAACGGCTGTCCGGCGCCTACCTCATTGCTCCGACGCAGGGGCATCTTGGCTTATTCAAAGCTCCATATACTGAGGAGCACATAGCACATTCTTTTGTTCAGATTGCTTCGTCCTAGAGAGAGTTATTATGGAATATTCAGGGCCTCTTTCAAGTGAATCTGCCTGTACAATTTGTTCTACTTTTTTAGTCAACAAAGGTCCCTTTTGTTGATGGTAAGCGCCACCTCCATCACCTCCTCCCTTCACCGTCGTTCATTAATTTCATTTAACAAACCAAGACTGTGTCTTCCCAGAACCTAGTGAATTTTGCTAGCTTTCTCTGCAGCTATCCCTGACCTGCCCATGCAAGAGACATGGCCCTGTTCTATAACATTACAGATAACTCACAAGCGGGTGAGGTATGGCTGTGAATTGTAACTGGTTGACATATTTTCTTTTTAATAATGTTAAATAATCTACCATGTTTAATAATCTTTTGATAAATTATAATCTTTTTAATAATTTAATAATCTAATAATCTTTTTAACAAGCACCACTTTTTTTTAGATATGGGCAGTCAACAGGTGACAGCTCTGGTGCTGCACAAAAATTTGGCAGCACGCAGAGAAACACATTTGAAAACGTTTCATTATTCAAAATCATCTGAGGGAAATCAATAGGGTTTTGTGTTGGATGAGTAATGGAGCTTATCTTCAGATAAGCTATTGAGCTACTAGAGCTGAGTGGTACAACACTGGGTGCTGATGGAGACTTGTCGTCTTTTGACAGATACTCTTTTCTCCTCAGTGGACAATGTGCCAACATATTCAAATACTGACACCTCAAATAGTTATCAAGTACTCGAGAACCTGTGCACACCCCTAAATCACAATACTAATATTGTGTTCATAATGTGCAGCACTAATGCTCTTCAAAATGAAATTAGGTCGATCTAGTACTCCATTAGTTCTTTTTCCTGGCCCAGGCAATTACTGCACAAATGAGCATGGGGTTAACAGTCAGTCATGGCTGATATCTGATGACATCACCCCATCTTCTAGCCCTGGTCCTAATACAACCCCGAAGTGAATGTCCTTCTCATTTGCCCATGCTCGTCAGGGTGGCTGGAGTAAACGGGAGGAAATGGACTGTGGGAAGTTAAGGAGTCACTGAATGCCTGGCTGCATGTGACATTGCTTTGACTTTAGCTGCAAAAGATTGGCCTGCATGAGCTAACACACTCATAAACACGGTTTGTGTGGGTGGGGAGGCGAGGGTGGTGGGTTATTGTGGACGACGAAACAGAAATTACCTGGCATGATACAGCAGCACTCAACCTTAATTGCGTTAATGTTTTAATTGGGTTGAATTGGTTTAATTCTCACCTCTCTCCCTCTCTCTCTCTCTCTCTCTGTCTCTCTCTCTCTCTCTGATTTAGTGCAGTGTTTTTGTCAGCGATTAAAACAGAAAATGAGGTCACCCACTTTTCTCTGGATCTCTCCTTCACACCTCTTGAGAGTGCCTTTCACAGCAGAATGCAATTCAGAGAGAGAGTCGCACATATGCTTTAAAATAACTGAATCACTAAACACACAAACAGTACTGATGGAAAAAGAAAAAAAAGAAGAAAATGTGAGGAAAAAAATAGCCTTGCTAATGCCTACTGCACCAAACCACAGAATCCAGTCAGGGAGCTCATTTTGAAACTATGAACATAACATGCGATTAAAGACGCAGATTAGATGATGCAGTCTTTACACTGAAAACTTTCACCTTTATGTTGTTGCTGACATAATAAATAATAATAATAAATCTCAAAAAAGTACACTAAAAGGAGAAGGAAACAATGTTTTTAAATTTAGTGTAAATTAATAAACCTACATTTTATCTATAAAATAATTTTAGACTTTTTTTTAATGGTCCATTTATCAAGAAGTGTGAGCACAAAAAAAATGGCAGCAGGCGTTTTCTAGTACTATTAAAAAAAAAAAGTTCAAATGAAGTTACAAAGCAATGTAACTTGTATAGACAGACAGGCCAAGGCATTGCTCTACATAAACACGTAAAGTGCTGAAAAATGGCTGGTCTTGCACTTGAACTCTGAGCACACAGTATGTTTAGTAACAATCTGGCCTTATGTGTTGTGGTCTGACATGCAGGGCAGGTGATAAATCACACACAGTGAACAATGTTAAGTCACATCATTGATGCCCTCTAGAACATTTCCTGAACACTTCTCTAGCGATCTTCCAATGTTACCCCTGGTCTGGCCTTCAGCTGACCCTGTGCTCATCATCAGTAGAGTCCTGGCTCTTCTCTTTACTAAAAAGAAATACACGATCAGCTGATTACAAGCAGGGCAACGGGAAAATCAATTCTCATTTCAAGGGGAAACATTTGTCTTTTCGCTCGGGTGGCCTCCACATCTCTGTCAACACAGAAACTTGGGAGGTTGGTGTAAAAACAGACCTGTGCGCTTACAGGCACGCGAGTGTTTCAGCTCTTTGTGGAACCAGATGTCTCCATGATGAGAGAAAAACCAAGTATTTGTTATTGGATGGTTGTGGTTATTTACATGTACAGATATCCAAACTAATTTCATTATTCATATATTTATAGTGGAATTTCTCTGTTTTTTCAAAATGACATTCAAGACACATATGGCTGAAACTAAAAACAAAAACCGAAAGTTTTTTTTTTTTATTTGTTGTTGTATTTATACTTTTAAATAAACATACTAAACATAAAAACTTTAAGGCAATAAAAACAGGCATGCACCTACAAAAGCCAAGTTAGTTCTATATTAGTGTTATATTTCGCATTTTGGCACTGATGTTTGGGAATAATCATGTTATATGAAAAACTACAGATAGTGTCTGCATGCTAGTGAGGACTTTCCGTTTCTGTTCTTCTGCTATATTCTGTGCATCGAGCGTGTGTGTTTCCAAGTGTTACCAAACCTTTAGAGCATTAGTGTTTGAGCATCATATCCTGTCTTGATACTTGAGAAGAACTAAGCTTATGAATCTCTTGTCCAAGATAGACACCATTTACTTAAAATGTTTTCTTGTTGGGATATTCAAATTTTCTTTGCAGATAAAATGAGGATGTAGCAGTAGGATGAGCATGTGCAGTCTAGTAAGTGAGGACCGCACTAATGTCTTCAGAGAGATCGCAGGGTCACTCCTCCTTTCTCAGTACTAAAACAGAGTAATAAATGGAGAGATAGAGGAGAGTGACCCAGCAGAAGAACTGCTATCATCTGAGACTTAAGAATAAAGAGTATGACGAAAGGCTGAAAGGCTGAATCAAACTGTAAAATTTAATGTCAGGTAGGTTGTGAATACAGACAGAACCAGCCTTTCAGTGTCTGTCATTCCAGTAGCAAGAATATTTCAGAAATATGAAAACCTTTCGCTGCTCTTCTGCAATGTTAAAGATGCCACTGTGAAATTATGCCTTTTCTATCTCTGTCATCATTTCAGTGCATACAGCATTTTTCCTCTCATTTCTCCAGCAGAATTTAATCAACAGCCCTTTCATATTGATTTCTATGTGCATGAAGAGCCAAACTCATCACTGTAAATGAACATTTATGTCAGTGCTGCCCAATGTGTGGCTAAGAAAGGAGACAGAGTGGAATATGAGGCTGAGAGAAGTGGCATAGCGGTGCAGGAAAATACTGAAATCATGTCAGGAAAAACAAAACAAAATAACAAAAAAAAACAAAAAAAACAAACAGCAAATGGTGTAGTACATATGTCCTGTAAACAGAAGAAATAACACAAGGTAAAATCAAATAAACAGAAACAATATAATAATGAGGCTACCCACGTGATTTAAAATGGTCTATATGCTGTTAAACATTACGTCATGTGCTGCATTAGAACAGACCCAACACGGATTTCTGGAAAGAGCAATACATGGTCATGCAAACACAATGTTAAGGGACATCTAGCCCACGTTACGCATTTTTAGGCAAAATGTCTGCGGGGATGAGATACAAGACTAGCCATTTACATAAGGAACGGGAAAGCCAAGGGGAAAACAGGAAAAAGTGAAAAACAGGAGAAAATGAGGCTCCTAACAACCATGCAAGACCTGGTAGAACATCAAAACTGTCCTTGTCAGATAAACAGCACTTAAATCTTTCATCTTTGACAGAGAGGAGGAAATCAAGAATCCACAGGTGTTTCTGTCCATCCTTCCACTGTGAGAAGACAACTCAACACTATCTGAAAGGATGTGTAGCTGTCATTTAGCCTGACATGAAGTTTACTGAGAAGCACTAGAACACCAAAACTGGACATTTGAGATGTGCAGTGTTGGTTGTATGGTAAGGGGTAAAAAAAGGAGAGAGCACTGTGCAGATAGAGAAACAACCGAAAACACCCGCGCACCACTCCACGTCAGCCCAGTGTCTGATTAAACACACTCTTAAGTGTTAGTGAGTTAAACTGCCTACCTAGTTAAACCAGCCATTGTGAGCAGAGACGGTTCTGCAGAGGGGCCCTCCTACCTGATCCCTGTGCCATGGCAACCATTTGCAACTGCCACACAGTCACACCTGACACCCCTGTGCTCAAACTACACTCCTCCCTCCTTTAACAAGTTTGTTCCATCTGTCAGTCTAAGAATAAGTAGACCTGCACAGAACAGAATGAGGTACAAACAACCAATACTTAAAATTATAGATGATACCATTGTTAATTTTATCAGCTGCTTCAAACCTATTCAAACTGGCTCCCTCACATTCCCTTTCATATATTTTCAAATATTTTAGATATTAATACTATTTATACTATGGCTTAAAAATTCAATGGTTAATCAATAGTCATTGTTAATCCATCGCTTTCCATTTTGCATTAGCGCTTGAGTTGTAACTAAACCTTGACTGAGAGATTAGATAATCATTGTCTTGTTTTAAATTATTTGCTCCTATGAGGAGTGTACCCCATGCCCATATACTGTCTAGACTGGACTGGATTCTACAGAGGCTGCTGCGAAGTGCGTTTTTCACTTGAACACATTTACGAACCGTTATCTTTTCTGAGCTGCAGTTTGTGAACACTGCTGCCTGTTGGCGTTAATAACAGCTCTATTTCACTCTCACTTTTTTGTTATTTGTTGACAACAAACTTGGAAGGGAGAGAACACAAGTTCACCTGATTGCTATTCATGCTCAGGGTGATTTTTTTATTCTTTTATCATGACCAAATGGTTAGTATTGGGTCATCCTCTTACTTTTGACATGATGGGGAGGTGGGGCACTTACGTAATTTGTGGGGCCCTATACAGCGTGTGGAGTGAGCATATACGAGCTGACTGGCTTGAATTGTTAATAATAATCATTTTAGTCTGCTAGAGTTAGCAGAATAAGCACAACTGACCCCACGTCTGGCAGACGCCTTATCCTTTTTGTCTCCTCAGCTCAGAAGAACAGAGAAATACATACTAAGGCCTTTTTTCCTACCATTCCGCAAAGAAGCGGCCTACTCTGCCTCTGACTGGCTATTACTCGTTACCTTCGTTAAGAGTGAGATGGTTAGGGTAAGAATATTGAGGTCAGAGCCAACTGGGGCGGGTCTTCACAGAATGCAGGTGGGAGAAAGAAATGCAGTCCAGAGAAGGTAAACAAGTCTTTCTAAACTTATTATTTAATTAAAAAAGAATAATTCTCCTTGGATGAATCTCATAGACGACCTATTGTGAACTTAAAACGGCAAATTTTGCTGAAAGGTGAGTTTGCTGAGGAGAACGGAAGCTGTAATATCGATAAAGAGTGGACACACTAAATACTGAAGACGGTGATATTATACTTAGTTGTTGAAGCTTGAGGCAAAAAAAGGAAATCATTTTGTTAAATATGTTTTTTTTGCTTTTCTCCATGACGTTAAAAAATGAATACCTTGTGTTTGTACCAGCCGTTTTGACTGGAAATAAAGTAAAAGAAAAGGTGGTCTTTGAGTTTCCCCAGTGCTGTATATTGTAGGTGCTTTGCTGTAATGGGCTGCAGTGCTGCAGTGTGGCTCAGCTGACTGAAAGTGTGTAATTGGAAATGTGTGCAGAAGATGATCCACTGAAAGGTCTGAGAACTCCTAACCCTTCTCTCCTTTCAACTCCCCTTGAAGCCTTCTATTCATTCTTTCCTTCTTTCTGCTCTACTTCATCTTGTACTCCCTCTTGTCTGTCGTGTATCATTCTGTTACTTTTAACCCCTCTTCTGTTCTTACACTCTCTCAGAGAGCAAAAGGGGACCACTGCACCATGGACACACACATCCACACACACAAAGTTTGGTTGCTCAAGGCCAGCTGAGCCCTTTCTTTATCCATTCACAGTGGAATACAGAGCCTCTGACTCAATATTCATACCAATATTCATTCCTTCACTCCTCTCCATTTCAGAGCTTCTCCTCTATTCCCCAGCCCACAAAGCACAAGAGACCAATAAGGAGTAGAGCCCTGAAAATTAAGAAAAAGCAGAGGAGGGGGAGAGAGAGTGCAGAAGGAAAGAGAACAAACTGACTAATGGTAGAAAAAGTGATCAATACACCACCTCCAGCGAGTGAGTGCAAAAGCAAATAGTGCACAACCAGAAAGTTTCTGAATCCACTCAGCCATTACAGCTTAACATTTTCATTTACTGAACTCAAATAAGATTCCTCTCTGTCTAATGAAAATCAGGAGAATAGAAAAATGTAACTGGTGCAACATACAAAAAAGCAACATGTACTCACTCATCACCTGTTTTCCATCTGCTCATTACTATACTGAGGAAGCAGGCTGTGATGCATCATGGGAATTTGAGTTTAATTTTGTTTGTTTGTTTTTCATTCTGGACCATAACGGGGGAAAATACACAGAGAAGCTGGTTTAAACCACATTACATACAACAAAACATGATACAACATGTTTTGCAAAATTATAACAGTAATTTCTCATGATTCAGTTTCTCTCCCAGGCGTATGCACTCTACATTGCCATGTTTTTCTCGCTCTAATGCACCTGCTTTGACTCATCAGCTAATTATCAAATCCCCCCATAAGCTGACTCAGGTGAGTTACAGCAGGGAAAACAAAAATGTGCAGAGTACAGAGTACCCAAACACATAACTAAGAGAGAGAGAGAGAGAGAGAGAGAGAGAGAGAGAGAGAGAGAGAGAGAGAGAGAGAGAGAGAGAGAGAGAGAGAGAGTGGTGCACTGTCGAGGGGTGTATGATGTGTTGAATCTGTGCTGTATTTCTGTAATCTGGCTCTACCGTAAGAGAAATAATGGAAATTTCCTGTTTTCCTCACAACAACTTTCTCTCCTCACTCACTTCCCCCAATAAATACTTCATCATCATCATCTCACACACACAAAACCATTTTTACCCAGCCCTTTGTCAGCACTGGCACATACACTACTTTCAAAAACACACCTGACAGGTCTGGGAGGCACACACACACATAACATTAGTGATATTACTTGCTAAATGCTGAAGTAACGGTACCCTCCCATATCGCTTAGCTTACATGAGAATGTAGTAAAACTTTAAATGTTTGTTTAGGAGGCACTTTGATTACACAAGTAAGGAAAATAGTGGTGGAGAGATTCAAAGATGTCACAAGGGGCAGATGAACTGCTGGCACTGCTGTGTTTCCACCCCCCTTCTTGAGGGACATGTATAATTTATTTTCTAACAAATTAAAGTCACAAAAAAGAGGCAGGAAATGGTTCGAATGAATCCAGCATACTGATGAAAGGACAATTTTAAATTCATCTTAGTATATGTGGGACTTTCTGCTGATAGTCTTCACAGTGGCATCTGTTTAGAAGTGATGGGAGCCATAGGACCCAATCAGATACCAGTCTACTTAATTCCAGTGAAATGTACTGTCACAAGACAACCTTGCAGAACTCTGTGCATCTGGTACAGAGGCTAGTGGTTCCTATACAGAACTTTTGTTAGGCAGCTAGCGCCTATAGCTGAGGAAAGTTACATAAGATTCACGATTTCCACAAATGTATAAAAAAGCTCTCATTGTTTGGCAGTAGTGGGCTCCTTTATTATCATTTCTATTTGGGTATGTTCTCCAATGCTGTTTGTGTGGAAAACCCAGCGACCACAAAGTTCTATACAATACTAGTCCATTTCAGAACATCATGCCTTAGAAAATGGTTTGACTAATAGGAGCTTAGAGAATAATCTCTACCTAAAGAATTTACAGAGAAGCCAAACCACAGCAGTGCCCAACCTGTCAGTCATTCCACAGTATCCTGACACCTACTGAGACAGGCAGTTCTCATGATGGCCATAATTAACGAGTCAAACAGAAATGATTAGTTGGTAATAAAAATAGCCACAGAAAGGCAAAAAACAAAATGAATATAAACAGAGAAAAGAGCTGAAGTAAGCTATAGATCCAGCAGAACAAAAAGAGGTAAAATAATATGAAATGATGCAGGATGCTGAGCGGGTATGACTTGAGAAACATAGAGCAATGCAAATTCAGCCTTAACAGTCCAGCACGTGCCCACAGGGCATAAATGCCATTTCGGTCGGTGCTATGCAAATGAAAACTAACAACAGCAGCAGCTAGGGTTGTTTATCTGAAATGAATGTGTGAGATTAAATGTGTGTGGGCATTTTGCTTTTAGAGTCAGCTATTTCTGTTAATCACCCTTTCAGGTTTTCTCTGCATGTGTGCGTGGTGTGTATATGTAACATACCACCACATGCTCTGCATTTCAAAGCAACAAGAGGACTTTTCCTACAGCTACGACCCAGAGCTGAATGACACAACAAACAGTAACATATGACATGTGACATACAGCTACGTTCCATTTATTCCTTTATGCTTGGCACTGAATGTAAAAGGATTTTATATGTCAAGCAACAACTCATGTAGAGCAGGACTTAAAAACTTGCTGTTAAAGCTAAATACCAAATGTGCAAAAACACATGACCCACTGGAATTTCAGTTACACCAGTCAGAGACTGAGCTAGAGCTAGGGTGTGCACACTACACCCCTTGTTAATCTTGAGTCTTTATAACACTGATACTACAGAAGGTTGCAATGTGCATATGAGCCTCTAACCAATCATGTGTGTTGAGAGCATCCTGACCAATCACAGTTCCACGAGTGTTTGTGTAAGTGTTTTGATGAATCATGGTATTCATGTAATCCAACAAAAGACAACAACTTCGGTCAAAATAATTACTGTAAGTTAGCAAGGATGACAATTGCAATATTTTATCCATGTTGTGAGGTCCTAGCCTGAGCTCCCAAATTTAGTAAAGCAGCCTGTGAAAGAGCTTTTTTTGTACTGTCATGGCAAGATATGAGTAAAAAGGACCAGATAAACACAGAAAATGATGCATTAGTCTGACAGAAGGACACATGTATGCTGTTGAAAGCTAATGCAGCATAAGACGCTGGAAATATTTAGGCTTTGCTATTCTTGTAGCATTTTTTTTTCACTTCTATGAATGAGCAATGTGGGGGGAATGGCATATGACATTAATCTCTTTCTCTCACTCTCACTCGCTCTCCTTCACTCTTTCCCTTTCTCTCTTTCACTCTCTGTCCTCCCACACACACACTCTCGGTCTCTCAGACAGCATTAGGAGCATTACTATTCGTACCTGCCAGAAAAGCAGGCTGCTATGGTCCTAGCCTGTGCCAAAGCAGCTCCGTTGTAGACCATAGAGCTGTCAGACAGTGCAGTCTCCATCAATCTTCCTGCCAGTGTCCCCCCGTCAGCTAGCCCTTGGCGCACTCTGATTCTGCCACAGCGCTCGCAATCAAACCTCCTCAGAATTCTTGCATTACATTGATTTAAGAGTGTGTGAGTCTGTGAGGGGGCGCGAGTGACAAGGGTCAATGATTTGACGTCTTTGCTGAATACACGTTTGGCAGGAGGTTTGGATGATACTTATTCTTTAAAAAACCAACGATTGGTCTCAAACATTTGATTAAATATTATTGGCTATATTTGCTTCATAAAATAATAATAACTATAATGTGGCTTCTATAATTTGGTCATATGTTGATATTGAACAGTTCTCTCCAGATGGTCAAATATGTATAGCTAAAGTGTTTTCTCCACTCTGCAAAAACGAATTAATCCTTTTGCGATTTAACTTATGACTGTACTTATGCATTCTTTTTGTCTCGAACTCCCAACAAACAGACAGTTTCTTTTCCATCATTAACAGCCAATGAAGCAGTGAAGCTGACAACCATGTTCTTGATAGAAGAAATGTCGTCATCAGACTGCTGACATTACAATGACAGTACTATAAAATTAGCCAAGTCTATTTGGTCGGATAATGGAAAACTGACAGTTGCAAAGGTCTGGAGTGAACCGAGAGTTAAAGGTGTCCAGCAGAAGTGGGCAGTGCTGTGGGCTGCCTGACGACTGACCTCTGACACCTCATCCACCATCACTAGCACCTATGTGGCCTCATCCTTTCCATGCCCTCCTCTGCTTCATCACTCTCCACTTCTCCTCTGCCTGCCCTCGTCAACCCCATCCCTCTCCCCTTCGCTCCATCTCTCCTTGTGTCACACATCATTTGTCAGTGATCCATTTATAACACTGCTACAGCCCCTCCACACCTCTCCAGCCTGTCTTAGATCGAACACTACACCAAGTCTTTCATTCTATCTTTCTCCTCTGGGTCTGATTCAGCTTTCTGCCCCTCCACTAACCCGAAAGCAGGCACAGGTTTTCTTCCAAAGACCTCTTGCTCTTCAATCTACCACTCACTGCTGTATTACAGCTAGGGATATGCCAGAAATTTCACATTTTAAGATAGCTCTAAAAAAATCAAAAGTATTTAGGCTTTTGATTATCACTAATATCATTAGTGTGAGCTTATCACAAGAGTGCCGCTGCCAACAATTGCCTACTTTGACAGGAAGGCCATTTAAATAACAAGCAGAACAACCAACAACAAACCACTGTTTTTGCTTTACATGTAGAGGCAGGTGATTGTCAAAACAGAACAGCTTGTAGACTTGCTCTGAAAAGACTCAACAAGAATAGTGTCTAGCTATATTTACCTTGATAGACATTTGTTTCCCATTAGACTGATCAAAACTGGAGCGTAACTGGCAAGGTTTTCTCTTGTCTAGTGTACTGAGGCTGAGATTATCCATTATACATTTTTATACAAAAGCATATTTATCTATCAGCTACATCTATACCCTCAGTAAGAGTGACTTTACATGGAAAATCTAAACTTCCACTGCAGGTTCTTGCATGTCTCACTCCCCATCAGTCCAACATAGCATTATTAGCAATATTCAATTGCCAAAGCATTTCAGTCAAAACAATAGCACTGTTAGGACAAAAAAGAGAGCGAGGATGGGACAATGAGAGTGTAGGAAAAAGATGAAAGAAGGAAAACACTTTTTGGGAGGTTTCTGCACATTCCCTGGGAGATTCAACATCAACAGTGTAGCTGAGCCAATTAAAACTTCCTCAGTCTCACTCCAGCAGTGTACTTGGGTTATGTAAAAGAGCTTTTCCTCCTTCTCTCCCTCTCTGTTTGTCTACCCACAACACTCCACATCTCCATGGCGCTTTATGTTTGCACAGCAGAAGGATGCAGCTCGGTAGTGCCCAGAGAAAGAGAGAGAGGGCTGCTCAGAGAGAGCGGGTGCGTACTTCCATACGGTTTAATCACCCGTTTGTACACCATCAACAATCATTAAAGGGCACCTTCTGTTTTTTATTTCCTGCACTGAACAGGCTTGCTGCTCTGCTGGGGAATAGGCCAGGTGATTAGAGGCAGCAAACCAGTGCTGGCCGCCTTTCACAGCCTGCTCTGAGAGAACTGGGGATGCTCTAAGGGAAGATGAGACACGTTTACTATTCAGTCAAGTTTAAAGGTGGGAATATGCCTCTGCACTCTGAGCTGATTTATCTGACTGGGATTGGTGTATATGAGCTGTTACACAGGAATATGGTGTGCATGCAGGACCACTGTGAGAGCACACAGCGTATGTGTCGAGGTTGGATGCAAAATGAACTGGACAGGTGAAGGTCTGACAGCAGGTGCTAGTGTGTGTGTGTGTGTGTGTTTAATTCAGGCACGATCCCTGAGGAACGCTCCCTCTCTGCTCCACTGCCCAACAGGAAAAAGAAACAAGGCCTGCTGCTAAGACAACAGACGAGTAACAAATTGAGCTAAAGGTCAATCATCCCATTCTCCCTCGACTCCAATTACACACTCATTTAAATGTCACTGAGTCTGTATGTAAAACATAACGGACCCCACAGCTTATGCCAGCTTATGCAACAAAACAACTGCACCATATTTCAGATGTAACAAAATGATGCTCAAAACAAGTCCCCAGGTGTTTACTTACAACCCTGCTTCTCACAGTTGCATCCGTTGTTAAACTGGACAAACAAAGCCTGCAAAAATGCTAATGTCCTTTGATCATACAAAAAGGACATTTTGTAATCTAGCCTTTTTAAAAGTCATTACATTTCGCATTAATACTGCATTAATAATGTACAATTAATTTAGCACTTAAGACAGTGACAACTCATAAGAAAATAGTAGAATTATACACAGCTTTGGTTGATTATGGACTACGACTCCAGGTGTAAAACTGTGATCCTTCAGGAAATCATTAATTGTATCATGGATTATTAAATTTTACCACAATTCAGTTTTTATTCTACAAAATTATTCTAGTACGATTCAGAATTTTTCTTTAAGAAATGATAATGAGCAAACACGTGACTGGAGAAGCTATATATACAGACAATATAAACGAAACAATATACCAAAACTTTTGGAAATGTATTTCAAATAGCTTAAGAATTTCATTTTGGTCAAAAAATAAACACATACTTTTTATATATTATTATTTTTATACCCTATATGTTTTAACTTCCTAGCGGTTGTCTATATTAAAGGTCATTTTTTCATCATTCTATATTTCTGTTTATTGATCCAGTAGTAATATTGGTCACTGAGGTGACAGCTTTGCAGATAGCACATGCAATTTCAAAGTGGGAGACAACCAGACAAGCAATAATTTAGATGCAGAGTACTGACTCTGCTCATGATTAAAGAACAGTGGCTGTACAACATCAGGTAAAAAAAATAAATAAATAACTGTAAACCAAGGCTTTGTGATGAATAGTGGTCCAAGGATCTTAAGATCAAGATTTAGGATCTTTGACAATGATAACTAATGTAATGCTTAATGTTTACAATAGTTTGCCAATGACAGAATTTAGTGGTTAGATGTATCATTCTGGACAAAGATCCATGTCATTTATGACCTGTTTTCAACTTGAAGGTCACTGTTAAATTAACATTTTTTAGGCCTAATCCGTGTCTAAAGAACTTGCTCTTAATAGGTAATGTCTTACAACGTAAGAACATGGCAGATACTACTTGAACATACTTGTACATTTTTGTGGTTTTGTTGTCTTATCACTTGTCCTCTGATGTCTTGGACATAAACACTGGGCATCAGTAACTCAGTCCAAGTGCATGTCCCTGCCTACAAATTGCACTCAGGATTTTAATTAATAGACAAATAGGATTAGGCCACCAAGACCCCCTAATCAGCTTGAACCAGAGAGCAGAAGAGTGCTCTACTAATATATTCATTTATCCAGCTCACATTAGAAAAAAACAATAAATAAATAAACAATAAAAGAAAAAACAGACAACAATTTAGAGCAGCAGTACCCACTGTGCATGGTAGCAGCAGGGATTGGCTGAAAAAGGAACAGCAGAGGGAAAAAAAATGCAGAAGCGAAATTAAAATAGGAGCGGAGGAGGCAGACAGGAGAGATTTAGATTTCTATCCTTCACTAGCGGTCTCGCCCGGTGGGAGAATTGCCACCACAGAGAAAGAACGAGAGAGAGAGAGAGAACGAGAGAGAGAGAGAGAGAGAGAGAGAGAGAGAGAGAGAGAGAGAGAGAGAGAAAAGAGAGAGAAAGAGAAGAAACAGAGGAAGGGGGAATGTAAAAAGGAGGGAAGGAGAGAAGGAGAGGAAAGTCATGTGACAGGTTATATAACACCGGTAATTCAGGGGAAGTGTGGAAACATCCTCTGAGGCTGGGGTACTTCATTTAAAAATCTCCAGCAAGTTTAACCTCACTAAACACTGACACACTGAGAAAAGCAATCCAGTGAACTTACTTGATGAATATGTGTACAACATTTCCACACGATTAAAACATATTACTTCAACGCAATTTTGTATTTGGCAAGAACTCTGAATAAAGTAAATAAATTCCATGTATCACTTCTATAACACAGTAAGAGAGAAACCACAGAATAAATCCACCATGACATGAGAAAAAAGATAGCTCAACCACTATCAACAACCTGAAAACTAAAAAAAGCAGCCCAAAATTGAGTTTGAACTGTAACCTGCAGGACAAATCCGTGCAGGGGAAAGTATTGCCTTTGGCCCTTTTGTGAAAAGTAGTTTTTAGATTTTAATGGTATTTCAGGTCCCTTGACATCATTCAGATTAGATTTTATCCCAGTGGGCAAACATTTCGGTGCTTCTGTCCCTAGTAGGTCAACAAGGATATAAAAATAACATTAGTTGTAAAACATTTGACACGTGTAAAAATCCTTAGACTCTACAAGCACCATAAGTCCTATAAGAGCTAATGAATGCAGTAATAATTGTTGTTTTATTGATAAGAATGACTCACCAAAACTAAGATGTTATCTAGGCCAACTTGAAAAACTATGAAATACAGCAAAGATAAACCATGGCTTTCAGGTGAACGCAGACAGCTTTGGAAGAAAAAGGAGGCAACATCGAACAGAATTCTCTACAAAGTGGGCAAATACAGGCTGGAGAAAGACATTAAAGCAGCAAAGAAAAATACTCAGAAAAGCTGAAAAACCACATTGCTGTTAACAACCCAACTCCCAGAGATCACCAGCTGCAACTGCTCCTAAACGACTGCCAGCTCACCAACGATCTGAATGAGTTATACTGTAGCTTTGAACGCACAAAGGACAATCGTCAGCCTTTCTCCGCCAGTCACCTGCCCTCCTCCACCCATCCTGGCTCTCTCGCCACTGCCCTCTGCTCATCTCACCATCAGGAGCAGGACGTCAACAGGCTCTTCAACAAACACAAGGCAAGAAAAGCTGCAGGGCCAGACAGTCTCTCCATCCACTCTGCATCACTGCTGAGACCAACTGGCACCAATTTTCACAAACATCTTCAACAAATGAATGGAAATCTGCTCTGTTCCCGCATGCTTTAAAACATCTCTCTCTCCTCTATATTCAACATCTTTAAACGCCTGGTCCTTGGTCTCGACAGTCCTGGAACCTAAGGTAGAGTTCCGTAGCGGACTTCAGTTCTTTTCTCTACATCAATACCATAGCGTCTGAGCTGCTGTAGGTCAAACTGTTCCAGCTGTCTGCGTCACATCCCATCTGCTCGTGGGTCATGGATTTCCTTACGAACAGGAGATGGCAAGTACAGCTTGGGAAACACACATCGGTCACCCGGATCCTCAGTACAGACGCATCACAGGGTTGTGTGCTCTCACCCCTTCTTCTCAGCGTCTGCACTAATAACTGTGTCTCCAAGGAACAAGCTGTGAAGACCCTGACGTTTGCAGACATCATCACCGTGGTGGGCCTCTGGTGATCAGTCTGCCTACAGAAAGGATGCTGAGCAGCTGGTGTCCTGGTGCAGCAGCAACCACCTGCTGCTGAACATGCAAAAGACCGCAGAAATGGTGGTGGACTTCATGCACTAACCCTAACCCCTCCCACCCCAGCCAGACAGGCTAACAGTTTTTTCCCCAGAGCTGTGATGCTCATTAACCATAGTGGACACCTTGCGCTTTAATTCTAAACTGAACATTGTATCATCCTGTGATATTTTATATATAGCAGTTATTAACTAATGTCTCCACAGACCAGCATTTGTATTGACATTAACATCTGCATATGTGCAAATACTCACAACTCTTTATGCTCCTCTCATGTTGGTTCTTCATTATGCTTTCTTATTCTCTATTCTATTTATTGTAGTTGTTAATAGACTTGTTAATATTCTGTTTACTTGTCTACTCTGCTCAGTATGTTACATGTCACATGTGTGCTCTCACCAAGACAAACTCCTTGTATGTGCAAAATACTCTGCAAAATAAAGTGATTCTGATTCTAATTGTCTAACTCTGAAGTGAAGAAACTGACTTTCACTTTGATTCATCATGTAAAACTATAATAAGCTCACCTATTCTGCACTCGAGCTAATTTTTTTGATGCTAAGCCAAAACAGAGCTTAGCAAAATACGTTTCCCTAACAAAAACACTGGAACAAAGTTTCTGAAGGTTTTGTAAATTGTAAAGGTGTCCATTTTTTCCTAGATCTGTCAACACCTAGCTCAAATTTTCTCTTGTGATGTGTCTGTCAGCTTTGACAGCTTTGATAGCTTTGATAGCATCTGGTACTACTCTCTTCAGTGACTGGAAAAAGTAACACTTGGATTTTCTGTTTCTTGACAGCATATAGATTACATCCTATGGGGCAAATGTTTTGGTGCTCCTGTCCCAAGTAGACATGGAAGAATAGCACCAGTCTGTTCAAATCATCAGACTCTGGCACCTGGCATCAGAAATTTTCAAATTTTCAAGGGTTTTGTAAACTGTGACCATGTCTAGTTTTGTCAAAAATATCTATCTCTATCAATCCCTTGAAGCCACACTCATCATTTTTCTGCGAGTGATGTCTTTGTTAGCTTTACTAGTGTCTGGTGCTGTTCTCTACAGTGGCTGGCACTGGTGCTGAACCCACTCTGTGCTCGCTGTAGTGGCCTGGCATTGCCCATCATGCTAAGCCTAGGGGAATTAATTAGAAGGCCGGGCTAGCACGGTGACAGCTGCTGCAGACACAGCCGACCTAGAAACCAAACGAGCCACAGTTGCTTCGGTACTCTTTAACACAAGACACAGAAAAACGGGATCGATCTGGAGAAGCAGAGCTGCAGGAGAAAACAAGCAGGCCGAAGTGTTAGGAGAGAAAGGGTACTCGGCTGAGGAGCAGTGTGAACACGGGTGGTGACAGCCCTGTTATGTTGTTCTGTTTGGCAGCAGGATACCTTGTTAAATGTGAGAAGGAAGGGAAAAATGGAAGGCGGTGAGTGCAACGCTGGACATTTAAAAACCCGCAGTAGTAGCGTGGGATGAGTATTCTAAGCTGCAAAAGTCTTTCAACCACTTTCTCTCTGTTGGTTACTTTGGTGGTGTCTTTGGTTCTTCTCTAGCTTTCTCATGCCTTTAATGAATTTCAGTTCTCTCTCACTTTCTCTCTCTCGCCCTCTTTTCCCTCTCTTCTGCACCAACTTACCTAAGTACAATATTCATTGTACTTTCCATTCTTTTTTTCTTTAAAACATCAAAAGCTCCGCACCACAGCCTGATCTTTACCGTCACAAAGGGGAGGTAGTGAGAGAGACAAGAGAGGGAGCGAGAAAGAGAGAGGAAAAGCTGTTTTATATAACCCGAGTACACCGCTATGACAAAATGGAGGAAGTTTTAATTGGCTGAGCGACACCAGTGATATTGAATCATTTAGGACACATGCAGAAACCACCCAAATGGGCTCACAGCCTCCCTTTCTACTGCCCTGCTTTCTCTCGCCTCCATCTGAACCTTTAGAACCTGCCTGGCTCCAAGCCCTTACCCAGGTCCTTCTGACATCTAGGGCCAACTGCAGCCTGACTAATCCAGAAAATACTGGTACAACCTAATAAAGCACTAAAGGGAGAGGCTCTGGGGCAGAGAGAAAGATAGGGTTGCCTAAAGAGAGAAAGAAGCAGGAGGATAGGAAGATACATTCCCTGCTAGTTTAGGAGGTTTAATCACTCCTAAATTGCTCCTTCAATCCAGCAGTGCACAGGACGGTAATGTGCTATCCTTCATTGCCTCATACTAATTACGAATTGGGGGAATTAGATTTACGAAAGATAGCCCATTCCTAAAGACCAAGAATTATCTCAAGAGTAAACTAATAGATGATAGGAAATGCAGTAAATTGAAAAATCAATTCAAACTTGGGCAAACTCTCTTTGATTTGTACCCACCCGAGTGGGCAAAATATACTGAGTTAACTTATCAAACAATGTAGCTTTTAGCTAAACATGTAGCTTATCTCGAGAAAAGTGAGGTCACGCTGGTCAGGCCTGGGGTCAGAGTTGGGTTATGGGGTGTAAAGTGGCCATGTCTTTCTGACGTTGAGTTAGTGTGATGCTCAGCCTGTGGCTCAGATCTCATTGTGTTACCACCAGCTGACTCAATATGACACTCAGGCAGGGGTCAAACAAGAGAACAGTACTCATACTTCAAGAACAACCACAAAAAGTGTGCTCTGTGTCATCACTCTCCTTCTGTGGTGTGACATCAGCTATGTTGCACGAAGACACACACTAGATTATCCATGCCAGATCACAACCTCAAAGTCCAGTAAGAAATAAATTATCTTGTAAAAGTGAAAGTCATTATACATTTTTTCTAATAATTTTCATTACACAGATATTTGAAATATTGGTACTGAAGAATGCTGCAATACACAAATTAACCTTATAATGTGTGCTGTGAGTTTTCTAACCTCAGATGTTCCAGATGGGTTTCTATGGGTGTCTTGATGCATCTAGTCATTCACATGATCCAACACATACATTAGTTTGGTCAAAATAATGCACAACAATCTTTAACCATGACATCAAAGGTAGACCAGAGTGCATTAGTACATACCAAGGCATATAGCCACTGCAATACGCAGCAATATAATTGCACACACAAACTGCAGTTTTGTACATACTGTGCAATCCTAGTAAGGACACAATACAACTGTTATTTTCATATCGAAGTAACTAGGATATTGAACTGCTGTCTTAATTTGTCCTCTAAATTCATGTTTTCCATTAATTCAATGAACAACTGATAATGAGCTCCAATTGGAAATAGCTCATCTGGGTAAATTTCTGATTCCTTTTTTTTGTTTTTCAAACAAGGACAGAGGTCCGATAGAGACTTTTCCTAAAGTTGTTCAGCCCTAATGGGCATTTATTCTGGAAACATAAAAAAAATGTTTTAACTACCTGTGAGCTAGTGTGAAAGTGGCCCCTCTGTCTAAAAATATCCCTGAATAACACTGCCTGAGCTTAAAGGTCGCAGCAAGCAACGCTTAATGAAAATATCACACATTAGTACACTCCTCTGTGTTCTCTAATTACACTGCTGCAAACAAGGCAGCAGCTAACGACCTCAAAATCTTCGTTAGGGCTCGAGAGGCCTTGTGGACGCATCGTTCCTTTTCACTGGGCATCACTAGCTGGGCATTCATCACTCGGTCAGAGGGAGAGAAGATGACTGAAATCACTTTTTATTCTTTTACACTAATACCAAAGACTGACAAACACACATGCTGAAAACTACATAACAATATCAGCGTAAACAGCATTTCACCTCATGAACATGTTTGGAATCAGCACAGGTTCAACTTCAAAACTGATATTCCATCTGCACTAAACCAGTAACATCAATAAATCATCGGTTTATCAATTTGAGTTTAAAAACTACGTTCCTATTCATGAGCCAAAATCAAACGCATATCTTCACTATTATCTTCATTATTATTTTAAAGCAGCTCGTGCTGCAGAAATGAGAGCAAATATGGGTCTGTGAAGAGTGAAACATTATACCAGGCAGACTATGCTGGCGGTACAGCACCGACGTGCTGCTAGAAGAGGAACGCAAGCTCTGTTGATGAATTCCTTCATTTTATTATAGAATGTGCTCCCACTAGTAGTTAGGGTTCGTTTGGAAGCGGACCGAGATCCCTGTTTTTTGCCGGACTGGTTTAGCTGTCTGTGGCAGACCCGAATAGGGTGGGGTTTTCACAGATGTCAAAACGGAGCAAACTAAAGAAAAAGTCTGGTAGGTCCGCACTAAACAAGGCAGCTGTGAAAGCACACTGAGAAACTTCTCCATCTCTGGCTTGCTAATGGTCAGCATCGTGCACCTGCGGCTGCACTGTCTCAAACTAACGACATGAAATGTTTTTATTTGTACGTATATTGGCTGTAATTTGAAAACGTTCACTTCTCGATTCTTAATTATTAAGTTAATGTGTTTCCACTTATGTTTTTTGACTTGAAGTGATGTTACCGGCCCACTATGAACTACTGCCTCTCTAGAGTTCAGGACCGCAGACCACTACAAGGTGCACTACAAGACCACAGGTTGAGAAACCCTGCTTTAAGCCACGCAGTGTCATGTTGTGCTATATAAGATCCGGGGTAAAAATATAATGCATTATGTCTTTTCCGGTACTGGTTGTATTTTGGTGTCTAATGTCTACTGTAATGTCTGTTTGTAAGCTAAATGAAAAACCTGAACGGAGTTTCGTGCTAAATTTGATAAAGAATGATTTGTCATCCGATCAGTATATAAATAAAATAAAAAAGGTCACTGAACCCAAAGACTACAGCTTTAAAATAGAAGAAGTAGAAACAGAAGAGAAGAAAAAAGAAATCACTGTATACAATGCATATTCATCTTTATGTGAAGTATACTTTGTTTATATATGTACTGGGCCTGTAGTAAGAAGGTTAGGTGGTGGTGGTCAAAAGTTTGCCAATTTCTACTTTATGCCATTATCAAGATTGAAAGTCAGCTTTTCCAGATGCTACAGTAACAGGAAGAAGCCATTACCTCTCTCTTTAGTGTCTCACTCTTTCCCATCTATGTCATTGCAGTACATGATGAACCCTCCTCTGTTTCCATCTTCCATCTGCGTGCAGGCCTCAGTGAAAATAAGGCAATTTAAGATGTACTGCATGGCTCAGTAATAGGCTTGGCAACAGAGCTGGCTCTACATTCACAAACACACAAATCTATATATATACGTTGTGGGTAACACGTACACATTCTGAGAATTACACCTGCACATTTCCTGTACAATTTCTACAACAGATGCTGAACCTCGCTGGCTTTTTGACACTTTTCGTATTTTCTCTCACTCTTCCCCTGCTCTAACTCCCTGCCTCTTTGTAATACTGATCAGTGCAGAGCCCAGGCATGCTGTTTGTGTGACCCAGGTGAGGCCTGCTGTGTCCCTGTGATGTCTGTAGTCGTTCCCAGCCCAGTGATATCACTGAATTGTCTTGCTCTGTGGCACAAAAAACCCCAAACACAAAAGAACACTCCTTTGACAACCACAGTGAGCTATCGTTTACCTATTATTCCTAATTTCTTTAAGTCAATCTACTGGCTGGCTGATAAAGTCAATAAAGCTGGGACTAACAATTATTTCTGTAATCAATCAAGCCATTCTGTTTTTTTGCACTGTTGGAGCACTGTCATTAAGTTCAGTTAGTAACAAGCAATTTTGTCTTTAACGTTGCGCTGAAACAACTGATACCATATAGCCCCGTACAACACTTCCAATCTCCCAATATTCCAATCTGTCAAAATGACCACACTTATCACATCATTAGTGTTGTAATTAAAAGAGTAAAGTGATGTTATAATGTTGCAACAGTAACGTTACAAGGTTTTGATGTGACAGTATCAGCAACAATGACAGAATATGAACAACACAGAACATTATAAAACGATTTGTAAGTTAACATGTTGACTTTTTTTCATAATTGGATGACTAATTTACAGCAGTCCTATATCTATTCAGCATTTCTCTGATTGATGGCATTCAATGTGGCTCCCTCCACCCCTCTGTGTCATCAAGGTCTATGCAGAAGAGGAGAGCAAGAACCCAACAGAACGTCAGGATCTTATTCAATGTTGGAGATAATTAGGGAGAGAGGAGGACAGTGTCAGCTCCAGGTCACAGCCTGCAATAATTATGCTCTAGATACAAGTTGGGCTTTTTACACTGATCCAGGGTCAGCTTTCTCTACAGAAATGCTGAATATGGCAGCAATGAGAAAAACAGTAAAAGCTGATCTTTAACATCAGCCAAATACAGACCACCCTCTTGCAGTAATTAAGCAGAGTGATGGGGGCCTGCCACTGCACTGTTTGTGGCTTGATAACATGCTGTGCATAAAATTTAGAAAGTTCTTTATCCACAGTACATTATCAGACCATATTGATGTGATCTTAGTGCTGGGTGGCAATTATGGACATAAATTATGGTCTGTTCTGTTGTGGTTGCTGAAGAAAAGTACACTCTGTACAATTAAATAGCTCAAACTGGCCATTTGAAAATGCAATTATTTCCTTTACTTCCTTTATTTTCCTTTTCCTTTAATCTCTGTAAACATTTAGCACCATTTCTGATCTATAAAAATGAACATACTTCTTGCAGGTTTGGTTTGGTTATTTCAGTACTAGCATATACACTGCTCACTGATTTTCACTGTTTCAGGCTTTGCTTGCAGGAGTCTAGTTTAAAGTCAGTAGATTTCAGTAGTACAGTACGTTAGATGTTATCCTTGTATCTATCAGACAGCAATGCGTGGGTTCTCCAGGACCTGACACCATTCTGGATTAACACAGCACACACAGATATGAGGTGGGGGAGATGGAAGGAGGAAATAAAAGACAGCGAGGAATGGATTACCAGACACTTTCGTGTTGGCCCAAGCTGCAGACATTAATCACCGGAGGAAAGAATTGTTTTGTCTCTGTGGTGTGTCGGGGTGCAAAAAATAAAACTTCCAATGTGTGGAGCGGAGCGAGGGGGGTAATGTAGCGTGACATTCTCTTCATATCGCCCAGCTAGAGGTCACATACCCTCCACCGTGGAAAGAAGAAGAAAGAGAGACAGAGACAGACAGAGATGTAGTCTCTCTACCCTCATGATTCACCTTCTTTTCCAATCAGCCTGTCCTCCATCAATAGCTCTCTTTTTCTTTTGATCTCAGGGGGGCTTTTCATGACACCTTTAGCTTTAAGCAGTCTCTGCTTTCAAACTAGAACCAGTTTTATTTGTCTGTATTACCACACCAATGAACAGTCATGCTTCTAGGATCATTTTGTAACTCCTAGAATACTGTAATTTAATGGCTACTCAACCCTGACATCTAGAAAAAAGCTTGATTTTTCACACTTTAGGCTGAAAAATGCACCATGTAATTACCTATACTTGTGATAAAAATACCGGGTTGTGCTCTGTACCAAAACATAAGAAAAAAGGTGCAATGCATGAGTTGACGTTTAGCAGAGAAATGGGGCAGCAGAAGAGCGACTCAATCAAACTGCACTTAAGAAAATCGCCTGCAAGAGCACAAAACTTGCACTCTGAAGTTTCAATTATGATTTACCACTAACGGAGTCAGTCACGTAGTGGCCATTAGCCAGAGCAGAATGGCCAAGAAAACGTCCTGTAACTGTCCTGTGGATTTCGGCCCGACAGGGATTGAACAGAGCTGTAAGAAAACAGACAGGTTTCAGCATCATTGCGGCTCAGGTTCAGGAAGGCAGCCCAGTGCCTGTAACGCTATATCGACAGGGGAGGATGGCTATTGTCTGCGGCAGCAGCAATCAGGCCCTGCACCGGAGGGAGAGATTTCAGAGGTCAGGCACAAATTTCTGCCTTTTACTGAAAGCCTCTCTGATGGCATAATCTCACCTCATTCTTATGGTAATAAATGGTCACTCTTCCTGTGAAAAAGAAGCATTTTTTTCCAGATGCACCTTTTACTTTCAGATTGGGGAACATTTTACAAGGGGAAAAAGAAAAAAGAAAAGAAAAACTACACAAGATCAAGGCATTGTGAGTACAACGATAAAATGTAACAGCCTCTATCAATAAGGCAGAGAAATTTGGGTGTGCCCAAAATCTTTTAATCTGGAATATTGGAAAAAAAGAGAATATATCGGATATATAACACCATATTATATTTCTGTCTTTGTATGTCACCTTTACCACAAGTCTGTTTGTGAAATTTCTGCCCCTAATACATCTGCCCCAGTGAACTGTAAGTGCTATTATTGTGAAATGGAAGTGTCTAGAAGAAACAATAACTCAACCATGAAGACCACGCAAACTCGCAGAGCAAGGCTGTCAAGTGCTGAAGTGCATGGTGTATATCCTCTGTTGCATTACTCACTCTAAAGCCTTCCCACCTGTTCTAGCTGCAAAAGGCAACTCCATATTAATCCCCATTATTTTGGAATGGGATATTCAACAAGCTCATATGGGTGTGATGTATAGAAGCATCACAAGCAAAAGAACTGCATGCTGGGAGCTTCATGAAACGGGTTCCCATAGCCAGCAGCTGCACACAAGCCTAAGATCAAAATGCCCTATGTCAAGCGTCGGCTAGGCTGGTGTAAAGCACTGGAAAGAGCAGTGGAAACGTGTTTTCTGTCAGTCTGGTCGACAAATCTGGGGTTGGCGGATGCCAGGAGAACTACCGTAATGCACAGTGGCTACAGTTTTTCAGGGTTTGGGCTCAGCCTCTTAGTTACAGAGAAGGTTAATGTTAATGCTACAGCATACAAAGACATTTTAGACCCTTATATACCTCCAACTTTGTGGCAACAGTTTAGGGAAGGCTCTATTCTGTTCTAGCATGACTGTGCCCCCATGCAGAAAGTGAGCTCCACAGAGACACAGTTTGATGAGTTTGGTGTTGAGGAATTCCAGTGGCCTGCGCACAGCCCTGACCTCAACCCCACTGAACACCTCTGGGATGAATTGGAATATCAACTGGGAGCCATGCATTCTTGTCCAACATCAGTATCTGACCACACAAATTCTGAATGGGCTCAATTTCCCAAAATCGTGTGTAAAGCCTTCCCACCTGTTATAGCTGCAAAAGGCAACTCCATATTAATCCCCATTACTTTGGAATGGGATATTCAACAAGCTCATATGGGTGTGATGTATAGGTGCCCATCTACTTTTGGCCATATAGTGTATTTCATTTTCATAAGGGGGGTTGTCTCCACACTCAGTACAGCATACTCTATTTCTTCTTAATGCGGGACTTTATTTCTTTAATTCTGTACATAAAAGACTTAGGTAACCCACAACTACAAAATTACCTGAATTATTATATAGATGCTTTTTTTTCCATCCACAGTTCTTACTAATAGAAAGCTACTCTCATACTTTTTTCTCACCACATACTTCAGAATAGGGCCACCCAGTGTGAGTGATACATCGACACAACATTGAGTGCTTACTCCACCCCATACACATAACCATAGAGCCCAAGCACCTCCACAAATCACGGACATTCTTAAGTGTGTCTCCCTCCCCCAGTGGCGAACGATCCCGGGTGGCTATAAAACCCCCGGCAGCCTGCCTCCTAAGGGCGTTCATCACGGCAACGCGGTAAAGTGAGGCGAAACAAGAAAAAGACAGACATAAATCACACGGGGAGAGCAGTAGACCCAGACATGCACATGGCTCCAGGTGCAGACAGAATCGTCTCTGAGGTTGTGAGAGGTTACTGGTATCATGCCACTCTCAGAGGGAGGGGTTCTGGTAATTTGGAAGAAGTGTAATTAGCTCTGAAAACCATTCATTAGCTGTGTGCTAAAAATGTCAGTACAGAGCTCCAGGATGAATGGCATTATGAACTGGAATTCACTGGAACACGAAAAAGTTTGAGGGCCTAGTTCACACAGAACAAACTGCGTGATGTGATACTCATGGCTGGCAACTTTAATGTACATGAATGCAACAAGATTGTAATTCAACTTATTTTATAGCATTTCTTTTGGTCCATTCATCATGCAATGTTTACACAAAAGAGCACCTGGCATTTTAAAATTGTGTTTTTTTAAATATATGACAGCAAAGACATACTGACATATACAGACAGCCAGTGTGAGAGAACGACAAATTGTCAGAGCTGTAAGACACAAGATGGGCACTAAGGACAGGAAATGGAGAAGACCTGAGGTCTACATTTCATTCTTTACAGTAATTGAAAGAGTGGAGTTGGAGTCCAAGTGCCAAATCGCCTGCACAGCCCATCAGATAACCGTTCAGATCACAGCAGAACATATTGATCTCGTCTCCTAAGGACAGGATAACTTCTGAACCTATTATGGAGAAAGGCTTATCCAACCAGCATGCAATATTTGTAAGTAAGAGAGAGAGAGAGAGAGAGAGAGAGAGAGAGAGAGAGAGAGAGAGAGAGAGAGAGAGAGAGAGAGAGAGAGAGAGAGAGAGAGACAGAATGATCAAACTGTTCAAACATAATTTCAAAGCAGCCGTCTCCACTGTCCTGCTAATGAAGGAGTAATGTGGCATCATGTTTTGCCTCTAGCTCTGTACACGAAACCAATGTTAGGTGTTATTTGTAGGAACCCGCCAAATAATTAAAGTAAGCAAATGTAAATCTTGTTTTTCTTAAGGGGGCAAACATTAAACTTCGTTTTCTTTGTGTAACAAGGAGAATTGCTTAACTGTTTCCAATTAGCAGACGCTGTAGAACCAGACTTGGTTTTTTTAAGACTTGTGGTCACAACAAAAAGGTTTTGTCACAGCAATGTACTGCAGGATCGTCTTACTTCTCGTTGAGGTAAGCATTCAGGCTTCAGAGTGTAATTATATATATAAAGAGGAAATAATGAAAGCAGAGTACAATGCCTGGCCTGGCACCAGATCCATAATTACATATCACCTAGTACCTACCTAGAACTAATTTCATTCCTGAACTGAGATCAGTAACATCTGACACATCGAAAAAGTGGTCTTAAACTAATTGGCAAGCAATGATTAGCTACTATTTTAGCTCAAACTGACTGAAGCATGTTGAGGTGTTGGTAACTTGACTCATTTTTCAGTATCAGTTCCACAGAGTACCATTAATTCGACATCATATTACTAAGACAGTGAACATACTGTTTTGCCCTAATAGTACATGAATGAAATGAGATCTTCAGCCATATTAAGCTGAAACCTTGTTTGTATTTTTTAATGGCCTGCACAGAAATGCAAGGCCCCTCTATTCAATACGGTGTAGTAATTCTCTAATATTTATATTAAAGACATATTGCATCTAACATATGATAACGTTACAATACATATCTGAATTATGAATACACTCAAGATCAACCTAATATTTTCAGACAGGCATACAGCCATCCAACAATTAAGAAATACTCTTGCAGATGGAATAAAGATAAACATGAGGTTCAGAAAGGAATGCACAGTGAGAGAGAGTAGACATTTGGAAAAGCGACAGCTCAGTGGCCAGAAACCTTGGCTAGAGCTCAACAGTTCATGAGTTTGATCCCAAATGAAGGCCGCTGTCATTGTGCCCTTGAACAAGGCACTTAACCCCGAGTTACTCCAGGGCATTGAGTTATTTTTTCTCAGGCCTCTAAGACAGCCCTACTGTATATGGTGGAGTGTCTGCTGTACTGAAAATTTAAATGAAATGTATATTTAATGTGTTAATGTACATATGCATACTTACTTCAAAGATATTTTAATTTAGAGCTGTGCTGTTTGTTTATATTATGATTTTAACCTTATCACAATTCTAATATACAGTAATATAATCACAAAACCATATCTGTACATATCATGCAGCCCTGATTTCATTATAACACTTTACACTGGGCTAAAAATGAATGCAGCACAAATGTAAATGTCAAGTTGGCTTATTTACTGCAAAGATGGTCCAGCCCCCATTGGAGTGACCACCAGCATCTGTCCTACAGCACACTCTGTAGCATAAGCAGCCTAGAGAGAGGCCTTGTTCTATAACCCATATTTGCTATTTTTCTTTCTACATATATCTTCCGTACCTCTGGCAGGGTTAGCTGTAGAAGCTTGTACCTACAGAGTAAATACTGACCTTCCCGCCCATCCTGTCCCTCAGAGGCCAGACCAGACCAGGTTTGGCTCAGCTATCATTTAGAGAAGAAATATGAAGAAGATATAGATGGCAACAAAATGCACCATTTACAACACAATGCACTTAGCCAAAGGCCAGGTGGGTGTGTGGGTAAATTTGAGTGCTATTTCTAAACTATTTATTCAGGTCAAAGCTATTTCTGTGACAGACATTTTTTATCCCCTAAACAGAGCATTCAAAAGTGGTCTATGGTTGGTCAGCCTGAATAAAATCTCTACTACTTTGGGGAGCAGCCCATACTATAAAAAATCTATTTAAAATCAGCAATGAATCACTTACTGAAATGGACAGCGCAAAGGATAGCACTACACTGAATTAGCTCCACACGCATTAGTTAAAAGGTTCGATTCACCACCCAGGCAGGACACCAAGTTCTAAGGCAAGAATCATAACACTACATTCACTTACCAATTATTGGTCACTCTACATAAGAGCACCTGCTAAATAATGTAAAACATTTACATAAAACAATGCGAAAGCTTCATAATAATTGCCATGTTGGATTCCACTACTTCATGGCTGAGCAAAATTAATAAATGGTCCATTCTTACATTTATATACAGATTAGAGTATAAACTTATTTTAAAATGCACAAAAAAGCTGTTATCAGCTACTGGTGAGGGAATCAGCCACAGCAAGGTGTTATCAGTTATTGTTATTAGCCCAAAACATTCATATCTGTGCATCCCTATATATTACAATACATCTTATTTATATTTTTGGAATATTTCTGAATTAATATACTAATTCATTACTATATTTCTGAAAATGTATTACAACATTCACTTTCCTACAGCAGGAAGCTTGAAGCAGAGTGACAGACGGGCATGCTAGTCCAAGAAAGTTGAGCTATGGATAATGTGCCATGATAGTGAGTGAGCGACCCTTGGGGGCAGTATTCTCAGTTACTAGTTACCACTGTTATAGCAGAGATGGGAGGGAATGGGAGAAGTGAGACAGTGAGGTAGAGTTTATGTGGGGTAGAGAGACAGACAGAAAGTCAATAGATAGGAAAATGCTTTGTGGTTGCTTCCCTGGATAACTTCATATTCTTCTGAAGCCGTTTAAGTATGTCACACTACTTGATGGAATCTCTGTTTTCTCTCTTTGTTGAGACACCCCAGATTGTGAGCGTTTTATGTGTAAGCCGAACAGCTTGTGCAGATGCCTCACAGAAACAATAAGGGTTTAGGTGCATTTCCACTTATTTTTCCTTGGTTTGACCAAAGTGTGCTGTGTGTGTGCGTGTATGTGAGAGTGAGTTTACATGTGTAAAAGAGAGAGAAAGAGCGAGAGAATGAATTGTGCAACATAAAGCCTTAGGAGTCCATCTTTGTATGATGAGTGCATTTGTATTTTATAGTAATGTTAGCAGCTACCTGTGTGTGCGTGTGTGTGAAGGATATAATAATGTGCATTTTCTAGATTGTTCTCTCAGTCTTGCTGCACATCACATCAGTTCTAAAGTAGCACAGCCAGGAGGAATGGTGTGGATAAATGGGCGATTCTGCAGTGATGTGTAGCCTGTAATCTATGGCAGGAGCTCTCCCACTGACAAACGATAATTGAAACGCATGAATCACGGAGAACGGCATGAAGCAGACTTCTAGAATCCTGCGCACCTGCTTACAGCTCCAATCCCCACTGAGACGGGTCGCCCTGCCTACCAGCGAGTGAAGCCAAGCAAATATTCCCATCAGCAACCAACAGTAAACAGCTCAATTTTACACAAACATGCAAACACACACACACATACAGTCACACAAGTATTTTGTAGGTAATTCATGGCACTGAAGAATTACTATAATACCAGACTAAAAGAAAGAAGTCAAGATATGAAAACATAATATATAAATCAGGGCTGTCAAAAGATTAAAATAATTAACCACGATTAACTGTGTTATTGCATAGTTAAGCATAATTAGTCATATTTGTTTATATTTGTTTCCACATAAAATGCAGTGCATTTTCAACATCTCTATCAGTGGACAAAAGAAGCTTAATCAGAATGTATTCATTACTTTCAATAATGTGAATGCAGAGTTTACATCAACCCAGTTTACAGTTTCCAGTTTCCATCACCACATCTTTTCAAACTGCCACTAACACAGTGCCACTGGACAATTCAACATGAGCATAACAATCATGTAGGACTGAAATGGTACTTAAGATTTTGAGTACTTCACCGACAAAGTCACCACGGCTGGAACTTTGGAGAGCCATCAATGGAAACCGCCATTTAAAAGTTGCATTTAAATTTGAGGACTATAGTCATGGAGTCATAGCAACTGCAAGCAAGTAGCTCAGCTTCAGCCTTCTCTACTACAGATTATTTGTAGAGTCAAACTGCATTGTATGTATTAATACCATGGTGCTATTCAAAATTCTTAAATTGTATTGTTAAACATTCACCCTTTCATGCCTTAAACATCAAATTGAAAATCATTAGAAAGAGTATCCACTACATACATGCATGCACACACTCCTCTGATGCCCTTTTTGCCCTGAGGTTAAAAGTTATTAACTAACCCATGTGTCCTGCAGCTGAGCCTTTTTTGTTTTTTTATTTGTATCTGTTCTTTTTTGCTTGTTTACATTGTGGTGCATCCACGCTGAATTATGTCGATGAGGCTGAATGCCTTCCTAAACAGCAGAAGCCCGTGGCACAGAGACACATTTTGCCAGCTGAGCTGAGCAGACATGGGAATACAACAACAACAACAACAACAACAACAACGACAACAACAACAAGAAGACAAAAAGAACCGAAAAAGCATCTGCCGTTCTCTTCTTGAACCCGGATCTGCTGATGGAGTCGCCTGTTCAAGCAGAAAAACACACAACCATCAGAAGATCACAATGCAAAACCATTTTAGAAAACACTAAGAATAATAGCAGAGCATAAGTATGAATATTCGGAGGGAGCAATGCAAGAAAAAAATTCTGAGTAGCTTCTAAGGCTAAGTCAGCTCAGTAGGTGTGGGTATGGGGGAGAGGGGAGGGGCCGTTTTTCAAAGCTGCACCCATGCATAATCTAAGAGGCGTTGTTTATTAATGCGAGAGGGTCCCAGTGGCGGCAGAAAGCAGCGTGCAGTCGCGCAGCAGCACTTTAATATCAACCCTGATTAATAATTAACACAGTGCTTGCATCAGCCCCATGCTCGCTCTCGCCAAAGCTTTGGACGTAGTCTCTCGAGCTGTCACAGCGGCTCAACTTTCAACACAGGAAGAAGAAAAGAGAGGGAAGAAAAGAGAACTAAATAAAAAAGGTCCACTTTCTCCTGGCTGCTGTAGGACTGGTACTTCTCTGTGATGGACTGGAGCAGGGATTTCTCCAGTCCTAGAAGAAATCATAGTGACCTGCATTATTAGATAAAGAGTGTACCGCAGTCAGGGTGATTTAAGAAGGTGATAGAAATATTTGGATATGCCAATGTGTTTTGAATGCCCTGGTCAAATAACTATTTTTTCTTTTATTTTCAAGTAAAATTTGTCAACACATCCTCTACAGGAAACACACATAAATGTGGCAATTCTGTTTTTTTTAACATCTTAAATTCAGCAAATAAACAGTAATGTGCATTAAAATGTGCAGAAGTACGTTCCCTGTAGAGGATGTGTTCACTTATTTTCACCCAGAAAATCAACAACTGAAATATGGCAAACGGTGCCCAAATTTTGAATATTCCTTAAGGATGAACAGATATAAGAAAACAGAAATGTCTGTTTTGCTGCAATAAATAAGTAAATGTAATATGCAAAAGTCTCTACTGACCATCAGATCAGTTAACATGTATTCCCTGCAGTACATGATCAAATAAGGTCCACAAAGACTGTTTGAAGGCATACCAGCTAAATTGCCATGCTTGTCTCTAGCCTAGCCTATATCAGCTACAGCTAGCACTGAGTATGACTACTCGTGGAAATATAGCCCATGTGCTGTTTTGAATACGGATTAGACTAGACTGCACAACACAGCATTACTATTGCATTTTTAATGTTCCTTGCTAGAAACCACTAACATGCTGCTAAACTCAAAGGGTGAAACTGTGCTTCCACTTCTGGTCTACAAAGAGCTGCCCCGGACCCCTTTGAACAAAAAGTGCTGCCCATAAACTGATGTATATGTTTCAGTATGAGCAAAAATTACATTTTACAACATATACCCTGCTTCTGACGAGCAGTGTGTGGTATGTTTTGACACACAATGAAAATGAAAAGTATCATGATGTTATCACCTATCACCAGTAAACTCTGTCACATGCCCTGAGGTCGACTTTGGAAGCTTTGGAACTGATGTTTTTATAAAACTTCAGTCGTATTTTCAACCCTAAAATGTTTGTGTTGATAATTTGATTTCTAAGCAGTCAGACCAGGCAACGCATAGAAATGCATTTTATCAGGTCGGCTATTCTTTGTCAAAAGATGTGTACTTCATCTTTTGACATTTCAGGCAAAATTCAACTGATTTCTACAGTTCAGTTTAGCTCCTTTGACTTCTCTCTCCACTTATCAAATTGACAATGCTATGTCTAAAGTTGGTGAGCTATGACAGCATGAAAAGATGCATTAAGAAAGACAATACACCTTTAAATCCTTCAGCACAAAAAGACTAAAGCCCTAATCATGAGTCACTTGTGCTGCCAGCAAGTTTTACAAGTCAAACTCACTAAATACTGTCTAAGCTTAAGATACAAGCTAACAAAGTGAGGTAGCTGCTATTGATTATTAGTTATTGCAAGGCAAGGACAGGTGGCTCCTTCATGCTGACTGCAAATAAGCTTAAAGTCTTTACTTAGTTGTGCAACAAAATACAAGATGACTGCAGACCAAAGGCCAAAATCAGTAATCTGGAAATTGACCTTACAGGTAATGTTATTAAAAGAAAATTTATTAAAAGAAATATATTTAAAATGATTATAATATTTAAGATGAAAAAGACAAAGAATATAATCGCCCTTAAAGTCCTATTATGAAAAAAATGCTTTTATACCTTATAACTAAAACTGCACCTAGCTAGATGGTTTACTATCATAGAGCATGGCAAATGTGTGTGCCTTATGTTTTGAATCCTGCTGCTGCAAAATTGAAAACCATCCTGCAAGCGGCAGTGAATTCTGATGGAGGTTTTAGGTTCACTGGTTAATTGGTAATGCGTTCCAGAACAGGCCTTATTGCTCAGTATCAGAATTCATACACATATTTGAGCTGTTTTTTTTTTCATCAAATGTTTAGAATAAAGATCTCCAAAGCCATAAAGGCTCTAAAATTCTTTCTATGGGAGTCTAGACCATCACCTAAAACAAGCGACGACAATTATAAGGCGATTAGACAGGATGTTGCTAAAGGATACCGTCATTTTAGATCTGCCAATTTTGTAGCCATTCCACCACACAGCCTGAGAGGATGACAATGAAAAAGTGATGGAGTCTTGATGTTGCTGTAACTGTTGTGCGATAAAGCTAGGGCATGCAGCACAAGGCATTAGCAAACACAGTTTGAGTTATGATTCACTCTATTTCAATATGTCATTACGTCTTTCACACATCAATCTAACTGCCTATTGATGGAGCAGCACCATTATTATATTTTCATACCAGAGTGTATGTGAGCGTACTGCATTTGTGTGAGTGTGTGGAGGTGTGCATGTGTGCCATCAGTCACAAAAACACAGGGAGTGGGTACCCATGAGTCGCAAGACAGGGTTAGAAGACTGATATGTCAGTTGCTAAATAATAATAACAGTGAGTGTGCTATTCCCTCAATGGCCAAGACTGTTCCTACATAAAAGGAATTCACTAGATCCCACTAGGGAGGACCCCTGGCGATCTGTAAACGGAAAGAGAGCTGTTGCTGCCCTTCTCCAATCATTCTCTTTTTAATAGAAAAATGATGAACAGACATTTTTGCTAGTCTAGACTGTTTAACACACCCAACAGGGTACAAGAACGGGGCAACAAGACTGGACATGTGTGATATAAAGTAGGGTTGAAGATACAGACAAAACTTCTTTTTTAATATTCCCTTTAGCAATTTTTACTGATAAACATAGTATTCATTTATTACATGCTTTTTATTTTACACAAAAATAAATCAGTGTTTCAATAACATGGACTTTTAAAACCAGGTAGTAATGCTGGACCATGAACAGACTAAACTAATATTAAACCACATTGGTGCAACCTTGACATAACACTGTCAAAGACTGGCCTGCGTTATTTTAACCAGATATGTATACCCATTGGATCGCATTGATCTAAAATGGGTGGGCAGGTAAAAGCTTGGTTACTGATTAGAGGGCTCATCTGCATATAGCAGCCTCCTTGGTCCTTTTATTGCCAAGTCCAATATCACAATAGCAATAAAACAACATGTTATGTAGCCCTAATATAAAGTGGTTCAGTTAGGGGAGAAGAAGCCATATTCCCCAATGAAAGTTTTGTGTAGATTACACAGAATACTGGAACAATGAAAACAAAGCACAATGCGCCTCCTGACTCGGACTTGGCTGAGTTTTAACACAGCAAGGCTAACTCTTGCATGCTAATGATCCCTGCTGAATGGCTGAGGCTAGTCAGCGGTCCCCTGGGTGCAACTGACCTGGCCTCCCCTGGTGCGGAGGCTGCACCAGGGCCACCATCAAACATGGCTCATTATCACTGTTGGTATGAAAAGGAACATCAGGGCCAGAGAGAGGAAGCATAATGAGCAATTCTCTAAGGCCTACACCCCTGGCTAGGTTAGCCTAATCAGCCTCTCTAGCATGACTAGCGTGGGACTTCCACTTGCAGAAAAACTGTAGTTGCACTAAAAACCACTCGATTTACCACACATTTTTTTTGAGTGATACTCGAGAATGTCTCAACCCAAAGCTGCAGACCACTTTACATCAATCAAGCTTACTATGCCACCTAATGCGTCATGATGTTTGTGTGTTTAAAAAGTCATTATCCTAGGGCTTTGAAACATCTGCTCTATTCATCTCTTAGTCTGTCAGCATTTTTGACATGAGAGTTTGTGTTAATGTTGCTGTTTTTAAGACAGTAAGTACAACATTATTTCCTTTTTCATTCTTCTACAAATGTATATCTGATAACCAAGCAATGTAAAAAAAGCATTTAATTTACTGAGAGTTTTTATAGCACCAAGTTACAACCATACCAGACATGTTCGATTCCATAGTAGTCTTTAAATGTAACAATCCACGTGTAATGGAAAAAGTACAAGATGGATGACAACTATACTTTACTTTCTAATTTACAGATATTGTAGAGCATGACAGAAGGTTCAGGAAGTGATCAATGATGAAAAAGGCCTTGTTGTATGTGACTGTTTTTTTGGTTCAGGCCACAGCCACTGTCTGCTGGCTGCAATTGACCCCAAGCTGCTTTGGGACAGAACATAATATTGAGTTAGACTCTTAGCATAACAATACTGATAATATACTAGTAGCAGATGTGTTAGGAGTGGAAGTGTATCTTAGTGTAGAATAACCAGGATAAGTACTGGCTCTACTGATAGCGTTATCATGGCTGCAGCTATGATACTGCTACAGTCATTCATATGCATTGGGTGATATCATGTAATCTGTCAATAAAATGATGTTTAATGCGAGTAGGTATGTTGTTTATTTATTTTTCACTCAAAACAATCAATCTTTATTTAAACTCAGTGTACAATGATGGTGAAGCTCATTTACAGCGTAGCCAGGTATTATACAAAAACAGAATACGTGTGTGTCTGAGAGATTGTGTGGCTTTAAACTATCAGTGAACAACTAAATGTTTAACTGGCATGGGTCACAGATTACATGCAGCATAGTGACATCATTTGTTTAGTATTTAACTGCACTAATTACTCATTAGAAACTAAACTCCATCTATAAAATGCTGACTACTGACACAACTATAAGATCACGTTTACCAAGCCCTGGATGCTGTAAAATGTCATACTCTTAGACTTAAACGCAGTATCTGTTTCACTTGCACATTACAGCACATTAAATTTATAAATACTGATACAGCCATCACTGTATCGATACTCATAACGCCACAAGCTTATGCACATGATAGGCTTGTGGTGTACGAACGCAGACCTAAACACCAGCAACTTGATGTTCTCCTCTCTCTCATCTCTCTCAAACATGAAAGCTTTAATTACTGTTTATTTGACTAGGTCTTGCATGGTTGTTAGTCACACTGTCTTGTAGGGGTGGGAATCTTTAGGCACCTCATGATTCGATTCGATTACGATTCAGAGGGCTGCGATGCGATTATAAAACGATTATCGATGCATCTTTTTTCTCTATACAGGATTTCTATCTTCCTACTGTCTAAAAACTTGGTAGTTTTAAAGCAAAGTATTTGTAATGATCCATAATGTAAATGCATTACGGATCACTACAAATACTTTGCTTTAAGTATCTAAAACATCTTTTATTAATAAATCAAATGGAAGTGATATGGCAAGTGAACTAGAAGGCTCTCATTCAGAGACGCTGCTGCCACTCATCTGTGATAAAATGCGCTGTTACCCTGAAATAAGACCCAGTGGAAATGGGTGTCCACGCTGCGCGTTACAGCCATCCTTCCCGTTTTCTTTAGTGATCTTATAACTTCGGTTTTGGTCTCGTTGTAGAGAGTGTGTGTGTGTGGAGGGGGGTTTTTTTCGAGACTGGACGCTGAATCTCGGCTCCAAAGTGTGCAGCATAGCGCGAAAGCCCTGGTTCTCAACGACCGAGAACAGACAGCAGACAGCAGGTCACATAGCCCCGAAGTCTGGCCTCGCCAGTAGCGAACGAAAAAACAGAGATTAAGACGAACAATTGGAGGACAATTCGCATTTATAAGCAGCGCGGTTGGTTAAATCTGCAATGAGAGACTGTCTTTCTCTAAAAAGTTGCGAAAATGAACTCGCTTCTCTTTCGAATTTTTCCGTTCCACCTTAAATGGTGCAGCAGTTACATTCGGCGCCTAAGGCAGAATTTAAGGTGGAACGGGAAAATCAGAACGAGAAGCTGGCAAATGAGAAGCGACTTCAGCCTCGTAAAACAGCCGGATACTGAGACATTTTACAAGAAAATGATCTAGTTTTGAAGAAAAGTTTCCTGAGAGAGATGGGAGGAAAGCGGTTATAGCTAAAGCTTAAAGCAGAGCGGAGTAAATCTGCACTCTCGTTTATATTTTTAGCCCATACTACAACATTTACACATACTGAGACATACTGGATGTTAAATGTTGTGGCTCCCAAGGTGGTTTGATTTTTCTTGAAAGGACAAAATGGCTCTTCTTATCATTTGTGCTGTGACTCCTGACCTAACCTGGCTTTAATGCAGAGGGAGCCGGTCGGATTTCTCACTCATCCCGTTGTGTTTTTGTTATGTGCCGTCACAGACTGTCCGGGCGCTGCACTTCCGCACTTCCAGTTCCGCCCTTTGCGTTCCGTCAACATTACGTTATAATGTTATGACATTTGTGAATCGATTCAGAATCGTTCACATCCGCATCGCGATGCATCTAAGAATCGAGTTTTTCCCGCACCCCTACTGTCTTGTTTTCACCAATTTGCATCTTTCAACCATGAAATCTAGATTTGTTTTCCCTTAACTTTCCCCTTCCTTATACAAGTGGATTATCTTGTATCTTCTTAAAAATGCGTAGTACTTACACTACTTATACTACTTTACACACACACACACACACACATATATATATATATATAAAAAACGTGTGTGTGTGTGTGTGTAAAGTAGTATAAGTAGTATAAATATAAGTGTGTGTGTATATATATATATATATATATATATATATACACACACACATATATATACACACACACACACACTGAAATGAGAGAAAGATACAAAGATATAGAGATAAAGAGATAAGTGGACATCTGTGTGAAAAAGTTAGAGTTACTGCAAAGCTGCAGAGTTACTGACAGTCCTGATGGTGGGTTCAGAAAGCCTTGTGGAACTAAACACACACACAGCGGGGGTGGACCCATCTGACCGCCCAACTGATAGCGCTCCACTGTGGACTAAGGCTCTGCACCACGCAAGGACACCTGAAGGATGGTTGCTATGGGTAACTAGGGCAGAGGTGCTTATGTACACAGACACGGACACACACACACACACACACACACACACACACACACACACACACACACACACACATTTATTCATATATATGTGTGTGTGAGTGTGTGTATATATACATACATACATACACACACATACATACATGTGTGAGTGTGTATGTGTGTGGGGGTGGGTGGCTGCACAGTGTTTCTTGAACAGCCTGGGAGGTGAGGAAAGCTGGGGAGCAAGAAGACGGAATTTGGTGCAAGAAGAGATCATTTACAATATACAGTGCTGTGTGTTTGTGTGTGCATGTGTGTGTGTTTAAGGGCCACAGCCACTGACAGCAGCTGAACTGTACTCTCTCACACAGCATAACAATGAGGCTCACATACATGGATAATGCCTCTCACTGCTCACTGCCTGTGACACACACACATACACATTCACAAGCACGCTGCTGATGATATGTGATATGTTCTAACGTGTACAATCTCAAATTCACATGAACATGTCAGTTATTGCTCACATTCTCTCTCTCTCTCTCTCTCTCTCTCTCTCTCGTTCTGTCATTGTCTTTAGCGATGTTCGGAATAGCTCTGGAGTTTGAGGAGTGTGTGAATGTGCCAATGAAAGAAACCATGAATGTTGAGAGGGATGAGAGGATGTGTTGGGGTGGTGAAAGGTCATACCTGATCTCTAAGTCTATTCAGCATTTCTGCAGTAGCAGCAGGGGTGAAAGAAACTAACAACTGATCAGAAGAGGGTGAATGATGTTCTCTGCCAGCGTTGATCAGCAATTCCACAATAATTCACTAAAAATAATTAAGGTTTTTTTTGTTTCATTGTTGGAAGTAGCCTTTACACATAAAGGAAATATATTATTAAAATACAATGACTAATACCATTAGAGAAATAAAAATATATCTTTCATTATATGTCAGCATTCTTTTTATACACCTGTTTATCCAAAATTGGTACAAATGTTTATACAGCATTTCAGAATGGAACTAAGGACAGTTTCTCAATTTTTTGCATTTCTTTTTTAAATTTGCCTTTAAAGGCACTTGCAATTAACATGACATTCATATGTTTCATACCAAAATGCTCTATTATCTTTGTCACTATGTTCCAAAACTGCTACAACAAACGTTTTGCATGCCATTTCATGTCTTCAATATTTTATGGCTGAATGAAGGCATGTAGACATACACATGAATCCACCAACTGCACACAGTGAGAGGCAGATGACGTGTATCTCAACCCCTTTTCATAGCCTCAGCACTCCAGATGTGAGCCACATACTCGTATCTTGAATGGAAAGGGCCTCTACAGATTCAGGAAATGTTTAAACCATATTTCTGCGTCATCACAAAGATAAAGAAACATACATAGAAACACTGATTTTGACGCATTGGCAAGTTCATAGACCCTGGAGGGTTAAAAGTTTATCCAAGCATGACATTTCCTGTCTATCAACTCAAGTAGCTGCAGTCAAGTGCTTATTAAATAAGCAAAGGACTGTATCTGTGATAATTAGAGATGCAAGGTTACAATGGGCCCACAGTTCAGTATGCATCACAGGTTTTGGACTCAATAACAGTAATCGTACACTCTACTCGTAAGAAAAGAAGCATGCAGCATCATTTATGCTTGGCATCCGGTTACTACTTCTTTACACACTTTTTCGAGCTGAAAGATAAGAGATGAAAGAGGCTAGGCTAGTAACGTTAGCAGAGGTAACTTGCCATTTGTCTGTTTACCTAAGAGGCAGGCTGCTGGAGTTGTGAGCACTGCTGTATGTTAACTTGGAGTGTCAGCATCAGTGTGCAGACCTCCATTAAAATCAAACGTTTAAAATTTTTGGACGCTGTGCAACGCAAAACACAAGTCTGCTGTGTGGTGGTCATAACTCCTCTCTGTCTCACTATAACTCACTACTGTCAAGTTGGAGCTGAGAGATTATTTGTTTTTTTAGTTCCCCGTCTCTTTTCTAGCTTGTATTTGCATACAGAGCACTGGCAGGCTCCAGGGAAATACTGATAGGCTCCAGAGATATTCTCTGGGTCTGAATGTGCAACGTGCGTGTAGTCTGCAGTGCAATAAGCTAGTTTTGAAAATTATAGGAAAATAACATTTCGTAATACCTCGTTTCACATGAGCGTTTTGTCTCGTAGGGGGCGTACCGAACGGTTTGACAATATACCGTGTTCTGTTGCGTTCCTAGTGATAATTCATCTTTGTTAGTGCATGCAAGTAGGTTTGGGTCAAGTTCAGGCATCAAATTTCAGGCCTGGTTGAGTTGGGTCTAAGTTGCGGGTACAGATTGGGCTTCATTGTCACACCTATGCAAACCTCTAACATGTAATGTTGGTGATGTGTGCTTTAAAATTCACACACACAGCCAAAGCCTTAAGGTCTTCACTTACCAAGTGTAATTTATTTGTGTGATTTACTTGGACATAAATAAATTCAACTGAAAACATGTATAAGTATTATATCTTCCATATCACACATTATTTTCCATATGGTGACAATGCATCATTAGTCACGCCTTGTTCGACTTTTGGGAACATTCACAGGTGACATGCACTCACTCAACCAATCACTGCTGTCTCTGCCATTGGCATAGTGACAAAAAAGGTGAAAGATCGGCTGTGTTCCAGCAACTACAACTTTTTGACCAACCTCAAAAGTATTAATTTATCTTTAGCATCGTTACATGCGGGTCAGCATCTCTAAAAGCAATTCAAACCAGGCTATGAACATCTGAGCTTTGTGCACTCTTAAATGAGGTGGTGAAACTTTGTTCATTTCCAAAATGGAGAGTAGCTTAGCCACTTTCACTGTTTGCCCATTTGCCCATTGCCCATGTATGAGGAGCAAAAATTCTTCTTCCACTCGAAGCTTGTTTTTTTTGCATTGCATTCAGTAAGTACTGGCCTTTCCTGTATGCCGATAAACACACACACACACACACACACACACACACACACACACACACAGAGAGCTGGCAAAATGTACAATGTTCTCATACCCTTACCCTCAAATTCACATAAGCCACAGCTTTACAGTCTTGTACATCCTCCCACACGCACACACATGTGCCTATCATCTATTCAAGGACGTGATACATCTTAGACATGTAATTACGGGAGCTGTCTCAATAATTAATGCAGCCTAATGTGTGAAGTGACACATGCCACCTCCTGTTCCCTTCATGATGTTAGGACACAGAGGATGTATGAGCTCAAGAGACCTGCGCAAATAGAAACAACATCCCTATAGGATCTGTTTCACATATCGATTCAAAAAGCCAGCTCAGATTTCCGCTGGAGAAAAAAAGAACCATGTGTACATATGATGATGAACATCAAGCAATATGTCATATGTATTGCCTTCAGCATCAACAGAATCAGACTTTCTCCACTGGTTTTTTGTCCTCTCTCACTCTCTCTCTCTCTCTCTCTTGCTCAACCCCTCTCTGTCCTGACAAGGACAAAACAAAACACCCACAGCTGAAATCTCTTGGCCTCCTTCCAACAAAGAAAGGAAAGGAATCAGAGTTATCCAGGAGAGCAGATGCATTAGGGAGCGCAGGTGCGAAATACACCAGCATTCCTCCAGTATCTTTCTCAGAAACAAGCTGCAGTCAATCAGCTACCCATGAGCTTCATTTAGCAGCAGACTGACGCCATATTTTGCCAACAAACTGGCTTTTAGTCGACTAGAGAGATGTGATGTTACTGAGACACACCTTCTAAAAATCATGTGGCATGATTAGGTGGCTCTGATAGATCTGCTCCTCCAGAAGCCAGCTTTTCCAAAAATTATTCCACCAGATTTTGACTTTCAGATGATATTAATCTTGGACTCTGGCTATTTGACTGGTCTTGGTCAAGGGAAGTGACACAATCTTTTAGCCAAAATCTGAGAGGACAACTTTTGGAACATCTGGGATTAAGGGACAATGGTTCAAAAGCTTTGGTTCAAGCTTTGGTCCAGATCCAGAGCATTCATGCATTCTAGCAGGTTAGAACACAAAGACTTATACTATATCTCACTAGACCACTGCTATTTGCAATGGGCTATTTCACATTGTATGTATGCCACAGTTTATATAGATACACATTTATCTCACCATGCTAATGCTTTTTCATATGTTTCAGTACACAGCATGAACTCTTTGAAGAGAAAAGAAGAAAAACAATTAATTTTATCTAACATTTTCCTGATGCATGGTGATTTCTTGGTTCAAGGAGAGGGGATAATATATTCCAGCTTCAGCATTATTGACCAGGGGAAAAATAATTATAAAACTTGCCCCTGCATACATTTTGTATTTCCATTTTGCAGTCTAGCAGCAGAAATAAAGCATACAGAAATATAAAAGCAGATAAAAAGCAGAAAAAAGGTAAACAGGAATGGTGAGCGATGCAGACAGCTGTCAGACTGAAGTAGTTCATAGCTCTTTCATTTTTAATCCACATTTAAGGATTCTACAACAAAGCTCACCAATGTTCTATAAAATCTCAACACTGATGATGACCAGTCAAGTTCCAATTAAAGTCAATGCAAAGTCTGTAAAAAGCCCATACCATACATCACCTCCTTTAATGGTGTATGAGCATATGGACAATCAACAAGTAAAGATTGCTCAGAAGAGAGAGGTTGCTGAGCCTCATTTTGCCTTGTCCATCAGCATTAATCTGGCAAGTGGATGGGACAGGCGGGCTGTTGAATGGGAGATAATGAATTGCAGTACACAGATCTGCACATAGAGGGGAGAACTGCGGCCCAGGGTTTTGTGACTAGGCACGAACGCATCCTGCATCCATTACGAAGGAGAGAGGCTTCCATTAATCAATGCAATAACTAGACACACAATCCTCTTGTGCACCACACTTGCCATCTTGTTTGAAGCAGGCTGTTGACAGCCCCCATTCATATATGCACATGCTATGTTGCTATTCAGACAACAGCCAATCATCTAAATAACATTTACGGAACAATAAGTGTTGACCTGAAAGCCTCCCTGCCACATTTCAGAGGTATTTTTCACAGAGGTGGGTTTCAATCTGGCTGTATTCAGAACGTAAGCCCTCTTCACTTGCCCTCTCCGGGGATCGAGGCTGCTAGAGAAGAGCACTGACAAAACCCATCAGTACGGTGACTCTGTTGGAGCTAGAGATAAACGCTTGTGCTGAGCATCAGAGCCTACAGGGCCAAGCCATGCTAAAGTGAGAGGGGTCAAAGAGGTTTGGATTGAAAAAAATTCTAAGTGCCATTTCTCTAGCTCACTCTCTTTTTGTACAACTGCCATGTTTCTCACTCTATTTCTCCCTTTTCCTCTTTTTTTGCCTCTACAGAGGTAGGTACCTTTCCCATCTGCTGTTGTTAAAGACTAGCTGACTACATGCCTATTAAAACACATATGCCCAGCACTGAATTAGACTCATCTCTGACTTTGACTTTATTGCTCCTGTGGTAAGAGGCCCAATTAAAGCTTTAGCCTATTGATGAGCGTCCAATCAAGGAAAAAGCCCCTTTATTTTCAGGCTCACTTGGGAAAAATTGTGCAGCATAAGGCTTTGCTTTAAGGCCTTGCAGAACACTGCAAAGTCTGCAAACTTTCAGCTGTTGACGCAGCAGCAGCAGAAGATTGAAGATGATGATGAAATATTGCGCTGGATGGGCTCCCATGCTCCAGCATAGAGAGGCTTGCCTCGATGTGGACTTGCATTAGCTAACAAAGCAGAATCAAGTGCCAGGAGCACTGGCAGAACCCAGATACTAACAAACAAGAAGAAAAGGACTGTAAACAGCCAAAGAGGTAGATGAGTAAGGAAAAAAAAAAATCACAAGGTCATGGTCAAGCCATGACACTGTCCTTAATAGATACAAGGCAGAAAAAGCAGGAAAAAAACAACAACAACAACAACATCTCTTTGCTTTTAGTTCACGAGATATGCTGTTTCTCTTGGGCTTTATTGCTCCAGGTTAGACTCAAAAGCGTACTTTTTATGACAGTAGCCTGAATCAACTAACAGACTCAAATCCATGGAGGGAGACGCAGAACATTTCTGTGTTAATTATGTAAATTTAAACAGCTTAGCAACTCAAGATGCAAGAGAAGTGCAATCCAATTATATGAGCCAGCCAGAGGAAGATGAAGAGGAGAGAGAAAGAGAAGACTGATTAAACCCAACTACTAGGTTGAGGCTGCCATTTTAGAACAAGACTGTATCAGGAATCTCTGTTCACTTCCTCACACTGTGTGTGTGTGTCAGTGTACGAACTTCACATTTAAACATAGTACAGCATCTCAGTGCTACAATCTGAACCTACTGGCATAGGTTTTATATTGGCAAACCCTTATGAGATGCTATGTGTTTTTTCCCCCTTCAGAGAAGTGAAGCTGTACTGTAGAGAATGCAGCTAGGCCTATAAAGGGCCACGATCCCTGGAAGAATGTGAGACATCATAAATCCAATTTGATGCTGAACACTAAGGGATGCCGAGAGCCAATAATGTCAATACAGACGGGGCTGAAGGCAATTGACTGCAGTGTGCGCGCCTGTTTGGCGGACGCAGATTCTTGATTGATACAGATTACAGCAAAATGCAGGAGGGAGGGAAAGAGAAGGATGAGATGAGCATGGGATAAATGGATGGAATGGAGAGATAGAGATGAGAGTAACAAAGGAAGGTGGGATGATCATGCATGCTATCTTTAATAATGAAGAGAAAGTAGGAAAGAAGGCAAGAGAGAAAAACAGCTGCCAGAAAGAAAGAAAAAAAGAAAGCAAGAGAGAGTGAGAGACAGGTAGCGAGTGAGAGGGTGAGAGAGAGAGACAGAGATAGCGCAGTGGAATACATCAAAGAGTTGCTTGAGTGGGCTGCTTGGTTACTGAGCAGTACAGATGCAGTATGTATAGCATAATAATAGACTACTTTGTCTGCAGTGGCACTGAGTGATTCTTAGGATGCACTAACACACAATTCAAATGAAAAGGATTTCAGATAGTCTTAAATCATCCTTGAGATATAAAATACTACCATCTTGTGTACAATGCCATGCTAAGATGTCTTCAATACAAGTGCTACGTCTGATCTCACTGACAATTCAAACTGAGAAAACCCTTTGAACCCTTGCTGACAAAGTCTCAGAATGCTCAGTATGGTCCTTCCAAATGTCTTCAGGAAGGCTAGTAATCTCAGCAATAATCTAGTGCTCCTGGTTTGAATTGTGGGGTTCCTCAAAGATCAACATAAGGTCCACTTCAGCGCTACATGGGGAATGCAAACGTAGCACAATTTTCTTATTACAGCTTATCAGTTCTCTAAGAACCCTTAAGTGTGCACTGTGTATCACATCACCTAAATACAAATTTGTTTCTTCAGTATCCTACTGGACATTAAATTTTTGACAGTCCATAGTTTCTCAATGTCCAATGAACAGCTTGTGTTGTTTTTTTTTTATCCAGTACAAGTGCACGACGCAATCTTTATCTTTTAATTAGGCTGCTACAATCACTGGCATATGCCAACAGGTGTCATGATCTCTGACAGCCATCTTCCTCTGTAGGACACTAGGGTTGGATATATGGATTGACAACAACAAGCTTGGACAATAACTTCTTTTTTAACCATCATGGAACCACAAATGAAGACAAGATTGCCAATTAACTCTCGATGACCTCTGAAGACAAAACTCACACCGCACCATGTTTGGGACAAAGGAGCTAATCGACAGTGCAAAAATATAAGTAGAGGAAGATGTGACCTACCATGGCCCCCACGTGTAAGGAAGGGCATCCTGTTGATAGCAATGGGCACAGTGCCATGTTTGTTGTGAAAATGGTGGACATGGTGAGTCGTGCTGAGACTGGATGAGACTCTAGCCGAAACGGCAGGACCGGGGAAAGCTAATAAAGACAATGACAGAACCAGTCGACACAGACTGGCCCAAAACGCCCGGGGTGGTGCTGAGGGTGGGGACTGCGGGGTGAGTACCAATCCGCTCACCAGAACAACTGCCCCAAGGGCGGATGGAGAGAGGGGTGGGACTTCCATGCCCTGCCTCCTCACACGACAGAAACAGGAAGACATATCAGACCAATCCAGGATCCATAATTCCTAGATTCCCTTTGAGGAGGGAATACTTCAGAGATCAGCAGCAAAAATAGGAGATCCTATCTGAAAGAAATTCCTTAAAAAGACAAAAAACACACATTCGGCAAAAGAAAAAAAAAATCCATCCAAAAACAGAAGAAGAATCCAGTTTCCTGTGGTCCAGCTGTGCAATCCAACGATGGCACGAATCAATTCCTTATTCCTCTGGAATGTTCTGTAGCTCTGGAAAAAGAAAATCCTCTCCGAAAAAAGTCCACAAAGACAACAGGAGGAAACACAAGAAAACAACCCAAAAAATGGCAATTAGATAACAGAACCTACAGTGCAGTGTTCAGTCATCCAAAGCCAATAGTAAGGAGAAAATAAATGCACTCATAGACACCTAATTCTCACCCATCTATGTTTAAAGCCAGATAAGTGATATTTTTATGTCAGCACTCTGTGTGGCTAAAACCCTTTGTGGTTTCGTCCGAACGATCCTCAGGCTTGAGATGATGTTAGAGAGACTTCCCATCAAAATTCTGACCCATAGCCAGCGCGCAAGAGGCGGCTTCCTCCTGGACTAATTCATCAAAAACATAAATATGAAAATGGCAATAAAGAAAACCAGAGAGCAAGGGGGAAATAAGGAGGGTTGAGAAAAAGGAGATCAGATGTGAGATGACGAAGGAGCTGTCGAATCTGGCTTGCAGGGTTTCGGATCCCCAGAGGAAAGCAAAGTCTGCAGCAGGGTAGAGGAGAGCCGAGTGAACGAGAGAGAACGAGCGAATAAAAAGCCAGTGAGAAGTAACTTCTCTCAGACACGCAGAGCCTCTACACTTTTCCACAGGGACTTGGGTCCGGACAGTTGATAGAACGGACAAAAAGACAAGGACAAGGAGAGCGTCCAGACGTTTCTTTCTTTCCCTCCTCTCCGGCAGCTTGGCATCACAGCACAGCAGGAAAACAACCTCCTTGTCCCTGAAGCCTTTTTTCCCCTCCTGATCTCCTTCCCTTTATTTTTCCACACCCCAGACGGACTTCATTTGCACTCCTCCGAGGGTGCGTTTTTCTTCAGTTTGCGCGTTTGTAGTCGTTGCTTGGCAGAAGCTGCGTGGATGTAGCGGTAGTCCAGGTGCAGGATGTTACTGATACTGCTGCTGCTGCTTATGATGTTCCGAGCAGTAACACATTCATTCTAATGGGAAAGGAGAGAGAGCATCCTTCTCGAGAATGCTGCTGCGAGAATGCTGCGAGCGCGAACGAGAGGGGACGGCAGTGAGAGGCAGACGGAGAGAGAGACAGAGAGAGAGCGAGAGCGAGAGAGAGAGAGGGGGGGGGGGCAGAGAGAGAGTGAGTGAGAGAGAGAGAGAAAGAGAGAGAGGACAGAGCAGGAGAAGAAGTGTGGCAGTGCTAAAGCCGTAACCAGCGTGTGTTGCTCTCTGCTCCTGAGAACACTCAGCCTCAGACTGTGACAGATAGAGCCATGGAGAGAGAGAGAGAGAGAGAGAGAGAGAGAGAGAGGGGAGAGAGAAAATGAGAGGGAGGAAGAGAAGAGGGGTGACAGGCGCCCTAGCTTGCTTATACATACACACACAAACATTTGGGTATACGACATAAAAATCACCAGCATGCACAAAAGCCACAGATGAAACCAATGTAAAACCTTCTGATTCCACAGAGTGCTGAGGGTGAATGGTCTACCACATAACTACAGATAAATATTACTGAAATAGAGGCAGATTGAGATCTGTTATTCTTTCTTTCAAACACATTCATTTATGATTAATTGATTCCTCGACAAAACAGAAATGAGTGACCTTTTTTCCCCCATCATTATGACTATGCACTGCTTCAGGTTTCTCCTCCTTTCTTCCATTTTCTCCCCCTCTCTTTTCTCTACATCTTATTTAAACCTTTTTTGGTAACATTTTATTTTCAGGAACACATGCTGGGAATGCACAGTAGACACTTGTTTTGCCCATTATTGAAGATAAACTATCATGTAAATTCACACTGCTGTGTGTAGTGTGTCACTGGCAGTATTCTATTCCTATAGGTCAGGGGTCGGCAACATGCAGCTCTTTTGCTGCCCCGTTGCGGCTCCGCAACAGAATTAGATTGTTAGGTAAATATAAAATAATCATCCTTTGCAGTAAAATAAAGCTCTGCTGACCCTTCAAACACAGGTTTAATAACAAATGATATTAAACATTGGGGTTAATGTTTAACTGCTAATTCACGAACCCTGAAGGTTGGTGTGCAGACTGCTGGTCACATAGCAACACAGACAACAGTCTCAACTAGCTAGTAGCTAACGAAAAGGCAAAGAGAAAGATTTAAGACGAGCATGGATAATTTGGAGAAGGATGGACTTACTTGCATTTTTAAGCACTCAGCTCCTCGTTCAAACTTTCTCGCTCCACCTTAAATGGTGCCTGCTGGCTATAGTTGAGCTAAAACTTAAAGCAAAGTAAGTCTGCATTTTTATTTATATTAAATTTGTTAGCCTATACTAGCACATTAGCACATACTGAGACATATTTACACAGATGTTTGTTGCTTTAGAATTGATAAGAGGTTAGTAAGTCCCTTATACTTAAAGAGGTGTTCCATATTCTAAAATGCAGTTTTCATCATCACCGATTAGACACTAAAATGTGCTAAACATGGTTCCAGTAATTCAATTTACAGCACAAATTTTACACATATTCATGGCATCCTGGTTAGGAAAAAAAATAAATGCTACACTAATCTGTCAATATGCATTCCATACAAGAGTTCAATTGCTAGAACTGCATTTTAGAATAAATAATACATCTTGAAGTATTAGTGACATATTCATCTCTTCTTAGCTCTAACCCTAGTCTAATCTGGGCTTTACTGCAGAAAGAACAAGGCCTTATAAACCTCCAATATGTGTTCTTCAAAATATAGCAATACTAGCTTTTCATGCCACGCTTGTCCATATGCTCATATTAAGGAGAGTTTGGAAGGAGGTGAAAGATGGAGGGAGACTGCATACCTGATAAATCACACCTGATAGAGATTTCAGCAGGGACCGCCTCACAGGTTTAAAGAATGAAAGTGAAAAATGAGCAAACAGGGAAAAAAAAGCCTGCACCACTCATCTCCCTTGGCAATGGGATAGGGGAGCAGTCCATTACTCAAGGCCAGGAGGGAGAGACACAAACGCCACTGAGCTATCCCATCAAAGGACTATGTATAAGATAACCAGATAAGATGACTTGAATAGAATCTCTTGGGACAGAAACCGAAACAAAGAGAATGAAAAAGTAGATCGGGCATCTGCAGAGCAGGCTTTTTGACATGCTGGTTGTGAGCAACAGTTCTTCAGTCCAGCACAAAGGAAGTATAGCATGACTGAACGTTTGTCTGCAGCGGAATGACAAACTGACCAGGATGCCGTGGGCAATGCTGCTAAGGACCAGACAATGAAATGACAGGGGAGCAAGAGGGCGTCGCCAGCCACCAAACCTGTGGCATTATCTCGCAGCCAGAAGCACAGGTTGGCCTAGACAGGGAAAGAATGGAGGCTGAAGTGTAAGAGGGTACGCCAGCAGTCATCAGCCCTGCAGCCATATCGGCCAAAACACATGGACCGCCACAGGGCTTCACTATGGGCATCAGCACTCGGGCTGCAAGACTGCAGAACATCAAATTGAATTCTAGAGAGGAAACACCTCATGCTGAGTTCTAGAATGCAATTACCTCAGACTGAAGTCTTGAATGGAATCACCTCAGATTGACTTCTAGAACAGAATTTCCTTACTATGACAATTTGAGAATGGAATCGGGCCAGACTAAATTCTTTAATGGATTCACTTCAGACCAAATTCAAATAACTAAATTCTAAAAAGGAATCAGAATAATTTTGAGAACAGAATTAAGCCAGGCTGAATTCTAGAAGGTATTCAACTCTGACTAATTTTTAGATTGGAATCATCTCAGACAAAATCTGAGAATGGAATCAGCCCAGATTGAATTCTCCAGGTGATTCCACTTCTAAAACAGAACCTCCTCAAGCTAAATTTGTAATTGGAATTTGGCTAGATTGAATTCCACAACAGAACCACGTTAAAATAAACTTGATAATGGAATCAGTCCAGATTGAATTCTAGAATGGAATCACAATGAAGTGCGTTTTAGAACAGAATCACCATGAACTAAAATCTAGAATTAATTCACTGAAGACTGAATTTAAAAGGGAAGAGCCTAAAAACTCAAAATCAGTCTGAAAAAGAGCATGACATTAAAAAATATCTACATTAAACTCAGATTAAATTAGAATTGGTGTACTGTTGCTTTTCCAAAGTGTAGATACTGAGAAAAAGACTTTCCACACATTGCTCACACAGATCCTAAATAACAGCAGCAGAAAGACTTAAAGACTAAAAAAAACATCACTAGTCCTCTAGACGTAGAATAATATCTTACACTGTATTTCAAAATGCAGGTGCTACACAGATCAAAATGTAGGTGTCTCCTTCTATGAATAACACTGACATTTAAAAAGGACTGCATGAAGTGTGGGTGTATACAGAAATAGTGGACATATTTCAGCAATTCCTGTTACTTATTAATGGCAATGTAAAAACATGAGGTTAACTGAATCTTACAGAGAATTTCTTCTGAATTTCAGTGTTTACTTAACAAATCCAAAAAACCCAAAGGATACATTTTAGACCTAAACAAGGACAGATGGTGAAATTTCACCATTCATGGGTGCCAGAAAAACTGTGTGTATTTTTTTCAGGGCAGTGGTCAACATGAGTCAGTAGTCTCTTATGAGTACAGAACGGATATCCAGTGTATTTTAAACTTAAGCCCTTATGTAATATCATCCATTCACAAAGCTCAAGCATGGTACTGACCATGGAGAAAGAAAACTGCCAAGTTATAGTTAGTATGGGGAGTTTTAACATGGAAAAAAGACTTATTGAGAAGATGAATTGCCTGCTTACGGTAGCACTGCAGGGAGGGAAAACATTAGTAAAGATGCCGTTTAGACCACAGCTAAATTGCTCTGTTCATTTACTAATTCCCATATTCAGCTTCAAGGAACTTTTGTAATTAACATCTATTGGCTTTGTGTAAGCAAAAATTTAATGCTGCCACACACACACACACACACACACACACACACACACTCTCACACTCACCAACTCAGCTACTGTTGAGAGTACGCGAACGGCTGGCTAGCTAATCACTAAGTGAATTACAAGGCAGGGAGACAAATGAAGGCGGTGATAGCATCACGGCTACATCTGCAGTAGCCGCAGTAGTGCAGTGTCAGGTTTCAAACTCACCAAAGGGAGGCAGACGTTCCGGGACTGCCAAGTCGGAGCCTAATCTGTATTACTGGATAAGGAAGAATATGGCTAATAATGCGGGAACATGCAGCAGGAGGTAATTGGAGCTGTCTGGCCTATGAGAGCCTATTTTGCTTCTTTTTTTTCCTGCCGTCTCAGACGTCTTAATCAACAAGGCTGATAATGCTATCTCTACCAGAAAAGCCGAGGGAGGGGGTGGGTGTAACCTATATTAATCACACTGCCATCCCACTGTCCCAACAATAAGACACTTTTCTATCTTGTAAAACGGGCAGATCATTAACCCTTTTATTCCCACTGTGGTTTTAATTAATCACCCATCAGCTCCATTACCAAACTGAGAAGATGACTGCCTACAGGAGGCAAATTACACAGAGATCAAGTGCAGGGAGTGAATATCGCTTCAGGGATTCGTCATATGGAGAGGAAGACATTTATAAGCATTGCTTCTGATCTGTTAAATCCTCTTTTTTGTCTCTTACCATAAGCAATCCATCCATCTATCCCTCCACTCATCTATCCATCCATCATCCTCATCTTGCGACTCAGCTGCCAGACTACCCCTTCCAGCTGTGGACCCAGCTGTTTGTGGCAGATGTGCCCAAATTCACACACCTCACCCTGGGCTGGCAGATGAGAGGGAGCCCGTTCCCTGAAGCTGTGGGAAATGGGTCACTAAACAAGGCACCAACGAGAGCTGTCATTGTGGGCGTTAAAATGCTAAATAATAACTAAACAAAGTGGAGCACCGGGATGTCTGGACCATTTTAAGCACAATTTGCCTAACATATAACTTTCTAGTTTTATGCCTTAACAGATGTCTAAACATTTTTTTTTACACTTCGCAATTATCATGACAACAAATTAAACTTTCAAATCGCCACAGTAACATGTTTAAGTTTATGAACACTCATTTTGCTTTATCCAGCTGACTAGTGGTGTCATGTACAGAGACTCTCACCTCAGCAAGGTTTTCATATGAACTTCAACTAGAAGGTAGATGAGATGGTATCAACTTGCTGCCCAAATACAAAAATTTGCTTCCTAAAAAGAGCTGAGTGTTGACGTAGCATTTGGGGCTTTCAAGATATCAACACAGTGTGACTTTTTATACAAGTTGGCTGCATGCTTCAGCTAACTAACTTACATAATACCCCTAGATGTGCTCACCCAACTTGAACGAAAAAACAAGTAATTTCTTCACAGCTGCTAATGGGTGGGCGACTTCCACTGAAAGCAGCGTTACTATTCTATGTTTGCTCTAGTAGAATGATTACAGATGTTTGGGAGTTGCAAGCTGTGTCATCACAGAAACATTCCTGATACAATGACAATTAACACTCAGTTTTTGGCTGACAATATCTTTGCTGTGCTCCAGCAAATTACCATAGCACAAGTGTATGTTGCCATGCTACACATTCAATGTCTATAACTTACATGGGATAGCATAATTGGCTTAATGACTCAGTGGTTATGAATTAACTTAATATTAGACTCAGTGTGTAATGATCAAATGCTTGGGAATCTATTGGATTTCTTGTATTCCAAATTATATTACTTGTGAAGTACTAGCTGATACTGACACACAGGCTTAACAGAAGAGATCCTTTTTAGTAATGCAACCAAAACAGAACCGGAGAGCAGGCTGCTGAGGTTTGCTGCAAACTGGCAGTTCAGCTGGATAAAGCAATGCAGGCTTTAATCTTCTCTATGGGACGAAAAAAGGAAGCCTATTTCGACAAGGGTGTTAGACGCTTCCTGAATGAGAAATGAAGCTTTCAGAACAAAAGGGAGAGAGAGGGAGGGAGAGAGAGAGAAAAGAGAGAGAGAGAGTGAGCGCAATGAAAAGTGCAAAGATTCAAAGATGCTGAATCACATTTAATTTACCTGCTGCCAGGGGATATATGAGTAGAAACTGCCTCTGACTACTGAATAGAGAGAGAAAGAGTGTGAGAGAAAGAGAGAAAACAAAGAAAAACAAAAACGCAGAAGAAGAGCACATCTACCATGACTGACAAAAAAGTAGCAAAAAGTTGGAAGACTTCTGTTGGAGTTTGCTGGAAGCAGTTGTCTATTTCAGCAGGGCATGATAAAAGTCTGGGGTTCATCAAGATTAACTAAGTTCAACCTGCCACCTGTCACACAAAGCAGAGAAGTTTAAAAATCTCAGAAGGTGCACCTGCAGATGGGTTTATAAAGTTATATGCCTGCTGTGATATGATAAATACTTTATCTGCCCATAGACTTGCAAATATGTATCCCTACAGTGTGCTGTTTGTACGCAGATGTTGAAGCACCAGGAATGTGAAAGATGCTTGAATTTTTGAGCACAGAAGGATCGCTACACAAAGAAAACCACAAGATTTATAGCCTTACGCAGACTCCAAACCAAAGCATCATTCTGAGCAGAACACTTAGACACATCTAACCCAAGTCTGTGGTTCTTTCACAGCCCTTTTACATTATCCTCAGACCTTTAAATTGTTCAAACATTTCTTTAACATCCTGAATCCTGTTTAGAAGTTATAATTTTCCTTTTCCTAGAAACTCAGTGCAGCCCCACTCTTGTTTTCTCTCGCTATTTCCTCCGAGATTAAATAATGCTCACTGAGTAAGTGGAACAGCCAAAACACCCTCTACCATTTTGGCCCTTGAGGCAAAAAACCCTTTCTCTGGCCTTTGAGAGGTAAATGAACACTTCTCAACATAATCACCAAGAATGGAAAGGCAAAGCAGAATAGGGCTTTTAAACAGAGCTGTTGATGGAGATCTATATAAGCCCCTGGCATACCAATTCAGCTTTGCACAGTCAAACACAAGCATTCTGTTGTTGGCAGCTGGCTTTATAATGTTCCCCAAAAAAGAAATCGACATGCCAGATGAACCAGTGTGGACTGATGAAAACACTCTAGACGAGTGTAAGTTGGAGAGAACATTCTAGAAGAGTGTGGAAGGAGGATAACATTCTAGAACACTGTGACTGGGGGAAGACACTACAGAACAGCACGAATGGGGAGAATATTTATTAAGCTATTTGCCAGGGTGAAAAGAGGCAGAATATCCAAAAACAGTGTGAACAAGGGGATTCCAGAACAGTATGAAGGTGGGAGAACATTCTAGAGAAATATGATTGTGGAGAACAGCGTCAAAGTGGGGAGAACATTCTTGAACAGTGTGACAACAATCACTCAGGTAATGCATACCTTCCCAATGTCTGGGTTTGTAAGTTATTTGTGGATATTTGTGGGTGTGGATGAATTTGTGATTTCTTCTGGCAGACCTGACACAGTGATGAGGCCAAAATTCCCTGAACAAGCTGCAATGGTCACTTAAGGTCTGATGGGTAGGTTGACAGCTGCCTTTTCACAAGTGTCAACCTCAGTTTCACGCTCTTCATCCACACGCCTACTCACGTCTTTCCATGGCAGGGCACATGCCAGCAGCTGTGCGGCCTTCTGAGAAGTGGATTGTTTGTTGTCTTGTTTTTGATGTTTTTAAAGGCAGTACAAAGGAGATGGCGTGTGTATTTTGTGCATGCATGTGTATGCACACTTTTGCTTCTGAAGGCATATTTTTATGTTTCTGGGAATGCTCTTTTCTCTGAAAATGGTTATTAGTTAAAAGAACATGCTCTATTCACTTTTAAGGTCAATTCTCTGTACATACCCATGCACACTATCTGGCTAAATGAAAATTCAACAAAGAAAAAAAGTAATGAATTTTACATTCTGAAAATACTGCTTGGCTCTGACCATTTTATAGGTGATAACTGTGTGTACTTAGTAACATTAAGTAGTAAAAATATTTCTCTGTGGCTGAGCACAAAGAAATAATGAGTGCTATTGTTCAGAGATATTCTTATGAGGTGCTTTTGTTGCTTTGCCTTTTATTTCAGTGAATGGCATCTCACATTCACTGATAATGATACAACATGAAAGCACAAACCACAAAGGCGAAGAAAGAAAGGACCAGGCTCACATTACCACATATTTATCCTATTTATACTTGTAAATGCAGCAAAGAAGCTTGTTTGTGAGGAGAGGCTGGTATATATATGATCAAATTCATTACATATATTTTCATGTTTGCAATGTCTTATGTTTGTGATGTTTATGTTGGCGTGTGCTCTCTGGGAGTGCTTATGTCTGATATTAGTCATACACAAGGATCTTCACAGAACAGTTCAGTCAAAAATGCTGTTGCTAATAGAAAATGAAAACAAACAGCCACCAGTTAGCATTATGCAAATGACATTGCGAGTCTAAAGTCACTGGAAAGATTCAGGTTCAACATAGCCTTAAAAAAATTAGCCTTTCTTTCTCTGAAAAAACCTTCACCCTGAAAAACCAAACTGAAGCGCTACATGAAGCTAATGTGTCTGAAGGAAAGAGGAAAAACTATTTGAAACAGTAGGATAGTATGTGGTCTGTAGTTTGTACAGTAAGTAGGCCAGCTAACTAGCCTAATGGCTAATTCAGCTAAAGTTTTAATAAGGTTTTTGTGCCTGGCCACGTGCACAAAGACAGCCAAAGGGGCATTAAAAAGGACAAGTATGCTTTTAAAGAGATGTTTGAATTATAAGTCAGGTTTATGTGTACAAAGCACTCTGATTCACTCACGCTGCTGTTTGTGTGTATATCTGAGCTCTTGTTGGGTTTCCACTCTCCTCCCAGGCCAGCGGCAGAGTTTAAAACAAATGTGATCTGTCTGACTTACTAAAACTGCAACTAGATTAGCTGTGAACTGAAGCTAAAACAGCAATTGTGCTAGCTAGCATACCTGCTTTCTAAACTACATGCTAGCCAGCTGTTTCCAGTTGTTTTGCCTCTTTCTTTTAAACACCACATTTACTACATGTGGTACTTTGTTCTGTCCATCAGTCTGAAGACTTGTTAGTTGAAGCTGTATCAAACCTGACTCTGCAGCGAGCTGCATTAGAACGGCACTGCAGTATGCCTGCACATGATCATAGCAAAACAGACAGGCAAGTTACACACGGCTGGAAATGAAAAGTTTCATTCAGTTGCTTTATTAAAGTTGGTGACTTTATTAAAGTTGGTGATATTTCACAAGTCTTATGTCTCAAGTTCGAGCTGCAAGTCAGTGAAAGTCAGAGTCCATCTTTTGTACATTTGTACATTGGTTAAGCATTAGGAGAAGGACAGAGCGCTTAGACATGATAGTGTATTTAAACGTGAGTATGTGTGTCTGCATGTGGCATGATATCCAGCCTTAGCTGTAGTATTAGTAAATCCCTATCTGTCTCTTACAGGAATGTCTGCTTCACCTGTGTCACAACCTGACAAAAGGTGGCTGACACACTGGCAGTTACCTAAAAGGATTACACAAACACACCTGTGCTCAACAGCCGAGCTTTAACCGTCACACACACACACACACACACACACACACACACACACACACACACACACACACACACATTTTCAAGACCAATCCCATTTGGTATACCTGCTTCTGTAGGACACTGGAGACTAGATGAGGTGAAACCGGGGACATTACAGAAAAAAAGCTCTGATGAGGTGGAAAGCCAATCACTCACAATGTGCTGATGGAGGCTCTGCTACTTGCTCAAAATGAGCCTGAAAAATGATGAAGGAAAAAAAAACGATGTGAAAGTCATGGAGGACACAAAGACAGAGAAAGAAAGAGAAACAGGATAATGAATACATAAAACTAAGAAAATTAGGTAACTATATTTTAGAGAGTGCAGTATGGCTGCACAATATATTGTTGGTTAACTGTTATTGTGATACTGGCCTGCCAGCTTTCTAACCAGTCACCGTTCCCAAGACGATTCACAAGTGTGCTTTCAACATATTACAAGGCAATATAATTGCAATACTAGTATGTTGATATTGTCTGTAACATGCAGCTGTAGTGTGACGACAAGCAAGGGAAGAACAAAGGCAAAGAACAACAGAGTTTAGGTAAACAAATGAACAAAAAAACAAACAAACAGCAGTGCTGTGCTCTCTCTCTTTGAGTAAAGCGATTTAACCAGTGCAGCCGCCCTGCATTTCTATCATCCCTCTGTGCTAGCCTCATTAGCACAAAGCCAGCCTGTGACATTGAGTGCTTTGCTTATCTCTGCACCGCAGTAAAGAGGTTAAAAGGGTAACTAATGCGGCCTGTCCGTATGGAATATGGACCTGGCCTGAATGCTTAAGAGATGTCAGGCATTCAGCTATTGATTGATGCTGAGTGGCAATGTTTGGAACAGACTGTACTGTACTATTTAGTGGAGATCGCAGAAAGACCTTGAGCTTTGGAGATGCAGGTATAATTGGAAGGACAGGGAATTGAATAGGGGCCTGTGATGCATTCAACAAAATGAAAATTCCACAAGATGTACACATCTTAGTTTCTTAGGAATGGCACTCATGCAGACTAACAATATACTGTTAACTGTTGTCACAATACTGACTTGTGCAATGGCGACATCGCCAAATATTTAAGTGTTTACTGTGCTGTGAGCATCATGTAAAGTTCTACAACATCCCAGGCAAGTTCCTGTTGATGTTTCGATGAATCAAGGCGCTTCTGTCACGCAGTAAATCTTAACAGTTTTGGTGAAAAATAAGACAGGCCACTTTTCTTTAACTGCGTCACATTAATGTCTCACCAATATTATCTGAATAAACTGTAAGCCACATTGTGATTGCAATATACAGCAATATAATCACAATATGGTATTCTGTCCATATCATGCAGCCCTAACACCCACACACGTACACAGACACATAGGTTTTCCGACCTCGAGCGTTTATCTGTGGTCTCAGGAAGGTGGGTTGTTGAGTGGCAGGATGACAGCACAGCTATAATTACTGCTAAGCCCTGCTTCCCTCTGTCTAATGACCAGCAGAGCAAATACCAGTTTGATTTAATTAAAATCAGGGGAGAGTGGCAGACTGCACCGCACTGACTCACTGGAGACTTACACACAGAGTGCATTATCTAATGAACGTCTAAGGAAACACACACATGGTTGACGTGGGGTCATATATGTGTCCCAAATGTATTTCATGTATGTCAGTACCTATATGTAATAATATGCCCTACACGTGTTATACATATTAGGAATGCACTGATACGGGACTTGAGGGCTGATGGCCATATCTGATATTTTTTATGCACATATTAGTCAATGCTGATTCTGATACCTAGACAATCATAAAATGTAGAAACTTGGACTAGATCCACCTGAACTGGCATTACAGAAAAATATATTTCTATAGGGTAATGAATGCAGTAAAATGAATAAAATACAAACATTTTAGCACAGAAGCCCAGTGTCACCTACAAATTCTGTTTCCAGAGTACAATAAATACATAATTAAATGCTGGTTTGAAATATTGGCCAAGTACATAAATTAAATGTGAATTTCTTAAGCCTAACCATAAACTTCACACTTCTCCACATAGGACAGAGAATGATTTGTTATATTCAAGATGACCTCACTAACGGCTGTTATAGTGCAGCCACTTTGTAAACTAAACTGTACATTTTTAATCAGTCTTGAAATTACACCTTTCTCTGAACCTCAGTAGTGATCAAAAAATTATTTTTAAGAAGTTAATTAAAAAAACACTAAAAGCAATGATTATGAAACTCAGCATGTGCAACATGTGTCTCTGAGGCAGCGTGCCAAAACAGTTATTAATCTTCAGTTTGGACATACAAAGAGCCATTTTTCAGACATGCTGTCACGAACTAGCCACGGGCCATCAGTTCAATCAGCATGGAATCTGGCATTCATCATCACTGGACTCAATATAGCGCTGGTTATAAAAAATGCTCGACTTACAAAACAATATGTTTAGTCAAGTGCTGGGCAAGGACAAACTCTAGCACTTCATCACAGAAAGACCACCAGAAGACTTCTATAGTAGCATAGCTGGAATATGCAAAAACAAACATAGTAAAAGTATTGCTGTCTATTGACCCAACTCAGAAAACGACTGCCATAGTCTTGATATACAGTTCATCTTACTTAAGTACACTGCAGCAACATCAATAAGAGTACTTAACTCAAATGATGTGCTCTGAGCAGCTTGCAAAAACTATCAAAAAAAATAAATAAATGCTTTGATTAAGGAAAAAAGAGCGAGCTTTATTTCTCCTCATGCTACAATTCCCATTGATTTTCCTGTCCTTGAATGGAGAGGAGGAAAGTGCCCTTTTGAAAGAAAGAAAAAAACACAGAAAATAACATGAAAAATAAGGGGAATGAGAGAGAGAGACAGAAAGAGAGAGAGAGGGGGAAAACAGCTGGCATGTGTAGCGAGTGAGAGAGGAAATTGAATAGGTTGACATTTTGCAGGTAGCAGTGCCAGAGAGGGGTGTCAGGAATGAGGGGATTATGGTGCAAAAAGCACTCAAATGAGCCCATCAACATCTCTCCATTCACTTCACATACACTGCCAGTTTTACATGTCAACAACTCTCTCTTTCTTTATCTCTGCACAAACTTCAGCACACAGAGCCGGTGGAGAACAAGCACCCCATGTTTTATGTTTTTAATTAGACTCATAGAATGATTTCCATATTCATAATGCACAAATTAAATACATCAAGTTTTTAGGCCTCCGAGTACACAAGCCTACGCAAGTTCACTGAAGACACACTGGAAGTGGTGCACAGTTTATTATAACATTTAATGACAGGATATATATATATTAAAATCATTTGTATTTCTAACAGGTCTGGCTAGTCTGCGTCTATGCATTGTAATTACAACATACATAAAAGTATTTTGTTGGGGCTATTTCACCTGAACACTAATGCATAAATGAGCATGAATATTTAAAGACAAGTGGATGCGAGTGAACAGGTTAAGAATGGCATTCATCAATTATTCAACAGTTGTAATGCCTTTGATGGGTCTCCAGTTGATGATGTCATAAGAACAGGGGTCTCTGGCTCCCTTTGTTTTAAAACCCCCAATCGCCTAACCCTGAGAGAAGAGGCTCTTTTCTTTGCTCAAGACGTGTATTTTGTGCATTATATAGAACAGCCATAAAAAATACACATATATCTCTTTCTGGGTATAAACATTTGTAATCCCAGATTTTACTGTAACTATTGTATTCAAAATTAATGACTTTTTTTTTTCTTTTTTCTCAGTACTAATGTCATTTTATCTGCAAACCACTTGAATGTAAAAGGCATGTTTTATTAAGAGACATAATTAGACAACACTTTATCTTCACTAAGCCACATTAGAGATTTATTTCATTAATCATATAAAGAGTGTACTTATTAATTTCTGAGTTTATAAGATGACACAGGAAACAATTCATTTAGTGTAATTAAATTCTGACTAATGTGCGTTCTCAAAATAAAGCAAATGTCTCGGTTACATCAAATTAATATGGACTTTGATTACACAGTTTAGCTTTGTTTTACTTTAAACTGCTGAAACTCATTTTTTTCTGCAGAAAAAAAGGGGAAAATGTAAGTTATGTTAGTTATGTACTAACTAACTGTTTTCAACTACTACTACTACTAGCTCAACTAGTTCTAACAGTTCTAACTTCTACTAACAGTAATCACAACAATGATAATTATTATTGTTGTCATTTCTCGTCCTCTTGTAAACTTTAAAACAAAAAGCAAAACCATCCTCTCTGGTGTTTGAATGGTGTGAAATGGCCAGTTGTAGCTCTGTCCCTTTTCAGCATGCAGAATCACATAAAGTGACCTAATGATGTTTTAGCAGAATTGAAATTTCACACAGCCCACAGCAAAACATATCGACAATTAAAAGCAGTAGGACTTTTAATCGGAGAGAACAATGAGTGGCAGACTATGAAACCCATTAGGTGCACTACAGTTTCCTGTGGCTGGTTATATATTGGTCAGCAAAGTGAATGAGAGCAAGATGAGCTGCAAAACACCCAAGGATGCATCCCTGCACTTGCAGTAAAAGGGCTTGGAGCCTTAATTCATTGCTTAGACTGGCAAATGCAGCGACAGCAGATTTAATGAAATGCACTAAGAGTTTTTATCTAAATTAGCTGAACTGTATTATATAGCACCAGAAGGTACAGAAAAAGTGGCAGTTCTTTTTTCTTCTGTCAAGTATTTATAGGTTAAGCAAACTCAATCTAAGCAAATATCACTGTTGGAGAGAGCATTACAAGAAACATTATCAAACTCTTCATCAGAGTAAAAACCTGAAAAAAATGTCTATCATAGGAGAATGAGACACTTGGTGTAAAATGAGACATTTTAGTCTCTTTTACTCAGTGATTCTGTTCTAAGGAGCTCATGAGGACAGTCTGGTATTCGTCAAAAACGCACCTCTTACCAGTGATTTCAATACAAACAACTGAAATTATTCACTAAAAATATTACAATCCACAGAGAGTTTGCCTTGGCGTGGGTGGCCAATTTAGTGGGTTATCTACTAATAACTTCCATGCAAATTAACACAGGTGCAACTCTGTAATTAACATATGACCAGAGCAATATAAAAATCAAATTTTTCAAATTCTTTTCGTACATCCATTCTCACAAAGTAAAAGGAAACTGCTGTTGGTTGTTTTTTCCCCTCTCTGTTTTCTGTAGCACCATGTTCATATTCTGACTTATGCTGCAGGATTGACTTCATCACAAAATAATGACTTCATAATATTTGGACTAAGGCAAAATAAAAGTTTGTCAAAATAATGAAATGATATTTTTAAAATATGTTATTACTCTTAAGTCATTTTTTCATCATAATAATTCAACATTTTAAGAGGTCAAACATAAGTCAAGCTGTCTATCTTGTAAAATACGACAGTCATCAGATTTGTGATGACACAAAATGTTAGTGTTCATGGACAACACCAGTTCACAGCAGTGCATAAAAACCTATTGCTCTATTTTGCAGAAAACATTTGCCAGTGTTAAACATTTGTTGGAATATAAAGAATGGACGCATAAAAATTTTCTTTGCTTCGTTTTGTGAAGAAAGACAGCAGCAACCAGCGTGTTTTGTTTATGAGCATCACGATTGCCTGTCATGTGGTGAAAAAGGTCCATCACTATCCACAAACTACTATAAACCAGCAAAAAAAAAATCAATGTGTTTTTGAGAGATACCAAAACATTCTTGTGAATGTGGCCTTAAACGTCCTCCTCCCTCCATTCTTTAATATCGTTTCTTAATAGCGTCTCAGTAATGGCGCATCATTCTGTTGAAAAGACATTTCAGCATTCAGCATGGCACTGTACTTATTTATTGTGGTCTAAATATGGCCTTGTGTGTGTGTGTGTGTGTGTGTGTGTGTGTGTGTGTGTGTGTGTCTTGGTCATGGGGTAATCCACTGACGGGTACTCTACCACTGAGACCCACTGCAGGTCTAACAACCTTGAAATTAAAGATGATGTGTAGCTTCCTCAGAGAGTGTAGCTTAGCTCTGCTCTCTCTCTCTCTCTCTCTCTCTTTTTTTTTACTTTCTTATGGTGCATAAGTTTGCATAATTGAATTTATAACACCTGGTTACATAACCTCACCCTCCCTCCACAGAGAGAGACACACGTACAGACGCACACTCCCAGTTTGTATTTCCCTTTTCTCTCTTACATGTACACCCATTTATTTCTTCTTCTACTCTATCCCCTTCTCCATTTTAACGAAAAAGTTATTTAACCAAGATCCTGGAACAACAGAATGATTACAGTGATCTTCTGATTAAAGATCAAAGTACTCATATTAGATGTACCTCTAAAATTCACTGATGTTCCTAACGTTATTGTTGTTTATATCAGTGAACGCTGCTGACACTGTTATGGTTCAAGCTGGCAATGAAATTCTATTTTTAAACTGTTTTTCCCATGGACATGAATAACTTCAATTAACAGGACAGTGTGTAATCAGCACTAAATAATTACTACTTTAAATTATTACAAGAAAACGTTTAATAATTTAAAGTACTGAACTACTTGTCATTGTACTGTAGATTAATCATAGCAATTCTGGAGGGCTGTCAAACACATCAGAGTGATGTGCATGCAAGCAGTACAAATTTGTGTTGGTTAATATTAATTCTGCTCAACTCAGCTTAGCAGACTTGATAGTCTATACTATATTCTGCCCTTCATTGTATACTATAGCTGCCAAACAACCACGAATCGCGGAGCAGTGTCCTATTTATTATATGTCAGCACACAAACTAACAATAGCCTATTATTGCATATTCCAACCATATCAGGAAAATTAACTTTGTCATGTAATTATGTGCCACCACGTCATAATATAGGAGTGTTTGATGAATAAACATTGACTCTGTAAGAAGCCTTTAACTGATTACCACTGCTGCAACAATGCTACTGTCCACCAGCACCTCCATGGGATTTACACTATTAAGGTAGCTTGCAATGGTGTAGATTCACTTTCAGACATCAACTTCAATACTACTCACGACAGCCTGATTTTTCATTTCAAAGATGGAAAACCTAATCCCTTAGGTACTGGGGTACATCTGGCATTACACTGTCAAACGTGACAGGACTTATCACAATTATTACCGTGTTTTGGCTCAGTCTGTACGATTTGTATTGACCATTACATAAAATCAGCTATTTTCACCACAAACCGAATGTGAGTTGTCCACCTGAAAATATCGGCAACCTGTATGTTTAGTAACATTCTGATTTGGTCCCTACTACACACTTGCGTACAGCACAATTTAATTGAACTGAAAGTACCTTAACTGACCTGAAACTCAGATCAATTATTTCCTGTATATAACTATTCATATAAAATGTCATCTTTGCCTTGATACTTTTGGCCCAAAACCTGAATAAATGTTTACACCAAGAAGAGCGTGAGGCACCCTAGTCTATGATCTGAATAAACGTATTAACTGAGTAATTACACTATGCAGCAAATCAAGAGTAATTAAGATTTTGCACAAAGCTAATGCCTCTTTATGTGGAGTAAGGAAGAGACAGAGAGAGGTTATCAAAATTTCCACAAACTCCAACTGTGCAACTCTGCACTGAATTCTAGAGTATTTCTAGAAATACTGAATGGAAAGCTTTGAAGGAGGCTCTGATGTCTGTCTCTCTGTCTCCCTCCCTCTCACTCTCTCGGCTACTAACAACTTCTATTCATGCTTCTAACAAGCTATTCAGTAGGGACTGAGGTGCTATTTCCTAGAAGGCTGCTGGCTGAAAGATATACTCTGTCTGAAGATCAGTAGCAGATCGGATGACATTAAAGCTGATCTGGCCAGCTAAATCTTACAAATCTTCAAAGATGTCTGATTTCCTTCCCTTGACAAATTTACTATCTTCCTGTTTTGTTATTCCCATATCTTTATTCAGAAAAGTGATTTTTTCTGTTGGCACTGTTGTCAAGAGGTCCATTTGGGACAAAGCTGAAATGCAACAACAGCCACAACTTAACCTTTAATGGAGGCTTTTTACAAAAGTAAAAGGGACCAATCCATTCTCCAGTCTCTGGGGAAACCAAAAAGTTTCCAAAAGAATTCACAAAGTGCTGAAGGAGTCACAATAACTAGGGATCATTTGAGGGAAAAAGAGACATAGAGAGTGGGAGAGAGAGTGGGGAGTGTGTGTGTGAGAGAGGGGGGGGGAGAGAGAGAGAGAGAGAGAGAGAGAGAGAGACAGACAGAGAGAGAGAGAGAGAGAGAAAGAAATCCTTGTAAAAGTGTTTACGTAAAACAGAGGAAAGTCTGGGATTTTGTAAGTGGAGCATACCACTTTGCAATTCTCAGCAGGATGCTGCCACATCCCTGATGTGTCCCAAAGCAGTTATAACATAATAGGGAACAGGAAATGGAAGAGGAGAAAGCCCACCATCTGTGCAGCAGCTTTTAGATCAACATAGCATCACAAATAAATCACTGTCTAAACAATGACTGCATCTAAGCAAAACATCACTGGTCTGAAGGAGGGCATCCACAAGATCGGTGCTGCACCTTCATCTGCTTGCAGTGGGCCTTTAAATGAGAGCTGTGCACCATATCATGTAAGCAGAAAGGTATGAACCCTACAAACAAACAAGTCTGCAGAATTACAAAACCTTGATTCCTGAGCTGCCTCAACTCCAGCTTTTAAATATGTAAATTGAGAGAGCATAATATAAAAATGTCAGTCAACAAACAAGCTTTTGTTTGTTGTTTACCTAAAATGCAGAATGTTGACTTTTTTTAGTGGAAGAATAAGGGATGGAAATATTACATCCTTTATCAAAAGAGTTTCAACAGAAACCCAAGTTGAGTCTATTTACATAAGTCTATTTCATCTATGTCGCAATGTAGTCAAACCCAGAACATAACAAACCAACAAGCCTCAACATTATGCTGTTGTTAGTTGGCCTTATAATGTTTCAGAATAAGAAGTAATAAGTTAATGAAGCAGCGTGAACAGGGGAGAATACAACACCAGGTGCTGTGCTCAAAATGCCAACCTAATCACTATTCCTTGCATTATAAAATAAGGAGCGCTACATCGTTAGGTAAGAATAATGATTCAAGCCAAGGCCTTTGTATAATACATGGATTGCTTCTTGTTCTGAAGATTACAAGTCACATTAACACCATGGTAGACGATACACATCTTCACACAGACAGCTCACCTTGAATTCACAAACATGTGCTGAAAATAGTTCACTTGGCACATTAGCTCTGATAATCTTTAAATATGATTACACACAGTGGCCTATTAGCCACACGTTTTTACATATTGCTGTTGTTGGAAGAAAACCTCGTATCTCCAAAATGGTAACTTTACAGGAGAAGATAAAAACCTACTTTACTTTTAATGGAACCAGATGGAACGAGACTTTTTCTAAGTAATTTCGGGCCATTTCTTTTGGTCCATTCATCATGAAATTTACACACAATGTAAAGAGCAACAGGCATTTTCAAATTAACTGAAAAATTATGAAAAATAGAGATACAAGGTTTTCTTCCAACAGCAGCGATATTCGAAAGTCATCTGCACAGGTCATGTGCCATTATCAAACAGCACACTACATTATGGGTATTTTGTATCTTCTAGGCAACGTGGTTTGGTTTCTACCTAACTACCTAATGAAGTTACCACTACCACACTGTAAGTTCTGTAAGAGTGTGAACACAATGACCAATGATGTTGCGTTGTTATGACATAACTTACACGTGCATATAAGCACCCACACACAGACACACTTTCTCTCTTACTGCTCGTATTCTAATAGTACACACATCATCCTGCCTCTTTTCCAGTTATTGTAAGGATTGCTTGCGATTATTCCGTCTAAAGACCACTCTAACTGTGGAGACAACAAACAGACATAAGCACCCCTTTTCTCAAACGCTAAAGAGACAAAATTACAGAAAAACATGCAGTTACATTCAAAATATACTATTCAAATAGCTACACAAACTATACAAAAACATCATAAACAAAACTTTAAAGGTGCATTATAGTTTATCCCTCAATGGAAGAGAGAAAATGCCCCAGAAAACACAGTACAAAAGAGCCAAGTGTGGCTCAGAAAGCCTAGCTCCAGTGAAGCTGCACTGGTGTAGTCAGACAGCAGCTGTGTTTGATTTCATCTGATCTAGGAACAGGTAGTGAGGAGAATCATACTGTGATCAGTCCCCTAGGGAGGAGCTGACCAAGAAATAACAGCAAAAAAAAATAATCATACACACGCACACACCAACACATATGGACCTATATGTACTAATAATATTTCTGAATATGGATTACATATGTGAACACCTAAGGTACTGTGCAAAAGTCAGAGACCACATTTCATTTGTTTAAATTCCAATACAAACTACCGTAAAGTACTAGCTATTTCTTCTTCTGCCTCAGGAAAAAAGCAGAAACATTATGTCATCGAAAATTACACAGGCGCCTCAACAACTAAATAGAATTTCACCTCTTTAGTATTTAGAGTGCTCACCCTTTGGCTTTATCACAGCTTGCACTCTTCTGCAGAAATCTACAAGGATATTTTTCCACACTGCCAAAGTTCAGTCTTAGAAGTTGGTTGCATTTTCTGTTTCTTATGATCCAGGAAACCCAAACACATTCAATCATGCTGAGGTCTGGAGTCTGGGTTGGCCAGTCCTTGTTTTGAGAACACCACCAGTTTCTTTATTTGATTTGGAAATGTATTTTCACAGCACAATGGACAGAAACGTGATTTTTTCATATCTCAAGCAAGAGCAGAACTTGATTTTCTCTTCTTTCTCAAAGATAAAATCTAAGTTCTGTTTATCTGAGGGCGACAGTTTTGGTGGTCTGCTAGATCCTACACAGTTGTTAGGTGTCCCAGTCCCACAAGTAGATTATCTTGCATCTAATCTTCTCAGAAGTATCACCTGAAACCAACTTGATAACTTGTGCTTGAAGGTGGTTTGACTCAAAATGAAATAAATGAAGTGTGGTCTCTGACTTTTGCACAGTAGTGTAATCACATGTCCTATGTGTATTATATATGCATATATCTATATGTAAATGTATATCTAATCCTAAACTCAACCCTTTAACCAAAAAAAGCTCTTTCAGTTTTAAAAAAAATGAAACAGGGTTTTTTGTAAGCATTAAGCATTTTAGCCAGGAGCATTGTGTTGGTCCTGTAGGGTTTCCAAAAAAGTCAGGAAATGTTTGTACTAAAAAGCTACAAATACACATTTTTTAAAGCATAATTTGAATGACACTCTGCCAGCAGAAACACACACCACGCAAATTAAATTGGTAAATTAGGTTTTCAGTTATCCTTTTAGTTTTCTTCAATAATACAGTGATGAAAAGACTAAGCACCAGCTCAAACACTCATTTCAAGAGAAAGATCCCAACGGGGGATGTCATTGTGTGTTTGAGTTGCTTGGAAAGGCTAAGCTGAGGTCTATCCTGGAGGCTCTGTCTTTCCAGGAGAAAAGGACTAAGTACATGTTTTTGCACATTAAAGCATTATCTCACTTCAGTGAGTTTTAGTTAACATATTCACACCCAAAAAAAAACAAAAAAAAACACAGTCCTAAGCTCTAAGAACACTGCATATCAATGCTCATGAGTTTCAGAGACCTTTGTTTCTTTTTTTTTCACCAGTCATTACAATAATTCCAGATACGGCTGCACCCTTCAGACAAAATAACAGTTTGTGAGTCTATTGTCACATGTTGCAATTGTGATGCACCTCGAAACATATTAAAAGACACTGATGAACCATTGAAGTGATGCAATTAAAGACTGTCCCTGCGGTTTTGTGACCTATCACATTTGTTGAATCATATGGCTGTACTCATTCATCAAAACACCCATAGAAACCCATCTGGAACTGAGAGTAGTCAGGAGGCTCACAGTAATGGAAGCCTCATTTGCATATCATAGCATGCTGCAGTATCAGCAGTGAGAAGGCCATGATAACAATTAACAAACTATGTTTTGTTAAGGCCTCATCCCCACAGTGTATGCGGTGATTAGTAAAATGCATCTCTCTCTCTCTCTCTCGCTTGCTCTCTCTCTCGCTCTCCTTCCCACCCTTTTACCAGTCCAGATCATTATCCCTCATTCTACTGCACTCTTCCTGCTGTGTGGTGTTTAATAGGCTTGAAAGCTTGACTATGTCTCATTTACACGTTTCTGATAGTTCAGTCTGGGCGGAAATGGCAGCTCTGATGCTGAGATCCATGTACTAGTCGCTCACATGTTTACACACTTAAACAGAGATGGAGGGTATTTGCAAGTACACAAACCCTAAAATCAAGTAAATCACCACAAACAAAGATGTAAATATATGACATCACAATAATCTGATTCAATTATGATTTTTTAGCAAAACAGCTTCAAGACATCATGAAATCTCGACTTAACCAGTTTAATTTGATATGATAATTCAGAATTAGTCTTTAAAATATACTTTATATACAGAATGTAATTGTTCACAAAGCAGTAGAATAAAGATGATAATAAGAATGCCAAGTTTTTAAAAATGTTTCCATGCATTATTGAATATAACTACAAGCGATTTCAAAACTGTTTCTTATTACTAGATTAGTTACACTTTAGATGCATGTACCAGCAAATGTTGCTTTCATTATTATTATCACTTTTATTATTATTATTATTATTATTATCATTATTATTATTATCATTATTATTATTATTATTATTCATAGTAGTAGTAGTATTTCTGTAAGTTTCTAAAGATTCTTCAGAACTACAGCTAGTAGACAAAATAATATTTGTATTATTTTGCTGTTGGCAATAAACATTTTGGCAGTTTTACACTATCATGGCAGGTTAAAAATAAATGTGTTAGAAATAAGTGTTGGGTCACTAGTAGTTTGAGCTATGTACCCTCATGAGAAAAATAGGTTGTCATATTTTGTAGGTGTAATTTTTAAATATAAAAAGATTATATTGAAAAACATTACTTGTACTAAATTTGAATACAATTCTTTTTCTTCAGAAATGTTTAGAGAAAATTTCAATACATTTAAGAGTTAATCACTTATAAACCAAGGCTTATTATACAATAATGCAGACTTCAATGCAAACTGACTGAGCTATTCTTAGGTTGGGCCCACCAGTGAGCCCTGGTCATTTAAGGACTATGAGGTTGGGGGTCCTAGTGTTAGTGCAAATGGGCAGGTGACCTGAATCAGATTCATCCTTGAGAGAGAGGCATTTGCACAATTTTAATTTCAGATGCCGTTGACGATGAGTGATTATAGCCCAGGCACAGGTTTCTCCTGGGGTTCTAAAAGTCTTCCTCAATACCTCCTCCAAACATTTTATCACAGAAAGATAAAACCTGTCAAAAAAGCATAAAGATTAAACATAAGGAAAAGTAACCATATGGAAAATTCTACAGTCATGTATCACATATTTGAAGTCTAAACACACACACAAACACACAGACCCTGTGTTTCCTGAAGCACTAAGGTGTCAGAATGACACGTGTGCTGAAGGCAGATTTGCCATGATGCACAGCTGATGAATCAAAACATGGACACCTGCATTTTTCTCTGACACTTTATTTTCCACGTTTCATATTTCACTCACACCACTGCTCTCGCTCTCTGCTATCTGAAAGCGTGTTCTCAGTCTTCCCAACTCCTCTCTTCCTATCAGCCAGAAAGAAGCACAGAGAGGGAGAGAGAGATATGTGGATGTTGCTGAGACATGGATAGGATCTCTCTTCATTTCCTGCTATGCAAGAACAACGACAGCTCTTGTTAAAAACAATATCATCTGGAAATGAGACGAGACGCAAAGCCTGCTCCTCTGTGTGTATGAGTGTGTATGTAATGATTGTAAAAATGAGGGATAAACACTCCATTATTTTCTCTCCTCCTTTCTCATTGCTGTCTTCAAGCTCACATATTCTCCTGGTTACAGTGTAGGTAGCATGCACTACAGTGTGTTGTGTGATTAGACTGTAATCATGTAAATATCAAATGCACAACTCAAAGAGAGACATGATGATTGGGGCAGGTGAAGGTTCACAGAAAGGTGTGTTAACAATAAATATTGTGAATGAGGCAACAGTTCTTAAGTCTACAATTCTAGTGATCCACAGTAGGCAGACTGATCCATTTAATGAAACTCAGAAAGGGCTCTTTGTAAAGAATACAAAACATGAGTACTGGGTCTACTCCTAAAGCTGCGGTATACTATTTATAAATGACGTTTTAATACTGGAAATACACAATTACTACTGTACCCAATACACAATTACTACTGTACTGTTCCTGTATTGCTGTCAGTGTCAAAATATCATCATTTTAAGGTTTTGATAAATGTCAACCTAATTTTGGAGTTCTTTGTTGGATGTACTGATCATATTGATTGTACATTACAGAGAGGAATCGTATCACCACATATTACAGGAAAAATCTGTCCCAGGGCCAAATAACAAGCCACTGGCTTACGAATCAAAATTGCATCGTACCATTGTGAAGTCTAAAGTTTACAGCCCAGCAACATTCAATCTTTTAATGGGCTTCTCCATTTAACTGAATTGTATCTCACCAAAAGTCTTGGCTGTCTTGAATCAAAACAGCTCATTAATATAATACTGGATGTGAATTATTAATACTCAAGGTGTGTTTACAAGGACCATACAGCATACATGAATGCCAAAAACAGATGCCAGAAACTATGCTAATGTTTTGTATGTCTGCATGTTGATGTTTTTTATGTTAACTTATATATTTTGCAAGACCCACTTCTCTTCTCCCCAATCTGAAATGGCTCCCCGACTGACATGAAGTGCACTGCTAGGGCATTAGCTAATGGCTTTTACACCCTACACAGGGCACTAAATTTCAAACAGGGAGCCATTTCAGCTTCAACAAAAATCTCTGCATCTCTCCCTCATGACAGGAAGAAGACTGCTAACCCCATATGACCCGTCTCTCTAATTTCACCATAATTATGTCCGCTTTGAGCTGCTCTGGGATCAGCAGCAGGGCTCTCATTCCTCTATCTGCTCTGTGCGAGTGTGCAGAGACAAACTGACCCAGCTGCTGCTTCTGCGTAATTCAGCCCATGGCCTTTATCCCAGACTAATGGAAGGCTATTTGCTGAGCAGCAATGTAGAGCTTAGTATCCATGCACTGATGCACCACTCCCTTTATATTTGTGTGTGAGATGAAGAGAAGGAGAAAGAGCAGAAGGAATGAGGGAGGGGGGCACGCAGACAGACAGACAGACAGACAGTAAGACAGAAAGACAGGTAGCCTGTGTCAATCAGTAATGAGAGAGCAAGTAATTTCTTTCCACCTCCACTCTAAAATACAGATGTCCATAGATAGATAGACAGAGAGGGAAAGGAAAGAAGGAAGATAACAAGGAAATGGAGAAATAACAAAACTTAAGGAAAGAAATAGGGAAAGACATAAAGAAAGTTAGATGTGCAAACAGAGATACAGAAAGGGGAAAGACAGAAGGAACCAAAGTAGGAAACCTGAAAAAAGACAAACAGCAAAACAAAAAGAAAGAAAGAAAGAAAGAAAGAAAGAAAGAAAGAAAAAGAAGTACTAGACATAATTGGCTGATGACAAATGTTTAAAAGCTCCTCTGTGAGAGCGCTGAATGATATTTTGCACAAAGTGAATTTAGCAGATAAAGCAGGAGACTGGGAGAAAATGTTCCAGAACTTATTGAAGTATTAGTCAAACATCTTAGTGCTTCACACCAAGCCCTTTCAAAATGCTTACAGGGTCTATAGTACTATTCTAAATGAGAAATACGTAAAAGAGAGAGTAGTAAGTCCAGTTCAAAGACAGTGTCGGGCCCAATAGCCTCTCCTCTGTGCTCAAGGCCCGTGGACAGAGATGGATTCTTCTAACGTGTTCTAATACTGTTACTTTAAGAGCTAACTGCAGTATAACTTCTCCTAACAAAATAAGAAAAATGTCAAAGTGTAAAAAGCAAAGTAAAATAAAAGACTTCAGTCGCTGAGTTCTTGTGGAAAGAAGGAAAAGGCCTTCTTCTTTATTGAGCTTGGATGGCAAGATGGTTCCCAGACAACCACAATGCAAAGAACATGTCGAAAACACCCATTTTTATATCCTGTTTGGAGCGATGAAGTAATTGCCCCTCCTTTTCTATGGAATTCTATACCATCTTAGTTCCCATCATTTCCAAACCTTACATTTCTGTGGGAACAGTTACATTTTCACTTGGGAACCCTTATTTCCAATCATACATGATATATGTTTTTTAAAAAATATCTTATCTTAGCCGTACCAGGATGTCCCAGTTCCCAAGGACGTTAGTTTTGACTGGTTGCATTATAAATTCACCTACTTCAGGACTAGTTCCTATCTCAAAGACAGCTCCTCTTGCTCACACAGCAGGTTCTCACAACCTTCTGGAGGCCCCTTTACTAAAAGGGGGCATCCCGAGTCCCAGTTCTCATGGAAGTTCAGGCCTATTTTACAGTGTGAAGATTACTATTCTTTGGTTAATAAACGCTACTTGTTAGAATTATCAAAGATAAAGATTATTTATTCAAAACATTCGTCAACAGAAAAACACTCTGGGGAAGCAGCCTGGCTGGAGGTTCACACACTTTCATAAACACTTAAACCATAATGAGACTGAAATGAATGCAGAAATATTTGGATAGTCAACAATTTTGCAATCAAAAGTTTAATTTACCTCCTGCTGTCTATTTACTTTCTTTCTTCCTGATTTTTCTTTTAAAGTCTGTTCGTGCCAAACACGCAGTTCATTAGTCGAGTTTATTCAAATGGTTCATGGACCAATATTTGTTTGATTCATCTCACTAAGCCCCAATACATTTATTCGTGTAAGTTATGTTCAGATCAGCATGCGAATTCCATTAAAGCTACAAATTTTTCACACTGAGGCTTTTTGAAAATCAGAGCAAATACTCTGTAATTAGGTAAGTGGATGCGCAGTGCAGTGAGAATCAACAAATATGCTCACATTTGAAACAAAAATAAATTAGTTTGCATGGGCTAAATTTCACATGGAAGCATTTGTATTCACCATCACACTGTGGTCATCTAATATTTGTAGTATTACTGTTTGTAGCCTAGCTGATTTTACCTGTCTGCATTTTACCACCACAAAATCTGAAAGGGAACTAAAGAGAAACTGTCCAGAGAAAATGTTTGTTCCTTTTGCTTGTTTTATTTTTATATTTTTCTTTTTATGTTTTTATTCTCTTATTTTTCTATTTTTTGAACACCTGAAGAGGATGTACACAAAAGGTACATGCACACAGTTTTTCACTTCATCACCCATCTGTCTGTATCTCTCTCTCTCTCTCTCTCTCTCTCTCTCTCTCTCTCTCTGTCACAATGCATGCACGCACGCACACACACACACACACACACACACACACACACACACACACACACACGTCCATGCACAACTGAGCATAAAATTGGTCACCTCTCACACATGTTCACATCAACAACCAGTCAGAATGACATCACAAGCCAAGCTAACCTGCTGACCTGCGTATATGTGATCCAGTCTGCTGCCCACACTGGCATGTTTGAAGGCTGCAGACATGAACACTGTAACATACGTAAGGCAGTGATGCTGAACAAGAGTGAACACAGCATTAAAATACACCTCACGTTCACATTTCACCTGAGCTGATGACAGGTTCAGGACAAAATAAGAGTGCATCTGGTTGGAGGCTAGCAGGGTATGAAAGAGATGCAAAACATAGTGAGCAAGAGCCAATACTGTTACACAACGGGCCAAACCAAATAAAATGTATAAATAGTGAAATAAAAATGATTGATTTAAATCAAAAGTATTATTGTATATCAGGCAGGTTTAGTTTAGAATGAAAAGACAAACATAAGGCAAAGCACTTATGCACAAACTGACATGTATACGATGTACTAGAACTGATGAAAGGCCAGCAGACATCAGAGGAAGTTTAAAATGGCTGCTTAACCAAGCCAGATTACTGACACAAATAAGATCCAAAAAGTTTAGAGCAAACATATCTGATTTAATTTGGCAGTTGTTTGTATGGAGGATCCTTAGGCACCATAGAATAACACAAAGGGTGTTTGATCTGATATGATATGAAACCTCACAAAAAATTCAGGCACTAGATAGTAGGCATGCACAACAATATCACAATCCTATCAGTTGTAAGCGCAACTGCACTGGAAGTGTGTGTAAGAATATAGCTCATAGTGTCCAGCACTGGGTTGTGTCTCCACAGTGTATGAGAGAGATACATGAGAATGTATGAGACTAAAATTTCCATGGACTATTTGATCATTCAGTGACACATCCCAATGAATTCTCTCTCACACATACACAGAGCTCCTGAGGCAGTCATTATAGCTAGAACTGCTCTATAACCAGTCTGGATAGACGAACGGCTGACTGATAGCACTTCGGCTGTCATCACATCAACCCTCTGCATCGCTCATCTCTCTCACTCACTCTCTCTCTGATCGATCATCTCACCAGACTCTCTCCTATCACTAATCAGAGAGCACTGCTAACGCTGACGGACACATTCCAGCACCCTCTCCGTCTCCAGTCACACTCCAGTGGAGACATTTCGGGTTATTACTTTGGCAGAAATGTCAAGATTCTCCGCCAGACGCTTTCCTCCAGTCACAAAGGCCCGAAACAAAGTGCAGCAAACTGCAGCGATCGCAAGAAATGATAGAAAAATCAAACATATACAATAGATACTATAGCAGACAAGATTTTGACATCCTTTTGATACCAGGTCATGGTTTTCTTATCATGAGCCTTACAGAAGCTCTTCAGCTCAACAGTTCAGGAGAAAGTTTAAAAATAGGGTTTTCCCACAGTTTTTCTCACAGTGTTTGCTTCCTCTTTAGATGTGTTTTTCTCCACAAGTATGTATCTTCTGTCTTTCTTCTTTATGTTGCAATAATCCATTTGGTCCTGATGGTATCTAAAATTACCACAATATTTTCGTCTTGAAGCATCGGGAAAATCAATAACACTGAGACCCATGTGACCACTCCTCCAGTCCAGTCCTAAATACTTTTATGCCTGCATCTATCTGTCCATCCATCACTATTTAATCTTTTCTGGTCATCTATTCACTCATTCATCCATTTCCCTGACCCCTGATTTGACAGACTAGAACGTGCGTTTTCACATGGCACAGGCCTACAACACAAGCCAAAAAGAGTAGAAAACAAACATGGAGCATTGAGAAAGTGAACAAGTTTTACCATGTATTTTAGGGGGTTCCTGATTGATATGAATGTCACCTGACATCTAACAAATCCAAAAGCACAGTTAGGAGCACAGAATTTGTCTGAAAGTTGGGTGGATGTATCATTATTATTATTATACGTCATAAAATCTGTCCAATTAGGTGACACTGTAATCCACATGATCCACATTTTTGATAGCTTTTGGTTCAATGTCAAATATCACTGGGAACGCTAGACCAACTAGAAATGTAGCGTTGCTTTGGTTTTAAGAACACATCCTGACACAGTTTTTTCACCTTCAGTTTCTCTCTCACATACCAAACACTTATCCTCTTTCTCTGTACTCTTGCTTTCCATCTCCGGCTCCCTAAATTTCCCCTCTTCAGAATTCCTACACCACTCCATCCAACTCCAACCCAGAGAGAGGGTTTGAACACACTGTGTTCCTTATCACATGCAGCCATCACTCACACTACCACACACTCATTATCTGCCTTCATTATTCATGCACTGTAATGGAGCCAGAGTAGCTGAGGCAGTCATAGTTCAGCAGGAAAAACAGTAGCCTCAAATCCAGACAGCATATTATTTTAGCTTTTTTTTATAATGTTGCTCCCCCTCCTCCATCTACTCACACTGAAACTTTCTGCTGATTCAGGATATCTGACCAACAGCAGAAAGTGGACTGCAAGCAAAGCCCTGAATAATGGGCTCTTTGGCAGAGATTAGGAGGCTGTGTGCAAGTGTGATGGTGAGAGTGAGAGAAAGAGAGAGGGAGAGAGAAAAAAAAAAAGATTATGAGAAGAGAAAGTGAGGGAGAAAGGGGAAAGAAACAATGCAAGTGTTTTTTTTGTGATGGAAAGGGTAGGAGGGAAGGAAGAAAGGAAGGAAGGAAGGATGAAAGAAAGAGGGTGAGAGTGGAGGGTTTGTATGCTTGGGCCATTTTCAAATTCAAGGACTTCTCGTGACTTATCCAGTACAAAAACAAAACAAATCCAGGACCAAAGGATAAGTACTCCAGTACTTATTAAAGTGTAATGTTCATGATTTTGAATCAATAACCTCTTACAGAGAAGTATGTGGTATCAGTGTTACAGGCCATTACACACAGAACACGATGCAAAAAAGCAACGCGAAACTGCAGAATAACTGGATGTGAGTTTTTTTGCATCAAAATTATTTACACCTGATGCAACACATTTTTTTTTTACTTCGCCAAGTTATTCAGATCAAAGATAAAAGATCTCACTTGCTCCTCAACATGGATAAACTGTGACATTGTGCAGGATTCTTTTGACTTTGGAAAAGCGAAATGAGAATGGAGAGTTCCACCACCTCATTCAGCAGCAGAACTTTATGCTTTCACTCACAGGAGCCCCACGTTAAACAAGCACAAAACAAAAAAGCAAATATCTCGAAGTGGAAGTAAGATCTGATTCTTTGCTTCCAGCAAAATAACACTGTACAGTAACACTGAGCTACTGTCTATTTTGGACAAGTCAATGTAGTGTAAAGCGCTTCAATTCATTCATTCAGTTTGGGCTGCTTTTAGAGATTCTGATCCTTTTAGCATTTGTGAAAATGTTACAATTGCTGGTACAAGCTAATTTGTCATCTTGGTTGTCATCATGCCAACAGCAGAGGTGACTGGTCAGAGGTTGCATTTTCACCGTCCGAAAATTGCATTTGGTTTGCAAGATGTCATCAGTTATACATGTGTTTGAACAAATTTATTGCCGTCCGATTAAACTGGGTTCGTTGTGTAAAAGTCTTTAAGGTTACAATTTACAAGGTTAGGCCTGACTCACACATGCTACCTCTGCATGGCGCAAGCGAAGCAGTAGCACGGCCCAGGTGCCACGCTGAAGCAGTGTGGTATTTTATAGAACAGACGAAAAGGCAATACACCGAAATAAGCCATGACTATCAAACAGAAAACCAAATAAAAACTTTAAAAACGCAGATTCTTTAATTTACTTCAATTCATTAACAGTATTTAAATTAAATACTGGTTAACAATTCTGTGCTGCACACAGACTATGGTTAGTCCACCAGGCTTGAAAGCATCGCCCAATCACAAGTCAGAATGCTGGGTGAACAAATGTACCGCTCTCTTTTATAAATTATATTCTTCCTGAGCAGAGTGGTGGACTGTTTATCTGTCCGGACAAAGGATGACTGTATGACTATCTCACTGCTGTATCAAAGGCCACTGCATGTGAACTGTATCAGTCACACAGCTGAGTCGCTCACACCAGCTATAGCTGTAGCTATCCTGCTACAGTACAGTAATTTTTAATGTCATATACTAACGTGCATTGATATATATTTTTTTAAATAAAAAATTATTACAGAAACTCGTGATAGTATTTTCCATGACTTTCAAGCACATTTTTCAGTTTCATTATTTTTCAAGGAGAAATCAGTGCTGGATTTTGGCATATTTATTTTCCATGATTTTCCAGGTTTTCAGGACCCGTACAAACCCTGGAGTGAGAGAGAAAGAAACAGAAAGCAAGAGTAAGAAAGAAGCAAAGAAAGTAAGAGTATGTAAATATGTGAGTGAGACCAAGTGCATGAGTCTCTCAGGGGCGGTGGCCTTTTTGCCATACAGTACTTTTAGCCCTCCTCTCTGACTCACACTGCAATACTAATGGCTCAGAGTTCACTGCAGAAGTCACTGCTATTGGGAAAATCAGTCAATGTGAAAACTTTTTCCCCATAAATCCGAACTAAAAAACTAGCCCTGATCCTAGGAGTCTGCTAAACATGGAATGAGTCAGCGGAATATTATTCTACCCATAATGCAGAGCGTGGGAGAATGCTTGGGCTGCTGGTAATAACAGAGAGATGCAGTGCAATAGTCGTTGGTGCGGTTAATGTATAATTCATCAGCTGCACTGATTGGTCACGCAAAAGCAGCGGCTGCTGACATGCTGAGGGGTCCTCATGCTGACAGCGTGCCCTGCTAAATGCGAGTTTTAAAAAGGTGAGCACATGTATAATTCCTCATTAGGTAGAAAGAAAGGAGAGTGAACAGGAAGAGGAAAACAATTTTACTTGGCACTCAGAAAATGTCCTGATTCTCAGAGACAAGGACAAAAACTCACTGAAAGCTCTACAGTGATAATACTTTAATGAGCTGCATTCACATCTTGATACTTGGGAAATTAAAAAAAGAAAGTTTGTGCCTTACTGGTGTAGGCAGCAATGGTACCTTAAAAGCTACTCAATTTGAATTAGCGTACTAGTGGGTGGTAATTATTTTGTCAAGTAATGTTATGAGAGGCTGGCTACTACAAGCTGCAAATCCATTTTTAAATACAAACATTACAACCAAAAAGTTCAACACATGCTTCCTATGTACTGTATATATACTAAAATTGTCTTAGAAAATTCATGTTTTGATTCATTACGTTCATTTTCCTTCTTTTAAAATTACACCAAAGTGAACATTACACAGTACTGGGAACATTAATCAGGCTGAAAGCAGAATATTAGAAAGGAAAGTAAGAAATTATTTGTTCATTTTGTACTGTTTTTTCAATATAGTGTGAAGCACTAATCAAATTACATCTGTTTTATCCACTATGTTGTGTGAGCCCAGTGCCACTATCCCAGTATCAGTCATTTACAAGCCCATCCCAATTTTCTGTAGCTACTCCACTGAAAAATGTGGAATATCCAATTTGCCTTCTTCTGTCTACCATCACAGTGCAAAAACAGCATAAGAGCAGAAATGTGTTGAATATATACTTAAATAACTGCTATTATTTCACTTATGCTAGGAGAGCTAGACTGAAAGCACCAACACAGTGTCCCCCAGCAATCACCAACAAGGCCAAACACCGGTTCAACTGGCTTGTCTGATTCGGAAAAATCTGATTAGAACAATGTAAAAACTTCTGCTAGACAACTGTAAGGCCAACTGCCAACATTAAAATACTGGAGCTCTTCTCACTCACTCAGTGTATGAAGGACAGTTGAGATGGTAAGAGACTGACCACAGTCACAGATTGAGTGTTAATAACTCATGCTGCTAACCACGAACAGCCTCACAAATGAAAATCACACCATACAAAGAACAATGATGTCTGCTGAAGAAACAGATGATGAGCTCAGAATTTGTAATTAATGGTATTCATGACTATATAAGTATCTCCACACTTTATAACAACAGTATACTGATTAACCATAAAAAAATGTCACAATGAAAAATGATTAACATTTTGGAGCATTAAGAGTGGACTATTCAACAGAATCAGTTGTACCGAAAGTCAAAATATAGAAGTCACATGGTATGTCAAAAATAACTAAGCATATCTTCTGCGATATCCATTTTTGCCAGCGTGGTGTCATGATGTCGACTATGACTGGCTGACAAAGCTGGGCTGGTTAGAGGGGAAGACCCGAGGGATGAATAAATGCCAGAGTAGCGCAGGAAGAAAGATGATACAGCTGTCAATCAAGTGTTCCTGAATACTACTGTATAACATCGCCAGATAGAAGTAAGCAGATTCCAAAGTGTCATGAATGAGTGTAATGAGACTCATGAAATTCAGTGACTAACTAAATAAATAATAAAAACAAACAGATAAAACTAAACATACAATTATACAATAAAAATAAAAATAAAAATAAAATGAAATGCATGTGCACACATACATACATCTGTCCAAAAGTATCCAGTCAGGCCTTCTAATGAGTGAGTTAAGCTATTTTAAGGTGCATTTACTGCTGACACAGCTGTACAATTAAACACATACAGACTGTATAATCTCCATAGAAAATCACTGCACAATACAATGGGATGCTCTGGAGCAGCCGCACATGAGCCTAAGGTCAACATGTCCACGCATCAGCTGGGAGGTCTGGGAGCCCTGAGCATCGGGCTGTGGAGTAGTGCATCTGTGTTTGCTAGAGTAACAGAGCTTCATTCAATACCTCTGGGATTATGGGCTTTGTGATCCAAAATTAAGCATCTAACATCACCACATGACCTTACCTGACCTCACTCTTGTGGCTGAATGCAAGTAAATTCTCACAGCAGTGTGCTAACTCTGAGAGCATGGGGATATGGGCCACTACTGGCAAACAAAATGCACTGCTGGCCCACAGTGCACCTTTCATAACACATTCTCTATATTTTGACCTGTATCTATTTCTTCCTATATTTCAGAATGAGCCTTAAGCTGTTCTGTTATTTTGCTAGTTGGATTTTATTTGATATATGCCCATCCTCTCACTTTCTCTGTCTCTACTAGGAGATGCATTAGAGAAAGAAAAAAGGTTTTTGTTGTAATAAAAACCAAGATTTTTGAATAAGTATAAGACAATATATACATCAAACATGCTCTCTGACAGTGTCAAGCTAGTCCTGAGGTGGCTGTGGTACAGTTTCAACTGTTACGGTCTGGAATTGTCTGATATACAAGACATACTTCAGCATTCACTTGTTCCTTGTCTTTTGTGATTTCCCTGCATTTCATTTTGCATTTACAGCCAGTAACAAAAACGACAACCACTATGCTAACTGCAGTGTGATAAATACACAGGGTTTAGAATAGCACTAGCTATTGTGCTAACAGAAGGCCAATTAATCTTACACAGTTAGAGCAGTGTTAGCCCTGATGCTAACCATTCTCTGATTAATGAAAGGGAGTGAGTTAAGAGTTGCGTTAGCCTGCATGTTAAATGGTTGATTTATGTTAGGAAGCTAGAGGCAAGCCAGCTAGCTGCCTCTCATCAAGAGGACAGATATACTGCAAGCGCAGAAGGAGACAATGGAGACACACATATACACACACCACAAAATGTGAAAAAAAATAATATGACTGGCACAGCATATAATTTGGTAATAGTGAAGCACCTAGACAGCAGTCACATACCAAATGAAAGAGGGGGTCACAGAGTTTCTGACTGTCAGTATGGCAGTGAACCTCCAACAGCTCAGAGCATTCGTCATTGGTACCAACAGTTCTAAGAAAAAAGGTCACCAGCATCACCAGACCTCACGCCGTGTGACTTTTTTGTGGGGGTACATTAAGGATTCTGTTTATGTGCCACTCGCAACAACACTGGATGATCTTCGAAATCGCACTGAAAGAGCCGTGAGCACAGTGACACCCGACATGCTCAATCGAGTATAGGATGAATCTGACTATCGCGTTGATGTTGTCCGTACAGCTGGAGGAGGTTCATACTGAGCACTTGTAAAATTACATCATTAACTTCATGCTCACTTTAACCATTTACAATTTACTGCATTGTTCTGTAATGATTTACAAGTGAAATAAATCATTTTGAAATCGGATGAATTCTTTTGAATCACCCAGTATAATAAAAAATTGTCCTTGTCATTATCATCATTTTAACTGGTTACCTGCATGTCCCCCCACGACCCTGGAAGGATAAGCGGTTTAGAAAATATGCGTGTGCACCCGCATGTCCATGTGTACACGCTTCTGTGTAGCAGATGTTATCTGTCCGACATAAAAACTTTGGGTGCCATTGCCTGCTTTGTGTGCCCTGACTAAGCCTTTCAGAACAAGATATAGTCGCTGGATTGAAAAAAGTTTGTGAAACTGCATTGCACCTTTAAAAGTTATTCAAGTGTTTTTGTATAACTATTTAGTAGCTTTTAAGCAAGATTCTCACATTTGCCGACGCATACTGATGTGTCTCCCACAAGTGTGTTTACTTGTAACCTCACTTTGAAAATCCTTTGCTCCTACATGTCACACTGCAACAACAATCTGCAGTTGGTTATTTTGCTTGTCAAACACAGCTTTCCTGTCAAAGTAGGCAGTTCACAGCCATGTTAAGAGACAAAACACACCAGACTCTCTGTCGATAAGCAGAAGCATGACTTGCAAGACTAGTAAACCACTGATGCACTGTCTCTATAGCTCAGACTGTGTTATTGCTCTTCTCAGATGATAACATCTGAGTCTCCCTATCCCGTTCAGTTTGGCATTTTACTGGCTTTTAATGGTGCTGTTATTAGATTCAGAGAGAGAAAGAGAAAGAGAGAGAGACATATAGAAAGAGACAGAGTGGGACAGAAACAGTGAGACAGAAAAGACAAAGAGGAGAGAGAGACAGGGAGAGAGAAAGGAAAGAGAGAGAGAACAAGACATTTTAAACTGAACACATCTCTGTTCTGCACTAGTCTTATCACTGTTACAAGCACATTCAGAATGGAGAGAGTGACACTAAAGGTGATTTAAAGAGGAGAACAAAGAGGAGGGTGGAAAGGGGAAGAGGAGAGGAAAAGACACAAAAAGAGAAAGATGAATGTGTGCGAGTGTGAGAGAGAGAATTAGCACTAAACCCTAAGCTCTATTTTATGTAACTCGCACTTTCACTTTACTCAGTGCAATATTCTTCATATAGCTACTGCAAATCAGATAAATACACTGCAGATTACAGTACATAATTCTACATGTGTATTAATGTGTGTGGAGCTTGTGTATGGCTCATGAAATTGCCCTCTATGAATCTCAACACAGTGCCTGGTGAATGTGCACACATGCTGTCTGAGCGACGGAGCTCTATAACTCAATATTCTGGAGTTAATACAACGTCTGAAATGAAATAGAAAAAAAGTAATGGGGATCGTTAGAGAGATACCTTTGCTTCAACATGTAATTACATTAAAAACGGTGTGTGCGTATATATATATATATATATATATATATATATATATACACACACACATATATGCATTAGTGTCAAGCAATAACTTGATTTTCTGTTACTGCCCTGTTTCTGTCCAATGCTTTCTTTGTGTCATTCTAACTTTATTATTTCTGTGTGTTTCTGTGTATGAAAATAATACATACTGTTAAATACATCAGTGAGCCAAAATATGACCACCTGCCTAATACACTGTTGGTCTTCTGTGAGCCACCAGAACAGGCACTGACTCTACAAGACCTCTGAATATGCCCTGTGGTTTCTGGCACCAAGACGTTAACAGCAGATCTTTTAAGTCCTGTAGGTAGTGAAGTGGAAATGCCACAGATTGGACTTGTTGTTCCAGCACATCCTACAGATGCTCAATTGGATTGTGATCTGGTAAATTTGGAGGCCAGGGCAACACTATGAACTCTTCGTCCTGTTCCAGTGTGCAGTGTTGCAGGGCACATTATCCTGCTGAAAGGGGCCACCGGCATCGGGGAATACCCCCGCCAGGAAGGAGTGTGCCTGGTCTGCAACAGGTTCTCCACTGCCCTCACGCATCTGTGAACCTTGGTAAAGAGGGTAGGGGTGGGAGGCATGGACAGCCTAAAGAAAGATGGTTGGTTGGGGAGTGTGTGTATGTGTATATATATATATATATATATATATATATATATATATATATATATATATATATATATACACATACATACATACATATACATATACATATATATATATATATATATATATATATATATATATATATATATATATATATATATATATTTTGAAGCCTTCCACAAAACCCCTTAAGGTTAGTACACTGAAACAGTCTAAACAAGATTTCCAATAGCAGTTGCCATTTCAGCCCAAGTTTGCAGGGTCTTGGACTGATACTTTCAAGAATCCAAAATCTCTACACATTAAAATTAGAAGCAGGACAGAAATGGAGATACGAGGTTTTGTTCTGACAGCATATTATATATATATATATATATATATATATATATATATATATATATATATATATAGTTAAATATTTAAATATGTGTACTTAAATAATAATTGAAATACAAATTTGTTTGGCCTGTGTGCATGTATGTATACATTCAAACCCATCATTCTAATGTCTGCAGCAATAAAAAAAAGGATAATACACTAGGCTCTCAAAAAACCTAACAAGTACTCTGAGTACTCTGATTACGAGCACAGCACAACACTCTGAAAAAAAAAAACACTGAGACAGGCTGAGACAGACGAGACAAAAGCGACAGCAGGAGGGAAGGAACAAGGAACAGAAATAAGAAAGAAAGATGAGAGAGCAGTAAAGCCTTCAATGCACAAAACCAATTCCAACACCAGCGTCCAGATCCTGCTGCCCAACAGCTCTGCCTCTCTGCTAAATGCTATTAGCATTTAGATTTCATGGCAGTCATGGCAATAAGAGCGAAGCGGTGTGGACAACAAAAGCTATTCATTCAACTCATGTGGGCAATGGAGCTAATTTCATAATGATTTCAGGATGAAAACAAAAAAGAGGGCTCCATGAACCGACTGGCCTCTAGAAAAAAAAGACAGCTGTGGTCATTCCTTCAGTAAATATATATATATATATATATATATATATATATATATATATATATATATATATATTGTTTTAACAAGCAGGGAGGACAGCAGGAGGTAAACAACACACAGAAATTAATAAATATTGTGAGTATCTGTCTCTGAGTAGCAGTACTGAACATTCAGCTTTTCAGACTGGGCAAACACAAACAAATATAAACAACTTTAAGTGCCATGAAGTTAAATTCAAGAATACAAAAGTAAGAATTAAGTACTAAGAATTAACTAAGAAAGTAAGAGATTTTTGCAATAAAACAATGCATAGTTATGTGTAGGCCCTATGCATCAGGTTACATACATAAAGGTCTGGGGCGGCATTTTACAAAACAAAATTGCTCAGTTAGTTTTTTTTTTAATAGCCCATCTACATCCGGCAGATCGGAAAAGCTCTATGCTAATTAGCTTAGCCTGCTCAGAAACACGCAAGCACTGACAGCGCTGACACTCTTATGGTCAGTGACAGCTTGTTTCCTGTGCTGACCTTTAGGTTTTAGCCTCTCATCTCCAGCAGCGAGGGGGAAAGGGTTCATTAGCAGCAGGAGTCAGAGGAGGTCTGGCCCCAGTCAAACACTGCGGGAGCTTTCAGACGGCAGGCTATGACCGGCATGCTAATCAGACCACCGCTAACGTTACAAAGAAGAGGTATCTGCATTTAGATACCTCAGAGCGACGAGCACCTTCGCACGGACAGAGATGGCTGTGGAGATTTTAGAATCTACATTCATTCATCAGTCTATTCTTAGTGAATGCTAATGCACTGGAGGAGCTGAGTGTGAATAGAGACAAAACAAAGGGCATAGGGGCTCCTTAACATTCAGCTACATGGTCCACTAAACAGATATGAGATAACAGTTATTGTAATCATCACCCAGCATCAAAATTACCTCAGAGAGAGAGATGTCATCAGCTTATCATTTGAATAAAAATGCCTCCAGTCAAGCTTTATTTTTCAGCATTTACCACCACACAGTATAAGAGAAAAAGCAGAAATTCAGTCTCACTATGGCCTGAAAATATTCTAACAAGTGTGGACAGGGAAGGGTTTATAATATACTGTATGCCCCAGGATACTGCCCACAGGCATGCACTATGTGGACATAGAGATCGTGGTAAAATTCGCCCAAGATTTCGAAAACAAAGATTATGCTCAGTCCCACAGTTTCAGTTGCACCAATTGTACAGAAGTTCAAAAGTAGGCTAGATATAAAGTGTTTTATAAGGTCAAATTTACACATTACAAAATGAAATGTTTTTTTTTTACATTACTCTTAGCAGTTACTAAATATTTTCACCTATGCCTAAACAGGCAAAAGTGTTTGGTAAACCAATAGAAAACACCCAGATGTCACAAAGAAGACACAACAAAACCTTAACAGATGAGGCTAACTGGTTTTTTTTTTCTCTCTTTCATCAGACTGATCCGGTTGTGTTGGCTGACCAGAAACCGCTATTTAAAAAACATACTTCTGTTTTTAAAACATACTTAAATACTAATTCAATTTACCAACAAGAACCATACAATTTTAAAATGATTTATCTACCAAAATAGACTGATATTAGTAAGCCTCAATCAGAGGGGCATAAGGCCTGTGAATGATTTTTATAAAATATAACGCTTATACAGTTGAGGCTGAATGCAGTGTGTTTACCGTGGAAATAAGTGTCAGACTGGCTGCAGTGAGTGAGTAAATAAAGTTGATTTTGAAACAAGTGTGCTATGGAATATATAACCTCAAATCCCTTGTGCGCTGGTGAGGAAGTGAGGTGATTCAGAGTATAAATACTGTACACACAGGCACACAGTATGCTGTCAGTCACAGAAATACAGAGTCAGAGAGAACTTCAGGTGTTTTTAAGTATTTCTTTCTCTTGGCTCCCTAGGAGATGAGTCTGAAACTAGGAGGGAGCCACTGTCCTGCAGTCTACCCACACTGCACAACAATCAGAAAGCAATTAGATTATCAATAGGAGTGAAAAAATGAGAGCTAGACAAAGAAAAAGCTTTAGAAATTGAGGTGAGGAAGAAATTACACTTAGACACCTAAAGTAATTACTTTTGTTTAGCTACAATATTCAAATGCAGTAATGTAATTACATATTTAAAGCAGTATTACGCAAGAATTTGTGCTCTTGGGGTCCCCTTCAGTTGTGAAGTGTAATTAACTTTTACACTACTGTCATAAATACAAATCGTGCTTTGAGCCCCTCTCATGGACGGCTGTATATATGCATTTGTTGATGAGCTGAAGGATACAGAATCTGACTCCCCTTTGTGTGCATGTGCATCATGCAGGCACACAGATGCTACAGATTACACATTTTGGTTGGTTTTACGTGTAAATCTTTCTAATCTGTAGCGTCCATGCTAATGGGAGTCGGGTTCTGCTAGGAGACAGAACATCGGCAAAGACAACATCAGATGAGAAAGAACCATTTCGAGTTAGGTGGATTAATATTACAGGATTTTATAACAGAAGGCTGCAAAGTTTCAAGGCTTATTTTGTGTGAGATTGACAAAGACTGACCAAACTTTTTGGTATGAGACGAATTTATTTCTTTGCAACGTCTTCTTTAGTCTCTTCTCAGCCTCTGCCATGATGCCCATACTGGGAATACCGAGCCACTTCTTATAGCTAGATGAAGACCCGTAGTTGTTGTGATGTGGTGCCGTAAAGCATTACGCACTTCTCGTGAGAGGTCTCATGCCCGGAGCTCTAAAGCTACATAGACTTACAGCATGCGTTCCAGGCTCAGCATGGCAATGACAGAGAAACCATTCTCCCTATAATGTGTGTACCGTCAAAATGCATGTGCCATTAAAATGACTTGGAAGCTGTAATTTTATAGTAAAATTGTTACATAGTGTTGCTTTAATTATATTGTTACATAATGAATTGCATTTCATTTTTATCATTGTCTATCAATAGGTTCAAATCTGCACTTCTGACTTTTTTCAGTTTGTTTTAATATAAAAAAAATGACAAAAATGGCAATGTTAAAAAAAGTATGTCTCTACCCAGAAACACAAATGTAGAATGGAGTGAAAGAAGAAGACATGTTTTCCAGTCTTCGCTTGTTTCAATGAACTATGTGTGAGAAATAAAATTAAATATCACCATGTTTTTATTCTTGCCAACGACAACTATGGAACAGTTTTGTTCTCTCTATATTCCTGCACTGGGTCACTAGACTAACAAACCAAAGACTTATTCTGCCCACTGTCAATATAATGAACAAAATGATTCACATTACACCAAAAGCCAATAGAGGGCCATTAGATCTGTCCCTGCTGAAAGGCTTCCAGTCAATTCAGTATGGTTTAAGAAGCTTAGGCAGTGCTCAGCCATGCTGTCCCTGTCCAAACACCAGATTGAGAACACACACACACAACTCAAAGCCTTTCAACAGGACCTTTTGCACAAACACATCACTGCCTATCTTCGTTGCACAGCACAGCTGGAAAGCAATCACATAATGGCAAAGTTGGCATGTACCATTGCATCTGCCAAAAACATACACACCACTGCTATGGGTCCAACAAAGGATCCTTTTGTGTCCAGTAAAACAGCTGTTCCTCTAGCTGTCAGGTCTTCTTTGAAAAAAAAAAACTGATGCAGTGAATTTCCTTGATTTAAATGTGTACACCATTTCCACATGAATAAAATATATTGCATCACCACAACATTCAAGTTATTTGCTATTGGCAATAATTATGTTAACATAATATATATTATTTATGTGGAAATGACATATATTTGATTCAAATACTTTCAATATCTCAGTGTAGGTACTTTCCATTTAGAAACCACTTGCTACTTGGTGGAGTATATTCAAGAGCAGTTTCCAATCCTAGTTCACCACTGCACAATTTACTAAACAGTAGCAGTACTTAACATTCAGCTTTAAGATTTCAGACTGGACAAATACAACAAATATAACCTATCTGTAGTACCACCATAAATGCAGCATTTTTGCACCTGGAGAAAATGATGCACATCAATATTTTGTGCAGGCCAGGTTTTTGGGAAAACAACCGTCTAGAATCGGTGTCCTCAGATTTTGCACGTATGTCAAGTTTTCAACCAAGCGTGTGTCAAGATAAATATAGTACAGGTCTTAGCAATATTAATAAAATTAGCATGGATTTCCAAATATCTGATGGATTTAAATGACATTTAAAGTTGCATTAATACAGTTTAGTAAGCCTTGCTTCCTTAGTCCTGCTACTCTAAAATAATGTAACACATAACAGCTCTCATCAGCTCTTCTCCTAAACTACCTCACCAAAGGAGATTCAGTCAGTACTGGAAACAAACAGACAGAAAGCAAATTTTGCTATTTATTTATTTTTTACGTATTCTGTTTAGGGATGCATTCATACTAAATCTGGTATTGGGTATCAGCCCGATACTGTGCTCATTTGCTCATACTCAGAATCACACAAAACTTGCTGAATACCAAAATTCGATAGCACCTGATGTAAACCACGTGTACACTGCTAGACGAACAAACAAACGCCTCAAGCTGGCAAGGAACGAGGGTCTGCTTGCACAGACAAGTGCTGCAGATGCTGTGGCAGTGGGGTGCTAAATCATTGGCCACTTTATATATTCTGTCTTGGCAGATACCTGCCAGGAAAACACAACGATTTTAGCCTGTTTTTAAGCACGCACAAACAAAATCACAAAAACTTCCTCAATACAGGTGGACACAAAGGCAAAAAGTCTATTTCAGTGGTACTTAAGTCCATATAAACCTACTTTACTCTTTACTTTTTGACTAAACAGAATTGTGAGGTATAAGTATATATTATTTACCATACTTAGCTGATTATATGCTGATTAATATGCTGATTTTTCAATTGTCTGTGTGAAACAGGCTGCAGAGAGACCATACTGCCACTGTACATCACCTCCTTGTTTTAATTTCAGGGCACACTGTGGTAAAAAGGTGCTGTCAGTACAGAGTCCTAGGGTTTTTGCTCAGATATGCAGCATGTTGTCTTGAATATAACAGCTTTACTGGAAATTGTCCATAGATAGAGCTGTCTGCGGAGGCTGCCTTTCACATAGCATGCCAGTTAGACAGATCATTTTCATGCAGCATGAGTATATAAATCATAGACTTGGTCCATACATGATGGTCTATTGAAACATACAGGGCTGACACCAAAGAACAAGATTTCTACAACTGCACTGTGTATGGCTGGCTTTAGGGGACATTCAACAACAGCTCAAAAGAGGACAACAGAAGACATTCAACAACACGCAAAACTTCAACACTCCATGGATGCATTAGCCTCGAATGTGATTCCTACCGTCACTGTGCTAGACTGTTGTTGAACGAGACCGCTGATGAGAGGGGATCAAAACTATGAAATGTTCTTTACTTGGAGCTATACAGAAGTGCTTTTCTGTCAAGGAACAAAATCCACTCTTCTCCACTGCAACACTACTCAATCTAAGGTAACTAATGTGGCATAGTTAGCTAATGCATGTCATTTAACATCACCTAGACTTTTACTATTTAATTCTTAAGGTTTATCACCTTCATTTACCCTAACAAATTAATGCTAGGTAGGTTATTCATTAAGTACTTAAGAATATGTACTCGTATTTGGTATCAGTGCATCCCTAAATCTGTTCTTTCAAAACAATCTGAATCACCCAACAAATATCAACTATCAGTACTGCTAAAACTAAAAATCAATACTGCTCTGTGACATCAATGCTGGTATACTGATAAAGATGATACATGTATGCATAAACCTCTACTAGATTAAATTACAGAGCCCGCTCAAGCACTCTGTTGGTATTCCTAACACAGTGGAGGTGCAGCACCCTTATCCTGATCTAACAGGCTTATAGAGATACAGACATGCCGTAGGACACAGAAAAGGTGCGAGCGTTCAGCATACAGTCGCAGATATGAAGTGGTGTCGTGAAGGACGTGGAGAGCACACCGGAGGGGAAAATGAGTGGAATAACATTAGAGCACATTTAGAGGGGTTTGGGTTAGTGTGAGTGTGTGTGCAGGTAAATGGCTGAGAGCATTCATTATCTACTTTTAAGCAGGTCAGGCAAGGCCACAGTAATGCTCTCATTACTGAAAATAGGACATATGCACACACACGCAAGTGTGAGCACACACAAACACACACACAGGGCTTAATCACACTTGTAAAGGTGATAGGCAGTCTCTCTCTGTCTGCCCTCTCTTTCTCCCTCTCTCCTAAACCCTGTTGGAAAAAGAGTTTATAAGAATGTGTCTCTATGCAATAACTCCATACAATTAATTTATTTTATATGTCGTAAAGAGAGTCATGAGCTATACATACATTAGTCTTGTACTGCAGAGACGCCTCAACTATATATAGACAGGTTCCAATTACAAAAAGTCACAGTCTAAAGCTACAGTCAGGCTAAATACAAATACAATTTGTCTGGTGAAAAATCTAATTAACTTTAATGGGAAAGTTCATATGATTCACTTATGGAGGTGGTTAATCTTGATTTGTGGCAAGTTCATCTAACTGAATTTTAACCATGCAAATTCAAAAACCTCAAAAATGTGAGCCGCTCCCCACTGACCAATAATATCACTTGTCCCTTGTGAAAAAAGCAAACTACTAGATACTTAATGTTAGCTGTTTATTGAACTATAGACTTCCTGCATATACAGTGGTGTGAAAAAGTGTTTGCCCTCTTCCTGATTTCTTATTCTTTTGCATGTTTGTCACACTTAAATGTTTCAGATCACCACACAAATTTAAATATTAGACGAAGATAACACAAGTAAACACAAAATGCAGTTCATAAATGAAGATCTTTATTATTAAGGGAAGAAGAAATCCAAACCTACAGGGCCCTGTGTGCCCTGTGTCCCCTAAAACTAATAACTGGTTGGGCCACCCTCAGCAGCAACAACTGCAATCAAGTGTTTGCGATAACTGGCAATGAGTCTTTTACAGCGCTGTGGAGGAATGTTGACCCACTCATCTTTGCAGAATTGTTGTAATTCAGCCAAATTGGAGGTTTCCGAGCATGAACCGCCTTTTTAAGGTCATGCCACAGCATCTCAATCGGATTCAGGTCAGGACTTTGACTAGGCCACTCCAAAGTCTTAATTTTGTTTTTCTTAAGCCATTCAGAGGTGGACTTGCTGGTGTGTTTTGGATCATTGTCCTGCAGCAGAACCCAAGTGCGCTTCAGCTTGAGGTCATGAACAGATGGCCAGACATTCTCCTTCAGGATTTTTTGGTAGACAGCAGAATTCATGGTTCCATTTACCACAGCAAGTCTTCCAGGTCCTGAAGCAGCAAAACAGCCCCAGACCATCACACTACCACCACCATACTTTACTGTTGGTATAATGTTCTTTTTCTGAAATGCTGTGTTACTTCTACGCCAGATGTAATGGGACATACACCTTCCAAAAAGTTCAACTTTTGTCTCATCAGTCCACAGAGTCTTGGGGATCATCAAGATGTTTTCTGGCAAAATTGAGACGAGCCTTTATGTTCTTTTTACTCAGCAGTGGTTTTTGTCTTGGAACTCTGCCACGCAGGCCATTTTTGCCCAGTCTCTTTCTTATGGTGGAGGCATGAACACTGACCTTAACTGAGGCAAGTGAGGCCTGCAGTCCTTTGGATGTTGTTGTGGGGTCTTTTGTGACCTCTAGGATGAGTCGTCGCTGCGCTCTTGGGGTAATTTCGGTCGGCCGGCCACTCCTGGGAAGGTTCCATATTTTTGCCATTTGTGGATAATGGCTCTCACTGTGGTTCGCTGGAGTCCCAAAGCTTTAGAAATGGCTTTATAACCTTTTCCAGACTGATAGATCTCAATTACTTTGTTTCTCATTTGTTCCTGAATTTCTTTGGATCGCAGCATGATGTCTAGCTTTTGAGGATCTTTTGGTCTACTTCACTTTGTCAGGCAGGTCCTAGTTAAGTGATTTCTTGATTGAGAACAGGTGTGGCAGTAATCAGGCCTGGGTGTGGCTAGGGAAATTGAATTCAGCCTTCCAAAGATGTGATAAACCAGAGTTAATTTAGGTTTTAATGGGGATGGGGCATCACTTTTTCAAACAGGGCCCTGTAAGTTTTGATTTCTTTTTCCCTTAATAATAAAGACTTTCATTTATAAACTGCATTTTGTGTTTACTTGCATTAACTTTGTCTACTATTTAAATTTGTTTCGTGATCTGAAACATTTAAGTGTGACAAACATGCAAAAGAATAAGAAATCAGGAAGGGGGCAAACACTTTTTCACACCACTGTATATATATACACACATACACACATACATACACACATATGTGAGGTCATATTTCCTAAAGCATCTTTGCAAAGCTTAAGTCATAAATTCTTATCACGGACAGGTCAAATGATAAATTGACGTGTCAAACTAAAAGTAACCAAACAAGGCATAAGTAAAATTTATAAAAATAAATCTTGAGACAATTCATTATAATGTCACAGTTGAGTCAAAAAGTGAAAAAATGAAAGATGGTGATATACATTTCACATGAGCTTTGTTTATAGTTTGTGATTCAATATAAAGTCTCTAATAACATGTATCACACACACACACACACACACACACACATATACATATATATATATATATATATATACATATATATATATATATATATATATATATATATATATATATTCCGCAGAGTAAGAGCCTATTTAGGGCATGTACATAATTGTTCAGTAGCTTTAGGTTCCCTGTTTCTCAGCGGGATTGCTCAGACTGCTCACAGTGTGTTAAACCTGCACCCATGTGAGTTTATATAGCTCAACAAAATAGTTCCACTTTTCATGCTCCACTACAGACGAGAAACAATCTCTGCAGATTTACTCTGAACATCTAATTTAATTTCTGATTTAAGGTACTTCTAATTTAGAAAAGTAGAGAGTTTAGAGAAAAGGTGGGTGATGTGGCAAAAATATAACATAATACCTCAAGACATTTTCACAATAACCTACCAAAATATTTAGATTTTCTGAGGCTTGTGAACAAGTTGCAAAGGTTTTTTTGGTATAAAAGTTTCTATACAACATTATTTAAAAAAAGGAACATGAGTAAAGATCAATTGGCAATAAATAAATTGATAGATAGACAGATAGATAGATAGATAGATAGATAGATAGATAGATAGACAGACAGACAGACAGACAGACAGATAGATTACACTGATTTTTTTGTTTACAGACCCTTTATAACTGCTCAAAATTTGTATTTTCTTTTTAATGAAGCTGTTACGTGTTCTCAAAGTACTCCATATCCATCATGTACCCATGATAAGTGTATCATACATGATTCACCACAGCAATGATATCACATTGCCCCTCCCTATTTTCAAGCAACCAACACCACCCACGTCTTTCAGCATTTGTCATTCCTAAACTAATAGCATGTCCAAAAGGGGAAACTATTTGGTATTCCGCTTTAATGTTTCAGATGCATGGACCACCCGAACAGACTTAGTGGATCCCCAACCCAGGCATCACTGTGAATGTTGGCTTTCTCAGCTTTACTGTCTGTCCACAAGCTACAGCACGCACACACACATACACACCCTCTGGCAGTGGATCCCATCTGCAGTCAGTGCGAGAGAGACAGTCCTGACAGATACAAATATCCATGGCCTGCTATGAATTATTTAAAGCAGTCATTAGAGTAGCCAGTTTCAGGCGCACACACACACGTGTGTGCACATCCTCTAAAAACAACACAAGGCAGAGGCGGTGAGGGAGTCTCCGGGGAGGGCTGCAGGAAAATAGAGACACCAAGTCTGGCCATGCCTCTGAGCTGCTACTGCAGCGAAAAAAAGCCAAAAAAGAAGAAGAAGAAAGAGAGTGAGGGAGAAGAGTAGACAGGATAGAATGAGAAGAGGGGGTGGAGAAAGAGACAAGAAAGAAGAGATGGAGGAGAGAAAAAGAGTAAAGAGAGAGAAAGGGAAAGAAAAACAGAGAGAAGAGAGAAGAGGCCAGATACTATTGAACATACACAGTTTTTTTTGTGAAGACAACAAGAAAGGTGTACAAAGAGAGACGAGAAAAGATAGATATGACTAAGCACTCTCTTCTAAAATCCAGAGTGGCCTGGATTAAGGGCAGGAGGAGCACTCTAGGGAGTAGAGGGGATGAAAGACAAAGAAACTGAGATATGAGAAAGAATATGGGAGAGGGGGAAAAAGAAAAATGGTCCCTCAGCCCCTGAGCCAGGAGGATGTTGGCTTAAGGACAGGTGAGTACACTTAGAGAGACAGAGAGAGAGGGAAGGTTATAGAGAGAACATTGAGCTATTTGGTAAGTGATTCAATGTCCACCTTTCATATCTCATGTCAGAATACTGCCTTGGGAACCATCTCAACACCCGCTTTCCCTTAAAATGTCAGTGCGAGAACAAAATGTGCTTACATTGCAGAATATAAATAAGGAAAATATTGAAAAACGGTGATACTGATGACCATCTAGTGTGAATTTAGCAAATAACTATTTGCATATGGCTGAAGGAAGAACCTCTGGGGAGTTGGCCTCCTTTTCTAGACTACAGGGCTAAACTCTGCATTTCAAAGTCAAATAATAAAAGTCTAAATCATTTTGTTCATACCAGTCACGCCTAGGTATGCCATCATGGCTCAAAATCAGCTGACACTGGACCAAAGAACTGTCAGTCAACGCTTTTAAACTCAAAAATGGAGCTAGTCAGGTTTTACTACTTTAAATTCTCATCACACCAAGCTGCTCCCAGATGAGATTACAAACATTACGAAGGCTGGACAACGATTTGTGTTTTTACAGACGTGAACTAGACTCAACATCCCTGTCCTAAAATATCTCAAGTTTTAGGTCCATGAATAAATCACTTTCCAAATGTTTTATAGATTCTGCTCATTACATTGAAACAGATTTTGCAGTACAACACTCTTCAATTTACTTTTACTCCACAGTGAAAACACTCTTTAGGATTTCTGACACGTTCTCAGGCCAAACGTCAACCCAGTGTAGTTGCATTTTCTGATTAAATATTTTTCTATCTCCATTAACATTATTCTGCCCTGCTATATTTCATGTTTTGTTAGGCATAATGCATTTCTGTATGTTTGCATTCATATTTTCATGAAAACAGTACTTCAAAGTTTCACCATTTACTAGAAAATGCAGTCCGGTTTAGATTTTTTATTTAATAAAATTTTAAATGTAAATTGTTTCATGTTATATAACTCATTACATACTGTTCCTTATACTCATTTCTACTGTTAAACAAACAGAATCCAAAATCAGCCCCGTGAGAATGGATTTAAGATGGCATCGTGCCCACAGTGAGAAAAACGAGCCGTCTGCAATGACCTGAACCGCCTCCCTACAGAATCAATCCCTGACTTGTGTAGCCTTCCTAACAGGCTGTAGCCTTAATTGAGGTAATAAATGCAGATTGTGTCCAACACACTCCCTGCAAAACTCTTTGGCTTTCCTGTTAGCTGGGAGAAAAGCAGAGCGCTGCAGCGGCTAATAATCAAAGCCTGGAAGGGAAGAGTGATGAGGACATTAGCTCGGTGCCTAGGCCAGGCTGATTGAGGTGGCTGGGCCAGCCAGCTACAGGTGTAGCAAATTGCACATGTGCATATCAATGGCAGCAGAACAATGGCAAGGTTGAATGCCTTCCTGCTCAGCTGTGTCAAACATGAGATTGCTCTCTGAACTTTCAGTGCCCGCTATGTTTTGATTGCTTCCTTTAGGTGGATAATGAATGCATATTTTGAAAAAGGGCATAAATTAGGCCTCTAAGACAGTGTGTAGTATACCATCATCCAATTGTTCCTCCTAATCATCGCCAATGGGGGGACTGACTTATCAGGCATGGTGGCAGGCAAGTAAGAACCACTTAATCATGATGGCCAATATCAAATCAAACCACGTTTACTGTCACATCACATTCACACAGAATTTAAACACAAAAAATTATATATATACGTAAGCAAAAATATATATATATACACAGACGCTAAATATACACATATACACACAATATACACTAGTATTGAACTATTTCCAAATGTACAGCTGTACAGTTATAAGTTATTAAATAAAAATATATGTACTGTTGTACACATTTCCGTATATGCAGTTAGTGAGTCTGAGGTAGATAATAATTGAGATAAAGGGTACACAGGGGATAGAAATCTACCAGATTATATAAGATAATGGATAGAAGATGTACAAGATGTCAATCTATATGTGTAAGTATAGATTTGCTAGACTGAAGGTGCAGTAAGATCAGAGTCTGTTGAGATGTGAATGAGATGTAGATTGTCCATGGAGATCATCATGATGATGAGGTGTAGTGACAGGCCTATAGACCGATACACCAGCACTACTGGCTGTTCAGGCCACAAACTTGTGTGCTTACTTCCTTCTTGGTGTGGTTTGACAGTTCTTGCTATTTAATAAACCACATTTAAATAGCCTATAAATTGCTTCTTGCTACAATAATAATGCAGGCTAAAACCTACCACATTCAGTTGGCCAAAAACCTACTGTTTGTAGTCTATTACTGAGATTGGGCTGTTAGGCTGAGCAATATTTAATTACTAAAGAACCATTCAACACCATCAAATCCTGGTGAGTGTAACATAAAATGGTGAGTGTAACATAAAGCAGTAAAGTGCCTCTTCTGTAAAGTGGTTTGCCTTTTTTACGTTTAGTAAAATGAAAAAGAAATTCATGGACACTATTATAGAAGCTTTTGTTGAACTACTCCTCGAACTGTACCCAAACCACAGGCCACCTTATTAATTACAGACTCTAATGAGGATTATCTGAAAGACATTTCTGATCCATTACACACAACCATATGACGCTTGGTTCTCTGGCTTTATCTCACACTCACTCTGAATACCGTCCATGAAGGATCAAAGGTGCTTTGAGGTGATGCTATCTGCGTAAAGTGAATGACTATCTAGCACTGTCACAGCCATCATCACCACCAACCATGAGAGGTAGAGAGAAAGAGATAGAGACACAACAGGGATGCCCATCTATGAAGTTCCTGTTATCTCTGCTCTACTGTCAGAGTTTACATATTAATTACAGAAGCCAAGAGAGGCCAAATCTGCACTGCTGGTTAATTCATGCAAAGAGGATCTAATTCTAACATACCGGCTCCACAGAGGGCACACACAGTCTAGCTGAGGTCAGATCGAGGAGGTGAAGCGAAAGGAAACTGCCGCAGTGACTTAATTAAACACAGTGGACAAAACAGGCATAAAGTGCTGCTATAATGGCTAAAGAGTAGTGGCTTACATCTCTAGCTCAGGGCCCCCCAAAGTCCTGGCATTTCTATGATGTCCCTAATCAACACACTCGATTTCACGTCTTGGCTAACAACCAAGTTATTCTTAAATCGAGTCAGATGTGTTGAGTGGAAACAAATGCACAGTTTCCTGAGACTGAGAAACTGCTGTAGATGAATGATGACAATGCAATTAAGCAGGCTAAGTCAGATGTGTCTGAAGAAATAGCAAGACTAGTACTGGGTGATATATCGTCTATACCGGTATATCTGCATTCATATCACATGGTGATTCTGATTTTTAATTTTAGCAGTACAGATAACGTGCAACAGACATCTAGTTAACTCTAGTATATGTCATTTGCTGGATGCTTCCTATTGTTTTAAAAGAACCGTTCAAAACACAAAAACTAAATAAACAGTATGTTTATTTGCTGAAAATGTGGTATCTGTCTGGTTAATGTTTACAAAACTATGTAAGGTTCCCTTTGGTGTATCTGATCGCTTGCAAATTTCTTTATTATTTCTTCTATGTCCATCAAACTTTCAGCTCAAGCCACCTGGCAGCATCAAGAATCGGCATCAAAAAGCTGTTACCAAGAAAAAAATACTGAGGAAATTACTGAGAAAAAAATGGAGAAAAAAGAAGACATTTTGCAAATTAAACATAGAAACTGCTGTTAATCTCAGAACAATGGTTTGAGATTACTTGTATAATGACAGAAAATCCTACCAACTTATAAGATTGAAGATTTGAAGGTGCAATAAAGGCAAAGAGTGAGCACACTAAATACTAGACAAGTTTGCATTCAATACATTTAGCTGTTGAGACATTTAATGGTAATTTGACTGAAAATTAACTGTATATAACAGTACTGTATATGGAAAATCCATGCTAAATTTTGTCATTAATGCCCAGCATGTACATGGATTTCCCCACACTGCTGCATATAAATAAATAACATCGTACTCATGACGACCAGATCAGAGACATGTTTGGAGGAGAAGGGAGACCAAAAGACCCTGATTTAGAGAGTTTGTATTATCACCATGGCCTGTGTAGTTGCTGGGCTTGGATAGGGTAATCCCAGCATGGAGGACTGTAGGGGGAAAGGTGAGAGAGAGAGGAGAGAGAGAGAGAGAGAGAGAGAGAGAGAGAGAGAGACAGAGAGAGACAGAGAGAGAGAGAGAGGGAGGAATTGATTTAGTTGCTCCGTTGGCTACAGAAAGTCATCATTTTCACCCTGGACATAAAGAGCGAGTGATGAAAGAAAAAGAGGGGCAATAAAGGAAGGGATTTGAGACCTGAGATAGGAAACACATTTAATTGATTAATGATTAGAGGATTTAGTAGCTTTATTGAGCTAGTTGATCCCCCAAGGAAATATCCCCTCCTACCTATCTTTACAATGTGCCACTGGCTGCTATTAAACTAGGGGAAAATCCTCTGTATTATTATATGTTGCAATGCAGCAGAGTTGGCTAAATTTGCTCGTCTCTACAACTCCTTTCAGCCTCCGTATTGTTATATTTAAGCTAGGTCCTTGCTGTCTCTACTGCTGAGACCACACTGACCCTTCTGCTCATGTGGGTTAAGCTCCAATGGTTTCTGCCACCCAAGCTTAGCATATATTAAGAAAATCTCACCATGGATTAATGTTTGAAAATGTGTGAAAATACACCCAGTGGTTACTGGATAGGAGAACAGCATCACATATTTTTTGTTAATTATTTATTTCTAGAAATAGCTCACATTTATAAAAAATATTCTGAGAATGCCAAGTGAAATGGGTGCAGTTTGGGATTTTTTATTAATACAAGAACATAAGACACCATACTGAAGTTCGTTCAGCAATCAGGCTTTTCAGTGTCTGTCAGTCTTTTTGGACATGGCCATTAGGCAGCAGAGCCAAATGTGTTGTGAATATGTGTTGACAGTAAACAGCTGATGGTCCCCAAAAGCATCTCGTCTCCATGTCGTGTGTCATCGTTTAGACTTGATTACAACAGGCCCCTTGCTCTCAGTCCCTCACTCTGAACAGTACATCAACTGGTGCAATCATATCTTTCCATACACCTGCTGCCTGCAAGTGTTCCCTCGAGATGAGGCATTAGAACAGGTAACAGTGCACCCCTTATCTTTGGCCGTGGCTAAAGCACTAGAGCTGGGCCACAGCCATATGTAAGCAGGGCAGCACTAATGCTGGACTGTGATAAGCTATGTCCTACCAAACAGTAACCCTGTAAGACCACGATTAGGGTGTACTATAGATATGCATTTTTACAATTAATAGAACAGCGAATTAGTCAAGTTGGTTGAATTGAACATCAGATTATCCAATGGTTCTTGATTTGTGAATTTGTGTTAGCTATCCACTAGTCCTTTATTATGGTCAGTTTCTTTATATTTTTGGGTAGTTGACTACTGTCGACCTAGTAGTGGCATTGATGCATGTAAAACTCCAGCAACACCGCTGTGTCTGATACACTCATACCAGCTCCACACACACTACCATGCTGCTATTATATCAGTGTCACTGCTGTGCTTAGAATGATCAACCACACAAGCAACATGGGGTAAAGAGCAATCCTATGGTGAGAACCTGACCAATGATGATTGCGGTAGAGAACGACTGACAAACACATGGGTTACAGTCTGTAACTGTACACTTATACAGTGGACCTGTAAGGTAGGTGGACAATACAAAGTGGACAATCACTGCTGCTCTCCAAGACTGCCTTTCCATTAACCTTTTAAGGCCAATGCAGAAAAGTGTCTACCTTTGTGGTTTGAACTGCTCTACCCAGTTAATAACATGACTTCCAGTGCCGTTGCTGCATTTCTTTATTCATCCAGCACTATCTTAGTCCAGACACTGGCAATTCTCGATGCCATTGTCAATTGGTAAGTGTGAAACAGAGCAGAAAAATCCCTCTTCTGTAAAGTGATTTGCATTTTACATTCAAAATAAGGGAAAAGAAATTCATGGACACCATTATAGCAGTTGTTGATGAACTACTCCTCGAACTGTACCCAAACCACAGGTCACGTTATTAATTACAGACTCTAATGAGGATTATCTGAAAGACATTTCTGATCCATCACACACAACCATATGACGCTTTGTTCTCTGGCTTTATCTCACACTCACTCTCTCTATCTGAATACTGTCCATGAAGGATCAAGGGTGCTTTGAGGTGATGCTATCAGCGTGAAGTGAATGACCATCCAGCCATCATCACCACCAACCATGAGAGGTAGAGAGAAAGAGATAGAGACACAGCAGGGATGCTCATTTATGAAGTTCCTGTTAACTATGCTCTACTGTCAGAGTTTAAATATTAATTACAGCTCTAGCAACACCGCTGTGTCTGATAGACTTATACCAGCTCCACACAGACTTCCATGCTGTTATTATGTCAGTGTCACTGCTGTGCTTAGAATGATCCGCCACAAAGCAACATGGGGTGAACAGCAGCCCTATGGCCAGAACCTGACCAATTATGATTGGGGTAGAGGATAGTTGACAAACACATGGGTTACAGTCTGTAATTATACAGTTGTAGACGATAAGAGGATTCTAAACGCGAATATTTGCTTTGTTTTGTAACTAAATGGTCACTCTTAATTTAAACAAACAAATCAGACTTTTTTTTGACAGTCCCAGTGGACAAATCATTGCTGCTCACAGCCTGTGATGTTCTCAAAGACCGTCTTTCCATTAACCTTCTAAGACACACACAAAAAGTGTCTATTTTTGCTGTCTAACCTGCTCGTCCCTGTTAATAACATGATTTCTCAGTGCTGTTGCAGCATTTGTTTATTTGTAAAGAATTTCATTTAACATAGCTAAACATTTGTAGTTTTTTGTGTCACAGGATACCTTCTACAACAAATTAACATAAATAAGAATATGAAACACACTACATTATCCACATTTGTCATTAGTCTGATTAAAACAGTAAGCACTTACCAATCCAATCTGTGCTTTGCAGAAGCTCACACAGCACACTCACTCAGAAAATATCACAGTACAATTCAATAAAAATGGAGCCTGGTGCATCATTAATGCAGTGATAGAAATCATAATATGCTACACTGTGGACAACACTGGCATGCCTGCACCCCAACTCTTCTAGTGGCAGATTTAAGTGTGGGAACATGACCAAATCTCTGAATGAATAACAGGTGAGACACTCAGTTTGACAGGGTTAACAGTGGTGAATGTTAAGTAGTAGCTGGAGCAGAAGCCTTTAGGAATTAAGACAGCTATTCAAGCCTCAGCCTGAACAGTCCTGAGACCAGATGCTGCTCCTGCATGTTTTAAGATTTCACTTGAATATGCTTGTGTTCCATTTATTTCTAGTTCGCTGGAGGTAGAGCAGTTAAGACTTGTGAATAATAGGAGTGGTTTGGATGATTTCTCTCCACATTTCACATAAATGTCCATTTTCCCTCAGTGCACTTACTTAAGAATAGATAGTACATCTCTCTCTTCCCCTCTGTGTTTTCACTCTAAGTGGGCAAATATTCATAAATTGGACTTCTTGTAGTGACATGGGGAATGTTAGCTGAAGCACGGTATTTTCTTTGCTCAGATCTGAATCTCACTGTGCAAATGGGCAGTTTAGACCTAAAGATGAGAAGATCACCATGTGATTTAATTACTTAAGCTTTGAGAGTAATGTTAATACCCAGTGCCTTGCTTTGTGGTCGTTCAGTATTTTGCTTCTGAATGCATTTCTGACCTTACCAGAAATGAGCCCTACCCCTTTTCAGAATTTGTATGTGTAAAACTTAATCCAGATCTATTTTGTGTTCTTTAAAAGCCTCATTTTCCCCACAGTACATAGCTTTCTGCACCTGCAGTCGACAGCTATGCAGCATGAGATCTTGCTTTGACTGACAGTCTCTGACTCTTGCTGTTCTGTTTTAATTTCACACAGCTCCTGCTTTAAGCTGACTCACAGCTGTTCAAAGCCATGTGTGAAGTTTTGCCATGAGGGACGACAGTGACGTGAATGTTTGATCCATGAGGTAGGTTCACACATCTAAGCATCTGAGTTAAATGTGCTTTAAAAAAAAACACAGACACGCACACAATACACAATGTCCCTTCGTTCACCTGAAAAACAGGTTACAAAACTCATTCATTTAGAATTTCACATATTATTAGTCATTCAGGCACCGCTGCTACACCAATACTGGACTAGCATCAGCACTAATACTGACCTTATTGAATAAGTCAGACATGGCACACATTTGACACTATTTCTTAATCATGGTTGTTAAAACTACACCTTCTACAATAATATTATAAAAAAAAAAAAATGGTTGTCTTCAGTAGGGTACGGTATGGGCTCCATGTTTGTATTGTGTGTGCTGTTTGCGAGTGTTGGTACTGGATCCGTACAGTATTGGTCTATATCAGTTGGCTATCAAATATTGGACTCGAATACTAGAATCAATGTAGCCAGAGAAAAGGCTGCAGTGGTGCATGCCTAGTTAACACTCTGCTCACAATAACACTGGCAGCCCACACTCCACAGGAAGAGTAATTTGGAATTAAATTCAAAACAATCTGCATCTGGAAACAAAAAACCTGACCGCTCAAGCCACAGCCAAGTTCAAAGAAACCAGAGCCACCACCGGGAGTATGTGAAAATGCAGTATCCTATCAGACACGCCTAACACTCTACACTTTCACACACTTCACACATTACCCTCCTATCTGTCTTCTGGCTGTCTACATCTGTCTATCTCACTCTCACAGTCAGAAAGACAAAACGGAGGGTCCCATCTGCTCTTTTATTACAGGCCTAATTACATTTTATGCTTACGCCTCAATGTGATTGAGTCGTCACTTTTTACGGCTGTTTTTTTGCTGTTTACAAACCCATCTTCTTTCCTCTAGTTCCTACGAGAGAGAGGAAGGAGAAATGAAAATGTTTGGCCTGTGCACTGTTAGCAGCATTAGCCTAGCGTCGAGGGCTCTTCTGTAATCAACGTTTGGAGTGCGAAGTTGTAGCAGCTGCTACTGTTCGACTTCATAGAGCCTCGGCGGTTAGTGCTCGTCTCTCAGTCTCTCCACAGCGCTTTGGACAGGGTACAAGAAGTGCTATGTCGCTGAGAAATGTAGTCATTTGTTCTTTGGATGAGATTCAGACCTTCTGCAATGTCTTGGTGGAATTGTGTCGACTCTGCATGAGCCTAATTAGAGTGATTCTTCTACACAGTGACAATACATTATGTGATGGACTTTGGCAGTTTTGAGCAAATTAATTATCTTCTGCCAAAATGTTATCTGTCAGGTCACTACTTTGATTGTTATTGTTCATTTTTTTCTTTTTGTGGCAGAACCATAATTTCAATAGTTATGAATAAATTGAGTTTCCACAGTTCTGAGTGCAGCTTCCAAGATGGAATAACCAGTAAACAAAATTTAAATTTTCCGATCAGTGACCATGGTGTCATCCTCTTATCATCATTCACTGCACTGCACTTTTAAAATCTACTTTTCTGTAAAGTTTCTTTTACTCATGGCTTTCACTACTTTTTTATGCAAGTGAACTCGTACTGTTGTACCGTTACATGCAATAAGACAAAACGAAAAGGTAAGTGTGTTTTAGACGTACACTTAAAAACACTGTTTACTGACTAGGTCATTCTGGGAACTGGTGTGAAATCAAAACATATGTTCCACGAACACACACACACAATTACATTCATGTAGGCTACATACAGACATTCGCACACACTCACAGAAATAATGCAGCTGAGTAAATGCCATCATCTCTACGTTTCTAAGAAGAACTGATTATTCGTTGAAGAAGTGACATTTTCTTTGACAGGAATTTCAGTCATGGATAAAAGCCCAGAGGTATATTTTTAAGCTCCTCAAACCTGGCAACCTAGCCCTGGCACATAACACTAAGAGGAGTCAAATCCTCCTATAACACCCTGAAGGTGTATTTCTACGCTCATCCAAAACCTGGCAACCAAGAGCTATAACACAACAACATGAAGTCAGTCAAATCGGAGCAGTAGATTTAACCTGCTATTTTAGAACCAGTAACATGAGATTTACTGCAGTTGGGATTTACTTGGGAAAGAGAAAGACACAGAGTAGGAAATGGTGACAGGGAAAAAGAGAAAGAGGGAGGAGAAAAAAAAAGAAAACCTAAAAACAGAAAGAGAGAGGGAGTAAGAGGCAGAGAGAGATAGATAGAGAGAGAGAGAGAGAGAGAGAGAGAGAGAGAGAGAGAGAGAGAGAGAGAGAGAGAGATGCTCCTAAGACTGAAGTACCTGCATACGTACAGAAATCCACAGTGTAACAGCAATACAAGCGCCATTGCCATGTTGTCACTAGGTAAACACCAGGCTATAGTAAGACAGACTGGGGTTTGTTCCAAGATTAGTGAAATATTACGTACATACAAGTCAATCTTAGCTAACTAAAAAACAAGCATTGAATTTACCGGACAAAAGTACACTGATTCCACAAAACGGTGCTGTGCGTTCATGTGGAAATGACAAAGTACTGTGCAAAAGTCAGAAAGCACCTTCCATTCATAAAATTTCCAGTCAAAACAGCCATTAGACACACTACAGGTTATTCTCTTTACAAAAGTTATTTCTGAAGAAAGGGAAAAATGAGGATGAAAATTAGTAAAGCAACAGGTGTTTCTAAAACTAGAGTTAAAAAAAAGGTTAAAAGACTCCTAAGAACTGTGCAAGACACAAAAACTGTTCCCATCAGATATTTATGGCTTTCATCTTTGAGAGAGAGCAGAAATTCAAGCTCCACTCTTGTTTTTAGATCTCAAACATCCACAGGTGTTTCTATCCAACCTCCAACCTTCCACTGTGAGAAGATATATATATATATTTAAAATTTAATTTTAAATTGAATTTAAAATAAAATGCTTCTGAATTGTGACCGTTTTAAGTTTTTGTCTTACCTCAGAAAATGTGAATTTCATGATTTCATGTCTTAAAGTATTGTGATGCTTGATATAATGGTATTTTTTGTCTTATCATCCACTCTTAGTACACAAACAAAAACAGAAAGTAGTACAGCAGAATACTGCACCAATATATACAGTATTTCTCTCTCACACACAGAGAAAAACATGCACTAAACAGAGCCATGCCAATTACAGCCACCTACAGACAGCCTAAACCCAACCAAAAGTGATCTATAATCTGCATTAAATAAAGAACATACATATATATATATATATATATATACACATACACACAGACACATACATACATACACACACATACATACATACACAAACATACATACACACACACACTGCACTGACAAAGTGCAACAGAATAATAAAGACAACACAGGATGAACTGGAAGAAAGAGAGAGAGAATGAATAGAAATGCCAATAAAGAAAACAGAGAACGACAGATTGAGAAAGAGAGAGAGGAAAGAAAAAGTCTAGGAAATAATCTCTAAGGCCAAAGCCTTTCACATATATCTGATAAAACCATGAAATGTAGAAAGATAAACAACCTTTTTTTCACTCTCCCAGTTATACCACACTATTTCGGGAAATCTGTAGATCCTGCCGGGTTAGAAAGAAGGGTTATAAGCAGGGCATTTCACTGCATAATTATAAATCAGCAGCATCAGCAACAATAAAGATGTGAATCATTTGCAAGCGACTTTGCAAATGTTTGTTAAATCCATAAAAAAAAAAAAAATGTTTGCGTTAAACATCATTGCTGCAGTGACAGGGATTTTCATTACAGCCCAAATAAATGGGTGGTTCACTTTGTGCTTTGTGCCACAGTGGTGAAAGCAAAAGACAGATATTTAAAGTCTGATTTTATCTCCAAAATTAAATCTTATCAAGTGCTGTCGATATGTCAGCTCAGACTGCCTTGAGTTTGGCCTAAGGCAAGTAAGGCAGTAACTCATTCACATTACTATTCCACTAGTAAGCGTCCTTCACTTTTGTCCATCTATTATGTTGCTCCTGTTAGTGAATACAAAGTTGAGAAATCACCTTTGGTGTTAAATTTAAAGGGCCTAAATCAGGAAAAGCCAATACAAATGTATATAAAAAGAGCTCATATTACAAAGAAAAAAAGTTTTTTGAAATGAAAACATTTGATGTAATATGTGAACACTGATAAAGTTTTAAAAAGTACAACTTATTCCCCATTGAAAAGTTTTTTGCTTTTGTGGTATCACAAACGTGCATTTACATGTGTCCACTTACCCCTCCCATTCAGCAGTTTTTCCCCAGTTTTTCACCAGTGTTTCAGCACAGACTGCTTTTTGAATGAGGAATAATACAGATCAAAATACATCAGCTTTAAAGGCACTTTACAACAAATAGCATGTTTAATTCTAAGCAATACAGAGAGATTCTGTATAAAGAGAGGCTGAATAAGCCATGAGAGGCCGTGCATTATCCCATGTAAGGCATGTTCTCAGGCACGAGAAGCACAGTGGTAAACTTGGGCAAACCCCCTTACTATTTTAACGCCTGACCCCTAAGCTTTTTAATAAAATGTAATGTATGAGTTAATGACGAATAAGATTTAAAAAAATCTTTTTAAAAAGGACATGATGTGCATTTTAGATCTTGAATAAAGTTAGTGTTATCCAAGCTTTTAATTGCCTAATTGTCTATTTTATTTAATAAAACTGTACTGGTCTGGTTGTACCACTTGACCTATCTGGTTGTGCCACCTAACCTTTCAGACTAATTAAACTGGCATCTGACTCAGACACTAGAAACCTTTGTCCTTGAACTTGAGTTTATACTTAGTTTTTCAAATAAATAAACATTTTTATAATTCCACATTTTCATGGTTTTCCTGAAGTCGAGCCACCTGACCTGGTAAACCAAATTATTCTAACCATCACTCAAAAATGACATTTTGTACAAAATTTATGAAAGGGCTCCTGACCTTGGCACTGCACCATGAAGGTCACTTGGGGTGTTCTTTATTATGCAGAGGATCCTACTGTTGCCAAATAGAAAAAAAAAACTGCGAAAGGGGCAAGAACTTTCAGCCACACATTACTGTACACTGCAGTCATTTCACTTTTATTTTGCATTGTTACAAAACCCAGTTGTCGTAAGGTAGTCATAGGTGTGCATGTATTGAGTATATTTACAACAACTTAGAAAGTGGCTCTGCCAATTTAATTTCAAGACCAGAACTATCCCTTTTATAAAACTGTTTTGGGTACATAAACCCATTTAAACCTCTTCAGAGATCTCACAGAAAAAAATTAAAATTAATAAATGTACTGTATGGCCCCTTTAGTGGTGCAAACGCAGAGTGAACTTGTGTTTTTGATTAGATGGTTCATCTCTGGAATATTCTCTATTCGTACACAAGCCGAATACCCACTTTAGAAGGTGTTTGTTGAGGGTAGTCAGAGCAATGTTTAGAAATCAACATTCCCCACTGGCTAAAGTTACACCATACTGCGACCAATTAAAGTCATGTTTTCCATGTTTGTGCGGCAAACAGAGTTGAACTCTGATATGTGCCTCTTTGAAAACCAGACTAAGCTGTGCAACCTTTTTCCCCCTTTAAATGGGGCTGAGACTTGCCAGCCCACTGGGCTTTTCCACACTGCCTATAGGGTTTTGCTTTGTTTTGCAGTGGAGAGTGCACTTTTTCCATTACAACTTCCAACAGCAAGAGCAGGTCAGGCAGAACACTGTACTCTCTCTTTTAAAAAAAGAACAACTCATATTCCAATGTTAATAGTAAGGACTGAACAAGAACTGATAAAAAATCTACAAAACACGTACTGATGGAAAATTCTAATAGAATTTTAGGACATAACACTTTTGCTCTCTCTTTCAGATATCACATGGAGTGACTAAAATAAAAACTTTTAAATTTCACCTACTGCTAAAGGGGCTTAAAGATTAATCATTTTATATCAAAATCGCAATTTAAAAGAGTGAAATTTTAAAATATCAAGAGCTGCAATTTTTATCACAGTCTATTATTAACAAGGTCGATATGATGCAAGTTTTAAATAGGAATATTTTTCCTAATACTATGGAGCTTGTGAACTGCCACAAATAACTGGCAAGCTGGCACAGTTAGTTAGCAGTTTAAGTCTCAAGCCAGGAAAGATTTATAAAAAATTGCAAAATTGCACCCACACACACACACACACACACACACAAAAAAAACATCAATACAGTAAAAAGTTTTCTTTTGAGATTCCATCACCAGCACATCTGAACTGTTTGGATCATTAATACAATTAATACTGGCTTTCCTCAAGAAGTTTAATGAAAATACTGCTTGCTGTATTAATGTTCTGTGCTTTCTGACCAATTAAACAGCTTTTCACAAAAAGTAAGAGAATACATACATTACACTGACAGGTACAGAGTGGTAGCCTGTCAGTTGTCAACAGTCATTCAAGCACTGGCTAAATGATCTATTTAAATTCAGCTGCCCACAGTTATTCTACTGTATGTTATACTAAAATTATGCAAATTTCTAATTAAAAATGCACCTTTTTCTTTTTTCTGTCTCTTCCCCTCACACACTCAACAACCCACACTTTTAAAATAAGGAAATAAAGAGAGAGAGGGGAGACAGATGGAACGAGACGGCCAGTCTAAAGTACACACAAAAAACAAACATTCCTTTGTGAGCTTCAAACAGCCATTAGGAGAATAACCAGATGAAAGTTTAATTCCCAGCTGTTATTCCACCAAAAATACACATAAAAACAGACTGTAAACTTTTTTTCTGTACGTAGCCTGAATCTTGTACTGTCAGTGGCTTGTTTCTCAGGGCTTTTCTATAGCTGCGTATTTGAGGAGGAGGGGACAGTGGGTAAATATAGCAGTGTGCTGTGGGTGCAGCGATGTGCAGTGCTCCTCTAGCTGACATGACTTCAGAACTCAGTTCCCATCTGTGTGGGTGGCGGCAGGACAGGGAGAACACAAAGTGTGGACACACACTGGTCTCAGGGGCAACTAGAAGACATCCTGGCCCTTACGGAGGAGGATCTGACACATGCCTCAGAGCTGCAGCAGAACTTCTTATTCAAAAAGTCAAACAAAGTGATACATATGCAATACAGAGTGCAGATCAGAGTTTTGCTGAAAAATATTGTGCTGTTGTAAAAATTCATAAAATATTTATGTAGATGGCTGCAATGTGAAGAACAGCTGCAATGTGAAGAACGGCTGCAATGAGAGTGATTTAAATTAAATCTTGAATTAATGGCTGACTGACCATGTTGGCCTCAGTTCAAATGATCATAAACTTTCTTTGGGCTAAAATCAAGACCACAATGGGTATTATTTTCCTTGATAAGTGACAACTTTTCAAAAAATAAAGACATTTCTCCTTTCCATCAGAAGCTAATGTAGCCACTGCCATCACTGAGCCAACACAAACATCCTTAATGTCGAGTGGAAAAAACAGTACACAAAAATAAAACAAGAAACCAAAATGTCCCAGAAGCCCATCAGCGTTACAAGTCCAAACTGCTGTTCACTTGAGGAGCAGAAGAATGACACAGTGCACTTCTAGAAGGGTTTGTCAGCATGTGGCTCCGTGTGTAATTAACAGCTGCTATGCTGACAAGGTGCTTCATCCTCTAACACCCATTATCTCCATGCCGACACACTGTACCTCGCCAGGGAAACGGCAAGTGTAAGTGGGGTTTGAGGGACGAAACATTAAGATATGTGTGTCTCGTCTTATCTTCAAAAAGAGAGAGAGAGAGAGAGAGAGAGAGAGAGAGAGAGAGAGAGAGAGAGAGAGAGAGATGGCCACCCGTTGTTTATTGTCCTGCGGTAATGGGACAGAGTAATTTCTCATTTGTAATAATATCAAAAAGTAATTATGCACGGCGTGAATAAAAGCCAGCCAACAATGGAGGCTATCAATCATACTGGAAAGAGGCATGAACGAGAAGGGAGGGTTTTTTTTTTCCCCTCCCTCATTCATTTTTTCCCTACTGCTTGTCTTTTGTGAGCTCCTCTCATCAGAGTAATGGGTTTGACTTGAGAGCAGAGAGAGAGAGAGAGAGAGAGAAAGAGAGAGAGAGAGAGAGAGAGAGAGAGAGATGCCTACTGCATACTTTTCAACTCTAATATCTTCTCTGTGCGTAAGTGCCTTAGGCTGATGACGCCACTACTCTGCTGGTATCTTCTAATAACAGACTAGTACTGGTTTACTTGCATCTACAGTCACATAGCCATTCTTACGCACTGTCAAAAGCCTAATAACAAAAAAAAATCAGAAATGATGCTGTCTAACAGGTCTGGTACCATCTGCCAGCTGCTCATTTGCCACCTGTCTTGGGCTTTTCTTGCACAAACAGACTAATTGCATACACAGATACAAACTCAAAAGGAAAATGTCAAAAAGCACCAGCTTTTCACATGCAGCCTCAAACCCTCTGTTTTTTAATCAACAGGTAACAGGGCAAGTCCATCTTATTAAATTTATTCACTTCTCAGCTCAGCTGCACAATGTTATCATTCCAGTTGGTATAATGACATTGCACAGCTAAAAATACTGATACTGCAGATGTGTTTAATATGCACACTGCAGTCTAACCAGACATAATTGCAGATGGTAAAAACATGCAGTAAGGTTAATGTTTAACCACATCACATTAAGGGATCATAAATTTGTTTTAAATATAATTGATGGTAGAACAGCATTTTAAATATGTGGCAAATAAAATTGACTATTTTTATTATTCAAATATCATAATTATTACTGGAACAAAACAAAAAAACCTACAATATCGCAAATTCATTTTCCCCCAGTATTGTTCAGCTCTGCTTCTCAGACTGGAGAAGTAATGATACTCTCACAGCTGATACCCCTCTACAAAGTCATACTGCAATTTTATTGCTATTGGTAAAAATGCAAATCTTACATTGTTCCTCTCTTTCGATTTAAGGCATCATATAAAAACATGCACAGAAGGTTGCAAGGGTAATTCGAAATAAAATGTAGGTCTTTGATTAAAGCATTTTTAGGTGAATGTGTGTAGTAAATGATATTTAAAGTGTTGTATTCATTACATTTTTTATTAGTGTTGTGTTTACTTTTTTAACGGGCAGGCTGGCTGTGTGTGAGGCTTTCTCTTTGGCAGCTGTTATAGACGCCCCAGAGCAAATCACAGCTCCTGGACCTTTTATTGATCTCTCTCTACCCCCCTCTTTCTCAGTATCTTATGTTCTACTTTATATTCTTCGTTCACTCTCTCATGTCCCATCCTGTTATTTTCTCTGCCCATCAGTCATTTTCTCTCTCCTAATGTTGTTTGTTAGTTCTTTCTCTCCTGCAATCTCTTCTTTTCTCTTCCTTTTTTTCAAAATGCCTCACACATCACTGCAGGCATCATAACAGTGAAGTAAAAAGCTCGTTAGTTGATGTTAAGAGAAACGCACCTCACGCTGCTCATGTCCTTCAGTCTGACCCACCGTTCTTCAATGTTCCTCCCCAAAGCACTGTGCTAATGCTGCCTTAGGGGCAGGGGTAGCACAAATTACAACTAGTCTTATTAAAGTTGTTGTCGCTGTGTGATATGTACAAGAATTGATATTGTGAGTATTTTGGTATATGCTGCGATAATGGTACAACTTGCACTGTATTATAACACATTTGTGATTCTATAATGCAACATGGTTCCTTAACGTGATCCGACTGGTCTGTGTTTTTTTTTTAATTATTTAGGTTCACTGGATCATGTGAATTTCTAGATTTATCCAAACATCGAATTTGAATTGAATGTGTTAAATTCTTCAGTTTTCAACTGAAAAAACACGAGCCGAATGATTTCTCTACAGCTTGTGACTAACTTTCGATGGCCAAAGTAAAACAAGGCTATGCTGGCTCATTTAAATCACTCACATTTTCATTGTTTTCTGGTTTGTTTAGCACTTATTAGCATGAGCTCATGAAATCCTGTGTTTCATTTCATCAGGGTCATGACTTTAGATCTAGTAGCAGCAGTATATACTGAAAAACTATTTTCAACCGCCTAATTCTGCAGAATATTCTGCAGCAGATGGAGCAAAACTTCTAGTTCCCCCATAGGCCAATAGCAAAATCACCTATGAGGACTATGCTAATACATATCCATTTATACCAGGAAAAAGCAAGTGTGGGCTCCAATGTTTTTTTAGGCCATCTTCAGACCTGCTGCCACTCTTTACTGCTCACTTGTAGATGTGTTAATATGTAATGAAATATTTAAACAAAGTTTCTGTCCACTGTGAACTTAAATGTGAAGATACAAAAAATGTGTAAGTATATTAATGACATATCTATAAGTAAAATTTTAAAAGAGTTTAAAAGTCAGTGAAGTTAAAGCAGTTCTCTGCTCTCCCTCTGGGAACTAAACTGATAATCACCAGCCTGGCAATACTCTTACTGAAGTGGTAATTTTTTTCACGGCCCGACATCACTCTGTGACCCTTACTTTTAGTTTGATTCAGTCTTCAGTTTTGACACTCAGCAAGTTTTAAAATTATTTTTTACTATGTAGTGCCTCCTGGGAGACAGACTATGTAGCGCCTCCTGGAAGACAGACTATGTAGTGCCTCCTCTAAGTGTGAGACTCCAGGCTCCAGATAACACCTACACAGTATTCATAGGTACAAACATCACTTGTTATTTGTTGTCTCTACTATGTCTAGAGAAACTGCCTTTGGTAGATTACACTGCTAACAAACTGCCCACCTCACCTCATACTTATTCTTAATGAGGGGCAGCCAATAGGTTCGGGACAGCCAAGGGCCAGAGCCAGGACTGTAGCTGACTGACTGTTACTGATGGCATCACGCACTAAAGGTTAATGTGGTCACTATGGCTCTGAAAGGAAAAATGTCCTGTGGCTGGGTATATAGATGTGAAGGTTACAAAGTTAGAGGGTGTGCATGTGTGTGCGCATATACATGTATGAATGTGTGTGCAAGAAAACTGTGTACATTGGCTTTAGTCCATGAACCACAAAGGTCAAGGTTTTAGTCCCAGATAATAACACACTGCTACTTTTGGGTGCACATGTGGGAAACTGCACATCCAAGAACCTTGCAGTAAAATTTCATCAAACTTCACCTAAAAGTGTCGAGCATGAACAAGACTAACAGAATATGTTGGTATAAAGTATAATGGGTAGCTTTACATAGTTTCCATGTTTGCACTAAAATATTTTATGTTTTTGCATGTCATTTTCATGTCTAAATGCCATGCCAATATAACCAGTTTGCAAAAAGACAAGTGTGTGAGAATATGATGTTGTAAATTTACTTAACACGGCAAAAATAAGGACAATTTAAGCTCTTATGCAGCAGGATTTATTTCCAGGCCTTAGCCTTGAGTTTCAGTAGTGAATGCTTGATATGGATATGTTTTGAGTTTTGAACAGTGAAGTCTGTAGACAGAGCGCAGTAGTGTACAAGTGACAAATTGGCCTAGCTGGGTGACATAAATTGGCTTAGCTGGGTGCCACTTCCCTAGCTTTTTATCAACATCACCTTTTCTGATTGTGGCAGCACAAATTCTTCATACAGAGCGTAAGCAATTACTTTCATCATGTAAGTATAACATGTGACAGCTCCTGTTTAAGCTCAGCATTTTTTGTTTCTTCTGAAACTACTGTGGCACAGCACCACAAATCACAGACTGTGAAGCCACTACATTAGAATGTAAGTGAATTCAAGGTACCACATTGGTATTTCTTTGTTAAAATGTTCAAAGAAAAATGTAGACTTGCATAATTTTTAACTAGTATCAAAAACCTGTGATGGGTGCAATTCTGAAGTGTGAGAACATTGCATAAATGGTAGCGTCACCTCCATGCTGGTGTTTTGACGAAGTGAACTACTCCCTGAGGACACTCAGTCGCACTGTAAGAGATCTGTCAGAATTAAGTTGCATTACCCTCACAAAAAAAACACTAACACTTATCATGTTAAGTTACTAACATTAGACTCTGGAATATTCTAAGCCAGTATTTAGCAAGCTACTTCAAAAATAAACTGAACATTCGGCAGCTCATCCTGTTACAGCTTTACATACAGTAGATGGTTAACTATATAAAACTGGTTAATTACCTTAAGTACAGCTCAATTGGAAAAAAAAAAAGAAAACGTCATCATGGAAACATTTACATATAGCTTGTCTAGTGAATTAGCATCTTAAAATGTTAATCCTGTTAAATAATCCTGCAGCCTAACTTTATTTACATATTTGCTATTATATCACTTATTTTTAGCTGTTGCTTATTACTTACTGTAGCTGAAAATTACAGGCAGGCTTAAACAAAGTGGAACATTTTTTCTCTCACAATATCTCAGTTTGTGAGGACACTGATAAAAATTTTATTGTTACAGTTCTTCATGTTTACAGACCACATTAGCAAAGCTGAATCGATTGTTAGTCGATTAATTAAAGTGAATAATTCAGTATGAAAATATTTGTTTTATCTACTATATGCTTTTATTTTGTTGTTATTATTTTTATCTCTCTCCCTCTCAGTGGTAACTCCCTCTCTCAATGGCATTGTCCAATCTCTACTTGCAGTTAGACAAGGGTAGGCCTGTTTAAGAGTAACCGGAGCTCTCTCCTAGAGTTTCACTTTTTACAGGAAATGCTGTTGGATTAGGGGTCAGCACTGCATTAGCCTGGACAAATATGTCTACCACCTCCCATGCAATCTATCAATATACGTTTACAACCTCTATCAGACTATTCATTCTTTTCTGACCTCTACTGTCATCATTCAACATTTATGTCCTGCAGAAACATGAAATTAATTTAGGTTTCTGCCAGAGGAAAAGTCAATAACTGCTTCTAAAAATGCTTATGTGGCAGCAAAATAAAGAGCTAGAGATTAGTTCTTATTCCTTACATGGTTTTTGCCTCAAAGCTGGATAGGATGTATTTTCTCATTATAGGAAGCATTTTTGATCTGTGAATAGGCAGAAGTCATTTCTCTTTTTGTGTGGTGAAAATGAAAAATGATTTATCCATTCATACATTAGAGGAATCACATAAAAGATACAGGTTTAGACTAGCAATTTAAATTCTTCTGACGGTATAGCTGTCTGATAAGGACATGAGTGTAAGAAAAGTAACACTGAATATTTGTTAGGGAAGTTAAAGAGCAGTTTTAGGCTGATGAAAAAAATAGCTTTTTTTTTGTTGGAAAAAACAGGTTGAATCATCCAAGAAGCTGGCTGGGTGACTTCTGTCAGTTTCCTACATTTATAACTGAAATTAACCAAGAGAACATCTTTAAGAATAGTGTGTGTGTGTGAAAAAGAGAGAATCGACTGTGTATATACATACGTGTATAGGATAGTGTATCGATGGGCTGTGCTGTATGTTACGAGGTGGAAAAAAATACATTAAAAATATTGTAATAATAATAATTTCATCCACCCTATAATAACTGCCTTTACTGCAACTTCACTCAGTCACAGGAGAGTCAATACGAGCCATGGGTTTATGTGAAGGTCACTGGCTGGCACGACCATTTAAAGATGGCGACTTATTAAGGGTAATAAGTAAATGAGAGAGAGAGAGAGAGAGAGAGAGCTATTTGGATTATTAACCTGAAACCAGAGGTTATTTAAGCCATAGTCTTAGTTATTTAACTCAGCAAACCTGAATTAGAGACTCAAGTGCATAATCTGGGCTGGAGGCAATGACATGCTTGAGAAAAAAAAAAAAGAAACAGAGCAAATTGCACTCATTTACAAAGCTCTTAGAGAACGAACACACACATACACACACACAGTATAGTGAGAATAGTCCAGTGTGTGAGTGGTAAAGTGAGGTCACAGTGTATTTGTATTTTTATGTATGCTATATGTATCACTGAGACCTTTTCATGCTCTGTCCACAAAACGTGACAATACTAAACTAAAATATCTATGTAAACACTGTCCAGCCACTTTATTACTCCTTCATTAAGTTCTATTTTAACACTTTCTCTTCTTACCACATAAGTGCACTTTGTAGTTCTACAGTTAGACTGTAGTCCATTTATTTCTTGCGTACTTTGTTAACCTCTTGACAAAGTACAATGGTCAGGACCCCCACAGAGCAGGTATTATTTGGGTGGTAGGTCATTCTCAGCACTGCTGCGTTTGATCTACTTGAACCATCGCAACACACACTAACACGCCAACACCATGTCAGTGTCACTCCAGTGCTGAGAATGATCCACCAGTGAAATAAAACCTGCTCTTTAGTGGTCCTGTGGGGGTCCTAAACATTAAGAACAGGGTAGCTAACAAAGTATGCTGACAAAAAATGGACTACAGTCTGTAATCATACACTTACAAAGTGCACCTATATGGTATGTGGAGCTGATAAAACGAACAATGAGTGTAGTTACTAGGATGTGTACTTGTGAGACACTTTCTCATTGGGCCAGATGTGGCCCACAGGCCTGTAGTTTCAGATCCCTGTTATTTGTCAATAACACAACAAATGTGCTGGCAGTAGCCTAACTCATAAGGATTTCCCTGAAAACCCAAAATACACAGCAAAAACCCTAACTATCCTAACAGAGTGACCTTTCATATACAAAGAAAATATTAATAAACCATTTGAAATGATGAATGTGAAATGCAATCTAAATGCTGGAATTTGAACAAAAGACAAGAGCTACTACAGTTTTTCATTAGGTGGAACAGGATTTTGGTCAGACACTCTGTAAAGCTTTTCTAGCCTGGCAACAGCTGCTATTTGTTAGAGAAACACAGAAACTCAAACTTTACCCTGTTCCCTCACAAGACTCTTGGTTTAAAGGGTGTATTTCAATTTCCAACAATTCAACCTGAAATTATTATGAGTAATACTGAGAGAATGGGCAAGGGGACAGACAGCAGGGGGAATCAAAAGGACAGCTACTGTGAAATTACACTGGCTTCTTGGTGTTCTGTGACAATATATGACAATGTCAACTTCAAAACATGCCAGTATACATTAGTACGGAGTACATATCATACAGCATCAAATCATATTCCCCTGTGCAAAACTGGCAAATCTGATTTGTACAACCGTGAATATGAGCACGCACACACACACATAGTTTACACCATCTAGTGGAGAGAGGGGAGGTTAGAGTCCTTGTCTGTGTGTGTGTGTGTGTGTGTGTGTGTGTGTGTGTGTGTGTGTTTGTGTAATAATTGGAAGACCGAGTTCAATGGCTCTCGTGATTCTGAGAGCTGATACCACTTGCTGGGAGATTCAGGACTAGACAAGTATGTGTGTGAGAGTGTGTGTGTGAGTGAGTGTGTGTATGTGTGCGCAGGCAAGTCTCTTAACCTTCAGTCTCACTCACTACAATTCTACCCTTACATCTACTATCTCTTTCTACTTTGTCTCTCTTTCAGCAACATGCTGTTGTAAAATTTTAAAAAATTGCTATTATAGGAATGAAAAAACATTTTTCTTGATCTTCTTGATTGTGAGGTCAGTATTTGATTTAAGACATTTCACGTGTTACAAATGTTGATTGGTTCTACACATATTAGTCTTGACTCAGACAAATTGTCTAAGTCTGCTGTGCCGCCCTAACAAAATAAACCCCAAAAATCACAACTCCCAGAATTTATAAGAGCCTTCAGAAAAAAACAGCCCAGTCTCAGTGTGGGTATGTGTGTAGCGTAGGTCATGCCCCCTACTTTACCCTGACAGGATGCAGTCTAATTTTGATACACAAAACGGGGTGTATCAGCGATACAGTTTTAAATTTTAATCCACTCTCTCAAACATTATTTTTTCAGTAGTTACATAGGAATGTTATTTTGTGTGTAACTGTGTATATATAATCAAATTAGAAACTGTCTGTGTCAAATTAGATCACTAATCTACATAGCCCATTATAAAATCAGTGCACATAAATGCACTACGTGTGTGTGTGTGTGTGTGTGTGTGTGTGTGTGTGTGTGTGTGTGTGTGTTCAGCACCGTTGGCAAGCTTTTCATCTGAACCAAAGCAAACATCCTTCAGCACTTTCATTTCTCATCCATTACAAATTCTCCTCTAAGGGAGTCCGAGGAACATTTATACAAACTTACACACGTACACACACTTGCACATGCACACACACACACACGCCCACACACACACACACACACACACACTTTACCACAGCGGGTGTCTAGACTGGCACAGCAGGAGTTTGCTTGATGGTCTGTACTGTGAAGCATCATTGCCTTGCAGGCAGTCTCCATGTTTCCAAGACTCAACCCAGTATTTAATCCCATAGCCAATACCACACGGACTTCATTAAATACTGTTTATGCTTAACTAAAAATTTAACCATAGTAACCTAAATATGACCAACTCCTCACAGATAAAACATTTTACAAAACTACCTGTAGCTTCAGACAGGCAGCTAACATTCACATTTTTTTGCACTGGAAATCTTCCTATCAGACCCAATCTACATTTGTATGTGGTTCCTAATCTGATTCAGACCCCTGGACATACAAGTGTTTGACAAGCATGATTAGTCAGATTAGATTTCACAAGTTTTTCCTTTTTGCGTGTGCGTGTGTGTGTGTGTGTGCCATTTGGACTGCAGTGCTTCTTGATCTCAGCATGTGCAGAAAAGAATATCATACTTTTGCCTGCCCTATCTAGCTACGGCATATGTACCTGTGTAATCAGTACAACAACCAACTTAGATATGTGAAGAAATTCAACAACAGTAGACTATAACTTACAATGTGGACATCAGTCTAAGAAAAAAAGGACAAATTGAATAAAAAAAACTTTTTTTTAACGAGAATTACAATTACTTAATTAGCCTGCTTCAAGACATTTAGCCTCTAATACTGCAGTTCAAAACTTTCCTTCTGTTGAGAAAATTACAAAACCACCCTGAGATGGCATATACAGGAAGTAAAAACATAGAAGTCAGTACATGAGCACACCTGCTTATAAGGACCCGACCAATATGAATATGTTGTGATAGAAATTATATCAGTTTTAAGGAGCTGACTGATATGATTGTCAGGTCTCAGTTGTCCTTAACTTAAACAGCAGAAACTCAAAGTTTAAGGGAACAGAATTCTTAGCTGTTTTGTTAGGCTCTATTTATTAGCTCTTACTGTTCATCAGTTCTTTTCATCAATTAAATTTTCTGCGCAACCTAATTATGGGTGGACAACACTGGTCAGTTAATATATCAATGAATTCTGGACATGAAGAGAGTGCAGCTACTTTTTTGATGCATTTGTCAATCTGTGTATGTGTCTTTGTATGTGTGCGGGTGTAATGTGTTCACATGTCCAACAAATCAGCCCTGTCTATGAAAGCACCAGGACACACTCTTATCTATCTGAGTGAGCACATTGATTGCAAGGCTTGTGTGCTTAATGCAGACAGGGAGTGGGAGGATCAGATTACAGTTGGAAGACTGTAAAAACACTATCCATGGACCCCCCATTGCATACCCTTAAGCAGAGTAATACATAAAAGTGTAATGAAATAATTTTCATGCTCACTGACTATGATTCAGAGGCATTTTGATATATATATATATATATATATATATATATATATATATATATATATATATATATATATATATATATGTACATACATACACACACACACACACACACACACACACACACACACACACACACATATATGCCCCTGGTTATTTCTGACCACCACAAAACAACATGAAGTGAGGGAAAACAGAGAGATATTTCTTACTACACTGGGCTGTAGCTTCGACACTTGAAAGAATAGACAGAAAGAAATACTGAACTCTGTCGTTCCTTTGGGCAAAAGGCTGGAGGCCAGAAGACTAAACGGCAAAGAAAGGAGTGAGAGTGATAGATAGAAAAGCAAAACTCTTCCCAAAGCCTGTGGTCTCACTTTCACAGTGGTGTGACTTTAATTCCAGCCTTTGATGATGCGGATGAGAATGAGCCTCATTACGCATTAACTTAATTGCTGAAGTAAAACTTGAAGGGCAGACTCTCCGCAGGTTGCCAGCTCTGCGCTGAGATGCCCTGAGGGGGTAGGAAAAACGAGGAAATGGCAACTCACTCAGTAATTACACACATAGTAAAAATCCCTCCCTAGAACACACACACCCACACAGCCATACGAACCACACTGGGCTTTTATGAGCATCTCTTTGCATTCATCCATCTACAAATCCACTACTTAAAGAGACGGAACTATTCAACGTTTATTACCACAATTACCCACTTAAAAATCACGTAAAGACCAGATTTCAGTGCAACTGTGAAGCATGTTATTAGCCCTGACAGCATAATGGCATTTGTGGAGAGTCACGTTGAGGAAAGTGTGTGAGAATGGGCTAGCGTGGCCGCTAACGGGATAGCTTATCGGTATTCTGGGAGCGCTGTAAGATTAGTGCTTGCGTCCCCCTGAGGCTGACGCCCCACCAGTGTTAGCGAGAAAGGTCAGAACAGATTCATGGCCACCCTCTGTTCGCATTTCACAGAGCCGAGTGGAATTTAAAGAAGCTTCCGGAAGCTTAAGTCCCCTAAGGGTTTTCCCTTAACGTCCCTTTTCTTTGTGCATCAGGAGGCACTCACATAATCTGCTCTTATGAAACATGTTAGGGATCGACCGACTTACGTTCTTCTCTCCTTTCCTCTTCCCGCCTTTTTTCTTTTTGTTTTTCTCTTCCCTCCTTCTCTCATAATCAATGTGCTAAACATGCGAATCATCCAGAAGGGGTATCTCTCACTCTCTGAATGTTTCTTTTCACTCCCTTTCCCCTAACAAAGTGTTAAGCAGCGATGTGTGAGGTAGCAGCGCTATGTTTCATGAACTAAACACCTTTGTCACGACTCTATCACCTTGTCATCATCATCTGTTAAAAGTACAGACAGAGTGGCAAGAAGAAGGGAAAAAAGAGACAAAGCAGGGGGAAAAGGAAGTGTTTGCAACACTATAATTCATGTTTAAAAAGGGACTTCCTCTACACTGTTTTCAAAACCACTGTGCTAACAAAAAACTGTGCGGAGGTAGTGTTTGTTTATTATTCATCTCAGCTTCACTGGCACTAAGTTTACTAAGAGAGAGCAGTGACTGCACACATTGTCTTTACGCATAAGTTGCAGACCCCTCTGAATAAAATTTTAGGTCATGTCCTTTTTCTGACTGGTACCTCTAAAACCATCTTTCATGATCAAAAGGAGCTTGAAAATAAAGTTAGAAATAAAAAAGTCTCCAGCAGCTGTACTGAACTGCAGCAGTCAATAACATTATATTACTCATTACATTCTCTCACTCCTTAGGATGAAACAGGCCTCTCTAGCATATCCTCATTAGGCTCACTAAATATTTAGCAACAAAGCCATCACAATCCCTAAGCCGCTCTATTTGACTTCTTCAAAAAAAAAATTCTTTTCCCTCTTTTTTTCTTTCAAGGACATCAGAGTCACGATTCATTTGCCTTGCATGGCTTTGTGCTGAACTCAGATGCACTCTGTTCTTAGGCCAAGACAGAGAATATAGCTAAAGTTAACTCTAATACATTCTTGTAGAGGAATTCATGAGATTCAAAACAGCATCACAAAAGACAGAGAAACACAGAAAGAGAAAGAGAGAAGCAATAATTACAGGCAGCTAAGCAAAGCTCTCTTATTCATTCTCACATCCTACCACTTTTTCGGATGACCTGAACTGACTGAGAATCCCCACCACCCACTCAACAGAGAGAGAGAGAGAGAGAGAGAGAGAGAGAGAGAGAGAGAGAGAGAGAGAGAGTGAGGTGAGAGAGAGAAAGAGAGGGGGGGGATAGAAAAAGAGAGAGGTGAGAGAGAGAGAGAGAGAAAGAGAGAGAAAGAACCATAGAGATTATTGTGAACCATCAAGGACCATCAATCAAATTATATAACTTGTGTTCAGGCTCAAGCTTTGGAAAAACACTGTAATTTCCTTTATCGCTCCACACAAATCGGCACAATTCAATAGAGTGTCAATTTTTTGCCTTTGTCCTTGAAGAAGACCTTTACAGATTGATTTAGGCCAATCAGAGTCCATTTTTAGGATGGGCTGATCTTCTGCGTGTGTGTGATTTTCCTGCTGTTCAATGTCATTAGTCAGTCCCAGAGAACGCCAGCACAGATCGATGCCACAGTCCCTCTACTCAGCGATCATATTACCTAGGCAAATAGACATCGACAATGGACATAACTGTCAGATCTGCCTTTTTCACACAGGCGTGAGAGACGGTAGGAGAGGAGGTAGAGAGAGGAGAGGAGAGGAAAGGAGAGAAGAGATGGGAAGAGTAGAGAAGAGAAGAGAAGAGAAGAGAAGAGAAATCTGAACTATATTCTAGCAGCACCATAGAATTAACTATTTATTCATCAGTATCAATGACAAGGAGAGTAAATCTTTGAGCTCAAAACTGGTCACAATTAGATGACTTTTTAGAAAACAATTAACGCATTGTGAATTCTCTAATTTCCCCACAATTCAATCTGATAAAAATAAACAAAATTTGCTACTGTACTTGAAATCTACTGTGTACTATTTAGTCATTAAACACACTCAGTGTTTCAGCTTTTGAACATGTGAAAATAGCCAAAGAACCACCACCTTCAGATGTTTTTTCACCCCTCTATGAATGAAGCATCCAAGACCATATCACTTCACAAATGCTGGACTTATACTTAGTGCAAATAAATTCAAATAAATTAGTTTGGCTGCAAATTAACTGCTCATCTTTTTGAAAAAATGAGGATGAGTGTGGGTGTGTGTGTGTGTCGAGTGCTGTGTCATCTTCTTAGAATTCATATGAATTGACAACATGAAGTTGTGCAAATGAACTGCGAGAGGCGGCGCACCTAATGCACGTCCCTCAGCCTGCATGAGAAAAATCACGCCAGCACAATCCAATTAACACAAAGACGACAAACGTGACCAGTGGAGCGGAAATCTGAGAAAAAAAAAGCTATGACATGCTATGTTGCTATAACACAAACCTTTTCTTTTTCTAGCATTGGTGGGGAAGAAGAAATCAATCTCATTACAAGCTCGAGACTTCCCCCGTCAACTCACCATGGTAATGAACACTGTAAACTTCACAAGAGCAAGGGGATAAATCTATTAAAAACGTGACAGGCGGCTCAAGCGGGTTTAATGTAAGCTCACCACATGCCTTATGCACAGAGCAGCGCTGATTTATAGTTTACAGATAAGATCATAAGTCAGCAACGCGGTGGAGAAGATGTTAACGCAGAAAGACTGGGGAATCGTGAGGGTGATTTAGAGCGTCTCTGGAGGAAAAGGAGGAAGAAGAAGGAATAAAAGGAAACGGGATAAGAGAAGAGGAAGAAATGAGAGGAATAAAAACTGAAGAACAAAAGGAAGAAGAGAAGAAGAAACAATCAATATGAACAAAATGAGAGTCTGAAAGAGATTAATACAATCAGAAGAATAAAAGGAAAAGAAGAGAAGAAGCAGATAGGAGGAAGAAGAAGAGAAGGAATGAGAAGAAGGAATGAATAAGAGAGGAAGAAGAGTAAAGGAGGAAGAGAAGAAGGAGAAATAGAGGAGGGGAAGAATAGCTGTCATACATGGGCAAATCAGGCCATTAAGTTTTACTCACAAGCCATAACAAAGAGTTATTCCCCTATATTATGGGTTTTAGAGATGGAGGGATTTGAATGACAACAGAAGGAGAAAGAAAAAGAAATAAAGAAAGAAAGAAAGAAAGAAAGAAAGAAAAAGAAAGAAAGACAGACTATTCAGTCATAGACATAACATGGGAGATGCTACTGGACATACGTATGGATGCACTGATGAATGGATGAATAAAGGACATTTCCTCCTCCTCTTATCAGCTGTTGTGGGAGATATTACATCATTACACTGCAACATTACCACAAGAGTGCAAGAAGAAGACGGGAATGAAAAAAGTTGTGGGGATTTTATCGCTCTTTAAACTGACACTTCACCCTCTGGGAGATTAATGAGAGGAAGAACGTGAAAGATATGAACAGCATCTCTCTCTCTCCATTTCTGTATCCCTCTCTTCTCTTTAAAAATTGTCTGTCACTGTATCTGTCTTTCTGTTTCTCCATCACCCTCTCTTACTCACTCTTTCTCTATCACTCTCTGTCTTTATGCTTCTGTCTCATTCTCTTTCTCTCTCTGTTTCTCCATCTCCTTTATTCTCCTTTTCTCTCATTGCCTCTGTTTTTCTGTCTCTCTTGCTCTCTCTCTCTTTCTCACTGACACACAAACATTGTGTATTAGATGCATATTTTTGATTCTCGATACTGGATTCACAATTTGGTATTCCTGCAATATTTTAAACAATTCAAATGAAGAAAAATGATAACTATAATTATGCTGTTGCCCAATTCACTAGTAGAGCTCGAGTACTGCTAGAGTGAGGTGTTGTATTCTGTATGTATTCTGATCATTTGAGAACTTTACTGTTCAAATCTTGCAATTGCTTTAGATGGCATAATTAACAGAATGTCAATTCCCCAAAACACAGTCACAGTTTTGCATTGCGATACTGTTTGCTAGTTCAGACAATGCCTTCAATATGGGTGTAGTATGAGTTATAGTAAGTCAGTATGTGTTATAGTAAGTCAGATGGCAGAGAGGAGGAGCCCTCCTACCAAAATTCTGTTATTTCATAACTTTATTTAATGGTGAATGATGTATCATTTATACCAGTGCACTGGTTTTGGTGTCACACAATGGCTTTGATTTCCTGTCTATAAAGATATATAACAGGGGTGCAACAATACAATGTTGCATGCTAAAAAACTAAAAATGGAAGCATTAACACGCTGACATAAGGCACATTTTCCAGCTTTTCTTATTTTTTCAGCAGCGAAAAAAGTCAAGACACCACTATATTGTATTGAACAAAATTATACATTTCTTTATAAAGTTCAATTTTATGCATGTCTATCAAGGACATGACAGTTAACTGTAATGTGTATCATTTGCAGAGTGATTCAGATTGTTTTGAAAGACAGATCAAAATACATAAAAATGTTCCTTTCTGCAAATCTGTCTGCTTGACATTTATAATACTGTGTAAGGTTCCCTTTGAGGTAATTTTAAGAGATGAAAAGAGAACAAAACTGCCCAACAGTTTTAAAAGGCATTTATTAACAAAGAGTAACATGGGCTCATTAACATTACTAATGCTTAAATATCACACTACCATCATATATTTGTAAAGTATCATGATATTAAATTGTATTCCATACTGCCCAGCACTAGTGTTTGTTCAGTTATAAGCATTAGTAACAGTGAGTAAAGTTCTGACATCCTCATAGCATAATTCATGTTGAATATGAGCAGTGAAAATATGCACAAAAGCATCCAGAGTTCATGAATGCTTTTTATTGGTGTGTAGTGTGCTTACTTCAGCGTGTGATGAGTGTTCTGATGAAGTCAGAGTATTTGTGTGCGTATTTTGAGCGTGTGTGTATACAGAAAGCTGAGTGACCCTGACAGTGTTGCCAATGACTTTGTCACATTATGTGTGTCTAGCAGACAAACCACTGTTTGTAGTTTGAGAGGAAAAAGTACACTGAAGGATTATTTCATTACAGTCACAGAATGTATTTCATTATGCATTGTCTCTCTTGGCTTGAATGTCCTCGCTTGATTTGATTTGAGATTTTGCTACATACACATGCCCTCCAGCACAAATACGTCAATGTGTGGTAGTGTTCGGTTATTCAATACACTAAACACTGTCGTTATCATGGACACTTTGAAATACTATCACTGCATTTTGGTCAAACGTTGCAGTTTCACCAGAGATGTTTTAGAGAAGCAGGTCAGTTCTGCTTATGCTCCTAATAGGCTGTCCTGCTCTGATCACATGACACATTCCCTCATCTGAGAGGAGCTTGTTAAAATGCACTACATTTTTTGGCTACTAATAAAGTAAAAATTTTGACATTAAGCACTATTATATAAAGATATGCACAGCAGGTTTATGATGCCTAGATGAAAAAACGTAGGATATGCACATTTTTTTGGTGGCACATTACAGTAAGTTTGTTACATGCTTTATTATACGTTCAAACTGCTTCACAGCTCTTGGTAAAGCTCTCCGGCAGAGTTCTCAACTAGACCTATCTCCAGTCCTAAGTGCAAAGTTCTGTATGATAATGATAAACAGTGAGCACTATTATGTGGGCAGATTTTTATTTTTAAAGGTTGTTTTATTGTAAATATTACACATGTTTACTGCTATTAAAAAAGACATTCAGAACAAATCTTTATGACATTCCAAACTAATCCTTAAAGGACTCTGTTTTTTAAATAGAATATCACTGTAATATATTAAACCATGATAAAAGGTTAGCTAATTATAATGATAAATTTCTATATCAGCACGTGCCTACATGTGTGCCTGGCATTTTATCAGCTGTCACAACATGTCACAAATGTGTGTGTGTGGGTGTGTGTGTGTGTGAGAGCATGTGTGGATATTGATTGTACTCCGTGTTGAGTTTTTAAAGAAAATCATTGATTGACTCAAGGTCTCAGAGTGAAACGCAGCTCTCTATGAAGAAAAGGACTTTTCAGTCTATATATTTTTAAACACACAGACTGAAAGCCTTTTCAGCTACATAGAGCCTATATATTTTTAAAAGCCCTGCCTTCTATACGTACCCTGATGCAGAAAACATACAGGTCAGCACACCCCAACAGATAGAATGATGACACTTTCTAAAATGCTGCAATGCATCTGACAGCACGACGGAGCTTGAGCCACTAGGTGTATTATCACCTCTACTCTTAGTCCACACCTTCTCCATTTTCTGTCTCACTTTTTCTTCTTCATCTTTTCATTGTTTGTTCAGCACCTTCTCTCATTTTACTTCTTCACAGTGATCTTTGGGGTCACTGTTACAATTCTATGGCTGCAGAACTTGAAGATCAAAAAAATAAAGATAGGATTCAAAGGTTTTTCCTCTTGCTGAAGCTTACAGAACAAAAACTATGAATAAGCTCATAAATTTCACTAAAGCTAGGACACTTGTCAATTTATTGATCCTAATCAATAACAGCTGTGAAACTGAATCTCTTTTTTCCTTTTCTTTTATGCAGAACTAAGTGCTCTGCAGTTTTTGTTACCCAAAAGTAAAGTTAAGTTTTACTTTACCAGCTCAGCTGGATGCTGCACAATTTGACAGTAGAACTGAGTACGTCTGAGTAAGACTGGTCATGTTCACAAAACTGCTAACTGTGTCAGCAATTATTTAATTGACTACAAGATACCAACAGCAATTCAGCTGGTGCTCCAGATACAAGTGTGCCATCGGAGAGTTTTTACTACATAAGACACAGTGTAGCTCAACTTTAATTTAATTCATTTTTTTAATGTTTCCTAAAACTTTATGTAAATAATTTTATTATTGACAGACCTCTTATCTAACACTATTCATAACAGTAGGTGATTAAGAATTCCTAAACAAAAAGAACAGGGATATGAAATTAACCGACTACAACAACGCCCAATGTTAAAGATCATCATTACCTGATGCTGAACCAAATATGAGGCCATGGAAAAAAAAGTCATATCAACTAATATCAACTTGTCTCCATTTCATCACTTCTAAGTCAACAGAAATCCTGTCACTCATCTGTCTCTGGATCTGAAATAAGCTACTGTACTTACATCTGATCAGTCTTGAGTACTGGATGTCTTGGACGTTACTCTGTACGTTTCAGTGCATGCACAAGCTAAAAGTAAGACGCACAATAATCACTAATTTCATATCAGAGTGATAATAATAATAATGTGTTTATATTCACTGGTAAACAATATATATTCACCCCTAATATAGTGTATATCTCAAACAATCGCTGTAAATTCACTGATGTCATTCTTTCGTTGAACAAAACGTACTGCATTTTGCCATTTTGCGGTAATGTGATAAGTGAATTGTTTATGTATGTATGCGTCTATGTTATGTGTGTGTATATTTGTATGAGAAAAATACATATGTCAACTACATGGAGGCAAAAGTGAAGAACTTTGCACACTTTATCAAAAGAAAAAATGAGTGAGAGAGAGAGAAAGAGAGAATGAAAGAGAAATAAACAGTGGTAGAATGAAACAGCCTTTTATTGCTTAAGTGTTCTTGATTCTCTGGGCAATTTGATGGCTTTTAACGGTGCACAGCATTAAAGATTGTGGGAGCTGCTTTCAATCTGGTCAAAATTGACCAGAGTGTTAACACACATGCACGCGCACGCGCACACACACACACACACACACACACACACACACTTAAACACATACAGAGCCAGAAAATAGAGGGAGAAGGACTGCTGCTAATGGGATGTTTGAAGCCACTTGAAGCCAAAATTTCTAAACCAACCATCAACAACACAATACACTCATACTACTGGATACTAAAGTGCTGCTGCATGTATAATGCTTTTGTGCTGCCATTCTTCATCCTATTTTCCCCTTTCTCATATATTTACTGCTCATTCCCTGTCTCCGTTCCTCTCTCTACATCCCTCACTTCCTCTCTGTGCAGAATGAACTGGGAGAGCTGCGATAACAGCTGAAGGAGAGGACAGAGGACCAGAAGCAATTATGTCCGACATTAATTGCTCTTTAATACGTGTTACGCTTAAGAAGCAATCAGTTTAATAATTATGAAAGAAGCTGTTTGGGCCGCTGCAACAAAGTAAACGCTTCTCTGTCTTACAGAAGTGGTCACTCTCATATAGGCCAAAGCTGACCTGTTGCAGCTACGAGGCTAACGTAGCTAAAAAAGATAAAGTCAGGGTCACCTAAATCTTTTGTGGGTGCCAAAGATCTGTACTGTATTGGTCTCATTACTCCACAATCAAACTTCTGACACTAAACAAGGCCTGGCCCATTATGAGGATTTACTAAGCAGGCAGAACAAGAGTAGGATTGCCACCCCAGCCCTATAAAATTCCTGAAGACTCAATCAGTGGCTTGATGTTTACTAAATTCAGCAGACAGGCAGCTATGCTCACAATACAGTCTGAGATAGATAGATGTCAGTTCAGCTACAGAAACGAATTTTCTATGTTATCGCATTTAGGTGTTGAATAGTGAGTGCCTAAACATTTCAAAAGCAGTGCACTTTTCCCAAAAGACTGTCCCTATGTTGAGGGCAATCTGAACTAATCAAACTCATTCTTTATACACAAACAGTCTGAAAGGATAAAAAGAAGAAATTTTAAATGTTGTGAGCACTACTGACATATGAAAATGTTTGGATTCTGAGAAATTTTGTGTCCAGAAATAAAATATTTTTTTTCCCTGGACAGGCAATCAAAAACCTGGACAATCCAGGAAATCGTAAACAGGTAGCAACTCTAGCCGAGAACACATTTAAAAACTCGGAATTAGGTGAAGCAGCAGTCAGGAGAGAATCTTTGTTTTGTTTCTTTTCTATTAAACAGGCAGCTTACTCTCTCTCTCTCTTTTTCCCCTCAACATTTTGTCCTTTCTTTCAGTTTTCCTATCATTCGTCCCTCTTCTCATATTTATCCTTTCACTCTTCAGTCATTTTCCCCTCCGTCTCTCACTCTCTGTGGTGTACTAAACTGGATAATGTTCCAACATAGACCTGTTCGCATTTCACACAAATGAAGGTAACAGCTGACTCGGCTGATGAAGCTCCACTGAGGAGAGTCCTAAACGGTTCCGCATGCCGCCACCTCAGAATTGAAATGAGAAAGAAGTTATGAGATGCTGAAGTCACGACCATGTCTATACACTGCTAATGCCTCTGAGCCTCTATCGTGAAGAAATTGAAAAGAGACAGAAAGGAAAAACAAAGAGGAAAAATATGGGCTAAGAAATAAATGGAAAAAATGGAAGAGGAGGGGTTGTTAGTGAAAGGGAGAGCGAGAGAGAGCGAGCGAGAGAGAGAGAGAGAGAGAGAAAGGGAAGAGAGTGAGAAAGAGAGAGAGACAGAGGGGACCTGCTGCAGACACTGTGTTGTTATGCATGAGAGCACTACAGCACAGCTACCTTTTTATTTGAACAATACACACAGACACACACACACACACACACACACAAACACACACACACACATGCGGCCCTGCCTGACAGCATCCCTCCTGACACCTCAGGGAAGAGAGAGATGAACAAAGGGAAGGATGAGATTGAAAAAGTGCAGAAAGAAGAAAAGGATCGAATGTGACATTCAGAGGGAACGAGGGACGAAGCCGGACAGAGTGTGTGGTGGAGTGATGGAGGGAGAGATAAAGAACAGGAGGAATGAATAACAATACAGACACACTCTTATTTAGAAACCATCGCGTGTGCATGTGTGTTTCTGTTTTACTTGCAGATGAGCCTGTGCCTCACACTGCGTTCAAAGCAAATTGACATGTCGCTCAAACAGGACTTTCCCTGAATAACAATATTCTACCTAACTGCAAGTCTCTGTGTGTGTGCAGTTTTGAATGAAAGCTAAGCGGACAGTGTTTAGGAACAGTTTGTATAAGACTGAGTCAACACACACACTCATACATGTCCATACAAACAAGTAATAAACACACAGTACAGACCTACAAAAATACTATAAATTAAGTTGTTTGTTAAAGAGCAGTTTCAGCGCCTTTGTTAGAAAGAACCTATGATGACCTACTGTGATGTCCTACAGGAGCTGCAAAACGTTGTATTGTTTGTGTTTGAAATAGGGTAGTCTCGCAAGCTTGACTTCTACCTGAGTGCATTTCATCTCTTAACATGGCCAAGAACCACCTACATTTACTCAAACCAACCAACCAACCAACCACAGATCAAGGTTTTTGTGTGATGTATAGGGACAGATTCTCAAAACACAGCTATAAATTGGTACGTGTGTCAGGAAAAATGTGAAGACGTCTCACTTGAAAGCTACCAAATGATTCAAATAACACTCCCGAATAACTTTTAAACATGTTATGCTGTAAAAAAAAGCTCAGTTATGGCATACAAAGCAGGCAACTAATTGCAGAAGTTTGCTTGACGCAGGACTGATAAAACTCATTGACGTGTACACACAGACATGCAGATTAAAATGGTACTGACAAAACACCCGTAGTTGTGGCCAGCTTAATGTGCAAAGATACCAGATGCTTTATGTGTGGGTGGGTCATCTGAGGCTGAGACTAGAAACACGGCAACAAAACATCACTCTTGAGCAGTAAGAAAAATTAAAAAGATGATATATGATGTAGAAAAGCTAAGACAACATCCCTCCATCTCAGTCTGTAACTACATTTACCTGCTCACCCAGGTCTGCTAGTATAACTAACAAATGATCTTATAAACAGCACAGTTTGATTGTCATAGTCTGACTATGCTCAAACAAGTAGCCAACACTGATATTGGCCAGATTATCTGAGATAGATCTGAACATGTAAACACTTAGCTCACTCCACTGACCTTTTGCAGCAACTCCTGTGAAACCATCTGTGATGACAGCTTTGTAACAGCAAAAATGCTGTAAATCGCTGGAGTCTATATTTATGAACATTTTTCAATAGTTGCACTACTACTGCATGAATTGAATCTTGTAAGCTACAGCACGTATAAAATCAGGAGCATCTTGAACGTGCTAGTACATGTAAATTAGACAGTAAATTGACTATAAATTGTATTCATACTACTCATGTAAATGTTCTGGTATGGTCAAGATTCTTAAGCTAACGTAAACTTCAAATTCAACCCAAACTGTAGAAGGGCCAGTATTACAGAATGCTTTTCCCTCACAAGCCACACAGACATGCAAATGACCACCTACATATACATGCAAATGTATACAAAAGAGAAAATGCATGTGTAATTTCAGCACCCACAAGAATGTATGCACTTAGTGTATAGATTTTAAACGCTCTATTATAGAGTTAAATGCATTCCTACTGTTAGATAAGTTACCATGTCCAGAAGCCTGAAAGCAGGCTGAAGCCAAAACTGCAGCGTGACAGCCCAGGGGCTCGCAGCTAAATGGCTAACCTGAACGGCGCTTACACTGCTGTACTCCACTAACACAGCCAAACAGGATCACACACATACAGTAACCCCAGGGGACACTGTGCCTGTGTTCACCGCTGAATGTATGCAAGTATATGTGTGACAATGTACACATATTCTTCAGCATTTGAGGCTAATGATAATGGAATCAACAAAAAGTGTGTGTGTTTCGGCGTAAGAACACTGGCGTAATATGGCTGCAGCTTTACAACGGTCTTGTTTGCTTTGTTTGTGCTCTGTTTTGTATTGCTTGTGTGTTTGTTTTGATGTTTCCCTGCTGACCGAGGTTTTTGGCAGGAAAGCGACATTCCCCCGTGGCATAAAGTCTTCTTAAGCCTTGGGTACACTACATGACTTTTTATAATCTGCTAAGACTTTAAAAGACTGGGCATCTCACACTATCTGACTAGTTGTGCAGATTTTTTGGGCAACTACGATATTGGGGGTCACACACTAAACCATGAGGAATCACACACTACTCAACTTTTAAGCCGTTGCTGAACTAAACGGAGCTCACTAAAGTCGCACGAATTCACACAAACCCATGAGAGCTCTCACATTCTCCTGTTACTAGGAGACGCGAATAAATAAAGGTGGAGCCGCTTTCTCTGCCATTTGCACTGACCCAGTAAAGACCCAGCAGGTAAACATGTTTAAGTGAGACTAATGGATTGAAAATGTGATCAGTCTGGTATTTTTTAGAGTTATAAATCTTATTTTAAAAACTTCGTTGTGTTTGTGCCTTAAACTAAGCTCATTAAAAAGCTTTGCCCCACACGTGTGTGACCTTTTGCCATTTTACTTTGTTTACTTGCTGTATTTTCTTTTTTCGGGCTCTCAGTTTTTAGTGGCTGTTGCAGGAATCTGTTCAGATTGAGTCGCTGATCAGTTTACAGTTACTAGATTATGCTCAGAGTCGGGTCAAAAACATTTAATAAACTCCGACTGGTCTGAAATGCAATTGGGAGGCCAAAAATCTTAGTCTGCACTCCTCGCACACTACTTGATTCATTCTCCAGCTGTTGACTCCCACTGACCCAAAAATCAGCGGGCTAGAGCCAACTATCACAGACTCAGCCAGACTAAGAATCAGGGATAAAATTGGGATAAAAGTGTAGTGTAACCCAAGCTTTAAGCTTACTGCCTGAGCAACGCTGCACCACAGCAGTGAGGCTTTCCGGAGCGACCATTTGAGCGATGCTACACAACACCTACAAGGTTTCGGAGGAGCAACGTTACACTGCAGCTACAAGGCTTAAAGCTGCTTTCACACTGAAGGTGGAAGAATCACTGCTATGCTTTCAAACACAGTATTTTTAATAGGATGCATTGGTAAAAATACAGATTTTTGCTGTCCACCACAGAAGATGCACAGGATCATGTAAATCTTAAATGTTTTCAACTTTTGCGTGATGCACTTCAGCCAATTCTCAGTGCAGCCAATAAGATAGCAGTAGGCGTGTCTTGTTGTTCCTGAAGAAACCTGAAAGGCTAGTTTTATTGGACAACGGCGCTCACTTCCACACCCCACTGCTGCTCACTTTTTTATAGTGGTGTGAAAGCAGCTTGCCGCAGACATGAGCTGCGAGACATACTGCGTTCAGTGTGAAAACAGCTTAAGAGATGCTAAACCGCAGCTACAACGCTTCTTGAGCTAAGGAGGGACATGCCCAGTAGATAAGGACTCTATCCAAACAGCTGGGGAACTGTGTGTGTGTGTGTGTGTGTATATATATATATATATATATATATATATATATATATATATATATATATGTTAACTGTTACTATATGTTATGATTATGTTTTTAGTTACCACTGTAATGTGTCCTTGGGTTCTAAAAATCCTGTTTCTCACATTATTTCACCATCTCTCTGACTTTGGTTTTATAATTTTTGTTTTTAAATACTTTATCCAAAAATTAAACTTGTTTGGCCTCCCAAAATCAGCAGGTGTAGCAAGTTTGAGGGTGTGTGTGTTTAGTTGAGTTTTTCTGAGTGTCTACTGATTATTGAGAGAACTTTTACAATTTTTACAAAAAAGAACTTTTACTGTTTTATATCAAAAGTGTCTGCCAAAGGCAGAAATTCTGCATTTTCACATACTAGTGAGTTTATTTTGCTTTTGCTAAAAGAGAGAGCAAGAGAGTGAGAGAGAGAGAGAGAGAGAGAGAGTGAGAGTGAGAGAGAGAGATGGGGAGCACTCTTTCAAGTAAAGGAGGCTCATTTATAGTCAGCCATCTGGAGGCAGTGATAGTGAGTGGAGCACAGGGTTTCTCTCATATACACAAACACTCCTTTGACTTTATTTAATTCTATACTGGCAGTTTTTAAATTTAATGAAAGTATGATTGTACTGTGTGCGTGCGTGTGTGTGTGTGTGTGTTTGGGCGTGCGTGTGTGTATCTGTATTAGTGTGCACTCCAAGCTTGTCACATAATTCAATATACCAGCACTCAATAACTTTCAAGGGCAGCATAAACCTGCACTGTAGACTCAGCCTACATTCAACACAAAGACATTTCTCTACGGAATTACAGCCTCAGTGAGCACATCGCTATTGGTTCTCTAACAGACCAAAATCCAAGCCGTGGCAATGAATTGTGTGTTGATCACCTGTAGTATAAAGCGTTGTTCAGTTTTAGGCCATCTTATTCATTCCTCATCATGTAAACTTACCACAAGAGTTACCTACTGTAACTCTAATTCGTGACCGGTATTAGAAGTATACAGTTACTGTAAGTGAGTATTGCAGAGTATGAGACAAGTGGTGCGTATCAATGAAAGCTTCTGTAATGATTAAGCTTCACTTTCAGAAAGAAAGCCGAGCAAAAGCAGTCAGGAAGCCAGCTGATAGCCCATAAAAAGTCTTCTTTGTGCCAAAGTGAGGAAATCTGGAGCGTGTGGCAGAACGAACGAGGGCAAAGACAGAAATGAATGAAAGCTGAACAAATTGAAAAGTCCAACTCGTTCCAAGTGAAGTCAGAAAAAGAGAAGAAAGCTGAAAGTTTATCAGAATCGAAGATCCTTTCTTGGGGGTGATCTGTTTATCAGCATCAAATCATTACAACAACAACACAAACACCAATAGCAGTAGAACAAAAGCATGCATTCATACTAAGTCAGGCATTGTAGGGAGCAAACCAGAGAGAAACTGTTAACATTTTATTTATTTTAATAACTTACAATATACCAGTTACTAGAGACCAAAGCGTCTTCACACCAGCTGTTAAACATTTGCGTTCTTCATCTTCTTATCTACATAATTTACATTTCAATATACGTTTCATATTAATGAAATAATAATTTATAGCAGCGATCATTGAATTATAATAGTCTTAAGATAATTACTGACTATTAACACTGCAATTTAAGTGATTGTTTCCACACTTAATTCAGATTTTTAGAAGATTTATTTATTTATTTTTTTGTAAAATGTCATTTCTGTTTACTCTCTGATTGACTCTTTTGTTTGTTTCTAATTTTTCCATTGCGCCATGCAACTGCTGCCTGGTATATCTCACTGAACTCTACCCATTAAGCAAGACTTAGGATAAAACTGCGTACACACATTACTGCCGACTCCTTCTTATGCTGTCAACTTCAAGCCTTTTACAGCAACACAAGAAACATAAAAGGCCAAAAAGCTTTATTCAATGAGACTACTATTTTTAAAATTCTGTCTGAATTTCATTCACCCAACCAAAGCCAGACATACACAAGATCAGCTGTTAGGCTACTGTAAACACTAGGACGCCTTAACATATCTAAAATGGTAGACTAATATGAAAAGGTTAGCTCAAGGATTGAACGCAATCTGACCCTTTTCTCCTCTAGTAAACACAGACGTGCTCTCCATCACAGTAAGACAAAAATAGAACACCACTAGGAGGTAACTGATCCATCTCACTTCTTAACTAGCTTGACAGAACGTTCCCGTCTCTGATAGACAAGGTCATGCAGCTGTTATCAGGTCTGCGTGTGTACGCTTGTGTGTTCTGGCTTTCAATTACCTCCTGATTAAGTATGGAATATCAGCAGGGAGATAACTGAAAACTAATTAATCATTTCAATAAATCAGCCAGTTAAGAAGTGAGAAAATACCTACCGCAGCAGCCGTGGCAACTCTGCACAATTCTCAACCTAAAGCAAAGTTTAATCCTGTTGTTCACTTTATTCTGTGTTCTTGCAAACCAACTCAGCAGGCAGACTCAACATGGCCAATTCATCTCAGTTCATTACTGATTTTCAGCACCTGTCTAAGCACACTGAAAAAAGTGATGTACTGAACATACGTGAATCAAATGTGTACATAATTTTCATATGAATAAAAAAAAAAAAATACATCAACTCAACTGTCTTACTTTTGGAGTTGATGTAATACAGAAATGGAGCACACATTTTTCTCAAGTATGGAAAAGGCCCCAAAATAAGCCTACCTAAATCTAAAACATATTTCTCATATGGACCTATGACACATATGGTTTTTAGTGATGTACTGAAAGATTAATCACTCTTTAAAAAGGTTAAGCAAGTTTAATGCATCACTTTGTTTCAGTGTAAACGATGTAGTCCAAACCCGAGCATAATAAACGAATATCTCATCTCCCCTCTTTCTATATTTACTGCTTCTCACTCCCTCCCTTTGCTCTGGTCACTCTTGCCCTCCTGTGGGCTTCAGTATGCTGGCATGTTACACTGCCCAGATGCCTCTAAACATATAACTGTAATTTTAATAAGCAGTTGGACAAACTGCTGTGCAGTTGAGGAGCAAACTGTGGTACAGGCCAGGAGTGGTCCTAAAGACACAGCATGATAGCCGTTAATAATGACATCAGATAAGATGCAGATGAACTGAAATTTGCCAAAAAACATCAAAATGCAAGCACAAGGTTCAGAATTAAATAAGAAATGGTTTTATGTTTAACATGTATCATTGGAACAGTGAGAGATTTCTGACATTGACACTGAAGCTGTTTAACTCCTTTTTTTTATTTTCTTGTGTATGACAGGTAGAAGCCAAAAGGGGGTAAAGTGGCCACTAGGGAGGTGTCACAGAAGCACTAATCAAAAGCACTCAATAATGTTTTCAGCAGTGTAACTGACACGAATGAAAATTAAACCTGAATAAATAAAGCACATCACCAACATCTAAACAGACTATGCTGCAGAAAAGACAAGTGCTCACATCTACATCTGCAGCGAAAAAAACATCATGCACTGAATTTACCTTCTTTAAATATGCACAAAAAATGTTACTTCAACACAATCACTGACAAGTAATAAATTTTATTCATGTGGAAATTCTGTAGACTTTTAAATCAAGTAAATTCAGTGCATTGCTTTTATTCAGCTTATACGCTCAACCAAAACCTACATGCAAAACCTCTACACTGACTACACTAACACCAGGCAGAGTGTATGGTAGGAGGCTGAAGTGAAAAACGAGCCAAAGCGAAAGAGGGCGAAAGTGTGTACTCACGATCGCTGCAGTACGAGCCTCCATAGGACGTCATGGTGCAGTCGCATGAGAAGCCCTCCCACTGCTGCAGACACACTCCCTGATTATGGCAGGAGTCCTCCGTGCAGGTGGTGCTGGGTCCTACACACAGACACACACACACAAACATAAGTGTGCATACATACAAACAGTACTGTGCTAAAATCAGAGACTGGAGTTCAAGAAAAGATGAAAAAATACAAAGAAAATGGAACCCCTAACAAGCAAAACTGTCCCCATCAGATAAGCAGCACTTAAAGCTTTTATCTTTAAGAGAGAGGAGAAAATCAAACTCCACTCTTGATTTAGTTCTGAAAACTTCCACAGTTTCTGCCCGTTCTTCCACTGTGAGGAGATAACTCAACCTATAGGTCTAAAAGAATGGGTAGCCCTTACTGAGAAAAGAAAACACAGTAGAAAGAAAAAAAACATTTGCAAATTAAACAAAAAAAAAGCTGCTGCCATTCCCAGAACAATAAACTGACCACCCACCCCAGAGTTCAGACCTCAACATCATTAAATGTGTATGGCTTTACTTGGATTGTGAGAAGTTGTTCAACCAAGTTCTGAGACCGAGCTTCTCTGATAAACTGAAAACAAGACTCCTGAAAAGAATGGAAGCTGTAACAAACGCACTGAAAAAAATAAATATTACATAACTATTCCAATATTTCATTGTTTTGGCTTCTGTGTAATTTTCTGTTAAATTTACTGTAGCACACCATGTGCTACCCCAGAAGGAAGACTGATGCTGGAGGCAGGCAGGACAGTTTTAGCAGCAGCCATTTTAATTTGTTTTAAACGGAATACCAAACAAAACTACAAAACCAAAAACCCGGCCACTTTTAAGTGGCTTCTAGCTATACTTTTCAGTCTTCGCCTCAAACACTTGCTTTTCAGATCATCAGTCCTTTTTGCTGCTGCTCGTCCGTCTTCTCTCTCTTCCCTCTCCGCTCCTTGCAAAGGTGCCAATGCTGACAAAGCCAAACCAGCATCAGCTGACTCTCATTAAGGGCAGCGTGAGTACCTGAGCTCAGAGATAAAAAGAGAGCTCACAGTTCCACTTCCCCATTACTGCCCCCACTTCGCAGCTCGGCCACAGGGATCAAACATTAGGGGTAGCACAGCAGCCTTGCTGCAGAGCAGGAGGCGGGGCTCAGGAGGCAGGGCTCAGATCTTGGGTCTGTCCTCACACCTCTCTGCCTTCGTGCTGTCACTGATGCCTGGCACATATATGTTTTCTGTTCTGTTTTTTTTTTTTCTAATGCTGAAAAATAAAAAAAAATGTACTTAATGGCTGTTTTAACAGGCAATTAAATTAATGGCTGTTTTGCTAGAGTGGGCTCTGACATTTTGTACAAACAAAATAATCCTTGAAAAGAATTAAATCACTATGTGGCTAGAAATGCATATTAATAGTGTGCATATGAATGTGTTTCTTAGCAGCAGGAAAATTTTAAATATTCATAACCATCGTACAAAATGACAACTATTTACTGCAGATTCACTGGAAAGATACAATGTAATCAATTACCTTTTTAATATAGTCTATTCTAGCAATCATGACACCCTATGTAAAAAAGAACGGATACTTTAGAACATCTTGACATTTAGGAATGATCACCAATACACACATTCTGGCATTAAAGAAATCACACACACACACACACACGTCATTTCATCTAGAAATCAAATCAGATCTACAGCACACACATGCTTGCTCTGAAAAGCCCTCACACACACAGAAAAACAACACGATGAACACGTCCGGCTGCTCATTAACAAATGGAGGAGACATCTGTTATGACACATGCTAAAATTATTCTGTAAAATTATGCAGCAGCTATTGGAGTGTTGACAGACCGCTTGCTGCTTTGCACTGTGCATCAAAGCTGTTATTGCATTAACAGAAATGAGGGACAATCAATGTGCCTCATCAGTATCTGATGTTAAATAAAAGTCAGCCCTTCCTGTCCTGTTCCCAGCCTTCATACAGAGTGTGCATTAACTTTCTGAATAAGCTACAGTGGATAACACTGGGGGGAACTGTGCTGTAATGACTTTGACAGGGAACAAAGACAATGTTATTTACTGAATCTGGTTTCTTTTGGTGTTTAAAAGAAAACAAGGTCTTAGATGATAAAATCTTGTTATTCAAAGACTTAAAAGAATGCCAAAAATGTTAATCTTGGTGAATGAATGCTAGCAGTTGCTTGTTATTAGCTCCATTAACGATTCAGATGAGGTAATGCTGGCTACTGCTGTATTCTGACTAGAATGAAGGAATTTGTTTATTTTTCCTAAGATTAAGATATTTGCATGTAAATGCAAGTTGGGGTAAAACAGACCTGTGGACCAAGATTTTGAGCTTTCATTAGCCATTCTTCAGTTCCACAAATAAACTCACACCATTACTGCAACATTATGGTCTGCTATGCCAGTTAGGTATACTGTATATGCTGTGTGAACCAGACAAAGTAAAATGACCTGCAAACAGCGGATCAATAATCAACTTGTAATGTACCTCGTAACATGTTTTTTACAACATTAACAATACCTACAATGTTATTACCTGTCAACTGAACTATTGCACTATTCACAATATAAAGACTGCTTTGTGCTTGGAAATGTCATTTTTATCTACAGACTTTCTCTCTAGAAACTGCTGAGGATGTGCGTGGTGACAGCTTGAATTGCATTTAAAATCTCAGTACATTATCAATGCACACCAAGGCTTTAAGTTCAAAGAAATCTGACTGTGTATGTGTCACTTACTCTACATTAATGTGAATGAGTATATATGTAGCAAAAAGTTAACTGAATAAAACAAGAGATATAAACAAAATGACGTTTTATGATGCACCAGCAAAGCATCAGAGCATAAGAGGAAATGTGTTTGTCATAACTTACAGACAACCTGACCTACAGATGTGAGAAAAACATTGTGACTGACTCAATGCTTAGTTCATGTAAATAAAAAATTCATTCAACGCCCAGCCATTTCATTTAGTTCCATTATAGAACGGGTGCTCAAATGAGATGTTTAATTTTATTGGTTATTATTCTGATGGCCCCAAGAGCTGACTGGGCCATCAATCATATGCTAATGATCATAGGAGTCTGGAGGGCATCAATTAAAACAAAATGCTATTTCTGCAATAACTGCAGGTCAATTTTAGCATAATCACAGGACTATGATGTCATTTCATTTCAAGAGGTCAGTAGTGTATAGATTTGGCTTGTGCGTGTAGTGTGTTGAAAGCCTTAAAAGCATAAAAACATAGCGCGCATATGTATGAGAGAGACGAACAGACAGACCACCTACATGTCTTTATGCTCAGTTCACACAGTCTGTGATGCCTCTACCTGGAATCGACAGCTGGCAGAAACATCTGGCAGGGTTTGGCTCTATTGCCCCGGATCTCTTTTTCCCCCCTCTTTTGTCTATTCCTCTATCTTTCCCTTCCTGTACCCCTCCACCTGATCTCCGATCCTAGCCTATACAGTCACTCAGGAAGAAATAATATATGACTTAATATAGATTCTCTATGTATGCTATACAAGGGCATGTGGGAATAAGCAATATCTTCTCATGTAGTATTTTTGCTGAAATTACATTAGCTGGTGAACGTAATGCATGATTAATGCTTTTCAAATTAGGCTTTGATTGATGAACAACTATGCTTTGCTGATCTTAGATCATCAGGCAGGTATTTCATGCCTAAGAAAATAAGGCTAGCCTGATGCTATCAGAGGTGATTTTGGAAGGAAAAAAAATCTGTATAATAAAGTCTGACAAGGCAATTGTAAGCCATCCATTAAATTTGGAGAAGAGCCCCTTTAAATGTCAAAACAAACACATGCAATATAAAATCCAATAATGTTACCCATCCAGAATGCAGCATGGTATGATTAGCATAAGCGAAGCTTAAGCACTCAATCTGATTTTAATGTTTTCTGAAACAAAAAATGACAAGGTGATGGGAGAGGGTATGTATGTGCAGGTAATAAGGTTGTTTTGGCAGAGGTAGACAGAGGTAAAACTGAAATGAGAGGGGCTCCATTGGGAAATTACAGCAGAGCATTGTAGATTAGCGCTGTAATGCTTAAAAAAATGCTAGCAAGCTAGACTAGCTGGGGCTTACAGCTACAAATACTAAGTAGAAAGCACATGGCTGACATGCTTGTCTGGAATACTGCTGGCCAGGCCTCATATCGAATGCTACAAGGAAAAAAAGACTGCTGAGTTTTAGCTGAAGGAAAGGGCACTATATATGAGCTGGCAGCATTAAGAATAAATAGGATCCTTGCTCATTTGTGGTTATTGCACACAGAGACCATTTTGAGTGGTCAGGAACTTTTTGCTGACATAAGAGCCAAAACAAACACAACATTAACCATAAGCCCACTGCTGTGCTGTTTTTAGAAAATGGTGGGTTGTTAGGTCTTTGAAAAGTCCATAAACTTTTATTTTGTTCATGTTGGAATATCATCTACATTCTATAAGTTCATTAGAGATGAAGCATGAACAAAATATAATTTGCAATGGTAAACTTTCATCATTATTCATTATTGTATATAACTGTCCATTGTTGTATTTATTCGTCACATATTTAAAGCTAAAGCAAAACCACTACCATTCACTATCATGTAGGTTAGGTCACACCTAGGAATGAGAGACAAGGAGGTATTTTTTCGACAGAATTTTGACTTTGATTTCTAGTGTGTCACAATACTGTTAAAACTGTAACAGCTTAATTAACATTTTACATTGTTGATTTCAATCTAATTTTTCATATATACAAAACTCTTTTAAAGTTAAACAAATAAAAGCAGTAAATGAAGAACTGAATTATGGCGTCATTCAACATGCTTTGAAGAGAAGATGAACAGCAAGATGAGGAAACACAATCAGCCCAACATAACATTCATCACAGTATGATTAAAACCAGTGTTTCCACAAGAAAATGTTTTGCATTTTTTCAATGTTTCACATTTTTATTAATCTACACAACTAGCAAAGGTGTCCTGCTTCTCCAGACACAGCACTGCTTGCTTTTTTAGTTGGAAAGAACGCCCAGTTGTGGTTACACCAGCAATTCATCCAATATTTACTCAACACATAAGTACTGAGAAACACTTTAAGAACAGGGTGCATGAGGAAGAGAAGAGACATCTAGCACAGGTAGCCTGATGAGTGTCAGCAATGCACAATTAAACTTTACAGTACATTTTGGTCAGCTGCCGTTTGTCAAGTAAAGGACATTGTTTTAGTCTAGTTTGCATCTTTTTTTTTGTGTTTCATTCCTTTGCAAGTCATTTTGCCTTCTGTCAACAAACACTCAATTCACTGTTTTCCTGCAGACAGATCACATAAAAACTCTATCATTTTAGTAAATTCCTACAAAAAGTGACCTAAAATATGATCAGATCTTCCTTTAACTCATAACAACAGATAGAGAACCCAGTTAAACAGATAACACAAAAGGTATATCAGCAACACAAAAAAGTACATAGTTTGTCCATCATTTATGGAACTAAGCAATTACATTAAATATCTGTGTTGGCAAAAGTATGTGCATCTCTGCTTTCAGTAACTAATGTGACCCCCTTGGGCAGCAACAACTAATTGGTAACTCTTGATCAGCACTGCACATTGACTTGAAGGAATCTTGGCCCATTCCTCCCTACAGACTTGCTTCAACTCTTATGTTGATGAACATCACACTTTAGGTTCTGCCTCAATATTTCTATTGGATTAAGGTCTGGACCATTCTAACACGCAACAATCCTTCTACTTTAACCATTGTTTGTAGACTAACTGGTGTTTTTAAGGTCATGGTCTTTCTGCAGGAAACATTTTGTTTCGGGTCAGTTCATGGACGGATGCCCTAACATTCTCCTGTACAATTTCTTGATACAATCCAGAATTCATAGCTTCATCAAATGATGGCAAGCTGTGCTGGTCCAACAGCAGCAAAGCAGCTCCAAACCATGATACTGCTACCTCCGTTTTTCAAAGTTGGGATAAGGTAATTATGCTGGAATGCAGTGTTCGATTTTGCATAATATCTCTCATTTCAGCCATAAAGATCAATTTTTGGCATCTGCAGTAGATTATTTCTGTAATCTTCTGGCAGTCTACAGAATGTTGCTTTTAACATGTTGCCCTGGGGTTCTTTGTGATCTCCCAGAATATTCTAAGCCTTATTCTGGGAGTTATTTTTATTGGATGACTACTGCAAGGAAGGGTACCAGTGGTGTTGAATTGCACACATTTGCAAACTATCTGCCTGACACTGGGTCGGTGAAGCCATTAGAAGATCAGTAAATTTTGGCCATTAAGGAATGGACATGGGCAGCAACAATACTCAAACAGGTTGTGTAATTTAGGTGATGACTGATTCGTATTAATGAGCCCAAAGTGTGCCAAGAAAACATTCCCCACACCATTACACCACCTCCACCAGCCTGGACTGCTGACATGAATAAATTCATGGACTCAAGGAGTCCATAAATTAATGCAGTTGACACCAAATTCTGGCCCTACCATCTGTGTGCCTCAACAGAAATCAAGATTCATTAGACCGAGCTACGGTTTTCCAGTCTTCAACTGTCCAGTTTTGAGGAGTATGCGCCCACTGCAGCCTCAGCTTTCAATTTGGATGACAGAAGTGGAGCCTGACATTGTCTTGTGCTGTTATAGCCCATCTGCCTCAAGGTTTGACAAGCTGTGCATACTGTTATGGTTTTCTGCTTACCACAATTGTACAGAGTGGTTATCTGTGTTGCTGTAGCCTTTCTGTTTGCTCCAACCAGTCTGGCTATTCTCCACTGACCTCTCTCATCAAAAATCCAAAGAGCTGCCCCTCACTGGATGTTTTCTCTTTACTGCACCATTCTGAGTAAACTCTAGACACTGTTTTGCAAGCAAATCCAAGGAGATTAGCAGTCATAGAAATACTCAAAGCAGCATTGGTTCCAACAATTTTCCTTCACACTGCGCAACACTACTCTCACCACACATTTAATAGCAAAGCAAAATCACTCCCTTTCACGTTTACGTTTGTTAGGTCAAGGGCAAGATTGGAAAGGTTACTGACCATCGCATCCTCGATCCACCTGGCCCACCCTGTGGAGGGCGTCTGCGATCAGGTCTGGCAGTCTGCCATTTAGGTCCACGGACGCCAGGCAGCCCTGGTAACCGTCCCGGGACGCGATGAGCTTGGGCAGACTGTTATACATAGTCTTCCCCACACCACCTATATACAGCTCTCCTGCAGAAAGACAAAAGGCAAAGAAAGAAAGACACAGGAACAATTAATTTGACTAACAAAGAGATCACAAAAGGACAAGGGCATAAAGGCAAAAAGAGAAAGAGACAGATTATTACAAAGTCATCATGTGCACTTGCATAATTTCAAAGCGCTGCAAAATGCACATAACTCATTTCAATGTTGCAATCTCATGTAGAGACTAATGACTGCCTAAGGAAATTGAAGGAATGATCTCAGACAAAGAAAAAAGCCACAGAGAAAACATGACACAGGAGACATTAGAATGCACAAATCAAAAGGAAAAAAGAAGAGAGAATAAGAAAGGAAGAAATGAAGTCAGAACCCAGGAAAAAAAAGAAAGATTGCTTTTCTAAAATCAGTGGTGAATCATTTGACTATGACTATTTGGGATTGGTCTGTAGTGAAATCTCTGCAGGCTGGAAAGAAGCTTTAGGGCAATTAGAATAAAAGACTAGATTGGAAGTGCAGAAGAAGTGACAGAAAGGGAGAAAGGCAGCTATAAAGGTTAGAAAGGGAGAAAGGCAGATGTAAGTGAGAATCCTAAAAGTAGAGACTTTCAATTAAGTCACATGTAGATATGAAAGATGCAGCGAGTGCTTTGCAGTCTGTGTAAACACGTTTTATTTCTGTTATTTGTTTTTTCTTTATTTCTGTAAGTAAAATACAAGCAGGCTTTCGTTTAAACTGTGTGCATGTGCCTGTGTGCGTGTTCCAAGCAAAAAAAGGTGTTTCAATCTGTCATTGGTTGGGCGATGCAAATGTGAGCGCACGTGTGAGAAACAGCACAGTGCTGTCATACAGACTCCCTGAAGACTTTCTGTTTCAAAACTCTGTCAAAGCCTCATTATGCTTTAGCATCCTGTGGCAGTGTTGCATTCAGTATGTTTACAGTGACAAATAGCTCAACCTCAGGCACAATGCCTGTGCCAAGACACAAGAAAAGAACATAAAAAACACCACTAAAGCTGTATGATTTTAACCAGCTCTCACTCATGCACACTTAATAATACTTTTGCTGGAGGTTTCTGTGTACTCTTATCTATATTTATCAAAAGTTTTTAACCAAGAAAATTACTTTGCACACATTCACACACACACTCACACCTAGGGGCAATCTAGCATGTCCAATCGGCCTGACTGCATGTTTTTTGGACTGTGGGAGGAAACCGGAGTACCCGGAGGAAACCCACGCAGACACGGGGAGAACATGCAAACTCCACACAGAAATGTGAATGTGTGAATGTGTATGTCTGTCTGTCTGCCCTGTGATGGACTGGCGACCTGTCCAGGGTGTATCCTGCCTTCCGCCCAATGACAGCTGGGATAGGCTCCAGCACCCCACCGCGACCCAGAAGGATAAGCGGTTTAGATGATGGATGGATGGATTACTTTGTAAATACATTAGTTAGAATCATACCAGTGGTATGAAATTTACTTTTGCATCATTATCTGAAGGTAGTGATTCAAATGCAATTCAAAGTGACAGAATCTATTATAACCAATAATAAATAATATTCAATAAAGTGAGTGCTTATTTTTGGTCAAAATAAAACTCTTGGGTTATTTTCAAATGTAAACACTGTCACAGAATCATAAAAAATACCTTTTTTTTCCTTTTTATTTCTTTGTTTTTATTGTCCTCTAGTCACATCTGTGTATTCAGTGCATTTGAAAAGTGACTGAACAATGCTATCAAAATCATATCAGTAAAAATTATCAACACAGATGTTTAGATTTTACAGATATTTCAAAGCAATATTTGATAACATTTTGAATCCTAAAAGAGCTTTTTTTTTTACGCACGACAGGACAACTGTGCAAATATCTGCATTTTATGTTATTAATTTTACTGCATTTGTAGCCCTTTAGAAACAAATGTTGCATTTTTCCTTAATAATTCTAATGCTAAAAATGTTAATCCAGCTGGATCTAGTCACAATTTCCAAATTTCATAAATGTTTACATATCAGCAAATACGTGAACAATTCCCATATTGTGCGTTCCTATTCTTAATCGTATCAGATAAATAAAATCAAACTCAACCAAATCACGGTGTTACAAACCCAGTCCTTATTATCTGTGTCTGTTTTATGTGTGTTTATCTGTTACAGGTGTAGCCGATCAGTCTGTCTGCTGTTCCTGATCAGGTGAATCCAACCTCTGTTCCCGATTATCCGGTTCCTATTGTATCTCCTACAAAATCAGTGTTGTGTCCACCAGATGGGAAACTGCTCTCTCATTTTTCATTGGCGTGATTTGTGCTTTAATCTTTTGATCATTCAATTGTTAGGTATGCCTAATCCTTTGCCTGTTTTGACCCCATTTGTATTTGTTTGCCTGACTGAAATAACCTGTAAATAATCTACACATTTGTAATCCTGTCACAGCACTATGAGTAGTTGGAAGTATTTGTGTCAGAAAGTAGGGAGTTTGATGGCATTTATGGTTAAATTCACTTTTCTTCTGGTTATCACTAGTTAGCGTGTTAGGGAATATTTGTGCATCTTTTATTTCACTTTGGTTTTGGTTTTATCTTTGGTGACGTAAGGTAGTCTCTCTCTCTCTAGCTAGTTGGGTGTTTTGGTTGCTGTTTTGGTCTTGTGGGTTTCTGAAGTTCAATCCTGCTGCTCAATAAACAGTTGTCTCATCTCTCTTGTCTCTAGCGACTGGACACTAGACCCAGCCATAACAATGGTGAACTTCAGATGACATCATGCACTGAATTCTAAAGAATTATATCTGAATCAAACTGGTGAAAGTTCACAGACTGTTCCTGATGTTCCTGTCTGGTTCCCATTGTTTATTTCCTACAGAATTAGTCTAGTGGAGACCCTGCATGCAACAAGTATGCCCAAACGTATGATACTATTTTGCCAATTTGCCCAAAAAATGAACACACACATTTTTTTTTATTTAATAAATTATAATCAATTCTAACACTCTAAAACCGCTGGAACTTAACCGACATCATCAAATTAACACAACAAAGTGCATTGCTGCATTTTTATACTCCTAGCACCCACTGAAAATGAGCCTCTGGGCACAGCACTATTGGATTTTTAGGTTTGTTTTCAAACCAATAAGATTTGCAGTTGCACAGTGAAGCTCAAACACAGCTGCAATAATCTGAATCTCAGAGTTTGTGCCAAAGAGAACATCACTGTGCTCAGAGGAGAAGAGGAGCTGAAGTCAGCTCATCAGAGTTTCGTTCACTGCAGTGTGGTTGTGGAGGGGGAAGCGGGGGGTGATGTGTCTGCCATCAGGGAAAGTGGCCAGGGCGCCCCAAAACCAATCAACGAAGTAAATGAAGTAATCTAACAATGATTACCTCCAAAGGGGGGTGGGAGATAGGGGGGTTGGAGAGAGAAAGAGAGAGAGAGAGAGAGAGAGAGAGAGAGAGAGAGATAGAGAGAGAGAGCTCACATTTATTACTGGTTTGATCAATAAAATGGCAGTCACGTCACATCTGTCCTCTCAAGGGCCTGTGGAGAACGATGACTTCACAGAGTGGATGTCAAGTGTCACACATTAATGTAATTTATAGTATACTGCTTTCATGCATATTTATGCATACTTATTCAATACACAGTATGTTTTGACACTCACCACTAACCAGCTTTAATCATCTGCTTCCGAAAGTAAAGTTTCAATTTACTGCCAACTAATTATTAATAGACACCCAATACTTAGCAATTTTAAGCAAAACATAATACTTTGCAGCTAAAATGGTATTACTATGAAAGTCACATTAGACATACATACGTTCTACTAAAAGTAAGGATGATTGTGTTGTACCTTTATAACCAACAGCTCGTTTCATATATTTACCCCCTTTGTATTTGCTCAAGTTTTTAAGATTTCATTTCTACACTCCCTTGATAGGTCCACAGAGACTTTGTGTAAAAGAAACAAAGGTATAAAAGAAGAGCTTATACTGATAGTAATACATTCAAATTGCCCCCAATTTTTTGCATATATAAGCATTTTGAAAGTGTCCTTTATAAACAGAATCAGCCATTTTCATTAAAAGGACAGAAACTCATCCTTCATGCACACGTCATTTAAAAACATGAACATGTAAATAAAAGTATTTCAGGACTTTCATCTACACTCAACATTTAATCACTGCTTAATAAGGTCATGGTCACAGTACACTAGGCCTTTCAGTCAATGCTGGGAATGCACCTGAGCCTGCAGAGTCAGTTTAATAAACGACTTTCATTTTTTAATATGAATTTTATAAAATGAAGTCCTATTAAGCAAGTATTTTAATTGCTTTTAATGTTTTCTATGATCACAAACAGAAGAGTGGCCACTGACCAGGGCCACTTTAAATCATACCTCAAATCACTCTGGCCATCTAATGCTCTGTGCTAGGCTGAACTGTTTGAGCACATTATATGTTAACCCTCTGGGGTCTAAGGCCATTTTCTCAATTTTTTCTATGTCTTTTTACCGTAACCTTTATAGACACTTGCATATAACATGACAGCCATATGTTTCATATTCAAATGCTCTGTTATTTCCATCAATACCTTCCAAAACCACTGCAGCGACTTCAGCGGCTATAAGCTCTTTGCACGCCATTTCAAGTGTCTCTGATGTTGAGTGAATGAAAGATTTCCAATATGATGGGTAAGTCATTAGGGATTCCCTGAGTGTTCATGGGTCCGTTTCACACAAGTGGACGGACACATGAATACACCAATTGCACACAGTGAGAGGCAGATGACGTGTATCTCAACCCCTCTTCATAGCCTCATAACTCCGAATATGAGTCATGTATGATCTCGCAATAAGATGGAACGGAAAGGGCAGACTCTACAGATTCAGGACATATTTGAACAATATTTCTGCTCTGTATTACCACAAATAAAAAACATATTTAGATCAGATCATCAAAGGTGATGCTACAGCCATCCGTTGCCAGGAGTCCTAGAGAGCACAACTGGCCTCGCTCTCTCTGGGTGGGTAGGATGGCCCCCCTTCTTCCCCCATCACTCAACGCAATGCTAGTCAGCACAGGCATCTGTTAGCTGACGTAACAGATCTGGTGGTTGGCCCTTTCCTCCGAGCCGCATTCGGCTGTCCAGTGACGTTGCATGAGCGGCAGTTCGAAAAGATGCGGTTGCTGGCTTCACAGGTCTCAGTGGACGCCTGTGTTAGCCTTCGCCCTCTTAGCACTGGTAGTATCGTGTGATTGCGGAGTCCTAACTAGTGGCTGGAATTGGAGACGATTAAACTGGAGAGAAAATTGGGTAAAAAAAGTTCCCAGAGGGTTAAACAATGCAATGCAGGACTGACATTTGCTAGAGGTCCCACAGTAGGATATTACGATATTCGTGCCCCAATATGACTACACTGCAATATTTAAAGCTTTCTGACATGCTTCATATGTATGATATGTATTACAACATTACATAGTGTTACATTATTGGTATTGGTATCTTATTAGCTTACAAATGAGCTTAGTACAGATGAAAATAAAACATCAATATATGGGCTTACATGTTGTGTATCAATACTGCTTATGCTACTTTATCTAAAATTGCAATTGCAATATATGTGTACATATTGTAAGCCATGTTGTACATTTTTTTCTTCCACTTAATAGGTACAAATAATATGCACATTTTTAGGGTATGACACTGGAATCATATCACTATCACAGACAATTTTATATACGCTTAAAATATTGATTAAAATAAGTTTTAGCATTTGGGAGATTGTATTTAGATTAGTGTAGTTCTGACTTCTGTTTCAAACTGATATTTGATGAGGCTAATACAGGTCTCAATTCCTACATTCTATAAATATTTACGTTTCAACATCTATATTGGTATCTGCAATGAAGCATCAGTCTTGACCCACAATTCCTATTTTGGTGCATCTCTACACATTACAGAGTCAAATCTTCTTCAGTACAAGTCTCCTAAATGGAAAAATGGATTTGAAATGAAGCCAGAAAGTGCAGAGGCCTGTGAAAGTGCCCTTACAATTGCTAGTTCACAAAAACCACTTAAACTATGTGGAAAAATTCTATATTTTATAGGTCATTATCTGCTAGTACAATTAAACATTCATGCTAAGCACCAAAGTTAATTATTCTGATGTCACATTGGCTGCTTAAAGTTACTGTAGAGGTGTCCAAAAACTAGTTCTACATTCAATCCTCTATGTAGATCTAGATATAGGGAATGGTAAATGAGTGTGCAACTGACGTCAGGTATTGCATGAGCTACCAGGGGAACTGAGTTGCAAAAACATGCATGTATGTATGCGTGCGCACATACACACACACACACACACACACACACACACACCACCTTGGTTTTATTCCACAGAGATTATATTGTGTGTTATGTCGCCGTCTTGCTGAGCAGTCCTAGTTTCTTTTGTTACGTTTCTAATTAGAGTATCATAATAACAAGAAGCCCCATCTCTTTCTCTAGCTCTCTCTATATTAAAAAATAATGCAATGTGTTGTTTTTAACCAAGTGTGTACAAGTCCATTTTGACTTCTTTGGTCAGGTACCGATTAGTGGTATAACGATACACAAAATACATAATTTAGTGGCAAAAAAAAAAAAACTTGGATGGAAATACACCTTATATTATATTGCAATTCTGTCAGAGCATTCAACATTCCAAAAGCACAATGTCTGAAATAATGCTAATAGCAATGTTGGATGATGAGCTCTGCATCAAAAACGGCTCTCTAACTCATCCGAAACATATTGAATGTTTTTCTATCATTCCAGAGAATGCAGGTCTTGGTGACTTTAGGGTCATGTGCAGCTGTTCCATCGTCCCATTCTGTTGGTCAATAGTAATCCCTTCTAAATCTATGTGTGTGTATAACTGAACACCTGTGTCAGCAATGGGTGCACCTTAAACTAGTTAATTCACTATTAGAAGGGCTGTCTGGATACTAGTGGACATAAAGTGCAGATGCTTGCTGGCACTGGGTATTTTCAGAGCTTCTCCAAATGGGACCAATTACGTGTGTGTATGCACTCGCTCACACACACACACACACACACACACACACACACACACACACACACACACACAAACTCCTTTTCCTTCCTTGATTCACTACCATAACAATCCCACATGGGCCAGAGATGGCTTACAGTTGCGTCATTCACCCAACATGGAAGGACAGGAGGGACAAGGCAGGAGCTACACAGAAGCACCAATTCCCCTTGAAGCCTTTACTCTGGGGAGGCTGTGAGCTTAACTCTCTGCTTCTGCAGCTAAACTACAACAACAACTTGCAGTTGCAGTCAATTCAGCCACACTGATAAACTCACTGAGGATCTCCTTTGTATTATGTGATATTCACCTGCATCCATCTATCTATCTATCTATCTATCTATCTACATACCTACCTACCACAAAACAAATATATACCTAAATATTGTACCTAATTATTTAACTAATCAATCAGAAGTGAATGATTCATGTTATATAATTTTTGAATAATATAAAAGTAATGAAGAATTTTCAAGTTGGACAACATTTTCTAACAATTGCTATTCAGTTCAGTAATGCTGAGAAGGTTACCTGTTGGCTGTAGGACTGGACAATCATGACATTTACAAACTTTGTGGATGTCAGAAATAGTTAACTCATCTTAGAGTTTATTATTCCTTTAAAAAAGTATAAACCAGGTCATTTAAGCCTTGCTGAAGGTATACAAAAACAGACAAACACAGTATAAACATACCAGACAGTCTAAATTGAGGGGTAATCATTTACAACTACTCAAAGAAACTGGAGAAACTAACAAGATGGCTCATATTTTAACAGATGGCTATCTATTTTTTCTCTCTCTTTCCAATCGAGCCCTCTAGAAAACACTTGAGATATGAGAATAGCATGTCTTTCTCTCTCCTCTTTCTATTTTTGTGTTCAAGTCATTGAAGGCTATTAGTGTGGATTAAAATGTCTGTTCATCTCTTCTCTCTCTGTCTCCAATTTGCGTGATTGCACAGCTATTTCCTTCTTTCTCTCTCTCTCTGAAGGACACTAGATTAAACTACGCCTCTCCAGCTAACTGCCTCTAACTGACTCGAATGCAAGTGACATTAGAGCATTAGTAAGAGAACTCAACAGCTTCTCACCTCAGAAAATCGCTAATGTGTTGCTACGCTGTGAGTTGCTGTGCATTCCTCAGCAAGAAATTTTAAAATTTATTCAGAGAATGCACACTGGTTGGCAGAATGCCACGTATGCCAGCAGTGCCCTATTGTTTACTTTTTACTGCAGATCAGAAAACTCCAGCATCTATTTCAAAATCATCTCCTGATTCAAAATGAGCTCCATTTTGCCCAGGGCCACTTCCTGTCATTTATCCAAACAAACCAGCAAACTTAGAGCAGCAAAACACGCTGATGAATGGACCACCACCCAACTAATAACCAGTCAGGGAGGGTCCTTTGGTGGTCCATTTCCACTGATGCTCAGGGTAGCGGTGGGAAGGTAATTGTGCATAGCACAAGTTGTACATAACCTATGGTCAGTACTTATAAACCTACAAAGGTTATCTATTGGTTAGTGTTCCTGATAAAGTGGCCAATGAGTGTATAACTGTAAGAAAACTCATCTTAAAGGAATGGTTGACTGAAATTTGACCAAACCACCATTCTAAGCTTAGTTAATCGAGTAAGACATGTTTGGAATTCACAAAGATTTTGTTAGATGCACTTACATTACTTTTAAGATACATCAGCCAAACCAGTACCAGCGCAAAACTAAAGAATTTCAAACACTAAACATGTGATTGACTATGTTCAGAGTAATGGCAAAACTGGGTAAATTGTATTTTTTTGGTGAATCATTCCGTTAAGGCTGTTACCCTAAATAGTTTAGTAAGTTAACTTAGGCTATTGACTTACTGATTTCTCAACCTACTGACAGAAACCATGTCCTGTTGTCCTTTCAGCACCCCTCTGTCCACGTTCTGAGTTTATAAAAGACGTTTTTATTGGCCAGCACCGCCAAACACAGCCATGTCAGCCAATCCTACAGCGAGCATTCATCACTGGGACTTGAAAGGGAACTCGTCAATCTGTTGTCACTCTTTTATCTAAACTGAACTTTCAGCAAAGTCATAATGAAGAAACCACCAGCTTTTTGATGGGACCCTGCTAGACAATTCTCAAAAGTCTATTTAAGACAAAAGCTGTGATGTTTCACAAAAAAGAAAAGTAACTTCGTCCTTTGTCTTGGGAACTTTAAAATGAAACATCACAATCGATTGCTGCCCTCCTCCCTGACCTCAGCACCATGAGAGATTCTTTTGCTCTGTGCGAATACTGGTTTTTGGCTGCCACTGTTTTTGTATGTAGGCCCAAATCGATCAGGCAAGGAAAAAGGGAAAAAAGGAAAAAGAAACAGTTGGGGGAAACAGTTTTAAATAGAGGAAACTGTGTGTCTCTGTGAAGAATCGTTTGTAGAGATGGTCTTTGTCCAACTGTGGTGCTCTAATGGGGGCACTGATCTTAAGAATGGGCCTTTATAGACCTGGACACGATAGAAAAATATAGATAGAAAACAGCACCCTGTCTCCACACTATAGCCTTTAGTCTTACATCTCTCTCCCTCTCTACAAAACATTTTGTATTGCGCACAATGTAAATGAATTTATGCCCAGCAGGCCACAAAGAGAGATGACACAATTCACCTTTTTTTTTTGGTATTGATACCAATATTGAAAACTTATCAGCATCGTCCAAGCCTGACACTAATCTTGTTTTTTCCTTACAAACTACTAAGCCTTAAAATTTTATTTTTAAATGAGGCACTTAAGATTAGCACACTATCATTCTCAAACTACTCAATACTCTACCACCCCACCGAAAGAAATACACAGCTAACAACATAACATCACACAGCGTGACTGTATGCCATTTCAGAATAGATCTGTTACAGAATTGGATCAGATAAATTATTATTGACCCTCCAATATCCGATTCAGCATTTTCTGATGATAGCCCAGTTACGATGTCTGGTATTGGAACAGAGATAGAGATCATCGGATCTCTAAACGCCAATTAAATCATGTTCTATGCACTTTTCTTTCAACCAGCATGCAAGTGCATACAGGTTTCTGTTTTGCTAGATTTTCATTAGCTCTTATAATACCTCTCTCTTTCTCTCAGAATGATCTACTAGCAGAACAAATAACAATTACATCACACCTGCTTTCACTCAGTCCTACTTACAAAAGGTCAAAATGATTTTACAAAATGATAAGAACTGGTGTTTATATTGATTTTAGATTAATTAAAAGTGGGATCAGTGATGAAATGAAAAAAAGGATTACTTTAACTGTGAAGTAAAAGCAGCCAAAGAAAATAAGGGAATGCAAACCTGACAGTGTTCCATAAAGAAGTTGTGAGTCTGTCTTCGCAACACTCTTTCTAAGGGTTTAGCAATGTCAACATAATATAAGAAATAAATAAATAAATATTTGATATTTTAATTTTTGGGGGGTTGAAAATGTTATACATGATTGTTTTCTACGGGACACTACAGGTTTCTGTACTATTTATAGCTCAGCTGTCCTGTTTCATAATACAATTAAGAAAATTTAACACAATCGAATTTTCACATTCAGACCTCAGAACAGAAAACCATCTTGAGTCTGAAAATGCGTAACGTTATACCCATGCTTCAATAAATGAAAGAAATAAATGAATAAAAATGAATAAATGAAATCTCTTATGAACAGTGCTACCGCAAAAAAGCAATAGGTACTGTGATAGCTGTATTACAGGATCAGCTCTATCACATACCAACAACAGAGAGGGGATTAGAAAGCCCAGCTCTCAGCCACAGTCTGGCAGCCCATGAGAGGAGAAACGATGCTACAGAACTTTTCAGGCTGTATGTTTACATGTCCCCAGACAGGGCTGAAACAGATGTACTTGTAAGTGAATATGAGGGTGAATATACAAGGTCTGGCTTTCAAATTCCAACCTAGATAGAAAGCTTTTTTGTTGTTGTTTATTTGTGTGTGTGTGTGTGTGAGAGAGAGAGGGGGGGGGGAGGGAGAGAGAGGGAGAGAGAGGGAGAGAGGGAGAGAGAGAGAGAGAGAGAGAGAGAGAGAGAATATTTCTGGGTGCGGATGGTAATGCAAAATGCAAAATGCAAATCTAAGAACATCACACACAGAAAATAAGCATGGTGGGATAGTATAAATTAACAGCTGAAATTAAACGTTAAACTATTCTTTTCAACTGATTCCTATGGAAAAACACAGACACACACCAGGGATGTCTGATCAATAGTCATTCTACAGAATCTTGCGAATCGATGGTTGGCCAATTTGCCATGGTCAAGGCGTGCACAGACCAACCCCACAGCTGGTTAAGATCATCAATAAGTTTTTACGTCACTGGCAGAAAACGTGCTTGCTCCAGAGCCACATCCAATCACACATCTCCATTCTGCTCCCTATGGCACCCATGAGAGAGTTTAACCAGTCCAGAGAAAACTGCTGCCTGTAAGTTTCAGGATTTCTAAATTGCTTTGTATCTGCATGATAGCTCATGCTGTTATTTTGAATAATGTATTTGCAAGCAAAACCCAATTACTGTATATTTTAACCCATGGCTGACAATATATTATGTCTACAAACAAGCCTTTTGTCAAAAAAGGACATTTAAAGCAACGTGTTGTCACAGTTATTAAAGATTTTGGGGGTTTTTTGTACTACATTCTTAAAGATACGTTGAAGGGTTATTTAGAATGAAACCATGAAAAAAAAGAAAAAAAAAAAAAAGGTTTTGGTTCCCTAAAGAACCTTTCAAGGCACTCTAAAACAATTTTTTTTATTTACATTTAAACATGATTGTCATGTTTGAACGCAAAGAACAGTAAAAATGTTTTATACCAATTAATTTTTTTTCTTAGAACCACACATGCAAGCCAAGAACCATTTACAGACCTACATTTTTAAGAGTGCATTTGTAACCTGATGAATGGATGAATAGAAATGGTCCACAAATACTTGGAATAAAATCTTGTCATCATACGTTAAAGTTAGGAATATTTTTCCTTCTCCAATTAGTTACCATTTCTTAGGTAAAAGGTCTTTCTAACAACAGCAACATGCCATCAGTGAATTCTGAATCTTAGCTGCCAAAAGATTTAAAAAGCAGCTGAAAATAATTACCATCTACTAGCGCTAGATTCTTACTATCTTTAACCTCCTCTAGTGAGTTAGAGAGGGGATGATACAATTCAGAGCATGTCTGACTAATTTGCGCCTCTCGACAGTTTCCTGCTGACCTCATTTCTCCAATGGGCTGTGCTCTTTCTGATTGCATTCTGGTGCAGACTGATGACACGTTCACTCCTTATTTTCCACTGCTGCACTCTGACACAACAACCAGGAGGAGACAGACAGGTGTGTACTGCAGACTGATCTTGACACACTAAAAAGGAATACCGTAACAAAGCGTTATCTTCCACTGTCCAGCATGGTCGTATACTACAGGGATTAAACTGGCCTGTTTTGCAGTCTGACATGCAGAATGTGTCTGACGTTGCCTATTATTCACAGCACATGCTTTGTCAATGGGAAAAGAAATGGACAGTTACAATAAATGCACTATATATAGGGTAAGATAAAGCAATATTTGGCTTTCTACAGCTGAGAGCACTTAACTCACTGGGCCACATTTTCATTTTCTGTTTCATCACTTCACTTGTACACAACCACCCTGGGTTACACGCAAGAAATATCATGACTTTACGGCCAAAAGCCACTTGTGGAAAAATACAATTATCACTATAAAAGTGCATTTATGTGAACAAAGCAAATGATATTACAGTTTTTCTTTTTACTGCTTGTTGCTTATCTTATTGTTTAGGGGGCAAAATAACCTAATTAATTAGCATTTTTTTTCTTCTATCTGTAGCATTTCTTCTGCTCTTTGGTATCTTCTGTTGTTTTTTTAAAGCTAATCTCAGAGGCTCTCTTGCTGATACGCAGAGGTGAGGGAGCAGGTGCAAGAGCGTTTCGCCAAGATCAATTACACTTCTGGGCAAACTTAAGTGTCACTGAACAAAAGGTTAAGGATCATTTGTGTTTTATCAATTGCTGAAAATACATGTATTTTTAGCAAATGATATCACCCAAAAGATCCTAAATGGGCTTGATAGAAGGGAATAGAAATGCTGGCTCAATAATACACTTTTAAGGGATAACTATTTTTCTTCTCAAGCAATGTTTGGCCTAAGAATCAAGATAATTACTGCATGTAGCGCAAGGTGACATGCAACAGCTGACTGACAAAACTGAAAATGAAAACTTGGGCCAGTAGGTACATGCTCTTAGCTTAGCAAAGAAAAATGCCAAATACACATTAGGATTCTTCAAATCACAGCTTGTTATATTTAATTATGATGTGCATGGAAGTTTTAATGCTCAAATATGAAAGGTATGAATGTTTTATGTTCTCATACATTTAACATACAGCATTGGAAAAGTGGAAATAAAACAAAATATGGTACGAAAACAGACCACATCTTTAATCAGTGAGCATGGCTAGAATTTCACAGCATTGCCAGATTAGCAGAAGTAACTGGATTAGAGAATCCTGTCCCTCAAACCACATCACTAGATGATCAAATGATTAATCACACTTTTATTCCTGGAAGAGACATTACATCTGTCTGTGGCTGGTGCTGTTAAGGGGCATATCTTTCACTAATACAGGAATGGCCTTTTGACTTTCAATGGAGTTTACTGGTTAGTACCCACAGGCCATTCTACTTCCATTTAAAGCCTGCTATGTTAAACTGTACAACTAGCTTCTGAAGCAGCTTTGCTCCTGGTGTAGTAAGTTGAGTAATTCCCTTCTTCCAACATTTGAACTAGTTTACGAAGTTTGTGTTAATTACATTATAAACATTACAATGTGCAGTTCAGGCGTAATACATGAAAAACTATTCTTGAGCTCCAATAACGACTCTCCGTAGATAGTCTATTCTTAATCTACATTCAAACAACATTAAGTAACGAATAATGCAAAATTGCCTATAGCAATTTTCACATTTTAGTCTTTTCCAAACACAACTTGACAGCCTATCAGTACTTCATTCTACAGAGCATTTTGATACAAAGGGGAAAGCAATTCCATCAGTGAGACAGGATTACATTCTCCCACTGTGCTTGTTCCACATATATTAGTCACAAAGACAAAAGGCCAATTTGTTCTTGCAAAGCCCGATTTGAAGCTAATTCACTTTGTGCAGATATATAAAAGCGGCACATATTTTAATAGCACTGAGCAATATATATGATGAGCAAAACAAAACACTATGCCAAGTGACTGGCTATCTTGCAGAGTCTTAAGCACATGCGACGCTATGGGTATGTTTACTGGAAGAGTAACATTCCCTGGCCTTTGATTTTATTTCATTCTAATTAGCTACAGTGGTGCTTGGGGCTGGACGCAGATTAAAATGAAGGAGGCCAGGGCTGAGCTGCTGTCTCAGCAACAGCTAACCGGCTCAGAATTGACTACACAACTGTTACCTGCTTAGGAGAATCAAAGCACCTAATCCCTGTCAAAAGGATAACAGTATCCAGCAACATCCAGTAATTACAGTGACACTTCAGTACACTGAGCTAGAACTAATCAACAATGCCAGCAAAACACATTTAGGAGAAGCTTTTTTTTTGGTACACTGCTTTATCACCCCAGGTTTTTGTGAATGCTTTGAAGTCTCTGTCTCTCCCGTTCTCTCTTTCTCTTTCATGGGAAAACAGTCTGTATAAGCCTTGATAGCTTATAGCTTTAAGAGTGCACTCTGTATGAATCCAACACTTCTGGAATGTTATTTGTGTCTTTGCCTCAATATTTTGTTCCCAGCTCCAATAGTCAATGCACCTGCATTTCCCTTGACATCCGAAATCCCCAAGTCTGCAATATATGAATGTTTTTATCACGACAGATTCTCAGGCCTTTCGTATTCAAAGTGAAAGTTTGGACAAGTATAAACCAGCTTCAACAGATTTCAACAGGTTTTGAAAAACACTTTCTTGGCAAATAAACTTGATGAGTAAAATTCCCTACACGACAGAGTGGGACTCCCTTTTCAATATCCTTGAGTTTTGCAGGCATATTGGGGACAGAGTTTATCATGTAAAGAGAAATAAGAAGCAGCTAAGGAGATGAAGGCGTTGCAGGAAGGATGTCATTCCATTTTCGGAATGCACTATTAGATCTGACTCCATTTTGAGATGTAGATGCAAAGGTCCAATGAAACAAGCTTTGCCAAAGGAAAGGCTACACGCCATTTGACCATGAGACCAGCTCAAGAGACAAAAGCAAAACAAAATAAATGAATTAAAATGTGAGCCAGTAGATCTATGCTAGAAGTCCAGCTATGTTCCAACTTCATACTTTCAGTCTGCACAACTAAAATGTTGACAAAGTTGTTTTTTTCCCCTTTCTTCTCTGTTTTCTTTTTTCTAGTTTATTTACCTCTGTCTTCTCAATTTGCCAGGCTTCAGTTTCATTTTGCCGGATGGATTCTTCCACAGGGGCCGTGTTAGCGGCAGACGTGATGGCCATGAAGACAATGAGACTCCTCACACATGCTTGTTTAGCAGCTGAATGAAGAGTGTGTCGATGCGTAACTTGTACACATTGTTTCGTGTCATCGGAGGTGTGTGGATGATGAATCACTCTCTGCATGTGTCCAGAAACGTGTGCATCTCCATAGAAATTGCACTATAAGAAGCATAATGCCTTCTGACAGCCAGTCTGGAGAATGTGTGCCTCAAAAAGGTTAGCTAAAAGCCAAATTTGTTTGCTGTGAATAAAGTAGCATTGCAAGAACTTGAAAGATGACACTATTTTGTGTAGGTGTATAGTCTATATCCATTCTAATTCATGTGACCATTATGTGCAAACGGACATTATCTTTGTACGGACTGCTAACTGCCGCCACGTCATCTGCCATCAATTAAGGTTGTCCCCAGTCATGTTCTGTCGTTTCAATCTTTCTCCACTATTCCTTTGTCTCCATTTCCTTTAAATGAGAAACACTACTCCCTCAGGGATGTTTAAAGTCTCCATCTGTTCCTCATCCCTCTCTTCTGATCTGCACTTTTTTTTTAAGCTTGTGAGGTGTGTGTTCCTCCAGCCTCCCTTTTTATTGACAGCTGTCACTTAGCGGCACATTCCTGTCATCAATACGGAACTCCGTTGAGTGAAATTGTCTAAATTGGTCGCAGTCATGCTAGCGTTGCTTCAGGGTATGACAGCAGTGACAGGCACAGATACACATAAAAATGACAAATGCCCTCGGCGAGGAAGACGATCTCATATGCGGTAAACATAAGCAGAAACTTCAAAGGATCTGCTTTAATTCAGTGCTTTTGCCCAGCTCTGGACATCTCACCACCCTGCAGTGCTTACTTCCAAATTCTGATTTGTTTCTCTCCCAGAAGTCCATTACTAACTAAAATATGAAACCTTGGCTTCTGAATGGCTTCACTGATTGGCGTATACACTTTTGTCAGCAAGACTATGGTTTAACTGCTCTCAAAAAACAAACACATGCGTATGTGGAACAACAGACATAATTAGCCAATTAGCGTCATGCTGAGATACAAAAAACCCAGTTTAAAAATGACCGTCCAGAGAGGACAAAAATGCAGCTCTTCATAAACAACTCATCATACTAGAAACTTCAAAGTGGGCCCGATGACTGTTGGGGCCTGTGAAGTTTGCCGCAGTCGGCAGCTTATAAGCCAGACTAGGTTTTTCTCTGCTTTACTTCAGAGACAGCGGAAATAATAACACCCTTCTCTTCCTAAACACCAGTACAACCTTCTACGAGAAGGCCAGGGCCTCGGGTCAGGTTCAAATTTCATGTTCAGGTTCTCACAGCCCTCCCCTCACTTTTAACAGATCCCCTGCATTTTCACTACTTTAAATTTTACTACTTAGTTTCTTTTTCCTCCCTACTTCCAATTCCAGTTTTTAATCTGGCATGCTGGAGTCACAGTAATTTAACCGAAACTATCATTAGAAACATGAGGTTTTTCTTGTTACTTTGAGCGATGATGGGCCAGTTCGGGTCAGTTTAGATACAATTTTGATGGACTTGAGTCAGTTTTGGACTTAATAACAAAGTTTGTCAGATGGGATTCAGACAGCAAGCTCTCAAGCTGTTATCAGGTTCAGACCAAAATTTCAGGCCTGATTAAAGCTCTACAATATGCTGAAGATATAATGGGTCTTATTTCAACCACACCCATTGACATTCACTACCAGTTGGTCATTTGCAATTTGATCACATATACAGGGATAGTTCCTATTCTACAGATTAATCCCATGCAAAGACTTTCAAGCTTCTTACCACAGTTAAAATCTTGTCTCACTGAAGCAAAGTACAGGTCAAATGCCTAATTGTCCTTTCCCAGTTTCTTCCTCACTAAGAACAGCAACATCTTTATTATTCTGTTTGTGTCATCGCCTTTAAAAGGAAGCGAGCTCACCCCATCAGCTCAAACTGCTGGCAGGGCGCCATACATCTTAAATGTCCTCTCGTGATTAACGCATTCCCTTTAATTGCACCAGACCCTGCAAGATGAAGTCAAGGCACAAGCACATCAATAAATAATATCTAAAAAGCATAACTGCTTTTGATCATTTGACTTCCTGCATCACTGCTCCCCGTGGATGGGTAGGTGGTGCATTTTCATTATTTTCTGACTGACACATGTCTCCAAATGCAAGGTTAGAGAGCAGATTTAGGTCAGTGAGTAACACTTTCCAAATTTTGACAGAGGATGTGGGAGGGGTGGTCCAAAAAAGTCTCCTCACTCGCTCTGGGACATAAACTCTGCAAGGCATGTGTGAGCCCAGCTTAGAATAGACTTAATTTAAAATGTCTGGGGAAAAAAACTCCCTCTCTACTTAGCCAAACTCTGGAACATCCATTTAGCAGAGTCAAGGTTCAGCCTTTAAGACGAGCACATTCATTCACACCTAAGTGCCTTTTAACCACTGTCATTATACTGGGAGGATTTAACCTGCCATATGTGTTACAGGGTGAAAAAAGGTGGAATTCTGCTTTTTTTCCTCTTACAACTATTATCAGCATCACACCTCTGATGAAAAGATGATCTCTGGCCCTGATTTTTTCATCATTACTTGTAAAGGATTGCAAAACAGAGAGGATGTGACTTTCAAGGTGTTCAAGGTGAGAGAGATTTGTTTAGACTTCAGCATGTTACTTCACATCTCAGGGAGTGGATATCTCTTGCCACAGCTGTATAGCCAGCCAAACGCTTGTTAATTACCTGAGGAATTGAATCACGTGTGCTAGACCAGGGAAAACACGACACTGCGGTCCTCTAGGACTGGCAGTGAAAAACACTGCTTTAAGCCAAGATAATTGTTCAAATCAGTGTCCATGGACAAAAACACAGCAGTATTATGTTTACCCTCCCTGGGTTAACTTATCTCTTCAGCATTTAAGGACTGAAATGTATTTTTTTCTTTCATGTCCAAGATCAAGGTTGATGTTCAGTGAGAAACCTCAGTTAAAGCCAGTCTGGCCTAATCAGTGCTAAACAAGCAGCTCTGAAACTTGTGTAGATATATTTTTTTAGAGTTCAGTCAGACTCCTAAGTAAAGAGATATGAAAAGTGTGAAAAGTGTGAATGTGATACTTCCTTAAATGTTACACAAAAATAATCTAACAACTTTAAATCAACGACTTTTAATAAATCTAAAGACTTTAAAAATAAAGCAATAAGAGCTCATGTGTTACAGTAATTTATCGCATTTATCGCATTGAGGAGTGTTAAAGTAAAATCCTGTTAACTGCAGTAAAATCACTGTACTGCTAGGCCTTGAACAGCTTATTGTTTTAGAAAAATGCAGCACAACATAAAAAAACACAAATATTCAATAAATCATTTATCACAAACATTTTTTTCTTTCAATTCAGAATTTAGTTAATCATATATGCAGATACTGATTATTTTATAACAGCTTCAAATGTGGCTCAGCCAATCAATTTTTTAAATAGGAAATACCAATTTTATAAACTGAGTTTCATAATGTTAAACTGAAAGTGGGCCACTGCCACTCATACAATCACCTGACCCCCCACCAGGTATTTAAAAATACAGAATTGGAGCTGAAATGAGCGTAGATTTTCTGGCCCTGGCAGAGTGCAGGTGTTTAGCCCGGATGAGGGACAGACTCATTTTTCAAGGTGAAGAGGATGGGCAGCAGCACAGGGACGACTGCATCCGCTTCCAGCTGCCAGACTGTCTCTGGGCCCTCATTTCCTCTCTCTGTCCACACACACTGGGTTTGGCTGGTGAATTTTGTCTTGGCACAGCAAGCGAGTATTTTCCCCCTGACCTGAACGCATGCACACACACACACACACACACACATACACACAGGTACACACAGTAACATGTGCACACACACACCACCACCTCCTGAGCAGGCATGCATTCAAAAGCTGAACAAACAGAATAATAATCGTGAATAAATAACTGCCTGCTCACCTTTCTCCTACTTTCCTTTTCTCTTCTACTCCGCCAGTTTCTTTCTATTTCTGTTTAATCCCTCTCTCCCACCTATTCTTTCCTCTATCCCTTTGTCTCTTTTGTTGCTCTTTCTCTCTCTGTCTCACACACACACACACACACACACATTCACACCCCATCTTTACTAATGCCTCTGTAAAGACATTTTAGTAAGTCCAGGCTCTGATTCAGAAGGTAAATTCCACCCTCCCTGTTCTGCATTAAGTGACTTCCGATTTGGTTGTGCAAAGCAATGGTGTGTGAAGACAACCCAATTTCAGGTTAACATTATGATAGTCTATTTTTACAAGTATTAAGATAGGTTTGCAGTCTTAGATGAATTCTTGTAATATTTAATGAAGGAACCGGTTTTCATCTCTTTATCTGACTGTCTTACTTTTAACTGTAAAAAGTTACACCGAACTTTCATTAGCACTTATCAGCACAGATGTACTGCATCTAGCGGTCAACAATCAAAGACTTCTCACTTATCGTGAATCTTACTCAAAAGAGAAATACATTTCAGGCCATAATGAAAAACTCAGCTTTGAGCATCACTGAAACCCTCTTGGATATTCAGTAGAAAAGGCTTTTTGCATTTGTCAGCCGTGCAAGTGAGCCAAAAGAGACAATAATCTGGAGTATGAGACTTACAATTAAGACTAGAGTATACTTCAGACATCACTGGATGCTGTACAGATCATGCCTTTGTGAGACACTCCCTGTGTCTCCAATCAAGTTCTTCTGTAAGGTATTAGTCACATCTAGTGCAGGGAATGTGTTCAAGCTGGGAAATGAAACTATACTGTACTGTTAATACTCAGATGATGTACAAGTACTGTCGTTAGTGTAGCGTGGAACGCAGCACACCAACTGCACTCAGTAGTCGCAAGCCGCCATAGCAGAAAACAGAGAAGCCAATAGAGGAAGTTGCTGTTTGAGATTTCAAATGGGATGTCTTTGTCCTATAGTATTATTATTTGCAATATGTCAAGTGTAAAATGTAGTTTGTCATATTGAACATCAGTAAAGTCATAATACCACTGACCATAATACCACTGACAAAATGACTAAAATGTGAGCTTTTATTCATTACAATCCACTGCCACTTTGGTTTTAAGGTCATATTGTATGTAGAAAATTACAAATAGTGCATTTGTGCTGCTAATTTAATTCTTTTTTAAAATTATGTACTGTTAAATGAGTAGCATAACTGACGCTAACATTTTTTGGCACACAAAGCTGTCATTTTAGCACAGTTTATCAGAAATAAAAGATACTATTAACATGGACTTCTAGTTTTTCTTTCTTTGAGACACCCAAAAAATATTAACCCCATTTTAAAAAAAATGTGGGGACACTGTGCAAAATGTAAATAAAAACAATGTACAATGACATGCAAAGCATTTATACTCTATATTTAATTGAAACAAAGACAACATACTAAATACTGAAACTAAGAAATTGTATTTTTTTTTTCTTTTTTTTTTTATATATGCCCGTTTTGAATTTGATACCAGCAACATGTTTTAAAAAAGTTGGGACAGGAGTATGTTTACCACTGTGTTGCATCACTACTTCTTTTAACAACACTATGTAAGCGTTTGGGAACTGAGGAGACCAATTGCTGTAGTTTTGAAAGTGGAATGTTTTCCCATGCATGCTTGAACTATGATCACAGACAATGGTTTTCAGAAGTGTTTCTGAGCCCATGCCGTGATTTCCATTACAGAATTGTGCCTATTTTTATGCAGTGCTGCCTCAGGGCCCAAAGATACAGCCACCCAATACTGGTTTTTGGCCTTGTCTCTTGCATACAGATTTCTCCGGTTTCTTTGAATCTTTTAATTATATTATGTACCGCAGATGATGAAATCCTCAAGTTCTTTGCCATTTTATATTAAGCAATGTTTTCTTGAATTGTTGCACTATTTCCTTGTGCAGCCTTTCACAGAGCGGTGAACCCCTCCCAATCTTTGCCTCTGAAAGACTCAGCCTCTCTGGGATGCTCTTGTTATATGTAATTTGACCTGTTACTGACCTATTGCCAGTTATCCCAATTAATTGTAAGATGTTCTTCCAGGTCTTATTTTGTCATGTTACTTGCATAAAATACAAAATGGGCATATCAACATCTGATATGTTGTCTTCATACTATTTTCAAGTAAATATAGAGTTATATTCACGTCACTGCATTCTGTTTTATTACATTTTACACAGCATCTCAACTTTTTTGTAAATTGGGTTGTATTTAAAATAATTTTAATACAGGACAGAAAATAATTTCACTGTGTGTTTACACTTTAAATTAAACAAACATCAAACCTGTTGTTTCTCACAAAAATAATACTTCAACATCTCTGAAATAACTGCTTTAAGAAGGTGTTTTTTGTCAAAAAGAAGAATTATCATAGTTTTGTTGGGTAATTTAGAAACAGAACAAATAAAACACTGACATCAATTTTCCGTGGTTTATTGTCATTTTCAGCTTATTTTCATGGCTTAAAAGTGGGACACCATTTGCCCCTGCAATGGGAGAATGACCCATGTGCCCTCACTGAGCACTTTATTAGGAACACCTGTATACCTCCTCATTCATGCAATTATCCAATTAGTCACTGGTGTGGTATTGCATACAATCATTCAGACACGGGCGAGCAGCTTCAGGTAATGTCCACATTAACCACCTGAACGGGGTAAAAATTTGCTCCCGGTAATTCTAACCACCGCATGATTTGGCGCCAAACAAGCTTGTTTAACTCTCTTAAACACTCTCTTAAATCTCTTCGGATCTTCACGCACAACAGTCTCTGGAGTTTACTCAGAATAGTGCAATAATTAAAAAAAACAACAAAAAAAAAAACAAAACACAACAACTGAGTGGCAGTTCTGCAGATGGAAATGTTTTGATGATGAGAGAGGTCAATGGAGAACGGCCAGACTGGTTGGAGCTGATGGTAACTCAGATAACCACTCTGTACAACTGTGATGAGCAGAAAAGCATCTCAGAATGAACAACATGTCAACCCTTGAGGGGAGTGGGCTACGTGCAGCATGATAATGCACCATGTCACAAAGCAAAAGTCATCTCAAAGTGGTTTAATGGAAACGACAATGAGTTCAGTGATCTTCAGTGGTCTTCCCAGTCTGAGATCCGAATCCAACAGATCACCTTTGCAATATGAAAGAACAGGAAATTCGCTGCGTGAAAGTGCACCTGAAAAATCTACTGGAATTGCATGAAGCTATAATGGATCAGAATCACAAATAAAAGTTTCCAACATCTTGTGGAATGCATGCCACAAAGAACTGAGGCTGTTCTGAGAACAAAGGGAGGCCCTACCTATCAGCACAGTGTTCCTAATAAAGTGCTCATTGAGTGTATATTGTCAATATTGGAGCAAAACTTCCTAAAAAGTAACTTTACAAGAGAATTGGAAAAATGTTCTTAACTACCAAAAGAAGAATGTACCAACAATTTATTCTATTTTGGACCTTTTTATTTGATAAGCTCACCATGAAAATTTGACACAAGCCTAACTGACAGCTAGCACTTTCAAATGATATAAATTACATTTAAATAACATGCATACCCATGTATGTATGTATGTAAATGAGCATGGATCTTTCATTTAATCGCTGTGTACTGTGTATCTCTGTAGGTATCAGCAGTGACTCCCGTCTCTGTCAGTGTAATATATCAAGATTATCTTTAGACTATGGCCTATTTGTTCAGGGTACATTTTCCAAGCTGACTACAGGGCATTTTTGTAAGCCTTCTAGATAAGAGCATCTCCTAAATAATGTAAATGTGTAGCAATTTGTTATTTAGTATTATTAGGGCTCGATTTAAGATGATCATAATTTAATGATTTCAGATGACACATTCATAATTTGCTGTATCTTGCACTACAAGTCAAGTTTTGAATTGTGAGAACACCCACCTGCATGTGTTATTAGTGGCATATAATTACACAACCTCATGAGGCCCCTTTTATATGTATATACTCTTCATTTACGTTAAGCTCAACAAACATGTCTGTTATTAGTGACACACAGTCTGGCAAGGAACGTACCTTTAAGGTCCAGGTTGCGTGCTCCATTGGAGTGCTGGGTGACGGTGTGGGAATCGATCTTGAGTGTGTGCATGTTGTTGGTGTCGCGGGAAACCACCACATTGTGCCACTGGTTGTCATTCAATGGCTTGTCTGAGTTGCCCTTCATCAGAGAGGGTCCATTCCCCAGGTCAAACACATAGTGGACGTATCTGAGAAAAGAAGAATGACAGCCTGTTACCTCAGAGCTAAGGGAAAAAAAATAAGAAGCAATGAATTGCACTACTTCTAGATGGTCCTTTAACACACAAACAGATCTGGAGTTATTCAAGGATAGAGGTAAAAATATGATTTACAAAGATAAGCAACTCAGGCTGCATTTCAAAACATCACTGTATCATTTGTTTGCTACCATATTTTTTGATGGGTTCAGGCAAGATGTCTCAAAAAACATTACTCTTTTGAGGATTGGTAAGAAAGCTTAAAATGTGCATGGATGACCTAAGGAATGGAAGGAGAAAAAAAATACATTTAAGTACTTAAAGCGAATGTGTTTTATTTTTTCAGGATAAGAGAACAATCTGTCAGTTCAGAAAACATTCAAATGTCTTGTTGGTTGATAAAGAGTTGGGCTCTAAATATGTCAGAATGATGCTGCTGGATGGGAATGTTGACGCTCTCTTCAAACAGAAAGATACCAGGCAACATTTGTGCTGCTCCCAACAGAGCACATTTTGTTCTGTTCTCACATAAAAGCACCACTGTTACATGCAACAGAAAGCTGAAGAAGAAAAGAACAGTGACAAAGCAAAGTCCAGCCCCTCATCACCACCTGATAAACACTACATACAATGTAGTTCACACTTTATGGCCTATCCACCTGTAAAAACAATACTAAGGTAGAAGATATAGGAACTGTGACAGAAAGAAGTCCAATGTCAGTGAGAGTTTGGGTGGTGAACAACACGTAAACAGCATTTTGAGCCAAGCAGGTGCATCAATAAACAAATAAATGAATCAATTTCAAGAACCCGTAGGGTGTCCAGGGATATTGCCTGATCATATTCATATTTAAATTTAAAAAATGTTGCTCCCTCTCTGTTTCTTCTCTCTCTCTCTCTCAGAATGGAATGACTGCAGTATTCATTTGCCTGAGGCCTTACAACACAGTGACATTCCTCCTCGCAATCATACCTTTTTCTGTACCAAATAAAGGCAGCCTTAAACCTACAGTGTTTATCAAATATCATGCCAGCTTCACCTACCTCAGTCTGAACCCTTCAGGGGGAGAAAAAAGATTTCCTTCTTTTGTATAGTAACAACAACCAGTGTTCTCTAGATGAATAGTAAGTTTTGCTCTTTTCTCTAAGATGCCAATGTTGGCCAACTTACTTTAACATTTATTTCATAAATATGTGAAAGGAAAAACAATGATTTTCTACATGAAAGGATAAACAACAATATGATTAAATACAGATCATGTTTGTGTTCACATTCACTTCACCTTAATATAAACTTTCACAATATTAACTATATAACCTGCCCACAACAGCAATAACCAAACACTGTTCTGCTGTGATAAAAGAGGAAAGTATCTCATTATCTACACCAAATGCAAAGCTATGAGCAATGATTATTATACCAATGAGATAAGAGATACAGCAGCCAACAGTTACAGTTAGTGATTCATCATCTGTTTATGTGTCATTAAATTTCCTCAAAGAATCTAATCGTATCAGTTTGGAATGCACCGGTACGGTATTTCTGGGCTGATAACAACCACTTTGTTGTGACTGATACCCACCCTATTGAATAATCATTTTACTTTCTTACGTGTTTACACTACAGGCCTAATGAAGAGCAGTGAGCATAAGACAAGTTAAAATATGGATTTATTTTTATACGTACACATGACATAGCCAAATCAAACACGACCATTACTGTAAACTTTCACGTTAACGTATTAAGCAGATGGTCTTGTCCAGAGGGAATTACAACTGTATGTGAATGTACTATTAAGAGTCTTGCCAAATGATTCTTATTGGCATATCAGAGATGTTCCTGCCTGAACAATGAACTTGTTTCACGTGTGGTGTTTATCCATCACAGCTAGTTTGAAAAGAAAGAAAGGAAATGCCCACCATCATCAATGTGTGTGAGAGCACAAACATGGTGCCAAGTTATTGGATGTAATTATAGGCTACAATTCCAACATTGGGCCAATAATAATAATTACATTCGCCCATTCAGCTGCAAATAAAATATTGGCTGTTGATACTTCCCCACACTGCATATATCACACCCAAACTGAGAAACTGAATCTCACCCTTTAACCAGCTCCACCACGATGAAGTCACTTCCATCTCCACTGTTGTAGAGGATCAGGCCATCGGAGCTGGTGGTCTTGAACTGAAAGAAAAGGTGCATGGAGGCGTATGCTTGCAGCGTAGCTAGCGCTAAATAGCTGCCTTTACTCCTGAAGGTCACCGGATCAGCAATGATGTGGCGCATTCCAAAACGGGCGTTTAGTTCACAGTAGGAGATGTCACCATTTTTGCACTGGTCCAGGTAGGGCACGCCATTGACAGTCAGCCCCTGTAGGTGCCCAACAAAGTTGGAGGGGACGACGGAGATGAAACGTCTTTCCGTCATGATGCCCGTTTCGATATTGTGGAACTCCAGGCGCGTGTGGGCACCAGTCATCTGACCTGGTGGGAGTAAGGAAGGGGAGTTTATCCAAACGAAGAAGCTAAATTCACAAGGGGGATTTTGTAATGATGCCTTTATATCACTCTGAATCATACCTCTCTGAATGAATCATAGGGATGAAGTGGCTTATCACGGCTTTGTGCATGTGTGTGTGCTATTTTGGCAAGACAGTGAGTCATGTCCTAAAATCGATCTGATTAGTAGTTCTGAGCATGGATGTTGGATTGATGCTCAGACAACCATGAAAAAAATTGTAACCATCAGTTTCCAGAATCTCAGTTCATAGGGCAGTTCATTCACCGGTGCAGCACGGCACCTGATGTAAATACTCCAAACTCTCTATACAGCTGCATGTGGGTGTTAAAAGGCTGATCCATGCAAAATCCGATTGAAATTAACTGAATTGTAAATCAATACTTACTAAATGTAATTAACACTTTGATTTTCTAAATAATCACAAAGCCAGTGTAGTGTGTACTAAAAAGCAAAAGTAAGCGACCTATCATTTACTTAACTTCCAGTCAAAACAGCCACTGAGTACAAGCTACTGTATTCAGTAAATACAAGTCGTTGAATTTACTATTTAAAATGTCTTCATTTTTCAAAAGCTATTTCTGAGGTGATTAGATATAAGACACTCCACTTGCATAAACAGAAAGTTACTAAGTGAAAATACAAGATTTTCCAAAACTGGACTTCAAAAAAGTATTAAAAGAGAAAATGTGACTCCTAACAACTGTGCAGAACCTGGTAGACCACCAAAACTGTTACTATTAGTACTTAAAGCTGTCATCTTTGAGAGAAATCAAGCTTTATTCTTGCTCCAGATCTGTAAAGTCCACAGGCATTTCTGTTCATCCTTTCACTGTGAGAAGAAACTCTCAATGCTTTTGGTCTAAAAAAAAAAAGTGCAGCTGTCAAGAAGCTGCAACTGACAACGTAAGAAAATCTGCAAATCAAATACAGAAGCTGCTGGTATAGTCAGAACAACGGCCTGGCCACCCCAGAACATCACTGAATGAAGGTAGGGTTAACTGAATCACAAGAAGCACAAAATACAACTTCTAAGGCTGAGAGATGTGGAAAAATACTGCCCTGCAGATTTTTTTTTTTTTGAAAAACTAAAAGCGAGTCTCTGGTAAAGAACAGAAGCTGTAATAAACGCAAAGAGTGGACATACTAAATACTGTCCACCCTTTGCCTTTGTTAAAAATGTTATACTCTAATTAGTTGTGGTTTCTGTGTAATTTTCTGTTAAATATCTGTTTTCTGCTTTTTTCCTTATGCTGACAAATTAATGGCCATTGTGACTGAAATTTAAATAAATGAAGGGTGGTCTCTGATTTTTGCACAGTACTGTATAATTAAATGAATAATTTCCAAATTGTTTATTAAATTGGATAGATACACATTTTAGGGGGAGAATACAAACTTGGTTAGACACATGCAGTCACCATAAGTTTATTTCAGTAAGGATATTAACATCTAACAAACTGTATCCATGCTTGGATCTTACAATTTAGTGCATAAATACATGTACATTTACTGTTTTTACTCATCTTGGACTCTAATTAACTCATCTTCAGTGTTGTGCTGGAAATTATGTTGATCAGACCAAATGTTCCACATATTGCGGTATATACAACAATCTTGCAAGCACCTACTGGCCTCTGAACAGGTAAATGCATCACATAGGCCAGGTTAATTTGCATTAAGTTAATCTCTGTTCAATGCTCTCACACCAAATTCGGTGCACTAGTACCATCATGCATTGTGGAGTAGCTTATCAGAAGACTGGCCATACAAAGTGAACGGGATCCATTGTAGTATGATGCCGTACTGAACCAATAATGTAATGCAATGCTCAACTAGTCTTAATCAGACTACACTATGACAATATATGATAATCACACATACTCTTCTCCACAGCCCTAGAGGACCATAACACTGCAGAGTTTACTGTTCTTGTTGCTTGAATCAACTCACCATCAAATCATGAAGCCATGTAATGAATTTGGTGAGTTAGGGCTGAGGAAACTCTCAACTCTGCAGTTCTGTGGCTACACAGGAATAAAGTTTGACTTCACTGTGCCAGTAAGGAAGTGGTAATGAGCTCAGGTCAGTCAGTTACCTTCCACAGTAACGTTGTCCACAGAAAGCTGCAGGTTCTTGCCTCTGCGCACCACTTTCACAGAATGCCATTCGTTATCATTGAGCTTCTGACCAGCATACAGAGTTTCAGGACCCTTACCTACAGGAGGAGAGGACAGTCAAGCAGGCAAGTATACACACAAAGATACAAATGCAAACCAAGAGTGTTTTACTTTCTGAAGAATATACCATTATGCATACCACACATACCTACAGAACCTTGCATGTTGAGGAGGAGATTACCTGTGTGCACATATACACTCACAAACACAATCATACCTACACTCTCACAAGCCCTTACACTCCTATATGCCATTATTCATCATTCAAGTTTATTTTTACAACAGACATTACACAACTAAAGCATGTTTACAGCTTGAGGTTAGGAGTTCATGCAGGGGCTGGCAGAGACAAAGCTCATTACCAATCATGACAAGTGTGAGAGGCATCTGATGGTAAACTGTTCATTAACATTCATAACAGATTCACATAAGAAGCCACTGGCAGAGCCATTCATTCTAAAAAGCTCTCTCTCTTTCTGTTGTGTAGTCTGTAGCTGCCATTTGATTCAGAGTTTGATGCAGCAACATGTGGTGAAATCTGGAGTGTTTACTGCTGTTATATTTGCAATAACAGCTAGCTTAACACACAACACTGCCACATATTTAAAATCTGCTAACAGCATTGTATAATTACAACAAAACAATCAACATGCAGATTCATATCCATCTGCTTTTGGGTAAATCAGAAAAGCAGTCGGATCAGCAACAGATAACTTCCCAAGTTCGCATAAGCTAAAAACCTCAGCTGGTGGAGAATCATAAATACCTCTTCAGAGTTTTGCAACTGTCACGATATGGCAGTTCTAACAGCACAACATTCAACAGGCCTATAGATTACACTAAGCTTCTCAAATGTAATTAAAGAGACATAAAATGTCTGTTGTGCTTTGGGATTTCAGCTTTATGTATTAAATATTAAAGCAGATTAGGCAATGCAGGCCGAAGAGACCTATAGAACAGAAAGTGGAACAAATAAAATGGGAAGAAATAAGAAAAGCAAAAGAAAGTTATTACTTTAGCATGGTAAACAACAGCATAATGAAGTACTGCTTCTTCCCACATTACAGAACCAGAATAAAATAATAATTAGTCAATTACAGGCCCCATATGTGTGTTTGCGGTGAAAAACACATACTTTGGGGGCCTTCACATCTATTATTATAATTCTCCACTTATAATTAGATTCTGTATGTAACTTTTGTTTATATGCATCTTCCAGCATCTGATAAAGTAAACGCAAAGAGTCCATAATCAGCAGAACCAAATGTTTAGCAAAAGAGTGTAAACACTGTTGAAGTTTCAAAACATACCATTTACTTCCCAGTCCACACAGTCTACATATGGAAATCATATTTTTGCGATACCCTGTAAATGCAATAGTTTTCATATATATCCACCTACCGAGCCTACATTCACACTGAAGCCCAGACAGCCTTTTGAATGAGCCACAATACAGGGAAGCCAATCAGAAAAGAGGCCATTTACATATATCAGTTTTAGAGGTAGAGTCACAAACACAGGCTGTTTAATACCAAAGATAAAGAGTGGTTGGAAAATGGTCATACAATTTATTAAGATTGTGGTGTATAACAGTGTTTCTCAACCCTTGTCCTAGAGGCCACTGTCCACATTTTAGTGCTTTTTCCACTTTAACACACCCACTTTAACTCAATAATGGGCTGTTAATGAGCTGATCAGTTGTATCAGGTAAAACACTAATAAGTGCGGGCCAGTGGGACTCCAGGTCTAGGGTTGAGAGACTGGTTTATAATAAACACACACTAGAGGTGGGCGATATGGCGAAAATATAATAACACAATACTTGGAGAAGTTTTCACGATACACAATATGCCATGATATTTATTTTTTCAGACGTCTGATAAGCTGAAACGAAGAAAAAAGTACCAGTAGTGCTACATTTAAAAAAACACTATCAAAAACTGTGGATACAGTGAGTTCTACTCAATATTTCACATACTGCGCACTAAATCCAATCAAAGAGGACTAATTTTGCTCTTTTTATAATGAAACCTGCAGCTGGTCAGTGTTGTACAAGCATTGACAATATGCATGACATGTTCAGAAAAGCATATTGTATTGTGTTGTGACACAATCTATCATAATAATGCTATATATCATCAAACACACAGCAAAAGCGGCCTCAGGAGAAGAAATAATATTCAAGAAAATTCAGGATACGGCCCTTTAATTCCTGTTCTCTTAGGCCATGGCGGAGCCACAGTAAGACTGTTATGTCTTAGCTGGCTAAGGCTTTATCTAATGATGTTTACATGTTTTTCCAACTGTTTCATCCAAAAAAATGTCTCTGACATTTGAAACATCGTGTGCCATGGGGTCAGACAAAGAAAAAAGGAAAAGAACAATGGTTTTTGGTAAATAATCCAAGGGCAGCGTGTGTGTTGATGATATAATGATTACAGAGTCTGTCCACAGAGAAAGGGTCACAATACAGTACAGTACAGTGCAGTATTATATCCCCTTATGAAGGATACAACTTAGGAAGGACAAAAAAAGAGTGCACTGAGAATTTGTGACCAAGTAATTTAAGCAAAGTGGTGATTTTCACAGCTGGCAATGAACACTTTACTGTGTGATATAAATGCAAAACAGTCCAAGAACATGCTTTTCCAGTGCTTCAATGTGCTGCCCTTTAGGTTTTGGTCTTGTGAGGCCAGTAACGCATGCTACACTGTGGGCACTTGACACTTTGGCAATTAACTACCAGGTCAATATGAACTTTTGGGACTGGTCCCAAAACATTTTAGTTCAGTTGTCTAGAACTAATAGTCACAAGCCCAAATGTTCCTCCAAAACAAAGAAATCAAACCACAGATGGTGTATGTGGTTAATGGCTTAATATACTCAATGAATAGTTTCTCTGAATCCAAAACTCATGTTTTTTTTTCCATTTTCTCAGAGGAGGGCCTTGTTTATGTGAGTTAGTCACATTCATGTAAGATATAAAATAATACCAATAATAAGAAGAAAAAATCTGGAGGCTATGAAATCTGCAAATGAGCTGTCATCTGTTAATTCTAGCCTATTTTAGATGTGTTCTGAATCAGAATAATCGGGCTAAACGTACATATTTCAAAAGTTCATCAGTACTTGTGATTACCATTACATGTGAGCATGTAGTGGTGCCTGGACAGGTAAGTGCCAAGAGATTTCAAGAGAGATTCATATGGAGTCAATTTTGTGTCAAAAGTTCCACATAAAATGGAGTCCACAAGCAAAATGTTGAGTATCAAAATGTCCAAAATATGTTGTCAATTCAAACAATGAGAGATAAATAAAATTTACAAAAAGCTTGGTACTCATTTTCACTCTCTCTGACATAAATGTATTACTAATTTTCCAGTCTTTGCTTTCAATTTTTTTTTCTATTTCCTAATTTTGCTGATACATTTTTTGCCTCTGAAAATGCTCTTTGTTTTATTTTTCGCTCTTTTAGCACATTTTCATGGGCGTTCACCTGTTCTCTCTACTTGTCAACTGATTCAGAGTGACACTGGAGAACATTACTAGGCTACACAGCACTAGCACCTGCAAACTCAAAAGGTGGTACAGCTTTATTCATTCATAAACAACAAGCTTATGTTCTTTAATGCCCAAAATAACAGTTATATCATTTTACACAGAACCCATAAACACAGGTTACATTAAAAACTGAAAAGGAATATGACAAACATTGCTAATAACGTCAGATACAACACTGCAGCCAAGGCAGCAGTCAGTACGACATGTTCCGGCATTCTTCTAAGACTCGCCCCTGCTAAAAAGTGCCAAAAGTCAGAGGCAAAACAAAAATTCCAGAAGAAGAATATATATATATATATATATATATATATATATACACACACACACACACACACACGCACGTTAATAAAGCAAAATGAGTAGAATGATGCGCAGTAATCTTTTTGAAAAAATAAGTCTGATTTAACTCTCATTATTTGTATTTTCAGCATACTTTGGACATTTTGATATGTAAGACTGTGCTTGTGGTTCCCATCCCAATGCATATACACTATGTCCCTATAAAGCTAGTTTTCTCAGTAATACAAAGATCTTAAGGGTCTATAATTCTCACATAAAAAAGGTAACCTATCCGTGTATCCTTAATATACTATAAACACTATAAAAAATGTTTACTATAAAACATACACTCTGTGTCCAAAGGTTTGCAAACAACCTCCCCCCACTTCATCGCAGTAACAGCCTCTAGTCTTCTGGGAAGGCTAAATGTACATGGGACATTGCTGTAAGGATTTGATTGCTTTTAGTTACAGGAGCTTAAGTGAGGTCGGGTACTGATGTTGGATGATTAGTTCTAGATCAAAAACGCCCCGTTAACGTTACTCCAGAGAACGCCTCTGTGCCACAACCCATGGCTTTAAGCTACACCTCTCCAGCTAACATTTGGCACTGGGAACGGTGACTCGGACTCATTCTAGCTAATGGTCGATGGTTTTCTATGGAGATGTACAAGATGTATTCAGTGGCACCTGCGTCAGCAATAGGTCCACCTTGAAGTGGTTGAATTTACTCTTTAGAACAAACTCTTGGACATACAGTGCACGTATTGCAGGACTGGAACATGAATGTTGGTGTTACTGTCATCCTCTGATTCAGTTTTACGCTTTTTCATAAATTTAAGTGACGTGCGTTCGCTTCATTCAACGTTACACTAATGCCCCAGATAAACTAGGCGCTAGCTAAGCTAGCATTTTATTACTGCGTAATAAAATAATATAAAAAAGGAGCGAGCTAATAACCCTGGCCGTTTACTGCCCATGAACGCATGTAACGTTATGGGAATGCATTCAACCTCAGCTCACAACGACTAGCATACAGAATTCCTGCGAATATCTGAAAAGGCAGTCAGCTAGTTAACGCTAGCTAGTTAGCAACCTAACGTGACTTTATGTTTGGACATTCAGCCAGAGAAGGACTTCGGTCAAGCTCAGGTCTTACGTTAACGTTAAAAACACACAGCAAGCTCCATTTCAGTCAGAGGGAAAATTTAACACGACGTTTAACCTGTTAACGAGCAAATTCCCTCAAGTTTTCCCACATTTTGTGATAAAGCTCATGAAATATTTCACAAACATTTCACGCAGGCACTCAGCCTACCTGAGCCAAACACCGCCACACACAGAGAGCGAGGTAGAGTCGTTGAGCGTCCACCCGACGATAAAATGAAGCAACGTTACTTAAAACAAGACCGAGACAAAAATAAAGCGATAAAATGACAACATTGTCATCACCACAGGTCACTCTGCGTTACTGAACCTGAGCACTATCACTTTTAAACCGTAACGGACGAAGCGAAGAAGCGCGAGCTCAGCACGTGAACTTTGTTAACGGTAACTTCTTTAAAGCCAACATCAACGGTCGGAAAAATAAAATAAATACTCAGCCACATAAACATAAAATAATGGACTGTCCTCAAAACAAAACCAGCAAATGAAAGAATTTTAAAACGTACCATGAGAAAAACATCAGTTAGATTTGAAAGATCAAAACAAACAACTAATATTTACATAAAAAGCAGTAAATTAAGATTTTAAAAAAAAAAAAAAACTTGTGTGTCCAAGTGTTTACATGCTTACTTCTATATTTTTACAAGGGTGTTGTACATTCAAAAAATCGTTGCTAAGGTAATCAAGCTAGCTAGTCAGCTAAACCCATGTGTTAGCAGAGTTTGCTTCTACTGAATGTAAATGAGTTGCACAGCAACAAGCTACATGGGGTGTTAAGTTACATTAAAAACATATTGTACAGAATGTTTGGGGGGGGGGTAGTTTGTAAAGAAAACTACACAGCATAATTATTGCTTAAAACATTCAACAATTCAAGTTCCTGTTATCACTTAGCTATATAACCAAACTATTATTTTGCGTAATCAGTATCAGTGATGAGTAGTAATGAATTCCATTTACTCAGTTCCACTGTACTTAATTAAACTTACTCTGTTTGTGGGACTTTCATGTTAATTCACAGATGTATTAACTTTATTTTAGTACGAGTTTAGGCTACTCTACCCACCTTTGGTCAGCATTCAGCAATATAAGAGACATGCCTTTAATAATCTGGTCACTGCAGAAAATCAGATTTTGTCAGTAACACAATCGACACGTTTACATGCACTTGGTTGATTAGATAATTGAAAACTCCGGGTCTTTGTGAGCCAGGCAAACTTTCTGTTTTTGCAACTGGCCAATAAACTCACAGAAGAAGACGTGACGTTATCATAACATAAAACTCAAACTTCATGCCGCAGCTTTTTTTTTTAAACTACTTTACCTGAAAATATGAATATGCATCATCTAGAAGATGAAGAACATTTAAATCCTTCATTTCGTCAAGCACATATTTGGTTTCAGGGTTGCTCCAAAAGTGTTTTGTTGCCGTCTTGCAGTTGCGGCTTGCTTATTTCCGGTGCTGCCATCTGTTTTTACACATGCTTAGACTGAGATATCCGAAAGAAATCAAAGTAAGAATTTACATGCACTGAGAAATCCGATTACTGAGCTAAAATCCAGCTCTTTATCTGATTTCTTAATCAGATTTCTAGACCTTACACTTTCTCTTGTCTCTACAGTGTTGTGTATGAATTTGAGACAACGGACCTCTAATCCCTCTCTTCAGCTGTCTCCAAAGTCAAGTCACTGCTGTCTCCACTGATGTTGCTTCAAAACAGTATTCTCCAATCAGGCAGCATTGAGTGCACCCGTGTTGCACATTTTTCTGTTTTTCCTGCTCTGCAGAACTGTTTTAACCTCATGAAGGTTTTATTGAAGAGCTTCCGTGTTGAGTCAGGTGTGCTACAGCAGGTAAACATACTTAACCGTCCCATTCAGGAGGTTATTATAAGAGCGGCATTGAGAAACACTGCTCTAACATATCTTTCCCCGGCATGTTTTAGAAAACCTAAAAGCTTTTTTGTTACTTCTTTTTTTCTTCTAAACAAATTGATTGCAGAGACATGAAAAGACTACAGCAACTTGACACTCGATTTTGGACTCAACACAAAGACTATTTCTGCAGCTACTAAGTGTTTTTCAGACTTTTCAGACTACTGTAATCAATGTGGTGAGAAAAAAAACTAAAACAAAAACAGCAACACCTGCACAGACTTGAATTTAACTAGCAGCTTTTCAAATGAGCCATAGAAAGATCCATTCATTATCTTTGCATCCTGCATTTCTTTATAATTGAGGAAATGTGACCTCAGTGGTCATTTTGGCCTGTTTTCTACAGCGTGGGAACTCCCTTGGTGAGTCTTTCAAATGGGACTTTTTTCTCTTCCTGATGCAAATATAATTACAGTGCTTTGTACTGTTTAATTATACCTGCGTTAGTCCAAGCTCATTTTACAAGTATACATCAAAATCTGCCTATAGGGGATTTCAATTAAAATAAAGGAGATGAATAACCAGAGGACACTATTTCCTAATTTACTATTTCCCAGCCTATTTTAGGCCTCACTTTGCTTGCAAAGCTGATAAAGGACTTCCATCTGAATGTCTTATTTCTATAAAAACTGTGTGTACTGCACCAGAAATTTCCCAATCTTTGTATTTATTACTGGAGTACACTGTAATATTTCTCTTGGATACTACAGTATGTGTATTCATATTTAAACTAAATGAAAAATATTGATTTAAGAATGTAAATCTAGAGTAGAAGAAGGTGCCTTTTTAAATTTAAAATATTTTATTAATTAGTTAAGAAACATCATTTTGCTTCCGTTCTTCGCATTAATATGTCATCACTGTAAGAGCAAACCACCAGGATCCTCAAAATGTTAACTTTTCAGGAGAGGAAAAAAAAATACCCCCTTTTTAAAGTAAGTTAAAGGAATGTAAAATTATACTACAAACAAATAATAAATACATTAATTTAAAAAGAGGGAAATGTCAAGAGGTGTTGTAGAGTCAAGGAGAAAAATATACCTTAAAGGCTTCTTTCCAAAATATATCATAGACCACTCTCAAAAATGTTTTTTTTTTTTTTCTTTCAGTTTTTAAAACTCATTACATCCAATTGTTACAAATGGTTATTCAGCATTTTGGAAAGAAACTCTGAATATACACTCAAACACAGTACTCCCTTTCCCTTTTGGGCATTAATAAACAAACCATGTCAGCAACGCTTTATCCCAACAACTGCTACAACTGACCGAGCCAGTGACACCAAAAAAGGAAAGAGAGAACAGATTGGGGAAAGGGAGAGGATGAGGGTGAGCGAGAGACAGAATGAGAAAGACAGAGCGGGAAAGGGGGAGAGAGAGACAGAGAGAGTGCTTCTAACTAGGTCGTCATGCGTTGTGCAACGTCGCTCCGAATCCCGTGCCATTCTCTGTCCGACATTCCATGCACTACGGAAGTCTGACAGGGCATGCTGGGTAATTGGCTGTGCCTGAGTCGGCATGGCGCCGCAGGCCACGGGCACATTAGCGGCACTCAGAGCGAATGAAGATCCAGCGGCCGCAGTGGTGGAGGAAACGGTGGTTAGGGTGAACGGGACAACACGCACCACGGCAGTCCAAGTGAGAGGCGTTCACCCAGCCTGCAAAAGGCCAATGAGACGAAGGCTAGTGGCAGGGTCAAAGGCCTGATGTGTGTGATGAGCGCAGCCGTTGGACTGCTGCATGAACTTAAGATGGTCAAAGAGCCAAAAGTACTTCACATGCTATTAAAATGAAGCTCTGTGCCCTTGCCGGGCCTCTGACCAAGCACTGGAATGTGTCTTTGTAGATGAACAACAGGTGGGACCGACTGGTAGGTCCAGTACCATGCTATCAACCAAATACAGGAGATCAGCAACAGGAGATTTGAGCAGGTCCAAAGTTGGGACTAGGAAAAAGAAAACATTTCTAACTAGGGATGTATGTTCTGACTAATTTGATTTTTAAAAATCTGCAAGAGTTAATGAATTCAGTTAATATGATATTAACTTATCATAGTTCTGATATAGTTCTTTACTGTAAGGAAAAAATAACAGCAAACTAAGTTATACATTTGAAAACATATCTTATTATTCAAAAACAAACCTGAAATCCTTTTGCTGCTGCAGGTTAAACCAGTAAGTTTTTGTGTTGCATATGGCCTACAGCTTGAGCAATGGAGGATGCTACAGAGTTAATCAATGGTTTTGGTGCAAGCTAATGCCAGCTAGTTAGCCTCTAGTCCTCTGCATTCACCTTAACAGGGGACAGAGTGACAGGTGACCAGACATGTCTTATGGAAGCAGACAATTTAGCTGCTGCAATTAGCAACAAATCAAGATTTTCTCAACTTTACGCAAATGAAGTTTGAAGCAACAATCTAATAAATTAGCTCCAATAAGTTTCACGGACCAGTCGTTTGAGGAACTTATTAAAGAACTTATTGGAGCTAGACACGGGGCTCTGAGGTCTATAGCCCCTGCTCTCAGAACTTTTTCTTCCTACCAGCCTTTCATTCCTATTCCTAATAGTTCCATAAAAGTGGAAAATAAACATATGAAATTGTAAAGTTATAGTGTGGTTCATATTTTAAATTGGTAATGAATATATAGTATATTTTATTTTTTTACATTTTCTTGTCTGGAACTGGACAGTGTACAAATTCCACATGCAACATCTAGAGCAGCCTCAAACAGACCCACAATTAGCGACTTGTTTCTTCCTATTGTAAATGTACAGTTACAGTTGCACTACAGTTGACTTCTCAATAATAGTCCTTAGAAAGGCACTCTTGTTAAATAGTAGCAAGGTATAATAAACATACTTAAACACAAATACAAGCATAATTGTTGCACTTTATAGCCCTGTATAGCAGTGTTTAACTGAATTGTTAGTTTGTATTCTTTCTACCTTAGTTTCTGTAGTAGCATAATTCATACTTAGTATTTAGTAGTGATTTCTGTTTTTAAAAACCGCCTCCTAGAACAGTTAACAGAGTACTTAAGTACTCGTGCACATCCCTACTTTAAACCCTGTGCAAAGAGACTCATTTGGCCACTTCCACAAAACCCTTCTCTTTTGTAGCTCTACCTTGCTGGTGCACAGTTGGGTATGGAGACTGTAGCCCATCTGCTGATGCAGGGTTTGTGTTAGCCATTCTCTAGCCCTTCATCAGAGTCCAGTTTTGTATATTTGGTTAGCGGGCCATACTCAACCTGTAACCCAGCAACACTGCTGTGTACACTTGTACCAGTACCACACACTACCATGTCATTGTCACTGATGTGCTGAAAATGATTCACCACACAAATAACGTCCCATGATCAGAAACTGACCAATAATGGACAGGGTAGAGCTAACTCTGCAGCAACAGGTGAGTTAATTCTACACCTATTAAGTGGAACCTATATAGGTGTTTCTAATAAAGTGGCCAGTGAGTGGAAGTACACTGTAGGAGCTTTGTAATTAAGTGCATTTTGACTGCATATGCTGCAAATGTACATCCATATACTGATCTAATATCAGATTATCAGTCTCAGTTTATAAGCTAGCAGTCCTCTGTCTCTAATTTGAGCTCTAATAAAACCTTAGAAAGTAGCTAACAAGTTAAATCAGACATATAAGAATATAAATTATACTACCCATGCAGACTAGGACTGAGATTATTTCCAATTTAACACATTAAAAACAGTATCATCTATGTCAGGTTAAATGTTTACCAAACAGATTACCCAACCAATCAAACGTACAGCCAGATGGCCCCTCTTGAGAACAGCTTTCGGAGCAATATATTCTCCTTTATAAATATGTTCATGTACTTTGCGCATTAACATTTTAATGTATTCTAAATACAGAGCCTACCCAAGTATTGCATAAGGCCCAGAGGGAATATAATAAATAAAGTATGCTAATGAAGTGAAAATTACTTCAGACCATGCATGGGAAGCCGTAACAGGATACTCACTGAGTTACAGAACAAACACTGCTTTAATGAAGGCCAGTATGGAATGTTTCATTGAGTTGTTGTTGGCAATTTATATACCTTAACTGGAAAAAGTGAGAAAAAAGATTATTTTTGTTTCCTCTTGGAGAAGGCCTACAGAATACAGACAGGGTTTTTTTTTATCTGAAATTGAATTTATGGATGCAACATGTCTGAATTTGGAAAGCAGGTCGATTATGTTTGTATGTTTAATTTGAAAGGGAAGACGTAATTACGTTGGTCAGCAGGGACAGTCAGGCACTCTACCATAAAGTGGGTTTCCCAACAATCTAATTAAAACCATCTCTCTCTCGCTTTCTCACTTCCCTCTCTCCTTTATTTCTCCCATCACTATCTTTCTCTCACTTCGCTCTCACTCTCTCCCTCTCCTTCCACCTTCCCCTTTCTTAGCTTTTCTCTCCCCCTTTTTTCTCCTTGTCCTATCTCCCCCTCCTTAGTCTCTTTCTCTGCTTCACTCTCTCACTTTATCTCTACCTCTTCTTGTGTCACTCTTTCTATCCTTCTCTCGCCGTCCTTCTCACCTCTTTATTCATCCTGCTCTGTCTTTCTCTCTATCTTTTTCTCTAGCTCATTCTCTATCCTGTCATCTTTCTTTCTTGTCTCTCGCTCTGTCACCCTCTCTCACGTTCCACGCCCCCCCGTTTAGTCTCTTCCTCTGTCATTCCGTCTCTCTGTCCTTCTCTCTCTCATTCCTTCTCCTCAGTTCTTAGTCCCTTTCTCCCATGTTGTCTCTCTCATTCTCTCCTCTTCCATCTTTGCCTCACTCTCTTTCTCTCTCTCTCTCTCTCTCTCTCTCAAGCAAATAATAGTAATAGACACTCCATTCATGTAAAAATAGTGGAGGTGAGAGGCGATGGCGGTATATGAGAGGTGACAGGCTTATATTTGAATGTTGAACTGCAGGCCAACTGTAATAATGAAGCTTGACTAAGTGTAGAAGAGAGAGAGAGACTCAGAGATGCAAGCACAGGAAAGCCAATTTTGTTTTCTGAACAGACATACATAATCATGAATGAATGAATGAATGAATGAATGAATAAGGAAACAGAGTAAATATACCAATAACAGAGGGATGATGTTTGTACACAGCAGACAGAAGGACAGACAAAGAAGAGAGGCTGAAAAATGGCTCAGCTGTGGCACAGCCTTGTTATGTGCTTAAAGAGCCAGGATATGACAGAAAACACTCAGAAAAGAGAGACAGAGAAATGGAAAATACAGATGGAGGTTTGAGTAGCTGTGTGCAATAGAACAGTTTGGAGAGATGGCCTCTGCAGACAGCCTAACAGCAATTACTATTCATTCACACACACATTTGTTTTTATAGAATGTCAGAATGTGGGGTCATACATACGGCCTATTGTCCTAGTCGTCACTGTCCTGAACAAAACCTTGTATTTTAATACAACATAACAATATAATGCTTGCCAATTCTAGAGCATTATTTCTAATGGTCCATTTATCATAAACTCTTCACACAATGTAAAGACAGCAGAGCTGACAAAATAGAGATACAAGATTTTATGCTTTTATTTTATGCAACAATATGTAAGTAGTCTAGTAATAATAAGCTTGTATGTATTTCATACCTATAAATATCTATATGGAATAATATTTAGCATGTATATCGTCATTGTCGAAATTTACACGCAATGTAAAGGGCAACACACACAAATCTATATATATATATTTTTCGCACTTGTGCTGATGAAAGAATTTAACAATTCCATACAATGACTGGAGGCTTTAAGAACCAAACTTTGTTCTTCAGACTAGCTCACAAGATACTAAGTACTTTTTTGAAAGCAATAAATTCATTACTTTTTACTGAACTCATGTTTCATTACATTCATACTAATGTTATATGGCCTTTTTACAAGCACAAGCACACATGTTCCCAAAATAAATGGTTTTAAATAATGTGCTATAGGTGTAAGTCTTTTGCAAGATAGTGTTTGTAAGTAAGTTTAAGTAAATCTAACCCTAAACCTAACTTAATCCTAATCTTAACTTTAACAACCAAATATAATTGGTTTTGCTCCTTTAGTTTAAAAAAAAGGAAACATGGAGCTTTTGTAAAAAACACTTTACACGGTCCTGGTCCTGCAAGTTAGACTTGTTTTTCTCAGGTTTTACTGCAAAGTCAAGACAAGAAGAAAATGAGGTCACTCAGCCAGCTCATAATAATAGATGTGCATACATGCTTAAACTTCCAAGACACTAAGTAAGTCAAACAGTGGTGTCTCCTGCAGCACTGCATTTAAATCTAAAGGAGATCCTCCATCCACTTGGGGTTTTTTCACCCCTACAATTATGAGTTGAGGACAGCAGTCACAAAGGTAAAGACGCTCCACGCTGTCAAAGGCATTATGCTAAAGTGCCCCGAGACCGCTAATGGCCATGTAATGTTCACTGGTGAAGTTAAGTAAGTAGGGGTGTGTGTGTTTTAGCTATCTGGACTGAAGCTATTTCCTGTGCTATACTATGCTATGCTATAAAAAGCCTTCACAGTGCTGTCAGACTAGGACATGCTGTCATACAGTGACTCTGAAATGACCTCAGTCTCATTCTCTCTCTCTCTCTCTCTCTCTATCTATCTTTCCTCTTTCTGTCTTCTCCATCCCTCCATGTATTTCTTTTGCCTTCTATTTTCATTACTTTCATTCCTCCTCCTTTCCTTACTTCTTGCTTCTGTCTTTTCCTCCCAATGCATAATACATTTGTGTGTGTTTTAATGTGTTTTAATATATATATATATATATATATAACTTACATGCACATTTAATGTGTATAATTCTCCCCACTCTCCCAGTAAAGGCCCCTAAAAGTTGACATACCCATCCCCAAGGTAGAACAAAGCACAAGCATGTCTGTGTATAACTTTGATATCTCTCTAGTGTGTGAAATGGATGGTAGTATAAAAAATTATTATTAATATTTGAAGATATTCCAACAAAATGACACACATGACACATACTCAGTTAATATGACAAATTATCATAGCTGACTAATTTTGGATAGTTAACACATCTTACCTCAGCCTACTTCATTAAATGTAATTTACAGAGCCGCCCTGCTGCAGGGAGACAGAGGCAGTGGAAACAAGTGTACTGGGCAAATATAATATAATAGCTCTTAATGCTACATACATACATACATCATCTAAACCGCTTATCCTTCTGGGTCACGGTGGGGTGCTGGAGCCTATCCCAGCTGTCATTGGGCGGAAGGCAGGATACACACTGGACAGGTCGCCAGTCCATCGCAGGGCATCTTAATGCTACATAGATTAACAAAATAACAAACTGGTTAACCATTCTTAAATATAGTTTTTACGTTGTAAATGCTCCCTATATCAATTATTAGATACTTATTTAAGTGCTTTTAAACCATTGTTTCCTACCTCATTAAACAAAATAAGCTAGACTAGCATTAAGGTTTTGACCAGTGTTCACTTGCCTGTTTACTCAGCAAAGTAGCCATTCACAGAGAGCCGTGCTGATTACTGAGTGCAGCAACACCAGACTCTTATAACTGACTGGCACTGCCCTGATGGCAGATTTTCAGGGTAAAGTGTAACCATTCACATAAGGCTGGTAGGACTTTTCTATGGTGACTGCTTTATTGATGATAGCTGACTGGGCTGCCCTGAAGAGTGGCAATGCTTCACACTAGGATGGCACTGGCCACCTGTGGCCACCCTTTGGCTATGCCCTTGTTTGTTAAGTATTTTTTACACAAAGCTCAATGTTTCATATTTTCATAGACAGAACAAAACCATTTCTTTTTGGTTGATGAGGTTAAGATTAGGGCTCGGTTTAGAATTAGACTTTAAAAAATGTTCTTATGATATATAGATGCTTATATAACACATACAGGACATGTTAATTTTACATATTAATAATACAAAAGGTGCTTCTTATTATTACATATGCAGTAGTATGTGAAAAAGTATTTGGACATTCAGATGTTTTTGGGCTAGGAAACAATATCAAAATATGTATCAAGAAACAAAGTGGCCTTTATTTTAAGCAGGCCATTTTTAGTGTCATTTTCTTTTTGGAGTTTTTCTGCAGGTTTGCATTCAGAGTTCATGATCTCATCAGTGAACATCATGAATTCATGAAGTTTTCTCCACTCAAACAGTTTACCATCACTTTGCTGTTGTACTAAGAGTGTTGTTTTTGCCATTTTGTTAAACACTTTATGAAGTAAACTAAAAGACTTTAAAGTGTAATAATAGTTAGTGTCCAAATACTTTTTGGGACCATTGTATGTATTTTTATATACGACGCATGGGGCGTACTCTGCATCCCTTACATTGTATAAAAACAAACGCGCCTCTGTGTGTGAGTGTGCATGAGATCCTACTTTTTTGTGGTGAAGAGAAGCTCAGACTGTCTTCCTGTCTGTCTCTCTCTACTCTGGTTTGCAAAGAGAAATGTCGATACTAAGCAATCTCCATCCACAATCACTCTCAGTATATCTCTGCAAGCTGTCCCAAAGCTCCAAACTTTCTGTGAACCCTCTCTCTCTCTCTAGTAGAACTCTCATTCGTGCTCTCTGAGGGTTCGCAAGAGCAGATGGGCTATATCAAGTTGGCATCTCACCAGCCAATACAATGGGCCTGGCATTCCATCGGCACTGCAGCAAGCACACACACACACACACACGGATAGAGGACACGCATCGGACAAACCGCCTTCGGAGATAAGTAAACACAGGCTTTCTCTCTCCCCCCCCCACCCCCCTCGCTCTCTCACTCAGGATATAAGATTTAAAAGGTCCATATCATGGAAAAACAAATTTCTCTTGCTTTTTTGAAATGGAGTTTGATGTATTATATAAACATTGTTTAAATGTCAAAACATATCATTCACTATCCAGTCCATAGACTCTATAAATGGACAAAAATGGCTACAAAGACAGCCCATTGTGAATTCATTGTTTCTGTGATGTCACAAGAACCGCTACATTTACATCTATCCTCCTATTCAGCCTAAAGCAGTTTAGCCCCAACCATTCTAAGGAGCTTATTCATATTATATCAGTCTTACAGACACAGTAACATAAACAGCCTGTTTTATTCTAAAGCATAAAGACAGGTTGGAAAATGTTTGATAAATGTTTGGAAAATGGAAATAGTTTGATACTTCTAATGTAGTCAATAAGCCAAGACATGTTTGGAGTCTGAAGTTTGCTTCTTCAGTTTTGCTCTGTAGCTACGAGACTAATGTAGCTAGCAAGCAATGGAAGCTCGGTGTAAACCCCCACACACTTGACTCAAACTGCATGCCGTACAGTTATCAATAAAAATGAACAAAAGTCTGTCGTTAAGATGGCTACTGCTATTTTATGTGTGCAATGTGTATTTGTCCATGGGTTTTAATATCTAATGAGGATGTTTGAGCGATGGAAGCTACCCCTTTAGATTAACTAATGGTAATGCTAAAGCTAACAATGGAGGAGATGCTGACTTATCTTATACTTGAGGTCCTTCAGCAACTTTGAATGAAACAGTAGAAGTGATGACATGTATAAGGGCATTCATATTTGTCTTTATTTTTTATTGCAAATGCAAGCACTCTACAGTCCTGTTTAATCTGACCAATTTATCAAGATAAATGTCAGCAACTAATTTAAGAAAAGCTGACTTAGTTGACTTAGCTAACTGTTCTTAACATTGTTCTGTAACATTGTTCATGGTTAAATTTCATATTCATATTCATATTCAATATTTCATATTTTTGTATTCAACTGTATTAGCAAGTATAGTAACGCAGATAAAGTTTAGTTGACCTAAGAGCCAGAATATGTTTTGTGGAATATAGTTTTGTGAAATATACTGATTCAATATACTGATTTAGTTTAACTTTTTTTGGAATGAAATAAAAACAGCATCACCCTCTTGATAATCAGAATAATGTGTGTTCAAATGAAATCCTCAGTAACACCTTTCCACCATGTCTCAGTCCAATAATTGTAACTAATTCACTGCCACCACCATTCTCACTGCAGGTTTGTGAGAACGGCGGTGTCATAGTTCTTCCTTCACTTTACAGAGGAAGTAGCACTCAGAGACGAATGTGATTGACTGAGAGGCATGTGAATTATTAGGATTAGCAGGTTATTTTACAAATGTATTCCAGTACAGATTACTGATTAGGCCTATTTCTTTCTATTTATTTTCTTTCTATTTCTATTCTATTTATTTCTGTTTTCCTAAAAAGTAATCTGTAACCTAATCCTATATTAAAGCAATGCCATCTTAGTACTATGATTACAAATTATTGGATTGGAAATTATTACTTGTCATCCTTAAGACATATGATGAAAAAAAAGATGAGGGAAAAATAAGCACAATTTTAAAAAGTAGGTGATGAATAGTTGTCTGTGATTTATCTGTGGTGTGTGTACATCCATTTCAAAATGTTAAGTATTTTTGGTAGGGTTAATCAGGTGTTTAACTAAGGCATGTGTAGTTTGGAATAAAAATATAAAACATTGGTTTTATATTTTAGTATTATGAGTAAAACTCCTTTAATGTAATATCCCTTTCCATTTTCTCTTACAAGGCAACCTCTCGACTGTACACATGGGAATCGTAGTTGAAGCTTTTTGTCCAATCTCAATTTTAAATGTCAAACTTTCAAACCATACAGACAAGAATACATCACTCCCACTGGACAGCAGTGATAGTGTGCCCACAGGAGTTTACCACAGGAAAAAAAGAAAATTTTTTACTTAACCTGGATCTATAAGTTTTCATGGCTGCCATAGTAAACAGGGTGCTCAGACTGTCTCTTACACTGCCCCACCCTTCACTAAAACCCGCTCTAAACACCGGTTGAATTGTGGCTTAGCAACTGGAACTAGATTCAATTGCTCAATTGCTCAGAACTATGTTGATACTTTGAGTGTGGAGGGAACCTATGCACTGTAAAATGATGATTCAGTGTTTTGACTTTAAAAAAGTAACCTGATTGTCTTAAAATTTTGAGTTCATTGAACTTCAAATAATAGGTTAACAGAATGTAAAACACAGTTTTGTTCTATTAACTTAAGTTCAATGAACTCAAAACATTAGGGCAACCTGATTACTTACTTTTTTAAGTTGAAACATTAAATCACTTCTAAAGTGTGAATCAGATACCAGATATCTCAAAGTTTGCAGAAGGAAGAGACATTTTACCCAATAACACAAGAGAAGAAATGTAGGATGTGGATTAAACAGTGTGGAACACTGCATTACCAATTAAACCTGAGAAAAAAAAATCATGGAGCGCAGCCAGTATGTGGCTAAGTTAGCTAACTAGCAAGTATGTCTTGCTATCAAATCTTCCTTAGTTAACTCTCTGGATTTACTGTCATATTTAGTGGAAACAAATAATACAATTAAACAACCACGAACAAAGCCATAGATTAAAAAAGGATGCATTCTAACAGGTGATATTCACTGTTTTGTGGATGGACAGCCTACTGTTGAATACATCCATCCATACATCCTTCCGTCCCTGTCAGGAGGAGGAGAGTGGTGAATTAAACCCATTATGTGACCACAAAATGCCTGTGAGCTTCAGATTGAAATGGAATATAGTGACAGCCTGAAACAGCCTGATCTCTGTTTGCTAGCTACATTAGCTAACACTGAAAATATGCTATTTAAAAATATCTAAAGGGGAATGCACACTGTTATCCTTAAAATACTTAACCATATTTTTACCTATACTACAGTACAGGAACAGTGCTGCTCATTTGTTTTTCATCTCACCTGCCTGGATCACTGTCTGTTGAGGCTTGATATTCTGACAAAATCTATAGGCTTTAGTATCTGTCCTACTGACCTTTTAGCGCCAGTAGGCTGCCGAGGGATCATGTTACGTATGTTTTGCTCCATATCCATAGCTAAGGGTCACGTCAGGTAAACAGTGAGCAGCATTTATTTGGGTAATAGCTTTGGTATAAAGTACTGGATTTGCAATCAGCTTTCGAAGTGATTATACAGAGACTAGCTTGAAGTGTTTTGGCATGTATTTTGAATCATCACACAAAGTGTAAATACACTAGTGCTACAGTGTTGAATTTGTGTTTATGGGCATAGCATTGGCTTTCACATGATGTAGAAAATCTGCCAGGGGCAGCATAGTTATGTTTCGCCTAGAGTAGCACAGTGACATGCGCCGGGGTGCAGATGAACACAGATAAGAATAATCACCTTCAGTGATGAGTGCTTTTAACGTAATGCGTACAAACTTTAGCTACATTAGCCGTGTAGCTTCATTGAAAAACGAAAGAAGCAAACTGCAGACTCCAAACTTTTCTCAGCTGTTTGACTACATTCAGTGTAAAGAAAAAATTGTGTAAATTGGTCAATTTTTTTGGTCTATGATTACTGAAAAGTCTGATATGAATAATAGCACAATGACCTGATCAGTACAAGAGAATAATAATATTTTTAATCACATAATTCAGTCCTCTATTAGACACCATCCATCCTCTGTTCATGTGCATATGTAAGCTGTGTTAATCACTGCCTCATTCACCCTTCACACATGATTACTCATGCACTTCCTGGGCACCAAGCCCTCTTTGTGTTTCGCGTGTGTGCCAGGGCAGTGGGCACAGTCGCGTAGCATTGATAGGATGCCAAAGATATCCATCTCTAGGATGGGCTGAACCAACCTGAATTGCAGATTAAAATATGACTCACTAACGAAATGTATGTAAATTCTGGATTTATAAAGTAGAGCTCTAGGGGAAGTCAGATTGGTATTCAGTGTGTGTGTGCAGAATGGTTTTAGGCGTTCATTGCTAACATCACGTTAAATTACATTCAAAGAGAAAGTTACGGGAGAAATGTTATGTGCTCAATATAAAGAGGGAACTTGTAGATTTCAGAATTTCTCTATTAGGGAAAATAAAGTGCATATGTAGCCTATAGTCTTATTCTATGATTATATCAGTGTGAAAAATAATCAGGTCCACATAGCATTTGATGCTAATGCGGTTTGACTTTTTATCGTGTCGTATCATATCTACTATCTGCAGCGAGACTGCGGTATATCCATGGATTTAATGAGTGTGTGTTCTCAGACTGAAAGCTCAGAGGAAGGTAAAACTGACACAATATGAAGAGACAACCATAGAGGTTTATCCTTCTCCCTTTCTTTCTCCCTGCAAAGCTTTTCTATCCCTCACCTTGTCTGTCCAAATCTCTCTCTCTCTATCTCTCTCTCTCCCTCGTATTGAACTTCCTCACTTCTTCACTTAATCTTGCCTTTCCAAAAAAAGTGCGCGTAGAAGCTATCTCTGTCTCTTGGGATGGAAATCAAAGGAAGATGTACTTAAATTGGTCTGTAACACACAACAACAGTCACACATAGAGCCACAGGGGAAGAAAACTGTTAGTTACACATACACTCAGCACTACGACTAGCATTAAGTCTGTTAGACAAAACGTACCCTTGTCAGGATGCAGGATCTTGTTTGTAGTAAATATATATGCAAATACTAGCATATAGTAATAATTTCCAATACAGCTATTCACCTGAATTTTAGACCTAAATTTAGTCATGTGTATTAACTCAATAAAAGTACTAGCATTGTTTTCATAAACAAAAGATACGAAAACTAAAAAGTATTGAACACACTAACTGAAATTTATTAAATACTTGGTGGAGAAGCCTTTGTTTTCAAGACGCCTCCTCTAGAAAGAAACCAATCACTCACAGTGTTCAAGAGGGAGTTCGGCTCATGCTTTCACATCGACAGTCTTTAAATCTTGAAGATTCCAGGGGGCCTGCTGATCATTCTCGATCTTCAGTTTCTTTCACAAATGTTTTTGTTTGGGTTTAAGTCTGGTGTTTGACTGGGCCATTCCAACACCTTTGTTTCTTCCTATGGAATCAGTTGAGAGTCTCCTTTGAAGTATCTGTTGGATCGTTGTCCTGCTGGAAGGTCTTATCCTCATCATTTTCATGGATGGCAACTGATTCTTCCCAAGAATTTCCCAGTCCCTGTACAGGGCTTTATTCATCTTCTCTTCAATAATTTGGATTTGCTGGTACCGTGAGAAAAGAAACAGCCCCATGATGCTTCCACCTCTGAACTTCACTGTAGGTATGGTACTTTTAGGGTCATACAGAGAGCCTTTTTTCCTCCAAACATCATATTGTCGCTCAAAAGTTTGTGTTTTGTCTCATCTGACCACACTAAATTCTCCAGTTATCTACACGGTTCTTTTATTGCTCTGCATCAAACTTCAAATGAGCTTTAACATGCCTTTTCTTCAGAAATGGAGTCTTCTGGGTGATCGCGAATGGAGACTGTGGCGGTAGAGTACATTGCCTATTGTTTTCCCTGTGACAGCTGTCCCCCATTTTTCCAGGTCTTTCTGGAGCTCTTTTTTCAAGTTCTTCTTGGCTCTTGGACTACTACTCTGACTAACTTTCTGACTCAGTTGGAAATTTTGTGAGGAGCCAGTTAATGGTCAAGTGATGTTCCCTCCACTTATGAAAAATGGCCCAAGTAGTGATTATAAGAAATAATCTTTGGAGTCTTGGGAGAGCTTTTTGCTTTTACCCATCACGAGACATTACTTACACGACCGCTTGGTGACAAATGATGTGTTTGCTTAAATTCAGAGACAGGTATCCCTTTTTAAAGAGTAGAACTACTAACCTACCAACATGCATTACCTCAGCTGATTCTAATTAGGACAAGTCCAGATAACTAATTAGTGGAATTGGCTGGTTTAGTGATTTTTCTTACTGTGTTCAATACTTTCTTTTGTCATTCCACTTTATTGCATATAACTTTTACCAGATTGGATTGTTATGAGATTTCATGGGAATATATGTTTAATAACAAACAAAGAAGAAAAGCAACATCCAGACTGTTAACAGCATAAAGTTCAAAAGCCAGGGTTTGTCATGGTATGCGGGTGTATTAGTGCCCATTGCATGGGTAATTGGACATCTGTGAAGGACTGTTAATGCTGAAAGATATATGCATATTTTGGAGCAACATATGCTGCCTTCTAGATGATGCCTTTTCCAGACACATATGCTTTAAGTGCTACAACAGCATGGCTGCGTAATCAGAGGGTGTTGGTGCTAGCCTGACCCCCAGACCTGTCTCCCATTGAAAACATGTGGCACAGTATTATCTGCAAAATTGAACAACAAAGGCCCCATACAGCTGCACAACAAAAAATGAAAAGAAAGAAGACTTGCCGAAAAATTTCACTTGCAGAACTGGGTCAGTTGATGTCTTTATTCCCCAAACAACTATTAAGTGTTAACAGAAAGGGTGATGTAACACAAAGTGGCAAACATGGTACCGTCCAACATTTTTAGAACGTGCTGCAGCCATCAAATTTGGAATAAGAGAATATTTACAAAAACAAAAAAGTTCATAAGCTATAAATATTGTTGTTTTTATACTGTTTTCAATTTAATACAGGTCAAACTGCTTTCTGATTTTATTCACATCCCATGTACTGTCAAAACCTTTTAATCAATATCCAGAATTTCTCACATTTGGAACAGTGAGCTCTCAGGCAGATCAATTATAAATAAATTATTACGCAACTCTCAGGCAGATCAATTATAAATAAATTATTAATATAAGTAACTAAGTACAGTTTATTATTTATCATTTTATATCTTTTTGGTGTTTCTGAAAAACTTAGCATACTGAAAAACATCTTGAAATACTGTGTTTCAATCTACACTATATAAGTTGAAATTAATAAAAATAAAAGCAATGGTTTTGCTCTTTCAGTTTTAAACAAATGAAACATAAAGCTTTTGTAAAAAGCATTACGTAGGGTGTGTTACTCCATTTCCTGTGGTTTTCCTATCTAGTCAATTTGTTGAACACACACACACACACACACACACACACATACACAATCCTTAATACTACATTTCACACTTGAGGTTAGCAAAGGTCATTTGCCTGAGCTAGGCCATCTCCTGTGTTATCAGTGCAGTAAAGACTTCAGGGTCAGTGATGATAAGCATTTAAACCCACTAAAACACTATCAGAGTCAGACAGTGCTGCACTTCCACATGGATGACAGTACGGAGTCGATACTGTTGGCAGAGCAACAGATGGTCATTCAGATAGAGGACAGGACAGGAATCAGGTTCAAAGTTGAACGTAAATGTGAACGTAAAGTGAGATTAGTGTGGATTTCAACTGTAGATGAGAGACAAGGACTTGTGATCATTCTGCAGTTACAATGTGTCTTTTTAACCCAGAATCTTTAATCTAATCTATACTAGCCTATATTGGGTGCAGAAAAATGCATGGTGATGCATCGTTCTGATGGAGGCAATTTAACTGCATGAATTTGGAATGTTAATTTATTAATTTAATCCATCAATTATAATAGCACTCAATATAGTCAATTTCTGATTGACTATATTTCCAAAATGAAATCCTCAGTCTATTTTTAAATATAAAAAATGGTCTATATGCCACTACTGTGAAAACAGTTCATCCAGTCACTTTTGTGTGTTCAGTGATTTTAAAGGAGTTTTTAATGTTGAGATTGTATGATATATTAAATTGTTACCTAACGAAAATAAATTGATCTGAATTATTGTGAGATCTAAGATTCACTACTAATCTATACTTGCCTTTATAGATGGGGGGACTACAGTCTATGCTGGAGATGACTAAAGTCAAACACTGTTAACCCAATTTCTAGTTTGCTTGCACAGATTTATTGACATTATAATCAATTTAAGTAAACATAAATGAACTACTGAGGTGCAGTGCAAGTATTCACATAAATTTTTTCATGACATCCTTTTCTATTATGACATTAAAGACTGATTGGTCAAAGAGACACTCACCATGTGAAAAACAATGGCTGCATGGTGTCCTGTCCTAGTTCCTTTTTCTAACTTTTATCTTTTTTGTTGTAAACATGTTGTAAATATTCAGATTAGACTGCTGCAATAATCATGTTACTGTTCCACACACTTATTTACACAACGTGCACAAAAATGTACCCTATTCTAAATGCATTATAGACATGCAACAGTATGATAGTAATAAGAATAATAATGACATGCACACATGTCTGCGAATTGACCTATCCATGCTCCTCCCACAAACACCTTGATTTAGAATGCATTAATAAGGTTGTAAGATATTAGTCGGATAACTTGATGTATATTTTGTGCATTTATGCTAACATTTGCATGGTGGTAAATTTGTTGTCATTTCCAACCTGTGTAGACTGGAATAGTAACAACAACATAGACTCTTAGCAAAAAGCGTTCTACATAGTACCAAAAAGTTCTTTTAACTTGTAACAATAGCAGAATGTTTTGTGGTGCAACATAGAACCATTTCTTTAACGCTCCTTTAAGAATGATACACAATAGGTTTTCCATCATAGAGATGAAAATACTTAACCAAGCAAAAATCCACTCAAATGGTTATATATATTACCACTACCTTCACTAAAGAACTCTTGAAGAACCACTTTTTAAAGGGTGTAGTTCAGCTTGGAAGCGTAGCATTTTAACCTGGAAACTTAATATTATGTAGCCAACCTTTCTTTAGGATGAATGTGATTTTTTTAAAGGTTCTGTAAAGGTTCTGTAAAAGTCACAACAGTTGGCACTACAGAACACAACAAGTTTGTGAGCGGAGCACGGATAGGTCGACTGGGAAACAGCATTCTCTCAGATGGGAGGAGAAAAAGAAGAAGAAGAAAAGAACGTGCTGATGAAGGGCACTGAACTGCCACAATGGGCATCCGGCCAAACAGACATCATAATGCAGACAGAGAGAGAGAGAGAGCAAGAGAGAGAGAGACAATGGAAGAAGAAAGCATTTTTGGCACTGGGCCAACTCTTAAATCACCCCCATGGTTGATGTGTTTTACTGACCACTTCCTTTTCTCGCTTTACTAAGCATTTGTCTTGTGTGTGTGTGTGTTTGTGTGTGTTTCAGTGTTCATACCCTGCAGATTTCTCTACCACTTCCTGCTGCACATAGATCTGGGTTTTCATCTCTCGCAGGCTCTCTCCCTACTCTTTAGTCATTCAGTCCTTCTCCTTTATTCCTGCCCTTCCTTTCTTTCTTTCGTTCTTTCACTGTTCCTGCAATTACACTGCTGGGATTCGTGTCAGTATGAATGAGTTGGACTCTTGCAGTCACAGATATAACAGAAATGTCTCTCCTCTCTCTGACTGTACGGTAAATACAGTAAAGTAGCAGTGACAGTTCAGCTCATACACCTCTAGGCTCTTATTTACACAGAAAGGTTTAACTCGGAATTTTCACAGCAGTGTAAACGTAACGAACTGTAAGAGGAGTGTGGTCACGTTATATGTGCCTCCTTATGAGAATCTTCAGCCTGCTAAATGTGAGTGAGTGAGTGGGTGAGTAAAGAGTGATTGAGTGAGTTACAAAAAAGGTCTTTAAGGTGCTTTGTATCTAAATCAAATATCTAGTAAAAAATAGTGTCTTCTAAAGAGAGGAAGAACTTATACTTTGTTAATGAAGCATGAACATGCTGGTTAACAATTACACATAAGGTAAAGATTATGTGTAATTGTTAACCAGCATGTTCTTGAAAGACCTGAATTAAATGTAGAAATAATAAAGGTGAAATAAATGAAATAAATGTTTATATAAATTAATATTATTTTTAATATCATTTAATAAAGGTTCTTAATATGTATTTTTAAAATGTTTTGTTTAAAATAATTTAAAATTCAAAATAAAATTCTCATACTGAAATTCCTTTTTCTTATAATTATTCTAACACTGCTTACAGTGCTGCTTTTGTATTTGCATTCATCTGCACACAACGTGAGCTGCATCTTAAATGTATGAAACAGTCCATCATATAAATAAATCTATTACTACTAATTATCTTTGTTGTCTCTTCTTAAACAACTGAATTCTAAACAAATACAAACTGCTGATATTTACAAACTCACCCATATGCCTGCATGTGCCCACACACACACATTTTTTCATTTTGAATACAGTTTAAAAAAATACACCAATTATGTATGCCTTTGAAGTTTGTACATGCTTCAAAAGAATTTCTTATGAGGTCAGCTCTGTTTAACATTTTAAGTGCTGTTTGGTTGCTCTTCCTGTTCCGCAGCACGCAGGGCAGAAACGTGTTGAAAATCAAAGTACGCTACACATGTGAGAAAGATAACTCAGCTTTCTACACATTTTAACTGCTCCCTGATATCAGGTTAACCCACATAGCCTGTAAACAAGAGTTCGGCAAGCTTTAAATGCCTCTAGACAAATACATGAGAAGTGTTAATGAGTCTAAAAATGATGAATATGAATTTTGGAGTCATGAATATGGATTTTGTAACTACATGTGGCCATATGAGCAAAAAATGCTAAGTGAAAGTTTTGATAAAAACATCTGAAACTGTGTCTTAAAACTGTTCCATATTTAATTTTTCAAGTACTGAGTTCACTTAATATGATTCATGTGATATAGTGATGAATATGGAGATTTTCAATGTTGTAATATTTACTTTGAGGCTCAGTCGTAAGGGCTGCTGACCATGAAATGAGGTTTGGTGATGCTGTAATAAAATAAGTAACAATGAGTTTATTCCAGTATTAAAAGTTTTCATGTGTAGCAAACTATCCATTTTTAACACTTACATTTAAGAATCATTATTGATTTGAATTGTCAGGCTCTTATTCTACATGGGCTGTCTTTGTTAGACATGATGATGAGAAAATACTGATGTTTGAATTGTGGAGGTTGATAACAAAATCAATTTAAGTACAAAATTAATTAACTTTGAGGTCAATCATACATTAAAGTATTTGTTCATGTAGATAGCTATCTAATTTTAACACTTTTGTTCTTTAGAAATGACAGAATCGCCGGAAAAGTGTTTTTTAGAACACATCTTCTGGCAGTGGCAGGTATTACTACAAGAACAGACTGCACTTTTGCCTTATGTCTGCAACACAGCAACTGTTTATACTGTTTATAGACTATAGAACACTCACTCTGCTGTAGAATAAAGGCTGCTACACTATAATGTTTTTGGACAACAGCCTGATTTCCAATGACAGCACGGCCTGCAGGTTTGGACGGAGTACTATATAACTGAAAAAATGTTCTTTTTCTGTAGTGTTCAGTCAATGTTAGCGCATCTTTAGTGAGAATGTCAGTTATTATTTGTAAACGTGTCTGGCATGTTCTAAACGTACAAATCAGATTAGTGCAATAATAATAATAATAATAATAATAATATTACCACAGAACTCGATTTATACCCAACAATTAAATTTCGTAGGAAAAATGCCAAGAATATGCTATGACTGGTCTAAAGTTTTATATAGTTATACTTTAGACGAACATCTAACAGTACTTAAGTAAATGAAAGTCAACTGAATTGTATTTTGAATACTGCAATTGCGTTTCTCTCAACAACATTCTCATACTTGCTAATCAAATCAAAAATCCGGTCACTGCTCAGGCAACATGAATAATGGTGCGATGATGATGAGGTTCATACGTCTATTTCCATCTTTGTATTTTCATATTTTAAGAGAGACAAAGAGAAGGAGAGAAAGAAATGAAAGGAAAAAGCTTTATGGGGACAATAAAATACCTCAATTTAAGATTTCTGTCCTGGATCGTTAGCTTTTGTTTTTTTTCTGTAATGGCTGCGCATCAGTTTTGGTCATAAAGACTGATCTTGAGTCAACTTTCCAATCAAAATAAAATGCACCACTGAATTATTTGAATGTAGAATCAATAACTAATGGGACACGAGGGGGCATTCTGCTTTAAAATCCTGGATTTCAACACCGCTATGCATTCTAACACAAACACGCTGTCTGAAAAAAACAGAAAAAGTTAATTATCACCTGCTGTAGATTCAGGTGGGCTGTAGCTCAGTGTGGGTACACCTGCAGAGAGACATGAGTCAACCTTCCCCCACACCGAGAAACAACACTGTTCAGCTAACTCACCATTTCACCAATAGAAACACACATTCTCTCTATAGCTCTCCTATTGTCTCTTTCTTTTTTCTTTCTGTTCTTCTGTTCAATTGCTCAGTTTCTCGACCTTTCCTTCTGTTTTCTCCAACTTTCCTTTCTATTTTGTTTCTCTCTTTCCTTTTCTTTCTCTTTGTCTCTCTTTCTCCATCCTCATTCTTTTTCCCTCTTTCAATCTGTTAATTTCTCCCTGACTTCCTTTTTCTCTTTTTCTTTCTGTTTCTTTAGTTTTTATATTTTTTATTTGTTTTCTTACCCTATTACTTTTTTTCTCTCTCCCACTTTACCTGTTTTTGTCTCCCTCACTTTCTTTCTATCTTTCTTTCTCTGTTTTTTCTCTCTCTGTGTAGGTGAGAGGGCATGACATTGGCAGCAGGTTCTAATGGCATTGTGAGTTGCCCATATGTCACGTAGCACTGCCTCTCTGCACCGCTGTGTGAAAAGTGTTGAGAGTGGAAGGAAATAGAGCAGGGAGGGAAGGAGAGGGCAGAGGGGAGGAGGGTGTTTGTAAAATGCCAAAGCTGATGCCAGCCAGGATACCCTTGCAACACCCTAGCTTATGTGGCACTGAATTCTGCTTTGTTATAGAACATGATCATGAAGTTTTAGCTTTCAGGGAGTTGCTATTTAATGCAATTGCCTTTTTTGTTTAATTATAAAAGTCTAAAACGGCCAAACTGGCTGATTAGCTATCTTGCTTCCTAGGTGTCAATGCTTAATTGCTCAGACAGATAGACACAGCTTGAGCTCAAATAAACAAACATGTTAACAAACATCAAATAAACAAGCATTACTCACTGCTGCCCTTCAAAAGTATTAACAAACACTGAAGAAACAAACATTAATCACTGCTGCCCTTCAAAAATATTAACAAACACTGAAGAAACAAACATTACTCACTGCTGCCCTCTAAATGTGTTAAGAAACATTGAATAGACAAACATCACTCACTGCTGCCCTCTAAAGCTGTTAACAAACATCAAATAAACTAACATCACTCACCTCTGCCCTCTAATGGTGTTATTAAAAAACATTGAATAAACAAACATCACTCACTGCTGCCCTCTAAAGGTGTTATTAACAAACATCAAATAAACAAACATTACTCACTGCTGCCCTTTAAAGGTGATAAGAAACATTAATAAACAAATATTTCTAATAAACTGGCTGCCCAGTATAAAGGGCATCTATCTCCTCTGATCTGCTAATTCTAACATAACTTGATGTGAGCAGGACACTATTTCCATACTGAAGAAACATAACTCACTTTCAAACACTGCAGCTGTTCACTGCAACTTTAGAGAGATTAAATCTCTAAACCCTCACCTAACGGTATTCATTTCTAGCTTTTCAAGCCACTCCGATGTGAAAGCCTCCAATGCTGTGTGATGTTATTCCTCAGTGATGCAATTTGCACATTTATGGCTGGCGTTCCACTATTCAGCTTAATCTAGTGGTAAGTTATGGCGCCTCCTGCTGCTCAAATAATGGTATCACTTGATGCCATAGATGCTATTGAGTGTCCAGTATACTGATTCAAAAACAAATCATCAATGTTAAACCTCTGAACTCCAATTTCTTTTCTTTTACACCATTTGAAAATACCAGCTGCCCTTCTCATAGTGTGATACTTTCACGGTGAATAGGACAACAGAAATTCCAACATAGATAAATTTTGTTACATTAACTTACAAGAAAGGGCCCACTCACTTTGTTAAAATAGGTTTCAAAAATGTTCATTCCTCAGTCCACACAGTCCATATACAGAAACTAAGCTACACAATGAATGTATTATGTTGTGTAATGCCATAAACAGGCTTCTTAATTCTAAAGGATAAGAGATTGTAAAATGGCCATGTAAAAATATTTATGACTGTTTTTGGTACATTAAGCAAGAGAAACAAGGTTTAGTAAGTGATGTGTGACTAAAGGCTTTCAGGAGTCAATTCATTATGATCTGTAACTGCTCAAAAAAAGTGGGTAAACTACGTTTGAGATGGTTTAATCTTTGCTATATCCATTTATCTGGGGCTCTGGTGCTGTACTAGTTAAAATTAAGTGGAGTTGGGAGGTCACCTCTGTAGACTACAACAGAATAACCAGCTCATAGTGATATACAAATTCGTAGACTAAACCAAGATGTGTCAGGCAAATTTAAGTTATGAGCTGAAGAATGTGTGAGCGTGCACTAACAGTGGCTGGTGAGCAGCTGGCATGGAAAGACTCAATTAGGTTAGCAGGATAATGCTCAAACATGGCCATTAAGCCTGATAGTTAAGCAAACTGTACAAAAACCCTCTTTCTTTATGCAATTTCACATGCTAAATGACTAGCTTTGAGGATACCATTTTACTCAAAGGTACTAGGTTGAAATAACAAAGAGTCAATAGCGACACAGAGTCGACTACAACATTTTAACTCTAAGAGTTGTTGGCCAGGAGACGTTTTGGAGTCCCAGATGCATCAGAGTCGAAGAATCGACTCCCCATCACTAGCTTTATGTACATATTTATGAACAGTGGTATACAGAAATTTGAACACCCCTGTTCAAATAACGTTATGTTGATTTTCTAAGTAAAAATAAGTTAACACATCCTCTACAGGGAACCAACTTGAATGTGGCATTTCTCTCCAAATTAAGTACACAGTTTTTATTTATGTGCCTAGTGTTACATGTTGGAAAAAAAATAAATAAATAAACAAAAATGTGCCATAACTTTTTCACAGGCCAAATTTTATGACTTTTGTTTCACAATATGTTAAATTCAGCAAATAAGAGTTAGTGTGCATTTAAAACGTGCACAAGAGTGTTCTCTATAGGATGCGTTAACTTCTTTTTACTTAAAAAATCAACCATATGAATTGAGAATCATATGTTGCATGAAAATATAAATGTAAATATAAATAATAGAGACACACACACACACTTACACACAGGTATCTCCATATGTGAGTGTGACTTACCTTACAGAGAATATATATACACAGCATGAAACAACACTTCTCAGTTACTATCCCAGCATGTATTTGCACATATGTCCCAACAGTGGAAACACATGTGTGTCAGTGTATGTGTGTGTGTGTGTGTGTGTGTGTGTGTGTGTGTGTAGCTTTTCTATTTGTCAGTAGTGATAATTGGAACACATTTGTGTACCTAAGCATGTGAAAAGAGAGAGAGGGAGAGAGAGAGAAAGAGAGAGAGAGAGAATAGAACATGCTGTAATTGCAATAAACACATAGAATCACTTACTGAGGTTACAGTCTATCCTGATACAATCTGGCGGGAGAGAGAGTGAGATGGTGAGATTGAACCAAAGAGAAAGAAAAGAAGGAAGAAGAAAACAAAAAGAGGAAAGAGAAGAAAAAGAGAGAGAGAAAGAGATAAAGAAAGAAAGACAACATTTTACATCCTTCAAGGTACATTCTGCAGACATCCGAGTTCATTTTGCTGGGCCACTACCCGGGGACATGCCTCGAGTCAGAGTCACTCTTATCCTTCACACTTGTTTACCCTTCTCTCCTGTCATTCCTCCGTCTTGCCCTGGAGAGCTCCACCAGCTTGATGACTTAATATGTGCCAATATGTAACTTATTCAAATAAAAATAAAGTTTTAAAGAAAAAACAAATTAGTTTCAGAAATTACCACTTGGTTGCACCAGTAAGGATTAAGCTTTAACCTGGATTAAACCAAGGTTTATCTGTTGAAGGAGTTCTCCAAGTTCTCCAGCGTTTTTCATCCCAATCTCAATCTGCCGCTTCTTTAGAGTATGGCTGATTACCACAGACAATAACTTTGAAATGTTTCCCTGTACTTAGATAAAAGAGAAAACTTGTTAACTCGAAAGGAAAAATATAATAGTAGTCTATGGGCTTTTGCTTCAGCACTGTCTGTAGTAATCAACCGTGTCTTATAGTTGTGGCTCATAGAGATTTGGTTAATAAACACTATTTCATTAGTCCAGTTGAATGATATTTTAAACCTAGCATGAAATAAGCAAGGTTACAATTAAACCACAAGTTTGAATCCTTTTTTAGTTTTCCAGTAAGATTATCACTGTAATTATTACTTTGAAACTTTAATTATTAAATGTTGAGTTTAATCCATGTTTTAATTAAGTACTGCTCAACAAATCATTGGTTAACTCTAAACTCTGCTTAGATTAATCCTTGCTGGCACAACCCACCTTACTCACATACTTCTAGATTTCCACTACCTGCTTTAAAATTTCCCAATTAAACACATTGATTTTGGTTTTGGAGCTTATTTTAAGCCACCATCAGGATCATAACTCTCCTACCCTTCATCATACTCTTCTGCTGTTCATCACTACTGAGTTTAATCAGTACTGAGTTTTAATTCAGACAGAAAAGCTTGGCTTGCTGTGTGGAGCTTTTGGGCAACCGACGATTTACCAGCTAAAAATAATACAGGAAAGGGTGATCTGCACACTTCAGCCAAGTGCAGCCTGCTACATACTTTCAACTTCTTTTCCAATGCTTATTCACATATGTCTACTCTTAATTATTCATGTGGGATGCATATGTGTATTAATATTAATGCCACACATATTGATCAGTTTTATTTGATTTGATTTTATTTGCAGAGGGCAGGTCTGCAGTGTGTAAATAATTACACAAGGTAGATTAGATGCCTTCAGGCTATAAGGATCTCCCTTATCTATCATATGAAATTTTGGGGGTAAACGGCTCTTAGACATAAGCCCTGAATTACAGTATGCTGTATCAAGCCAAATCAAAAATGGTGGCAGTGTTGTAGATTGAGCTTCCTTTGTAAACTATATTGTCTCTGTCTCACTCTGGTGGCTGCTGGTGGTATGTGCAAGCTGCTAAGACTGATGTGTGGTCTCGAGCTGTCAACCGCTACGGAGTAGTGTTGTCAAACAGCCAGGGACCAGGCTCACTAAAGGAGAATGTCAGAAAAGAAATACTGCACATATTTCAAAGTAGACTATTGCTGAAGTCACTTGTGTGACTTTATGTGTAGGCTAAGTTCAGTTGTGTGTAACTATAGCATTTATAAGCTAACACGTGCTTCACTTTCACTAACTGTGGGAATTTGCATATGGAGATCCTAAGGAAGTAATATCCTCTTGACATGGCTCTCTATGAGGCTCATGCAAGTCAGGATAATTATCTCCTAACAATCTAATCCTTATTAGCGCAGGTTTAATCGTTTTAAGCTAAGCTAAGTCCGTCCCCAAGTTCGGTTTGTGTTGATTAATTACTTAGTTGTCAATCCCTGTGGTTGGTGGATTATGCTTGAAATTTACATTCGCTAATTAGCCAAAGCAGAGGTGCTAAGGCTTGGTCCACTGAGGTAAGCACTGCATGTAGGCTTAGCATTAGCGGTGGCTAATTGATTAGGTTCAATGCGCCAGGCATTGAGACCCATGCTCATATGGTGACTGTGTTTAGCTATAAACTGAGCTATACTGTTTGCCTGATTAAAGCAATTGATTTTTAAAGAGAGGCAGGTAATAGGGCAGGACTCAAACATTAAAAATCTTGCCACCATGAAAATGAAATATATTGCTATGTATTGTCAGTATATTCCAAAAAACCAATAGAATATACTTTATTATATTAGTATACAGGCTGTTATTTAGTGGTGCAATGTGCTATCTACATATATGAGGGACTACAGGTACATTAAAGTGTACCTGTTAACCAAGTAAAACTACATATTTTGTTCAGATTTGGTCCACATTTGCTGATTTGAGTTCCTCTGTGGGCAAGGAAGTAAAACGACAGTGAGCTGGTCTCTCTGGCTGTTCGCTCCAGGGCCGCAGACATACACGCCATTGAAGGGATGAAAAGTTCCATCATCAGAGCCTCGAGCAGGAAGGAGAGTGAGAGAATGAGAGAGAAAGAGAGAGAAAGATAGATGGTGTATCCTCTAAAGGCTGTTCCTGCACCTGTCCCACTGAGTGCACCTTCGCCTTGTAACTCTATGTTTCTGCGGCTTTTGGGTATGTAACATTCATATAAAGGAAGATTCTGACAAATGTATGTAGAACACAAGGCAGTTGGCCATGTTTTAAATGCAGTAAATAAATACAGAAATGATTAAATGCCTTTATTTACTGGTTTCTGAGACACAGATTAAGCTTTGCGTTTGTCTCAGTAACACACAGCATTTGAATTGCAAATTTAAAACCATAAAACACACAAGGCAGATAATCATAAACAATCTAAAGCTTGTTGCTTTGGTAAAAAAGATTAATGAGAAGCACACATTATGATGACAATACTGCTAAATCAAGACCCAGCGTTCATCTTTTACAATGACGTAGGCCCGGGTGGCACCATCTGCTGGCAAATGGTTTGTACTACAGCCAAAGTTAGATTTTCTTTCATCAACTTCTTGCTAAAGGAATACAACCTGCTTTCGATCTGCTGCATCTGTAGCATACCACTGATTACTACAGACAATAATTTCAATGTGTTTTCCTGTACTACAAATAAACAGAAAGCCTGTGGTCTCATACACACTTTTAAATTGGTAGCCATTTGGCAGTTACTGAATTATGTCAGTAAACATTTATTAGAATTTTTTTTTGCAGAACACTTTCATGAATTCATCAGTCAAGGACATTTATTATTTAAACTAAAAAATCAATATTAATTGTTCTTTTAGATGTTGGAATAGCTTTCCAGGGGGAAGAATTTGCCTTATACATTCCCAGCATAGTGCTTTGGGTGGAGTTTACACAGACTCCATAGACCACAGACTGACTAGGACTCATATTTACCAATCTTCCCAGAGAAAGAATGCAATGGTCAGTGTATGCTTTTTTTTGTTTTTTTTTTTTGTTTTTTTTACAGGTGGCACTACAAGTTTGATTTTATCTTTTCCAACTTGTTCCATATTCCCCAACTCTACACTGCTTAACAATAAATATAAATATAGACCAACAACTACTTTTATTACTGTGTTGCTCCACAAAAGTTGGATGAAACTTCATGAGAACAGCTTTGGTCAGACATTCATGTCCTTCTCATCCTACAGCCTGTATTGTAACCATTGTAAATGTAATTATTTTTAATAATTCTTATTTGAATTACATTTATTCATGTAATTCAACAACTGCCAGTTAGCTGCTATTACAATTGTGTTTTGAGTCAACAAACTTTCTGTTTATATCCAAGCACAGGGAGATGTCAAAATGATTTTCTGTGGTACTCAACAGTACAATCCCGATGCAGCAGATAAAGCTTGGGTTGAACTTAAATTAAAGTCTAGGTAGAACCAAGAAGATACAAGGCAAGAGCCTCATGGTCAGGGATGGAGCACATAATTGTGGACAGGGGCTCAAGGCCTGAGGAGGGCAGTGGATGGAATTGGGGGCGGTGGGGGGCAACTGTAACTGTAACAAAGACCCAGACAGACTGGGAGTAGAAGAGAAGGGTAATGATGATGCTGATGTTGATGGGATGATGGTTGTATGTGAGAAAGGTTACCCAGATTAACAGTGAGTTTCACACGGCCGCCATCCAGCTCCAGACGCAGTGTATCTGCAGACTCTTTGGAGGTGGTGGCCACCAGAAGGCCATATGCGCGTTGGGACATGAAGCGAAGGGCCAGGTCTTCAGCCTCTGTGTGCATGGTGCCTGGCATGATGATCTTCAGATACATGCTGCCATCATAACTCAACACTGTGGCCTCTGTGAAGGATGAATGTGTGCAGCGAGGTCCAAAAACACACAGATGTGTACATACAAGCACACAAACAGACAGACACACACAAATACAGACATACAGATGTGAACACAAACAAAATAGTGAGTGTAAATAAAAGGAAAGAATTAAGCAAGGAAATGATAATGTAATAAAATGATTTTGGACACATTAAAAACAGGGAGAGAAAGAGAAAAAGAGAAGAAGAAAGAACAGTTAAAACAGTTAAAAAGGGAGTAAAGAGCGAACAGCTTCAGTATATGCAAGATTTTGATCAGTGCTGTCCAAAGTCTGACACAAAGGCCAAAGTTGGTCCATGAGGACATTTGATTTGGCCAGTCAAACCCCACCACCTCTTCCAATGAGAGAACAAACATTTTTATTCTATGCATAATATTTTGATTAAATTGTAAGTATTTTTAGAAACTATTTTTATTTTTAGTAAAATATAAAGCTCTGCAATGTTTTTAAAAATTGGAAACTTCCTTCTTTGTTTGTACATTGTTTTGTCTTTTTGGCCCTTTGTCCACCACAAACATTGCACATTTGGACCCCAAGACAAGACACCTCTGGTTTAGACCACATAAAGACTCAATACACTATCAAGCAGTTTGAATAAGGTCAGAGTGTACTTCACTCTCTTCTTTGTTTAAAAGACTACATTTAAAAGAAGCCACTCCAATTTGCTGGATGAGATAAGCAGGCTGTTGCTAGTCACTCCACACTACTGCATGTTAGACTGAAGATATGAAGATTGACAAAGAAATATGAAATTTAATTTGTGTATCTTACCAGAACACATCAGTGTAGATGCATGTATTTCCTCAGGTCATTAACACAAGCATCACGGTTTGTTATACCACGTATACTAGTCACTCAGAGCAGTATTGTCTTGTCACACTAGATGGCAGAAAAGAGTTGCTCTATCCATTTTTCCACATGACTGCCTCCCTAATGGGAACACACCTACTCATTATGCAAGTAAACATAAAACTCAGGTTTTCAGAGGCTATTTGTTACAGATTAGTGCTCCTTCTACAACATCAAGCAAAGTATATAATTGTTTTGTCATCATCCTCAAACTTGAACAATTACTCACAAAGACATTCAAGATTCATCTTGGTAGATGGCTTTAGAGTGGCTCTTCATAACAATTCTTAACTGGAGCAGTTACAAGAAAAAAATGCTTCTAGATCAGCAGAAAAGAGCAGTTTCTGCATGGTAATTGTAGAATATGGTAATACCATTAAAGCAGCTAACAGTATTATTTGGTATTTCTTGGGCTACTTGTGTTGCTATACATAATACGTTTATTTTTTTTTTTTTATATAGCACAAAATAGACACATCTATGTCATTTACAGTTATTTCATGAAAAGTACTTGTTCAGTTCTTCTCCACAGTTGGGCAGACCTATTTAAAATGGCAAGAATCTACAAGATGGGATAATATTTGTATATTTTTGTAGAATCTACTAATGCAGTGAGTCCTGGAGGTAGCACACAGTGTTTTTCTGAACTCTTATTGTTATTATTAGAGACACACAGAGAAGCTGCTGAAGGTATATGTGATCCTTTATACAGGATGCATTGTCTGCAGCCTAAAGCATGACACACAGAACATGAGGCTTTGATGTGAGTGGCTCATACTGTTATCTAAGAAGTGTTTGCAAGGCTACAGAGAGCATGAGGTCTATCTCAATGAAGGTTGTTAGTCCTCTCAAAACTAGCCAGAGTGCATTAAGAGATGAATCTCATCTTTAGATGAAAAATCTCTAAGACAGGAAAAGTATTTGTCCTTCAGAAAGCCTAGCTGTAATGAGATAAAACCACACTAGAGGGGCTACAACAGTGTCCAGAGTAGGCACTTTCAGCCTAAAGCACACTGACCCAACATTGTCCAACACAAACCAAGAAACCCAGACATTGGGTCTGTGAACTGTGTGACTGTTAGGAGTTTCTAGAATGTGCTTCCTCATTCACCTTAGTTCATTTTGCTTGTAAGTTATGTTTGTGGAACACTATAAGGATTTGATAGGGAATGATGGTAATGGAATATATTGATGTTTTAAGAATTATGGTGATTGGTGGAGATTGTTAGTGTTTGACAGTGTTGGTGTGGGATGGAGATTCTTGGTGTTTGGTGGAGAATGTTGTGGGTTGGAGAATGCTGATGTTCGGTGGAGAAAACTGGTGTTGGTTAAAGAATGTTGGTGTTAGTTGGAGAATTAAAGTATTTTCTGGAGAATTATAGTGTTTGGTGGAGAAGGCTGCTGTATGTTGAAGAATATTGACGTTTGACAGACAGTATTGGTGATGAAACAAACACTCAACGGACTTTCTGTAACATGTCAAAAACATATGAGGGTTAGGATTAGGATTTTGGTTGAGGTGAGGGTTAGGGTTAGGATTAGAGCCAGGGTTAGGGTTTGGTTTTGGGTAAGGTTGGCTAAGGTTAGGAAGGATGGCGTGTGTTGAAGAATGTTGGAGAATTTTGGGTTGGTGTGCCCTTATATCTGGCTAATACCCAGAGAAAGGAAATGAGGCCCTCTAAAAAGCACCAGCCAGCCAGCAGAACCAGACTTGCACATGCTCCAGCAGTGCTGTGGCTTCAACCTGATTGCCGTCACCCTCTGTAGACAGTCCATCTTGTGCCTGCTGGTCCCTCTAAAGTTACACAGATGGTCCAGGAATGCCTCATTGCTCTGCTGCGTTCAGTGCTACTCTACAAGAGACCAAACCCTGTATTTCCCTGCCAGCGCGTGACAGGGACGCAACACGGTAACGTACCATATCATACCATACTGAAGATTTTCTACATATGTGTTAACACCTCTGCAGCTGTTGGAAAAAAGATGCTTCATTGCCCACACTGATGACTGAATGTGGCTTTAGACCTCACCTCTGTAAGACTTGGATTTCTCAGCAAATAAAAGGCCAAACGACATGGGAACCAATTAACTCAATTATTTCATGCAAAGGACGATGCTAACATGTATTATGATCTATTATAGTGACTTGTATGACTCTCAAAATGTTAGGTTGACAGAATAACTAGAGGAATTTGAACATAACCACATTAAACATACCATCCAAAACCAGCCCTACAGCCTCCAAATAAGCACCCATGCAGAGTACAAATAGCTCTTTCCACTACTATAATATAATTCAAAATTTCCTTTCTGTCACTATAGACTAAGATTGTGCAAAAAACAGGATCATTTGACCTCTGTTAAATTAATTTACTGCCTGAAAGGGTGCAATAAATGACATTCCTAAAAATGACCTTCACTTGACTGCTAAAATCAACCAATATAAACAACACTACTCTAAATGGTTCTCAGGAATTGCTGGTATGTGCACTGTGCCTGCTCTGACCCTCATTACTGTTGAATGTTCTGGGAAGATTGTGATATATGTCAAGTATTTGCACAACCTGCCAGGTATATGCTTTTCTGCTGTGTGCTCCAGAATATATGACAATAGTTAGCTCAGTGATTGGAGTTAATGACTAGTGTACTGAGCTGTGGGGTCAGTCCCAGGTGGGTACCGTAGAAGCTGTTTTGGAAGGATGAGGGGCTGCAGTTTCTTTCACTGTTACCAAGAAACAACCCCTATCACCCAATCCACCAATCTGTACAGTTAATAATGGTGTGGTCTTGATGCAACTTCACTTATAAACACTTTTCAGAACTAAGATGTGCTATAAAGCATTATCAGCATTTAGAATCACAACATTGCAAAACCTGCTGCTGGTATTAGTGAAGAAATGTGCACTCTTCCACCATCGTTAGTCTATCAACTACATTTCACTCAAATTACAAGTAGTATCATTATACTTACACCGATCAGGCATAACTTTATGACCACCTTGTTTTTACACTCATTGTCCATCTTATCCAGCAGCAAAACTCCAGCAGCACTACTGTGTCTGATCCACTCGGACCAGCACAACACACACTAACACACCACCACCACATCAGGGTTACTGAAGTGCTGAGAATGATCCACCACCCAAATAGTACCTGCTCTGTGAGGTTCCATGAGGGTCCTGACCACTGAAGAACAGGGTAAAAGGGGGCTAACAAAGTATGGAGAGAAACAGATGGACTACAGTTTGTAATTGTAGAACTACAAAGTGCACCTATATAGTAAGTGGAGCTGATAAAATGGACAATGAGCGCAGAAACAAGGATGTTATGTCTGATCGGTGTATATTTCATATAATAAACATTAAAGCTCCTATAAAGAATTCCTGCAAGTTTGCAGGTCAGTTTAACATCAATGGCTTGAAATATATCAACAACTGGCACTACTAGACCAATCGACAAACATGTTTGTTATACTTTCCTTTAGCTCAAAACAAATCCAGCAGCAGACTGTGGTACTGATTGGAGCTTTAAGCTCCCAACAGACTATAAAACACATCTTAAAATATCAAGTGATTTCTGGAGACAGTCCACAGAAACCAAAGGCAGAAGCTCAAAGGGCTGTAGAGGCTCTAGTCTTGAGGGACGAGATGTGATGTTATAAAAAGAACACATGTCTGGGGACAACTTGTTAAACTTACTGTGCTGAACTGGAGTAAAATCCTGTGCAAGAAAGAGTATGCCTCCTTTAAAACTAACTCCCAAACTTCTCCAGTCAGTGGTCTTTTAATGTCCAGAATACAATTGATAATATAAACAAAAAAAGTTAGCTAGTGAAAAACTATCGTTAGCTAATGGAACTATTTTTTTCTTTGCAACATGGAACCCACATCCTCATGTTTATTAATTTTTGTGCATTATTTCAGCCAAAAAGCATGAATTATTGATGTAATTTTTTAAGCTTTCAGTTTCAGGTTTATTTGTCTCTCCCCATTCAAACATATAAGTAGTCTTATATGAGTAGAAATAAGCAGAAATTGAGTAGAAATTGCTGTCCATCATAAAATGTTGAGGAGCGCAATATCGCTCCCTACTATAAGCTCTGCTTTCAGAAGGGTTGGTTGACAAATTTCACAAACAGTTTGTTGCCAACCGAGGAAGTCTATGTTCCCACCCACATTTAGCCAAAAATTTCTCATGGCTGTCCCCAGTTGCACAATGTGCATTATGAGATCTGGTCTTGCAAGACTATAAGGGTTCCAGCCCAAAACTCCAGCCACTAGAACGCTTGATATGTGAATGGAATAATAGTAAAATCTTACTTTGATGAAGGTTTTAAATCATCTGTAGTTTTGCAGACAGTTTTGTTTTACTCTTCATCTAAGGACAGCTTTATGATTTGTATACAGTCACTCAAGTGAGCTAATGTTAACTTAAGCTTATACATTTTTTTATGTTGCCTAACCTATACACGTAACACTAGTGCACAGCAGTCATGTGTTGACGTGGCTATTAATTTAGGTTTATTCAGATGTATGTCGATGCTAAACGGCCTTATATATGTCCTGTGGAAATTAGCATTTCTCTTTCATGATAAATGCATTTCTGCTTTGTGCAGATAGAGTTCCCAGGGCACGAGAATGCCTTAAAATGTCCCTGGCTCATCTGGTAGGAAACACAAAAACATGCAGATCAAGGGGTCCCCCAGGGGTGCTCCTTAATTAAATCACTGGCTCCTCACCTATCTCACAGTTGCTGCCCAGGAAGCCCGTCCCTGTGCAGTCACAGATGTATCGGTTCCAGCCTTCCTTGCAGACTCCTCCATTGCCACAGGGGGTGCTGCTGCACCTCTTCTGGAGCTCACGGGTGCAGAAGCTGCTGACTCCGGGGGCGCTCTGGATCTCAGCCAGCCGCCGGACGTCACGGCTCTTCCCGTCGATAAAGAGATCCCGTACGCAGCCTACATAGCCGTAGTTCAGCAGGGCCGTCCAAACTTCGGGGGGCAGCACCAGGCCCTGCCGAGACTCAGGTAGCCCACCTAGGTACATATCACTGTCCAGATCCAAGATCTCACTGCCCTCATTGGAGTTGAAGGGCATGGTACGACTGTTTACTGAGATAGAACCTGAGGAGCGAGGGAGAAGAAGGGAAACTACTAAGTTTAAAAAAGCAGCATTTAAGAAAGGTATCTGTGAAAGGGGAAAGGAAAAATAACCTAATTAAACTAATTAAACAAGAACACCTTTAGTGTCTATTAGCATCTGTATCTGTTATACTATCTATCATGCAGTGCCAATGGCATAGTTGTAACAGGATTCCAGTTCTTGCAACCTGGATTCAATTCTCAGCTGGCGCAAACCACACATACCTATTCTTGTGATTGTAAGCAAGACGTTTCTCTGTCATAAGATTAAATATGTTGCTCTGGAAAAGATGAAGCTATAATGCTCTAAATGTTATTTTAATTGGTTAACATCAGAGAGAGAGAGCACATAAAATGACAAATTGTCGATGCCATACAAAACTTCATACTTAGCTTTAATGCACATTAAGTTAATGTCCAGTTTTATCCACAATAGGCTAGTAGTAGGAGCGCAAATAATCAATCAAGATTAAATGAGTAGAATCAAGTGTGCTCCTGGATGTTTAGAATGAAAACTTGCAGCCACACTGGCGCTCTGTGGATAAGATTGGACACCCCAGATGTAATGTAATTTTACTCCAAGCCACTTTGTATGGTTAATTTTTTTGCCAAAAGTTTCAAATAACATTATAAAATCCACAAGCAAAATGTTAAGTATGAAAATGCCCAAAATGTTGCAAATACAAATGATGAGAGTTAAATTAACCTTAATTTTTTGAAAGGATTATTACTCATTTTCTTCTGGAATCACTCTTTTGCTTCTGACTTTTGGTACATTTTCACCTGAGGTGGGTCTTAGAACAGGGCATTTACCTGCACTGACCTGTTGGTCAGCTGAATTGGAATGAGAGGTCTTCTGAACATGCAGCTGTGACCACTCTGTGAGCTGTGATCTGCTTCAAACATGGTGGAACACAACGTACACAGTGTGGAATTGCCAGAGAAGATTGCGCTGGCATGTGTGACATTATGAGCAATGTTTGTCATTTTTATTAATGTAGCACACACTCAGGTTCCGGTGCCACCCTGTGTAAAATGTATATTTTGGAAATTGAAGTACATTATGTGTATATTATGCTGTTAAAAGAAGCTGTACCATTTTTCAGGTTTGTATCTGCTAGGGCTAACTAGCTTAGCAGTGCCTGCTGAAGGGCTGAAAGGCAAGCTTTGCATCTGTTTAAATCAGTGTTTATTAGCCCTGCGTCTGGTGGCCTTAAGCTCTGCATGGTTTCCACTATTCCTTAAAACACCTGATCCAGCTCATCATCTGATTAACGAGCCGTCCTTGAGCTGAATCAAGTCTGTTGGGTCAAGAAATCTTTGAAGCTATGATGCTGTGGGTCAAGGCAAATAACATAGCACTGACATAAACACAGTAAAGAGTGGAAAAAACTTCTGATTTCTGCCAGATGTGAGTTAGAGCTGCCGTGAGATAGCTGACAGGTGGTCATGTTTAATCACTACAAAGGGAATAAAGTCAACATATTATGGTTGGCCGTTATGTTCTGGGGGTTATGAAGGCTGTTATGCCAGCTTTTCTTGTTTCTACCCAAAGAATCCCTTTGAATTAGTCAGTGAAGCTGACTTTCTATCTTAGCATGCTAGTGTACAGAAAGCTGCTGCTCCAAATCACTGTCTTCATAATAGTCTTTATATCAATGCAGTGAACTAACATTAGATATTCAAGTAATTTATTTTTTATGACCAGCATGGCTAGCCTAGTTAGCCCTAGAGGATGGTACTAGGCTAGCTTGTGCTAGCATCTGTAAATCTGAAAGGTGGCATAGCTTTGCTCATTTAAAAACAACTAAGTCTGTTCTTCAACGCCCAAAATAAAAGTTATATTGTTTTACACAGGTCGACACAGGACCCATTAATATAGGTTAGATTAATAATTGGAATAAAGGAATATGACAAACACTAATATAATAATGATATGATAATATATAATGATAATAATGTCAGATGTCAATGTCAACACTGCGGCCTAGGCAGCGGTCAGCACGACGTGTTCCCCCATGTTGGGGCCTTTCACGCACTACATGTTCAGAAGACCTGTCACCCAATATTAGTTGAACAACAGAGTGCAAGTGAAGGCCCTCTGCTAAGACCCGACCCTGTTAAAAAGTGGCAAAAGTCAGAAACAAAAGAAATATTTCAGAAGCAAAAAAGTGATTCTAAATTCAAAAAGTGTATCTGCAAAACCAGCAAATAGAAATAAAGTAAAGCAAAAACTTGGTTTGGCTATGACTGTGACAAATTAAGATTGAGATGCCTTGGCAGCACTGTAACTTTATAAGTTTGAGCCAATAAAGCTTCTTTGTACTGAGCTGAGTTGAGCTGAACTGAGTTGAGTTGTGAGCACAGAGAAAAAGGAGAGAGTAGAGAACAAGAAACTGAGAAAGTGAAGGGGTGAAAGAGTGTGGGTGCATGTGCGTATATCGTTAGTGGAACACTGCTGGCTCTCAGTTCTGAAGGATCACTGCAAAACTGCTACAGAAGAGTGTGTAGGTGTGTGAGTGTGTCTCTGTATGTGTGTATATGTGTGATCCTCATCTTCTCTCCTGATGTATCAATGAGATTTATGATGCTCTCTTAATTGTCTATTAAAATGCAATTACAGCAGGACAGGACAAACTCCCTCTAGGACACACACACACACACACACACACACACACACACACACACACACACACAGATAGAGCTGAACACCCCATTAGCCAATTACACCAAATGGAGGCAGCCATTGGCAGAATAAGTCAATGAGTGACAGATTTGTGTGTTCTCAAAGTCTTCCCTTCAGGGATGTGCGTGAGTGCATATGTGCACGCATGAGAGTGAGTGTGTATGTGTGCGCTCTAGCAGGACTTCTCTTGTAGGATAAGTGGCTGAGAAATACACCTTCTCACTTACTACTTCTACAGTGTAGGCCATGAGGGTGTGTGTTTGGGGAGGGGTTCTCACATTTCCTCCCTCTGCTTACCCACTGCTCTTACAGAGTGTCTGTGATGTACACAGTCTTTCTGTACAGTACTGCACAAAGGTCAGAGACCACCCTTCATTTATTTAGTTTTTATTCACAACAGAACTTCCAAAAGCAGGGCTCAACACATGATTAAAAGATTTAGAGAAAACTAGACTCCTAACAACCATGCAAGACCTGGTAGATACCAAAACTGTTCCCATCAGACAGACAGCTTTCATCTTTGAGAGAGAGGAGAAAATCAAGCTCCACTGAACAGTGGTCTCTGACTTTGTACAGTACTGGTCACAGCTATTTTTGGAACTATGTATTATATGCTATATGTGTCTATACATTACAAAGTTTGGAATCAATGTTCTCAATAATATAAAACAGATAAATGTATGAAATGCTACTCCTGTACAGCTTCCATGGTTACAAACAATTAGTAGGGAGAGGCTGTTCATGTTACCATAGCCCAAACTGATGAACAGAGCTATACATGCTATAGCTATGTAGCTGCAGATTTTAAAATTACTAAAAAGGTAAACAACTTCAAGAATTGAGGAATTAAATTAAAACCCATAAAGTTTCATATTTTAAAACAGCCTATCTCACTGTAAATAGATAATAAAAGTATATAACAAAACAACATAAAAATTCTATGTAGCATTTTGTTTATAACAGTTTGGTTATAACATTGTATGAGTTGTTGTAAAAAAAATAACAATAATTAAAATGACAAGTGATTCCAATCTTTTGAACAGTAGTGTAGCTCTTTCATTTCTTCTCACCTTTCCTTCCTTCCCTCTGGAAGTCCACGTGACACCACTCCCCATCATTGACCTTCTTATTGCTGGCTTTGAGTTTGATACTGCCAGAACCCATGTCCATCAGCAAGAAGAGGTATCCGTCCAGCAGCTCCATGGCGAAGTAATCTGTCTTCAGCTCACGGCCATGCCGCTGCTCCTTGGTGCCCTGAGGCTTCCCATGGCTGAAAAGCAGCAGGCCGCTGGGCTCTGTGGTACGGAAGTCAAAGGAGATGGAGCTGGTTTTCTTGGTGTCCCAGCGCGGGAGGGCAATGTATGACTCTGGTGTCTCAAAGGTCACGGGGTCAAGGGCAGCGACATCCTCGCACCGGAACACCAGGTCGCCATGGAGACTAATTTTGGGGTCCCGCTCAATGGCCAGCCGGGAAAGCTCCAGCTTGAAGTCGTTGTTCTTGTACACAACCTGTAGAGGATGATAGATGGTGTGTCAGTTACACTGAAAAAGGATTTGTGAGGGAAATCGTAAATGTGGATCCATGACCTAAGAGTTTCTAACATATACCCTTTCATCATGTCAAAGCAAAGGATGGCTTCATTTGTAAATGCTAGGTAACTAGGCGCAACTTAGTCCTGAGTGGGTTTTTTGTGAATTTTGAAAATGCACAAAAGAAAAAACAAACTGAATGTAAAAGACTGAAAATCAAAAAAGGGTGTTGGAAAAGAGTTGTTTTAAAAAAACAATGCTGTACGTAACAAACGACTGGCCCTACAGATTGTCCAGTCGACATTCTGAAATACTTAAGCCAAAGTTCATTGTTACGTCCATAGGACGTATGTTTAGTTTTGCTTGCTTCTCTTTCTTTCTCTCTCTCTCTCATACTCTCGCTTATTAGGAACCCGCCCACTTGTGCGTGTGATTGGCTGGAGTCCCGTAACGAAATTGCATCTGATTGGCTGGCTGAAATTGCATGGAGTATATCTTCGACGGCTGCGCCGCATGTCATCGAGGCTTTCCTCCATGGCGGCTTGGGGCGATTGTTTTTAGATCCGAACCGCAGCTCAGCTTGTTTGTTTTATTGCTAGCGATTGTCTACTCTCCTCCCGAATGAAATAGCTTAGCTTTACCTCGTTGTTCCCTACCCAGTTATCTCTACAGTTACACTGTAAGCTCATGATCTGTCTCTGTAAATGTTCACTCTTATGCCGACCAGGTTTTAGGAGTGGGTGCCATTTCTTTTGACCTTGTTTTCTCCTGTTTTTGGTATAGTTAGGGAGTTAGGAAAGACTGACTGTATTTTTGTTTCTTTATGTTTACATAGGTAAGTTAGTTCTCTAACATCTCTAGCTAGGCTGGTTATGTTTATTGTTTTGACGCATGCCCACTCTGACGTTCTCCTGTGTCGTATACACAAAAGAGCAGCATAAAAAGAAAATAACATGACCTGTTTAAACGTCAACTGGCTCTCTTTTGTCTTTTTTATGTTATGATCATCACAAACCCCTAGACAGGTCGTAACATTCATTTAAAAAATGGTTCTGCACAATGTGCTCCCAGAATTGTCTGATGTGATTGCGTTCCTAGAAGGTGGACTTTGTTAGGGTGGCATGGAGATTTCAGACCTTTCAGCTCACTATGTGGACCATTGCTCGTCCTGACCAGTGTCTCTGAGCTGAAAACAATCATAAAAAAGGTGGCAAATGGCTGTGAAGGTAATTCTACTTAAAGCAAAAACTGAGTTAAATCCCTCCATCTGGCTCGTTTTGATGCAGCCCCTAATCATGGTAGACTACATCACCGAAAGTTTCTTTGCACAATTGTAGTTGATGGAAACCTGACTTAATTTGTATTCTTTTCTGCTGAAATTTTGTGAATGTGCATGAATGAAAACCCAGCTACTGACTACACCAAGGGCATCAAACTCAGATCCTAGAGGACCACACCTTGAAGAGATTTCTAACACTTTTTTCGAACACTAAATTCAACTCAAAATGCCTTATTAGCCGATAAATTAAATAAGGTGTGTTAAATGAGGCAGCATGCTAAACTTTATGTTTCAGACCCTTGGATTAGGGCAAATAGATTTGTTTACATAGGTAACAGCTGGTTGCATTATGTAATTTTTTACCATGAGGAAGATACCAAAACAGAATAGGCTAATTAGGTAATCATGGTTCTGACTACAAAGCACTTGAAACCGAAGTCTTTGTCTCTGAGATATCATAAGCAGAATACAGGGGAATCTGACAAGGCCTGGAAGTTGGCATTAGGGCAGGGGTTCCTAATCCCAGTACTGGGATAACCTATGCTGTGCACACCTCTGTTTTATCCCTGTTTATACACCTGATTTAGCTTTTGTTATAAACTAAGGCTATGACAGTTGGCATGAATTGAATTAGGTGCATTAAAGCAGAGAAAACAACAGAAAATAGAACTGGGAGTTAGTCCTGATGTAGAAGTAACGGGATAAAAAAAACAAAAACAAATTAAGATGACATTGAGAGGTTTGGCATGGCTTTGCAAAGCCTAATCTTGTTCTACTCAACAAGGATCACTGACTCACCTTTGAGGTCTATGTAAAAAGAAAATCATGAAATACTGGCCACACACGTAATGAGATATTCAAAAATTTCAAAGTCATTGGAAGTTACTACTGTCATAAAAAACTCTTAATAATCCCCACAGGTCTTAACTGTAAATAACACCTAATTATAATTCAGAGCTCGAAGGAGACAATTTATATTTGAGGGACAGAGACTTGCTTCAGTGGGAATTCTCGTTTGCATAAGCAAGTATTTAAAACGACGATAAGGAACGAAGAGAGAATGCCAGACAGTGGCAAATGCATACTCTGTCATTTCTGAAACTTCTGAAAGTTGAGAGAATGTACTTAAGGGGTTTAGTAGACAAAGTAATGAAATTACACCTTTAACATGGTACAGTAATGAAACTACAGCTTTAACACTGTGTAGCAGTGAAATTACGGCATTCCTAATCCAGTCTTAGACAGGTCTAGCATTTGTATAGCTCAATACTATCCCTGCTCTAAACGGACCTTTTTCATCTAATGAAGGGCTTCATAATTAGCTAATGTGCTGAATCAGACTGAGCTGTGTAAACCAGAGCAATGGTCAGTACTACAGCTGGTTAACTTTATAACAGCCCTTTCACCTAAAATTCTAGAAAAATATCCACTTACTGTACAATTATACTGTTTGTTTACCATGTATATGATCATGCATGAACCAATATACAGGTAGAACAAATGAATTTGAACAGTATTTTGTTTTTATAGCACCGAATAAAAATCTTGCTAAGGGTTATACTGCCCCACTGTGGTGGTGGGGGGGGGGCAAGGTGACCCCCTTTTGCAAGGATAGAAGCCCCCAGGGGAAATCTTGCATTACTTGTTGTCTGGTTTTTATACAATAACAACATAAACAAAGCAGTAACATTCAGTATTTAATTGATAAATTCAAATGATCAGAGCACATGCCAGAAAAATAAAGTGTGGATGTAACTCTGCTTACGCCTATTCAGTAATATTTTTGGGATAACGGGCTCATGGAGGCCTCTGCACCTTATCCTACACAGTTCAGGAACAGCTGAATGCTGCATAAGTGCCAAGTGTATTAGGTGGACAATAGAAAGTAAGTTTCACACCAGACTGTCCTGGTAGACCACAGCACTGCACACTTTAGTGTTTTCTCATCAGTCAACTAAGCTGAATCTGGTGTACTAGCACCCTTGAGGACAATTTTAATCTTGCTCACAGGGGGATTTGGTTTGCATGGATAGATACGCAGATTGCTGTAATGGCATTTCATTTCAGAGCTGTGTAAAGTGAATTATCACCACTCTCATCCAACAGCAACCAAAAGCATGAATGAAAGTGCTGAAATCTTACCTTGTCTTTGGAACTGTTTAGTTCTGTTCATCTGTCAGAGAACTAGCATACTAACCATAAATATATCCTCAGTAATTACTATGACTTATTTGGCAGCTACTTTGAAATATTCAGAATTTATTATGAATTACTCAGTACCTACTATGAACTATCCAATAAGTACTATGAATTATTCAGACTAATTATTATTTGGTTACTATTACGAATAAATCAGTAACTATTATGTATTAATCTGTAACATCTATTATGTTACATATTATGAATTATTCAGTAACAACTACAAATTGTTTAGTATCTGCTATGATTTTACAGTATCTACTATGAATTATTCTATATCTACTAAAAAGTTATGTGCAAGTACTGTAGTTGTGGACACCAAATACAGACCAACAGCAAATACAGAAACACAGCAAAGCTGGCTACTTTTAGGCAAACTGGTTATTGCAGAATACTGCAACACTTTATGTAAACCACAGTAAAGGTGACTGTGCACTAAAAATACATGATAAAACTGACTGTTCCCTCTCCCAAAAAGAGAGGAATAATTACTTTGGTGGGAAAGTACTCATGTCCCTTCTTCCTTCTCTTCTTTAGATGTGTGTGTGTGTGTGTGTGTGTGTGTTTGGGCACACAAGCAGGCAGTGCCAGAGCCAATCGAAGAAATCAATTTTTAATTTGCCTGTCAGGATGCTAAAGCTGGCTTACCAACTACACTGGAATTGAGTTAATTAAAGAAAACAAGCACACACACACACACACACACACACACACACACACACACACACACACACACAATCAGAGCAATTGAAAAAGGAGGAGAACAGTACACCACTGAACCGAGCGGTATGAACAGTAATCTATGGAGAATAACTCCAGTGCAAACCTTTACATGGAAAAAAAACAGATATACACACATAAACACAAACACACACAACTACAAGACAAATGCAACAACCTGTTAGCTACCTTATCACTGACTACAAACCTTATGTTTGTCCTGCCAAAAAAAATTTTACATTATGAAGTGTAAAAACAAAAACATCTTCAGGGTACAGTTATGCTCTGACAAAACAACAGAACTAATGTACTGGCACAATTTGAAAACAAAGACTTAAGATGGTTTTATAGCACAAAACTCTGTAACTTACTTTATCCTATCACTCACTTTAACAGTATTTAGATGGCAGGACAGGTCATTCTGTTCAGTTCTAAAGCCTTAAGAAATTAAAGCAAGTAAAATGCTTCTATGCTTTTTCTATGCTTTGTTTATTTGTGTCTTTGAGGGGGACTTCCTCATTTTTTAGCTTAATTAGGATAAATGTGGATGTGCTCCACCTAACCCTGAATCCTGAACATCAGCATTAGTTTGGTTTCAAAAGTAATAAAGTCATTACAATACTTGAGTACATTTTATCCTTGCAATGGCAATTTGAGTTTAATTATATTACTTTTATTTAGCTAGCAGCTAGTTTAGTTAAAAAAAAAATATTCACCAATCATACTCTAACTTCAGAAAATAATCAGTTAGCTTGCAACCTGACAGCTATATTTTAGTTAACACCGCTACTGTTTTCTTTTCATCGGATTTTGTTGTTTAAGAATGCCAAGGCTGACTTGTATGTATTAAGCCTAAAACTGTGGTTTTCCAGGTTATACTGTGAGTCTGTTAACTAGTAATGTAACCTAATGTTGAAAGTGAACAGGTTATCTTAAGTAGCTAATAAGCCCTGTAAAACCATGATATTGGACATTTCTGTAAGGTGAAAATGAAATTCAAGTAATTCAAATAAATTATAAGAGTGGTTTTTCAATAAACAGTAAACTAACTCTTTTCTTTATTTAAGTCAACCTGAAATCAAAGGTCAGCTTTTTTATCTTGTATTTCATTTTAAGCACAATTCATAATAGCATAGTGTAGTGAGTTTTGCCCACCTCCAAAACCTCTGCTGAGTTTTGATTACATCACTGTGCACCAGCAGGCTGTTATAAGTAATATCAACCAATCATATCATGTTTTGCCTTATTCTACCCCCACCTATCATTGACAGAAAAGCTGAACTACCTCAGAGACCCTCCCTGATACCCTGTCACAGTGTGGTAGGAAAGTGTGTTATGATTTCTAATTCACATGGACTTTATATACGTATTTGTACTTGTATTTATGTGAATTAGCACTACAGTACGAGTACTTTTAGTTTAGGAGGAGTTTGTGGTGGGTACTTTTTCTACCCCTATGCACACACACACAAACATACACACACACAGATGAATCAAGGCAGTACTGACTTACAATTTAAAAATATATGAAGATTAACTGCATTATTATTTTATACCAAGGTAACAAAGTTAATATATACTTAGTCTGATTGACTAAATGGAAATATGCAGTGTAAATAAGTTCTTATAAAGATTTAGATTTTTTGTGCACTTACATCTTTGAGGCAGCCCATGAAGTTGTTGCTGACCGGTGATCCAGGGAGGTCAGCAGTGTTGGGACTTCCTCCGATGTAGAAGAAATCATCCGAGCCTAACATAGTATAATCCTCCTGCGTGTAACCAGTGGTGGTCAAAATACCATCCACTGATATGGTCACCTGTTCATTGGGCACAGCCCACCAGAGAGAGAGAGAGAGAGAGAGAGAGAGAGAGAGAGAGACCCCCAAAGAAAGAGAGGAGGAAGAAAGAAATAGAGGAAAGGAAAGGAAGAGGTTGGATTAAACACTGGCTAAACCTCGAGGAGTCGCCTCAAAACAACTCTTTGTTGTTTCCCATAAGGTTCGAGTTGTTAAAGCTCTGGATGGAAGTTTCTATAGAGTACAGCTGCAGGGGCCCACCATACTGACCTTTAAATACAATATACAGTATAGTACATCACAACCTCAACAATGGACTTTCCAAAAATTACCACTATGCATCCACTACTTGTCCACATGGTATAAAATATTACTAATAAAAATCCTCTATATTATCTCTTTTCCTCACTTCTACTTCAGTAGAGAGAGTGAGAGAGAGAGAGAGAACTTAAAAAATCCTTCTCGGTGATGTTCCTTTGAAGTCTCGGTGTGGCTCAAACACATATACAAGTGCTATTTCCCAGCTTTCTGTCCGAACAGGCATTTTTAATTGAATCTGCGACCTTGACTTGGCTCAATAATGATGAGAGAAAGCTGGCCAATCAAAGGGTTTTTTTAACCGTGTTTTTGGTAATTGGGTTTAGCTGAGAACGCGCCTCCCACACGAGCCGGATAGAGAAGTTGCCAAAAGGCCTGGTTCGTGCGGGAATTTGCAGTCAGATAGCATTTTGCGCTTTAATTACCCTAATAGCGCAGGCTGGAGGAAGCGTCAGGCGCTCCAGGGTTTAATATGGCATCTGCCGCGAAGAAACACGCGCAGCCGAATCAAACACGCCTGCTTGGCTAAAAGCGGGCAAAATGTGCCACTGTATTTGCATTTTCCATCTTTCTTCTGCTTTTTTTAAAATCACGCTGCTAAGCCTAACCTTTGGCAGTCGCATTCTTGTTTTGAATGATAATTATGCTTTTGTCCTTTGTGGCAAAACGTGCCTCCGACGGCTTCCAATTAAGAACTAAGAATGATAAAGGTTAGCTCTCTGTACTGTTGTTGGTCGCACAATAGACAACTCTATCTGCCAAAATATTTTTCTCCTTCAACAAACAGTGCAGGATAAGGGCTAAGTGTTTCAGCTGAGCTGCACTGCAGAACAGAAAACACATCCATATCCACAGGCAAATCAGCAGTGCTGGTTTTATTAAGCTTTTCTACTCTTGTCAAAAATTCTTTAGAAATCTCAGTTGTAACTGCTTAATTAAAAGGATCTTCAGGGAACCAAAAGTGGTTCTTCTATGTCGTGGCTCCAAACTTATGTGCTTTTTATTCGATCTGAATGTTGAAAAGTGGGAAAACATATTGACATTCAGCTCTCACAGCCCTAATCCTGAAAACATACAACTGTTGTGGCTTTGCTGAAAACTGGCTGCTTCTAAGCATCTGAGACAGAGGTTAAGATGGGTCTTCAACAACTGCACTTTAAAGAAACTCCCGCTGAGCTTCCTTTCTTTATTTTGTTGTATTTCCACGGTGTTTCTTTCCTTTGTTTTCTTTGTTTGTACAAATTTCAGTTTCATCATCCGTACTTCGCTCCGAATAGGGCAACACATTTTTATGTCTGCTGCTTTCTGTACTCATGGAGAATTCTTCTACAGGGAGCTTCTGAGGAACCCAAAGGGACACGCTTTAAGAATGGGTGAAATCTCTCAGAAGGGGTGCTGTCAGGACTTCCTTTGGTGTGGATTATGTAAAATGTGCTTGGAGACTCATAACAATATAACATGGCTTCCTTTGGGACAAGATATAAATAAATAAACTTTGGTTTAACAAAGTCTGAGGGCTGATCCGTCTGGCTCTCAAAGTTACACGTAAATCAGTTAACAGCATTACAATGGGGTTTTGCAGAAGGAATCTGGCAAATTCTCTTCTGACAATGCAAAATGTTGTTGTGCTTTGTGGTTGGGGTGAAGGGAAGAGTTTACAGTCTGCTTGATAAACAGCACTGGGTAATTAGGCTCTGTATGTTTGGATAGGGCCACTATAATGCTGGTGGCATTTTGATGGTGTTGGCACGACGCGTTTCTGGCCTGGCCTCCATCGTTAGGAGAACGAGTGAATCATTAACGAGCGGACAGTCAGCCAGCTGCCAGCCACCTGTACGAGATCCAGCTGAAAAAAGGAGGAACAGGCAGGTTAATGCTCAGCTCAATTCAAAAACAACGCATTATGCATTTTCCCCCAACTTGAAAACAATTTGTTGCTTGCTGTGCAAAATATAACAACATAAGAGACATCAATTTAATACACCTCATAACCTGTCATAAACGAGCAGCGGGCATTTTAACCAGTTATGCTATTTACTTTTTTCAAATATTTAAAAATCCGTTCAAGAAAGAAGGCACAGAAACTGAAAACAGAGAGGATTTAATGTTTGTTTATTGCATGCAGTTAGTATAATCCCTGATCTGTGCCTGACTGTTTAGATGATCCAGTGATTTATCTTTGTTTTTAGGCATGTGACTAAACAACTATTTGATCTGTAGAAGAATAAACTTACACAAATTACACTAATCAAATTTGGCACCTTTTTTGTTTGCAGTATTTCAATATATAACTCTACTTAGATGTTGCTATTTGGCTGAATATAAGATGCAATTTTAGCTGCTTGTATCCTCACATTTTCATACATTCAGTCCAAAGTGTATTTAAAAATTGCAAAGTAATATGCAATTCATTACATGTTAAATTATGTTATAAAGCATGTCCATGTCTATCATGAACATATAATATCACATGAGGAGCAGTTCAACTGTCTCTAGCCATATGCTGTCATGGACATTAAATGGTGCCTAATCAAAAAGGCATATGACTGAGCTAAAGTCTTACTTCTAAATCACATTTATCCAGCACATTTGCTGCTAATTGAACTTACCCTGCTATAGTGTTCAACCTGTTTCTTTACGGGCTGAACAGTAGATGAACAAATTCATAGGCTTTCCACGACTTGTGAGACCTCAACAAGGCTAGGCACTTATTATTGTATAGGACCCCCTACCATCCACTACATTTATTCCTCATCTTCCCCACTCCAACCGCCCTCCCCAAGGTATATGTGTGCGCCACACAAAATTAAGGTTTTGTCTTGAGGTTTATGTCTGTCTCACCAAATATGTGTGTATGGTACAAACTAAAAACATGGAATTCACTCAGTAAAGAATTTATCTATTTGTCTTCAAATGAATAACTCTAGACATTTATTACACAGATGGCCACTGTCTGGCAACACTAAGGTTCACCACTGGTGCAGACACCAGCAGTGATAACAATGCTAACAGTAGACTTTTTTCCAGAATCTCAGTAGAAAAAGGCTGTCATCTGCACTTCAGCACACGTTTCAGGCACTTGCATCATAATAGTACCTCTGGGCCAAAGGAGAATAGGAGGTGCCATGGCAGTATTTCACACGTGTGTCCCAATGCAATGCTAAAGGCTACCTGCTAACGTGTGCAAGGCTGAGAGTTGGTAAAATGGTTTGGGAATCGCCTGTCTGACTGCATAGCTCAAAGTCCCTGGTGGCCTTGTGCCCTTAGGCTGGCCGCAAGGCTAACATTATTTCTATGACACACGAATACAAATAGTGCTAGGGTGTAAACGCATTAAATATACATACTTTTCCCTGGGCTGCCAGGCATATGATGAAAGTTAAAGGCACTGAAATATAATTATGAGCCATAAAAATATGACAGGTGGTTCTTCTAAGTCAAGGCCCCTCACTCGATTGCATTGCTCAAACACAGTGATTCATTTGAGATATTTCAGGTACTTCCTTGTCCCAGAGCTGCTGAAAAATATTTGCAAAATCATATTTGCCCTGTGAATGGTGTGTCATCATCCACCACCTATCTGGCTGACACCAGGAAAAAAACATCACCTACATTAACCATTAGCACTGAACATATATGCCACAATCTGCTCAGACCACCTGTCTCTCAGCCTGGCAGCATGCAAATACACATACTCACACAAACATTCAAAAGGGTAGGTTATAGAAATATTTCTTGTACAGTTTAGCTGTTTTTGGAAAACACACTAAAACACATGCACACACACACGGTTTAAAATGTATCAAACTAATCTATGAGAAACCTGATTAAAGAATATGTTATTTTACCAAGCTTTCATATATTTCTATATAATATAAACAATTTTTGAATGGAAAAAATTTGTCAACATTCATAAATTATTACTGATAATTTCTGTTTCCATAGTCTACATCTACAAATCTACTGAAGCATTGCAATGTTTTTAGCAAAAAACATTCTGGATGGAAACATAGTGCATGGGTGCATTCTGTTAGCGCACTGGATGGTCCTAACCTTGACCCATCCTTCATTAAAGACCTTACCTAAACACAGACTGACCAATTTATGAACTGTAGGCAATCTGATAAGTACTCATGCTGCAGCTTTGCACGTGGGAAACTTAACCAATGTCCCAAAAGTTTGGAGTGGGGAATTAAATTTTGCCCATTCCCTAAATTAAAGACACAGAAGGAGAAGTTAAGGGCGTGGATTAAACAATGTGAAAGACTGCACTACCCATTAAACGTATGAAAAAATCACATGCAACACATCTGGTATGTGAATAAGTAATAAAGACTCACTGGCTGTCAAAGTGTTTCTTTGTAAACTCACTGGTAATCTGGTGTCTTATGCAATAAATAATGAAATTAAATTTACATGAAGGAAATTGTAGGTTGAAAAACAGATGCATTCCAATAGGTAATGCATATGTAGCTTTTAATGAATGGACAACCTTCTCCTGAATAAATTCTGTCTCTGCTATCTCTGTCTAATGGGAAATGTGCAACAATTACCCTACACAAACACATATTTATCTTTTCTACAGTACAGGAGCAGTACTGCTCTTGATTACTCATCTCATCTACTCTGATCACTACTTGATGAAGCTTTCCATTTTTAACTATATCTTATAACTTTAGCTTCAGTCTTTCATTTTTTCTTTGGTTTAATTGTGGCCAAGTGGTCACATTCTGTATGTACTGCTCCTCATTCAAAGTGAAGGGTCAGTAGTAATAAACAATGAAGCTGTAATGTATCTGCAACCACTTCATTAGTCTTCCCTGCCAGTTTCTTTTTGAAAACTTTGTCTTCGTCTCTCATCACAATGGCAAAAGAAAAGACTGCACAGAAATGTGTTTACACAGGCAGGCGGATAGCCAGTCAGAGTGTAACTGACAAAATCATCCCAATACTGATCATGTGCCTTGTGTGCAAAAGATATTAGACACTCCACCATCTCATTGGAGTGATTATGCAGAGATTTGTTTGGAGTGTTATTTGTGTATTGAGCCATACATCGTAAACCTCATAGGACTGAAGCTGGCCAATATGTGCTCCTGAGATATACACATAACTAGCCTATTTAATTAATCTATTTAATTGTTAATTGTATGTTAACACAACAATATTTAATTTATGCGTATGGGTGGAGTTTTGCCTCTTGTATGCTGTTGTCTTTTGTTTGGGATGTTGCAAATCAGTCGTGTGCAGAGCAATTAAGTTTCACCTAGAGTGACAAAATGGCATGAACCAGTCCTGCATGCACAAACAACACACACATCCAAAAAACACAAATGTATGCTAAGAAGGGTGGGTCACAGTAATATTACCAGTACAATTTAGCTTTTTTTAAAACACACACACACACACACACACACACACACACACACACACACACACACACACACACTCACTGGTAAGCACCCATGTCCTAACCAAACCAAGAGCACTCCTCTGCATTACTTCCTGCTCAGAGAGTGTGTGTCTGCTTTGACAGGTTGGGTGTAATCGGTTCTTTTGTTGTGCTCTATTTTGCTGGTTTGTTATTGTGCTGCTTACTGATATCATGCTGGGAATTGTAAAGCGCCACACAACAATAGAACTCAAGCAGAGAGAAAGAGAGAGAGAGAGAGAGAGAGAAAGAGAGAGAGAGAGAGAGAGAGAGAGAGAAAGAGAGAGAGAGAGAAAGAGAGAGAGAGAGCATCAAAGCCTGACAAACTTCAAAAGAGCAACAGAGAGAAAACTCCTGCATGAGCAAAAGCCCCTGAACCTTCAACTCCCTGGATACAAAACAGCACAACAGCACAAGACTCAACGCTGAAATCCAAAGCAGAAGGGCTTCTGAATACAGACAGTAAAGATATTGTACATATCCAGCTGACCTATGCATGCTCCACCCACAAATGCTTTTGTTTGAATTGTTTCATAGCAACTGTTGTGAAGTTGGACAAACTTGATAGAAAACTGGCACAAATCTCAAAAAATGTAACTAGTTTTAGTGTTTTGGGTTATTTTATTTTTATTTAGTACTTAAATAATTATACTTATTTTCTACTGAACAACACGGTAACGTTAGCATTGTGGCAGACACATCATTTTAGTTTCTATCTTGTTTAGTTTTGATGTAGTGCAGCTCAGTAGCATTGCATTTTAAACACATTGCTATGTAGTGAAACCACATAAGAGAAGTCCAGTCTAAACAGTAGTAGCTAAACTTTATCATTATGTTGAATAGGATATTAGTCAGTATTCTGTAAACCTTGTGAAACAGTTGCCCTAAAAGACAGCACTTGTAGGCACTTGAGTCTTGACAGGTAAATTAGTATATGACATACATCATCAATGTTCCTATTATGTCATGACTGTATCTCCATTTTTGTAAGTTATTACAAAAAAACTTGCAATAACATTTAGTTATATTAAACATTAAAAATTAGGAACGTCACCATTAGGGATCAAAGACTCACTTGAATAAGTTTGTCTTATAACACACTGCTTGCAAGGTCACGATAATACTATTAGAATGAATTTAAAAACTCTGTCAGCCAAATTAGCAATACAATATACACCCATCGAACACTTTATTAGGAACACTATACTAATACTGTGTAGAGCCTCCCTTTGCACTCAAACAGCCTAAATTCTTTATGGCATGGATTCCACAAAGTTTCTTTGAGGTTGTGGTCCATGTTGAAATGATTGCATCACGTATATTTTTCAGGTGCACTTTCAGGCTGCAAATCTCCCGTTCTACCACATCCCAAAGGTGTTCTATTGGATTCATCCGGTGACTGGGAAGGTCACTGAAGAACACTGAACTCATTGTCATGTTCATGAAATCAGTCTGAGATGACTATTGCTTCGTAATATGGGACATTATCACGCTGGAAGCAGCCATTAGAAGATGGGCAAATTGTGTCCATGAAGGGATGCATGTGGTCAGCAACAATACCGAAATAGGCTGTGGCATTTGAGTGATGATTAATTGGTATTAGCGGGCTCAAAGTGTGCCAAGAAAACGTTCCCCACCTCCACCAGCCTGGACTTGACACAAGGCAGTTTGGGTCCATGGATTTATGCGGTTGGCACCAAATTTTGACCCTGCCATCTATGTGCCTCAGCAGAAATAGAGATTCATCAGACCAGCCCAAGTTTTTCCAGTCTTTAACTGTCTAGTTTTGGTGAGCCTGTGCCCACTGCAGCTTTAACTGTCTGTTCTTGGCTGACAAAAGCGGAACCCCACGTTCTTCTGCTGTTGTAGCCCATCCGCATCAAAGATAGCTGCACTGATCATTCTGAAATGCTCCTCTGCTCATCACAGTTGTCCAGAGTGGTTATCTGAGTTGCCGTAGCCTTTCTGTCAGCTCAAACTAGTCTGGCAAACCAGTCTCCATTGACTTCTATCATCAACAAGGTGTTTCTGTCCGTAGAACCGCCACTCCCTGGATGTTTTTTGTTACTGCATCATTCTGAATAAACTCCAGAGACTGTTGTGCATGAAATTCCCAGGAGATCAGCATTTATAGAAATACTGAAATCAGCCCGTCTGGCACCAACAATCATGTCACGGTCAAAATCTCTGAGATCACATTTTTTTTCCCCATTGGTGGTTAATGTGAACATTCCCTGAAGACGCTGGCCCCTATTTATATGATTTTATGCACTGCACTGCTGCCACGATTGACTGATTAGATAATTGCATGAGTGAGTAGATATTCAGGTGTTCATATTAAAGTGCTCGGTGAGTGTATGAACTTGTAGTTTATAAGTGGGGATTTTCTATGTACAAAATGGAACAGAAAAAGCAAAGGGTGCAGAAAATGAAAAGAAAAATGTCTTCTGAGAGAGAGCTAAAAGGAAAGAAAGAGAAAATATGAATAAAAGTGCAAGTTCAATAAAGCATTTTCCTTTTTCTTTGCTAGCTTCCCTTCACCCACTGCTTCTTTCTTTCCCTCAATTCTTTTCTCACTCTCTTACTTTACACTCTCCCACTCCATTCATCCTTTACTTCCTCATTCTTTCATTGAACAAATAGTATTTTGAATCTCTAGCAGCAGAGCCAAAAGTGTAACTTAAATAAGTAAAACAATCAGATAGCACTAGAATGACTCCCTTTAGCATGTATTTAATGATGCCACAGCTGTTGTGAATCCATTAAATAAGCATTTAAGCAAATTACCATAGTGCTGTCTGGTTAATGTTTATAAATATCATATACATATTTTCTGCATTTATAAAGGAACATTCATTTGTGATAGTTTTTTAGAATCCAGGAAACTGTGTGTGTGTGTGTGAGTGTGTGTGTACGTAAAAGTCAGAAACCACCCTTTATTTATCTACTTTCCTACAAAACCGCCACCATGAAATACAAGTTAGACTTCCAAAAAAAAATGTAGGAATATTGTTCCACACCTCTAAAGTCCATTCTTAGAAGTTGGTTTCACTTTCTGCTTCTCACAAACAAAGTAAACCCAAACACATCCTTTGATACTGAGGTCTGCACTCTGGGATGATCAGTGCATTGTTCTGAGAACACCAACAGCTTCTTTATTTGATTTGCAAATTATCTTCCTCAGTGATCTTCCTTTTCTCAGTAAGAGCTTCTTGACAGCTACACATGCTTTCAGACCCATAGTGTTGTCTTCTCACAGTGGAATGATGGACCGAAACACCTGTGGAAGTTTTCAGATCAAATTAAGAGTGGAGCTTGATTTTCTCCTCTCTCTCAGAGATGCATGCTTGTACTGTTTATCTGACTGGGACAGTTTTGGTGGTCTTCCAGGTCTTGCATAATTGTTAGGAGTCCCAAATAATTTTCTGAACTTCAGTTTTGGCAAGTCCTGTACTTATTGTCCTTTCCTCTTTTTCCTTCATTATGTTAGTGGATCTAATCACTATTCTCTAAAACATTTCCTTAAAAATTAATAATGTGCCAAATGACTGGAAATTACATACATGAAAAGTGGTTTCTGACTTTTACACAGAACTGTATATATACTTTTTCTTTATTTATATTGATATATATCTATAAAGTTTCCATAGAACTGCAGGGCAACAGTGAAAAAGCAAAATGAAAAGAAAAAAACCTTAAAAAAATTTCTACTACCATCACATAGTACAATTAAAGTCTAATATAATGTCATGAGTTGACAGGGCAGCCGTTTTCTCAGATAAAATTCTCCATCTTGCGGTCGCGAGGCTGTTCTAATAAGTATGGGAAAATTGATCACCTGTCAGCGTGGAGATAATTATTTCATATTGATGCATTGGTCCCAGGGAGTTTGCAGAGCCTACTTTATATATATTAAACGTGATCTGACAGGTCATTTTTTCCACTCTCAAGTCATCTGTAATAGACCAACTGCCTTTGTAGTAGCCATAACATTGTCAGAAACGTTGAGAATGACCTGCAAATGTTTCATTTCAAGAGACAAACAGACACACAGCGGTTTCAAGTACATAATGGCAATTTTCGTTAAAGGAAGAAGGAAACATATGGCTCTGGCTCGATGGCCCAGTGCCAGTGAATCAAAGAAAAAATCTACTCCACAAAATAAACGGCATTTTAATAAGACTCTCAGAACGCTTAGCTTTTGATCATGCTGAGAAGGTAGGAGGAGATTAGCATTTTAAAATGGCTGCCTGCCAAGTCTCTTCTCCAGGGCAAAAATATGATATTTCTCTTTTATGACACACTCCTTGTTGTGATTTCTAATGGATCACTGAAGCACCATTTCAACTAGACTTCTTACCCAGAGACAAGGAGGCTACAATGCAAGGAGACATGTCACAAAGTACTCGGTCTAGCTATAAGATTAAAATGAGATTTATCAATTTGTAAACATCCTGCAAAACAGAAATCCTCCCTTTCATTCTCTATCCTTAACAAACCTTAAACAAGCCTTTCCTAGCGCAGGCGAGTTTAAAAAATCTCAGATCTGTCCATAGTTAGCTTCACTTTCTCTAGCCAGGTTTATAACCTTTCTGTCTTTCAGCTAAAAGCTAAAGTCAAGCCTACTGTACACTGCCTCAGGTAGAAGTAACAAGCATTTTTCATTTGCATGCTTCTCTGCCCACCCACACCTGCCCTAAAATGCGACATTTGCTTCAAGCGCTGAGAAAGAACCAAACATATCCTGCAGTAGAGATCTACCATCAAACCCATTTTAGTGCACAGGCAGAATGGCATCTGCTAGTGCTGAGTGACAGAGCAATGTAATCGGAGTGATAGAGCAATGTAAGCGGATATTGGAGATGACTGATAAGTAAACCCATGGTGATCCTTGACAGGCAATACCTGTCTATGTTTGGAAAGAGACTTGATAGAGGACTAAATAGGCCTGATCCTATACAGTTTAAAGTCTTCCTGCTAACTTACAAATCTCTTCTTGGTCTAGCACCAACCTATTTAGCTGAGCTGCTGCACCCCTACTGCCCTGCCCAAACACACAGGTCACAGGTCATCTAGCTGTCCCAAAATTTAGACTGGTCACTGTTGGAGGCAGATCTTTTAGCGTCATGGCCCTCAAATTTGGAACACATTACTGCAATCTCTCTGTGACTGTTCGGCTTAAAACCTACCTTTTTTCTCAGCACTTTCACTCTTTTTCTCACTGATGCCCCCCCACCTCTGCAAAGCGACCTTGGGTTTGAGAAAGGCGCTATATATGCTGAACTTATTATTATTATTATTATGATTATTGTTATTAGATTTTAATCAGTTTGCCAAATAATAATAAGCATTACCTGCATGTACATGTAAAGATGCATTCTTTTTTCCTGTTATTGATTTAGAACTGTTACCAGGCATTAAAACAGAAAAATCAAATTCACACAATTGTCCCCTTTTGCCCCCCTCTTCGTAGCTCCGGTGCTAACTGAAAATGTTTGGTTCAGTGGGAAAAATGTGTAAATTCTTCTGTGAACCATGTCTTTAATAAGCCATTAAGCTTAGGCAGAGCATTTCCCCCACTGAGTCTGCAGCAGGCTTTCCTAGAATGTGAATCAGCCCAACCCTAACATCTGCAAACTCTCAAACAAATCCTACGGTGCTAAATGGCTAACCAAGCAGTGAACAAAGCCACCTCAGAATGACATTGTTAAGGCCCATTTCATATTGATTTCTATCACAGCAGGATATCTCCAACATGTTTGATGAAACTAATTTTAATAGCTTTTCATTTGTGGATACAGTCACCATAACAGATTATTAAAAAAAAAACCCAGAAAATCTATTAGTCTATCAGCAGATACATATAATTCACTTGATCTCTAAGTGTTTACTTCATAAAAAAAAAGAAAATCCTTTATTACCAACATACTAACTTTAAACAACTCAAAGGAGGAACTTGCAATTTTGAACTTCCAAACACTTTGGAGTTTTTGGTTCAGGCTCACTCTGGAGTTTCTGTTAGCCTCTACAGCCAGGGCTTATAACATTTATAAAAATGATTTTTAGATTTCATAGATCTTGGCGGTAGTCAAGGAGCTATCTACAGCAGCAGCAACATCTTGAGTAGTTTCTTACTAATACATATTTTCTACCAATATGTTATATTAGAGCAAAACACTTACCTGTAGTAAAAATACTGTGTATGGAAATTTGTGTCTTACCTGAACAGTATTTGGTCAGTCTTTGACTTCAGCCTGACACATTCTTTCATTCTCAAATGCTACTTACCTTTAACCTACATAGCGTGAGAAAGAAAAGAAACCCAAGCTGTGACTGACGTTGCATGTACTTCATCAAGAACACAAACAACACCCTCAAAATAGCAGCAAATTAAAACTGGAATTTCAGCACATTTGTCAGCAGGTCCAATTTTCAGCAGCGAATCTTTGCACAGGTGGCTGGCAGCTTGACGACAATCCACAATTTCTCCTTGAAAAACAGATGATAATCCATAGACAGGTAAGTTCTTGATTCTAACTCCATTTAAAGGAAGAACAGGGCTGATTAAACTAGCCAAAGTGAACCTAGAAACGTGTTAGTAAAATCAGGGGCTTTAGAAGGGAGAGGAAGGTGAACAAGATATGGGCCAAGGGATCGGTATAAAATCTTACATGGGGGAAAAAGTTACTGTCCATATATGCAAGTGTTGGGTATTGGGTTGGAGGATGAGGGAAATCGGTTAGTACTTTAGTAAGTAAGGGAGAGTCAGACACAAAAATGGTTGTTAGTACAGTTACAACAAAGGTTTGGTTCAAACAGCTGTATTAGTAACAGAATTTGGTTTTAGTAAATTTAGTAAAAGTAGAAGAAACACAACTGGAATAGTCAATTGGAGAAATCTTCTGCAATTTGATTTGAAAATCTGATCGGATTGCTCAGAGTTCTCATGTTGTTTGGTGATAAGGGTTTTGTCGACGTTAAGAAGAAACAAAACAATCCATCCAAAAATGCTAGTATGGTGGAGAACAAGCCATGCAGTTCAATGAATGAATGGGCATGGTTGAATGAAGCCTTTTAGCAGACAAAAACCAACAAGGGCCTCAGACCAAATGAAAGCCGATCAAAACCACTCAGTAGCGATGGGAGAGGGTTGTCCAAATAAAGCTGCAGAAAGCACCACTCCACCAGACAAATGGGGGGAAAAATCTGCAAACATTTAGTATATTATGGGGGTTAACCTGAAGGCGAGATGGAAAAAACAAAAACTAATGACTTCCAAACACTCGTGCAAGCCGAAACGTCCTCGGCTTGGGAAACACAGACACCCTCCCAAGATGGAGATAGGTGAAATGCAAGCTGGTGAAATTCGTGCAACACAGAACACAAGAATGACTTTGAAAAAGGACAAAAAAGAAAAACTAGAGAAGTCTGAATGATTTATGACAGGATCAAAGTCCACCAGAAACTCACCGCAAAAAAATAAATAAAACAGAAAGGAAAAGATATCAAGGGTTAAAGAATAGGAAAAATAGAAGAGGGAGAGAAAAAAAAGACTTTCACTCTTATAGTGAATAGAGGAATTATGGGTATTGTTCAAGACCATTGTGGGTTATGAGTTATTCAACTACGGTCAGATGATTCATGACAAAAAACGTGTTATGGGAAGGAAAAACAACTCTCACTTCCTTCCTTGCTGGCCTGTAGCCAAAGCTTAAATATCTCTAGCTAAAAATGAGGCCCTGTCGGTTCATTAAAGCACAGTAATTACATACTATTGCATATATAATAGAGCTCCTCGTTTTAAAGTCATCTACTCCTACAGGAGCTACCACAAAAAACTATATCAATGATATGAACTTTTTTACCCTCAAACTTTCCTACCGACTGAACCTCATGCGGTGCACAAATGGGCAAGTGTAGGTGTCGTTCTCTTCTCCACTCAGTGATAAAAGAAAAGTCCTTTCCCTCTCACTTCTTTTTTCCTTTCTTCTTTTCCTTTTTTAGCGAGGGAGGGAGTGAGGTCATTATTTGTTTTAGTACATCTTTTTTTAACAACGGAGAAAGAAAACGGAGGAAAAAGTGACAAAAGGGCACTTCTTGGGAGACTATTCAAACAACTCATATATGTATGTATATATGTGGTTAGATTGATATATACATATACATATATAACTGTATAATGTAGTCAGTTGTCAAAAATAATAGAATGTCAGGTTGATTTGGTCATGCAGGGTGAAGGAGGCCAGATAAAGGGTTTCGAGTTAGTGTTAGTGTTAATGAACACAGTCAATCGGACACAGTCCTTACATTCTGAAAATCTCCCTACATGCCTTCATGCAGCTCTATGGCAGAGTTACAGGCCCATGTTCAACGAGTCCACTATCAGGCAGTAAGACACTACTGTTTTACACAGATATGATACGACTTCCTTACTATAGATATGCCGCTTTTTACATAATTCATGGCCTAAATCAAAATGAGTGAAAATCAACATCTAAGGTAAATGTAAATTTAACAGTTGTATGTCTGAAATTTCAAGCAAGAAACCAAATTATTTACCTAATGCCTCGCATACTCGCATATAATAAGTAACTGTTGACAGTTGTTAATTAATGTAACATAATAACAATTAATTTTTCATTGTGCAAAGCAATGAAATGATTATTCACGTGGAGGCGATTAACTACTGTGCAGTTAATATAATAAGGATCCCCTCATTAAGAAACAGTACGATCATATCTACTTCAACACGTTATTATATTCCCACTATACTTCCTTCAAGCTTTCCAACAAAAAGGCAGCTGATAGGCTGTATTGTGTATTAGATTATTAGTATTTCACCAGGCAGCATTCAGTGTCACTCAAGATTTTATTTATTTATTTTTATTTTTTTAATGGCTAGAACTTTTCTGGCATAGGGCATGTTTAACCTTAGTAACCTCTGAAAGGGCTTACTGACGCAATGATGTTAATTTATATGTTCACATGTCAGAAAATTGTTATGGTTTTAATAAAACCAAAATAAATAGACTTGATGATTAAAGTAGCACTTTGTAAGATTTTTTGGTTAAAACTGAAAGAAGTAGTGCTACTGAGTCAGGAGAGAAAACAAACATGCTAAAATATGGTGTGTTACGAATCACCCTGTAAAGCCTGGAATAATAATTCAGTAGTCAGAGGTGTCGGGACAGATTTAGCAGGAGTTTTGTCATACATGCAAAAGGAAGCTCTGGTTTGATGTTTAGGTCTCAGATGCAAAGTCAACATTACACTGATGAAGATAAGCTCACTGGACAAAAAATTAGCCACCTGTGACTGAAACATACCTAATAGCATGTAATACCTCCACAAGCACGAATAACAGCTGCGATTCGATTTGGCATGGACTGGACAAGTTCCTGATGTAGGCAACATCAATGTTTAGCCACTTTTGCATCAAAGAATTGTGCAGTTTGCCCAGAATTCATGGATGCCTTTCCTGGCATCTTACTCGTTGTTCCGAGTAATCACACAGATTTTCAAGAGGATTCAAATCTGAGATTTTGCGGGCCAGTCCAGACATGCTCCTGAATGTTTATCATGCCAGTCAGTCACATTTGCAGCCCTGTGAACATGAGGGTTGTCATCTTGGAATACAGGGATAGGAATGTTATGCTCCTTGGTAAGATGATGACCAAAGGCAAAACCTGGCTGATCAGCAGCTCAGTGTAGGCACTGTGGCTCAAATTTACTGTCACCTCAACCAAAGGACCCATTTGTGCGTAATTAAAACACCCCCAGAACATTACAGACCCTCCACCAGCTTGAGCCACACCTTGCACATAGTCCTCATTGAACACGGTATCATTCACATACAGGCATCTGACCAGATAACGTTTCCAGTCATGAACAGTCCAGTTTTGTGTCTCTTCACCCACTCTAACTGGGCAGCATTGAGAGCTGAAGTGAGCAAAGGCCTCTTGCGTGCCACTCTGCTCCATATCTTCATGGTATGCAGTTCACTGCAGAGCGTTCTTTCAGAAATTGGTTGTGAAGGACCTGCGTTGACTTCTAGAAGCAATTCTTGCCTGGAAGCGAAACGTTTTTTTAATTATAAGCCATAAAACAGGCCAGCAGTCAGTCCATCAGTTTTGTCTATCAGCCACAATTTTGACGAGAATTTCCTGTAGACTGGGGTTTTGCCACTGCTGGTAGACCTGTATGACTGTACACTTCAACATACCAGCGAATTCAGCTACTTCCTTCACACTGTTGCCTTTCGCATGCTCAAATGCAATCACTGCTGTTTGTCAATCATTTGCATCTGCTTTGCGACCCATTTTCCACACATCAAACTACCACCATCTCTTCTCAATCTATGAATACCGTTGCACAGGTATTTATAGCCTGTCGGACAGGTATTTATAGCCTAATTATCCTTGTGCAACTGCATCTGCAGGAGCCTGAAGTTACTACCACCTTAAACACGCAAGCTGACTAATTTTCTGTCCGGGAAGCTTCTGATGATAATAGCAGATAGCTCACTTATATCCTCAGAAGACACGTCCTTCACCAAGTTTTGACTGTTCACTTTCAATACCCTGTACACACCCTTGCAGTAAGATTCTGCCACACATGGGGGTCCAAAGCACAACCCATGTTACAAAATGTTCTGCTGCATGTTGTGTGCAATTACACATTTCCACCAGAGAGCTGAGTATTAAGATGAGTTAAGCCGTCAACTGTATTGTACTGCATTCTAAATGAAATGGATTAAATGAGTAGAGAAAGCCAGAAAAGAACAAATTACAGTCAACCATAGTCTTACTAATATGTAGTTTAGAGCCCTTTAACTAATACATTCTTACTGCCTGGCACTGGAGTCATCATGAAAGAGGGCAGTCGGTGCCATTATACAGCTTAGTTCTATCTTTCATCATTCTTGAGAAAACAAAAGGAGGAAAAAAATATTGAACAAAAAAAAATAACTATATATTAACTATTTATTAGATTTTTGTCTCTCTTTTCTTTAATTTAGCTAACTATTTAGACCTCGCAAGGTTTGGAAATAAATGAGCATCGGATGGGTAAAAAGCAGAAATTAAAGAGATTAAGAAAGTGACAGAAAAAGGAATAGGATGTGAATATTTCACTGTTTTCTTGCTACCTTGAGACCGATGGGAGTTTGTGTAGTCAGTAAAAGCAAACAAAATAGAAAGAGGAAACGGAAATCCAGGGCAAACCAAAGTATAAGACAATTAGAATGATATCTACCATATAATGCAGTTTGTTTACCATAGCGTGTCCAATGCCTGAGTGCTTTAGGAGAAAATAGGGGAGGGGGAAGAAAAAAAAATAACAGTGACAAACCGTGAACTCAATAAAGGTCAGTTAAATGTTCCGTCTCTATGCAGGAGACAGATTTCTCTAGAAGCAGATTGGTAGTAGGTGGTTGTAGGCCAACCAGTCATTTTTTGAAGTATCGAAACTGAATAAAGAGGTTACTTTTAATAATAAAGAGAAGTCATCCAAATAATGACATAAAATGATTATTTTTGATATTTAGTCTCTTCATTGAAAGGTTTGTCAATTAAAAAAAAAGTGACAATATCATAAAGAGGTTAGTACGTAAGTACGCAAGTTAAGTAGAGAAAACAACAGATGGCCCGACATTCCATGGATGAGACAATGTTAGTCATTTCAACACAAAAGGTAAGGAAAAGAACAACACAAAACTGGAAGAACTTGAAGCTGTTTGGTTAGTAAGAAGACACAAGAGTTAGCATAAAACAATTTCCAGAGAAAGAGAGAGAGAGAGAGAGAGAGAGAGAGAGAGATAGAGCAGGATTAGTGGATAAGGGAGTGGGGCTTGTTTGAGTGACAAGGTGTAGAGGAAAAGCATTAGTAGTCATTCTGATTGACTAGTCCTGGACATGGCTGTGGCCTGCGCTGAATGGGCAAACTGGCTTGCCATTTTACTTGTTTCACTGGGAGTGCACTGGGAGATCTCATGGGGGAGCCTTTTTTGAGGACTATGAAGAAGCCAGAAACAAAATAATGATCAACAGGAAGCATTTTTCACTTTCATATTTAAAACTATATATGTAGCATCAAAGTGAATGAAACAGACAGAAGAGAAATCGCGCAAGAGAAGGTGAAAGAGAAACAGAAGAGATGCCATTCACGTCACAGGCCTTCTTGGATCTGGAAAAAAATGTTATTTAGTGATTATAATATCATTTCCAAAACATCACAGAGATCCATGCCTTGGTATCAGCCCAGCTGACCTCTCCAAATCTCTCCAAACATGTCTATTAATCATGCACAGGAGTCATTTTCTTCTGCTGTGGACTATAATTTAGAAATGAATGGTGGGGTTTCTTTTCTCTCCACAGATTAATAAACTGAAGGCATGCTAGACAGACTGATTAGCTAAACTGAATAATATTTCTAAATATTTGGTGATAGCACAGAGGTTTAGAAACAGAGAGTGCCTGCACAGGAAGGACAGTTATCAACTTTTATTAATTATTTATTAGAAGATGTTAAGGTCATATCCTGCAGATATTGCATAACTGATGATCATATTAGTCAGTAAAGCATAATTTAATGAGAACTATTTCCAAATTATTGTTTAATTTATTACCATATAGCATGATATTCACCGGATTCATAAGATTATCAGTACTTGTTTATTTATTTTTTTGGGTCATAAAATCAGAATTCAAAATTTTCAAATCTGTCAAGACTAACTGCTAACATGATGGAGATATGTTAATATGAATTCTGTCAGTCAAACAGCTTTACTTGGTCTACCAACATACATTTTCTCACCATCTGAGCCGCTACATATTTTGTGCCATATTCTACCAGTTACAAGAGCACATTTATTTACACAGAGTGGCTGACAAGCTGTACATGAACAGATGAGCCACAGTCAGTCGCAGTAAGTGTTTCTGATAAAATGGTCAATGACTGTAGATACAAAGTAGGTACAGTTAATGAACTGGAAGCTCAGCACGAGTGTGTATGTGTGTGCATATACATGTGTTTAGTTAACCTACTGAAAACAAACGTGGTTACAAGCCCTGAAGAAAAGTTAGAAACCAATTGAAAAATCTTGCCTCTGCCTTCAGCATCAGCCATCCCACTCTGTCCTTCAGACTCTGGCAGTTTCAGCTGTAATTGGGACACACTGGAGGGACAGTGTCAGCTACAGCCATCTCTGTCACATTTCCACATTCTAAGTCCTGCTGTATTTGTCTCACTGTCTTCCCATTTGCCAGCTTCAGGGTGAACATTAAAGACGTGGTTAAGGAATATGAAAACACATTAATGAGCTGTTTCCAAAAGAAGCCATACTCAGGGCTGATGTATTCCACTGTCAACAGCAAAGGGGCCGCAGAGGACAAGAGAACAAATTAGGCTTCTTTGAGAAACAGCTGACAGTGCTGTGGGCTGGGGAGTGGAGAAGACATATTTCCCTGTGTTTGTTACCAAACAAAAACACATACAAGTTTGCTTTTATCCTTTTTTGAGATGAGGGGTCATATATAGGTCTCGTACGTAATATCTATGTGGGCCCAATTCTAAGCAGTGGTAACTACAGTCTCATAAAAAACTCAGTTAAGTATTCAGACTTTAGATATTCACAAGGATTATGTTATGATTGATTTAAATCCAATGCATTAACTAAGATAGTAATAAGCCAATATATATAAAATCATTATTTAAACGGTACTTTCTCTTGGGAGGTGTCTGGAAGTGAGCGCAGGAAGTGAGACTATGTTGCTGTCCCTCATGGCCAAACAGTGAACAGTTAGATCCCATTATTTTAAAGTAAATGTGTCCCAAAGCCTGAAAATCTGTGTGTAGCTTCAGGAATTGTCAAAACAGTAACACATATTTTCTGCAATTAAGTCAACTTTTTTTGTGCTTCAATGAGTTTATGCATGTACATCTATTCAAATCTGTGTTTGCTAATCATGTACTGGCAAGCACTTTTGAGTCAGGCTCAAAATGAGCTAAAATTGTCACTACAGAAACATGTGGTAAAGTTTCAGTGGCATTGTTATGGTATGAATAGTGACAAAATAATGTTTTAATGTTAAAAATTGTAACAAAATGCAACGATTAACTGGAGTTTATAAATTATGAACAAAGCACCTTTATTTTTAAGAGTGTCACAATAAATGTATTCCAGGTAAGTAGTTTTAGACCATTTCTCTTGGTCTATTCATCACAATTTTTTCATACCATATCAAGAGCAACTTATAACATAAAATTATGTATACATGTTTGCAAAGTCAGAGCCATTTCTGTTGGTCCTGTAAGTTAGCGTCTTTTTTTCACTTGTTTTCCTACATAGTCAGAACAACTACTCAGACACACACAGATTTAAACTAGTATTTGAGAACAGATTAGTTTGATCTAGAAATACACTTCAGAGATGTCAGGATATAATCTTAAAGAGTAACAAGCTCGGTGAAGTAGCTCATTAAAACCGATGATGCTGTCATTGATCTTTATGCTCAAGAGCCGTTTCAATCACTAGCAAACAGCCTGTTTGTAAAGGATTAATGAAACGGAGTAAGTGCATTAGGAGGGATAATGATCATATTGAAGCAGGGTGGGAAAGATAATCACCATTTGACTGCAGGGAAAGAGCTGTTAGCAGCCAAGTCAAACGCTGTTCAGAGCCACAGACTAACCTTCACCTATTAACCAAAATGCTCCACAGGAATCTTTACACAGACTGAGACTAAACCTTTAGAAGTCTTGAGCTATTATTTTCATTTTGCTGTACCATTCAGTATCAGACATTGTTGCTTCTTGCACCAAGATGTATTTGTGATTATATAATTAATTACATGGTTACAGCACATTTACAGCACTTTTCACAGCACTTTTTAGGATGTTCTGGATTGTGTTCACAAGACGTTCTGTTCATATATTAATACTGATTCTGTTAGTCAGATCACAAGTTTTGATTGGCGTACCAAAATATTTAACAAACATATCATCACCATATGAGCAGCTATTTGTTTTGGCCTATTTTTTGGCATTAACAATCCTGTGAGCTATGAGCAAGAGAGAGGGAGAGAGACCTGCTTAAAGTAAAAAGATGACTGCATATCTGCAAGAATGAATGCATATATATGCTAAATACTCTGTGAAACACAGTTACTGTCACCCAGAAAGACAACAGAAATGATAGCGCAAGTCTTTAAGCAGACTTTTGCTTTTCATGAAATGGACAAACTGCAACATTGTGCAGGACACTTTTCACTTTGGAAAACCTAAAGGAGAACAGAGAGTTTCTCTGCCTCTTTTCTGGAGGTAAAACTTTGTGAACTCTTTCACTTGCAGTTTGGATCTCTGTAACTCAGTGTGAACTGCTTTGGGAGGGACAGCTTCACATGAGACAAAGCACAAAGCAAACAGGCGGAATGTCTTCAAATGCGAATACGATCTCCTTTGCTTCTCACAGAGTGAACACACTGTGACTTTGGGTTACTGTCCATTTTGGAAAAGTGAAATTAGCATGAAGAGCTTTACTGATTTATTCAGAAGCTAAAATGTTGCGTTCTTCCCCACAGGTGTTAACACAGATGTATGTAGCCCAGTTTGAGATGTGTTTAAACTGCTTTAAGATTTTTTCTGATCCTTTTAGTGTTTGTGAAAAAGTTCTGCTGAAAAACACCTGCTCTGTCATCTTGGTTGTCATCATGCCATCGAGTAACTGGTTAGTAAGTTCATGTCACCATTAAAAACCTGACAAAAATTCGACCAAACAAACTTGTATACATGCTTGACTTAATTTACTGCTGTCTAAATTAATTGCACAAATAAATCACGCTCAATGTGTAAAGATGCCTTGAGCGTTCCAAAACCAATAACACAGTGTAACTAATGTTGAGCAAAATGCTTCCTATACATTCTTAATTAGTGACAACACAAGAGACCACAGTTTACACATCGTGGTTGTCCAGGACTTTCAAAATGCTAAGTTTACAGGAGACGGCAAAAATGTTAGTTACCCCTAAATGTATGTTAATGTAAAGACACTTTATTCCAAGTCCATTCAACATCAGTCCACTCATCATTAAATATTCACACAACGTAAAAGGTAGCTACCATGATCAAATGATGTAGAAAAGCAGAAACTGAAAAAAGGGGATATATGTTCCTCTTTGGACAGCGAAAATATATTTACATCCTTTTTCCACTTTTTATTATAAGTATGTATCACACCTTCCGCTGGCGTAGCAGAGACTAACACTTCTTACTCCGTTCAGGACTCCAACTCCTAGAATCCTCTGGGGAGTCACATGACCATGAACTCTCAGCAATCCACCTATTCACATTCTTGATCACCTGATTATTGATTGTTGACACCTGTTGAAGGGACTATATACACTTGTTTGTATCAGTTGCTTCTTTGTGAAGTATGGTTCAGCCTCCCTGTGCATTACTGAGCCTTTGTTTTTGTGTTTGACTTCCTGATTTGTGTTTTTGCTTGTTCTCTTGTTAATGACTTTAGCCTTGTTCACTAATTTTTGACTTAGTCTAGCCCATTGTTTCTTATGCCCATGTATTGATCTTCACCTGTTCTGTATCACGATTCTGGATTTGCCCTTATTAAACATTTTCCATCTCAGCCTGCTCTACGCATGTCTGACTATTCCCGAAGCCATCACAGTATGCTTTTTAGGAGCTGTACAATATCATTTGGTAATTGTTTTTGCAACATTGGCCTTAGCAAGTGTGACATCGCGAATGCTTGTGATATGTAAACAAGCCCTTAAACTAAATGTGTTACAGTGAACAGATTTTAACACAATATTAACCAAGGTATTCACATGATCTAATAAATGTAAATCACTTTGATCAAAATAATGCTTGTCCATTCTTGATTCACTAGTATAGTTTTAGTATATTGTAAGGCATATCACAACAGCAATTTGCAGCAATGTATGGTACTTTTCCCGAATCATGCAGCCCTTGTAGGCTAATGCCATGTTTCACCAACACTAGGCTTTTTTTTTCCCAAGTAGTTTTTCTCACATTTTGCATCCTTCCCTCTCCCTCTTTCTGTAATCAGTCTTGACAGAGTGGCTGCAGGTAAAAATGTAAATGCCCAAGCTGTATCAAAACACATACACACACACACACACACACACACACCCAGATAAGGTGGGCTCTACTTAACACAAGAAAAAACAAGAGCTACATTACAAGAGAGGACCATTTCACCCCACTATCTAATAGGTATTTCTTTTTTTCCTTATATTACTCACCAAAAAACACTTTGCTCACTCTGCCTTCAAACAGGTGCAAAGTGTTGTGGATAATATTCCAGCGTTAGAGTAATTTGCTGTGTTTGCAACCGATGATTGCATGCAGACAGCAGTTTAATAAGTCAGACATGACAGCACTGTTGAAATAAATGTTACTAGCTTATCTCAGCAGTGCAGGGTTTGAGTGAATATTATGCAGGAATTGAATAGGTCACAACTCAAACCCATACATGGAAAAATAATCAGCAACAAGAATACGGTATTCGACACAGTCATATCAAAACTTCATAGCCTGTCCTTTTTTTGCTTTATTTATTTAGTTACACTGTTTGTGCATTAATATCCTTTACATTGCATGAATATCTCAAACCATGGACTAACAGAAATGACACAAAAGTCCTTGAAATAAAATGTCAACACATTAAATTACATTAAGTTTAAGAATGTATTTTCCATCTCCTATAAAGTTAGCATTGTGGAGATACAATGATGATATTGTATTACACAATGAATGCATTCAATATTGAACATACCATACAATGTCTCTGGTTGATTCTCATATCATAAGAAAACTTAAATTTTTATAATAAGAAATTACATGCAATATCATTTGATTTATTTGTGATGATCACCCAGTCTAAAGAATATCTCTTGTTGTTGAGTGGAATTATGAAGGTTTGAAATGACAGTGTCAAAAGATAAAAAGGGCAAAATCTGAAGAAATGCAGTAAATACTAAATGCACTGAACACTGGAAATATCAGATGGTTCTTAATCATAATGTGCAAAAGTCAGAGACCATCCACATTCATTTTCAGCCAAAACTGGCAATACAAATAAATTTTTCAGCATTAGGAGAAAAAGCAGAAAACATTACAGAGAAAATTACACAGAAGCCTCAATAACTACACATAATATCAGTTGTTTCAGTATTTAGTGTGTCCATCCTTTGCCTTTATTATAGCTTCCATTCTTTTGGGGATTTGAGTTTTTCAATGAAATCTGCAGTGAATTTTTTCCAGACCTCTAAAATTGAGTCTTAGAAGTTGGTTGCCTTTTATGTTTCTCACAATCCCAGTAATCTAAGACACATTCAGGGAATTTGAGGTCTGGACTCTGGGGAGGTCCAGAGAGCTGATAGCACCAGCAGCTTCTTTGTTTTACAGGCAAATAGGGAAAAAGTTGAGCTGTCCTCTCACAGTGGAAGGATGGACAGAAAGACCTGTGGATGTTTTCAGATCTGAATCAAGAGTGGAGCTAGATTTTCTCCTCTCTCTGAAAGCTTTAAGAACTGTTTATCTGATGGAGACAGTTTTGGTGGTCTACCAGGTTGTTAGGAGTCCCATTTTCTCTGGTGCTTTTAGTCATTTTTTGAACTCCAGTTTTGGAAAATCCTGTATTTTTCACTTGTCTTTGACTTTCTCCTTACTTATGCAAGTGGATCTTCTTATACGTAATTTAATATAATCTCATGGAAAGTGAAACACTTGTACTTAATGGAAATTAAGTAAATGGAGTGAGGTCTCCATCTTTTGTACATTACTGTACATTAAATACAGGAGGTGTTGAAATGAAAGCACTGTTGTGTGGCAGTGTACCTGCAAATGTGCACAGATTATCAATGTGTAGCATGTGGCACACACAGACACACATGCTCACAAAACACATCCATTTATGACATTTCAAATGACGAGAAACATCTGCTGGCTCTCTCTCTCTCTCTCTCTCTCTCTCTCTCTCTCTCTCTCTCTCTCTCTCTGTCTCTCTCTCTCTCTCATTTCCTCTCGCCTTTGGTGGATGTGCATTGACTGCCACACACTTGTTTTCTGTAATGACTCTCTTCATTCCTCCTTCAGAATGCAGAAATTAGAGCCCTGGGCCTCAGCCTTCGACAGCGGCCATCTGGAGTCACACACAGTGCGCACGCAGTGAAATGGACGGCACAAAATGGACGACAAAATGGTCTCAAAGACCACCAACCTGCACGCATTCATTTAGCCTCTCAGGGGTTGTAGCTTTACTCCAAAAATTACTGCAGTTTCAGTGTTAATGTATGGAACTGTGACTCCATCAACTTTCCAAAATTTAGAAATAATGCATATTAATAATAATCCGAGTCAGGACTAGTGGGGGTGTTGTTTTGTGATATGCTTTGAAATCAAAGACACAAAGTAGTTGAACTCTTTGGGAGTTTAAGAGGAAACTGTTATAACTTTGGTTATAGTTTTAAACTATTTATTTATTTATTTGTTTTTTTCTGTTTTTGATGGCTAGTGCAGTGTTTTACTTGGCTTAGAAAAGGGAAGTTGGAGCTTGAATCTACATCAGCTGTGGGATGTTTTCTTTGATTTTTCCTAGTTGGAAATGGGAAATTCCGAGTTATTAGCTTCAGTCAAAGGCAGCAGTATATTTATGCAATAGAACACGAGAGGGAGTGTGCTATCGCGAAATAACATCACATTTTTCACAATAACATACAACCTCGAGTGTTCTATTGCTTTTACACACCAGTTAAATAAATAAAGTAAGAAGTAAATAAATGGGGCCATTAACGTGGTATTTAGTATGTTTTAATATTAGCAGTTCCTTCTGCAAAATTATAGTTCCTTAACAAGCAGCTTGTTGCTACGCCAGTAGTAACGAACTCCGCTCACTTGTTGCCCAGTATGCTGTAAGCCTTGCCTTTTGAAGGCGATATGGACTGAGCCACAAAACTGCTGCAATATCAAGTTTAGCTCCATTCTGCCATTTTTTCCTAGATCATTATTAATGTTGTTTTGTTCCAGCCAGTCTGTAAAGCATCTTACAGCCCATTTTGTTTGGCGAATGGTATTGGGTTTATTTCTGGCTAATTCCAGGTTGTTTAGCTGTTCTTCTGTCATAGCTGCTGACTGAAATGCTTGCTCAGTGGTGATGACAGTCTGGGAATTTAGTGTAGGCTCATCTTCAGAGTCTGACCAAATCAGCTGTTGGTCAAATGTGATCTTAAAAGTATCCATTTTCTGTTTGTGCGCAAAGTAAGAAGTAAAAACGTTTAAATGGCTTGAGCGTCTCCCACAGCTGATAAGTCATTGCTTAGCGTGTTTGTAAAACGGTTAGAACGCTTCTCACCCAATCAGCTTGCGTGGCCAGAACTAACTGTTGTATAATAACCATTAACATTTTGCTAGTAGAAATAGAACTAAAAGACAGGTTGTGGCGTGAAATCAAAAAGTGACTTCATATGGTGGATATTAATACATGTGAGAAGCAGAACAGTTTGGGAAAGTAGAACAGTTTGACAGGAAGTGACAGGAAGAAGTTGCCATAACTTTCATCGTAGGTATACACAATAATAATATGTAGTTCTGGCAGTTTTCTTGGGCACAGATGAATGATTTGCATTTGGCTAGCAGAATGTGGACTAGCGGTTTGTTATATTAAAAAATGCTTTGAAATCAGCACAGAAAGAAGCAGAATGGGTTTTGACTCTGGCGCGGATACTAATACATGTGAGAAGCAGTAGTCAAAATTGCACTGGTTGTATGTTTAAACTTTAAAATTATATTGCAATGGTATACTGTTTTCTTGGAGTTATCATTAGCATTTAGCTAGCAGAATCATAACATGTGGGGTGATGTGATGTGTTATGAAATGCTTTGAAGTTAAAGATCAGTAACAGAAAAAGTGTAATTATTTGGGATTGGTCTCTATAAGTGAGGAATGGACATGTTGCTATGGTTTTGATTCTATACTAAAAATCTTATAACATAATCTTTGCTGTTTTCTTGGGCATAGATTAACCATTAATATTTGGCAACCGAATCAAATCTAGAGAGGATTTATGAAATGCCTTGAAATGAGCAATCAGTGTAGAAAAAGAACACTTTGGAAGTGTGTTTTGTGGTTATTACAAGTGAAGTGCTAATGTTGCTACAGTTTAGACCTTAAGTAAAAGGTACCCAGTCTGTTTTCTTAGATATTTAGAGAGTCAGAGAGATATTTGGCTAACATATTAACCTTTAGCTTTACAGCTGTGTTTTTTCAAGTGTACTATGGATTCTGACAAGTCCCTTCTTTCTTAGTTACTCTTGCTATGTCTGTCAAACTTTCAACACAGGTCGCCTGGTAACATCTGTAGCAGTTGTTTTAACAGACTAAAAAGGTAAAGAAAGGCATAATAGCACAAAGGAAATGTAGAACATAACATTGTGTTTATGCTAAAGATTAGGCTTTTTCCAAAACTCCTATTGTGTAGATGTAATGTGTGGTAATGTGTGTGTTGGTGTGTAATGAGCCAGCAACCGAAAACACACTGAGATGGAAGAAAAGCAAAGCAGTAACAGCATAAGACCAGAAATGAAATGGGCAAAAAAGGTAAGAAAAAAAAAAAGAGAAGGGGGTGGAGGAGAAAAGAGAGAGAGAAATGAGGAAAGGAAAAAAATACTCTTCTATCCGAGAATCAGCCCAGACTGAAACAACAGCGCTCCGTTGCTAGGTGACAAATTGCGAGGAACGGTGCGAGCAGAGGACAGAAAGTGATTGGACGACTGCTCAGAATTCTAGAGGCTTCTTCCCTGTTCTCCATCAGAGATGAACAAGGGAGGAGAAAGAGAAAAGAGGGTGAAAGTAAGAGAGGGAGGAGGGGGCAATGAGAGGGTAAGGAAAAGAGGTAAAGAACAAGGAGAGAGAAAAACAGGGAGATACAGATATATAGAGAGAGAGGCATAGAAAGAAAAAGAGAAGGAGGCAGTGTTCAGGTTGAGGAAAAGACAGAGTAATTGCAGTTATTAAACAGGTGATGCTAGTGGGAAAGGAGAAAAAGACGACAGAGAGAATGGAGGTTTTAGAACAGACATTAGAGCTGTGTGTTCTGTCTAATGCTGTCGTCTGGAGCGATGAATAGAGCTGACTCTATTTAAGACTATTTCATCTTAGAAAGAAAGGAGGATGGAAAGGTCAGACATGCAGAGGAATATACTGTTCAGCTGATTGCGGGGGGTGTAAAAATGCGTTAGTGCATCAGCCTGTAGGTGGTCATTAAACTTCAAGAAGTTTGGAAGGAGAGAATTGATTATAATTAATCATAGTAATATTTAATAGAGTATACACTAATTTCTCGACCAAAATAACTGAAAATGTGTCTGAAGTTTTAGTTTGTGCTGGAGCTAAAGAGACTTTCATAATTTGTCAGCTACGTTAGCCTCATAGCTGTAGTGCAAAACTAAAGAAGCAAACTTCAGACACCAAACATGTTTTGGCTGACTGACTACATTTGAGGTAAACTGGATAAACAAGAAGGAAAATTTGAATTTGATTAGATAGAACATTAGATTTTTGGCCTTATGCTCTACTTGGCTATTAATAGCAATGGACTGAGTGCAAAGCGGGCCCTCTCCAAGGAGAACACAGAACTCAGAGCTTTTCAAATGCACTGAAAGTACCATCAACAACTAATGGACATACCTGGCTAAACATATTTGGCTTTCAGTAATTTCAGCAAAACAATAAACAAAAAAGTTTAAAAATTTATTTCTCTAAAATCTTATTTGGTCAGGATTAACTTTGGCGTTTCTCAGTCATTCTGGTCTCACACGAATGCAGTCTTTTTTACCATCTGCATGCCTTTTGACCTTCTATAAAACAAGCTGTAGAAATAACCCAACCTTACCTGAGGTAGGACAGTACTGTTACAGAACATATATAGAACATGTAAAAATTACAGAAAACCTTTTTAATTTAATGGAATGATGTTGACTGTTGGCTGTGAATTCCCAAGCTAATGCTGATGACACAGTGAATTCACTCAAGACAACAAGACAAATGGTTAGGGTAAACAAAGTGGTGGAAAAATGTAATTATTGGAGCCACACCAATGTATGTAATTTATACCAAGTTTATAGCATAATTTCTTATCCCATGCAAATTGGTCATAAAAATCACAGACATCCTGAGGTAAACTGGCATTACCTCACCTTTCCATGGAAATCGAATCCTGTCCGAATAGGACTTAACAAAGGTGGTATTAATCAAAATATAGTATTGATATTCCATGCCCATTCCCATCAACGTATATCATGATTAAAAAAAGTATCTGTAATATGTTTTGGAATAAGCCTTTCCATATATGAATACGAATATGTACGTATTAAATGTCCCATATGTATTACAGATATTAGCATATTACTACTTCATGTAGGTAATTATGTGCCATATGTGTGGAAGACTCACTGCTTAATTTTCATACACAGGACTGATACTCAGATACGTTGTAGCTAAATTAGAGCAACTAATGAAAATATCCTGCAGTTGTATCCCTACATAATCCTAATACATTTGATATGAACACTACAGTCCAAACATTACCCACTCCAAAAAACTGCTCATTAGACACAGAGACATTTTGAGTTGCGTAGCAACTGTGTATGAAAAACTGCCCTAAATAACTTGCAGAGAGCTAAAAACAAACAGCATTTCTCAGAATACTGTGTTTATGCTTTAACAACGTCATGAAATTTTGAATCAGAAATTACATAACTTTAAACATGTAGTGTGGAGTGTGTTACATTCCAAAGTTCAAACAGCGAGAGAGAGAGAGAGAGAGAGAAAGAATAAAACAGAGAAAGAAAGACAGATAGAAAGAGAGACAAGAGAATTAAAGAAAGAGAGACAAAGAAAATGAGAGAGCACAGGCAGAAGACAAAGATCAGAGAAGAAGGAGACGAAGTATGAAAGAAAGCAAGAAAGAGGTTTAGAGAGGAAAGAGAAACAAAGAAAGAGATAGATCGAGGACACCCCACAGTCACTGTTTGTGTGTGTGTGTGTGTGTGTATGTGTGTGTTGCTGTGACAGGTCTCACAGGTCAAACACATTGTGTGTGCATTGTTGCCATCAGCAAAGTATGAAGCAAACTCTTCACACTCCCTTTGAGACTTACTGTGCATAAGCGTGTGTGTGCGTGTGCGTGCGTGTGTGTGACAGAAGGGGGCAGACCAGCTGCTTGCTGATTAGAGGTCAGGGAATGTGTTATGGCTTACATACACACACACACACTTAAGAAAAGCATGACGTCATATTTAGCTAACTGCTGCTCTGACAGGGTTAACCACATGGGGGAGCTCTTGCACTGTTTCAGGTCAATATGAATTTGTATTTGTACATTTATTTATTTATTTACTTTCTCTTTTCAAGCATTCCATATTCTCTCACCTAATTCTGTCTGCATCATGTTCATCATTAAGAAGCACGTAAGTTCCAAGAGATTCACACACACACACACACCCACACATACCCACACACCCACACACACATGCATACCCACACACACATGCACAAAATAAGTGATCTCTTGTGAATATTTCAGAGAAATTTGTTGATCCTGAAACTCCTCCACACAAACGCTGCTTTTTGTTCTGCTCCTACATAGTATGTCTGGAGATGTGTCAGGAAAGGCAAGACATTTTTACTCTTTCAGCCTTCTTCCTACCTCACAGTCAGAAAGTCATTCTCTCTCTCTCTCTCTCTCTCTCTCTCTCTCCCTCTTCCTTTCTCATTTCTCTCTCCTTCCCTTCCTTTCTCATCTCTTTCTTCCATCCTGTCTCCACGTTCTCTTCATCTCCCCGTTCCTCACTCTTCTCTCCCTATTTCTTCTCTTTCTGTTTTCCTCTCTCCTTTCTCACGCTCTCCTTTTCTTCCCCTCTCTCTCTTCCTATATCTCATCCTCTCTGGTCAGTCTTTGCTCCTCTCTTTATTTCTATTTCTCCTTCCTCTCTCTGCCACTTTTCTCTCCTTTCCACTCTTACTCTCCATCTGTCTTTCTCCCTCTTTACTTTCTCGCTCTCCATTTCTCTCTCTCTCTCTCTCTCTTTCTTTTTCTCTCTCTCTCAGGACTTTCTCAGTGCTCTGTCCTCAGCATGTAACACTAGACCAGCTGCTCCACACTCACCTCACACTTCTACAGTCCGAACCGTGTGTGTGTCTGTGTGTGTGCGTGTGTGTTTGAGCTGAGGTCACTCTCAGTATTGATTATCTCAAAGCTGGAGCTGTAAGTAAACATGAGGTCAGTGGTGTGACGAAATCAGGTCAATGACATCAATAATGCAGCCACCTCTCTCTCTCACCTCTCTCTCTCTCTCTCACATCTCTCTCTCTCTCTCTCTCTCTCAGTCTACACAGCCCTGCAGTGCAGACGGAAAGGCCTTTTAAAGCAGCATGAGTCACCTGCAACTGATGTCACTTAGTGAAACCAATAGAGTGAATGTTTCAATAGCCCTGCTGTGTCTGACCTTCTTACTTCTTTCTTGCTTCTTATTAGGACAGCACATATATAAATATAAAATTATGTTATTGCTGGCTGAAGGAGTCCACAGCCTATTTTTCATGTCTCTAACTACAGCTTCCTTGTACAACATGGCACGGATGAGGATGGATTCCCAACTTCCAAAATAATTAGCCCAAATTTCAAACTGCAACTAATAAGATACAACCGCAAAAGAAAACATTAATAACTGCAAAATCTAAAGATACATAGAAAGAAAGACTCTCAATTTAAAAATCACACCAAATTCTAAAATATGATCATACATTCCCAAGAAATTGTCTCATTTTAGAGAAATGTATTAAAAATTCAGGAGAAATTTAGTAAGATTTAAGGAGATGATACCAAATTCAAAGACAATGATCCCAAAGATTTAAAATTACAAAAAAGTAGTCCTTTCTTAGGCATTTGAGACTTCCTTTTGGAATCTCACTTGAAAAACTTCCTTCAGATCCAAAAGTTTGCATCGGTCCATCAGTAATACAATATATACTTATTCATCCCCTGCATGTAAGATTCCAAAATAATGATCTCAAATTCAAAAAAAGACCCCCAGTATCCAAGTTTCCTTCTTTCTTTCCAAATGGATATGAAATGAATTGAACAAACCAGCCTAGGAACTGAGTAGAGCAGGAAAACTCTGGAATTGCTCCTTCCATTCACATTTGACTGTAGAGCTGTCTTTAATGTAATTGATTTTTGCTTGTTTTACATGCACATCTTTCCTTATGGGGCTTTTTTTATTTTCTTATAGGCCTTCATACATATACATTTATGTGCCTGTGCGTTCATGTGTATCAGTATGCATGTATGTATGCATATGTGTGTGTGTGTATTTGAGCCTATGCGCATTTCCTCTGTATCTGTGCATCGAGTATGTAGAATAACTCTTGGCCGCAAGTTTAAAACATGTTGGAATCCAAAACTCATTAAGCCAGTCTCACTCCACTGAACAAACAAGGACTGATGGCAAATGCCTCTGACCCCTGCTGTGTGTGTGTGTGTGTGTGTGTGTGTGCGTATGTGTGTTCTTGTTTGAAAGAGTAAAAGAGATAACAGAACTCCAGCCTCAATCTCCAGGCAGTGTTGCCATCATGCTGCCATGGCCATGCTGTGATGTTTCTGCTGCAATAGGAAGCAATGGGAGAACATTATGAAGCACAGGGTCATTAGCTTACAACAGTCGCTCTCACTTTACCACTTCAAACCACACACTCTGGGGCTTATCCATCTGTCTGCCTTTTGCCTTAGTAGTTTAGTTCCTTACAACAACCAGTTCCTACACCAAAACAAACCCTGTGTTCTTATGTTGTGGTCGTTAAAATCCTCCACTCTAAGTATTATCTGCTTAGATGTTGAGAGTTTTTGCTTTCATTGTGCTGTATTATGTAATCAGGTAATTACTTTTTTAATTACTTAGTCAGTAATGTAATGCATTAGTTACATTTAACATGCTTTCCACATCAACAGGCTCAAGCACTTGTTGCACTGTTTTTCAACGTCAAAAATGAGGCAAACCCAGTTTTGTTTTCTTTCTGCAAAATAAGCACAGCAGGGACTTTTTAATCACAATAAAAAATTCAAATTATAATAAAATATCTCCTCCTCTACTTCAGAATATGCCATGTACTAAGAGTTTAAATCTGCATATTTCATCGAATTTCTCCACTTGTTTCAATGAGCTATGAGTGAAGAATAATTAATACTGAATTATACCATGTTTTTTGTTATAGTCAGTTTAAACTGTCCACATGGACCAATTAACAGCAACAATCACTAAAAAACCTGACAATTCCTTCTTTACACCATTTGAAAATGCTCTTTTATATTGTGCGAATATTTCATGAAAAATGGACCAAAGGAAATGTTAAATAACACATTTACCTCTTTCTGTGAACATACAGTTGTGGAGATAGAAGCTCTTCTAATGTCAACAGTGACATTGATAATATTTATAATAAAATGGTACGCTACGTTCTATAACAGGCCTGTCAAACTGGGGATCTTCTGGGCCAAAGTGCTGCAGAGATTAGTGTTTACCCTCATCTAACACTCTGAATGTAGTTCACGAAGGCCTGGCTAATTAGCTGATGAGCTAAAGTGTGTTGTGTGTTGAAGTCTGCAGTGTTTTGGCCTATGAGGATCCTGACACGTGTTCTGTGTTAACTGTGTAAGGGTGAGGTACAAACTCCAAAGTACTTGGGTAAAATGATGGTAAGTAACCAAGACAGTGTAGCTAAATGACACTGAAATGCCAGGTTCTAGTGTCTCTACTAAACTCGGAGTGAACACCTCATACCTACAGGACCGAAAAATAAAATTGGCCTTATTGTGATACCTGCCACAGACATAGCAGATACAGCAGGCTAGCGAAATCTAGTGACTGGCACACGATTGCTGTGACAGCTTAAGTCCTGGAACGTGTCTAAGTGTCAATCAGAAAACAGCAATGTGATGGTGTTTTGATAGTGAATGTCACTTCATGACACCTATCACCACTGCTTATTGCATTGGCTACAGTAAACACAAGACAAAGGGTTCGAATAAAGCACAACAATAAAAAAGTCATTACTATAGCGATACATAACTGTTGAATTTACTCCAATGTTTTCTGGGAAAATGTCTGGAAATGTCTAGTGTAATTTCCTCATATGAATTCTGTGTTTTTCACTATTTTTCCAAGCTGATAAAGTTATTAGCATGATTATTAACAGGATGAGCTTCACTGCTATTTTTTTCGCAAGCTGGTTAAGAAAGACCTTTTATCTTTTGAGAAGGCACACTGCAGGCTTTCGAGATTACTTAGCAATAATCTCAAACTTTCGCTATTCTCTTATAGCTTCTTTGTTTTTCTCTTCTCAAAGCGAACTGTGTCAGTTTGGCTCCGATATAATATGAGAGAGAGTAAATGAAATCAGGGTCGGACAAAAGATTTGCCTTTTTTTCCTTCCCCCACCTCTCTCTCTCTCTAATGCTCTCTCTTTAGTGTGTTCTCTCTGTGCTTTTTCGCAATAGTGAACGATTACAATAGCTATTATTAAAGCTGACAAGCCATTCATTCCAATTACAATTACCAAAACAGGCTGAGGAGTAAGCAAGGCAATCGTAAGTGAAATTGATTGCATCTCCACGCTGTTATCTGCAACCGCCAATTGACAAACTGGTATTGAGCCTTCGCCACCTTCCATTCACTGTGTGTTTCTGAGTGTGTGTACACTCTTTGGGCATTTGTGCTTGCTAAAGCTATTTATTAAAGTTAAATCTGTTGGGGCATTTTGACTTGAGACTTGTTTTTTTTGTCCCCCTCACAAGATTTTTCATGCTCTTTTGTGCATGAAAATCACAGCATCACACATTAGGAATTTGACTGTCACGCTTTGCTGTTATCCACGCCACTAAACAGACACATGTAGAGCACATATGTGAAATAATCAAGAGAACAGATTTCATAAAGCGTTTTGCTGTTACATTATTGACACGTGTAATTTCAGTAACATGCTCAGTGATTTGATCATGGGAAACATTTCAACCAACCAAAGGCTCTACTATACTTTTTGTTCAGGCTTCAGCTCTGCATGTACTTCATATTTTAGATCTAGAACTAGGACCTAATCATTAAATCAAGCGTGTAGACATTTTAACCATTTTTATTATTTTACATTTTTAAATCAATATAAGTTGAATATTTCAATGAATAAATAAATGAAAAAAATTTTTCACATGTAAGAGCATCAGATGTGATCTGTACCTGACTATTCACTTATTTTACTGATTTACCTTTGTATTTTAGGTGGATTTTAGCTAACATACTACGACAAATCATGATACAACTTAACACTGTACAAATTTCTCTGAAATACTTCCATACGCGCTCCGCTTATGCCTAGAACCAACTACACGAATTCAGCCCAATTTTAATTTGACAGTGACCATCGTGAAAAACAAAAAAAAAAAGTCTGATCCCGGCTTCATCTCTGGAGTTTTTTGTACATGTGGATTTCTGTACATTCAAATTCCAACCACAATGTCTTCAGTTTTTCCTTCTGCAATGCAAGATTATCCTGCACATCAAAAAAATTAAATCATAATAAAATATTCACATCGTATTACAATATTTCTCCTCTTCTACTTAACACGTCCTATAGACTGAAAGTTTAGAATCTGTATTTTCCACAGAATGTCCCTTCTTGTTTCAATGAGCAACGTGTGAGAAATAATTAATATTGGATTACACCATTCTTTTGTTGTTGTCAGTGAAAACTGTGACTATGGGATAAGCTCCATCCACATGGACCAATTAACACCAACAATCACCAACAAATCCAAAAGTGTGAGAAAGTTGTCCCCCGTTCACACTGGTGAAAAAAAAGCAAAAACCCTCATAATTACATTTTCTGTTTTTTTGCTTTTTTACACTATTTGAAAATGCCAGCTGCGCTTCTACATTGTGTGAACATTTAATGAAAAATCCTTCGCTCTGCTTAGATATCAACAGTTCCCTTAACCTGAGATGGAGTATCAACTTCTAATCCCCCCCACATCCTCTGTGGTTCTATGTTGCATTTGCAGTCAATGTAAAGCATTTAAATATTTATTTCCAGACTACACGATTTATTGGAATACTCAATTAAGTAAATGAATACTAAGATGTGGTTTCAATCAAATTGCGTCACTTGATTCCACCAACGTGTGGCATCCACAGTGCTTTGACTTTTTAGAAGAGTAACACTGCCTTTAACATTATACCTGAGCTTTAGGAGAGAGATGGTATCCCAGTGAACAGTAACTATGATGAAACTTGCACACGTGCTCTTAGATAAAGATTTTAATCAACAGGCATGGGTCTCTGTGTGTTTTGGAACAGGAGATCACAGTGAGGGTCCTTAGATGGTCTCAGACCTGAAAGGGTGCTGAATAAACATATGGGCAGCACTGGGGAATCAAGACAGGCTGAATTCAGGCCTACAGAATTACCGAATATCAATTAGCACCCTGTAAAATTCAAATAGTTTATCTGTCCATTTGTTCCTCTGACCATCCATCCATCCATCCATCATTAATTTATTCATTTATTCATTCATATATCTGTCCATCCATCTATCTGTCCATCATTCCATTCACCCATCTAGTCATCCATCCATGAATTCCTTTATTTATTCATTTATCCTTCCATGCATCCATCCATTGCTTTATTCACTCACTCACTCACTCATCTATATATTGCATCTATTATATATATTATCAGCCATCCATCCATTCATCCATCCCTTTATTTACACACTTATTCATCCATCCACTCATTCATGCAAGAATGGCACAGTATCTGAATGTACACTTTTGAGTATTATATCATTTATTCCACAGTGCTGCCCAAGACTGAGTTACAAATAAAAATCAGCATGTAAACAAACCTCACAATGACCTTTCTTATTAAAATAGCCACAGAGCTGCTCTCTTACCTGCCGCAGATTTCGCGTGACCTTCACATCGTGCCAGGCATTGTCGTTAAACTTGCCATTGACGGGTTCGACGAGTGCCTCGAAGGCTCCGGAGCCGAGGTTAATGACCAGCCACACGGCGCCGCTCTTCAGAGACAGGTTCACGTAATCCGCAGATTTCCCTGTGTGGAGCATGAGGCCGTTTCTCTGCAGCGTGCGGAAGGACAGGGTGATCTCGTCCGTGCTGCTCTGGATAGGTGTCATCGAGAGGTCATAGCAGAAAAACTCGTTGCCTTTGAATGTGGCCACTGATTCCTCTTTACCTGCTGAAAGAGGAAAACAAAAAGTTTATTTAGCAATATTTGGGGAAAAAACTGAAAGCTACAAAATGCAAATGATGAGGAAAAATACAGAAAACATACGGTTTTTAGCTATGCAGCATACAATGCTTAGTGGTCTGTTGATGTTCATCCATTATATTAGGCAAGCGTGTGATGAGTCAGGCATGTAGTTTTTACAGAACTAATTGGTGGGACATAAGCTTCCATTACTTGTTAGCTACGTTAGCCTTGTAGTGTCCATGTAAAACCAAAGGAGCAAACTTCAGACACCAAACATGTCTTGGTTGTATGACAAAATTTGGGTTAAGGAGAAGACTGGGCATATCTTTTAACCCCTTAATGGCCAGAAGATTAGTGGGTCCAAAGTTACACACTTCTATAACCTAAGAATAATTCTGCCAGCTTGCATGTAGTTACTGAATACTAAGCCACAGTATATAATAAGCCTGGGATTTTAAGTGGTTAAGCTGGGAGTCATTTGATGATGTACCCACATACATGTGTATTTTGATTTAATAATAATAATAATAATAATAATGCATTTAAGGGCACCTTTCAAGAAACCCAAGGCCAACTTGCAATAAAAATACTAAAAAATACTACAAAATATGCCATCTTAAACAGATGTGTTTTATGAAGAAACTTAAACAGCACAATGAAGTCTAACTGATGAATATATGGAGGGAGAACTGAGTGGAAATCTACTGAAGGCCCTAGCACCCACAGCACTTGACGATTGGGTGTAACTGATAGCAGGCCTGCAGCAGATGATTGTACGTTGCGTGGAGGGGTATAGCACTGGATAGGCAGGAATAAGCCAAGTTATGGAGGGCTTTAAGTGTGAGCAGCAAAATTTTGCAATAAATCGTACAGGAAGCCAGTGGACTGACAATATGAGCAGCAGTGTTTTGGATCGATTAGAGCATGTGAAGGAGTTTATTTAGGACAACAGAAATCCAGGATCTAACCAAAGCATTAATAAGAATTCCTATGCTGTGCTGAGAGAGGGATGGGCATCATAAAAAAGTCAATCAGGGGATTTTAGTAATATGTAGTTTGAAAGTACGCATACTGTCCAGTATAATATAATATGACCATCATTTTTGTTGTATTTAAACACTGTGAGTATTATAATAGGGTTATAATTCTTAAAACATCAGGCAAGCCTCTGTTACAAGCTTACAATAAAAAATATGGAATGGATCTAGAGCAGTCCAAAACTACGATGTGAACTGCTATTAGCTTTGTGCTAACATATTATTAGAATCCCATATGGGTGCTGGCAGAAATTATTATCGTAGAGGAGCTTATTTCTTATGTTTTTGATAAACTTTTGACATGACATGACATTGTCTGTACTAAAGGCCTAGTACAACAAAAATCTGTTCAGCACTGATTGATTAATACTGTAAAAGCAGTACGTCTAAAATATGTAGGCCTATTTCATGGATAGTGTTTGGGAGCTACAGTGAAAGCGTGATTAGAAGTCAGCTGAAAAGTTGTCTGGCCCCCACATATGCACAACACATACATACCACACACACTCCAAGCTTTTTGATGCATGATGACAATATCTTGTGGATGTGGTTAAATGTCTCAGTTTCATATCAGAGAGAAACACTGCAGGGGGCTAACTGAGTTTACTACTGGAGAAGACCCTCATATCAAAGTGTATTTACACACTTTCTCTCACATGCACACACAGCACAAACATACACTCACACAGATCCAGAGTATAATATTAGAAGTTAGAACAAGAACAAACCCAGCCTCCTCATTTTACATGAGTGATGAGAAAGTAACATGACAGTATATAAGGTTATGAAGAAACTCCATACTCTCTTCCTCTCTCTCTCTGTTTCTCTCTCTTCCTCTCTCAGACTGAGCTTAATCACATTTCTTCAAAAAAAAGATTGCAGTGTAACATAAGACCGATAGAGAGAGATGGAAAGAGAGAGAGAAAGACTTGTTAACAGAAATCATATTCTGTGGAAAAGCATGAAAAACGGTCTACATGCTGCTGATGTAAGGAGAACACACCGTAGAGAAGTGGAGCAAAGGAACAAATTTCAATTATGTATTAAGTGAAAAAAAAAACAGATTTTGAACTGTAAACAACAAGTTACAGACAATTATCACTTGTAGCAGATTGGAGGGGCAAAAATAGAAGGAGAGAAGAGTGATAGACATTTCTTTCACCAGCTGTCTGACTGTCTGAAGCAGGGGTGTCAAACTCAAACACTAAAAGGCCATATTAAAAATCTTAACGAATCCATGGACCCGCTGCATTTTTATTTCATTTTTAATTTTGCTATGTCTTAAATTTGCCATTGTTTATTCAAAATATGCCAAAACGGCAACAATACAATATGCACTGAATACTTATAATTTAATATTATTAATAATATAAATGAAATCAATTTGTTTTAAATAAAACAATAGACTATATTAGCTACAGATAACCATTAAACATCTTTAAATGTCTTTTAAACCTGCCTATATTTGATTGACCTAGCTGCCTGGCATCTCTTTTTTTTGTGGTGTAAACGCTGTCCTGTACATTGTTGTTGAGGGAGGTGGGGTTGGCGCGCACATTACGTTGAGGTGGGGAATGTAGCGCAGCTCATTGTGAAACGGGCCTGACTTGCCCCACGAGCCTAGTGTTTGACACATGGTCTGAGGGCTCCACCGTTTTTGTAGCCTTACAGGAAAGCAATTCATACATTGTTCATGATTGTTCACATGATTGCTTGCTTTTATTTAGAACTAATTTTGCACTATTTAGAATAAGTTTATTATTTCTGTTATTTTGCTGTTAGATATTATTTATACATCCCAGTTATTTAGCGATAGTTTTTTTTATTTTAGCTTTTGATTAATTTGCAGGATTTCATGTACGTGTGAACATATGAAACCTGACAGGATGTCTATTGTTACATCCTGATCAGAAGCACTTTATACATGTATCTGCAACACTGAAAACTAAACTTTTGAACGGTGATTCTAACCTCTGTAGGCTTAAAGTCAGTGAGCCCTGTAGAATGACCGTGCTGTACTTGATTTTTTTCCCTTCTCTCCTCTTTCTGCAGTACTGAACTAGAGTCTCTTCATTCTCTCTGATGCAGAAAGGGGATTTGATTGACTATCCTACAGGCTCTAGAGCCATGTCGCCTTCCCACCTCAAATTAAGTCGAATTGAATTCTTACCATCTGATTGCAGTACAATTTCCGAAACGCACACTGCTCCGGCTAACGTGGGTCCTAGTGTGGAATACTAATTAGGTGCTTCAGATTGGACGATTACACACACAGTCACACTTCACAGCTAAGCATCCTTCAGCTCACACCTGAGTGTGCTCAGGACACCTTCACAGACACACACATACACACACGGAGGATGAGAGTGAAATTGCAACCTCTGTCCAATCCCATTGACTGTGGTTTCCATAGCAACCCACAGCTTTCCCACAGGAAGCAGTAATGCACGCTCCCGCTACTGATGAACTGGAGAAAACGTTGTGGAATCTCAACACTCCCATTTGATTGGCATCAGATTACCATCACACAAACATGCCACAGGATTGGCTGTATGACCCTACTGTCAGACTGATGTTAATTAGGCCTGCCACTGTCACAGCAGACTTCGCAACTCCTTTTTTTCAAATTGTTTCTCTACATTATTGGAAAACCACAGCTGGCATTTCAGTTCTGTAGACATTTCGTGATGATTAAACTAACAGAAAGACAAAATTATTAAAATGAAATTATTACATGAGTGTACATTAAAATTAAGAATATCTTTTCTTCCTCTGAAAAAGTTACCATTTCAGAGACATAAGACTTTGTTAAGACAGTGACAAATTGTTTCTATGATTAATTATCTGATCTAACTAATCTGCTATGCCTCCTTCAGTTGCTTTCACTTTCTGCTGCTATCATAAACTCCTTCTTTTATGGTGTAATGAAATATTAGATGCCACATCCTCTATACTTCATATCACAATCTATTAAGATGACTGTGTGCATCATAGGAATATTATAGAGCATTATATACAGTGCTCATTTCAGTAAGTAAATGATGCACCAAAAATCCACACTTTGTTATAATCTTTTTTTTTTTCATAATCTATAAAATAGGTGATATTGGTTGGGATTTTAATCACTGTGGTTGGTCTGACAGGCTGCCTGATGATGAAATGCAATACAAGAGACAGAAAAAGAGAGTGAAATAGCAAACCAGCCATCACTGTCACAGTGCCAGGAATAGTATGTTCATGCGGCAGCTTATGAACACAACAGAATGTTGAGCTGATGCAGAATATAAAGAACCGACAGAAATCACAAGTTGCTGATCATAACCTTGATAGATAAGGGCTTTGAAGGGGGCCTCACCAACACTAAGTGCTGTAAAGTTGATTTCGCCTCTTGGTGACCATATGTATAGTGTTGTTCTGAAAGGTCCTGCCTGTGTTTGGTTCCTCTGATTGTGTCCATCTATCTTGCAGCTGACCATCGCCTTCCTCTTTTATCTTCAACTGTTCTAATTATAAATGTTGAATTGGTTGACAGTGCACTAGCTGAGAAAGAACTTCTCATGCGCTTTAGGTTTGGTTATCTGGGCTTTGAGTGAGAGGTGAGGCCTGACTTGGTCAAGGATCCATTGGTTTTCTTTGCTGTCCAAGGTACTCTTAAAAGTCTGTGCCATGTCTAAGCTCAAAGGCATCCGTATTTTGTCTAATCCTGCTTTTTTACTTTCCAGCTGGCAGACTACACAATTCTGATCTTTATTTGTAGAGACACATCCTAACATTTACAAGCTCCTTCATTCTGTTTTTGCCAATCTGCATCATATTTACTGACTGTTTGACTGCAAAGACATATCCCCTTTAAAATTCCCTAGCATACAGCCCATCTAAAATTCATCTTGTCCTGTAGGAGTACAACTGATAACAGAAACAAAACAAACTAGCTAGTGAAACATTATCTTTAGCTAACAGAACTTTTTCCTCAAGCAAGAGGAATTTTTACTGCATGTAATATTTTCTCTGCACATGAGATGCACATCTACATGCTAAATTGGGGGACTTTTCAGACATGCTAACTTACATTACAACCATAGGCAAAAAAAAAAAATTTTTTAGACAGTGCTAACAAGTTCACCATCGCCCCCTACTTTGAGCTCCACCTTCACTATATGTTGAACTGGCTTTGAAACACTTTTTTCCCACCCCAATGAGCCTAGGTTCCCACCAACATCTAGGCCAAAATTTCTCATGGTTGTCCCCACACTTTCTTGTTATGAGATCACGTCTGGCCCCACAAGACTTTCTACGTGCTAAAAAAATCTGGTGAGAGAGAGAGAGAGAGAGAGAGAGAGCGAGAGAGAGAGAGAGAGAAAGAAATATAGAGAGATAGAGAGTATATTTTGATGGAAGAGGGAGAGTTTAGTTTTCAGGGAGAAAAGCAAAACCTGAGTGGCAGTTTGAGGGATAAATGTTTTTCACATAATGGAACATTCTTTCTCTCTCTCTCTCACTCTCTCGCTCTCTCTTTCTCACATGCAAACATATACAAACAGTCACATATAAATACAGATGTTTCATCTATAACCTGCAATGAATATTATTCTAAGAAGTCCTGTTCACACCTGGCATTAACACACATCTACACATCTAGGCTGAGTCGAAGAGGATGCTAACAGGTGTGAACGGGATTCAACACATCTTGGAGACGCATTATAACCCATTCGCTCGAACCACTTTCGGAGATGGTTAGGAATGCATATGACTACATAACATTTGCATGTGAAAGCTAAAGTGTCCCAATGAAAAAGACAGACGCAGTAAATGCACACTGCCCCTTCCTCCAGTTATGAAATCTGACCATAAGTGGTCATTGGAGATGCTTTCCAGACACATGGAAATGCCAGATGTAAACAGTTATACACCAGACTGGCTAGTTGTGATCAGATGACTTGAGACAGATGATCACATTGGGTATCAACAGGGCCTAACCTGCTTAACTAAGTGCAACCCAACAGTTCATTCTTCATTGGGAAACAAATAACTCAGGACTGCTGTCTCACTTTGGTTTACTCCCATTCTGCTACTGAGCCCGAGGAAGTACGTATGAACAGAGATGGATGAAACTCATGAAACCAACTTGGCTTTTACCCTCCATCTAGAAGCACGACTTTCATTGTAGTCTAGAGGAAGGGGCTTATGATCAGAGAACTAACTATTATTATTTACAGAATGTAATGAAAACAAGAAAAAAGCTGAGCAAAAATGTTTCTTTTTAAAAATATGGTTAAAAACATTATCAGTTATAACTGGTTTATAGCCATAAATGTACATGTAACTTCTTTTTTTCATCTATTTTGTTGTATTATTATTAATACTGTTTTCATAGAATCAAGGAAAGAAAAAAACATCAAGGAAAGAAACTGAAACAATTTTTTTTAAATAAAGTCAGTAACATTACATTCTTCTCATATCGTACACTGTGCAGACACAAGGCCTCTTTAAATTTACCAGGAAAAAATATCTTCACTACCTGTTTAACTGTAAAATAAAGCTCCCATTCCCAAGTTTGAAACTGATTTTGTTTTGTTTATTTTTGACAGCACTCATTGAAAAATCTAGCTTCGGACATTTTTGCTTTGATTCTCTGTGAATTGCTTCTAATACCCGCTTCTAATGCAAGCAAGCAAGCAAAGTTTACTTATATAGCGCTTTTTACAACAGGTGTTGTCACAAAGCAGCTTTACAGAAAAATCTAAATTACAGAAAAAAAACCAAAAACAAAAACAAACAAAAAAAAGGCATCTCAATCACATGCATGCCAGTGAACACACAAACAGGCAATCCTCCACCTCTCTCTGTCTTTCTCTCTTTCTCTGCTGGTGATTACTGTATATTGATCAGAGCCCTGATTGCACTTATTTAGAAATGGCTAAAGAATCTGCCACAGAACTCTCTCTGTTTGCGAAGAGACTGAACACTCTCTGCTTCGATTTACCTCACTGAACCCTATTCTAATTCTGTCTGTCTGAATACTGTCCTGTTTTTATTGCAGTTTGTTGTCTGGTCTCAGGGAATATAATCATGTGGCAATTCACAAACAGTTCCAACAGAAAAGGTTTATATTTTCATCTTCAATAATATGTTCAACAAATAATAACACTGCTTTATAGCTCCAACATCTCAGTCACTTCCCAGTAAGTTTCATCTCTTCCTATCTTTTATTTCTGTCTGGTTCACCAACTCCTATATTGCTCAACCTTTCATACAACCTCACAAAGTCTCCACGATTTCCCTTCTGATTTTTTTGATCCAAAAAGCACCCGATGTTCAAATGTATATGAATAGTTTGGGAATTCAGTGCAATAACGTAATATTTAAGAAGCAGAGAAAACTTTGGGGCAGATCTACTAACGTTTGGTGCAGTCACAAACCCTGATTTGCCATTCAAATCAGCTTGTTAGTCCAAGACCCCGGTCATGTTAAGCATGATTAATCATACCATATGAAACCATATATAATTTCTTCATCACATAACAGTATGTGATGTCACAGTAAGCAAAATGCACTTTGACTTCCCATTCACACTTATTAATGCCTTATTAAGATGACATTTTGTACTTTCACCTCAATACACATGCACTTATAACAGTTTTGCACTCTCAAAGTGAAAAATATTGAGAGGAGATCATAATAATGAGTCAGCTAGTCAAATTTGCCCAGGCTGATAGTAAATACCACCTTTATAATTACACACTATTCGATATCTGTCTTATTTTTGGCTCCAACATGGCTGTTGTTGTTGTTGTTGCTGTTGTTGTTGTTCAGAAACGATCATCCGACAAAAAGGAAGCCTGTTTGCGGCAGGTGAAAAAAAAGTCACCTGTTGTTTTCCTCCCATATCTGGCAGTCAGATTTTGTTGTATGTTTAACTGTTCAAAATGATCAGTTATCAAGATGAAATAAGGACTTGAGGTCTTGAAATAATGACATCTTCTCAAAAAGTGATAATTTTGGCTAAGAGTAGTCAAAATATTGAGAAAAGTAGTCATCATTTTGACATCATGTCATTATTTCGACTTTCAAATAACTCGCACACCTTACACTGTATAGGTCTGTCATCTTTTTCCTCAAATAGTTCCATATATAGGTCTGCTTAGGTGTTGCTGTTTTATGTGCAGTTTTAGCTGCTTATATCACCATATTGTGTGTGTGTTCAATCAAAAAAACAAAAAAAAAACTAAGTGACAAAACATAGTTTTGTTATTGTAAATTACCCATACTTTATTGACATATCCAGTTATGTAAGCCAATACCATGACATGTTTGGATATATGTATATTTATATAACCATAGCCTACTGGAAAGTTAGAGATTTCTAGACTTTAAAAGCTCAGTACATGCTTCAGGAACATTAGGCATGTGGTTAGTGTAGACCAGGTACCCAGTGCCTGTGATTTTTTTTATTTATTTATTTTTTTTAACTCCAATCTCATAGCAACCCCCCCTGCCAAAAAAAACAACAACAAGAAAAAGACCAGCTACTCTTTTCACACTTCACAAAGTTGAAGCAATTACAGTTACTCATATGTGAAACTTACCAATTAAAGCCAGGTAATATTGTGAAATGAAACATGAAACAGGGCAGAAACTGGCAGCGTCTTCAATGTGCCATCACGGCCAGAGCCTCAGTTATAGGCCATATTATCTAGACCCTACCTGCAAAGACTAGACTCAAAGTGCAGCTAAACGTTTATTGTGCCCTGGGGCTGATGATGACACCAGTGAACACACTTTCAAGAGCAACTGAAAAAAACACTAATTTAAAACACCATTAAATCAAATCGGTACACTTGCCCTAGCAGTCTGTGGCCATGCTTTTTGTTCATCAGGAATGTGAGAGACATACCGCCATTAGACGGGTCAGGAAAGGTCACAGACAGAGGAGAAGAGGAGGACTGTGCACTGATCTGAATGAATAGAGAGCTAATGAGGGAATGTAGAGAGAGACAGACAGAGGAGGAAAGTAAAAAAGAGTAGGTAGGTTTTCACTGACTACATACACATTTTGAAAGCGATAAAAAGACTAAAAAAAAAAAGTGTTTGCAAATTCTGCTGCTGGCAGCTCATTTCCATCAAACTGACTAATGGTGATAGAAATGCTTTGCTTAATGAAATCTCCTGCCACAAGCTGCTATTGCATAAGTTTAGCTTTCTTGAATGAACATGTATTTGACATGTTTCCATGAAGAATTTCATGTATTTCATAATTTGTGTACATGCTTGCTTTTATTGGGCTTCTCTAATCTTTCCACAGCCTGCTGAAAATCCATAAACACTGAAAAACAAACACATGTTTAGCTAAAACACTGGGCAGTTTATTCTCACATCCTGCCCAGTGTTTTAGCTAATCACCAGTTAACAATGTGCTACTATATTAAAGGTGCAAAAATTAAACAACCGCTCACATAACGCAAGAAACTGACCACTAAATGTACAATTGATGGGCAAATTGCATTGAATAATGAATAATAATCCTGGTTTGTTTTGTTGTAGCAGAGGCACATGATTAAAAATCATTTCACAACACTAAATTTAAGTGGAATCGCATCATTTTTCCTGGAAAAATGATATCACTACAGCTTTACATGAGAAGTGTTGACAAATAATCTATCTGCTAAAATTAAACAGAAGCAAAGTTTTGACTGTATCTATGAAATATTTCCAATATTTGTTGCTGTCATCATCATCAAATGTTTAAAGTGTTAAATTTTTTGTATAAAATCCCTCTGAATGGAAACATTCTTAACGTGAAACACAGAAAGTGTCAGAGAGGTACTTGTTTTTCAGAGGATCAATCTTTTTTTTTTTTCATTTATTTATGTATTGAATGTCTTGTTTAAATGCTTTGGCAATGCAGAAACTGAAGAGGGTCACATTAATGAAGAAACCTCTTTAGATTCAATTTAACTCATTTAGGAGAGACACAGAGAATACAGAGAGAGAGAGAAAGAGAGAGAGAGAGAAAGAGAGAGAGGGGAAAATATGGCAGGAGAGAGCAAAATGCAAAATGCAGAAAGTGAGAGTGAGTGAGAGAAGTACAGAGAAAAAGAAAAAAACAGTGAGAGAGACAGAGAGAGACAAAGAAAGAGAGGGAGAGAAAAAGAGAGAAAGAAAGCGAGAAAGAAAGAGAGAGAGACAGACAGACAGAGAGATTGAGAGAGAGAAACTCACAAAGGACAAAATTTGGCAGGGGAGAGAAATGTACAATGCAGAGAGAAAAGATAGAAGGACCAAGGAATAGAGATAAAAGGAGAAAGAGAGACAGAGAGAGAGAGATATGGCAGGGGAGAGAGAGAAATGTAAAATGAAGAGAGAGAGAAAAGAAAGAAAGAAAGAAAGAAAGAAAGGAAGATAGATAGATAGATAGATAGATAGATAGATAGATAGATAGATAGACAATTAGATAGATAGATACATAGATGCAGAGAGAGAGACAGAGACAGAGAGAGAGACAGAGACAGAGACAGAGAGAGAGACAGACAGAGACAGAGACAGAGAGAAACAGAGAGTTGTGTTTGAAGCCTCCTCATTTCCAGAAGTGATGCTTGTAAAGCTCTACAGTTCTAATAGTGCCGAGTGGGATTACAGCTTACAGCCGTGACCTTTCATTCTCATCTCTCTCCTCCGGCTCCATCTGCACCACATATACACACTTACATACACTCAGAACATATACTCAGTCCACCTCTCGGAAATGACAATGGAAAAAAAACAATGAAAAGTCTGTAGTGTATAGTTGTTTGAGACTGAAAAGTGTATAGTAGAGACTGACAGAGAGAGGTTAACAACTCTCTCCTCTCCCTTTATGTCCAATCACCGTCCAGTATCTTCCTCTCATGTTATTACAGCTATTACACTAATCAAAACTCAGGAAATGAAAAATAATCATCTGTCATCATATATGGATGCATACCTTGTTATGGATACTACGGATGCTCACCAGCACTATTGAATGGCTTGCACTCAGAAAACAAACAGAAAACTCTTCTTTGTTACGCTGTCTAGAGTGTGTGAGACAGGCCGTTCTACACTTTATTAGAGCATGAATAAATATATGAATAAATAAATCTGTCTTTCAATCTGAAGTGCAGACACCTCCCAGATTCCATAAACCCAAAATCCTGCTGGTAAACAGCCTAATAATTAGCTTGGCCATTTAGGCTGGCACAGACAGCACAGCAAGCCAAATGAAAATGCTTCCAAATACACCACACTGTCCATTTAGCTTAGCAGTGGCAGAACAATTTAGAAGACAGTAAGGCTTGCTAACCATGCTGCCAACCCAACCTTATGTGCTCGGTTGCAGAATGCAGAAGTGCTTCCAATTCATATACTGAGGCTTAGATTATTCTAAATTATTATTATATAACTCTAATGCACTGCTACTTGTGAAAATGCTTTCAATTTTATTGTCTCTTTAGAAACAAAACTACAGCAGCAGAGAATCCATATATTTGATCTCAGACACCCAGGACAGTAGGTGTAATAATCAAATGTTCTGTCCTCAGTTTAGCTGTCTGTTTAAGTACACTGTTCACAGCTTGATCTTGATCTTCTAAATGCAGAGGAAAGCCCATTTGGATTATGTATTAAATCAGGTTAACTTGCCATAGTGTAATATTAAGGTTTAGAAGTAGATGGCCCAGTTGGACAAATGCCTAATAAAGTCCTTAGTGGAGGAATGTCATTTTATCATTTCTAAAATTAACTGATAATCTTAAGATTCTTCAGAATCTTCAGAATCTAAAATGTGTAATCTTCAAAAATTCATCAGAATCATCAAAATGTACAATATAGAATAATGTGTCCACAGTGCAGAATCTTTAAAAAATCTTTAGATTTACAGTGCAGAATTTTCTTGCTGTTGCAAGACCTTAAACGGTCAGTTCAAACTTGAAAACCCTCCAATTCAGCAGAATTAAAACAATTGTGCAAAGAAGAGTGGGCCAAAATTCCTCCAACACAAGTGCAACACTCATTGCAAGTTATTGCAAACATTTGACTGCAGTTGTTACTGCCAAGGGTGGCATAACCAATTATTTGTTTAGGGGGGCAATTACTTTTTCACAGGGGTGATATAGATTTTGAATAAATCTTTGTTTTCAATAAATGGAATGATTTTTTTTTTAAAGATGAATTTTGAGTTCAGTCATGTGATCTTATATTGAAATTAGTTGGATGATACAAAAGCATTAGCAAATTAGCAAAAATAGAAGAAACTGGCTGAGGGCCAAATACTTTTTCACAGCACTGTAATTCAAACATAATAAAATATCTCCACCTACTTAGAAAAACAAAGTGAACTGAATTTGAATTCAAATAGAATCTACAATTTGCAATCTTCAAAAATTCATCAAAATATACAATATAGAATACAATCTTCAAACATTTTTCAGTGTCTACAGTGTAGAATCTTCAAAAAATCTTCAGATTTACAGTGTAGAATTTACATTCTCCAGAGTCTACAACTTTAATCTTCAGAAATCCTTCAGTATCATCAAAATGTACAGTGTAGTATCATCAAACGCAATTCAGAATCTTCAGAATCTACAGTGTAGTGTACAACCTCCAAATAATCCATTATTTACCATCCAGAGGAGGTGAAAATATCACCCAGATTTGGCTGCAATATGTAAAAACAATGATGTAATAACAAATTAAGAGAAGCAGGCACACACTCGTCTCCTCCTCTTGTCTTTCTCAGAACTACTGTACTGAGACTCCGCTCTTAGTCACTTTACTGTTTTTTGTATTTTTCTGTATTTGGCTTCTTGCTGAAGGTAATTTCTAATGCTAAAGGATTAACTAGATACACTTACTTAGACAAAGCACTCTTTAATTGCTCGTTGCCCAGGTAACAGCGCGCTCTGAACCTGCTGCCTCCTGCCACTCACAGGTTGTCTGAAAAGCACTTGTTTGAACCCACTCTCTCCATATCCATCCATTTTTCTTCTACAGACCTCAGCTACCTTACCCTGTAGTGATGGTTATGGCTTTGTTTTTCAGTTGTTACTGATTTATGATAGAGTGTGCACTTTTACAGTGTTGTTTACTTGCCAGTCATTCTTTAAAGCTTTAAAGCTAAAGATCAGTACATACATTAGTCCTCACATGCAGAAATAGACACAAACGGAGGTCAAAAAGGACTCGTCAGTTGATAGAAAGCAAATTAAATTCTATTTGGTCTCATCTAGTTTTTATTCACTGTAAGTTTTGGATGAAGCACTTCTTTTAAGATTACTTTTGGTCAAATTAAAATGTCAAGAACTGGGTACTGTCATAAATTGGCCTGTTATAAATTATTTCTCGTCATAAAGCAATATTCTGAAATTGCAACACTCCATTCCTGAAATTGGAAAAAAGGGCATCAGTGGCCAAAACTATGAGTAGAATAATAATAAGCAGAGAAGTCCAGCTACAACAATTACAATGGCCAATTAACTGCCATCACGGATGTCTATGGCACTTGTGGAGATTGCGGTATTGAAGAGGTCAGTCTGAATCCTACAGAAACAGTCTGAGATGACCCTGGCTACTCAACAGCTTTGACCCTGTGTTAAAGGGCAAGGCTGATGTTGGTTACAAAGTGAGTTTAACTCAAACAAAGCTGGACTGCTGGAGGCTGAGGATGACGGGTCAGGTTCACGTACACTACAGACTCTTTTAAAGGGACATGTGTGTAAGTCAATGAGTTCTTTTGTATTTTTGAGTAATACAGCACAATATCCTCAATTGTGAAAATCACAGTTTAGTTATAACGTGAATTTTGAGGACTAATTTTCATTTCTAAGTTGTTCAGCATATATGCAAACTGAATAAACTCTATCCTTGTCCAAAATGTAAAAGAGACAGAACAGAAACAGTGAGTGATGTCAATTCAAGAGTAATTACTGTCATTTTGCTGTGCTATTCAAGTAACTACTTGTTTAAACATATAGTGAATGTAGAAATTGTATTTGCACTTAGTACACAAGCTGTATCAACAGGACTGAGTCTACACTTTTAACATTTTTCTGTTTGCTTCAATGTCAAGCAATGACAAAAAATGTTTTTTTCCCTTCAGAACAAGTACTCAGCAGTAACATTTCATGTACAGTGCTGTGAAAAAGTATTTGCCTCTTTCCCAATTTAGTCTATTTTTGCATATTTGTCACACTTGAAAGTTTCAGATGATCAAATTACTTTTAACATTAGACTAAGAAAACCCAAGTAACCACAAAATATTGTGTTAAACAATGCTTTTAATAATTGAAGGAAAAATGCTGTTAAGCCCTGCCTGGCCCTATGTAAAAAAATAATTGTGCCCTTAGCTACTAAATCAACCAGTTAACCAAATTCAGTTGACTACTCGGCTCAATTTCACTAGCCACGCCCAGGCATGATTACTGCCAGACCTGTTGAATCTTAACGTCACTTAAACAGAACCTGTCTGGCAATGTGAAGCAGTCTAGAAGATCTCAATAAGCAGCACATGATGCCACGTTCTATAGAGATTCAAATACAGATGCAACAAAGTTATTGAAATCTACCAGTCTGGAAAAGCTTACAAAGCCATTACTAAAATTCTGCGAACCACCATGACAGCCATTATCTACAAACGGAGAACAATGGTAACCTTCCCAGGAGTGGCTGGCCTACCAAAATTTCATTAAGAGTGCACAGATGACTCATCCAGTAAGTCACAAAAGAACCCAGACGAAGATCTAAAGAACTGCAGGCTAACTCGCCTCAATTAAAGGCAATGTACACAATTATACAATAAGAAAGACACTGGGCAAAAATAGCATTCATAGGAGAGTCTAAATGACTTTTGCCATTCTGTGGACTGATGAGCCAAAAACTGGAACTTTTTGGAAGACATGGGCCCAGTTACATCTGGCATGAAGCTAATACTGAATTCTACCAAAAGAACATTATACCAACAGTCAAACATGGTGGTGGTAGTGTGATGGTCTGGCTGCTTTGCTTCTGCAGTACCTGGATGACTTTATTATTTATTATTATTTATTATTTATAACTTTATTATTTATTTATTATTTATTATGTAGCAGGACAATGATGAAAAGCACACAAGCATGTCCACCTCTGAGTGGCTTGAAAGAAATAATGATAAGGTTTTGGAGTGACCAAGTCAAAGTCCTGACTTGAATCCCATTGAAATGCTGTTGCAAAACCTTAACAGTCAGTTCATGCTTGAAAACCCTCCAATTTAGCACAATTCTGCAAAGAAGAGTGGGTCCAAATTCTTCCACAGTGATGCCAAGGGTGGAATATAGAATAAATCTATATCACCCATGTGGAAAAAATAATTGCCACCCTTGGCAGTAACAACTGCAATCAAATGTTTACGGTAACTTGCAGTGAGTCTTTTACATCACTGTGGAAGAATTTGGACCCACTCTTCTTTGCAGAATTTTTTTAAAGCATTCTTTGCAGATTTTTTTTAAAGCATTCTTTGCAGATTCTTTGCAGATTTTTTTAAAGCATTCTTTGCAGATTCTTTGCAGATTTTTTTAAAGCATTCTGTGTTTAGTCATGAGGTCTTTATCTTATTTTAAAATTAGTGGCCACATTAAAAACATTTAAATGTGGCAAACTAGCAACAACAGAAGAAAGCGGGTGGGGGCAAGTACTTGTTTCACCGCACTATAATTCAAATATAATAAAATAGAATTTGCACATTGGAGATATACTTAATATCAAATTATATCATGCTTTTTTATTTCCAGTGATAACAGTGACTTAAAAGGGTTTACTTTAAAGGCTTAATATGCAGTTGACTACTGAGAGAATTTGTTCAGTGGATTGAGAAATTACACTCAAAAGGGGTTAGTGTGGAGCATTAGCCTCCTTGTGATAACTGGGAACACTCGCACACATTAAAACTACAAAAGAATAAATGAATATCTGAGGAGGAAGAGATGTGTGATCTATCTTAGATATAAGAGCACCTACACACTAATAAGACAAGCAGAGGACACAAGAAGTACTTTAATGAGTCCAACCTGTTACCAAGGTGATGAACTCTGACAACAGGCGGACCTTCTGTCTGCTGGTGAGTTGTCACCGGCCCCAGCTGTGTTGGGTGGTAGAACCTGAGCTGCTTTTAACTCGGCGACATGCTGACATTTCTAAGATGAATTTAACTTTTAGAGTCGGGATCTGAATTTTAATTTCTCATGGAAGAGGTTCAGAGTGAGAAAAGCTGAAGTGAGAAAAATATCTGATTTGTGGCATCACGCTGTCCACTTGTCCAGGAAAGGTGGATGAGGCTAGAACAGAACACAGCATGAACACAGTGCATGCTTTACTTAATGGTGGGGAAAGCTAAACGTAAGCATAACACACACACACACACATACAAACACATTTGTTCATGCTTTGTCAGAATGCAGGATCACCAACATGTATTATGTGATCGCTGTCATAACAATACATTGTATCTCAGAAATGATAACTTCACAGAAAAAACAAAAGCATATTCTTATCTTTAACATAAGTTAGCGTAACAAGTAGTGGTGTAAAAGTTAACGTCTTCAGCACACTATGCAGGACAGTGCTTGTGGGAGAGCTATGGATAATTCGACTAGCAGCAAACTAACAACAGCTACAGCAAAGTAGAAAACTCCAATTCTCCTCAAAGCAAGACAGAATGCAGCAGTATGAGAGTGAGAGCTGGAACATGCAGCCACTGTTGCTCTCATTGTACGCTGATGATGACAACTGGAAACTGCGCTCATGTGATTTTCGTGCCCAGGTTCAAGTTGAATAATTGAAGGTAATAAGTTTGATTCTGTCCACGTCCATAGCTATAACAAAATATACTACTGTTTTGACCTCTTTCTGCAGGTCCCCTAGTGGTACCCTAGAAATCAACTCTGACATTTTTAGTTCATATCATCATATCCCCCCACCCCCATAACCCTAACTGTTGTCAGGTTAATTAATAAAAATAGCATTAAAACACAATGAAAAGAAAACTTTTGGAAATGATGACTTGCTTGCTTTTTTTTTTTTTTTTACAAATGTTGAAATCCAGTTCGCTTCTGGTTTTATAATTCATACACATTTCCATCAAAATATATTCCATCAAAATTACTGAAGAAAAAAAAAGGGGAATGCATTTTAATGCATTAAGCTACAGTGACAAGGGGTTAAATGTATATATATATAAATATATATATATATATATATATATATATTTATTTTTAGAGTCAAATTGGAGTACATAAGACAAATGTGATTACTTGTTATTAACAACACAAACTAATGTGATTAATCATTGCAATCTTTTATAGTCCTAGTAACAGGTTTTTGGAGCATTTCTCTTGGTCCATTATGAGGTTTTGTAACACACAGACACACACACACACCAACACATGCACATAATGAAGACACGCATAACCTAAACCACTGAGACACTAACACTAACTATTAATTATAAATATGCATGTATACACTAAGATGCTTTTGTATGCAGTGTACAGGCCATTTTTCCAAAGTTGCCCTGCTGGTAAAGAGTAAGATACAAGCATATCAGAGCACTCTGGGGACAAAACGTTATGTGCTCTGTGTAAGTGCATGACAGCAGAAAAGCAGGCTGAAGAACAGGGTCCTCATTTTCTCAAATGCTCTATGTTTTGCCTACACTTGTGCTTCCAAATTCAGGTCCTGGAGTACATTTTACTGCTTCCCCAGCTTGAACACATCCACTTCAAATCAGAAAAGGCTTGTTAATTATCTGTTTAGTTTGATCAGTAGTGTTAAAGCAGGGAGAACACTAAATAGGCAGGAGGATACTCTAGGTGCAGGTTTGGGAATCACTGACCTTAACTGAGCTGAGCACTGCCAGGCAGAAATCCATGTTCAGATGGTTCAATTCTGAGTGCATAACTCGTTAAAAACAAACGTTATCTCTCCAAAGTCATCGCCTTTCTCACGTAACTAATCAGTTTTGTCTCAGCACGAACAAGGCGTAGGCGAATTTGCAGTTATTGACTCCCAGTCTTACCTTTTGCAGGACAGCAAACATGAGTACGTGAGTGAGCAAGAAGTGCGAAATCATGCTCATCGACAGATGCGTTCAAAATCCCGAGCAGGATCATGCCCTTTTCACCTGCCACGATTATGGACTAATCTTCTAGGTGAGAGGAGTCAAACGGATGAGAATAAGAAGCCCTTCACTGAGGAGGTGATGTCATTATCCAGTGAGGCAATCATCACTTAAGTACTTCTATAATTGTAATCCATGTGGATCTGCCTTGGCATTCATTCTTTCATTTATTCATTGGAAGGCTGCACATTATATCGCTTGGTAATTGTTATTGCAGTACTGGCTTTTGCAGTATTGATATGGCAGATGTTTGTAATATGTAAATGAGACCTTTCATAAATCACAAAAAAATGAATTGTGTGCTAGAAGCAGCATCAAAAACAACATCAGATGATCCAGATGGGTTTCTGTGTTGGCTTGGATGCATCAAGGGATTCAATCAGTAATAATAATTTAATTTTGATCAAAATAATGCAGGCTATTCTTTTAACCCAGTCATATGTATGCGTACAATATTGTAATCATAGTGTGTAGCAATATAATCGGGATATGATATTTAGTCTATTTTGTGCATCCATTCAATTCGTTCATTCATTGATTCTTTAAGTCATTAATTAACGCACTACATAGCAATCTTTGACTATTCAGCTGAACTGCATCTCTGGTCGGGTCACTGTAGACAAACTGATAAAGTTAACATTAGGGGTGTAAAAATGCAGCGATGCACCATAATGCTTCAAACTAAAGGTGTTTATTCAACTGTATCAATGTTTGAATATGAAAATCAATTATCGATTTAAAATTCAACAAAATATGAACTCACAAACTCATTTTTTTTTTGATAAAATAAAATTCTCTTGCTATTTTTAACTGTAAATCCACTAAACCCTTTTTCATTTTTCTGGCTAAATTGAAATACGATGCTTCTTGAAAATAAATGTGCTGCAAATGTTAAACTATTGCCTTTATATCCTGTTACTTTATAAAAAGAACTTCTAGTTAAGTCTGCATATTTAATATGTTTTTGAAAATTATTTGAAGTACTACCAAACCAACCCAAGTGAATTTTTGTTAACTGGAGATTTCATGATGTATCAACTTATTATAATATCAAGTGCCATTTTTTGCTCTCACTGCTTTTTTAACTACTTATTTTATCATCAACTAAAGTCTGTTCACAGAATAAGATGGTACGGTCTTTTGAATATGCTGCTAAATTTCACAAGCAACACAGGCACAGGCATCATCACTCAGAGTGCTGAGATAACCTACTTGCTGAGAAATATCATCCAGTTCCTGTAATACATCTCCAGGCCACAAACACATTTCTGCTGCAATAATTGGCCTGAGTCGTTCCATAAGTTCTGTATCGTAGTGTTTATAACTCCTGCTAACGTAGCTTGTGGTGTAATATATTTGCTAATGGTCTCAAATGGAACATGTAATTGAACCTCATGCTTGGACCAGTGTAAGTACAGCAACAATGGAATATTAATCGAATATAATGCATGCATCAGCAGGTTGGTGTGATACGCCATATCCTGTGGCTGGGTGAATTAGTGCCCCTTTGGCAGAGGGAAGCCATTTTGAAATACTAACAGGGAGCTAAATGTAATGGTGTTGTGCTATTTGTTTAATAACTAAGAACGCTTTTCAATTTCACCCTTGAGTGAACACAATGGTCATATGCCAAAGATAGATGCGACATCATATTTGTGTGCATGAGCGTGCGTGCTTTCGGGGTTAAAGTTTCACATAATGTCATTTATTCGGATAGATCAGTAACCACACTTATTTAAAAGGGATGTGTGAAATAGTAATATTTTGTCAAATGTTGCACAGAAATGCACTGTATGTTTAAAAGAAAATGTGCTCAGATGAATGACTCCTACATACAGCTAAAGCATAAGGATATCAAAAGCATAAGTGCTGGTGTACAATTTGACCTCTGGCTTAGTCATATATTTTATAAAATTCCTCTGTGTCCTAATTCATCGTAGTGGGAGAACGTTGTTGTTACAGTTGTTTTAGAGTGGTCCTTCCCTGCTCTGGTCCCAGATTTCCCTGCATTCCAGACTGCATTCCAGTTTCTTACTACATCAAACCTGATTCAACCGATCGACTTAATCTCAAACCCTTTATGAGGTGAAACTGAGAAAACACTGGAATAAAATGGAACTCTAAGGCTGTGAACTGGCAAACAATGTTTCAGGGGTTCTAATAATAGAATGAAAAGCTGAAAATTGAGGGAAGACATATTTTGATATATTTACATAGGATTCAGTAATATCAATGATTCAGTGATCTCCATGAATACCTGATCTTTATCAGGAACTTCTTGCTCTACATCAAGAACCTCTGCTAACACACCCTTCGGTGTAATGTATTTGCTAATGGTAATGGGTAATGGGTATAACTTTGTTTTGAGGAGTGCTGGAGTCAAGGATTCAGGATGACTATGAAACCTCTGAAGAAACAGGTTCACAACTTCAACCTTGCTCTACGTGTTATTTTTGTCATGGGTCAACTTAATGCTGAAGATTGACCAGAAACACTTTTCTACTTGGTCTTATCACCATTTTTAGAAAGTGTTTGGAAAGATATTTGCTGCTAGCTATTGTTTGAAATCTGTATAAAACAGACAACACTTTCAGACAGTGGTAGTGACAAAACAGAGCATTTCAAAAAGTGGTGGGGACATACTAATTGTAAATTAACATGTAAATTACACCTGTTGTCTACTGTGGTGAAAGGTAACTACTCTGGTGCCAGCATGGCAAACAGGTTTAGATTCAGCTAGCACTTATTAGCTCACTAGGTGGCTGTCATTTACTATTGGATTAGACTATAATCACATAGTAAATCATTCTCTGAGGGTTAAACGAACCCTGTTGACTACAACATTTCTTTTTCATGTTGTAGGTAAGAGCTTTGACCATGCCAGGGCCGGTTCTTATCGATATAATATGGTCATCCACAGGGAAACCAGTTTCATTAAAGCAAGGTCAGCTTTAAGGGGGAATGAATATTACAGAGCAGTAAATATATTTATTGTTAACGATGAATACAGCCTTTTTTGACTTGAAGCTAAATGGTTTAGGCAGGCTATCTGGCTTCAGAGAGAATTTTTTTTCCTCCAGTGCTTGACTATGTTTAGTGGTTATCAGATTCTAGAAAAGGGGAAGATGGCATTATGTATGATAACTGTTTCTTACATGTCTTCATTGTTACAATTAGACCAAAAGTTTAAAAAAATACTCTCTTTCGGTATCATTTTGGTATTGAATTTGAGGTATTGGATTAGTAACCATATCGAAAAGTTTCAAAGAGTCCCACCATCACTTTCCGTGCCTCTAACTAAATTACAACTGAGTGACAAATTTCCTAATAAACACAAGATCAGTCATAAGTCGCCGTGGAGATTTTCGGATTTCCTCAGAGACGTGCTGGTCACCAGGGAGACCGAGACTGGGCCATCTGTCATTGAGATGAGCAGACGAAACGAAAAAAACAAAACAAATAGCATGCAACAAATGAGTCATCACACACCAAATTTTCTTTCTTTCTATTTCCTGTTGCCAGTAGCTGTCTGTGAACTCCTGGGATTTATTTTATGAATCAAACAGACACTTTTTTCTCTAAATTTATTAAATTATTATTTTTGTCCCTTTATCCAGCTTGCTGTTGAGTAATGAGAAAAAATACTTTACTCAAAAGGGATCAGGTGATTCATCAGCAGTAACATGCTACGGAAGGAAGCTAAAATAAGAATAGTGATAGGAAATGAAGACCGGGCATAAGAGGAGGCTGCGCTGCAGGAAGTGAGGGGCATATGAGTACGTATAAGAAAGACAGATCTGACATCAATCAGAAAGAACGAGAAATCAGTTTGCTTTCCTGCTGATGCACTTTCATGCAACTTTGCTTGCTTTGGTGTGTATGGTTGGTGATGTGAGAGGAAGAGTAAAGGGTAGGAGGGGGAGAGAGAGACAGACAGAGAGAGAGAGAGGGCATGAGAAGAGGACAGAAGAAAGATGTAGAAATGTGACAGAAAAAACAGAAAAGGAGTGAGGAAATAAAGTCAAACTCTGCTTCTCTCCCAGGGAAACACATGTGGAATTGCTTTGAGGTTCCCTCACATGCTGTGCTCCAAATATCAATATTTCAATAGAGGATTCCCCTCTCTCTCTCTCTCTCTCTCTCTCTCTCTCTCTCTCTCTCACACACACACACACACACACAGAGACACACATCTTACAGCAGAGACCATATCATCACTAGTAGGTCTCAAAGAAAAAGCCCAGTATTTAATCTGCCACAGTATTTTGAAACTTTGAACCATCCACAGTAGTGCAGGCTGAAGCCCAGCTGACCATGTTCCTATGACAGAATCTATGATTTTAGCCCTCTTGTTCAAATACAGCTTTTAAATGGCTTTTAAAGATATACCTTCAGCACCTTCAGCAGACTACGCTGGACAAAGGTTGCAAGAGACCTATGGATAAATCAACTAGCAGCAAACCAACAAAAGCAACAGTGGAAAGTTCCAGGTCCCCTCGAGAGCCTCCACTCTAAGAAGAATACACACATGTATATGTTCAAAATCACATTTCACAGTGGCTGGAGTGCACTGAGAAGGCACTCCCTTTGCAAAAACACACTGCTAAAATAATCCTCTCAAACAGGATTTATTCATCTGCTGACTAAGACTTGCACAGTACTGCATATTGTTAACACTGTAATCAGATGGTCACACAGAACATTTTGTTCTTCATTTTTCTCATCTCGCTGTTTTCTCTTTCAGAACACAGTGTTTCCTTTCAGCCCAACCCAGTCGTGTGTGTTCGGTACAAAATGCCTGTTATGAGAAGAGAATAGTAACTGGAACGTCGCCATACCTTGGGAAAAAGAAGACACTACATAGCATCCTTTGTGTTTGTATTGAACATGACATAAATTCCTCCGTGGATGTAAGAGAGAATCAGTGCCATTCGACCTGACACGCACAGAACACTTATCACCAAACACAAAGCTGCTCTCCACACAGATGTTTGGAGTATTTCTGGCACTGTGCATAAATCTCAGAGAAAGACAGAGGAGGACAGCAGATGTTACATGTTTGGTGTGTAATTATCGAAATGCATCCATCTATTCAGGCCGGCGGAGGCAATGCGTCAGGTTTGTTCAGCAGCCTGGGCCTCTTCCTTTAATGAATGTGCTGCCAAGAGACATAGACACTGTATTTATAAAAAATGCTGCGTTTTATACACAAAATAATTATATTCCACTGACTTATTCCAAGATATTTCTAATGTATAATGTAGATATTTCTAATGTATTCATGATGAATGGACCAAAAGAAATGGCCCAAAATGACTTGGCAAAAAGTCTGGTTCTATTGATGTACATTAAAAGAAAAGTAATAGTAAAGATCATTTTTCAGTTTTTGACATAATTTGAAAACGCCTGTTGCTCTTTACATTGTATGTGAATTTCATGATGAATGGACTAAGAGAAATGACCCAAAATTACTTGGAAAAATATCTGGTTACATTGACTAACATTAAAAGTAAAGTATGTTTTTCTCCTTCTCCTGCTATCATTTTAGAGATACAAGGTTTTTTTCCAACAACAGCAAAAACACACCCACACACACACACACACACACCCACACACACTAACAAAATGTGTGCAAAATAACTTTTTTCTAAACTCTGCACATCTCTTTATGCCTTCATCTCTTCTTCATGTTCTTCATGCCTTCTCCTATCACTGCCCACCTGCTTGGATCTGTCCTCATCTTCCTTAGGTAGCTTTTTTTATTCTTGTCTTCTTGGTGTGATCCAGCTTTTTGCAATTCTTGATTCGTGTATGAAAATTGCAAAAAAATAAATAAATAAAAAAAGGAATAAACCCTGTCGAGCACTGCTTGTTGTGTCAGATTGAAAACACTGCACTGAATATGATACACTAATCTTTTAAGGCCGATGTTAGCTTCTGATTTGAATTTTCATTCCACCTTCAATAGTGCAGAAGTTACTTGCTAACATCCATACAGGAGTCCGAATGTGACTGCTACATAATTTAAGATGGAACAAGAAATGAGAAAAAGAAGCTTCAACTTTACAAGACTCAGATGCAGTCACCAAACTGGATCTGAGGTGGAGGGAGCTTCTGGTTTTACCCCTAAATTCCTACAGACATACACTTGGATGTAAAATTCATAGTTTGTCAGTGCTCTTGCGCTTATTTGTGTGAATTTATATCATAGTAACCGGCCAAAAAATACTATTCTCCATAATAAGGAAAGGAAACATGGGTTGTGACTCTCACTGAAGACCTAATGAGTTTCTATCTTGTGTTATAGGAAAGACATTAAAAAGGCACTGAGCAGAGTTCATTATGTTCATCTTCATGGGTTTAAAAGAGAGTTTTTTATAACGGCACTGTTAACACAGTATACATATTATTGTGCCACAGATTAATTTGTATAATTTCACATTTCTTAAGGGTCTACGGTTGAGAAAATGCACTGATAGCATATATTCTGCACCATTTTACTGTATTAGGCAATATAAGGAATATTCATAGCCTTGGGCTTCCGTTATTTTTTGCACTTTCACTGCGAACTGTTCCATGCATAAATTGTTCCCTTAACGTGATCTGAATTTAAAGTCCTTAAGTAAGTACTATCATGTTACAGGAGTTGTGATGTAAAATTTAATAACTGGCACATAAGCAGCACCTAATGCGTTATCAAGTTAACAGCTTCAATATAGTGAATAATGAAGTTAAACAGAGTAAAATGTATATGATGTATACATTGGTATACATACCATTGGTGTGGATGTGAGCTATCTATATGTATAATATGTTGTGCCAAGACACTTCACTCCTTAACTTTAATAAAAAAAAACTTTCTACTTATGCACCAAACTGGAACTTTTCAGTATGTTAGTTAATAAAGATAATAAAGTTCTATTTAAAGTAGTGTGATATCTTAACAACAACATATGTGAATGATAATACAGAACACTAAAATAGCACCAAGCTCACAAGATGAACTATAGAGCACTGATGATTATGCTTATAAGCTTAGAAAACTGAATGTATTCATTAACATACTACTATCTGAAAGACAAAAATGCATGAATAGGTCAGTAAACAGTATCAGCTTAAAAGCTAAAAGAACCTTGTTGTCAACAAGTAACTGCAAAATTTATTGAAGTCTCTATTCAGTATTAATCTTCTCTCTCTTTCTCTCACTCTCCCACACTGATCTAAGACAATTCCACAGCAAAGAGCTTGTGGGCTATTAACACCAGGCTAATCTGAACATAATCTTAAATCAGTTAACACTGGGCTAATCTATTCTATAGTTTCAACATCAGCTAGGTAAAGTCTGTTAAGACTGGGCTAATTTCATCTATAGCTTTAAGATCAGCTAACTTAAATCTGTTAACACGGGGCTAATCCTATTCACAGATAAACTCACCTGACATGAGCTAATGTTTATTAGCATTGGACTAATCTCACTCATTGGAACTCCTCTCCACCTTTTGACATTTTATAGTAACTTATGCTTCTTCTACTAGCTCACAACTGAAAAAAAACTCTCATTTGACCCTAAAACACTCTGAATTAAAAGTGTGAGTACATTATCAAACCGAAGCCATGGCATTAGCGTGTACTCTAACCTTTCCAGTTAATCTGAACCTTGAGCGATGCCAATTTAGCATATGTTGAAATTTAATTAGAGAAGGATTTGAGCTGCTGCTGTCACAATGCCGGTTATGAATCCCTGGCTAGGGAATGGAAAAAAAGCTTCTGTGCACCTGTGAGGTCACCTGTCAGGTCGGGAGCTTGTAAAAATAAAAGGAATGGATCACTTCAGAAGAAGCAGAGTTAATGAATATAATTCAAGCTGACTGTATGTTTTGTAGAATGCAAAAAAATCATTTATAATGTAATGGCGTACTACGAATAGAAGTGTGCTAAGGATGATCCATTTTCAGCCCTCATCTCTATATTAGTCTTTTAATATTAAGTATATACTGACAGCAAACACAATCCAATGAATTCTACATTAACAGAAAGGCCACACAGCGCACACTTCAAGTACATTCCAGTTAATAAGATATGCTAGGCCAGAGGTCGGCAACCCAAATGTTGAGAAGGGTCATTTTGTCCTTTTAACAAAAATCAAACCACCTTGGGGCCACAACATTTTATATCCATTTTACTATCTTGGCTGTAAATATGTCTAAGTACATGCTAATGTAATGGTATAGGCTGAAAATATAATGAAAAAAAATAGAAAAATATATTGAACGGAAACGCAGAGTTACTTTGCTCTGTTTTAAGCTTTAGCTCAGATATAGCTGCATTTCTCGCATCTCCACCAGGAAAAGTGGAATAATTTTTTTGTCAAATGTTTCTCAATGTTCAACCTTTCATGAGGCTCAAGTCAGCTTCTCATTCGCCAGCTTCTTGCTTGAATTTTCCCTCAATGTAATTTCTGCACCATTTAAGGTGGAATGGGAAAATTCTAAACAAGAAGCCAGAGAAGCTGACTTCAGCTTCACAACGTTTTAGTGTTTGACACTTTCTTGTTGCAGATTAAGCATTTTAAGAAACCAGTTGCAGTGCTTATAAACACAAATCAAAAGTCCATTCGTCTCCAAATTATCAATGTTCGTCTTAAATCTTTTTCTTTGCCTTTTCGTTCGCTATTAGCTAGGCATGACTGTTGTCTGTGTTGCTGTGACCAGCAGTCTGTGTACCAACCTTCCAGGGTTAAAGGGTGAATTGGCAGATATAGGCTACAATAACTACAGCGTTTAAGGTCATTTATTGTTAAAACTGTGTTTGCAGAGCTTTATTTTACTGCAAAGGAGAATTATTTTATTTCTACCCAATAATCTAATTCTGCTGTGGAGCCACAACCGGACAGTAAAAGAGCCACATACAGGTCTGAAGCCACATGTTGCCAACCCCTTTGATAGGCTGATAAATACACTAAAGTGTAAGAGTAAAATCATTACGTTTTTGGTATGTGCACAATATTTTATCTTAGCCTTAAATCATGATTTTACTGCTAAGTGAGTAAAAGCTGTACAGATATGTTTTGACAGAGTGTAGCTTATACCACAGTCAAAACAATGGCATTGCAGTTTTTTTCCAAAAGGCCCTGTTTTCTTTTTCCACTTTAAAGTGGTTCCACACTTCAGACACTAAAACAGCCTCGAAAAAGACGCCTCACTACTGCAGGTAGTGGATAAAGTTTGTTTACATCATATCAAGGTAAAATAGCAGTAAACTTATGCCAATCAATTAAAATATGTCTTGACTGACTTTGATACCTATCTTTCAGATTGGATCAGAACATCCCCAGTGTTTAAATATATCTGTGTATCTCCCTATGCCTCTCTCTCTTTTATGCACACACCCACCCACACAAACACACACACACACACACACACACACACACACACACACACACACCTGCTTAAACCTCCAATATCCCTTACACAACCTTACACCCCTGAGTATCAGCTCTGGCACATCACACTAACTTCCTCTCTGTACTCCAAGCTGAGCTGTTGGGCTCCAGTTAGGCCTGCATTAGTGTCAGTCAGCCTCTGTACGCCGCCTGTTCTCCGCTTAATGACTGCAGGCTCCAGAAATCGTCTGAGCACAGAAAGCGGCCACTCATTTGTCACCGTTCTCAATGCAGCTGGATGTGGCGAGACAGCAGGAATGAGTCATCTCAATGAGACGCGTGTCACCGAAAAGTGTTACCGCAGAAAAAAAAAGAGTTGCGTCTCAACAGGCACCTTTCGAGGACTTTGGAATTGAAGATTCAGGTGTGGGTGTGAGAAGAATGTGTGTGTGTGTGTGTGTGTGTGTCTGTGTGTGTTTTTGAACAATTTTAGTACAAAAATTGCAAACAAAAAACTGGGCTTAGCTAGAGCACCATTTCATTTTGCTTCCTAAGGTTAAGGTTAGGTTTAGGGTTGAGCTCAACACATTCTAAGGTGACACTTTATTTTGAGTGGTCCTTTTTAGACGAAACAAACACTCAACAGACTCTCAGTAACATGTCAAAAACACAAGATAAGGATTTTGGTTGAGGTTAAGGTTAGGGTTAGGATTAGGGCCAGGGTGAGGGTTAGGATTAGGTTTTGGGTAAGGCTGGGTAAGGTTAGGTTTTGCGTAACAGAAGTAACATATTAACAAGACATCTACTTAATGGAAGTAATGTATCAACAGAACAGCTAGAGGATATTTACTTCAATGTATTCAGATGCTTCACTACTAATCCTTCATTAATATGTTGTTAATGTGTTACTGAAAATCTGTTAAGAGTATGTTAATCATCTACAAAGGACTACTCCAAATAAAGTGTTACCCATTCAAATTATAAATACATTATGTGTGGATACTAATTATACATACATTATATGTGGATATAATAATAATAATAATAATAATAATAATAATAATATAGAAACCCCATTTCAGGAAAAGTTTTTTGTAAAATGCAAGAGAGAGAGAGAGACAGAAAGACAGAGAGACTGAACGACTGAATGAGAATCAGCCACAGTGTGAAAAAAATGCTTGATATATTCTACAGAGAAGAATTGAGACGGCTTTGATTCAGTTTCAAAAAGTCCTGTAATTGCAGGAGCATGTGAAAATGCACATCTCAGATCAAGTTATTCTGTTTATCTAACTCGCACTTAACCCAACACTGCACATCATGGATGCCTCATTCTTTCTCTCTCCCTCCCTTTCCCCTCTCTCTCTCTCTCTCTCTCTCTCTCTCTCTCTCTCATATAGAAGTGAATTAAGCCTCTATGTCAGGGACATCAGTAAAATAATGCCCAGCTTCATGACATTTATTGGGAATCGATTTTATAGGTACAAGTCACTTTTCGGCCTTACCAATAGCATTCTCTTTAAAGCACAGAATTAAGCAGGAATCAGTCATCAACAGAAAAAGATTCAGATAACACTAAGCTTAAAACATATGAGTAATGTTACATAAACAGTGTGTGTTGAGTCGAAGGAGTAGTTTGTGGAAAAAAATTTAATTTACACAGTTCCACTCCATGTTCTTGCTCACTCAAGACAAGTTCGCTATCTGAAGTTCTCTTCCTTAAATTTGCACCAAAGATATGAGACTAACATAGCTAACAAGCAATATGAGCTTACAACCCAACTAAACATGTCTTAGCTGATTGACTATACACAGGGCCTTACCAATAGCATTCTCTTTAAAGTGCAAAATTATGGAGGAATCAATCATCAACAGAAAGCTGACTGACTGTATACAGGGCATGGGAAAAATTTAGTAAAGTGGATCATTTGTTAAACTATTCCTTTAAGACTGATGTGTATTAGAATTTGGAGCAGAGAGGGAGAGCAGCTGTGCTTCAGGCATTTTGCTTACACAATTGGAACAATCTGATACCAATTAATGAGAGAAGGATGGACATGTTCACAGACACACACACACACACACACACACACACACACACACACACACACCACTGCTTCTCTCACCAGGAGCTATTCCACATGTAACACACTTGACATACTTCTCGAAAAAGAACGATGGAGTGAGGAGTGAGGGCATTCCGTGGTTACAGGCATGTATGCACCCAGGAGTCAGTACTTTTCTCTTTTTTTTTTATTAATCTGACCAAGCGCTCCTGTCTCTAATTGAACTGACACCAACATCGGCAATCACGACCCCACTGAGACCACAGCTTGACTCACTCTTCTATGATCACAACATAGCAATTTAGGGCCTGGTCGATTAATCAGTTAAACTCAACAAAAATAAAAATCAGTGATTAAAATTTACCTTCTCAATGAACTGGTAATGATTAGTTAGCAACTTGATTTGATGACATTTGGCATTTATTTATTTTTTTAACCACGTAGCACAGCGCATCTTGATATATATCACTGTGCAAATACAATTAATACAGTAAAGGCTAAAGAGTAAATAAATAAGTAGTGATTTTATGTTTAACAATTCCCAACTTGCAGTGTTTACTTTTAAAAAGGTTTTTCTAATAAAGTACTTTGGAATGGCATAGTTTGATCATTTTTATTATTTGGCCTTTTGAGGTTCTCGATTCACCATCAAAACAATTGCTTGATATTGCTCATTACTAATACACTATGAACTACTAATATAATTGAAAGTAACAGCCTTTCAGTAATCACATGAAACATTGGGTTTTATTGTAATAAAGACAATACAGTAACGTAGACAGTCTCTTTACATGACTGATGACAATTTCTCTGAAGAGGAATGTAAGTGTCAGCATCAGACTTTGGCGGTTTATGATTTTGACATTTTGTGCAGTAACCAATACGGTAAGCAGAATGGATGTTGCTGAGAGTCCATTCTTACACTCTGGAGGAGCATCCCTCTGTCTCCAGTTACATAACCTTATGCAATAGCCACAGTAGCATTATCAGCAACAACATGAGATGCTGCTGCTAAAAGGCTTTTTGAGCCTCCTGGGCCTCCACAGCTTGCCCCCAGAGTGTCTTTCCAGTAAGTAAAAGCCTTGGCCCAACATTGGCTCAGTCTAATGGACAGGCATGGTGAGTCGTCAGTTTGGTGGCATTAACCCCTCACTGCGACAACCCCCACTGCCATACAGATACATCTATTCAGCAGTCTGAAAAATCAAAAGCTGGCATGCATCATCAGGTCCCGACAGGAGGGATGCACTAGAAGATTTATCACACCTGTTTCAAAAGAAGCCCACCTGCAGCACTGGAATTTAATGTGACTACGAAATAAGGAAGTTTTAGACAGAAGTCAGTCATTTTTATATACTGATGATGTTCTAAGAAAACCTTGTGATCACTTTACATGAGAAAAAAAAAGTTCTTTCTTTTTAGTATACATTAACATAATGTATACTAAAAAGAACACAATACTTGTCATTCTGGACCTTTTCCAATGGTTCATTCTTCATGTCCACACAGTGTAAAAATATTTATGTTATTTCTCAACTAATAAGAAATGTGCATATTATATTATGATAAATAAGTTATGAACTATCTCATATTTGGGTAGACAATGCCTAAAAATTCCTTAATATCCTATAAATTTCCATCTCTACCTTCTGTTTCTTGTGATGAAGTTTACCCCCTCCACCACCTCCCCATCTCCTCCCTCTTCTTCAGTCTCTCAGTCCTACCTCAGGTGGTTCTAGCCTTCTGGCTTTAAGTGGAAATAACCCAGAACTCCAGCCTAAGTTCTCAGAGTTCTCTTTCCTCCGTCAGGCATACAATCTCTCCTTATATTCTAATTGTACATTGAAGGCGTGGTACAAACGTGTGAATATTTATTATACTTTTAACTGTATGGCATTTGGGCAGTGCCATTGTGCAAATGCAAAAAGTCTTTGAACAGATATGTTTTAATTCTCAGAACTGTTAACTAGAGACTTCTGGAGTCACTCCTGTTTAACACCATTAGCATGTCATCTTTCCATGTGACTTTATCAGTCTACATACCCTATGCATTCAAACACACACACTCAAAAAAAAGGGCACTGTCACTGCGGTGTTGCTCCTCCCACCACTGGGGTGGCACCCTACAGGGTATGTCTTCAGTACTTTTAATTAGGGAACTATATTCTTTTTGGTTTATTTTTTCTATTTAAAATAGTTTGGTCTAGTAAATGCAGAGTATCTTTCAAACTTATTGAAGGTACAAAATTGGACTTTAAGACCATTGTTGTACCTTTGATGGCATTTTTACATTGTTTGTACCAATGATGAACAAAAATGTACCTGTACAGCACCCTTTTTTTCCTGACAGTGCAGTGCCATAACAACCAAATATCAAACCTGAACCAGATTTTTTGTAAGACATTAACATTTACTTTTTAAATGTATTTTTTTTTTTACATCCAGAAGCTTGTTGGGTTATGTAAAAAGATGGCATTAAAGATGTAATACCAGCATCAAGGGGTACTGATATAATAATGCTGATATCAGTAGAAAATACTGGATCAGATATCACAGGGAAAAAAGAATGTGTATAATCTTATCCTGTAACAGATCTATCCTGAAATAGCACTCACCTTCTTTGCATAATTACAGCACAATAGCCTATGTGCTTTCAGCCAATGTGAAAAGTTTCTATATTGATATCAGTATTGAAAAAAAAAAACATGGTATTGTGTCATTTCTAGTGAAAATACCATATATTCTACTCGCTGAGATGTATTAACCTCCTAAGTACAGCATGAAGGCCAAGAGAATTAGAGATTGTTTGGATGTGTTGTGTTGACCAGTGTCAGAACGACATGCGCTTGGCTGCTCTGGTGCAATGTGACCGTCATTTGTGGGGACACGCTTCCCCATTTTTCAAATGTACAGAAAACTCACCTTCTTTTTGTTCTGGTGTGACAAAGAAAATAGAAATCAATGTGTCTGGCCAGCTAAGGAGGCTGATCCATTAATGTGAAATCGATGAGTAATGTCACAGTCATTTTTCCTCATCCACAAGAAGCCAAAGAAGCCCCAGTGGAGAGTGAGAGCGAGAGAGAGAGAGAGAAAGAAACAGACAGAGAGAGAGAGACAGAGAGAGAGAGACAGAGAGAGAAAAGAGAGAAACAGACAAAGAGGAACGAGAGAGAGACAGAGAGAGAGAGACAGAGAGAGGAAAGAGGGACAGAGAGATTATCTGAGTGTGTGTGGGAGATGTTGCTTATAATGAATGTTGCAGCATTTGCTAGCAGTAGTTCTCATGACCATTAGACTAAACTTAACTAAATGGGATTCTCTTCATCAGCACCGTCCTCCAACATCATCCAACCCTCTTCTTCTCCCTTCATTTCTCTCTCTCCTTCTCAACTGGCTTAGAGCAGAGGAAGTCTTTCAGAGATTTTAGAGTGACATCACTGTATGCCACACATAAATGTAAACAGGCTGGCCAGGATTATTAGGAGTGTGTTTTCAAGCGACTGTAGTGATAGGCTTAGTTTATCGATGGTTGACTTTAAACTTGATGACATTGAAACATATTAGCCATCCCGTTTCTACAACTACTGATTGTTTTCAGCATTCCTCCTGCTCCTGCCCTACACTCTTCTTGAGTAGAACAGGGGCTGTGGCATTTCTCTATTTTCATTTATTTTGCTCCTTTTTCTGTTTCTCCATATCCCCTCTCGCTCTCTCTCTCAAATTCAAACTGACCTATCCATGACCCACAAATGAGTTCTTTGCCAGGTAACACCAACTCCAGAGACGGATGGCAAAATCTCTTTCAGCCTAATGAGAAACTATAATGCATTTTGTATAGTGTTTCTACATTACATTGTGTTTCCAGTTTAAGATGCTGTGTTTGCTGTTGTAGCTAATGCAAAATAGGCTCATTTGAAAATGACAATGAGTGCATTTACATGCACTTAATATTGTGATAACTGCAGAAAATCAGATTTTGTCAGTAATCCGATCAATGTGTTCATACCACGCTGATGTTAGCTCGTTTACCATGATGACAAAAAAACATGCATTAGCTTTTTACCAATAGCGTGACTTTTAACATGTATATAAAATAAATATTTCTTGTAATTAATAACATACTCGGAATATTGGTATATTAATAACTACAATTTCTTATTATGATTAAGTGGATTATTGTCAAATTGTGAAGCTCGTCCAACACAGCAGTAGTTGTGGCTGGAGAATAAACAGAATGCATGAAGAGACCAACTTAAATAAGGTCAATAAAAATGGTTTTATTGGCATGGACATTACCAACTGTTGCCACAGCAATGAAAGCAACAGTGATATCTAGAGGTGTAACAATGTATTGTGACATTGTAATATTGCAATGGAAAACAGTGAGAATGTGCACTGTTGTCACACATGTATGCATCATGAAGAATACATTACGAATAATGTAAGATCTAATGCAATTACATTGTTTGAACAACAGATTTTGCAAACAATCAGCACCAATCAACAATCCACTTCAGCATTCCTCTGGCCTCCCAGCTCTAGTGTTATCAAATGCAAATGAATACAGTCATCATTGTCTTCATATGTATTTTGTGCAAAATATCGTAACAATACAGAATCGGGAATCATGCCCTCAAACTCCTTCTCTTTTCCCCTCTTCCCCCCTGTTCCTCTCCCTTCATGTAGCAAAGTGGAGCTATCTCTGCCTTTGCAGTGTTAGCTGTTTGAGACACCACATTACATGTTGCTCAATAAGCAAGCAATAAAAATATGACCCAGGTCAGGCACCAAGGTAGAAGGCAGAGGAAACATCATTACAACCTTGAAATACCTTCAGCTAAACACACATTGTGATCACACACTACTTTAGTATTTGGCAACTTAATGAATTTCATTGCATTGCTACACATAGTCAATAATAGTAATCTGCTGTTAGACCGGGAGGCTACAGCACAGAGGTTATCTCCTACTAGCACCTCAATAAAGACATTTATTACTTTAGTAGGTCCAACTTTGACTCAGAGCACTGTGAGTTCAAGCTAAATGAAATCCAACAAAACCTCAGCACCGCAGAAGTTCTCAAAGGTCGCAATGCACACAGAGCAGAGGTGGATCGGTACTCAAGTAAAAGTCAATTAAATAATGACTCAAGCAGAAGTCAAAGTAGATTAGAAAAAAAAACACCTTGAGTAGAAGGTCTGAAAACTTCCCCATAGAACTGCAGTGGAACTTCTTAGCACATCCAGCAAGAGAAGTTTGTTAGACTCTATTAACACATACCACTAAAACACAAATAAATAATGAGAAGGAATTAATTGAACATTCACAGACACCCACACACAACTGGTCATCCTCACAAGGACTTTATGATATAAACAGACAAAATTAAGAGAAGAAGTCAGTTACTGTCAATATCAACAAAAGCATGTTGTAATTTTTCTTGAATTCTTTCTCACTCGTAGCTCACTGAAACAAGTTGAACCATCCTTTACAGTTTACTATGCTTTTTGTCATCATTTGACATTAAAACAAATGTAAAAAAGTCAAGACTCAAATGCATCAGCATAAAATATTGTTAATTAACATTCATCTGCTGTAGCAAAATAAAAGTAATAACTTCTAAGGATTAAACAGAAAACAAGAAACCAAAGAAATAATCTAAATTCTGAACCGGGCCTTCAGCCAGCTTAAACCCAGAAGAGAATCGGCCCAAACTCAGCCTGTCAAAGCGCAAGTAGCAATCATAAAGAGCCTGCCGTCCCCTCTGCTGTAATCATGAAGCTGGAGCTTCTCATATCATCCCCCGTCCAGCAATAATGTGCTGTCTTTCAATATTTATGACTCGCACTCACGCTTCATATTATTTGTCAGCAAAAAAAGATTTAGCCTTTGGAGACGGACGACATTGGATATACGGCGTGTATTGTGAATATAATATAGATTTTCAGAGTGCGGAGTGTCGGGAAGTCATCTCCTGTTATTGCTCTCTGCAAAACATTCAGAACATCCTGACATTTAGCTACTGTAAGCAGAAGGCCATACCAGCCGTAGAGTGATGGCATGCTGTTTATATTCAGTATGCGTTTTATGTACAACGCAAAATCACCAGCGCCGAGTGAAACCCTGCACAGTAAAACTTACTGCGTAAATATACTCTACTTTCATGGACACTGAGGGAGCTGATTTAAGGATACTGATTTAATTGAGTTTAGGGAAGAGAACAAAAACTGTCAGAATCCTCATCTGCCTGTAGTGTAAAGCAAGTAGAAGCCCAGCTGGAGATTTCTGAACCTACACATAGCAAAAATGCCAATGCTGAACAAACTCTGGCAGGGTTCATTTAAGTCTAACTCGACTCAAATGAACAATGTATTTATATTGTGTAGAACCTGACCAAAGCTGGTCAAAATAAACAGCACCGGCTTATGTCCTGATCAAAGTATTTTTAAGGGGGATTGATAAAGCCAATTGACTGAACAATGACAAAATGTACTGATTGAAATCACAAAAATGCATTTTCTGTGGTTAATAGAAAAAGGCTGAATGATGACTATTAACATCAAATAATCAGTAAGCACAATGGCCTTCTTTAGCTTCAGAAGATTAAGGATTAATTAAGGTTTTGGGTTTGTTTTGCCATTAGTCAAAAAATTAATATACAGTGATTTAATTTGATTGCAGTTCTTCAAAGACAATTCAATGCATCCCAACATCTCATACCATGAATTGCACCATGATTCAATTCAATTTGATCACTTTGGTTCAATTCAGAATTATTTTTAAAAATGCACTGAATACATGAACGTGACTGGATGAACTGTTTACACAGTAGTGGGAAATATGCGCAACATAATTGGTTATTATTATAATCAACTTTAATTGATTCATCAGAACGCATCAATGCATTTTTATACCCATTATTTCTTATGTTAGGTATTATGAGAGAGAATGAGAAGAACTTCAGATTATATACACCATATGTACAAAAGTATTGGGACACCTACGCATTATACCTACAAGAGCTTTTATGACGTCTCATTCTAAATTCATAGGCATTAATACGGAGTTGGTCCCTCCTTTGCAGCTATAACAACTTCCACTCATCTGGGAAGCTTTCTACAAGATTTTGGAGTGTGTCTGTGGGAATTTTTGCCCATTCATCCAATAGGACATTTGTGAGGTCAGACACTGATGTTGGACAAGAGGGCCTGGCTCACATTCTCTGCTCTAGTTCATCCCAAAGGTGTTTGATGGGGTTGAGGTCAGGGGTCTGTGCGGGCCAGTCAAGTTCTTCCACACCAAACTCACCCAGCCATGCCTTTATGGACCTTGCTTTGTGCACTGGGGCTCAGTCATGCTGGAACAGAAAAAGGCCTTCGCCAAACTGTTCCCACAAAATTGGAAGCATACAATCATCCAAAATGTCTTGGTGCTGAAGCATTAAGGTTTCCGTTCACTGGAACTAAGGGTCCTAGGCCAACCCCTGAAACACAACCCCATATCATAATCCCTCCTCCACCAAACTTTACAGCTGGCACAATGCAGTCAGGCAGGTAACGTTCTCCTGGCATTCACCAAACCCAGACTTATCCATCAGACTGCCAGATAGAGAAGCATGATTCGTCACTCCACAGTATATGATTCCACTGCTATTGATATAGTGCAGGTAGTTTGGATTGAGGAGGTGTTTTAATGCATGCAAGAAACCAGAAAGACAGAGCAAGAACACTAGCACAGCATAGCTGAAATGACAACCTGAAAGTACGCTAAAGCTGATGATCAAAAACAGAGAAAAATAAAAGAGACAGATGGCTCTTCTCTTAATAATGAAAAGCTACATAAATGTGCGCACAAGTCTGTGTGTATGTTTGAGCGAGAGATTTTGCGCTGAGGTTTCTTCTGTATAATGAAAACGCAGTGGCCAGCGATATATATGACAGATGAATTGAATGATGGATGAGGCTGTCTGTCTGTTTCTCATACACTGTGACTGCGAGTCTTTTATCATAACCATCTGCTCCTGATTCTTCTGAACACTCACTACACTCAGCATGTCCAATCCACACATACTGCATACATACACACAAAGCTGCCAAGAAAGGGCTAAGACCATGACGATAGCTGCACTAAAAGGGCCTACTATTCAACATACAGCTCAGATTTTAAAATCTGACCAGCTCAGACACGTTTTAAGTTGTTAAATACTCAATACATACACACATGACCATACATAATGAAATTCTGTATTCATGCGTGGTATTAGATTGATTAAAATGTCTAGCATTCTTTTTTCAACTATTAGCCTATATTTATTAATTTTTTTTCAGACTGCCATTTAATAATATTAATTAGTCTGTTTTCTCATTTTCATTTGATATAGCAATTTAAAGGGAAGTTGTAATTCATGCTGATTGCCCTTTCTAATGTATTTAAGAAATATATAGCCATCTGCTGGTTTTATGTAAATATATTAATAAAAATACAGGATAAATCGATGGAAACACCTATAACCCTGGCTTGACAAGCGCAGCTTACTGTTAAACTACACATTAAACACCATTTGTTTATTGTGGGTATTATTGATTATAAATTGAGCTATTTATTGAACATTAGTATAGTTTATATCATATGCCATTTTAGCATTTAGCACATATAACTTATCTATGGTAAAACCACTGTAGTGCACAGTCTCTCATGATGAACTGGTTTATTTTACATTAGAAAAAGGGTATAAAGCTGTTGATTTCATTATGATTTGCCATTGTGGCTATTTCATCTAAAAGCCACTAAATCTTATAGCATATTAGGAATGAACTGGCCTGAACTGTGACAGAATTAGCCCCATTTGTGGCTTTAATTATACTGGTAACTGGCTAAGTGAAGTGCTGTGGGCTTCTGTAATGGGAATAGAAGATACTTTTGGTCTCAATTAAAGCCATATTTCCCCTCGGATGTATTCTAAAGAGGGCAGGGAGAAGGCTTAAGTAGACCTATTAAGACTGATTGGCAACAGCAGCAGCTCCAGCAGAAGCACTCGTTATGATTGCTAATGATGTCTCTATGTAGCTTTACTACATAGACTGTCCATCGTGGCTTGGGATACAAACCCACAAGCTGCACAGGGGATACAACGGTGTGTACAGAAACAGAAAATAATTGGCTTTACACTGAACCGCTAGACTGCACAAGGGAAAAAGTCAAAATTAACAACAAGCTTCAGTTAGTGCATCCTACTTGAAGGTCCGTATAGATAGGCTGCACTAATACATACATGATTTACTAATACACCCTATGTAGAAGTGTATTGTTATTTTTAATGTTATTATTATTATAGACTTTTAGTATAAATCTCTAGATATGCACTTAGATCTCATACATGTCCTCTATTGTGGAGTTTAAACAATGCATTTTGTTAAAGCTATGTAAGTGGAGAAAAATAAGTTCAATAATGGCTATTCAGTACCATTATTTTCACTGCATGAACGCAAGGTTAACATGAACCTGAACAAGAAAATCAAGTTGATTTCCATTGGTTTAACGTAATTTCCAATTTTCATCATCAGCATCCAGTGAGAGAAACAGTGACTGTTCTCCAGTGAGAACAAGTTGCGACCAATGAGTTTATATATCATATATACAATCAATGGTTCGAGTCCTCCGTGATTGCAGCCTCTTGCTCTCACTCTCGTTCATACAAAGTGTGAAAATGTATTACAGTTGAGGACCTCGAGGGGAACCGGATCTTTCCACTTTGCTTTTGCTTCTGTTAGACCGCTGCTCATTAACTTTGCTGCATGTTAACTTTTACATAACTAATAAAATTAAAGCCTTAACCATCTTTCTATCTATGCTAAACATACAATTGCAGTGAAGATTTGTACTACATGACTTGAGGTGCAGGACTGGGCATTGGTGGGGTAAACAGAGAGGAGGTGGTGGTGGATGGGGATAAAAATATGTTTCTCCTTAAAGAGTCCCTAAAATCAAATTAGACTCAGCCATGGATGGAGAAAATCGAGGAACTGATTAAAAAATAAATGGAAAAATTAGTTGTTCCCCATTTCAGCTGCTGACACAATGGTGCAGAGGGGTAATGGGGCATTGGTGTGTATATCTGACTGTCCAGGGTCTGGCATGTGTGTGTTCATTTAGATTCATCACCTACTCTTTGTCTTCCCAACAGAATGCAGCTGAATGTGATCTCAGATCAGCAGTGTCACTGTTATATCTTTTATAATCTGGATTTGTAGGAACAGGTTTGATTAGATTATATTGGAATAATAGTGTGTGTCAGCGCAGAGTAACGCAGGAGTCATTAGTTTGTGGCGACCTTGAGGAAAAGAGTGTGTTCTGGGCTTGTGAATTGTGTTTGTGAATAAGTGTGTTTGCACAAAACGAGAGGGTAGGTGTTTTATTATGAGATGTCATATATCCACATGCATGTATTACTACACACTGAGTTCATGGTTCTTTTTTCCACAGTTCCATCATGGTCTCACCTCTCTATATCGCTGTGTTATCACCAGGTAATGTTAAGCTATAGTTCAGCCTAATGAAGGCAGTTATGAGCACCAAATCATACAACACCAATAAAACACTGTCTGATGCAATGACCTCTAGACATGTGAAGGTGCTTAAGAGCTGGCGCTCGCCCACGGTCCATATTTCTTTCTCTCGCTCTCTTTTTTTGTTTCATGTTCTCTTCTCATGCTTTCTACCCCTTTCCCTTCCTCATTCTGTCCTTCTATTTCTCTTTCTGCCTCTCTCCCCAGCTATTTCTCCCTCTCTTTGCTTCCCTTCCATTCCCACCTCTCCTTACCTATCTCCATCCCTCTCTCTGTCTCTCCCATCAGCCTCTCTCTCTCTCTCTCTCTCTCTCTCCCTCCCTCCCTCCCTCCCTGAATGGTGAATGGTGAAGGCCTTTCGTTTCTCTCTGTCTGTAGTTCACCATGACTGGGCCTTGAATGCGACGGTGGCTGACGGTCATCCATTAGAGAACGCAGGCCGTAAATCTGCAAGCGTGCCGTCCGAAGCGTCTCTCGCACATCAGCGAGCGCCACATAATTACAGCCGAGAGACGCCGCTCACTGACCTCCAGCTGCCCGGCCCTGCTCGTAAATAACCCGCCACAGTCAGAACAGCCGCGGCAAAACACATCAGACACACATCAGACTTCCTTACACACACATCCTGCATCTCTCCCTGTGTCTCCAACACACGCACAAGAGGTGCATGTCAAGCCTGCGGTAGTAATAATTTTCCCCTAGTAATAATAATAATAATAATAATAATAATATACAGGACTGTTGCTCAGTTTATACACCATCATGTCAATGGCAGTGCTGTACTAAACATCCCCAACTGTCCAAATGCTCAAATAGCACACATGCATACACAAACACACACACATTTTATTTTCACTAGTGTAAACAGCAAAGCAAGCAAGACAAGAGTACATAGAGTACAGCAAGAGCATGGCATTGTTTCTCTCTCTCTCTCTCTCTCTCTCTCTATCCTTCAGTGAGACAGAGATGACAGGAGGGAGAAAGATAGTTGAGGGATGGGTGGGGGGTCAACACCTGCCTCTTTACCGCTTCAGATCAGCAACCTGCACACACACACACACACACACACACACACACACACACACACACTTCCAAGCCTCAGATTGCTGTTCCATGCTCTTGCGTTGTTGACAGACAGCAAGATAGAAGCAGGTGCAGCTGCTGTAAGAAAAGAGCAAAGTGCTGTAAGAGGCTGTTTTCTGCTCTCTCTCTTTCTCTCCCTTTCATTCTCTCCTTTTTCTCCTCCTGTCAATCGCCCCTTTCTAGTCCCTCTCTCGCCATTCCCTCCCCATTTCACTTTATCCAATCTCTTGCTTTGTTAGCATCTTCTTTCTTGCCAGTTCCCTTCTGTTCTACTCCCTTTCTCTCTCTTTCTCTCTCTCACTCTCTCATTCTGTCTCGCTCTCTCTCTCATTCTCTCTCACTCAATCTCTCAGTTACGAACATGTATGTGTGTCTGAATAACAAGGCAGACTATTATGTTGTCTCTTCTGAAGATTATAAACGTCAGCTATCAAATGCATCAGCAACAACGTTTCCAGCACTGATAAGCATGACCATGTCTCACTTTGTGGTGTGTAGACTGACCATGAATAAAATAAAGTTTGCCTGGCAAAAGGGTCAATTCACTTGAATGGGTAAGTGTGCAGGAACACATAGGAATTCATAATCCATGGTGGTTAATACTACTTTGCAGTACTTTGCTTTTTCAAGTTAACTTTATAAACCAAGGTAAACTTTATGAATCTCGGAAGTGTGGGACAGTAAAGAACAAGAGGGTGTAGTCTCTAAAATCCTCTTCAGTTAACAAAAAGTTGCTTGACTTTCACAGGTGCAAAATTGATTATAGAAACAGTCAGTGTTAGCTGTTAATTGAACTATGTGTTAAACCAGGCATAATATCACACTGTTACCATCCACAATCACTTGACTTCACTTGCTCCACCCTGGCAAAGAAAATACTGAAGTGAAAGTCTGGGGAGTGATGTATAGTCCATGAATCACACAAGCACCTAGCAAATTTAGAAAATAAACTGCTGGTGAGCACACATAAAAGGAAAGAAAAGCTATATTGCTCAAAGGTACACTGTAAATCTAAGTTGGTATGTTTTACAGATTTTTCAGTAAAACCTTTTTTAAATGATGTTTAGTTGATTATTGCTGAGTGTTTATTTGATGTTGAAGAGAAACTTTTCTTAACTTGATCTCAAATGGGAAACAGGTAACAAGTCAAACTGTAGCACTGATCTTGTGTCTTCCCCTTGTACCTCTGCCTGTGACTAACATTTTAAGACTCTTTTAAGAAACGTAAACTGCTTCAGTCTGTCTTTATTCGCATTAAGGCTATCAGGCATGTTTTCTCCCACATCTTTTCTGTCTGAATGCAACTTTACCAACAATAATAAGACCTTTTGACAGCTTTTACAAAACCTTTGGCGGTATGATTTGCCACAATGTGCAATTTTAAGTTTCTATGTGAAAGAACAAGAAAGAACAGCAAATGGCCCAATAATAATGCAGCATCTATTAACAAAATGGTTAAGCTGAGGATTTCAAACCAGTATGGTAAAGGTCAGTCCGATACCTGTTGATGAATAATATTAGCATACAGACATTTATGGCAACACATAAGCACGATGGATTTTATTTATTTTTTTATTAAATCATTAACTAAAGAGGTCTGCTTTTCTAAGGTCACAGCGAAACTTTATCACTTGTCATGTTGTCACAAATGCTTTTACAGCCAGACTGTGATTACAATAATGTCTACATGTCATTTACAATATGTTGACAAAAGACTTACTGCTAAAGATGTCTGGGCAGCAACATTCTCAAATAAACATTCTCAACTTAACACCATCATTCTCAACACAAACATTCTCCACCAAACACCATCATTCTCCAACAAACACCAGCACTCTCCACACCAGTATTCTCCACCAAACAACACCATTCTTCACACCAACATTCCCCACCAACACCAACATTCTTCACCAAACACCATCATTCTCCACACAAACATTCTGCACCAACACCAACATTCTCCACCAAACACCATCACTCTCCACACCAGTATTCTCCACCAAACAACACCATTCTTCACACCAACATTCTCCACCAAACACCATCACTCTCCACACCAGTACTCTCCACCAAACAACACCATTCTTCACACCAACATTCTCCACCAACACTAACATTCTCCACCAAACACCATCATTCTCAGCACCAATATTCTCCAACAAACACCACCATTCTTCACACTAACATTCTCCGCTAACACCAACGTTCTCCACCAAACACTATCATTCTCAGCACCTATATTCTCCAACAAACACCTCCATTCTTCACACTAACATTCTCCACCAACACCAACATTCTCCACCAAACACCATCATCGTCCACCAAACACCAATATTATCTACCAAAAAAACTCATTCTCCACCAAACATCATTGTTCTCAGTCAAACATCATCATTCTCCACCAGACATGAACATTATCCACCAAACAGTCTTATTCTCCAAAAAACAACATACTTTTCCCAAAACCATCATTCTCCACAAAACGCCATTCTTACAAAACACTATCATTCTACATCAAACACCATCATTCTACAGCAAAGAGAAACATTCTTTACTAAATACCATCTTTCTCCACCAAACACCTTCATTCTCAGCACCAACATTCTCCACCAAAAACATCATTCACCACTAAACATCATTCCCCATCAAACACCATCATTGTCCATCTAGCACCATTATTCTTCACCAAACAAAATTATTCTCCATCAAATATCATCATTCTCTACCAAAAAACACAATTATCCACCAAATTCTATAATTCAGAACACTATTCTCCATTAAACACCACCATTCTCCACTAAAAAGCACCATTTCCCAACAAACACGTAATGGTGTCTATGGGCTTTAAAAAAACGACACACTACTGTGTTTCTTTCTGAAGTGGAGACAACAGGATGAAATGCAAAAGAAGACAGAAGGCAGACAGACAGACAGACAAACAGACAGACACCAATGTGCCCGAACACAGGTTCATTTGCTTCAGCAATGCAGAGGGTTAAGCTGATACGCTGTACAGGTATGTGTATCCTGCAAACTGAGAGGATGCCTCACTCTATATGTGTGTGTGTGTGTGCGCATGATTGTGTGTGCAAGAGTGGGTGCAAAGTATGTGTCAGAGAGAGGGAAAGTTATTATTTGTCAGTAATATGATTTTATTTGTGTCACCGTGTGAAACTGCAGAGATTTATCTGTGTATAACGCTGGGTTAATGTATCTGTTATGAGTTTGTTTTGATGCATTTCTGCTTTTAATGTTGCATTTGAGTTTCTCTGATCCAAAACAAAGTCAAGAACTATTACTGCTCTTACATCAAAAACCTCCTTCACTGGTATTCCTACTCACTGCCTTTCAGAAAATAGTTTATAAATGAATGAATGAATGAATAAGCAAAGTAATCCTTGCATAAAAAACAAAACAAAACCACAAGGGCAGACTGTGGAACACAGGCACAGCAGAAAGCCTGTCACACCGGGCCATGATTAACCTCACATACAAACACAAAACGTGCACAAACACACACAGAGAGGTATATGGAGGCCTCACAGAGGGAATAAAAGCCAAGGACACTGCCAAGGTGAATGTGTGCTGCGTTAGCTGCTCATGCCAGTTGCCAGATTGGGCCGTGTGGTGAAAATCCACATGAAGAAATCCCTCCTGGTAGAAATCACTCGGCCTGTGCGGACAGGAGGGACCCGCTCGGCTCAGTGTGTGAGCGTGTGTATGTTTGGAGGGGAAATAAACAACTCTAGCTGACTGTTACATGCCACACTGCACCACAAGCCATAACCTTCACCTCTGCTGTCAATGCCGTTCCACATGGAAAATGGAGGGTTAAAGCAAGGGGCTCTAAAAAGGCGGGTGGAGGATTCAAAGACAGGTCAGTCATCGCTCATATTCTTAACATGGCTTTGATATTTTCCTGCAGGGAAAAGCCACTCGTCATGCAGACAGACACATCAGACGGTTCTCCAAGCGCATGTTATGGCAGCAGAGAGAAAATCCACGAGTGACAGGAAAATGACATGAAACAAAGACGCTGGAATTGAAAGTGAGGACGGAATGATGTCTGAAGCACTGATGATGGGTGACGTGCGGGGGTGAGACAGGGGGGGAGACAGAAAAGAAGACAAAGAGTAGAGAAGGGTTACCCGTTGACGGCTCTGGTTTCCAGCAAAATAACTGAATGTTCACTGTGTTTTACATTTTCAGAATTACAGCTCAAACAGGCTCCTACACAGTACTGCTGAACAATATCATTATTGTGATATTGGCCTTGGTAATACTGCCATTGCAGAAGGCTGCAATATGCAAACAAGCCCTGAAAGCAATCACATTTCTGACCAGATGCGCATGAAGTTGCTGCGTACCATGTCATATGACATATCTTGTTATTTTTAATTGTAAAGTAGGAATACACTATCTGGACATGCTTTACAATAAATTCCTTTTTTCAGTGATATTAGTTACTGAACACAAATATTAAACATTAAATTAATATAAAACACCTTAAATTAATTTTAAAATGTCACTCAAAGTCTCTGCTGTACATATGTACAGATCTGTGACCATTCTGTGCGTCCGGCCGTCTCACTGCTGCCCTCGAAAAGCAATTGTAGTTTTTAAGGACCCATCTTGAAGAGACACGTGAAGAAAAAGCCTGAAGTGTTTCAGACATTGAACTGGAGCCACTAGTGTGCAGAGTGGGAGGGTCTCTAAAGCTAAATCTCTGCTTTGATTGGATCTGTTGGATGGTGTATGTAATCCCCTGAGTGGCTTCCAAACAATGACGCAACAAAGCAAAACAAAAAAGTAGACTTAAGAAAGTGGATCTATATACACTGATCTAATGCTCAGGTACATGACTCATCAGATGTAGTGCCTGATCTGTGATTGCACAGGAAAACATGACACACAACACACACATACGGCATACTGTCAGAAAAGTTCCACCTCTATAGTTTAATGTGGAACTTTTAGAGTTTGTTGATATCTCAAACGGTTGCAAAGTTATTTAATTTTAAGCACAATGTGTTGTCGTTAAATGGTTCACAGCGCCACATTATTGATTGACCGATGTGTTTTTAATATTTTGCATGGCGAAAAGCAATTTCAATGTGTAGTAAAATAATCAAAGTACTAGTATTTTGTCCATATCATGCAGGTCTAACACACCACACACCTACAAACACTTCTTTCCTCCACATGCAGTTATGTTTGTCAGCAAAGTAAACTGCATTAGCCTCTAGCATGAATTTCCAAACTTCCCACGTACACCCTCCCTCAAATAGAAATCCATAAAACGCCTCATTCTCTCCCCTACTTCACCCATACACACACACGCACCAGCAGCGTGAGAGCAGCCGGCTGGAATGAGGTGATAATGGGAGCTGACTGGGGATGACTGTGAAGAGATTTTAATGTGTTTTAACATGTTTGTTTAAAACATGGCAAATGCACTCTGCTCACGTTATATATAACCTATATAGTTTCACTTAGCTTTTTTATGTATGCACATGTTTCTGAAATTGCATATAAATATGAATCAGTGCTTAGAGGTAAAACTTCAAAGGGGCAGTGGTGAAGTGATGCTCTTACTTTAGGGAGAGTAAACCTCAGTAGCGCCCGCCCAGAGCAACACTTCTTCTTTTTTTGAGGGGGTGGGGGGTTGGAGTACCATTATGATGCTTGCATAACAGATTAATAATAAAATAATAAATCATTTTCCAGTTTTAAGTCTGTGTTTGAGTTACAAATACAGGCAATGAGCTACACTGATAACTGGGTGGTTAATGATAGAGGGTTATTTTGCCTTTTTCTGGGGACAGAAAATGCAAGGTGCAGTGCTCTGTATGCCACTTGATCACCTCAAGTTGAACTGAGTGAGGTGCTAAGAAAAAACACTACTTAGGTTGCATAAAGAAGCAAAGTGCTATGTATGCAAAAACAGTGAATAAACTAGTGGTAACCTGTTTGTGGAAACATATTTAATTCTACTTTTCATTTTCCTCATAACTGCCCACTATCCCGCTGCCTCTCATTTGATTTACTGTGTCCTTACCCTTTCATCTGTCGTACCCTCTCTCCCCTCATCTTAATGGTTATGTTCCTTTTGGTCATTAGAGTCTAAGGCTAAAGTTAATGTTTAACTCTAGGGTTGCATTGATACAGATACTGGTATCAGGAATCAGCTCAATACTGTACTCCTTTACTCATACTTAACCTCATACAAAAGCCAATACCAACATCCGTTACCACCTCATACCTGACATGAGACGAAGCCTAGTAACACTGTCAGGCTAATGAAGAAATGACTCAAACTGGTAGTGAAGTGAGACGTGTTCCTGAACCACGGCAGTTGGACACTAAGTCACTGGTCACTTTAAACATTTCACCTGGGCAGATTCCCGCTAGGAATATGCTGTGTGATTTTAGCCCATTTTCAAACACACACAATCACAACCACTTCCCCAATACCAGTGGATACACGTAGGCTAGCAAAACAGAGGAGAAAAAGTCTACATTTGCTAGCAAAGTCTGCATATGCCAACTTTATTCTGTTACTGTATAAATGTATGAGGTATAAACATTAATACAGTGATTTTTTTTTAAACAATCTTTTTTAAAATAGGCTGTAGAAAGTATTGTCCCACCATATTTCAATGCATAGTGTGGCTAGCTGAGCTGCTGTAGCTCAGTTTCTTGGATGCACAATGTCTTACTTTGAAAGAAACAGCTTTACTGATAATCATCCATATACAGAGCTGTCTGTAGAGGCTGTGTTGTAGCATGTCAGTCAGACTGAGTGTTTCAGTGTGAGCATATAAATCATAGACTTTGTCTGTACACAATGGTCTACTCAAACGTACATTGTGAGTCACCAAAGAAAATAACGTCTAGCTTGAAAAGACATTACAACTACAGCTCAACCAGCCAATCAAAAGACTTCAACAAGAATTAAAACGCCACAAGTGAGCTTCTTCAATGCATTAGCTTTGGATGTGACTCTTTCTGTCACTGTGCTACAGTGACTTCTCCCAGACGAGGAGCGCAGATTAAAACTATGAAATGTATTTTACTCACAGCTGTACAGAAGCGCTTTTCTGGACTGGAACAAATCCCGCTCTTCTCCACTGCAACGCTACTTGATTCAAGGTAACTAATGTAACAGCTAGCCAATGCACTTAATTTCAAATTTGCTGGATTGTACTGATTTAATTGTTATTGTACATTGCACTCATCACTACATTAACATATACTCAATTCTAAGTTGGTAATTCATTGTGGTATCAGACTCGGTATTGCCGGCTACTAAAAAAATATGTAATCGTACTCGGTCTAAGAAATTGGTATCAGTGCATTCCTTATTAACACAAAGAAAAGAGTGAGTTGTTTTTTTTTTTCTTCTGCGTGGCTGATTCGTGTTTGTGAGTGTTGTGGCATTTCAGCCTGGTTTCCTTATTCTGACATTTATATCACTGTAGATGTATTAACACATACCAGAATTCTGTTAAGAATGTATTATAGGTTTAGTTACTATTATTACTATTATTTGCTTACATTTGGTCATGTCTCTGAGCTCCCTCATGCCTCTCACCCCACACCCTCATCCCTAATACCTCTGCACAGGTTGAAAGCATCTGTTTCTGATATTAGTGTACTGATCCAGTATGTCTACATATGTATTAGAGATACTCCAATCTGATATACTGATCCACATTTTTTAAGGCTATTAAAAAATATTTAGCTACTTTGTTATAGACCCCATGTATTTATGCATTTCTTTGTTTTTCCTCTCTTTTATGGCTAAGAAGTGATCCACATCTACAGTCTCATGTTACATTAGACACAGAAAATTATCCCTAGCCATTCCACACAGTGAAATACATAGATTTCACACTGAAGAAAAAAATAGTACTGGCTTAGTACAGTACTCTGTATCGGACAATACACAGAGTTCATGTATCAGAACTGGTAACATGAAAGAAGTGGGATCGGTGCAACCCTAACATACATTCCTAATATATCTACAATGTCAGTATGCATGTGTATACATAAAACTATCTGACGAGGGAGAGCTGTGTTGTTGTTTGTGTGTGTGTGTGTGTGTGTGTGTGTGTGTGTGCATGTGACAGTTATAAAGTCAGACAGCCGACTAGCCTTTGGACTGCTGGTCTGCTGGGAGTGCCTCCCGACAAGCACCAAGCCTACTGTCAAAACACTCAACACACACACACACTTACACACCCAAACTGCTCAGCACTATGCAGCAAAAATACGCACAGCACTCAAAATTCCCCAGGAGACAGCCTCTCTCTGCCTTTCCCTCTCTCTCTCTCTCACTCTGTCTCTCTCTCTCTCTCTCACACACACACACACACACTTCCACCAACTCCTGTTGCTCCAGAAACAGGTACCCTAGATGCCATGTAAATTGAGGTCAACCTGACCTGCCAAAGAAGAAACAATAACAAATGCATCAACATACGGATGCCTCACAGTCAGAAATGTCCACTTTCGTCCATCCAGCACACACACACACACGCACACACGCACACACACACACACACACACGCACACATATAAAAGATCTTTCTTCCACACAAATGATTTATCTTCATAAAGGATGATGGTTTAAACTAAGCTCTTGGTGTAAGATCACAGCCTGTCAGACTACATAGTTCTGTACACTGTTAAAAAGAAAGGTGCTAAAAGGGTTATTTGAGGGATCACTAATGAAAATTTCAAATGATGATCCCAAGTACATATTGTTGCTATGCATGCAAGTGCGTATAACTTTTTCACAATGTGAAATGTACACAGTTTTTCGTACTGTGTACTTACAGGTATGTATAATGATACAAGTTCCAGTGCCATGTCACAGTAAAGCCCACAAAACCCCACTTAAAACTTTCATAATGCCTTGGTCAGTATTATCATACACTTTCGAATCATAAGTGATGCCATAGTGGACATTTTTTTTTCTTTTCTTTACTTAAAGAAACTCTACCAAATTTAAACCTTTCTTAAATTCTTATAGAATCTTGATCGCTGCTGTCGGTAGAAAACCTTGTATCTCTATTTTTGTTCTTTTTCAGTTTTGACATAATTTAAAGATACCTGTTGATTTTTACATTGCGTGTAAATTTCATGAAGAAAGGACCAAAAGAAACGGCCCAAAATGACTTGGAAAAAAATGTCTGGTTCCATTGACTTACATTTAAAGTAAAATAGTTTTTTTTCTTTCCTATAAAGTTTCCTGTAACCATTTTCGAGATATGAGGTTTTCTTCTGACAACAGCGATATATTACGCAAAGGCACTTTAAACCTTTAAAAGGTTCTTCACATACACAAGTCTGGTCTTCATCTATGGGTCTTTTAGAGAACCCAAACATGGTTCTTTTACAGCATCACTCAAAGAACCCTTTGAGGCACACTTTGTGTATACCTCACATTACTGAATGATATACAAAGGGCAATTATTCATGAAGTACCAAACATAAAATTACTCATAATTAACCCCTATGTTCTGTTCTTTACTTAACAATGGATGTACTGTTCATGGACCCATTCCATCTACTTTCAAGGAGATTTTATTATTTATAGACATACTTTTTCATCATCTCAATTATTTGTGGTTTACAGTTGTTATTTGCCTTGGAAAAAACTAAGCCAGGTCATTTGGTTTTGATGCAAAATCTGCTATGATCAATAAAGGAGATGAAAGGTTATTATACTATCATAGTTGATGGAATATGAACATCAATCAACATCAAACAATATCTTGATGCACTAAAAAAAAAGGAAAAAAGGGAAAAATGTCTCATGAATGGGTCATTTTGACCTGAATATAATAAAAGTCTTAACCAGAAACTGCATCAGGAAGTACTGGGTGTATTTTTATCTACGACATTCCTTTAGATTTGTGCCTTTATATCATAATGGACATTCTAATATTCCAACACGAACACAAAGCATAGACAGCACGGCATGTCTAATACATATGCCATCGTGAGAAATACAGTGCTTCCCAGGAAAAATCAAAGACAGAGCTTTAGATCTGACAAGAACAGCAACATTGGCTTGATTTGCTTGAATTTACAGAGTACTTGTTTGGAAAGAGCAGAATCATAAACCCAACTTGTCAACATCTTCTAGGGGTAAGAAAGTTCCTCTAAAATCTTAAGCATCATCAGTATCAGATCTAAGACCACTTTCTAGTAAGTCCATAAAGCTGCCAGGGAAACATGGGTAGTGCTAAAGTTACACCTGGATATGTGAAAAAGTTCACACTAGCATATGCGATGTGGTTTTGATGTATGGGTAAATCAAAGAGTACACGATATACACAACGCACACAATAAAACACAGTCAGCAGATAAGGTAAACTTAGCTGTACTTTGGCCAGTTGTCCAAGAAAACCCATCCATGAGCACATGCCAAAAGCTGGCTATTCACCCCACATGATGAAGTGTGACTTGCGTGGCCTGCAAGGCTACAGCACCCACCATGACCAGCTGGATTTCACATTGACCACATTTGGCAAAGCTGGACCTAGTCTTCAAACGCATGGGCAGGTGGCAAGAAAAATACAGTCCCACGTCCCATTGGGACATGCACACATTTCAGCTCTGAATGGTACAGTTGACCAGATTTGGCACAGCTGGCCTTAACTCTCAAATGCATGGGCAGGTGGCATGAAAAACACAGTTTCCCTGTCCCACCGGGAGGAATCTTCACTTTCTTCTTCACTGATTCCACGAGCGCACCTCTGGGGACAAGTTGAGAAACTGTTTTGAGCATTTTGTTCCTGTGGTAATCAGTTTCCTCGAAATTCTATACAGACTGTATATTGCTTTTAAGTACAGGCATGCTACTATGGAAGCAAAATTGAAATAAAAATGTAATATGTAAAATGGCAATGTATTTGAATGTTTACCTTTAAATTTCCCATTCATATATGCAATATTAAGCTAAAAATGAAAATTCTAATTCAATACTGTGATTTTAATTTGCCATTAGGTATAACAGTATTGACATTTCATTTACACAAATATTTAGATGCTTTATGAGTAGCTTTATTTAAATTAAAATGTATTTTCAAAACTGCATGTTTATGCTTAATGTGATTATACAATAATGATGTCAAGATGATCATTAAAATATAATTCCTTATATGCATTTTCACTCTCTAATACATTTAAATCACATTATCAGGGAGAACAACAAGCCAGAAAGAGGGCAAAATTCAAATGTAAATGGGAAACAGCACCTATTCTGTATGCAATTACATATTCTCACCTATCTCACTTATTTGGTGCCAAAATGCCTCTGAAAATGCATTTGACCGGATTGCATTTTCATTTTCATGGTCTTCCCAACCTGTCAATCATCCTGTCAGGGCGGGGTCAAGAGTATGCTCAGTGGAAAAGGCTTTATCTAAAAACATGACGTCCAAAGCGTTTGCAGCTACTCTTATTTTAGCAGATGAGGGAAAGGACAGTAACATATCCACTTGTGATGCTTAATGTCTTTTAACCAATCAATTGGGTTGATTATAACAAGGCTGAACTTGGCTTCTTTCATGCCAGCTTCTTTTTTGAATTTGCCTCAAAGCGCCCGAATGTTACAGCGGCACAATTTAAGGTGGAACGTAAAATTAAAAAAGAAGCTTCATTTTCAAATTTTCAGCTTAATTTTATAAACTGAAACAGTGGCTGAAACTTACAGATTCCTGTTGGTGCCATGCAAGAATATCTTCTACAAAGTGAGCATCAAAGGTGGATATATTGCTCTTATTATATATCTTAATTCTGCAGCCCTCCACAATTTACATAGCATATTAGCTCACCTGCAGAATTACGCCTTCTAAAAGCCACTGTTAATGCTAGCTAACATTACATTCCCAAACAAGGCCGACATCTGCTATTTCTATCAGCTGGCTAATGTGATACAGCTCACTATGTCACATATATACTAGAGATCTTTTGTAATATTAATTAGCAGAACATTAGAGACCCCTAGCTGATTTTGGTTAAAATATGACACAGTACTGACACCGTGCAGCAGTTGTTACTCAGCCACTGTGACAAGGTGGTTGAGCGATTTACGAATGTCTATGTGAAACAGTACAACTAAACATCTGTGTAAAACTAGACAACTAAATCATTTTATGAGTACATTTTTGGTAACAGATAAAGTGGAACACAGCAATATAGCCACATCTGACAAACAGGCCTCAATGCTGGATTAATCTCTATCTGCCGTATCTGTAGCCTATGGTCAGCTCTGCTGTTGGCCTCACCCTGATGGGATGACTGAAAGGTTGGAAAGTCTGAAATTGAAAATACAATCAGTTTGAATGCATTTTCAAAGGCATTTTGACACAGAATGAGTGCAGTAGGCAAAACTATGTACTTGCAAACAGGAGAAGTGCTGTTTCCCCTTTATATTTAAATTTTGCCCTCACAATTCAAATGCATTATTAGAGAGTGAAAATGCATATACATGTTAATAATCATTTTTAGAATGTTTTTGCATAATTGCATTACACATAAAAATACAATTCTGGAAATGCACTTTAATTTAAATAAAGTACCTAAATCTTTGTGTAAATAAAATGTCAATACTGTTATATCAAATGGTAAATTAAAATCTCAGTATTGAATTTGAATTTTCATTTTTAACTCACTGCATATATGAGTAGGAAATGTAAATGCAAACATAAAAAAACACTGCATTTTACATATTACTAATTTTGATACTGATATGGTTCCATAATCTACATACAGTTTTCCAAGCTCATATTCACCTGAAGACAGTTTTGGAGCTAAAAATGAATGGCTAAGGTCTTCTGGACCTTTAGAATTTTTCTGCAAAAACCTGATGCCGTCATGAAGCTAACCAGCTTAATACCACTAACGTGATCACGTCATCTTCTTGTGCTTCGGCCGTGAAAACAAAATCTAAGCAAAGACACATGAGATTTCACTACATATAATCACGAAAATGAGGCGAGAAAGGCAGCCCTGGTTGGATTCCATAAAATGCACTGACTGGATAAATAAAATAGCTGAAAACCCTGGTTCATGAAGCACTCACTTCAAATCAGGTCTTACATCTTATTTGGGATATATTTGACCATTTTAACATGCCAATACATTACTATGTGTTGGACGTGTGTATATGCAGCAAGCCCAAAAGTGGGTGTACTTTCACAAAGTAGGAATTAACAGTAGTTTTGTTTGTATCATACTTCTTGCACATGGCATTAGCTAAATAGTTATGTGTATCTAAAGTTTGCAAGCCTTGAGCTTTTCCTTTACATACACACGTGCAAAGTGGCAAAATCAGAGGAGCAGTTACTGGCCCACATGTATCAAGCATCTCAAGTAAAAATACTGATCTAAAGCCAAAGCTATGTAGTCTTTTTGAGTGCACTATAAAAGGTCAGTATTCACAGACTGGTGTTCACACTTGATAAATATGGACCACTGGATGCATTAGGATCAGGAATTTTAAATCTATTACTTAACGTTAAAGTGCTGATCCTTGATTTGCAGTTTCAAAACATACTCTGAGGTCTGATCTTCAGGCAGGCTACCACAGTTGTCAATTGCAAACCATTTTACCCAAGGGCTAATAGACCAATCAACACCAAGCTAATGTTTGATGTCACCAAAGTGATGTGATAACTGAAAAGGTAACTTTTGATCTGTCTACTTTACACTGTGAGCATCATGTTTTTCATGCAGTGTGAGGGACATTAGATGCCAAGACTTCTTTTTGTTGCACAATGCATAAGCTCAGAGTTATGTAGAGAATGCAGAGTCCAGAAAAATGTTCAAAAACAAACAAATGAGCTAATAAATTCTATGATTTGAGACATGCTGAAATTGTTGCATCCTAATTAGCGTCTAATTAGAGACCAATTAGCAAATAAAATGTCACAGTGGAGTCTTTGGATATTGTCGTTTATAGTTTATGAGAGAACATACTGCCTTCAGCAAAAAGGAGAAAATGACAGAAACATTTAATTACATATTAATGCATTAATTACATATTAGCAGTTCACTTGTAGGTATAATGCTTACATGAGAACTGATTCACACTGGCAGGCGTGGGTGAAGTATTCATTTAAGCTCTATGTATGTGCCGTAATTTATCCGTGTTTGCACTCTTAAAATGACTCACACGCTTCACCTATTACAAAACATCAGTGGTGTGCAACATAACATGGGAATGACCAATCCTTAAGCTTGCTAATCCAATGCCTTTTACTGTATTGTTCCTTTTTCTCTATTCTTTCATCTCAGAGCCACTGCATATTGTTTAAACTTTACACCATTTTCATCTGCCATTCATTCACCACATTTACACTACCACTGAATAGTTTGTAGCATAAATAATCACTTATTTTATTTAATAATATCTTATACTGTATAGACTAAATTACTAAGCTAAATTAGCTAAAATTACTAAAAAATATTTTAATGCAATTTAATGTCAAGTTTTTGCAAACAGTAAAAAGTTATTGATAGATAATACTGTAATGATCTGTTCACAGTAATGTCTTGATATGTTATCCGCTCTTACCCTATAAAAAATACAAGGCATTCTGGATATTAATTTTATTATAACTTAATTCTCATGGATCTTAATGGGCTCATTTAGTACATGCATTTTCAACAAACTGGTTTTACATGAATGAACACAGTGAATGGTGATTCTAAACTTTTGACTTATTGTATGTTTCTGTTTAATATATTCTTTACTGGTCTTGAGCTCTTTTTAAGGACATTTGCACCCTTTCATACGTAGCTCTACAGACTAGACTGACTTCACATTGTTAGACGGAATCTCTACCCTTGGATCTATTTGTCTGCTTGAAGGACACTTATATGATCAGATTTAAAAATAATATATATTTTCTGTGAACCTGAGCAATAAACCTAAAGAATGATTATACATCATGTCATATTTTCTACTTTTGATCCTGCATGTCAACTGCAGTTTTATTGAAGACGTTCCCCAAACCCCCCATAGGAGCTGGGGGAAAAAGAGCCTGCATGCATGCTGATCACTCATCAATGCTCTTGCTAATGGGGACTGACTTGATAAACGCAGTAATTCATCATCATCAATTTCCGTGCTAGCGCTACACAGATTAATGCTGTGCTGCTAGCATGGGGGCCTGTCCCAAATGATTAATGCACACAAACAACGCTACATCAACATTAATGCTGATTGCTGATGAGTTTAGATCGTTCCCTTTTTTAACCTCCCAACAGATTATCAGATGCAATCCTAACACTCTTCTTCCTCTGCATTTAGCAAAGACGATCCAGCTATTAGCGTCCCATGCTGAGAGAAGCAAGGGCAAGTGCTGGATGTTAATGAAAGATGCTAATACTAAAATGCTAATGAGACGAAGTGTGAATAGGTATTGAGCAGATCTAATTCAAATGACAGGGAAAGGACCTAGCCTTTTAGCATTGGTGATACTGCTGTATCGATCAGCTCAGCACTGGGGATACCACTCTGAGGTTAGCCAGGTTGTAAACAAGCCATGAGCTAACACAGCGGTTTTTACTGCTGCTAAGGTGGATGGCTGAAGTAAAAGAAGCGAACCAGGGTTAATGTTGGAGCGTCAGCGGCATAAATCTATAGTCGTGTCAAATGTTATTGAGTAGACAGGCTTGTTGGCAGGACGCCTGGCAGTAATTTTGTTCTAGGCAGAGCTATAGGCCACTTTAAAAGAAATTACATCCAACAAATCGCTACGGAGCCTTTCTAAGAGAAATGCATGGAGTGTTGAAAAGCTTTGCTTTACTTTAAAATTAATCAAAACTTTTCCTTTTATTGCAGTTGGATGGGTGAATTATTGTAAAATTTCAAAACTGTGACGATCCTGAAACTCCTTTTAATAATGTACAAGAACTGGCATCAGCATTTTCCTGCCCATTTAAAACTGCCTCAAACACCCATTGGAATTCAAGAACTGTGGATTGACTAGTCACAACATCCATTAATTTTGTTCCATGATGACCTTGAAAAAAGCTCAAAGCTCTTTCTATGCTTGCAACCTTGTGGGGGCAAAATATATCAAGCAGCCGCCAAAGGACTCATCGGTGATGGCAATATGAGGCAGTTAAGATAGAGCTGTCTGACAGAGAAAAGAAGACTGAAAAAAAGGAGAGAAGCATTCTTTTATAGCCCACTCACAGTGTAGGACCATTGAGGTGAGGAGGAGGGAAAAGGCACAGACTGAAAGACAAATCAAACTTGGAGGCAAGCAGCCAGACAGCTGTCTGAGCCTGCTTCACTGAGCTCTTCTTCTTGCAGACTTTCGCAGTGAACAGAAAGTCGCAAACTAAGCCTGAGTGCCCAACAAAAGCCACTTGTTAACTTCCTGACCAGCTGAGGCATTCTGATCCATCATCGTCACTTCTCCCTGTTCGCCAGTGACCCACAATGTTCTCCAGGGGAATGGGTGGCCTACTTTGGGAGAGGGGTGCTCTCTGAATATGTCCTTTTTATCCGAGCGTGAACTGCACTAACAGAGCAAGAGAGAGGAGGTAAAGATGCTCCATACACGCTTAAAAATAAAGATGTCAGGAGGGGTTCTTCACAGCAACGCCATAGAGGACCTACTTTTAGTGGATCCTTAAAGATCCTTGTTTGTAAGTAAGTAGTGTATGTTCATGTGTAAAGAACTTTTTTAAAGTCTAAAAAAACATTGAGGAGTCTTTATTTTTAAGAAGTGAAGCAGACCAAACCCTGGTACTGGAGTAATGCATGTTTTGGTGATTTCTCTGCTCTTAAACATTTGAGCCATCTAATCAATAAATTAAAAAAACTAATTAAAGAGGCTTTGCTGAGTTCAAATGGATGCATTACAGCAGTAAAATACTAAAATACGTAGGACAGTAAGTACTCCAGGAGGAACCACTGCTATAAAGTACCTTTCAATGGATTCTTTGAAGAATCATTATATACATTTTTTACATATCTACACATCAACTAAAGGTTCTAGACCATCCAAGCCAAAAACCATTTAGCAACCTTTATTTTTAAGGGTGAAGTGCTGAAGGAAAGTGAATCTTTCAGAGGAGATATGACCCCGTTAACACTGCAGCAGTGGTGTGAGTATTTAAATCAATGGAGATGGTGAGGCAGGGGATCAAGTTTATCATACTGTCAAACACTCAGTCAAGGCAGAATGAGCTGGAATGCAAGCCCTCACTGACATTTAAAACCATCAACAGCTTGAGATGGGTCTGCAATCCAATCATGAAGCACTCAACTATAATGTCCAATACAAACGTTCTCTTGGTCTAAGTAGGACTCTGAAGATGGAATGCTGTGGGGCCTGTATAGTCCTTTCTCTCTCTGCTCTCTCTGACACCACAAGTGATGATACTACTACCACTACTACCACTACTACTACTACTACTACTACTACTAATAATAATAATAATCTATTAGTAAATTTGTTAGACAACCCAAATTCATTGTAGATGGTTGAACAGATGACAAAAGAGTCTGCTGGAAAAAGCATGTGGGTTAAAATGGACTGTTTTTGTAAGCACTGTCAAAAGACAGATTGTGCATATTATTCTAGATCACTGCCCAATACTTTTATAATGGGCTCAACTTCAGCCCTGTCCTTATTTGGGCAAACGGCTTTCTTTTTAGTTATTATACATCACCTATGATCTATTAGTCTTAACTAACTTTGCATTATAAATGCCTGTAGTTGTTTGCCATCAGTATTTGCAAGGTGTTTCATGACAAAGTAATTTAACACATTTTTATGATCCTACATAGTTTGCACTTGGCACTGTCAACTATCAGTTAAGGCTAATATACAAATGTTAAAAAAGACCAGAAATAGATAATACTTCATTCACATGCCATAATCAAAACCACACAAATTATTGGTAATATAGGATGGAAAACCTGGCCTGTATGCAGGATATGAAGTGGTTAGCATATATGGATATAAAGCCCATCATACATTTTTGGCCATGGAGGAAATACCACACTAAATACTCAACACTCACAGTATGTACTTCACAGAACACTTTCTGGGGAACACTGCTGAATGCAAGATAAGCTATGCATGCTGGGCCAAATGTTTTAAGTCTTGCGGAGCATCAGGCTGACTGCAGTGCACTACTTTTGCTGCATAATTGGTAGTTGAAAGACACTTAATGAAATCCAGAAGAAGGGGAATATAGGCATGTGAACTGCTTTGAAAAACTGTAGACGTGCAATACTCTGCTAAAGAGTACTCAGTAAGTGTACCAAAGAGCGGCAAAGTGCAAGCGCTTGTACTCTTCTGTTCAGCCTTTGTCTTCACTGACTCTCATCTTTTCTCTCTTCTCTCTCTCTCTGAGCAAGATGTACGTATGAGTGCAGGCACAGTGCAAACTGTATCTCGGTTTCACTGCAATATGTGCTCACAATGTGCCTGAAATTATTTTTAAAGTCTGCAAAGAGGACCACAAACTGCACAACACCTAGTAACTGCATGCATGTAAGGCGCAGGGTTTAAAAAGCAGTGAAATAATGAAGCTGTCAACAAGCTCTAAACAAAAGAGAAAATGAAAGTTCAGTGACAAAGAGGTAACAGTGTTAATAAATGAAGGTCTATCAAAGCAAATCATTCTACAGAGGTGTTAATCTACTCCAGATATGAATAGAGAATAAATGAAGCAATAACACGGACTGCACTCACATACTGCGGCACATGACAGCACATTATGTGCTGCGTCTTCTTAAACACATACATCAGATCCTGAGAGCTGAAATTATGTTAAATTGAAAAAAGTTTTTTTTTTTTCCAGAACATGTTTATGGCTCGCTCCTCTGTCTAGCCTTTTGAAACACTTTTAAAGTAGTAAAACAAAATTTACAGCTGGTTTTAAATGCCAAAGAAAGTTGCACACAAAACTGACCACCACGAGCTGACTAAACTTAGAAAATTGAGTGGAACATCCTCTATTTTCCCCACGTACGATGCCCACATACTGTGTGTTTATAAAGGCAGAGTACATCAGGTACATCATGTTTGTGTGTGTTTCTCTAGGAAGGAAACTCTAAAACTGCACTCCAAATAATCTTTATCTGAATCCAATTTCTCTTACTTTTTAGGCTCTATGTGTTTATGTGTAAAAGGGCAAGTACAGAACTTGGAAAAAGCACTCTTAACAACAATAATCATAATAATATTAATACATAATATCATAATATATAAACCATGTATATATTTATATACTGTCATCTAAACAAAAAACCCAAAAAACAAATAATTCCAATAATCTCATCATTTGTGTCTATACAATTTAAACAGAACAACTGCCCTTTATATAGCGTGTGAAAATTTTATGTTGACTGAACCAACTGATGCTCAAAAATGGCTAAAAACAAAATCTCTTCACATACATTAAAAATAAAGAACGTTCTACCCTTTCTTATAAAGTTAACGTGTTGGTAATAGTTTTTTGTTTTTGGACAGTGACGATATGCAATGCATGTACGTGCACACGCACTCAACCTTTCTAGATCACCATGGTGACAGAATAAAGTGCCGTGTGTTTGCCCTAACGAGCTCAATGAAGCAATGCTGATGACAATTAAAGGAACAGCAGGCATCTGTCACACACTCACTCACTCAGGCTGTGTCAAACTATGCCTAACTTTTTCTCTGATGTCACCACTCCTTTCTTTTCTATCTTCCTGTCAATTTGTTTTATTGAAGACATATTCATGAGGTACTGTGAAACTGCAATGGCTGACTAAAAGCTGAATATTCCAATAGCTGCTCTGTTTTGCCCAGAATGTGAAGAATATTAAATTTATTAATTAGTTAAAGAAAAAATGGTTTAGCAGATCAGCCTATTAATTCGAACATCAAAACCACTTCCAATCAACTTCTGCCCAGCTCCACTTTTTAAGCTGTATTAAAAAACAATATTACTCTGAGCTCCAACTAGGAAAACTTTCATATAGACCAAAACTAGTTCCTTTCACTAAAAGCTAAGAAGCCTCACCTATTCACCCCCTCTTTTTTTAATTTTTATTACGTCCCATTGTTTAATCTCATCTCTCATATTTATTCCCCTCTCCCCAGGCTGGCTTAGCAATCTAAATTTAGCCTTCCATTTCTCCAGGCTCATACGCTGATGGGGCCAAGCCTGAATGATGCTCAGTGTGACCACTCCAGAGAGATTATCTATCCTCAGAGAAAGAATCTATTACTACATATCATCTTTTGTTGCTCTTGTTTTGGTTTGTTTGTTGGTTGCTTGGTTGATTTTGCAACAAATTCCGCCCACTTCATTTCCCATACGTTGCTGATATTTCATTAAGGAAACGGTACTGATGGCTCAGCATGTGTAGGTGTTCACACCATTTTAGGCTCATTTACATAACAAGGCTAAATGCTGCACTTATTAATGGCAATGTTCCCTCTGCAGGAGGCAAGTGCTCGCCTTAAGAAAGACTAATTGAATGTGCTGATTGGCCAATACTTCAAATTGCTATTAGCAATGCACCAACTTTCCTCTAACTTCTAACTGACAAAACAGCAGAAAGCCTTAAACACGAACAAAGCAGAAGAGCACAAATATCAGTGTTTGGTTTCATATAAGCTTTACCTCCTCCGCTTGGTCTTCTGCCATGGTGAGCTCCCCAAGCAATTAAAGGAGTCTCAAATGAGGCAGCGTTCGATTTCCAATACTGCAGAACAGCCATGAACTCTTCTTGGTTTGTAAGTGGAGCTGACCAACAGTGAACTCATTCTACTTTATGAAACATGTTCATGGAACATCTGAAGATTATGGACCACACCTGGAGGCAGTATCCACCAAATATCGTTCTCATCTTTGAAAGACACCAATAGTTGTATTATTGACATACTGTATTGAATACTCACTGCTAAAGATGTTTAAACTGAGTAACTTGTGTTTTTTTTATAATTATATATTTAGTATATATAGATAGACCCTGTAATACATTTAAAATTCTTATTTCTGATCCCAACACTCCAGCAGTATAGTTTTGCCTAGTCCTTATCGCTTTAGCTAGTGTGACTAATACATGGTCAGTTTTGATTGATACTCATGTAGACCCTAAAATGTGCTTAGCACATGGTTAGAAACTGCCATTGTGGACTAGTCTAGGATTAGCTGCCTAATCATGTTCAGCAACTTCTCCAATTTCAACCTGCTCAACTGATCTATAGATAACAGATAATACATCATAATAGCCATTATGTGCATGGATAAAAGCCTAATCTACTCGGTCCAAACCTGATCAATGGTAGGGCAACCTACTGTATTTAAACAGTCAGTTATAATGAATAGTGGACTTTAGAAATTAGGCTTATGGACACACGAACAGTACAAATAGAAAAAGATTTTCGAATCCATAAGGAACTCCCAGTCTAGTATCCATGGACAACACTCTGGCCTCAGCCGTTCTGTGGAGTAAAATATGTGGTAAGAGGAGGGCTGGGTCAAGGCCATGGTGTAAATTAAACTCTCTCCAAAATGAAGCACTTTGCTCCTGACAAACTGAAACTCAAAGTGAAAGCAGAGGAGAGGCCACAGTGGGAACGAATACGGTTAAATCAAGCTGATCGGCAGGGAACCTGACCATGACTGAGCATCAAACTCCCAACCTTATCAGTCTCTGGAGGACATGAAGCAGAAGTGTGTGTAAAAATGTTTGTTTTTATTAATTTTTAGGACTTTGCAGGTAATATAATTTTTTAAACAAAAAAAATCTTTTCAGTTGCTGAGGTTAAGTTAAGGTTTAGGGTTAGATTACATGTAGGTACATATACACACATAGGCTGTATTATCACATATTGTCGCTACCCTAAGAAAAATAAGCATCTCCAAAGGTATAACTTTACAGGAAAGGGCAAAACGATTCTTTTAATGTAGATCAATGTGAAGAGTTCCAAGCCATTTTGGAGCAACTGTATTGGTCCATTCATCATGAAATTTCCACTTGATATAAAGGACAGCCACCATGTTCAAATGATATAAAAAAACAAAAAATTGAAAAAATGGAGATACATTTTTCTCTGGACAGTGACGATAAACAGTGCAGTCCAAAAGTCTGAGACCACTAGTGAAAATGTTTTCTATTAAAAAGAAATCTCACCGTAACATGGTCTTAACACCAAATTTGGTCAAATTTGAATAGTGAACTAGAAATTATGTAGAATATTCTTAATTTTACCTGTCATAACTTTTTTTGGACTCCACTATAGCTTTAATTCATATTAATTAATTGATTAATACATATGTATTTCCCCTCATCTAACATTGTACAAAAATAAGTGTGTGTGAGAAACACTGTAGGAAATAAAAAATGAAGTACAGCCTATACAAAACATAAGCGAAATGACAGGAATAGAATAGAACTGCACAGAACTATGCAATTCTATCCAATTCAATATAAAATAGGCATCTTCACACCAAAACAGGGGTCTTCCAAAAGGTATAAAAATAGCAGAAAATGTTATGCAGAAATTTCACATAGCAATCATCAACGCAATCATGCAGCCAGGCCTTGAGAGCTGTCCAAAAGCTTGAGCTAAAATAAGGTAATATGCTCTCTCCGTCTCTCTCACTCTCTCTCATTCTCTCTCTCTCTCTCTACTTTCTTTGCTTATTTGAATACATTCAGAGTGCTTAAGCAAGTAGCAAAGTATCAAATGCATAAATAAATGAGTAAAGAAATAAAAAATACACATAAAAAATTCAATACAGGAGGCATTACGACTCTCATTTCAAACTTTCTGCTTCTCTCTCTCTCTACCTCCACCAAGCCTTCCATCTTACCCTGCATAGGAGGAATACTCCTAAATGTATCCTTTTAAAATTTGTGTTTTACTTTAAATATATCTTGATTCGTTTTTATTATTTCGACCGCTCTACAGTTATCTGAAGCCTGAGCCGGCAGTGAAGTCTTATCTGATGGTGGTGTGTGGCTGAAGGCCTAATGCTTGACCACAAACCCATAAATGTCCACGCAAAGAAGCCATTTTATTTTATAATAATTCAAACTCATATCGAGTGTCAGTGATAAGAAAGAAACTAAATATTGTTTTGCAAAACGCTGTCCATTTGGTGTGTTATAGTCATATTTTTTCTAAAAGAGGGCAATCAGCATCGTGAAACAAAAACAACCAAAAAAAACTACAAAACTAATGCAATTAACGTCATTCAAATGTGTAAATCATTTTTACATTCATAAAATATTATGTCAACACAATTGCTGTCAAAAGTGAATAAACTGAAAGAAAAAAAATGTGTTAAGACTAAAATATCTATATCAAAATATATCACGTCAGTACAATTTTGTTATATAGTTTCCTTATAAATCATGTAAATTCAGTGCATTACTTTTCTGCTTCCAATTACGTGTCAGAGATGGAGACTTGTTACACTCAAAGACTAAAACAGAAATTTCAGCCTAAAATAAAACATGAACAAAACTGATTTAATTAGGACCACTAACATTAATGTGGTTAATGAATAAAACCTGCACTCAATACTGCAAGGCTGTTCTCCTGCAGCTTGCTGCAGCGTTAGGTTCGAAACGGCTTCAACTAATGAGTCTTTCATTGTAGAAAACCCTTCAGTCTGATGGACAGAATAAAGCGATTCACACAGTGAATGCAGTGTTTAAAAGAAAGAGGCAAACCAACTCGAAACAGTTGGCTAACATGTCTTTGGATAGCAAGTATGCTAACTAGTCCAATAGCTATTATAGCTGAAGCTGTCAGACAACCTAGATTACAGGCCACATTCACTTAAGATGGGTTAGCTTTACACTAGCTAGCTAGCATACAGGCTATTTAGGTTTAAAAACCAACCATTACAAGTTGCCTCTTCCCTTTAAACAACATATTTACTGTATGTGGCACTTCAGTTCTCTCCTGAAGGTTTTTTCTATAATGAAACGCTCATTATTTGAAGCCATGTCAAACCTGATAAGTGTGTAGTAGGAGCTTACTTTTGTAAAATTCAATGGCTGCAGCTCATAATGAGACTAAACTAAAATTTGCCACCAAAGACTTGACTCACACCCCAGAGACTTGAGACTTGATTCGCACTTACATGAATGTACATCTCCAGTATGTGTCTTCACATGTGTGGGTGCCATGACTAGGTAGCTTAAACTTGAGCATTCAATTTCTCAACAGCTCTTTCCATATTTCCAGCAGAGAAGTCAATAGAGGAATGAAAGTTGTTATATGATTTCATAACAGATCAATGCACAACGGGGTGTCTATGTAACATAACAGTCTTAACTGGCCGTCAAACCTTGTTTACACATACCTAACACACATTTTATCTTTACTTTGAGGTCTGAATGGCAAACAACGGCAGATCCATCCACTTTTTTTTTCAGTTCATATGTTTACCAGGTTCAAATAAGAACACAAGCCTTCATAGTTAAATGATTTGCTTTGAATGTTTAATGGTCTCACAATAGGATGAACATTTAATGTAAATTAATTGTGTTGTCTATTTTTTTTCCCTACACTTTTCTAATTGACTGTTTTCTTTTATTATTTACAGGGTGTGCAGCCCATTTATCATCCCTGATTACATTATTACAATGCCTACGTAAACATGTAAATACATAAACATGTAAATACATAAACATGTGTTTAGCTATTTGTGGTGACTTAGATAGTGAAAGCATGAACATTGTATACTTGTAATAACACCGGGCTGCTCTGCACAGGGAAAAGGGCTTTTCTGCCCAAATAAATTGCAGTAAAGGAGGCTAAAGATTAGCCTTTGATTACCAAGGCTATGTTTTTTGGGCATGCTTGAAACAGGTATGTTAAAAACAACATGTAGTGCATTGTTATTGTGTAAAGATGCCTATTCAGTATACAGTTAAGCCCTTAAATGGCCAGGGCCCACCTGTGGGCCCAAAGTTTTATGAAACACTTCTATAACCTAAGAACAGCTCAACCAATTTGTATTCCCTGTAGTTGACGTCCCTGTAGTTACTGAATAATATACCTTAGTATTTAATAAGCCTGGGATTTAAGGGGTTTATTACTTCTGACAGCAATGACATATCTCATTTAAAAGGAACATAATGACCAAACATGCTAATATGCTTAGTGTGATTTCATTTATAATTGCTAATTGGTGGCTATCTGCTTTTATTCCATGTTAGCAACATTAGCACTAGCACTGCGCTACTCCTTTAACACTGGCGGTGTGTGCAGATTTTTAATCATATGATCTCTGTCAGAGATATGCTGTAGTCTTATAGCTTGAAACATGTGTTAAAGTAGTGCTAACGCAAAAAATTTAGTGTTAATGCATACATTAGAGAGTGTAGCAGAGCAGCATTTAGCTGTAGCTACGCAGAAGGACAGGGAAACACCACACAAAGACAGCAGTGTTGGTCTGCATAAGAAAGAGCAGAGATATGGATATGGGTGTGAATGTAAATGCGTTCTATGTTAATAAGTAAGACGAGCTTCATTCTTTAGTCAAAAGTATGCTGCAGTAATGAAAGCTTTGAAGCACCACGTATACACACAATTAGATCAGACAGACTCTTTCCTTTTCTCTCTCCGATACCAGGTTGACCGTCCGCCTACACTCGTTCTTCTGTCCCTCTCTTTAACTTCTTTCCTCCCCTGACTTCTCCCCCCTCTTCTTCCACCCACTCACTGCATCTCACGCTTTCTCTCCCTCTTGGCTTCTGCGTTTCACTCATTTCTCATTTTCCTGTTTTTGTCCCCATGCACAAATTATCTCCAATGATATGCAGGCTTGCCATTTGTCGTCTTTAAGCACTTTAACTATGCTTTTAAGATCAAAATAGCAGACAACAGTCATCATTTAATTACGGATGCTAATTTGTTTTGGAACTGATGGATCTGTGCACTGCGGTTCAATGTGCTTTTCCATATGCAGAGTGGATTAGCGCTAATTTGCATAGCCCACACATGCTATATATCACTCAGGAATAGCCACTGTTTTAAGCATAAACTCTATGATTTAAAAAAAATAATAAAAAATAATACCAATTCCCAGAGCTACAGTTTAGAAGGTCAGCAAATTCCAGTTCTCACTGTGTATACTTTAAAAGTGCAATTAGAAAACTTTGCGAAACAAACAAAAGAACAGAAGCTGTTACCTTGTTTAAGCAATTCTGCAGAAATCCTCATTTGCATTGCAATCAGTTGCACCTTTTGGCCCCTATTAAACGATCTCTCAAGGAGCGATTCTTATGAAACACTGCATGGTCGCATGACTAAGGTGCCCACTCCTTAGTGTGCGTAAAGTGAATGGTGCAGATTAAGTGTCTTGCAGATATGACAGAATAGCTAAATAGCTAAATGGGTAAAGTGTGCGATGGCTATGGCTTTCTGGCCGGCCTCTCTGCTCCCTCTAATTGATGGAGGACATGATAAATAGCACTCTCTGTTTATTGCACCCAAATGTCCTACTTTAATTAAATTGTGTCTCTGCTTTAATTACTTCAGTTGAATTGAAGACTAGCCCCCTCCCTTTGCTAACTACAAGCGAGAGCAGAAACAGTACACACACACACACATCTTCTCTCTCTTCCTCTCATGCCTTTATACATACATTATTGGTCAAAAAACACTTTTACTAAAACACTGCTGTTCTTTCACCTGCACTGTAACAGCGTGTAACAGTGTATGTAACACATAATTCAGTATAATATTGTAAATTATACCGGATTTGACCATATTTACAGATGTACATATTCAAAAATTCACGTTTCTTTTGTATATTTCTTTTCTATCTCCTTTTATTTTCCTGTTAGTTACATTGGAATCCAAATTTTCTGAAATTAAATTTCTGTATAACTGAATAGTATATTATGTAAACAAAGTCATTCGGAGTGGTTAGATGTGAAATGTGCCATTCTAGAAAAACTCACCACATCAGAATTGCTCACAGTGGTGCATTATATTACAAGCTACATTACACAAAGCCATTACATGAAACGTTTATAAATACACTGTGTATTTGTACAAATATCAACAAAACATTCTGAATGACTTTGTTTACATCTCAGAGATCTTGAATAAATCTGGAACACTTCTTAATAGTCTTGTGTATTTGTCTGGTCTATTTTACATGTAACTATACAAAACATATTTTCTGTAAGTTTACAAAACATGGCGAAATAAAACCGACTCAAAATCTCAACTCTAAACCAGATGAGACAGATGTGTCTGCACATTGTGTTTAAGAAGGAAAGCTCCACAGCCTGTGTGTCAAATGATGCAGGTACAAATACGATGGCAGCTGTCAGCCAACAGCCAAGTGTCCAAACCTGAAACATGCCTGTCCTGGCCAACATCTGAAAAGCCATCCATCATATTCTCTCTCTCTCTCTCTCTCTCTCTCTCTCTCTCTCTCTCTCTCTCTCTCACCCTCCCTCTCCTAAGATGGAAGCATCATTAGTGGAGATTTGTGCAGCCCAGCAGGTGCTGGCACACGGAGCTGCTGAAGCATTCTGGGAAAGGGCCATCAGCTGCTTCTTAGAACTAGCCAATCGGATCATTACGCTGCTGGAACCGGCCAATCGGATCGCTACGCTCATGCTCACAGAACACCTGCTCATCCACTCCAGCCCATGTCTGTCATCATGCCCTGTCAGGGGCTGCTGACCTCAAACCTGCTTCTTTTCACTACCCAACAGTGATTAATGTCAAAAATGGCAAGCAGGGTTATATCCCGCTTGCAGAGCATTACATTACCAGAAAAGTTTTATTTATCCTGTAGCTGCTTCACTCAGGTCTGCTAGCGGTGTAAGACCAGTGTTTCCCAATCCTAATGCAAGACGCCCACTGCACTGCACATTTCTGTGTTTTCCCTGTTCTAAACACACCTGATCCAACTAAACAGCCCATTAACAACCCCTTACTGAGCTGAAGAGGATGCGTTTAAGCAGGGAAAGCACTGAAATGTGGAGGACAGTTGGGACAGTAATGGGTTTTTAAAATGCTAATGCTAATAAAATGTGAAATGCTAATAACAACAAAAGGAGTGATAAGCACATTTTGGTATTAAAGGATCCATATCACAGAAAACTGAATTTTCTTCACTTTTATGAAATTAAAGACTTTTGATGTTGTATGTAAACACTTATAATTTCAAAACATACCACTCACTTTAAAAATAATTGGGGTTTCAATTTAAAAGAGTTAGTGTCTGGAATGCCCTAAAATTCTGAGTTATTTTAACATTGAATAATACATTGATAGGGCATAAAACACAGATTCTTGCTCCATTAATTTGCTACTCAAAGGCAGTTGAAAGGCAGCCCGAATGCTAACTAAGGTAAAGCAACATTTTTTTTTTTTTACAGTGTTAGCTTCTCCATCCATACAGTCCATTTATGGAATCTAAGCTGCAAAAACAATGTTTTAAATTCACTGTTTTTGTGATGTCACAAAATGCTACACATTTACAAATATCCATGTATTTAGCCTATAGCAGTTTAGTTTATTCAGGCTGAAAGTGTAAGTAGTGTTTCAACCCATATTGCTTTGTGAATAAGGCACAACACAGGGCAACCAACCATAAAATAGTTCATTTACATAATGTCACTGTTCCAAGTCTTAGAGGCTTAGATACCAAAACAGCCTGTTTAATTCTAAAGTATAGGACATTTATGTAAAAATGAACAACTGGACATTTTTGGAACATAAAAGGACACAAGTGTTAAAAGATAAATGTGAGAAAATGTAGAACATGGGGCCTTTAAATTGAATTTTACACCTCATAATATGCAACACATTTTGGAAGATAGGTCTGGACTGCAGTGGTGAGCCTCAACCCATCCTTGCTCATAAAGGATTAGGCCTTTCCTGGATGCTCCTTTCATACTCAAGCATGACAGTCTCTGCTTAAGATGTTTTCTGATCATTTTACAATGGTTCTAGTCTAAGATCCTTTGTCCCAACTTATTTGGAACATGTTGCAGGCATCAATTTTAGAATAAAGTTGGTAAAAAAAAAAGCTATTCTATGTAAAAACTTTACAAATACTTTAATATTTATTTATAATACAAATAAATAAATAAATAAATAAATAAATATCTTGTCTTTCACTGTTTATATTTAATGCAGGTTGCAAACACAGGTTGCACTTCACATACTGTTCTAACTTTTTTTGGAATTGAGATTTGGAGATTTGGTCTGGAAAACCAAACCAAACTCACAATTCAGTTTCTCACTTTCATAATTACATGACTTATACACAGGTTTCATAGTAGTTACTGGATAATTTATAGCAGTTCCAGAATAATAAGTCTTCAAATGTGTCTTTCAAGTATCAACCGTGCTACAAGATCACACCAACCATGATACAAAACATCTCTACCACATTCTCTGCTCTTCAGATGAAAGCTAGTTGCGAGATGACTGATGCTGTCACTGAAATTACATATTGCATCTTTAGGAATAAACACTTGTAGATGTAGCAAACAGCATGTTTAAATGCAGATTCTGAGAATGTCATAGCACGGTTCTCAGTGTCACGTTCACCAAGTCTCCTCTCAAAACCTACTCAGCAATTGTAATTTACTGCACCAGCGTAGTTATTATGGAAATATCCAGGTAGCTTGGAATATGTTGTTGGAATATTGTTTTTCTACCTGAATCGGGTTTATAGAGCGGTGGTATTAGGAGCAGCCCACTCCATCTGTAACACTACACAGGGCACTTGATTTAATCACGCTCCTGTAACATGCCACAGTTCGATTGCATCATTGTGCGCCTCGCTGTTAGTTTCTGTCTTCCTGACTTACAATTACTGCCATGACTCCATGCAATCAATGCTAATGCAAGGGCTGCTGGAATCGCAGAGGTATTGTGCTGCTTGCTTACAATCAAACTGCCTTTGTCTAGCCCTACAATTACCGCCGTTGGTTGAGTGATGAACAGGGCTGACCGCTGGGGCCACTGACCAAAGTTTGACAGCTTTCAAAAACCTGAAAAATAGCAGTTCCACCAAAGCGCTAGATATACTACACTCTTAGCAAAATATTCAATATAATACTGTAAAAAAGGTTCCTTAACTCATCAGTGGAACCCTTTTTGTTGTTATATAAAACCATTTAAAAGGGTTTTTTAAAGAACCATACAGACCTTGTTTTTTATCATGGGGAAGAACCATTTGACCATACAAAAAAACATTAATGCGTTTAAATAGTGTTTATGGTTCCATATAGAACCACTGTCTTTACTAACCCTTGAAGAATGCGTTTTTAAATGGTATACACAACTTCCAAAATCTTAAATGCTTGAGAAAAGGCAGGCTATTTCACATTTAAAATTATTTTTGTAGATATTTATGACTAAAAATAGATAAAAGATCCCACATGCAAGTTACTCTCCCATTAATAAAAGACTCCAATAGCAAAAGAAATATGGGCAGGTATAACAGCTTCACCCATTTTTAAATCCCAACTTCCATTAGCTATTTCATTAGACAGGATGCATTCAGAGTGGAGTCGCTCACCAGTACACAGTACCAGATTACATTCTGATTTCAGTGGAAAAACTAGCCTGAAACTGGATCAGGTGGCAGGAAATTAGAGTTTGCAGCCCTCCTACATTTTATCCAATATGTACTGTGCCCAAAATCTGCAGACTAGAGCCTGCACAGACTCAGACTGTGGCTATAATCAGAGTACAACTCATGTAATGTAACCTCAGCTTAAGCAGATTGAAGAAAGAGGATGGATACTCCTGGAGAGAGAGAGAGAGAGAGAGAGAGAGAGAGAGAGAGAGAGAGAGAGGGAGAGAGAGAGAGAGATAAACTCCAAGCCACCAGGGTATCTAGCTAATCAAACGAGGCCGGAGTTGGGAAATATCAGTCTCAGTGTGTAAGGGAGTGATTAAATCTGCCGGAGGAGGTGATTATAACGAAAGAACGGGGGAGGAACGATAGAAAATAAACGGGGAAAGAAGAAGGAAGGATGAGAAAGTGAAAGGACTGAATAGATGAGAGGGGAAACGGAAAGAACAGAGAGATGAGTGAACCTCATAGTGAGTATGAAGGACTTAAATCCCTTTGAGGTGTTCCTGCAGGCTCTTATCACTAAACATTCACTTTTGAGAAATGCTTTGGCCACTCAGAGTAGCTCATTAAAATAGACAGCGCCGTTCAAAAGTTTAAAACCATTTTTTAAAAGACACAAAACAAGATTTGCTGCCGGTAGGAAGAAATGTTAGATGAGTTCAGAATGGTGAACAGAGCTGTAGATGATTCCATAATGACCAAGAAATCTATTTATCATGGAGAACAAAGTTATAATAAAATTACTCTCTATAATAGAAGTGGTTCAAACCTTGAGACAAATCATTGCAAACAGACCAAATGCTATATATATATATATATATATATATATATATATATATATATATATATATATATATACACACACAACACACAAAGATGATGTGTTTCCAAACTTTTGAATGGCCATTAGCTAGGTATGAAACATGTTCTTCCATACAGCCACTTTAAAAAAAGCTTAGTGTTTAGGGGGCTTTGAAACAGCCAAACTCTTTCTCTCTTAGCAGGCAATCGTCCACCTTTAGCATAATTGTTCTCTCTGAGGCAGCGATGATGAGAAGGATCTATAAGAAATGAAGAGGGTTACTCAAGGTCATTTCTCTCGCCAGCACTTTATCCTCATTGGGTCTGTTATTATACTGTGAATGCGTACTTATTACCAGCCATCATGGATAAGCTACTCAATCACCTGTGTCCTACAGATAAATGAAGCACTGAGATTTCACAAAATATTGTCATTTGATTATAATGAAGATAGCAAGTGTGAATTGAAGCTATGCTGCACTTCTAGCATGAGAAATGCTAGAAAGTACCAGGGAGATTTAACAATGACACAAATAACATCATTAAAAAACAATGTAGATAAAAATGTGAAATTGTACTATTTAGCATATCTAGCACCAGAAATGTTGACTAATTGCTGAAAATAAGAAAGCTCTGATGCACAATCTTAACAGTATGTAACTGCACATATTTTCCATAGTGCAAGATCAGTCCGGTCACTCTCTAGAGGCTAATGACAATAACAAATTTAAACTGTTATTAAATCCTTCTGCTACATCATGACTATTGGGAATTAAGTGTGTTAAAATAGCAAATACAAGGTGAAGAAAGACTGCATTAATTAACTGGGAAATATATATGTTGTAACATATGGCATATACACCAACAATAAAGAAACTCTGCATAGAGAACAAGGCATGTGATAATTAAAAGATAAGTAATTACATATCCTTTTAATGGGGAGATATGGCAAGAAGAGTCATTTGTAACATATGTCTACTAAGTATTTGTCAAACATATTTATTTTGGTGGTTCTGTAGGTTAACAGTCATCATAACGTTTCCCTGACTGGAGCGATTTTAAATTGTTTGTTTAATAAGCAAAAAAATCCTTGAGTTCACAAAATCTTAGATGTATCTGAAAATACAGTACTGTGGAAAAGTCAGAGACCACCCTTTATTTGTTTAATTTTGAGGCCAAACAGCCAAACAATTTACTCAGTTTTCAGTGTCAGGAATCAAAGCAGAAAATGTATTTTTATAGCATATTATACATAAGCTTTAACAAATAAATGTAGTATCAAAATATTCAGTGTTTAGTGTGTTCAGCCTTTGCCTTTATTACAGCTTCCATTCTGTTCCATAGACTTACTTTCAGTTATTCAAAGAAATCTGCAGGGATATTTTTCCACACCTCCAAAGTTCAGCCTTAGAAGTTTGTTCCATTTTCTGGTTCTCACGATCCAAGTAATCCCAAACACATTCAGTGATGTTGAGATCTGGATTCTTAAGAGCTTGATTTTCTCCTCTCTTACTAAAATGAAAACTTTAACTGTTCATCTGAAGGGGACAGTCTCGGTGGTCTACCAAGTCTTGCATGGTTGTGGAGTCCTGTTATCTCTGTATCTTTTAATATTATTTGCACTCCAGTTTTGGATCCTGCATATTTTTACTTTGTTTTCCTTTGACTTCTTTTTCCTTATGCAAGTGAATTATCTTATATCTAATCTCAGAAAAATGAGTAACTTGTACTTTATGGCTGTTTTGACTGGAAAGTAAATAAATGAAGGGTGGTCTCTGACTTTTGCACAATACCATATATTTAAAATAAAACATGATACAGCCTAAAATCAAAAACCTTAAGGCAGTGGCGTTTTTTTTTAATTCCCCCTCTCATTCTCCTTCTATATTTCTCTCCAGTCCTCTAGCTTTACTGAACCTGCCATCATGGAATGCATTACAATTTAGTCCTTCATTCTGCTTACTTTCTCTCTCTCTCTCTCTCTCTCTCTCTCTCTCTCTCGTTGTGTGTGGCTGTCTCTAAATCTCTCTAATCTGACACCATCAGGTCTATAATGCGGCTCATTATTTGAGCGCGAGTGGTAATAAGCATTATAAACCCCGCTCCGCAGCCGACCGCCTCCGTTAAATCCACGTTAATTCAGCTCCCCTCCGTACTGCCGCTGAGCGCTTTAGAGCCACAGCTACATGCACCTGCTGCTCTACACCCAACGTCACACTCCGAATGGGCATGGCTACCACAGGTATATGCACTCACTACCAAAAGACTAAAAAGCAAGTAATGTTTTCAACATTATAAAACAATTTTGTTGCAGACATGCAGAAAATTCTTTGAATATGAAACAGCACTGTACAAATTGTAAGGTTTCAGGGAAATTGTATTTATATGTAAGAAATGTAAGAATTTGTAAGAAAACTAATTATCCACAATCCCTCATATTTGTAAAATCCAGAACAGGGATGTGCATGGGTACTCAAGATCTCAGTTAAGCATTTAAGGTGCCAGCATTCAACTACTGAAATCACTATTCAGGTACTCATTCCATTTCATGGAAGGTAAATATATAGAAAAATATACAGAGAAAAGAAAATATACAGAGCAACAATTCTTTCAAACAGGGATTCTATGTTTTATCAGAACTGTAAAACATGGAAGTTTTGCTCATATATGTAGTACTTATGTTATACCTTGCTACTGTGAAACACAAGTGCCTAATCTGTAAATAGGCTAGATTTACATTAGGTCCAGAAACACATAAATGCATTAAAAAGATAGCTATTAAATAGAAGTGAAATTACATAATTGTAGTACTCCAAAGCTTTCTTTTTCTTGATGTGAACACTTTTCAAAGTACAGGGACAAAGATCTACCACTTTTTGACTGAGTTTTGACTTACATCATAATGAAACTAAACTATATGGAATGCTGATCAACAGACACCAACAGAGAGCGAGAGAGTTAAACTCACTGGAAGAACCAATCAGAATCCCCATTTCAGCTAGAGGGGTGGGACTTTTCCCAAACAGAAAAAACCTTCATGAGTTGGTGTTCAGTGAGAGCAGCTGCAGGTCACTGATCTGGTAAAAGAGTTTTTTATTGCGATACACAAATAAATGCAGACTTTATGTTACTACACTAAGTGAGTTTATTATTATGTCAGTTTGACTATTTCTTACTGTTACATTGCTAAAATAAGATCTACTGTGGTTTGAGTGGACTTTAGTTCAGTAAACACTTTTCAGGTCCACACTGAAAAACTAAATCACAAGAGAATTCAATACCAGAACATGTTTTCCTTAGTCCACATTAGCACTGTACTGTCTGCACAGTCTGTCTGCTTTAACAGTTTACAAATGTTCATACAGTTCCTGCAGCTCAAGCTGCTGTTAATAAGATCAGCAATAAAGCACGAGCGAAGATATGTATTTGATTTTGGCACATGGATCAAGGAAATTATTTTTTGACCAAGCATCAGCGACCTGATTGGTTACATTCAAACTGACAAACCAAATATAAAGAAGCAGATATCAAGTATGAAATATTGCTATGATACTGATACACTTGTTTGGTGGGATGTATGAGAGTAACAGAGCTCTCTCTGTAAATTGTACAGTACTATAATTGGTGTGGACTTCAGAAAATGAACTGAAAATGTTCTTCAGAGACGTTAGCTAGAGAGTTTGCTGTCTGAGGTTGAACCCAATGAAGTGCAGGGTCAAAACAAACACTGACCCTGCCCATGAATAGATTAATGGAGAGATGCTATTAGCATGACATGAAAGGTGGTCTTAGTCAGTGGCCTTAATGCATTTGTCGTTTTTTTCCCCTTTTTTTAGATAAACTACTACTACTTTTGGAGGTGTGGCACCACCCCAGTATTCAAAACCCTTTAAATAAATGAAAAAAGAAACTGCAGAAACTCAGACGAAGGTCACACATTCATATCAGGTTCACAAACCCCAACATTTGGAAATGCTTAGCACAGCATCATCTATACCCTTGAATGTGCAAACGTTAATGGCGGCCTTTATTAGCAGTGGCCATTCTCATCATAATGAGGGGGAAAGTGCCGATGAGAGGGGTACCAGGGGACCGCCATGACTTTGAGACCAAATGCCGGTGAGGGTCCCAGAGGTTAGAGGAATAATCAAGCCCAAACTGGACTTTCACTGCAGTATCAGATGGAAAATTAGCTTCACATGGATGATATATTACTCAGAGGCAGGTAGCATTGCAACAGTATATGTTTTAGCCTAGATATTACTCTGCATACAACTGGTCAAATGTCAAGTGATGTAAGCTGTAATGTAGGCTATTACTGAGTGTGTTATGCTAATATTTTATAGGACATATAGGAAATTTATGTGTTTGTTCTACCAGAGTGACCTTTCTAAAGAAGCAAAACAGTGACTATAAATGTATCAAGAATGACTGATTCATTCAAAATGTTCAATGTTAGTCATATGCTACACTCTGTAAAAAGATGGTCCTTCAAGGGTTCTTTAGTGAAGGGACTGGTTCCATTTAGAACCATTTTATGTTTAAATGCTTCTATATAGAACCTTTGTACGTATATATCTTCGGAAAAGGTTCTATATAGCCGCAAAAAGGGTTCTTCTACTGTTACAAGCTTGACGTTATAATAGAAGAACACTTTTTGGTGCTATATGCAACCCTTTTTTAAAAAAGGTTCTATACAGAACCATGCATAATACATTCTTCATCAATTTGAAGAACGATTTCACAATGCAAAGAACCATTTAAGCATGTAATGGCTCTATACAGAACTCATGGCTCTAAACAGAACCATTGCCTTTACTACAGAACCCTTGAAGAACCGAATTGAATATCTTTTAAAGGTATCACTTCAGAGATAGCCTTTTCTCTACAAATGTCCCAAAAGCCTTTACACAAAATGGTTTATCACAGTGAAAGGAAACAGGTAAAGCAGTTGTTTTATCCAGAGGAAATCTTTAACAAGACACAGGCTGCTTTGTCCTAAAAATGTCGCCCCCTAGGAGCTCCTTGCAGTGACTGAAAGAAAGTGAAGCTAATTTATGAAGCCTTCCCTGATCTCTATCTCACCCCACACAGCCATAAAGCAGCTCCATAACCACCAGGGGAGCTTGCTGATTTATACCCAGCCAGGGCCTCTGGTGACTGGGTCACAGTCTGTCCTCGCACCCTGCTCTGGCCCTGAGCTCGTTAGTGGAAGCTGGAGGTTGGGCCATGAAACTGCAGTGCAGATGACCGCTTTTGGACAATGCCTCCAAAGTGCAGACCAAAAAACTTGCCTTAACCCTTAGGAGTGACAGTTATCAGTGGGATGTTGTAGTTTTCACTTTTTTTAGAACAAGTAGAGATATTCAGTGGAAAGTGAATGCTTTAAACATTTGGTCTATACTTTTTTGTAAGCAGAAATATCTTATTATAATATCAATTTGATGAAAAGTTAATGAGAAACTATTTTTTTTCATGTTTGCCATATTTTACATTTCATAGTTGTGTAATTAAATATGTAATTATATACTATTTCAATTGTATAACACACGAAAGTTGATAGCTTTAGGCATCTAAGGATTAACCCTTTGAACTCGAAAGTATTCACATGCAGTCCATGCCATGTGATACCTGCCTTGACTCTGAGGAAATAAGTATGAATCCAGTGCACAAAATATCAAATCAATATTAAAACGCCATCACAAATCCCTCTTATACATTTAGTAGTGATTTAAAACCTCACAATGTTTTTTGGCCCCATGCAATGTTGCACCAGACTTTAAGGAACGACATAAGTGGTTAATTTCAGTATTAATTCAAGTTTTACATGCAGTTTTAACTTTGTGAATCCATATGGGGGAGTGGCGATTAGAATCTGGCAACTCAAAGTACTCCTTCCTCTCTCTCCTTTCTCTCTTTCTCTTCCATTTTTCTCTCCTTCTTTATTCTCTCTTCTCCTCCCTCTTCTTCTCTCTCTCTTCCCTTCTTTCTATTGTTTTCTCCCTCTCTCCCCTTTCTCACTTCCTCTTCTTCCCTTCTGTCTCTCTTTCCCTTTTTCTGCTTCTTTCCTCTCTCCCTCTCCTTCTATTATTGTCTCTCTCTGTCTCTCTCTTCATTCCTTTTCTTCTTCTGCTTGTCTATCCTTCCTCTATACTTCTCTCTCTTGTCCTCTTCCCCTCTCTCTCCCTATGCTTTTCTCTCTTCTCCTCTTTCGCCTTCTATCCCTCTCTATCATTTATTCTCCCTCACATCCTCTGCATCCCTCCCTTTACCCTTTTCTCTCTTCGTCTTTTTCTCATTTCATCCCCCTCTTCCTCCCTTCTCTCTTTCTCTGCCTCTCTTACAGCTTCAGTCTTTTCTCCCTCTATCCTTTCTCTCCCTCCCTTCCTCCCTCCATCCCTCTCTCACAGCCCAGGCTGTGATGAAGTACAGTGGGCGTACTAATGGCCTTGTTAATTTCCAGGCCGAGGGGAGCACACTTTTTTTTCCGGTGGTCGTATCTGGCATGCCACTAATGACAGTGTTACGTGAAACCCAGCACAAATAACTGCTAATTACACACACATACACACATGCACACGCACAAACAGCGATGATCAAGCTCTGACAGACCCTGAGCCAAAGTCAGCAGAGATTTGCCCTGCATGCATATGCTAGTTAATAGGATGTGGAGAGGGGGAAAAAACTAGTTCTGTGACTCATGCTGTGCCCCCAGGATTCTGGTCACTTACTGTGAGCTTGAAATTACTACAATAACATCACAGTGTCCTACTGCATATCCACTGTCACACAAAAAAATTTATTATGAATCATACCTAAGCTAATTTTCTTTTTTGTGCGGCACAAATCTCAAGTGAATGGGAATTTTTTTTGGTGTATTCATATTTTTTTAGCATCACACTGTTTGGGGGCATATTTTGGCATCGATTGGAAGTTGCACCCTGAAGTGGTGAAGAATTAATGAAGAAGAATTAACCCTGCAAAAATCAGATGCTAATTTAGTTTAGCACTTCGCTGTTCAGGAATGTTCAGACAGACAAAAAAGGCAGCTTGATAATCCCTTGTTATGATTTAGAAGGTGATAATGGCTTTATTTTAATAACAACACAGGGGGGTTCTGTAAACAGACATTTATCAACGCTGAATTAAACAGCTATGCGAGTAATGTATAATAATAATACAATAACAGTAGCAAATCTAAGCTAAAATAGCAGTCAAAAAAAAACACACCTAAGTGAAAGTTTCATCATTTTAAAGCCAAGTAGATTGGCTTATGCTTAAATCCTTCTGAAATATATTCATACAATGAGTGCATTTACATGCACTTAATGATCCGATAACTGCAGAAAATCAGATTTTGTCCACGATCTGATCAACACTTTTATATTTATTTGAGTAATTAGATAATGGGAAACTCCAGGTCTACATGAGCCAGGCAGTAATTGGATTTCTGCTTTGCAAGCAGCCAATAAACTCACAGAAGATGACGTGACGTAAACAGAACGTAAACTCAAACTTCATGCTGCGGCTTTAAAAAAAAACACATCATAGTACTTCACCTGAAAATATGAAAACACACACATATTTAAATCCCTCATTTTGTCATGAATGTATTCGGTTTTAGCATCACTCTAAAAGTGTTTTGCTGCACTGCTGCTTGCGTTCATGTAAACACACTCAATGTCTCTAAAATGAAATATGATCAGCATATGTGTATCTTCTTCAAGCCCGGAAAGCATCCCAGGTGTCTCCTCAGAAAGCTGCTTGAGAGAAAGCCATGAGTGTGCAAAACTGCATCAGAAGAGAGTTTTGATTGTTTAGTACTTTGTTGAAGACTATTCTAATGTCAGTAGGGCTGTGCAACATCATTCCTTAATTGTTGTGACACTGTCCTTCACAACACCCCTAGTGCCATCAGCAGGCATTAGGGGGCTGGATCAAGACACATAGCCAACTAGTACTTATCTTAGTGGCCTAATTATCATCAACATATCAATATACAATAGGGGTAGGCTATTATCTGTTGTCATACTTAAATATATCCAGGAAATCTCCAGGAAAGACCTAGCCCTTTATGAGCAAGGATGGGTCAAGGCTCACTACTTCATAATAGGCATCAGCAAAATAACGTTCCTCAACAAAAGTTACTTAATAAGTACAGGTTTCTACATTATACAATGCTGCACATGTTTATGGCTATATGAGAATTTTTTTTAAAACATTACCTGAAAATACCATGCTGTATTCGATCATTTTCAGCAATCAAATGCATTTTGGCCAATAATAATTCAAGCTAATCGTTATCCATGTGACATAAATGGATCACTAATATGTTTTCAATACATCACAGTGAAAAAATGGTACCATAATATTAAAAACTGCTTCAATTTGCCCTAAACTCACCCTCTGCATGGCTACAGTGACAGTTATCTCTAGCTGGGAACAATTGAGCTTTGTAAATTTTCAACTTCTCTTTGTTTTAATAATATAAATAATTACAGAATGAAAAGAAAAAAGAGAGATTAAAACTCCTCCCCCTCCCATAACATTCAGTCCTATTTCACAGCTTCGAAAAAAAACTCTTTTTAAGTAAATCTGTCCTAAACCTTTGACTGGTAGTGTCAATGGATGGATAAAGAGGAGAACAGAAAAACATGCGTGGAAGAGAGAGGTGTAATGAGAGGAATGGAGGGATCCAGTGACAGATGTCTAGGAAAAAAGTGGATGTCACGACTGTCACTGACGTGGGCACTCGACAAAAATAACACAAAATCTTCACTCCCCCTCTTACTATTTCTCCCCCTCCTCTCTCTCGTGTTTCTCCTCTTCATCTATCCCTCTCTTGTTCTCTTTCTCTCTCTTAGTCTGTCCTTTTTAAACATTTAAATCGATAAGGATAAGGGTACGAGTACCAAGAAGTGCAAAAAGATAAGGAAAAAAAATCAGAGAGAAAGTGATATAGAAAAGGGAGGGCGGAGAATGATGCTGGAGGTGGAAGAGGAGCGAGGGAGAGAGACAGTGAGGGTGAGAGAGAGAGAAATAATGGAGAGTAGCTGGGTATGAAAAGGGCTAAGGGAGACAGTGCTGTCTCCTTTAATGACACGCTTCAACTACCGTATGTGTGTGTGTGAGAGAGAGAGAGAGAGAGAGAGAGAGAGAAAGGTAGGTGGAGGGACAGATTGAGGTAGAGTGAGAGAGGAGAAGAGAGAATGAAAGAGAGAGAACGGTAAAGAGAGATACAGAGAGAAATAGAGAACGAGTGAGTGAGTGAGAGACAGAGAGTAAGACAGAGACAAAGAGAGAGAGAGAGAGAGAGAGAAAGAAAGAGAGAGAGAGAGAGAGAGAGAGAGGTGTTCTTTTATGATGCCATTTCTCCTCTGCTGCAGCAGATTGCATTTAACTGGCTGCTCATTTCACAGCCACATGCCTTTTTAACAGGCAAACCAATAAACACACACACACACACACACACACACACACACAGTTTATGCCAAACAAACTGGGCCTCTGAAACCATCAACTGCAATGACAAACTCTGACTATGTGTGATTTAAACACACACTCAGACTATTTTATATATATATATATATATATATATATATATATATATATATATATATATATACACAGACACACACATGCACACACACACACGCTTATATCCTGCCTTTTAGACATCGTCTTTTTCAAGGACGTCTACACTAATTTCAGTATGACAATGCCAAAAAACATTCTGCCCACGGTGTAAAAGCCTTAAACTAAGCAGACAGATAAGACATTTTGAAATTAGCATTCTTATATATATAGGATACAGGATGCTGTGCAAAATGTAAATAAAAACAAAATGTAATGATGTGCAAATAATTTAAACCCTATATTTTGAATAGTACAAAGACAACAAATCAAATGTGCCAACTGAGAATTTTTTATTGTTTTTTAAAAAATATTTGCCCATTTTGAATTTGATGACAACACATTCCCAAAAAGTTGGGACGGGGGCAACAAAAGGCTGGTAAAGTTGTGTAATGCTAAGAAGAAATGGAAGAGTGTCTTGTGGTCCGACAAATCAACATTTGGAACAACTTTTTGGAAATCATGGACACTGTGTCCTCCGGGCTAAAGATTACTCAGCTTGTTATCAGTGCACAGTTCAAAAGCCAGTATTCTTGAGGGTATAGGGGTGCATTAGTGCACATGGAATGGGTGATGTGCTCATCTATAAAGGCACCATTAATGCTGAACGAGATACTCACAGAAACATTAACATCATGGCCTTTTTAGCCATTCCTTAGCTTAGCAGTAAAAATTTACTGAATCAGGATACCACGGTATCGAATTGACTATACAGTTCAATACACAAACAGTGTTCATATGAAACCTCAAATTACTATTGTGCAATGAGACTAATTTTGATATTCATGTAGGTCTGTAGGCATACTTTTTTAGGTGAAAGCACTAGTGTCGCACAAAATAGCCAGTAGCTGGTAGGTTTTCATGTTGGAGGCACACTATATAGCTGAGCACTACATAGCTGAGGCCTTAACTGGTTCAGAACATCTGGGGATCACTATTTTACAAAACGCAGTGTGTGCATGTGTGTGTGTGTGCATAAGAGAGCAAGAGAGAGAAAGAGTACATGTAAGACTAAGTGTCACAGACAGTGCAAAAGATAAAGGTGCTCTCTATTGCTCTCACCATCGATCATAGGGAGAGAGAGAGACAGAGAGAGAGACAGAGAGAGGGAGACAGAGAGAGAGTTAGACAGAAGTAGGTTGTGTGGGAATCACTCAAGAGTAGAGAACCGCTGTAGTAAAAATTCACCCACAGAAAGAGAAACCAAACAGAGAGAAAGAAGCTCATGCAGATGAAGGAGGCCAGGTGAGTGTTCCCTTAGTCTCGGCCTCAGATGCTCCGCCCACACATTAAGCTGGCCACAACTTTTCTGTCAGTTGCATTCTGACTGGCTATCTGGCTAACTTGTGATCACCTCTGTGCAGTGCCTTGTATCTGTCTGATGGGAAAAACACGACTGCAAGCAGCTGCCCGCTCTGAGTTTGCCAGCTCATTTGTTTCGATTTTGTTATGGTTTCAGCCAAGTTTTTAAATATCGCCCACCCCTACATGTCATGCTAAAACAGTGGTCTGTGGTTGGCTATTGCTTTCAAATTGCCTTTCATGTCACAATAGGCAGTTTTCAGCCACACCTAGCATCTGACAATAGTTACAAGTCTGCTCTGTGAGACTACAGTTTCCTTATTTTTCTACATCCCATCATAACCCACACTCTAACATCCCATCATAACACTAAGGATGTGACAACACAACATATAACTATCAAATTGAATGACAGTGTTTTGTACTCTGTTGTACTGCTGTATCGGGAATAGCATGCTAGCTTACTAGTATGTTAGGCTAACATAGTAACTTGTGGCTAAAGCATTACATTGGGACACTACAAAGCAGAGCTTTTGTTTTAAATATTGTACTTTTATCATGTTAAAAGCTTCAATACACTGAAAATGGAAACATTAACATCATGGCCTTTTTAGCCATTCCTCAGCTTAGCAGTAAAAAAGGAACTGACTCAGGATACCACTGTTGAATTGACTATACAGTTCAATACACAAACAGTGTTCATATGAAACCTCAAATTACTATTGTGCAATCTTACTAATTTTGATATTTATGTAGGTCTGTAGGCTTACTTTTTTAGGTGAAAGCACTAGTGTCACACAAAATAGCCAGGAGCTGGTAGGTTTTCATGTTGGAGGAGTAACATAGGCGTCCTTCTCAGCTGAGCTAATGAACTAAAACTACAGCCAACCGGTACAACACAGGATGCTGATAAGGTGTGTTTTTACATATGGACGATCTATCAACATGTCAGTTGTCAGAGTTTTCACTGTTTCTAGACCTAGCTAATATTAGCTACAGTTAGCTTAGTTAGCACAAAAGGCACATCAAGCTGCATCGTCTGTACCTTCTCAGTCACGTCTTTAATGGTGTGCATCCTTGCCAATGCAGCAAATATACTCACTTGCAAATAGAAGTACTATTAAAACATATATTTGTTTTTTGACTGAATTGTTAGTCTGCATGTTTTTTCAATTTTCTCATGAGGGGTAACGAATACCTGAACGGTGATTTCAGAATTTGAATACTGGCACAGTTAACCAAGTACTTGACTACTACTCTAAGAAACACAATGAAAGACGCACACACACACAAATACCTAAGGATGGGGTGAACCAATAAGGATAAACTGGATTAAATCAAGCCTTATCTATAAATCAAGGTGCACCAAACTTTGAACCTAGTTTAAAAATAATCAGTGCCACATTTAAACCGTCATTTTAATCCCGGATTACTTTTACAGTAAACCTAATCCTGAATTAATCCTGTTCTAAAATTACTACAAACATCTGAATTTCTTCTTTGCCTTTGAGAGCTGTTTTTCATGTAGCCCTATAGTAGTTTTCACTCATAATGAAAAAAAAAGGCATAGATAATGATTAGTGTTGAAAGTAATGCTGTTGCTGTTTATTCATACTGCCGAATACACCATGGCAGACAATCATAATTAATGGCAGGTTACAGTTTTAATCTCAGAGTTGTTTAAAATTAAGAGGAGGAACAAAGCTTAATCTAAAAGAAAACCTAGATTAACAAATCCTTGATTAGCTCTAAACTAAAATTTAATCTTTGTTGGTGCAGCCTCCCCTAAGTTGCCAGTTTATTAGAAACACATCTTAAAGCTACACTCTTTGGCCATTTTTAACAGAAACACCTACTCTGTGTGTGTACTGTGTAGGTTTACTCTTACAGACTGTAGCTCATCTGCTGTGAATAATTTATCATCCCTCCTCTACTGTGTCACTGTAAATGGAAAGCTCATAGGACCACTGCTGACCAGTTATATGGGTGGTGAATCATTTCCACTACAGCGGTGACACTGACACAGTAGTAATCACAAGCGTGTCAGGCACAGCAGCATTATCATACACCTTACACCTAATTGTCATACACCTATTCCCCTCTTTAACCATAAAGAGTGTTGGGCCACATTCTTCATGAGATTAACACAGGCTAACCACAACAAATACTCCTTCGCTGAGGAAAAACAATATATAAGAAACAAACATGTTGTATTTTTCCCCCCTGGGATGAATCTGCTTGTTTAGCTTTGTGCACAGGAGTTTATCCTGCATATTTTCCCACAACACATTTTTTCTTAACTACAGTTACATCAGTGGCAGATATTTTTTCCTCCTTCAAGAAAGTACATTTGTCTTGGATATATATTTTTATCTTATTGCTTGAGAGACATTTTTGCATTGTTTTAGAATAATAAAAACAGATGAGCTACATAAGCACATGGTAGATGAAAGAGGCATTATGCACACGATACACATCATCATCTTATAATACTGTTAAGAGCTCATCTAAATGAATTAACATGCCCCGAAATTCATTTAACAAATTCTGTAGTTTGCGTAAGAAGACAGAAGATAAATAAAACATTGTTTAGAGAGTGAAAAACAGTGTGATTACTACATCATACCCTTAAAATGATATCTACACTTCATCTTTTCCTCAAAATCGAGGCCAGAGAATAAAATCATGCTCCTAGTGAGGGTATAATAGCTTAGGGCTAGGATATTAGCTCATGGCTAGTGCATCATTGTAAAATATTGCACTTGTTTAATGTAATCTGTTAAATTTCCTCTATCAACTCTAACTGTAGTTCCACTGTATGGCATCAACCTGCACAGTCTAAATACATCAATATCAACTGTAATATGAACACATAAAATTTTGTCCACACTTAAAAGTAATGAGAACAAACTAATCTGTCACTTATGCTTCCAGTCCACTGGGAAAAACATGAAACATAACATGAGAAACATGCCTACGATGACTGCAAATGTTCAAAATAAAACTCAGCTTCAGATTTCTCTGAGTGAGTCTGACTGAGCTGGATTTCAATTTATTTATTTCATTTTTTTCCTCATTTGATACACGTCATGCTTTGTTTGCATGCACTAGCCCTTCCCTCTGTAGGCAATCTCCTAGCAACTGGTGCCATGACAAGATAATTCATGGGCATCATCCCTCTTATTGGATCTGGAATCGATCAACAGGGTGAGCGCAGCAGCAGTGAAGAAAAGCTTACAAGAAAACAAAGGAAACACACTTACACACTTATGTGCGCACACACACGGACACACACACACACACGGACACACACAATGCATGTCGCTTTAGTAACCTCTAACCTCTGACTAGAGAAAAACAAAATGCAGTGCAATCACTTCTGAGAGACAGAGCAAGAGAGAGGGGGGCAGACAGAGAGAGTGGGAGAAAGTGCAGAAAAGAGAAAGAGAAAGGGAGAGAGAACATTAGAGACAGAGGGAGAGAATGCAAGAAGGAGGGAAAGAAAAGAAAAGTGTAAAAGAGTAAAATAGTATGGCAAAGGGGGACTGGAAAAGATTAACAGTACGAGAGAAAAAGAAAGAATAAAGGACAAAAGGAAGGAGTGAGAGAGGAAGAAACAAATGGAAGGAAGAGAGAGCGAGAGACAGAGAGGAAAGGAAGAAAGGAGGCCAAGAGCGAGAGAGATTGGGGAAGAGAAGCATATAAAGAGAGGAGAGGTAAACAGAGAGAGAGAGAGAGAGAGAGAGAGAGAGAGGTGTGTGTATAACTGAAATACAGGAAAAAAGGCTAGAATGACGGAAAGAGACAGAAATAGTGTGAGAGAGATAAAGAGAGAGACATAGCTAGAGAAGTGTATTTGTCACCTTTCTTACAGTCAAAGCAGCCTCACTCAACCTCCCTGAATAAATGGTGGTATTTATGGAAATCGTGTTTGCAGGAAGCGATTGCCAAATTATGTCCCGCCTCACTTTCAGAGAAATATGATCAAAAATTCATTGCGCAGCTCCGATGGCACGGCCGCTCTGAGGAAGTCACTGCTTTCACGATGTCGGTGGAACGTCAATAAACTGATGAAGATAATGGCTTAATCACATTAACATTTACAGAGGAACACTTATCATCAGACCTCTTAACATTTCCACTTCCTGTCCCGCTCTATTTCCTAGCAGCACTTTACGAGGTTGTGATCAGAGTAAGGGCGGGCAATATAGCAAAAATCAACATCACGATATACAACAAACAACATTTTCATGATATGTACAATGATATTTGTTCATCTGAGTATTGCAAACACTTTGGATTCATAAAAGGCACCAGTTCCGTCTCAAGGTTATAAAAAGCTTTAAAGTTTCTCTGTATTTCGTGAGTACAATATCTTGAAAGGTGCTTATAAATTATTATTATTAGTAGTAGTAGCAGTAGTAGTGGTAGTGGTAGTGGTAGTAGTAGTAGACGACTCTTAAAAAAGACGGCTCTTTACTAAAGATGGTTCTTTAGTAAAGAGAACAGCTCTATTTTGAACCATTTCATGCCTAAAAGGTTCTTTGCATGGTGAAATGGTTCTTTAGATTGATGGAGAATGTGTTGTGTATGGCTCAATATAGAATCTGTCTAAAAATTGTTCTAAAAATCGATTAATACAATAAGGTTGACATCCAATCAGCTACTTATTACAATGAAGTTTATCGCTGCCATCGGGACAAAAACCCATATCTTTTGTTGCTCTTCGGTTTTGACATAATTTGAAAATGCTTGTTGCTCTGTATATTGTGTGTAAATATCATGATAACAGCACCCAAAGAAATGACCCAAAATAAAAAAGTCTGGTTCTATTGACTTACATTAAAAGTAAAGACAGTTTTTACCTTCTTCTGTAAAATTACCATTGTGGAGATACAAGGCTTTGCTCCGACAACAGCGATATGCAGTTACTGTACACTTTATTATTTTTTTTACAGGCTTTGTTATTGGTGTAAATCTGCCTTTTTATGATCCATGCTACTGATCAGTGTTCTTGAAGTACTGCCAACACCCGTGATATAATTTATCACAAAAATGATGACACATCACCATACTGCCCACCCCTACTTCAGAGAGGGGTTTTTTGACTTTGTGCTGTGGGTGACAAACTGACACTAGCTGTCTAAAATGTCACAACTGAATGATTGGGGGTTTAATAGATGGGAAGAAGCTGGCTTTTGAAGGGAGAAGGAGAACATTAAATGCCTTTGAGTGGTAATTATCTAAGTTATGGACGTCATCAGCGTGTTTCTCATGCTAATGGCCTCAGCAGCAATCAAAGGCAGAACGGCAGGCTGTTCTGTTAATATTCTGGAGGGGTTTAGCATGAGGAAAAACAAATAGGATTCTACAGAACAAAGACAGACATCCTGGATTCTGTTTGGAAAATGAATGTTGGAGAAAATGGTTCTTAAGCGTTCGTAACTAGTTGCTTCCACAAATTCTGAAATAAACATTCTGAGCCTCCAGAGCAGATAGCAGACTTCATTTTGGTAGACAAGAACAGGAGATCCTACAGCCTGGCATTTAAGGACCATTACACTCTTAAAAAATTGAGTTCTTCAAAGGTTCTTTAGTAAAGAAAATTGTTCTATGTAGAACCATGAGTTCTATATAAACCAATTTGCATGTTTAAATGCTACTTTGTGTTGTGACATGGCTTTTCAGATTGATGGAGAATGTGTTGTATATGGTTCTATGTAGAACCTTTTTGAAAATGGTTCTATATAGCACCAGAAAGAGTTCATGTTTGATGTCAAGCTTATTACAACAGAAGAACACTTTTTTGTGCTATACAGAAATATGTTCAAAAAGTTCTATATAGAACCAGATGCAACACATGTACATGTATAGTACAGTTGCACACAAAAATTTGAATACCCCTGGTCAAATTACATGTTTTATCAAAGGTTTTCTGCAAATTATAAGTTGAGGAATGAAATAACATAAAATATAAAATGTGCCATAACTTTTGCACAGGTCACATTTTATGCATATTTTTTTTCCCAATATGTCAAACTAATTAAATAAAAACAATTGAATAAAACAATTGAATAATTGTGCATTAAAATGTGTTCTCTGTAGAGGATGTGTACCTTGTTTCACTTCAACAAGTCTTTTGACCAGGGGCATGCAAACTTTTGCATATGACTGTAATTGAAACAATTGTGTTTAAATTGAGACTTACCACTAATTTGATCTAAGACTTAATAATGGATTTAATAAACACTGATAGTTAATCAAGATTATGCACCTATTGTCATACCTAACGTAATTACAAAATCCAGGTCTATAAACTGGATTCAAGGTCCAGATTTGAAGACCTCCGTCTTACACCTTAGATTATGTTCATTTTAAATAGAATACCCAGGTATTTTTAACGTAATCTGGCGCATATGTAGTACACACCCAATCACTATATTCTACTGACAGATTAGCAAAAGAACAGAAAAAAACTCACTTATCCACGATTTTCCTGAAAACTCAATGGGATGCCAAGACGCCTCACTATTTCTGTGTGCCAGTTTTCTGTTTTGGGTTGTGCTAATATTACAGCAGTGCAAACCAAGGACCACATGGCTCAAACATGAGCTCAGGCTTGACAAGTCCTGTTTTTGGATGCCGCAACTCAAAAAAAAGAAGTTCTTTCAAATGACATGCTTCGAACACTAGCAGATGTGTAAACGTCAAAACAAATTTGTTCGTACCCTGTGTGTTCCTTTCTACGCCAAAGAAGAAGGAAAGAAAACTGGTGTGGCTTGTAGCTTTAAAACAGAAATATCCTCAAAGAGAATATATGTTTGCTCATAAAAATAGGATACATAGCAGATATAACTTCCACAGGACAGCTGCTGCATAGCTGGAGGACTTCCCAACCCTGCATGTACGAGCAACCCATTGTCTCGACCACTCCACTGTCCCTTAGCATTACCCACACCTGAAGTTTACCTTGGCTGATGCTCTAATTTGGCTCTAACTCAGCTTTCAAAATATGAACTTCTAAAAAAAAACTTCCTTATTCTGTTGCTATAAAGATAATTGCTTCTGTGCTCTTATAGATCCGTAACTCTTCACCTACTACACCTTCAGAACAGACAACATAGTTCACTATATCAGCATAGCCAACATCAAGTCACAATTTCATGTTATCTAGCCACTATGAAAGCTTTGGGGAATTGAGGAACTGTCAAAACTTTTTATAATGTCATTAAGAAGCAACCAGTATTTTCTGATATTTTCATTAAATAAACAACTACCAGAAAACAACAACAAAAAAAGTGGAACCAGCTTTGACTACAAATCATGGCAAAGGTTAAAGTTCTGGAAAATTGTGAATAGTACAAGCCAGTATGTGATGAAGCAACTTCTCATTGCCCTCTATTATACATGTGCTGGGAGTTATTCATGAATATTTTAGTCATATTTCATGAGGGATTTTGTTCACGCTTAAAAATAAAGCTACTCCTATTTCTTAATTGCATTTTAACTTGTTAGATAAAAGCTATTTTCAGTTCAAGCCACACCCATAGGTCCAGATGTGTAGGAAAGTGACTCGTCTGTGACTGAGCACAATTAAAGCATAATTAGGATTTAGGACACAGGGAAATATCCAATTACTGAAAATGTTAAGTCATTTTAACAGGTTCCAAGTGAGTGAAAGACACTTTAAACTGTTCCAGGGAGGAGGGAGATTAAATTCTCTTCAATCTCTTCACAACTGCTGTGAAAAGAAACGTCTTCTGTTACGGTATACCCTGGGGTTTGCATTCAGAGGCAGAGAGGCAGAGAGGGAGAGAGAGGCATATATATATATATATATATATATATATATATATATATATATATATATATATATATATATATATAGAGAGAGAGAGAGAGAGAGAGAGAGAGAAAGAGAGAGAGAGAGAGAGAGAGGGAGGGAGGGAGGGAGGGAGGGAGAAAATTATGAGAAGAAAGAGAGAAGAGGTAGGAGGACTGAAGAAAAGAGTATGGAAAATGGTGAACACGTGGAAGGAAAAATATGGTGACTCCTCCTTCCCTCTTTCTCTCTCTCCTATTTTCTCTTGGTCTCTTACTCTCTTTTTCCTTTCTCTTTCCCTTACTCCTTTTTCTCTCCTCTTTTGCTACTTTATTTCTTTTCTCTTTCTTCTCTTTCTCCTCCTCTCATTCTTTCATCCCTGTATCTCTCTCTGTCTGTCTCACAGTACAAAAACAATCATAACTGTAGTTAAGCACATGAGTGAGTAATGAGAACATGACTAGATACAAATTTCATTGCTCAGTAGAGGCTGGACCGTTGGGAATGTTTGTATCGATTTCAGACGCTTTTGATTGGCGATTCCCTCGACGACCACTCGTTCTTTCACATTCATCTGGGATGCCTTATGGAGTAATTCTCTATCTTTTACTTCTTTCTTTCTTCTCCTTTCCTCTCCTCCTCTTTCTTCTCGCCTCTTCTTTTTTCTCCCTCTCCCTCCCTCTCTCTCTGTTTCTCTCTCGTGCCACCTGAGTACGTCAGTTTAATGAAATTACATACACTGCTGCATCGCCTCTGCTCATGAAAGGAGGCGATCATCTCTCCCTGAGAATGAAAGAGAGACAGAAAAGGCAGAGCGAAAGTGAAGAAGTGAAAGGCAAACGCGCACAAACCAGCGGACTTGAAAGGAGCCAGAAAATGAGGTCCTGTCCCTCGTCTCCTCTCCTCCGCGCTGTTTTCTCTTGTTCTCCTCGACCACAATTACACCAGGCAAAAAAAGCAGCGGCAGAGGGAAGAAAGGAGGGAGATGTGGAGAGGGGAAAAAAGAAAGGGTCGCCTAATCACTCTCGTTTCACATTCACTCTGTCTGTCTGTCAATTCACTCTTGTGTATTGAAGAACTATTATATAGGCATTTCTGAGCTGTTGCCCTGGGTGACTCCTCAGTGGAGCAGGGAACTGTGGGGAATGTAGTTCTGTGTGTATCCACCTACACTGCCCATCAAAAGAACTTTTTTCCACTCCAAGAAATATTTGCACTGTTACTTTTCAACAGATAGTATTTGACTGACGTCACACTTGCCGCCACCGCCATACTGTTCGCATACCACTGGTCAATGCTGCCATGACAGCAGCAACAGTGGTGCTCAGGGCCACTGTTTGTACGCTGTTCATAAAGCATCCTGACAGATGAAACAGCCGTGGTTTGCTGCGTAGTTCATGGTTGTAGTTATAGCAGCAATAAAATACAAAACAGTGTAAGCTTTTTTTAGCTTCCTGGCTGTCCAACGTCATGAGGGGAAAGAAGCTGAAGAGCTGTGGCAGTGAAGGAGAAATCTTGCATAGTGAGAATAAACAGGGAAAAACTTTTAGCTGTCTCCCTGTAATAATACCAAAGTCTGCTCTCCTGGGCTGGTATTACAGAAACTCTATTTGTCTTAACTTAAGATCTGACACGTCAAGATAAGATCTTCCACAGTTTCAGTTTCCCAGACGCTTTAGCTGACCGCGCTCATGTTATTCCTCCTAATAAACAGACGCTCCTTCAGCTTTTTCTCCTCATTATTCACCACCATCACTGTAATATTTTATCTGACGAGTTTTCATCAACATTAACACACGTCTGGGGCTTTTAAAACGCTGTTTAAAACGCTGTCAGTGTAGATAAATGTAACGTCATTATGCTGGTTACTATGCTGCCTTAAGTTGTCAAGGTGACTAAGCAGATAAGTTAAGATTTCAGACTTAAGAAGTTTCTGTAATACAGCCCTTGGTCTCATCATTTTAGCACAGGTAGTTATGTAGTTTTGCCTTTGTGTTGAGAATGGCTCACTATTTATAACTGACATTGACTGATGACTGACTTATGCAATATAACTGTTTATGTCTAGATCTCTGATGCTTTAGCTAGACAATGAATCCAGCTAAGCGAATGTTAGTGATGTGTACACTTTCAGCTGCTGCGATGTGTACACTGATGGAACATTTATATGGTTATTATTGATGTCTGGATATACTATTGCAAGTAGTAATGCATAATTGGCACTCAAAGATAGCCTAACAATTTTGTATGGATCAACACCTCCAGTCAAACCAATGTTTTCTTCATTTATCTTGATTTGGAAGCCATTGACGGCTCATTCATATTATGGTGACAGAATGTCAACAGCATGGCCGCGGGGAGCATTACAACTTCAAACATTAGTGAGCGCAAATATTACAAGTTCTTATCAGCACAGTAAAATTATATATATATATATATATATATATATATATAAAACTGTTAGATTGTGAGCCTTAGTTACGTTTCCTCGGTGTCTTGCACTCCAACGACACACTGATATTTTCCAACTCTAATAATCGTTTATGAGAGACCATAAAACTTTTCTCCATGTCCAACTCTTCGCTGACCAATAAAACCTATATCTTTGCTAGACTCAAGATAAAAATGCTACTTTAATAAGTTTATGCTTCACACTGAGCTCGTTTCACTCACATGTGCACATGCTGCTTTTACAAGTCTACAGCCCAACAGTCTACTCTCCAAATTCTGTTCTCACACACACACACACACACACACACACACACACACACACAAAATATGATTTTAACAGGTCTTCCGCCTCTCGTCTATTCCACTCCCCCAAGTCTATTTGCAAGGTGACTCCAATAAATTAAGTTTTGCAACCCCTTTTAATATAAAAAACTCAAAGCATACCAGATGCTCCCACAAACCTCATCCCTGTCGATTTGACATACATTTACAGCCACTCAAAAAGCACACAGCCTGCCAGTGAAGCAGTCAGTAACCTTCCTCCAAATTTCTGATCAAGCCTTAATACATGGGCTGGAGTGAAGGATGTGGCTGGCAGTCAGGAACAGGCTGTGAACGTGTGTGTGTGAGTGTGAGCAAGTGTGTGTCTGCATGTCTCAGGTGCTGTCCTCTACCAGCACAAGAATACCTTGATAATGTCTTTTGATTTACCACAACAAGGTCAACAATGAGTAAAATAACCACTGAGGAGACATGTCTCAAAGTGAAGGAAAGGGAAAAATTAAGTGTACTGTGGGAGGAGGATGGTGGTAAATGTGGGTGATACAGCAAAAAGTATAACATCTTGCTAACTGAAGGCATGTTTTAGGAACCTAACAAACTAAATAAAACTAAACTAATTTCAATGTACAATGCTTTTGAAACACAGCTTATATGGACACAAATTTAAACATGTGAACACAAATTTAGATGTAGTTAAATGTGTGTTTAACCCCTTAAATCCAAGGCTTATTACATACTAAGGCTTATTATCCAGTAACTCCAGGGACTTCAATGCAAACTGTCTGAGGTATACTTAGGTTATGTAAGTGTGTAATAAGAGAGGCCCTTACCATTTAAGGGGTTAAAAGATTCAGGCCAACAGAAATCTGAGGTATAATCTGGTAGCATTGTTGAAAACTGTCAGAATGTAGGCTACATTTCTTGGCTGTATTCGAGGGATCCTTCAGACTGGAACAGCCTTTGATGACGTAACAGTTTAAAAGCAGAGTGGATGCCTAGACCGCAACCTAGCTTTTGGAACGGAGCTCCTGTTATGTCACCCTGCTGTACCCCTGACCTGTCCCTCAGTCTCCTCCCTTACCAATTATGTTGAGTTGGCCAACTATGTCAGGTTAGTGCTGGTGTATATGTAGCCCCAGTGTTTCTTTGTCTCTTTGTCAGGTCTTGTGTTTTGCTGTTCATGTGTTTGCTATCTTGTTTCTGCAATCACAGCTTATCCTTTGAGTTTGCTTTCTGTCTCTTTGTTAGCTCCTAGCCTTGTGCTACTGCCTTATTTAATTTGTTCAGTTTCAGTTTAGTTCTGCTTTTGTTCTCTCTTTTGTTTGTTGTGCCCTACTGCAAGCTCTCGGTGGTTTGGATTTGTTTCATTAAAAAGCTCACACATCCACCTGCCTCCAACAGAAAAAAGTATAGATTACCTGTAATCTATGAAAAAAATTTTGCTCTTGCCTCAATTTGAATATATGTCTTTCAAAAGACAAGTGACCTGAAATTAAATAGGATTAATCAGACTACATGAATTAGAAATATTTTGGATTAGGTTACAGATTATATTTTTATTTTATAGTCAGTAATCTGCACTGGAGTGTGCCATTCAGAATGGCTTCATACTGAGTGAGTATTTCCAAAAAACAGGCTTTACTGCCTTTGCTGGTTATAATTTATCTCATAATAAATTGCCACTGGGGGTGGCATCATCAGAATACTACGAGTATTAGGCTGTGCACAACATCATAAAGTACACAAAACAATAACCGCATTGACTGGTATAGGTGTTTTACTCAGAAAACTGCTTGCTTATCTTTACAAAGCACACTAGTTAATAACATTCACTCTGTACTCACTTTTTACAAGATGTTAACAAGCACTTTAACTATAACATAATGCCAAAACAACTGCATGCTCTCATCCCTATGACCACTTTGTGAATTTGGTGTTTACCGTTTAAACTCCTGTACGTTGGTCTACACTTCAGTTCATCACTCTCCTAACTACTGCATGTAACATTAGTTTGATCTTGGTTAGATAATAATTCATAATGGTTAATGCATAATTTGGTAACACTTTATTTGGAGTGGTCCTTTGTAAATGATTGATAAATTTAGTAAACAGATTATCAGTAACACATTAACAATATATCAATGAAGTATCAGTAGTGCAACATCTGAATACACTTAGTTAAATATCTTGTAGATGTTCTGTTGATACATTACTTACATTAAGTAGATGTACTGTTAATATGTTGCTGAATATTTCACAAGTCACTGTATAATTTACAGTAGTTACTGAATAATTCAAAGCATGAGTGTATAATTTACAGTAGCCACTGAAAAATTCATAGTAGTTACTGAACAATTTGTAGTGGTCAACAAAAAACTATAGTAGTTACTAAATAATTCATAGCAGTTGTTGTTTATAGTAGTTACTGAATAAGACAATGTATTTACCAGATAATAAGGAACAATAACTGAATAATTAGCTCTCAGTTTATAATGGTTAACATATACCTGCCACAAACATTTAAATAAACAAGCATCTGAGTACTAACATATTATATTGATGACAGCAGTAGAAACTGTCACTATTTTACTGCTTTTTATATGGAAAAAAAAGAAAAGCAAAATTACTTTTACCCCTTTTAACTTCTTTTTTGTTCTCCTTGACTTTACAGAAAAAGAATATGGGCAATTAACCCCTATTTAACATCTTTTACCTTTTTCTTTAAATAACTGAATCTTTTTTCCTGTACAAAAATGATTCAAATGACTCTGAAGCCTTGCTCTCTGACTGTGGTTTAAAATGTGTAGTCAGAAGAACCTGCAGTAAGCAGCTTTCAGGTCTACCTACTACATCCCCTCTGGAAGACCTGGCAAATCCCACTGAAGGCTGAGGCAAAGGCCGGGATTCTGCAGAACAAGAAGTCCAGTATAGGCTGTGAATTCTGTGGTAGGTTTTTCTCTGTAAGTAAATGGCTGCTCAGATTTTCTGTGAAGTTGAGCCGTTAACAGCTGCCTGACCGCTCAAATGAAATTATGTAATTATGCTGAATGTGAGCTTCTGTCTGTACTGGGTAACACTAGATATTACCAAGAGAACATTTTAAGTGAGTGAGTGAAAAGAACAAAATAAGAAAGAAGAGAAAGAAAGAAATATGAGAGTTCACTCCCATTTAAAATTCACTCTTGCTCTGTTTGCTCTCTGTTCGCCTGTGATAAGTTGTCTTATTTCTAAGCTCTGAAGTTTTTGGCTATGAGTAATTTAGGTTTTCTGTTTGTTGTTTCCGCCTTCTCTTTTCATACACATCAACACTGGACTTTGGCTTAATTTCTCTACTGATGACTCCAGGAGCACGAGTCGCTTGTGGATTGTTCTCAGTTTATCTAACTGAAGCAACAGCTTACTACTGAATCCACCTATCAATGCGTGTCAAAAACAAATTGCTAACCTAAAACCCACAGGACAAAACTCTAGTGCATAGAAAGTGCATGCCAGTCACATTAAAAGAACACAAGATAATTTCCAAGGTACATCAGGCAATGTAGCTTTATAACGCTGCTCTTTTACTTTGCAGATGACCTGTATTCTGTATAAAACTGTTCATTATGGTTGCAATTAAAAGTTAAAGTGTTACTTCAAGCCTCTTGAAAAAAGCAAATTAAAGCCTTATAACCTTGTTAATGTTGTTTTTGCCACAGGAGCTACAAGCACAACTGAAACAATATCGGTCTGAGACATTGTTGCCTGGTGACTTTCATATTTCTTCAAGCTAAAGCAGATCAGTAACAGCTGTCAATCATTCAGTTTCACCTTTAGCACACAACAGTCAAAAGGAGTAAGTCTTAAAAGTCAATCTGAAACTAAATGGACCTTTTGTTAATTCATGTCTTTGGATATATTAAGCGTTATTCATAAGAGACAAAATTCTTGTTTTCTCATCATATTTGAAGGAAGTGTAGTGTCCTTTGCTTTTTGCTATAATCACAAATCAGAATCACCAATCATTTGGCAAAAATGTTTAGTTAGCTCAGAGACCCTCTCTGATAGCACACTTCAATCAGAAATATGCCAGTACAGAGAGAAAGCATGTTATGATCTCCAATTCATGGTGACATTAACTGATTATGGCTGTGACAAAGAATAGATAGATAGATAGATAGATAGATAGATAGAACAATGCAAAGCTAAAACATCAATACAGAGCAATACAATTTTAAAGCAGCATGAATATAAAAATCTAAATACAAAAATAACAATATAAAACAAACAAATGCAGAACCTGAACAATAAATAACTAAAAGAGTGGGTGCAGGTGTGCAAGCAACAAAAAGGGAGAGAGAGGGAGAGAGAAAGAGCGAACAAGAGAGAGAGAGAGAGAGAGAGAAAGACAGAGAAAGAGAGAGAGAGAAAAGAGAGATTTTCTCTGGAATTTTTCCAGACACAGCGAGACTTAGGCGATGTTGATTTACAAACAAACAGGCCATAATTGCAGACACTTAGAAGTTGTTTTGTGGGAGTGTGATTTTAATCTGCGAGGTTCTGCCTGGTACAATGCCAAACTGCTTATTACAATAGGATGGGAGCGACTGATTAAGTGTGTGTATGTGTGTGCGTGTATGTGCACTCATAGGTGTTTGTGTGTGTAAACAGTGCAATCATTGTTGCCTGTGTCAACAGAGGCAGCACAACATCTGATTTGACATCAGTGCCAAGAACATGACCTTCAGCAGTGCAGTGTGATCTTTTAAAAGGCACGATCAAGAAAAGATAGAAAATATGAGTCCACTTACCCACTTGGGATGAGTCACCTAGACACAGAGGGAGACAGAGAGAAAGAGAGAGAGATAAAGATTGATTAGACTTTCAGATAGAGATGTTCATTTTTGCAGCCTGCATGTCGTCACTGTCATATCAAAACTTCATACCATTTCATTTCTTATTTCTATGTTTGACTTTTTATATATTAAAACATTATGTGCCCTTTACATTGTGTGAACATTTCATGATGAATGGATCAATAGAAATGATCTAAAATTAAAAGTCATGTTAGGTTAATGTACACCATAGATCCCCCCTTCTCCTATAAACCTTCCACTCCACAGATATAAGGTTTTGTTACCACAGCGACAATATATTCTTTACATGAGAAACACCTTCTAAACCACAAACAGAGCAAAACCACAACAGCAGTTTAGCTCAGATCATTTTACCCTGCTGAGATGCTACCCCGGGTCAAACGTAACACATTTTCTATCTTTGTTTTCTTTTCCATCTCTCATAACTACACAGTCTCATTTCTGCTGTTAACCAACTTATTGTGACCTTTCATTCGTCCAGTGTTTATGAGAAACTAATATAATGTAGTAGCACTTGGAAAAAACATCACAGACTTATGAAAAAAAACCTGAAAAAGTGCAATCTTAAACATTACAAACAAGTAACAGAAAATTAATAATAACTGACATTATACAGCAACAACAAAGGAGAATCATCTTCAAAACAGCTTATACTTTGAATGTCACCCATCCGTGCAATTCTCTCTTATTAAAGTGATATTTCAGCACAATTCAAAATTCCAGAAGTTAGCACAGTGCTGCACTGGTAGCTCTACACCTCCATAACTCCTTGTAGTTCCAGTAAGTCTTGGCTGATCTTTGGGGTAATGTGCAAACTGTTGAGTTGTGGCCAAACCATCATTTTAATATCTGCGATGACTGACTATACAACCAACATGTTTTGAACATTTCAGGCTTAAAAGCTCATCAAAACAAGCTGTGTTCCTCCCACCTACATTAAAATACATGCATACATATATTTCCTGAAGGGTTCAAGTGTGGGCATAGGTGTGGGTAGTGTGTAAGTTGCTGGCTGGTCCGCAAACTGATGATAAGCTAAGATAAATCCTTAGGTTTTTACACCACAAACTCTCTACTTAACACTTTTAGTGCTGCATACCAAAGCAGTGTCGTTTAAAAGCATAATTATCTTAAGAGGTGTTAAAGGTGTGTTTATCTGTCATGACTGATTGTAAGTTGTAGTCTCACAGTGGGACTTTTGTACTAAATCAGATTGTGTGGGCAGAGTGAAGATGATCTCACACACACACATACACACTCACACACCAGAGCAGATGGATAGCAGTAGAGGCTCTTGTCTGCTGTGCCCACTGACTGTCTTTAAAAGAACGCTTGAACATCAAGAGCATCAAGTTTGGACACCTCTCTGGAGCTTATTGTGTGTGTATGTGTGGGTCTCATATACTGTTTGTTAATTGTTAGCCTATGAAATATGCAGGCAGTCGTTCGCAAAAGTTTGAACCCTCTTGTTCAAATTGCATGCTTTATTGATCTTCCAAGTGAAAATAAGTTAACGCAACCTCCAAAGAGAACACACTTAAATATGAAATTTTGTCAGCACATTTTAGTGCACACTTTATTTGCTAAGTTTGCTAAGTTGCTAAAACATATTAAAAAAACTAAAAAATATAAAATGTGCCATAACTTTTGCACAGACCACATTTTATTTTTCCCCCCGATTTGTCAAGTTTAGTAAATAAACAATAATTGTGCATAAAAATATGCAGTTAACTTTATTTCACCTAGAAAATCAACAAAACATGTAATATTACCGGGGCACTCGAACATTTGCACATGACTTTATACGCAAAATGAAAATGAGTACTCTAGCCAATCACAAGCCCCTTTCATACATGCAGTGTCATCTGGGGATTTAATGGCAATTAAACAGGAAGGGATTATGGGTAAAAGCAAGCCAGTGTCAAACTCCCGGTACAGTTGACACAGCGAATTACCTGCACGAGACCTAGAACAATACCTAGAAAATTACCAGGAGGGCTCATGTGTGAACAGAAACCAGTACTTTACTGGGAATTACAAAGACATCTAAGTTACAGCGGGCAAAGTTGAATGTTGCTGTGATGGTTTTGTTTTTACAGTTGAGTTTTTACTTTTGCAAGTGAAAACATTACAGGAGTGTATATTCTACATGACTCGTGACAGAAGTGGCAAAAATGTTCACTGCTTCTTTGCAAAAGTGATGCAGCATGGCTACAAAGCAAACTTTCATTTTTACAGTCTTTACAAACTTTTTTTTTACCAGAGACGAACGTTGAGGGAGTATACTTTCGTATATCGCTGTTGTCGGTGTTGTGTTTTTCAGTTTTTCACATAATTTGAAAATACCTGTTGCCCTTTACGTTGTGTGTAAATTTCATGAAGAATGGACCAAAAGAAACAGCCCAACATGGTTCCATTGACTTACATTAGAAGAATATGTTTTTTCTTTCTCCTGTAAAGTTACCATTTTGGATATGGTTTTGTTCCGACAACAGCAATATGATTCAGAAATTAAGAACCTGTTAGTTATTCATGCTGAGAATGTCACCTCCTGTTTACTGGGATTTCCATGCATGAATGAGCATGTGCATCACAGTAAATTGCTGTTTAAGGGCTGCATGTGTGAATGACACACAAAATTAGTAAACGTCTGAACAAAACTAGTAAAAGTATCTTAACAAGTCAATGTGAAAGAGGCCAAAGTGTTTTTCCTGTGAGCAACCTGACCAATTCCAGAAAAGTGTCTTTGTGGGTGTTTTGCTAAATTGACACTCATATAATCCAATAAAAGATTTTTGGTCAAAATCATGCAAGCTAATCTTTAATCTTTACTGATCTTTACTGAATTACTGATTTACCCATGTGATTTTAATATACTCCAACATGTGTTGCAATTGCAATATGTAGTAATATAATCACAATACTATAGTGTACAACACAGTATACACCACAAATGAGCTTCAGAATACTTGTCACAGCATCCACAAATGCAAGTTAAGACTGTACTATGCACAGTGGAGGTCAACAGCATCCAGAAGAAATGCTTCTGACTTCTCTGGGCTCAAGCTTGTCTGAAATGGGCTGATGTACAGAGGAAATGTGCATGTGGTCTGAGGAGTCAACATTTCAGATTGTTCATGGAAATAATAGATGTTGTGATCTCTGGGCCAAAGAAAACTAGGATTATCCAGATTGGTACCTGCCTAAAGTTCAAAAGTAAGTGTCTGTCATGGTATGGGGGTTACTTGTAGGTAACTTGCACATCTTTAAAAGCACCATCATTGCTGAACACATTTTGGAGAAACATATACTGCCTTCTAGATGCTGTCTTTGTCAGGTATTCGTGCTTATTTCAATAAAATCAATCCATGCTACATTCTGTGTAATCAGAGTGTTCAGGTGCTATACTGGTCTGCCTGCAGTCCAGAACTGTCTTCCATTGAAAATGTGTTGAAAATGTGTCTTGTTAAGCTCAAAATGCCCGAAATATGGCTGTGCAGCTGAAGACTTGTAACAGACGAATGGCAAATGAATTCCACTTTCAAAACTGGATAAGATCGTGTCTTCATTCCTAAACCATTATGAAGTGTTGTTAAAAGGAAAGATGATACAGTGGTGAACATGCTCCTGTCCCAGTTTTTTTTTTTTTCAGCCATCAAATTTACAATGAGCGTACAAATAAATGTACTAATCACTGCTTTCTGGTTGTTTTCTTTTTAGCATTTCACACACTATCCCAACTTTATACACAACCTCATTCATTGAACTTAACAAGGTCCCTCAAGTGCTACAAATATTTTGGAGTATTCTGGCATAATGCATGCAGTGTATTCATCTCTAAGCAGTACAGTGACTCTGAATGCTCCAAACATTAAAAACTGAGCAGAAGTTACTTTTTAAATGATATGGCAAAGTAGAAGCACAAGGGCACAGAGTTCTTTGCTAGACAAAAGCTTGAGAAGCAAAATCTTTTAGACAAAGAAATCAATGAAAAGGAGTGAAAAAGGAAATTCTACTAAAAGGAAAAAAGACACAAAATGTAATAGGGCCAAAAGGAAATCAGTGAATTCATGCTGAAACTAATGGTTATTTCAATACATGATCATAAATGTTAATTAATTAAAAACTAGGCTATTAACTAATTAACATAGTAACTGTTCTTCATTTAATCAGCTAATCTAGCTATTATGCAAACTTGGTTTCCTCTCACTTTGTTCTTGTTACAGAACCTCTATTATTCAAAGTTCTGTTAATGCGACAGTTTCTTCTTTCATGGTGCCAAAAGTTTCTGTAGTGTACTGCAATTGACTGTGCATTTCATTTGAACATTACAGAGTAGTTGTCACTAATCCTGTTCCTGAGGATTGATCTTCCTGTAGAGTCTAATTCCAGATTCTCTACCACACCTGCTCCAGTTAATTAACATCATCAGATGGCCTTGATTGGCTGACTCAGATTCATTAGTGTTGGGGCAGCATGTTAGATGCCAGTTGGAACTAAACAGTAAGTATTTAGAGCTTATAGAGCATTATAGAGCATTATAGAGCATAATAAGATATTTCTCAAAGTGAACATTGCAGCTGAGAAGTGACCTTAATAGCAGTGTTATATTCTTTTCAGTGCTCAGACAGTTTCGAGATGGCGTAAGTAGGCTAAGTAGACTGATGTAAGCAATGTGATGTTTAAATATTACTATATACATTTCATAGCAGTTTGTTACAAATCCTGGTGCTGTAGCATCTCGACCACTTGCAGCTGTTCCCGCCATTTTTCAAACTGTTCTGAGCAGCACGTGAAGGATTGTGCATGACTGAAGATCTATAAGGATACAACAGTTGGGTCTCAGAAATAAAGATTGCATTTTCTTGTCTGTATTCGAAGGATCCTACAAAATGTGACATCCTTCAGTGGCATAATGACTTTCTCTCTCTCCTTCTCTCAGAGCAGAGAAGATAAAGGAAAAGGCGGGGAAAGCTATCAACAATCAACAGGACGTGAGCTTGCAGCACAGCACGACAGCAACGATGGTGGCTTCTCTCCATCAAAAGACACACATGGAACCTCCATCTCCGAGGGGAGGAAGAAAGAGAGGGAGAGAATGTAAAAGAGAAAAAAAATGTGGGAAAAAAAGAGCTGCAGGTTCAAAAACTGAGTCAACACAGCGTTCTTGAATAGCAGTTTCATGTGACAGTTTTTGAGTCTGGATTGCACCTGGGATTTTGGCATTCGACAGTAAAACTGTCTGGTTAAAACAAATACCAACAGAAGAAAAATAAAGCTCAGAGTTCTAGTTATTAGAAGAAGTGTTGGTATCTGAGGTTAGCTTTAGGGTTAAAGATTCAGGTTTGCCAAGTAAAGGAATCAGAAATGCTTAAGAATTTGTTTGGTAAAGTCTTCATTAGTCAATATATTATTTAATAGTCATCTATGTCATACTAATAAACAAATAATAAATATATGTACTGATAAATAAATGGGGGTAAATAAATATGTATTCATGATGATGATTGTTTTATTTACGATCAGTGGTCCAGTATTACAACAGACACAAGGTTATCCTTATCTGGTGGGAAAAGGGCTTTTTTATCATATATTTAAGCTGATGTTCAAATATTTATAGTGGGTTTTTGTCAGTAGTTCTGTTAGTTGTTGTACACATATTGTTAATGTTAGCACTAAGAACTTTCTATTGCCTATTGGTTAAGGCTACCATAACTACCTAGGTTTACTCTTTTCCAGCATGGCAGGTCTAATTAGAGTTTTGTTTTGATTAAGAATATCAACTGAATATTTGTTAATTTTCTAAAACTGCAATTTAACACAAATTACTAAATTACATTTATTTATTTACTTACCTACCTACAGTGCTGTGAAAAGTATTTCTTTAGATCAATATTTGCTTATTTGTTTAGATCATAAAACTGCTTTTAATATTAGACAATGACAACCTAAATAAACACAAAATGCTGTTTTTAAACGATGATTTCATTTATTGAAGGAAAATTGCTGTTCAGTCCTACCTGGCCCCATGTGAAAAAGTGATTACCCCTTTGCTAATAAATCAAACAGTTAACCAAATTCATTTGACTATAAGGTTCAATTTCACTAGTCACACTGAGGCACGATTACTGCCAGACCTGTTGAATGCAAACATCACTTAAATACAACCTGTCTGGCAATGTGAAGTAGGCTAGAAGGTCTCAAAAAGCAGCACATGATATCACTGGTTAAAGATATTCAAATACAGATGCAAAACAAAGTCACTGAAATCTACCAGTCTGGAAAAGGCTGCGATGCCATTGCTAAGACTCTGGGACTCCAGCAAACCAAAGTGAGAGTCATTATCCAAAAATGGAGAAAACTTGAAACAGTGATGAACGTTTCCAAGAATGGCTGGCCTACCAAAATTACACCAAGAGCATATCAACGACTTGTCCAGGTCAGAAAAAGAGCTGCAGACCTCACTTGCCTCAATTAAGGTCAATGTACACAATTCCACATTAAGAAAGATACTGGGAGAAAATGGCATTGATGGGAGAGCTGCAAGGCGCAAATCACTGCTGACCAAAAAGAACACGAAGGCTTGTCTCACGTTTGCCAAAAATCATCTAGATAACCCCCAAGACTTTTGGGGTAATATTCTGTGGACTGACTCTAAGGTGGAACTTTTTGAAAGACATGGGTCCTGTTACATCTGGCTCAAGCGCAATTGGTAATGCAGCAGGACAATAATCTGAAGCACACAAGCAAGTCAACCTCTCAATGGCTCAGAAGAAACAAAATTAAGGTTTTGGAGTGGCCGAGCCAAAGTCCTGACTTCAATCCCATCTCAAGACCTTAAACAGTCAGCTCATGCTCAAAAATCCTCCAATGTAGCCAAACAAAAAAAAACAGTGGGCTAAAATTCCTCCACAATGATGTAAAAGACTCACTGCAAACCATCACAATCGTTTGATAGCAGTTTTAACTGCCAAGGGTGCCACAACCAGTTATTAGGTTTAGGGGGCAACTACTTTTCACATGGGGGATATAGGTTTTGAATAAATATTTATCAATAAATAGTATGATCATTCAAAGGCTGCATTTTGTGTTTACTCATGTTGTCTATCTTATATTAAAATTAGTGGAATGATCTGAAACATTTAAGTGTGACAAACTAGCAAAAATAAAAGTCAGAAATCAGGTGAGGGGCAAATACTTTTTCACAGCACTGTACCTACCAAAATTCATGGGCACAGTGAGTATATATTGCAGGCACCAAATTGCCAACATTACTTGCAGACTGTGCCCCAGTCTGCAGTGTTTGGCTCTAGGCTGTCTTCTTTTCTTTGATTATGGCCTTGGGTTAGATGGAGGAGCCTTGTCTGAGTGTCAGATCTCTTGTTTGGCTGTCCAAAGCAAAATGCCTACCAAAAACAACAGCCTGACCAAGAGTTCTGTGAGGACTTTTTGCTTCTGGAATACAGATTTAATCCAAAGGTCTGTTCATGGTGCTTATCTGTACATGGCTTGAGACATAGACACCCAGTCTCCAGTTATGCACCGCAAATACACTATTTTGCTTAACTTTATCCACTGGAAGCAAAAGATCATTTCAGTTGATTCAGATTTGGGACAGGCTTCCAATGATACTGGAGAGAGCTCCTCTGCAGGTCATTTACTTTCTTTTTTATTAATAAAAGAGTTTAATGCACTATGTAAACACTGTCACAGGGACTATACAACATAAAAATATAAAAACAAATTTCCCTTGTATTTGCGAAATATCTGTGATATATAAACATTATTATTTCAAAACGTACCATTTACTCCCCATATATGGTGTCTATGCTGATTTTTGTGATGTCTACTCATTAACATTTATCCTTCTATATAGCTTACAGCAGTTTAGCTCTGCTGCCCTGAGGTTATAAGCAGTGTCCCAGCCTGCACTCATGTTTAAAGAGTTTAATTCTTCAGGATAAAGAGAGGCTGGAAAATGGCCATGTAAAAATTAATTATCATTATATTTCTGGAACATAAAACCATATGAACCTTATAAGTGGATGTTAGTGCAGGGAGGAAATACAGGAAAAATGTAGGATATGATTCCTCTAAAGTGTCAAAACATATGGTTCACTCTCCAGTCCATATATGGAAACTAAGTTGCAAAATCCAGGCCATTGTGAACTTATCCTGATTATAATGTCACAGCCATGAATACACCTGCATATGACCCACTATTTAGTTGCAGCAGTTTAGCATTATTCATGTTAGAGTGAGATGAAGTGTCGTGACTACACATTAGAGCTCGGTCTGCTTTTTGAACTAGGCACAATACAGGGCAGCCAATCAGAAAAGAGATCAGTCAGACAAGCACAGCAACGCGGACTTCAAGAGGGAAAATAAAACATAAATATTAAAAATCTACTTGTGCTGGAGCTGTTGCAGACATGTCAGTCATTTTTTTCAACAAATCAAATTTATTACAAATTTATATCATATCCAACCCTTTGGTCTAGAATACATTGTCCCCTGCTCTCCACACATAGGCACTCAAACACAACAAATAATAACGTTTTGATTCTGAAGGTTAGTGCAAAGGTAGATACAGTACCATATAGTGGAGCTGCTTATTCATATTACTTCATTTATAAGTCAGAGGAAGGAAATGATGTTAAAAAATAATGTATTTAATGATGTGTTAAAAGCTCATATAAGTTGATCTGTCCATCTGTTTCTCTTCCCTGATCACAGACTCTGACTGTAGAATGCGGCTCTGACTCCATGAACCAGAATGACGGTAGAAAGCAAAGCTAATTTCTAATTTAGAAAAAAAGAATAATAATTCCTCAAACACAGCAGGTCTCTGAAAATGAACTGGAGATGAAATATGTTCCCAGAATGAGTTGAGCGATACTTATCTTCAAAGCTCTGCTTGCTCGGGTGATGAAACACGGGCTCATAAATGAATATTGATGATTATTTAATGGACTTCCAAATTTGAATTAATACTTTACCAGGTTTAAGCATTCAATAAAGAGTTAATAAAGTGCTGCAGGCTCTCGCTGGGTCATGCATCAGCATATGTAAGCCATGTCTTCGGATTCAAATATCACATCTAAAATATCTGAACAAGCTAACTGTGCAGTTAAACACATACATGTATAAAGTGACGTCTTTATCTTTCTTGACTTCTATAGCTGAATGAATTTTAAATCAGCTTCAGTGAGGCATATCACTCCCAGACCCGCTTTTCTAAGGGAAGTTTAGAGTTCATATGTGGTAACTGTGGCTCTTTTGATGACTCAGCTGCAAATGTAACTTAATATTCTGTTCATATATAGCCATCTAAATATCTAAAATATTTTAAAAAATTAAGAAAAAGCAATATCTCCAACTGAACAGATATTAGTATAATTTCCAAAGAAAAAGTCATTTCCTAGGTTCACATGCGCAAGGAAAAAAACTGTTCATGTTTTGAGAAGATTGCTACAGTAAAAGCAGCGAAAATGGAGGTAATTACGCAAATTATGCAAACATTATTCACACAGACCAATATTTTTTCATTACTTACAGCTAATTATTATCTTACTAAATGAGAGAAATGCAGGGAAATTATGAATGCATTTGCATTTTTGCATCAACTGCTTTCTGTGTTGATTGTGGTCTGGCCTGCACTGATAGAAATAAAGGTTCTGTGCAGGTACATTTTTTGCTCTTCAAAGTACAAACAATATAAATGTTCCCTCAAAGGTACAGCAGTGGTTTTAAGGTCAAATTGTGTACCTTATATAAGTTTTTCCAGGTGAAAAATATGTATTTGCACTTTTTCATAAGCTAAAATAAAAAGCCTGGAGACGAGACAGGGTGTGTGGAGTCAATACAGCTTAGAAAATATAATTTCAATGGATGACGGTACAATTATGTTCCCTGACTAAAGATAGTGAGATGTATTCTTGAGGGTTCCACCACCAGTGACAGTTTCGTACCTTTATTTTTGAGACTGTGCACCTGTTGGAGTTTAGGCTCCACAAATATGTATTGCAAGAGAACAGACAAAAGCCATGTAATGCTACAGCTACCCCCGCCCCCCTACACTGTTGAGAAGTTTGAAGCCATAGTTGTAATTGAGCCAAAATATTTCAGGGGAATGTTGGGCTCAACCAACTAATTTGTTTCTTCATACAGAACAAAGTATGCTCTAAATAAGAAACTATAACCTACTTCACTACTATAACAATAATAACTTCATTTCATAACTGTCTAATGCATAATTTGAGGACACACGCAAAATGTTTAAACCTCAACTTCTATTTTAAACCATTTTTGTTGGTTCTGCTATCGTCAGTAAGCACCTGGGTTAGTTCTACCCTCTTTTAGACTCTGAGCTATTTTGTGGGTTCTTGCAAAACGCTCAGCTCTTCAACATAGCCATCTTCCATTCTCAAGAAAACTGTAAGACATGAGCTACTTAGCACAGCTCACTTTATGTGATCAAAGCTGCACTATGTAAGATTTGGGGATTTGGAGACCTCTCTGGCTGAAATGTGTAACTGCACACAGCGTGTGGAAGACAATTTTGTGAAAGAAAAACATGCATTGTGCTTTTCCTGAGTGGATGTATCTGACTGTCAGTGTGCTGAAAGAGAACAACAAAAGCGTTCAAGGATGCAAGCGAACTATGTACTATCGTCATCATGTCAATATATTGTGGATTTTGCAGTTGAAACCCAACCATCAAGCCATTCCTTCTTTTTGAGCCTGTGCATGTGACATTAACACACAAACACATGTGACGTGCTCAAAAAAACTCTTGTTAAATCTGACCGATACTCCTGACGTTTAAATTACTATTATTAATTTCAGGCTTTCCAGGGTGACATGCAGCAGTGCACACATACAGTATTTTAGAGTGTTTTTTCCCCTCCTGACTCTGATAGGTCTTTCAGTTTTAACAAAAAAACAAAAAAAAATGTAAATTTAATGGTGATTCTCTCTGCAGAAATTACCAACATCATTTAGAATATCAGGCAAAATCTTAACACACATCATTGTATCATTAGAAACACTGCTGCTGTTCATTCAGCATTGAGATGCAGTGTTGTCTACACAAGCTGTGCTGGACATTCCACAGTATAACCAATGAAAAGTGAAAGAGCGTGATTCTGCTTAAATATCTCCTCTGTAGGTGTACGCGCTCTGCCTGATCACAGCTTGTTTATTTGACATGATGAACTCCTGTAGTGTGTAAACTGTACATATGGATGAAATGAAAATATTGACAAGAGAGATCTTACGAGATCCAAAGGGGATAGAAAGCAGGGATGGAGGAGAAGGGGGTGGGGTGGGGTGGGGTGGATTTTGACTTTTTTGACAGGGAGAGATGGCATCTCCCTTAAATCGAGCCTTGGGTTCCATTTAAATCAATTGATTCTCATTCATACCATCCTTTACATTTTTATTTTAATATTTTTAACAAACAAAAAAAAAGTCAGAAGTACAGACTCAAACTTTTTGAAGCAGATTTTAAAACAAATATAAATGTAATTACTTATAAAATAACAAAATTACTAATGAAATTATGTGTAAATAGCATAGCAAAATAAGAACCTGAGTTTTGTCTGAGCTCTATCCATGCTACACCTACGTGTACAGGGTGTTGAGCTTTGAATAAGCACATACACGTGTACACAGCTTGGTGAGACTTGCTGTAGGTGTTTGCTGCACAGTTTGACAGCGCTGCACACCTTTTGCTGGGTAAGGAGCCTGTTGCCTGGCAACTGCGACAGGCAGTCGGGATTAAGTCAGAAGGAGTGGCGAACACGGAAAACACTGCCGTAGAAACACTGAGAAGTGTAGTGCAGTTACAAAGAAGACTTATTTTGCAGACTTTAGATGCTAAAAGCATTATTACTATTATAGACTTTTATATTGTTATTGTATTACTTGCTTTGTATATGCACATAGCGAGATGCCAAAGATAAATCGCTGCTATGATGGACAATAAAATTCACTTGAATCTACTCTATTACTTTCTATATTGAAACTACACATGAATGATATTTCTGCATAATGTGGTTGCAGTGGTGCTCTATCACAAACGTTTCTATGTGACATGTAACCCCAGCCTTAGCCACTGAACTTCTTTTATAGTTTTTAGATTGCAGTTTCTGCAATCTTTTAGAGTTGTGCCGGTTACGATCACTGTTCAGTTGGAAGAATGCAAATTTCAACATCTCTGGCATTTTATTGTTCATTTAAACAATAGAACACCAGAGGTCACGTGTTACCATGCATAACGTTATGGCTTTATTTCAGTCGCAGGCACAAGCCGAAGGCGAGCACCATAGATCATCACAGCACAGATAACACACAACCTCAAGTGTTCATTTGTTTTTTTGTACAACAGTTCTTTCAAAAATAAATAAATAATCAAGGGAAGAAGCTTGGAATGTTATATCAAATGTGCTTTAAAAATGGCAATCCCTTTCAACAAAAAACAGCATCCTTTCTCGTTATGTTTAGCGCAGTAAAGTTGGTTTTATGTGGACATTTATGGGATATTTTACTGTCGCTCCTTGATCTTTCATGAAATAAATATCCAAAAAAAGCATACTTTTCTCACTCCTCAAAGACCGATACCAAACTACGTCTGGCTAAAACGTATATAACATATTTCCCATGTATTTAGCTAAAAGAAGGCAAAATCACATTGAATCACTTGTAATAAAGAGAGTGGCTTCCTTTAAGCCTATTACACATCACATCAAAGGGAAAGCACTCTCTTTACTACAAGTGATTTGACGTGATTTTGCCTTTTTTTCGCTAAGTACATGAGAAACAAAACTTCAAAACATGTCCACCTTATGCACTTTTTAGAGCAGAGGTTCCAATCTTTTCTAGCTCGCAGCTCACACAACCAACCACAAAAGCTTCTGCGATCCACAAGACTTTACAGACCGGATCATTTAAAATGCAAACATATATACTAAAATAATCAGTGTAGCCTGTGAATTATGCTCGATTTTACAACATAACACAACACAATAAACACCAAAAATAACCCAAATCACATAATCACAAAGAGTTTGGCAGTTAACGCGTGCTAGAAGACGTGTGCTACAATTGAAAAGACATCTGTGTGTACAGCAACAGCCTCACAGCCTTCAGACACCAAACACGATTTATTCACGCAATTTTTTCAGTTGACAGCAAATTAATCCAAGTACATATATAACTGATCATATCTTGCACACCAAACGTGATTATCGAATAACAAAAATGCAACATTATTTTATTTGTGCTCTGCAAACTTTTGCCAGTGACCAATCAAGGCTGTCTCTACTGTTGCCATGACGACAACCAAGCTGACAGAGGAGCTCTGTCACAACTGCTGGAATTTTGTGACAAAAAATCATCAAAGGGATTCGTGTGCTTTCTGCTTCTTCATGGATGCTGTAAGCATCTCCAATAGCTCAAACTGAGCTATCTGAGCTGTATCCAAAAGCTCTCCTAAAGTTCCAGCTCCTGAATGAGGTGGTAAAGCTTTCTGTGCTTCTTTTATTTTTCCAGAATGCAAAGGAGCTCACCCAGTTTTATCCTTCACCTGTTTTGTGAGGAGCATCAGACATCTTTTTCACCTGAAGACACTCTGCCTATTTGTTTTTGTCATGGTGCAACAAGGCTCACTACTCACTGCTGTATTGGCTTCGTTTCAGTTCATACTTTGTTTTCTTGCTTGGCAGTTTCACTTGTAGGTGGCCTAACCTTGGGACCTTTCTTTTTGAAATGCTCTGTTTGTAACAATTTTTCTATGACTGATGAATTCCACACGATTGAAAAGAAAAATGTTTTACTTTTACTTGCACTGAAAGTGTCGGCATAGGTAGTACTTCACCAGATTAACGGATTAAATCGAACTGAATATGACTTTCTACGTTTGCAAACTGTCTACATACTGTAAAAATAAAAATGGTGGGCCACAACCCACACGTTGAAAACCACTGTTTTAGACAGTCCCTAAATGACTAAAACACTGATCTGTGAACTTTAATGAAAGGCATTTTTAGTTTGTTCTCTGTCTTTTAGGAAGGAGAAAATGCATGTTTGATCATTTTTGGACATTTATTACACAAGGAATCGAGGACTGTATATTCACCAAATGTCATTTGCTGTAGTAAAGTAGAAGTGTATGGTTAATAGTAAAAAAACAAAACAAAACAAAAAACCTAGAATTGGAACGCTAGAATGCTTCACATGCAATCCCTTTATGTAACTGGAACTAACTGTTGTATATTCATCACTAAACAAAACAGTATTAACAGTATTGAGAATATATTACAATATTAACCCCCCCAAACTCCCTAAAGCTCAATGTGTTTTGTAATTACGCACTTAAACACTATGTTGCACTGTGGTTTTTGATTTTGTCAATGTGAGAATCATTATAGCCATTTAGCTAAATCTGGCATGTTTACATTATGAAATAATAATGACAATGTTTAATGTGTTCTAAACACAAATACAGTAAAATAAAAATTAAACTAAACATCAAAAGTGGTTCTTCTGTTGACTCATTATGGCACCTTTATTCTTAAGAGTGCATTCTCTACTTGGTAAGTGCATGAAATGTCATCAATGAATAATGAAGACTAGAATGGAGTATTTTTGTGAAATTGTTGTGCTGTTTATTGACACTTCACATTTCCATCCATTGTCAGCCTGTGAGTGGACGTGTAGACACACTTTCACAGATAAGTCATGCTGAGAGCTGACAGGTTTAGACATTTTTTCCTTCATTCAGATGTACATGTCCAACCACTGTCTCCTTTCAAAAAATGACAGGCCGCAGTCAACAGTGAGATATGCCTCCGCCCGCTCATTTCATTAAACGTTTCTCTTTCTGAAGAAAGTGGGAAGGGGAAATGCTGCTCAATTTCAGATGTGAAAGCAATTTCTAGTGTTTGGGGAAAATGGAGGATGATGACACGCGACTCATGGCGTCCTGTCACAGTGTAATTATTGTGCCAGTCTGTCAAACGCTAAGCGCCTCGCAACTCAGATAATTCCTCCAGCCTTGCCTTACAAAACACCAGCAGTGACAAACAACAGAGAAAAGGGTTGATACAATAAATAAATAAATAAATAAATAAACAAACAAACAAATAAACCCAGCTTTTCTGCTCTAAGGGAGACATTTTAATCGATGTTGCTTCAAAATTGTTTCATTATTAAGTGCATGTCAAACCTTTCAACAACTGATTTTTTTCTCCTCTTGTAGTAGTAATCAATTTTCTTCATCAGTACTCACTCTCTCGCTACCTGGTGGACGGTTTGTTAACTTCACCTACTGTTATACTGCGTGCGCTATTCGTCCTCATTGATATATGAAGATGCAGAGAAGCATTCCTCCGCATTTATCCTCTTCCAACTCTCCCTCTCCACTTACATTAATTATTTTCTTTTCATTCACGCTACAGTGGGTAAGTATTATGGCTCGTCTTTAATGAGAGAGATGCCTTGATACAGAAAGCCGAATCATTTCTGCAGTTGCATTGCCTCAGCCTTTAATTTGAGGATGGTTATTAACGTTGTGTAATACAGATTTAATCATTTGCTCTGTTGACTGTAATTCGCTTTCTCGGATGCAGCTTGATTGTGGCAATCGAGGTCTTCAGTGAGGCTGAAAGACGCCTGCAGAGACTTGTTATACACGTCCGGCCAATTAAACGGGGGGATGGGGGGCGGGCGGAATGAGAAGAAAAAGAAAGAAAAAAAAGAAAGATTGAAAGAAAGATAACAGAGACAGAGAGAGAGAGAGAGGGAGAGAGAGAGAGAGAGAGAGAGAGAGAGAGAGAGATTCTCCCTTGGTTTCAGTGAGATCTCTTTCCCCTCATTTCAACTGTCTGACTGGTGTTCCTTTCTGTTTAAAAAGAAAAGAGGGTTACAAAATCTCTGAAAGTAATGCTGCTGAATTTAGCGTGAAAAGAATTTTAACTGTATATCAAGGTGTTAAAAGAAGAGTTTTCAGAAACCACAAAAGTGGTGGCAAGTCAGCTGTTTGAACAACTGTGAATAGCTTTGTGTCATGGTCTCTGTGGGTTCTGCATGAGAAAGTAATAAAAGATGGATTTGGATTGCTGAGCACTGGCATTTCTTCTTACAAATAAGCTGCTAATAATGTGCTAATACTCAATCGGCATATAATAAACAACATTTGGCTCAGAAACCCTCAGTTTGCCCTGTTGTTAAACAATAATAAGTTGAAAGCACACTCTTTGAATTCTAAGGGGCCAACTCAAATGAACAGCTAGGAGTACTTAAATTAGGTGAAGGTAAAAATTAATCAGGTTTGGTAAAAATTGAATTTATACAATATGCACTTTACTTAAATGATACCAACACTTGCATTTGAAGTGTACTTCTTTTTTGAAATGGAAGTACGATGCTAATGCAGCCAACAGGCAACGGATGGTTATGCACACCAACCAGCATAGTGCAATTTGCTTGCCAGAATCATCACACACTTAAACCGGTAAGCTGTTAAGTAATCTCAAAAAGAATTGCTTAAGACATCTCTGACACTGTATAAAATGGACAAAAGTACAGAACATTAAGGCTTGTAAAAAAGAAGCTGCTATAGTTGTTCAGCTTTGTGATACTTTTGTCAATTTACAGTCGTATGTAAAACTTTGGGCACCCAGTATATAACACAAATGTGATATTTTCTTTCCCTTCTTCTTCTTTTATTATTATTATTATTATTATTATTATTACATTTACATATTAATAGTCTAACATAAACAAATATAAGTTAATTATGGATATATTACATATAGGTAGAAATATATATAGAAAGAAACAGGGGGGATAAGGGAGAAAGGCTCTCTGATCCTCTGATACTATGCTTGGTAAAGGCCTCAAAGTGTTTACTTACACAGAAACCAGATGACCAATTATATCAATAAACTATAATAAACTGTCTGTAATGAGTCAAAAATCCATTTCAGACTTACTTTCTCTATTCAGAGCAAATCATCAGTGCTGAATTGCGGTTGCTCAGTGGGACAGTGTTGCATAATTATATAAGTACTTCAGACCATTAATCAGCACAAATCATTCAAAGTCATTACATTTTTATTCAGTGCAGCAGTGAATGCAGACATGTTAAATTACGATACAAAAATGATTGTGTTTGTATGATAAGCAGGATTATCTGCCAAGAAATACAGATAAATAAATAAACAAATACAAACAATAATAATGGACTTTAATAGGTTGTATTCCTTGCTGTACTGCAGCTCCATTAATGAATATTTCATTTCACATCCTGGGGGCTGAGCATTAATCTCATAATTGGCATCAGCAAAATTGTTCTAATTAGAAAACAGCTTTATTTATTCTCGCCCACTTTTAATTGAACTAATGGAAATTTCTTTGTATTGATTTCCCTTGTTCATGTAAAAGAGACGTCTCAGTCACAAAAATGACCTTGTTAGTGTCATAAATTATTAACTGTAGCAAGTGCTCAAAGCAGTATCATTACTTCTTATTGGTTTCTATTCTCCTAAACATACTTTACAGATTAATTTATCCTCTTCAACTTTTAATGACCTGCTGGTGGGTCCAAATGTCGCTTCATTGCTCTTATAACTAGGATTTTTAACTTTAGCTGGAAAAAAAAAAAAGCAATTTTTAGCTTTTTTTCAATAAACAAAATAGATTTTGATGAATAATAAGCTCAGGGTCAAAGGGGTTAATGCTAGTCAAAATAATAACAGTCGACTCTCATTTCTTTTTATAGGTGTACATCAAACACGCAGGAGTCTGAAGAAGGAACTGCCAGCGTCGTGTTACAGCTTCAGCTTAGAGGCTACTCGTGCAGAACGGACACGAATCTCTTCATTAAAAAAGGTCCCGGAGGATTAAGACACGGACGTTAGCAAAGACAGATCAGGAGCCTTGTCTGTGGTGTAGGAGACATGCTGAGACATTGAACAGCTTGTTTCCACACTTACTGACTCAATCAAATTTCTTCACACACACATACACACACTTAAAGCCCAAGGTAATCTCTCCAGTAAAGCTCCAGTGAATGAACTGAGTCTGTAAGATCCTCTTGAAGATTTTCCATCTTCACACATAGAGAATCTCACCCTCGTCCATATTGGAGGACTTAGTGTTCATTGAGTTGGTGAGACTTATTTGCTTTCAGTTAACGACACTCGATCCTCAAACCCCACTTATTAACCGTCAGTGCGAGGACATTTATCACACATGCCACTATACTGGTATTGGTGTCGCACTGTAATACTGATTTTTTGTCTTAGCGGTATTGACAGATGACAAAAATGTAATTAAGTGAAATATATCTCATTTGCTAGATGCAGTTTTTAGAAAGAACAGAAAGAACAAACTAAACAGACAATAAGTTTCCTTTCTAGAAAACCTTTCTGCAGGGTTTACACTTACAACTCATAGTATTTGATCACATCATTAAAAACGCCCTGTTGGCATCTTACTAGGCAAGCAGTAACTCTGACAATGCTCTGATAGAGCTCCTCTCATCACCATTATTGCAGCTACAACCCTGCATGTGGAAGAAGATCAAGCAAAATAGACCAGAATGACAATGAAAAAGATGAAAAGATATGTGGACTCTTTGGATGCAGTCTCTACATTAGCTAGACTGGTGGTCTGGACTCTGCATACCTCTCAAATTCAGAAACTTTCAGTGCGTGAGATTTTATAAAAAGTATTAAAAGTGGCTCACAAAACTGCCAAAGCTCTTAAACTCAATACATATACAAAGCTGAAGTTAGCGTTATATTCACCAAATTCTTATTCATTTTTTTTGTTCCACCTCGAATGGTGCTGCAGTTACATTAAGGTGCCTTAAATATAGAACACACTTTAAAAAAAGAGCCTAGCGAGTAAGTAGCCAGCATCAGCTTACTTCAATAAATGCACTAATATATCTAAAACTTTACCCAATAAATACCTTAAACTTTTGCTTGGAAATGTTTAATTACAGGCCAACAAGTGGCACCGCAAATATATATAATCAGCCACTGGAGCTACTTCACTGTTGAGCGTGTCTGGCTGACATAAAGGTGTGTCCCAAACCACACACTTCTACACTAATGTACCTACTATACTAATACTAATGAGTGCTCTTCTAATGGTAGTGCACCACTTTTCTGCATACTATTTAGTGTGCTAGTTTGCAGTTTGGGACAGGCAGTAGTATTACAGTGGGAAATCTCAGCCTTTTAGATTTCAGTTTTCATTTATCATCACTACAGCAACAAATCACATACAATTAAGGCAATACACTCAAATTCATTGATTAATGTTCTAAAAATTAGATTTTAAAAAACCGTGTGAAGCATTTGAAAAAGTTGGCAGCATTATCAAGACATCACCAGAATACTATTCATACTGCGCAAAATTTTCCTTTTGTAAAAGGGTGGGCACTAGATTTTTTTCTTCTTCAGGGGTACAGAACCATATGAAGGGGGTGCTATACCCCCTGGCTTCACGCATGAAAAAAGCAGAACAAAATTACTGTAAATTTGCTGAATTTTGACATATTGGGAGAAAATATGAAATATGTACATTAGACATATTACATATTTTCCAATTTAACTCCACGAATTAGACTTTTATTGAATTTTACAACAAGATAACAACCCCAAGCACACTGCTGAGTAGATGAAGAAAAATACTTACAGTGCTGTGAAAAAGTTTTGTTCCATTTTTGCTTTGACTCATGAGTCCACACAATACTATCCTAAAAGTCTTGAGGGTCATCTAGATGTTTTTTGGCAAATGTGAGACAAGTCTTTGTGTTCTTTTTGGTCAGCAGTGATTTGCGCCTTGCAACTCTCCAATGGATGCCATTTTTGCCCAGTATCTTTCTTATTGTGGAATAATGTACAGTGACCTTAACTTAGATAAGTGAGGCCTGCAGCTCTTTAGATGTTTGTCTGGGTTCTGTTGTGATTTTCTGGATGAGTCGTTGATGCGCTTGTGGTGAAATTTTGGTAGGCCGGCTACTCCTGGAAAAGTTCACCACTGTGATGTTTGTGGATGATGGCTCTCACTGTAGTTTACTGGAATCTCACAGTCTTAGCAATGGCTTTGTAACCTTTTCCAGGTAGATTTCAATGACGTTGTTTTGCCTCTGTATTTTAAGACCTTTTAGCCTGCTTGACAATGCCAGACAGGTTCTATTTTAAGATGTTTAGATTCAACAAGTGAAATAATAAGGTGGTCCCTGGCTTTTTCAAAGTACTATTTAAACACACACACACACACACACAGTGTGTTGACTATATTTGCACTAACCGTGGCTCTAATCCAAGATGGCTGTCACAGCAGAAGCAGCTGACTCATGCCAGATTGTGTGTGTGTGTGTGTGTGTGTGTGTCTGCGCACGCATGTGTGTGTGTGTGTGCAGGTTTGTTACCACCAGCTAAATGTCACCCACTGAAAACAAACCTCACACAGTTGCCTCTGCCATTTCTCCATCCATCTCCATCTATCTCAGCCTTCAAACAAAAAAAGGGTAACATTTTGTTTGTGATTTTGCTTTATATTTGTCTTTTTTCACAATAGCATCCCTCCTTTCCATCCTTCTCTCATATTCCCCAATATTTGAATCCATTTAATGGCTTTGATTAACCTTTTAGTACTTCCATTTCTGGACTAATGCAAAGTCCTCTATGTGAGAGACTGATGGGGACAATCAATGAAACCATGTGAAGTCAAGGAAAAGTAAAGCTGTTGTAGTGCTTGGCTTTCTGACAGGCTGACCAAGATAAATATGTGTATCACAGGCTGAAAATTCATATATATATATATATATATATATATATATATATATATATATATATATATATATTTAGAGAGAGAGAGAGAGAGTTTTGGTGATTTGTGAGGAGCATTACTGTGTAAGGGTAATGATGCTCAATCGGCTTTGAACTTTAAAATGGATAAATGCTGAATAAATCTCTATCATATTTTATAATCAGGGGAGTGGTGGTCCATACTACAATAAAGATTTAGTGAAAAAACTCCCTTCTCTCTCTTTCTCTCTCTCTTTTCACTGTGGCATTTAGCTCCCGCTCTCATTATCTGAGCACCTGACTGAGTGTGCTCTGTTGCATCTCACCGCTGCAAGGGTTCAAACAATGTTATAATGTTATTCTGCTTGCCTCATTGCTCTCTCAGTACGCTCCGGCAAGCACAAAACCAGACTCAGAAAGAGAGAGAGAAAGAGAGAGAAAGACAGAAAGAAAGAAAGAAAGAAAGAAAGAAAGAAAGAAAAAAAGAGAAAGCAGAGTGATAAAAGCAGAGGAGAGAAAGAGCGAAAGAGAGATGTATTTTTACTTATGCTGGCACATATCATATCACATATGAATGTATATGCATAAATGTATATCTATATTTAATTTATGCTATTACAAAGACAACATATCAAATGTTAAAACTGAGAAATTTTATGGATTTTTGAAAAATATCTGCCCATTTTGAATATGATGCCAGCAATACATTTAAAAAAAGTCAGAATGGGGGCCTGTTTACCACTGTGCTGTATCACCTCTTCTTTTAACAAAACGCTGCTAGTTTTGAAAGTGAAATGTTTTCCCATTCTTGCTTGAAATATGATTTCAGCTGCTCAACAGTTTGGGGTCTCCTTTGTTGTATATTTGGTTTCATAATGTGCCAAATGTTTTCAATAGGTGACACGTCTAGACTGCAGGCAGGCCAGTTTAGCACTCTTGCTATGGAGCCACACCATTGTAATACGTGCAGAATGTGGTTTGACTTTGACTGTCTTGCTGAAATAAGCATGTCCTTCCCTGAAAAAGACGCTGTCTGGAGGGCAGCATATGCTGTTTCAAAACCTGTACATACCATTTAGCATTAATGGTGCCTTCACAGGAGTGCAAGTCACCCATGCCATGTCATGGATGCTGGCTTCTGAACTGTGCACTGATAACAAGCCGGAAGGTCTCTCCCTTCTTTAGCCTGGAGGACAGGGTGTCCATGACATCCAAAAAGAATTTAACCGCAGGACACTCTCACTTCCCCTCAGTCCATCTTAAATGAGCTCAGGCCCAGAGATGGCAGTGGTGCTTCTGGATCTTGTTTATATTTGGTTTCTTCTTGACATGGTAGAGTTTTAACTTCCATTTGTGGATGCGGTGACAAACTGTTTTCACAGACAGTGGTTTTCAGAAGTGTTCCTGAGCCCATATAGTGATTTGCAGTGCCCCCTGAGGGCTCGAAAATCACAGCCATCCAATACTGGTTTTCAGCCTTGTGCCTTGCATACAGAGATTTCTCTGGATTCTCGTAAACGTTTAATGATATTATATAACATAAATTATGAAATCCCCAAGTTCTTTGCTATTTTACGCTGACAAACATTATTCTTGAACTGATGCACTATTTGCCTGGGCAGCCCTTCACAGAGTGGTGAACCACACCTCATCCTTATTTTTGAAAGACTCTTTGGTATGTTTTTTGTATGTCCAATCATGTTATTGATCTGTTGTCAATTAACCTAAATAGTGAGATGTATTAGTTGTAATACTAAGAAAATATTTTTCAAAGAACAATAAAAATTCTCAGTTTCTACATTTGATATGTTGTCTTTGTACTCTGGTTTAAAACATTAAGAATAAAGCATATAATTACATTCTGCTTTTATTTATATTTTACACAGTGTCCAAAATTTCTTAGAAATGGGGTTGTATTATTGTGACTTGTATATAAGTCCCATCCAATTGGTTCAACTTCTTAACTGTTCCAACAGATTTTCTTTTTAACCAACAAACTGGTTCTTGTAAATGTCCAAAAAAAATCAGTTTGGTTATCTGGGCTTTAAGTGAGAGATGAGGCTTGATTTGGTCAAGGATTTTGTTTGTTATCTTTGCCATCTAAGAAGGTACCATCAGAAGTCTTTGCCAACACTAATGTTCAAAGGCATCAATATTTACCAGCTTATTGTTTTTATTGTCCAGCTTTCACACCCATAAAATTCCACAGAATAGACTACAGCCTGGATCTTTGTTTGTAGAGATACATTAACACATTCAGAGACCTTTTCAAGCTCCTTTATTAGCTAGTATTCCAATAGCACTGGGCAACCTCACTTGCTGGCTGATGTGAACAATTATTAGACATTAGGAAATGGTAAAAGCATAAAGCACAGGCCTACAGTTACTTCCAATTGTAAGCACTGGTGCATGTAGACTAGTACCATAAGCAAGAAAAACCAATTGCAGAGAAGTAGTTAACTGTGATTTTTAGCCATAGACTGGACACTTCAGAAGCTCCAATGCTTGTTTTAAAATAAAACAGCAACTCTTTGTTCAGGTGTTTCCAAAGCTAAATGAGGCACTTTTAAAAAGCACAGTTCAAATCCAATTAATCATAATAAACGAGTTCGCCAAACTTTGGTATTAAAGAAAAATAACCACTGACAGGCTTTTGTCAGTGGGGTTCATTGAACTCATTTGGTGATTATTCAGTCAATTAAACAAATTGGTGTATAGCTGCCTTAATAGACTTTACAAAAGACTAAGGGCGTCTTTGATGCTGCAAAGCTTCACCAGCTCCCCTCAGATAACCGGTCATGTGCTGCGAGGTGTTAAATATGCTCATAAGGTGATACACTATTTGAAGGAAGGACACATCTGACATTATTTTCTTTCTTTTTTCTAGTCTCTCGGCTTAAGAGCAGTTTAAAGTATCTGAATACTCCAATATCTGATTTCATTTGAAGAAAAAGGGGATGTACAACAGCAACCAAGGCTGATTTCATATACATTGTTGCCATTTTATCAGAAATCCCTGCCTTAGAGTTGGACACTATAGGTTTACAGTTACTGATCTCTCTACTCCATTTATAAATGAAACAGGACCATCACAGGACCACCACTTACCAGATATTATTTGGGTGCATACTGTCTGAGCCAGAAGGTATGCACAGTGTGTAAAAATCCCAGCAATGGTAAACTTGTACCAGTGCTCCACACACTACCATGCCACTACCATGATTTTTACACTGTACATGCTTTCTGGTTACTTTATCAGAAACCCCTCCCTTGAAAGCAGTGCACCACAGCAGTTAGTGAATTATACTTCAATTTTCTATACAAGAGTTCAATTTTCCAAATTTTTCATGTTGACTGTAGCAGTGAAACAAACCAAATGTTATTTTTTTTTTTGATAGCCATGGACACAAATGTCTCATTGCTCATGCCACATCCTGAATTTTATAACCAAAATTGAATAGAACATCCTCCTGCCTTTTTCTTTGTTAAATAAATGATCAAAATTGTTAAAAACCCCCCTTAGTTATTCTTTCACTTCCATTCATGCCATCGTGGGTAGTGTATCGCTATGAGAAAATGAACTTTTTTTTTCAACAACATGTAACAACAACATGACCTTTGTGTGCATGTACAAGATATGTATTTCTAATAAACTGGAAACTGGTACACGCAGGTGACATCTATAATAATAATAATAATAAAAAAAAGAAAATACAGACGAGCTGGAGTTGGCAGCATTGTGGACCAGATGCAGGAAACTTCTTGCCACTAAAAACAATATATCAAATAATGTAATTTGCAATGTAAAGTCCTGCCAACCACGTCATGAAAGGATGACTGTGTGCATTGTTAAATAAGGAATATCAGCCAGGACTCCAGGAAGCCTGCCAGGAAAACTAATTTCATTTGTGAAAGTGCTCAAAGAAACCATGAGCCATTTTCCTGAACCACATTATATCTGGTTCAAACCCAACAAAGATCCCACGCAGAATCCTAGCTGGGATTTTCTTTTTTATTCCATTAGTTAATGAAGATCCCTTGTGAAAACAATCTTATTATTCGTAATTAATAAGCAGCATGATTAACACTCACATTTGTATTGTGATTTTTATATTGTGTGATTATTAAGTCCAGTACTCATCATATTTGCTCTACATTTATTGTTATATTAATGTAGATGCCTTGACTAGAAGATTAGCTGTAAATGTCAGACATGATCGGCTCCCACGATTATGGCATACTGTTAAATATTTGCTGGGGATTTCCTCTCGTTTTCAGAAAGAGAGAGACACACAGAGAGAGGTGAGAGAGAGAGAGAGAGAGGAAGAGAGAATAATACAGACAGGAAGAAAAAGAGAAAGAAAATAAGACAGAAAAACTAAAATAAACAGTGTCAGAAAGAGAAAAAAGACATTAAATTTGACAAGGAAATTAATCTGAAAGAGAAGAAAGTCAGAAAGATGAGAAACAACTACAAAAATAGAAAGAACAAACAAAGAAAAACAAAATACAAACTAAAAGAAAACAAAAACAGTGTCAGAGAGAGTAAAATCAGAGGCTAAAAGAGAACAAGAAAGAGAAATATACGTAATCAGGAGGGAGGGAGAGAGAGAGAGAGAGAGAGAGAGAGAGAGAGAGAGCGAGAGAGAGAGAGAAAGAGAGAGAAGGGTGAAGTGTGAGTGTCTCAGACCAAGAGAGGGAATGAGTGAGAGAGAATTAGTATGTGTGAACATGTGAGTGAGTGACAGACAGAGAATGAACGTCTTAATTAGGTGTATGATTGGAATCCTCCAGAGAGGCAGATCTCACACTAATTAGACTGTAATGGCAGGTGAGCAGTGGCATTCAAAGGTAAAATCTATATGTAATACCCCACAATGACAGCAGTGCAGTTCTCATCCTTTACAACATGCTTCCATCCCACACCACAGTACAATAACACAAACACACAGAGGGATTTACACTGGCTCTCATTGCTTCACTTTTTTGATAGCTAATGCTTTGAATAAGTGGTAAATCACTCTTCAGTGCTTAAGATTTTTGTTGCTTATATGAACAGTGGTATTGCAACTGCACAATTTCACTTAATTCTTTACTTAGTAGATGTTTGATACTACATAGATCATCTGTACAGACCTGTGGCTGCTTACATAAAACATCTTAAAGAGGAATTCCATCAATTTTTCAAAATTTCTGTGTTACTAAATGATTATGATGTAAATATTCATTCAGAGTGGTTTGACTTTGAAATAGAGAAACTTAGTGACACAGAACTGTTCACAGTGGTGGTGATAGGAACCAGATGTCTGAAGAATTTAAAGCCTGTTACAGCTACAGCACAGGAAGCTATTACATGAAATGATTATGAATGCACTGCCTAATACCTGAGACAGTGAGTGCGTTTATATGCACTCAATAATCCAATCATAATCAGATTTCTGCAGCTATTTGATTATTCAAATAGTCATGTAAACAGCATACTCTGATTTCTTAGACCAGAGCTAGGTCTAAAATTCCGATTAAGAAATCTGATAAAGCGAGCTGGATTTTAGCTCAGTAATCAGATTTCTCAGTGCATGTAAACTCTTACTCTGATTTCTTTCGGATTTCTCAGTCTGCGCATGTGCGAAAACAGACCACGATACCAGAAATAAGAAGGCAGTGTTGCATCGAGATGGCAGCAAAACACTTTTGGAGCAACTTTGAAACCATCTACATGCTTGATGAAATGGAGGATTTAAATATTCTTTATCTTCTAGATGATGCATGTTCGTTTGGTCCAACTTCAAGTTTCTCTACAATAAAACGTTTCACATCAAACCATCCATCCATCCATCCATCCATCCATCATCTAAACCGCTTATCCTTCTGGGTCGCGGTGGGGTGCTGGAGCCTATCCCAGCTGTCATTGGGCGGAAGGCAGGATACAACCTGGACAGGTCGCCAGTCCATCACAGGGCAGACAGACAGACATACACATTCACACCTAGGGGCAATTTAGCACATCCAATTGGCCTGACTGCATGTCTTTGGACCGTGGGAGGAAACCGGAGTACCCGGAGGAAACCCACGCAGACACGGGGAGAACATGCAAACTCCACACAGAAACGACCCTGGTCACCCAGCCGGGAATTGAACCCAGGCCACTCTTGCTGTGAGGCGCTACCCACTGCGCCACCGTGCCGCCCCACATCAAACCACTTCAGTTAAATTACCCTTTAAGTATTTACCTCAAGTGCTTAAGAGATGAATCTGAAGGTTTATATAGGAAATGTAAGCCTATATTATTTCTTTTCGTTCATATGGGATGCAAGCCTATATTTTTTCTTAATTTGTGGTAAAAAGAAAACTACGTAACTGATTTTTTTTCATCACTTTAAGGGGTCATGGACTGTCAAAACTGCCCTTTCCAACCCTGGAAGAGAGAGATAGAGACCACAGTTGAAGAGCAGACATGGAGGACATTGATTATGGATTCTTACTCACAAGTGAAGGGTATTTATCATCTGCTCATTATATGCAAAGTTACACCATTGCACTTGCACTGATCAGTGAGCTTGTACCGAAAGTTAAAATGTAAATATGTTCAGTGCTGTTTTACTTTCCATGACAAATATATGGAATTTCTTTATTCGATAGAAGTTTAATTTATTTTTCTTGAGAAGTTTTATTTCTTGCTCTTGCTTGTTTAAATTGCTAAAGTGGGATTTACTGAAAATATTTGCTGTAACCACTTCAAACCACCGAATGACTAATGAAATTGTATTTTGTTTATTTAGTAAATCATCTAAATGTATCCTCTCGGCTCTGTTTGTTTTAATAGACGTATTAATTTGGACTGCGGAGTTCCTCTGGGCTAAAAGCAGTTTAGTCTTTTGCATACTGTAAAATGAGAAGCTGTGGAAAACCAAAATGTGGAATTAATACTGACACTGACTTGGCATTGCAAAAATAAATGAATGAATAAATAAATAAATAAATAAATAGAAATAGAGATGCAAGTGTTATGTTACTCTAGTGAATGAAAAAAGAAAATGTTCTTCAGACAACCACTATTTTAGATTGTAGCACTGGTGCTAGCAGGCTTAAATGCAGTAGCACAAAGGGAAATTTAGTAGCACGATTTAGAAAATTTGAAAACGTTTTTACTAAACGGCAGTGTTCAGAAGGCTACACTACATAAGGCTTTCATGACAACTGACAAACCTATGCAGACATTTATGAAGGCTTACTCCAACAAGTGTCCGTTGTCATAACTGAAACTCAAAAGGGACAAAAGCAGTCTTTATGACAACCATTGTTGGAACACGCCTTTATAAGGGTTTAAGTCAGTTGTCATGAAGAGCTTATGTAGGTGCCATATAGCCTTATGAACACTGACTTTCAGTAGTGTTACTGAAAAACTTGCCTATGCTTATCGCAATCATTATACTATCTATAAATTGGACTGATATTTAGGTAAAGGTTAAACTATAGAAGAACCAAGCAGCTGTTCACATACGTGAAGAGCAGCATATACCAATTATTCTGTCATCTATGACTAACTTGGTTGCAAATCATTTTACAAGCTATCTTTGAGTGTGCTCTGTAAATACACTAAGGATTGTGTCAGTCCCTGTTCAGGCCGACCCCTGTTCAACTCTGCACCCCCCACCCTATGCCAAAATCGCCCCTAAACACCGATTGACAAACTTGAGTTTACCAACTGTAACTAGGCAGGCACCAAAATATGCTTAGAACTATGCCACAACTTTTCATGTATGGAACTTATAAATCAGACACCTGATATCTCAAGAGGTTTTATATAGATATTTATGTAAGTCCCTCTTTGTTAGCTAACTGGATTTAGTGCCATATGTAGCTGAAACAATAATAAGATTAAATGAATATGAAGGCACATGGTAAAAAACACACATTCTAACAAGCAGTATCAGAGTTTTGTGAGCGGGCAGCCTACTTTTCAATAAATCCAGTCTCCGCTCTTATCATCCCGGTCAAGAGGAGGAGAGTAGTGGATTAAAACCATGATGTGAGCATAATATAACAGTGAGTTTAGAGTTTAATGGAGAATGATGACAAGTGAGACAGCCTAATCACTATTTGCTGGTTTATTTGATGAGGATCACATTTTTTGACTAATGGCTTTACCTTCTATCTTTTCTGCCAATAGGCTGAGAAGAGATCACGTTATGTATGTATTGCTCCATATCCATAGTGAAGAGCTAGTTGAGATAATTTGGCAAGGTTTACAATTTTGGCAGGGTTTTATTTGGCTAACAGCTACATAGAGTTTATTTTTAAATTAAAAATTAACCTTCTGATGTGCTTTAATCACAGCACCAATTTTTTGTTATATGGTTGTTATTAGTAGTGACTAATAAATTAGCCAACCACAGTGTAAATCCTAAATCCTAAAAAATTATTTTGAAACAACAGTTGATAGAGGTAAATGGCTTTGATGTTTGCAGCATCCTGATTTTAATGTTGGTCTGTATTATGGTAAAATGAATGCTTCTTGGCCATGAAATGGGGCAATGTGACTGCTACAGCTCGGATGCGTCGTTAATGCCTACGTGTACTGTTAGCGCTGAGGAACGGTACAGCAAGCAAGTTCCATAGACACCTGTTTTCCACACAAATAAAGAGTCAAATCGGTTATTTTGCTCAATAAAAAAGATAAGTTTCTGACTGCATGAACAGTTATTTGTATGGTCAAATGGTTCTTTTGCATGATTGAAAACCAGTTGTATATAGTTCTTTGAAAAACCTTAAAACTAAATTAAATAAATTAAATAAAAATCTATTTATATAAAATATCCATTCTGTATGACGTGGTGACTAACTAAGCCAGCTACTCGCATTTTAGAATGTTTTGGAACTAACGTATACGCATGTAGCGCTTAATATTGCAATAACTTCCCAACAATGTAATATTTCCATAAATGTAACAAAAAGTTGCATCTAACTCAGCCAAAAATGTAATAAAACACAGTAATGTAATAAATTACCTAATAATGTAATAGAATGTCTTATCTATCATTGTAATAACATTTTTTAGCAATTATGTAATACAATGTAATGCCTTATTACATTATTGGGAATTTATTACATTTTCAGTGTTAATCATTTTAATACTGCATTATATTATTGGGATTGTATTATATGGGTCACACTATACGGAGTGGTCCATTTTAAATGAAATACCCACTCGGACTCTCAGTAACATATCAATATATCAATGATGTAGCAGTATTGAAGCATCTGATTACATTCAATAGATTATCAAATTGTTACCATTATATTTTCAGGTTAGTCATTTGTAATACTGTATTACATAATCAGGAATGTATTATTCTTATAAGTTGACCATATATTTAGATGGATGATGCAATACTTTTGTTTGTAGTAGTGTTGATGTAACACTACTAATGTGTTAACACCACATTGTGTGTTAAACACCACATTTATTTTCAGTCCACATTCTGCAGTTTGTGCATTACACTTGAGAATATTGTCACTGTACCTTCAGCAAGTACCTGAGTTAGAGTATTCTGTGTCTTCTTAAGCATTTTGCATTTCATACAGCTTAACCCTGCTATTACTAACCCTACGTGCACACTGCCAGCGACAAAAACACTGATGCAGCTGTTTAGCTTGTTAAGCATTTCTGGTCTATAATATATATTCTTTGCCTGCAAAGGCAAATAGCTCACCACTTTGCGCCAACCTTGGTGAGAGCATTGTTGGACAGTTCAAAAAGAATATTCTCAATTTAGGAAAAATGGATGTTGAGTTCTCCATGCCAAAAAAGAAATGGACCATCCACATTTTTATCAGTATAAGGTGCAAAAGCCAACATCTGTCTTGGTATGGGGTGCATCAGTGTATACAGCATGGGTCGCTTGCATATGTGTGTAGGTACCACTGACACAGAGGCATATATTGGGATTTTAGAGAGACATACAGTATGCTGCCATCAGGATGACGTCTTCTCCCAGGAAGTACCTGGTCTAAGCAAGACAATGCCAGGCCTCATTCTACAAGCGCTAAAACATCATGACTTCATAGAGTACGTGTGCTTGACTGGCCTGCCTACAGTCCAGATCTGTCTCCTATTTAAATGTATGCTGCATCATAAAGGGGCGGCACGGTGGCGCAGTGGGTAGCGCTGTCGTCTCACAGCAAGAATGGCCTGGGTTCGATTCCCGGCCGGGTGACCAGGGTCGTTTCTGTGTGGAGTTTGCCTGTTCTCCCCGTGTCTGCGTGGGTTTCCTCCGGGTACTCCGGTTTCCTCCCACAGTCCAAAAACATGCAGTCAGGCTGATTGGACATGCTAAAATTGCCCCTAGGTGTGACTGTGTATGTCTGTCTGTCTGCCCTGCGATGGACTGGCGACCTGTCCAGGGTGTATTCTGCCTTCCGCCCAATGACAGCTGGGATAGGCTCCAGCACCCCACCGCGACCCAGAAGGATAAGCGGTTTAGATGATGGATGGATGGATGCATCATAAAGTAGAGAATCAGATAGTGATGACCTGTTGAGCAGCTAAAGTCTTGTATCAAGCAAGAATTGGCAAAAATTCCACTTGCAACAATTAGTACGCCCAGTTCTCAAATAAATAAAAAGTGTAATTACAACCCCAAATCCAAAAATGTAAATAAATGTAAATAAAAACAGAATACAATGTGAAAATCACATACACCCAAAATTTTTCACAATAGACCAAAACACACATCAGATGTTGAAAGTGAGACATTTTACCATTTCATGAAAAACATTAGCTCATTTAGAACTTGATGACAGCAACACATCTCAAAAAAGTTGGGACAGGGCCAAGTTTACCATTGTGTAGCATCCCCCCTACAGTCTGTAAACGTCTGGGAAGAGAGGAGACCAATTGCTGGAGTTTTGGGAGAGGAATGTTGTCCCATTCTTGTCTGGTGTAGGATTCTAGCTGCTCAACAGTCCTGGGTCTTCTTTGCCAGATTTTTTTATTCATGATGCGCCAAATGTTTTCTATTGGTGAAAGGTCTGGACTGCAGACAGGCCAGTTCAGCACCCGGACTCTTCTTCTGCGAAGCCATGCAGTTGTGATGAATTCAGTATGTGGTTTAGCATTGTCTTGCTGCAATATGCAAGGCCTTCCCTGAAAGAGCCGTCTGGATGGTAGCATATGTTGTTCTAAAACCTTGATAGTGCCTTTCCAGATGTGTAAGCTGCCCACGCCATAGGCACAATGCAACACCACACCATCAGAGATGCAGGCTTTTGAACTATGCGCTGATAATAAGCTGGATGGTCCCTCTCCTCTTGAGTCCGCAGGAAACGATCTCCAAAAAGAATTTAAAATTTTGTTTCATCTGACCACAAAACAGTTTTTCATTTTGCCTCAGTTGATTTTAAATGAGCCTTGACTCAGAGAAGACGGTGGCGTTTCTGGATCGTGTTGAAATATGGCTTTTTCTTTGCATGATACAGCTTTAACTTTCATTTGTGGATTGCATGGTGAACTGTGTTCACAGATGATTTCTGGAAGTGTTCCTGAGCCCATGCATGATTTCTAGTACAGAATCTTTCAATGCAGTGCTGCCTGAGAGCCCAAAGATCCTGTGCATCCAGTATTGACTGTCAACCTTGTCCCTTGCATACAGGGATTTCTCCAGATTCTCTGATTATTTTGTTTATAATATGTACTGTAGATGGTGGGATATTCAAATATTGGTGGTCCTTGCAATTTTACATTGAGGAACATTCTTCTGAAATTGTTCCACAATTTTTAGATGCAGTTTTTCACAGATTGGTGAACCTCTGTCCATCTTTGCTTCTGAGAGACTCTGCCTCTCTAAAATGCTCTTTTTGTATCCAGTCATGTGAGTTAGTTGCAAATTGCTCCTCCAGCCTTTTAAGTACCACTTACTTTTTCCAGTCATTTGCCCCTGTCCCAACCTTTTTGAGATGTGTTGCTGCCATCAAGTTCTAAATGAGTTAATGTTTTTCATGAAATGGTAAAATGTCTCACCTTTAACATATATATGTTCTACTGTGAATAAAATATTGGTCTATGAGATTTGCAAATCATTGCATTCTGTTTTTATTTACATTTTACACAGCGTCACAACTTTTTGGAGTTCAGGTTGTAAAAATATGGAGTTGTTTACAAAATATGATCAAGTTGGTCAGTGAAACCACTGGAAATATACTTGTTTTTTTTTGCATTTTACAAAATGTTCCAATTTTTTTGGAAAGGTTTCACTCTTTCTCATAGGGCTGAATTTAAATGCACAGCTTTGCAAAGGTTGTTATTATAATTAATAGTGAAATCACTATCACTGGTGTAAAAAGTCATGCATGGAACTTTAAAGCCTAGGTTCTTTTTCAAATTTTAGAAAATAAATTATTATATATTTTTTGTTATCAGAAACAGCATGTTTCAGTTATGCAATATATCTGGGTGCAGCATTTCTCTATAATAATAACTCAAGAAAAAGATGCATTGAAGTATTACAAATGATTATTCTGAAAATGTAATAAATTCCCAATAATCTAATAAGGCATTACATTATTGAGAAAAAGTAAGTATTACATTGCCCTATATTACATTATTAAGCAGGTTATTACAATATTATTATTATTATTAAGTTTTATAACATTTTAGACCAAGTGCACAATTTTATTACATTCCTGGGTGTCATTACATTATAAGGAAATTATTACTTAGGCAAACACAAACTACTTTATACGGCAGGTTAAGACAGAGCTATAAATTCAAAACAGGTTGTTCTTGCATCTTAGTTAATGGCTTAGGCAGTATCTCTTTTTAAAACACAAACAAAAAATTCTGTTTACCTTTATATGAGCCCTTTATATAATGTCCTGTGAAAAATTATTTGTCCCTCACATCTTCTCTTTTATTTTTGCTAATTTGTCACATTTAAATGTTTCAGATCATCCACTAATTTTAATATAAGACAAAGACAACACAAGTAAACACAAAATGCAGCTTTTACATGATCATTCCATTTATTGAAGATAAAGATTTATTCAAAATTGCCTCCCTAAATCTAATAACTGGTTGTGGCACCCTTGGCAGGAACAACTGCAATCAAATGTTTGCCATAACTTGCGATGAGTCTTTTACATGCGTTACCTGCCTGTTTAAGGTCTTGTCACAGCATCTCAATTGGATTTAAATCAGGACTCGGCCACTCCAGAACCTTGATCTTGTTACTTCTGAGTCATTCAGAGGTGGAGTTGCTTGTGTGCGTCAGATCTTTGTCCTTCTGCATTACCCAATTGTGCTTGATCTGTAGGTTACAAACTGACGGGCAGACATTCTCCTTCAGGATTTTCTGACAGAATTCATGGTTCCGTCAATTATGACCAGTCGTCCAGGTCCTGCAGAAGCAAAGCAGCCCCAGACCATCACACTACCAGCACCATGTTTCACTGTTGGTATGATGTTCTTATGGTGGAATGTGGCGTTAGCTTTACGCCAGAGGTGACAGGACCCATGTCTTCCAACAAGTTCCACCTTACACTCATCAGTCCACAGAATGTAATCTCAAAGGTCTTGGGTCATCTAGATGTTTTGTTTTTTTTTTTTTGGCAAATGTGAGACGTGTTTTTTTTTCTTTGTGTTCTTTTTAGTCAGCAGTGGTTTGTGCCTTGCAACTCTCCCATGCTTGCCATTTTTGCCCAGTGTCTTTCTTATTGTAGAACTGTGTACACTGACCTTAACTGAGGCAAGTTAAGTCTGCAGTTGTTCAGATGTTTGTCTGGGGTCTTTTGTGACCTCCTGGATGAGTCACTGATGTGCTCTTGGCAAAACTTTGGTAGGCCAGCCACTCCTGGGAAGGTTCACCACTGTTCCAGGTTTTCTCCTTTTGTCAATAATGTATCTCTCTGTGGTTCGCTGGAGTCCCAGAGCCTTAGTAATGGCTTTGTAACCCTTTCCAGACTGGTAAATTTTAATGACTGTTGTCTATATTTGAACCTCTTTAGAACGTGACATCATGTGCTGCTTTTTGAGACCTGCTAGCCTGCTTCACATTGCTAGACAGGTTCTAGTGATGTTTGCATTCAACAGGTCTGGCAGTAATCATGCCTGGGTGTGGCTAGTGAAATTGAATCCAATAGGGCTGAACAGCATTTTTCCTTCAACAAATAAAAGCATCATTTAAAACAGTATTTTGTGTTTACTTGAGTTTTCTTTGTCTAATATCAAAGGTACTCTCTGAAACATTCAAGTGTGACCAATATGCAAAACAGAAAGAATTGGGAAGGGGACAAATACCTTTTTTGCTGCACTGTAACAAAAAGTCAATGTAAATGGAGTCTTTACACATACATCTTTATTTATTCTATGTATTTATTTATTGTCCACCAGGGGGGAGAAGTGTATATGAGATATGTATATGAGGCAGATGAACTTGCCCGCTGGGGAAAGAGGCTTGATGTCAGACAGGTTACATATACTGTTAGGAGAGTTTGTTTAGGTATATAATAGCATGCAGTGTGTTAGTATCCCACTGTTTACAGACTCATTGGCCTTTACTGATAAACAGTGCACTGATAATCCCCCCTCAGTCCGTCCCTAAGGGGGTCCCACAGATCCCTCTCAGCACTTTATCTGTCATTTTGAGGGCAAAGATGAGGGAAAGTAACGCAGCAGTGAAGCATTTGCTCTTATACTGGGTCACCCCACTTTCACCCTGTAATTAATGGCCCACAGACTGACTGCGGCAAGCAATCAGCCTGAGACACCAACCCCAATGACCCATATCTGCCAGCTGCCTTTCTCTTCGACCCGCGACCTTAATTACGGCATGCAGAAATCCGATTGGAATAAAGCCATGGACGGAGCTTTAGGCGGCCCTTAAGATTCATGCCACAGGGGCCAAATTCAATTAAACAAAATACTGACGCATAATAATTGTTACAATATAAGGAAGGAGGACTGGACTGGGGTAAACGGGCCTCTTCATTTAAAAATGAAAGAGAACGAGAGACATAACAATGCTCCCCAGAACTTTTTTTCTTTTCGTATTTTAATGACTGGTTCTATATTAACCTTTATAAGACACAAGTTATTAAAAAAGCATCTAGTAATTTGATTAGTTATTTCTCATCGTAGCTCAAGTGGAGAAGTTCCATATAAAGCGCAGATCCTAAACTTTTAATTCATACCACATTTGTGTTTGTGAGTAGAGTGATGTTTAAGCTAATTAGCTGATGTTAGTCCAGAAACAGTGAAAATATATGTCTCTGACAAGCTAACAAGCTGGCATTTTCTGAGGAGAAAAGACTAAAAAAGAGTAGAAGATCATGCGTCCTCATCTGCATCCAATGTTGTAACAGTTAGCTCTGGTGTTACCTCATTGGCTCATCTGAAGAGGCAGCCTCTGTTACTCATCCATTTTGTCCAAAGTCTGGTTTATTTTTTATTTTATTTTGTCCTTTTCCCTTCCCTGTGGTTAATCAGATATTTGTTCATTAACCTCTTAAAATCCCAGGCTTATCGCATACCAAGGCTTATCATTCGTAAACTTTACAGACCACAATGCAAACTAGTTGAACTGTTCATAGGTATAGAAGTGTGCAGCATAATTTTGGGCCCATCGGTGGGCGCTAGCCATTTACGGGGTTAACACCTACGGATACTTATCTAAATTAAATTTTAACAATGACAGTCATCCTCACTTGAAAGCATACGTGTTTTAAGTTGGTATTAGTTTAAGTTAGGAATTATTTTAGAACTGAGTTGGGTGCACTGCTGCATTTTGTTCTGTTTTCGTATAATTATTTGCCACAGCACAGACATGGCATTGCACTGAGAGTTTGAACTGTACTCAGCATTTTGTACCCACAGGCATTAAAAATGTACACTTGCTTTGAATGCATATGTGTGTGTATGCGATGCGTGAGTCTTGAGTGAGTATGATTTGCTCTGTCAGTTTCTCTAAGTGAAGCTGCCAATAGCATTCCGTGACTGGCCTTTTAAAATATGTCAACCTACGGAGCTCATACAAACAAACACACACCTATGCAGACACACACACACACACACACACATTCAAAGGTCAACAATGACCATCATGATCACCTCTGTCATCACCGTGCCTTCTAACCATAGAACAACCTCACTTATTTAATGTAGATTATCATATTCCATGAAATGATTTCATATTTGATCAGATTTTTAAAAATGTATTGCTTCAGAACTCTATCCATCCATACTGTTGTCATGTGGTATGACAGCTAGGGCAAGTAATCTCTGGCAAAATAAACCATTAGCTTCCTCTAAACTGGCACTGCATTACCCTGGGATGACATGTTGGCAGGGCCTTTTATATTTATTTGTTTGTTTGTTTGTTTAACTTCTGGTTCCTAGATTTTTTTTTAGTTTGTTTAGTTGTTTTAAGCAGCTTAAAAACCATCACTCCTGTGTTCACTGACAAGAGTGTACTAAAAAGTTGTTTTCATTTTTAAGAAGATTATTAAAAAAAAACAATGTTTCTGCTCCTCTGCGCTGCCCACTGCTGTTCAAACAGAGCCAGATCAGCAGGGTTGGATCATCTAAGGGGCACGAGCCACCAGGGGGCCCTCATGAGCAATTATGAGAAAATCTAAACAGCACGTTTGATTTTACCATCAGCACAACAAATTTGAATCTCCAAATATCCAAAAGATGCATCTGAGGCATCTGTAAAAGCGAGACCTGGTACTTTGAAAGAGCCAATTTCCAAAGCCAAATATGAAATGTTAATCACCTGAGTTCCTGTTGCCAGTGATCAGAGGTAAGATATAATAGGGGAAAAAAGATATTCCAAAAATATATACTTTTTTCCCATTTTTATGTACATTTTATCCAATTTTAATATTTGTCTTCATTGGGTTAAATATTGTGAAGCAGGGAAGCATGCTTTATAGGGAAGTGTCACACTGGTTGTTGGGTATAAGTTGAACTGTGCTCTTGTTAATGTTTGCGAAGTCATACTATTGCTTTGTTTCAACTGGAAAAAACAATGTGCTTATAGAGGTGACATCCCCAGCACTGTGGTTAGCATACTGCCATCATGGTGTGGCACAACCCTCATGTAACCTGCTGTGATATAATAAAAAATGTACTACCCAAAAATGTAACCAGGTAGGGGCCCACCAAACTTTTGTGCCTAGGTGCTGACAACTTCATGATCTTGGCCTGCAGCTCAGGGTTGCGAGATCTGGTAGAATCAGCATTTAATTATTTTTTCATTATCTTGAAGTATTTCAATAAAGTTTTAATAAAAAGCTAAATACATCAATACATTTTATGCAATATAAAATAATAATAATAATAATAAGAAGAAGAAGAAGAATGAGCATTCAAATATCTAAGATAATATTTATAGATTTTTTAGTTGATAGCTGCAGCCCTGCACGTAACCAGTGCAGCTGACTAAAAGTGTCAGTGATGTGAGCAAATTATTTGCTGTAAGTAGGCATTTTAGCTGTAAAATTTTGACCTGAAGTTTAATCAATACAGGAGAACATAAAGGCATGGACTAGTGTTTTGGCATTACAAGTATTGAGTAGTGGCCAAAAGCAGGCATTGTTATGGAGATGAAAAAATGTGTGTGTAGAATAAGGAATCAAATATTACTACTTAAAGTGTGTTTAAAGTAAATTCAGAGATTTGTTTTAAAACACTTTATACATGTTAGAAAATAATTGCTAAGACACGTAAAAAGACTGTGAACTATGTGGTACTGAATGGTGGAGTGAGTTAGATGGCTTTTCATAAATTTTATGTTCATGATTTTTTGGCCTAACCTGAAATCGTGGCTCGATGATGCACTGGGGCCATACTTCGCATGACCCCTCCCCTAACACTATAACATTATAAAAACCAGAGTACATTAGCAGTAGTGGTTCTCCCAGCCTAACTTTGCTTGCATAGGTTATGCTAGTCAGTAATACCTGTTGCTAACTTGCATAAATGGAAGAAAAAAAAAGACTGGAAGGAACAAGGTTGATTCTTGGGTAGGTCAGCGTCCACTGGCTCTGAACTGAATTCTGTCACTGGTGGCTCAAACGTAGCTTTTGGCTGTCCAATAAAGCTGCTAGGGGTGAATTGTAAGTGTTCATCAGTTGAAGCGTTGCTAGCGACATTTCAATCAAAGAGAGGCTTTGCAGCGCAACCTAGTAAGCTAAAGGATATACTAACATTAACATGAAGCTGAAGTTGGCTTCCTATTCACCACCTTGTTTGAATTTTCCCGTTCCACCTTATATGGTGCAGCAGTGACTGGTGAACACGAAGCTTAAATCAGCTTCTTATTCAAACTTTCCTATTCCACCTTAAATGGTGCAGCCGTTACATTCTGGCAAATCTGAAGCTCAAATCATCTTCCTATTCAAATTTTCCTGTTCTGCCTTAAATGGTGCAGCATTTACATTCTGCACCTTTCGCGCATTGGGTATGGTTTCGGCATGTTCAGTGGACATGCCCACTGCATTTCAGAGCAATACTGCTTATTTTTCCATTTTTTTTAATACTGCTTATTTTTCACAATTTTGTAACCTAATTTTATATACTTGTGATTTTTTTAATAATTCAAATTTGGTTGCTAGGTTGTTAATAATACATTTTGCTGTGGTGTGACAAAAACTTAGAACACATTTATTTATTTTTTCATGGACTTTAAGATTTTAAGGAACCAGTGAAGAAGATCTCTTTACTACCTCATGTAGGTCAATGGTGCAGCTGGACATTCGAGCGACCAATATTTTGGGACCTACAAATAGTGCCTAATTTTTTCTGTATTTATTTTAAGAAAAAAAAAATGTAATTCATCCAGACTTCCAATTCATAGGTGAACATCTATTCTTTGATAGTTTTTATTTTTGTTTTAATTACCTCTCATAACCACAATGAGAGCATACAACTTTAGGAATACCTTTTTTTAGCCTGAAAATCCTTCCATAAAAAGACTTAAATCTGCTGGCTGGTGTGGATAACAAATAAATTTATCCATTAGGCATCACAGCTTTTACCTGAATTGACTCTGTTTGCCTACAGGGGGAAAAGTGGGCATTTTTATATATTCAGTGAGTACAGAATCCCTAATACGTCAAACACCCATTCTGATGGCTGAATACAGTCATGATTTGGTTCTGCGTTAGGTTTGTGTGACCAGCTGACAGAACAGTTGGTTTTGGATTAGTCCGCTCCTGCCCCTGTTAAATTAGGCTGCTTAATAGGAGAGAGAAAGCTGCTCTGTTTTTGGCTTTCAGCCACTGGGCATTGTGACAAGTGTGTGTACGCATGCTTCCATGTAACAGGTGGCCAGTGATGTGCAGTTGATGAATAAAACGTTTCTCGCCAGTTTCTTATTTGCAGTTTCACTATTAATTCAAACTTCCTTGTGTTGTTTGAGGATAAATGGCAACTTCTGTGCATTCCTGCATCTGCTTTTTCTTCCATTTAGTTTCTTTTATGAACACACTCCATGTTCGAACGTCGAAGGATTTGCAAATAAAAGTGTTCTGAGACCATTACATGCTTTTTAAAAGTATCAAACAAGTATCATTCAGAAGCATTCTTTAATTAGCCTGCTTCAGAACAGAAGCTCTCTGGATGGAGGCTGGAGGACATTTGCAGGTGGCATGTGAGGGTGTTTTATTTGGCTCATCATTAAATGTTCATTTATCCTTCGCTGTATGAAAATGTTACACTTAAATTACAGAATTAGCATGAATATGGTTTTATACTACAAGGCTGGACTGAAATGACATCTGTAATTGGAAATTTTGTAGAGACATACTTCTTGTACTATCATCACTGTACTAAAGAAGGCTTCACTACATATGTATCTGTATCTGCGTTTTTTTTCCTCTACCATCTACTTCCACCTCCTTTTATCCTGGTTTGTCAGCTGTTACTGCTCAGTTATTTCCATATGTAAACAAAACTGATCACAAAACAATTAGATGGTTTTGATGTTATTAATTTATTCATAACAATGTTTATATTATAAATTTATAATTTATTTATAATAATAAAACAAATCCAAAACTAATGTTACAGTCCAATTGACATCCTTGCATTTAGTACTTTGTGTACCCTCCCTCAAAAACCTTTTCTTATAATGCTGGATGAGTTGGGAGACCCCATAAATGGATCTGAGACTTTTTCTCCACACAAAATATCTCTACATCTTTCAATGTCCTTGTTTCGTTGGCTTGCTGGACTCTCTTCTTTAACTCAACTTTACCAGGTTCCCAGTGGGGTTTAGGCTTCTGTGAACTTGAAGGTATGCTTTGGATCACTGAACCATGAAGCTAGTCTTCATCAAGCCAGGCAGAATAAGCCAGATTTGAATCTAAAATATTATGTATTTGACGGAGCCTGGGGGTGGGAATCTCTAGGCACCTCACGATTCGATTACGATTCACAGGATTATACAGGATTTCTATTTTCCTACTGTCTGAGGACTTGGTAGTTTTAAAACAAAGTATTTGTAATGATCCATAATGAATTTACTTCCAATATCTTTTTTTAATAAGTCAACTGTAAGTGATGTGGCAAGTGAACTAGAAGGCTCTAATTCACTGCTTTTGTTTGGAGCACGAGACGCGCCTGCCACTCATCTGCGATAAAATGCGCAGTTACGATGAAATAAGATCCAGTGGCAATGAATGTCCACGCAGCACGTTACAGCCATCCTTCCCATTTAATTCAGTGATTTTATAACTTCAGTTTTGGTCTCGTTGTAGAGACGGGGGAGGAGGGGGTCGCTGTGTCAGTAAAATATCTTCGAGATGGAGTGTGTGCAGCATAGTGCGAAAGCCCTGTGTTTCGCAACGACTGAGAACTGCAGGTCACCTAGCAACGATGCGTTATTCGCATTCATAAGCACTGCAGTTGATTCCTGGCAAGTTAAATCTGCTACTAGAGACTGTCAAACACTAAACAGTTGAGAAGATGAAGTCGCTTCTCTTTAGAATTTTCTCGTTCCACCTTAAATGGTGCCACATTTACATTCGGCGCCTCAGGCAGAATTTAAGGTGGAACGGGAAAATCTGAACAAGAAGCTGGAAAATAAGAAGCGACTTCAGCCTCGGAAAACAGTCGAATGCTGAGAGGCATTTTACGAGAAACTGATCTACTTCTGAAGAAAAGTTTTCTGGCGGAAAGTGGCTATAGCTAAAGCTTAAAGCAGAGTTTATATTGTTTAGCCTCTACTAGGACATCAGCACATACTGAGACATACTGAGACATACTGGACATAAATGTTGCGAGGTGGTTTGATTTTTGTTGAAAGGACAAAATGGCTCTTCTTAACATTTGGGTTGTGACTCCTGATCTAACCTGGCTTTAATGCAGAGGGAGCCGGTCGGATTTCTCACTCATCCAGTAGTGTTTTTGTTATGTGCCACAGCAGACTGTCCAGGCGCTGCACTTACCCACTTCCAAGTTCCGCCTTTTGCGTTCCGTCAACATTACATTATAAATATTTAGGAAATCGATTTTTGACGTTTGTGAATCGATTCAGAATCGTTCGTGTCCGCATCGCGATGCATCTAAGAATCGATTTTTTCCCGCACCCCTAACGGAGCCCATGGTATTGTGTATTCTAACAAGATTTCTATTTCAAGGGCTTTTAGAATTAAAACAGCCCCACACCATCACAGATCCACCACCACATGTCATGCATGACCTTAGGTCTTTCATACCAATCCCACCTCTAGGGTTGGAGCCTGGTTCCACCAAAAATTCCAGTGATGTTTTGCGAACACCAAGTGCTTATGTTAGTGGGTTAATGACAATGCAGGTTTTCATATGGTAAGTCTTTAGATATCATAGTTTCTTCACATGAAGGTGGTGTCTTATTGTGCTTTTAGACATTTGGTGACCCCAGGATACAACCAACTGTTCAACTGTGACTTTTGGAGAAAGATTTGCCTCTTATGTCCATGCATACTTGTACATTCCTGTCCAGACAGGTTTATTACAGGTTTTTTACTTTTAATAATGCACTAATAGTGAAGATTAAATATTAAGAAAGTATTTTCAGGTGTCACATGATCTTTTACAGACATTATCTGATTTCTGAAGGTCAACAACCTATCATATTTGTGTATTGTCTGACCTTTACAATGTTGACAATTACACCAGTAACATTTTGCTCAGAAGAATTTCTACCTCAGTGTGACATTCTCTCTGAAACAGGTCAACATTTTTAGGCCTGATTTTGATATTTAAAAAATTACTTAAGTTTAATAATTATCCTAATTTTTCAAAATGTCTGCATAACTCAGTCAAGATGTATTAACTATTCCAACTATCTTACAAAATGACCAGTCAACCTATAGGTGTCTTCTGAGTTTTTAGATGCAATGTTGATCGTGCTAAAAGAGTGCTAAAATAAATAAAAACAGGGTTTGTGTGGTTAAATAATTAAAAAAAAGGACTATTTTGTCTTACAGTGCTTTCCTCTCCACCATTAATGTATTTTTAAAATGTGTTTAGGGCAAAGGTTTTTCTCAAAGGTATCATAAAACAATGTGTCAGACATCAGGCACCATATTCAGAACTATTTTATATAATACGTTTCTGTGAGGGAGCTTTAACAGGCATTAAACTCTTCAGATATCTGGTTCCTATCACCACCACTGTGAACAGTTCTGACTATGTAAGTTTCTAGACTGGAGCAGGTCATATCAAACCACTCTGAATGACTCTGTTTACATTATAATTACTACAAAGGCTAAAAAACTAGGAACTAAGTAAGCTCTAAAAGAGCATAGAGGGTTGGAGAGAAATTGAGAGGGCAAAATACATACAGTGAGAAAGAGAGAAGGAGAGAAGAATGAGAGGGAGGAGGGGGGGTTAAAGCACGGACAGATACAGATCAGCTCTCTGATGCTTCAGCTTCACCCTTCACGCTCACCAAGGACAGGCTTTGTGAAGCATGAAGCATCGATTTTCTTCTGTGTGTGTGTTTGGGTGTATGTGTGTGTGTCTGTGTGTAACTGTGATGTGCAGAAAGGCACCTGGTCTGATCTAATGCCTCATGCCAGGACACACTTTAACACCTCTGATTCAGCTAATGCACACACACACACACACACGCACACACACACTACATAAGGCTCAACCTTCAATTGAAAATCATGTCGTTCACTTAAGTCCCTTCACTTTACTCTAAAGCCGAATAGTTTTATTGATCGCATTCTTTAAAGACGCCTGTACCGTTGGCCCCCACCACTGTAGGCGTTTTAAATACGGCCAATCAATACGCAGAGCGCAGCCAGCTTATGATTAAATAAAAGACTGATTTGAAGTGTTGTGTTTATTCTACGATGATTTGTTCCACCTGAACTGTTCAATGACTTCACACGGTCAATCCACAATGCTGGTTCAAGCATAAAGATTTAGAAGCTGGACCAACTGCTCAAGATGTGCTTTATTTAACAACAAAAAATTAGCAGTTTTTCATGCATTGATGGAACGTCAAGAAAGCTAAGCTTAGTATAAATGTGAATGTCACCAAGCTACATTTCTGAGAAAGTCTGCTTGCTTTCTTGGCTTAGAGTGGCCTAGAACTGCATACTTTAAAAAGGACAGCGCTGTGTGACTGGCATGCAAAGCGGCCAATTACAAATCATTGTTTTTGTGAGTTGTATAGGAGCAAGAGATTGTTAACTGATGTTACCAAACTTTTTTTTTTAATTCAGTGTCTATATTTTACTCCAAAAGGCTGATTCCTGTCACCCTGAAGAAAAGGCAACAGTTTGCTGCTGGTGCTAGCCAGCATCTATCATGATAAAAGTTTGTTTCCTGTCTGACTGAACTGGTGCACAGAAGTCTTTCTGTATATTTAAGACTGACTGGTGATAGATGGTCATTTGATTACTAAAACAGCATAATCCAGCTTGGCTCAACGCTATGTAGTGACTCTAAAAATAAAACTTGCTACAGTTTCTCATTAGGTTGAAAGAGATTTTTGCCAGCATTTTCTAAACTTGTCCAATGTTGTACCGACTACAAAATAATTCATTTGTGAGTGGATCATTCATAGGTCAATTGTGATAAGCCTTGCAATACAGTAAAAACATATCAGAGAATCCTTGATATGACATGGTGTTGTATACACTTTGAACACCCTGTGACATATTTCATTACATTTCTGTTGATCTCAGGGAAACAAATGTAACACATCCGCTACAGGGAACAATCTTAAATATGCCATTTTCTGCTCATTTAAGTGAACAATTTCTATTTATTTGCTGACACTGAACTTTAAAACAGAAAAAATGAAATGTGCCACAAATTTTGCACAGGCCACATTTTATTTTTTTCCCCAATTTGTTCATTTGTTAAACAGTAATTGTGCATTGATATTTGCAAGATTATGTTCTCTGTTGAGGATGTGTTCATTCATTCTTACCTAGAAAATCAACAAAACATGTAATCTGACTGGGGTGCACAAACTTTTGCATATGACTGTATATGTAGATTAGCCTCTATTATTTTTACCGAATTTATGAACTACATGAATGCTTTAATTCATTCCAACACCCTAAGAAACATGTCTGGAACTTCTGTGGCTGGTCAGGATGCTCACAGCACATAATACAGAAAAACTGTAATTTGTTAAAGGGTTAATTTGCAGATTGCAAACTTCTGCATTATTAAAACTGCAAGGATAACATCACTGTGTAGGCTTACTTTCTATATTCCGACACTTGCAGCAATTACTGTATACACAGTCCTGCGGTCTTCACGTTGTCTCCATGCTGTGTTCAAACCTTTCGGAGATGCACAGCCATGTCTTAAATCTGACAAACACCAAATCAATATGGTTTAGAATAACAACTCTGGTTCAGAATACAGTAATGGCCCTGATGACTAACCAAAGGGTCAACATGCGCATCCAGGGGAACAACAAATCGGAAAATGGCTTTAATTCCTGATTTCCAATTCTTCTAGTGCGTCCAATTATCTTTCTGTTGCTTTGGTCTTTTGGTGGAGCACACAGCAGACAAGTAAACAGCTGATGTGGAGCAGAGAGTAAATACACAGAAAGAATAGGAAGCAAAATAAAGGGTTTTGGGGCAAAGGTCAGAGTGAGCTCCTGTGCTGAATTGTAAAGTAGGAATTCAGACTTTGTAGATGTGGAGGACCAGAGAAACAGTAACTAGAGCTTTATTGTGTCTCTTTTATTTTAGGCAGTAACTTTTTGAAATATACTCTCAAATATGAAGGTTAGACAAGCAAAAAATGACTTACTTTTTAACTCGTGAAAGATTTACATCGGTCAACATTCCCCAGATAGAACCTTAAAATTCCCCTTATAATTTATAAGGTTCTATCTAACAATTTTGTCAAAATTAAGTTATTCACATATTTTTATTCCATGACAACTTCTTAACATCATGTCAGGTGTTATTTTTAAGTTGTGTACATTTTTGGTCTCATCATCCGGAAAACAAAAAGGTTCTACATCAAACTCTAATAAGGTTCTATTTGTGAGCCAATCAGCACTTCAAATACACACATGAGGACCAATCAGGGTCTGCTTCTTTGTCGTGTTGCTGCACTACACACTGACTGCAGGAAAAATTTCTAAAACTTTGGGCAACATGAAAACATGTTGATGAAACTCTTTCTTTAAAAAGCCTTATTGTATAAATATTATCTTATTGTATAAATATTAAAGCTTAAAGGTAATTGAATAGTGATCATGTGAATTCATGAGGTCTTAATTATAACAAATAATAATTTCATTCATTCATCCATCGTTCCTTTTTTCTTCCAAAAACAAGATATTTTGGTTTAGAGCCAGGATTTCTAACATAAAACCTCATGCTGCTTTTAGACTGGCCTGCTACACTATCTTGCTGGGCCAGTTTATTACAGCAGCTGGTTGCTGTCTAATCTAAAGGAAACTTAAACTAATGGTTCCTCCCTAAAACTGACTTCTGCACTGGACAAGATATTTAACACTGACTTGTATACTTCCAATCTATTTATCACTGTTTTTTTGAATATAAGAAATAACTTACAAAAAAATAAACAAATTATAAAAATAAACATAATAAAAATGTCATAGACAGCATTAAATTTAACTTTCTGATAATGCAGACACTCTGTTACAACACTATATTATGTTTTAAAACAAATTATGAGTATAAACGGTTTGTGTTTCTTGAAGATTGTTTCTTTTCGTGTTTTGCCTAATAAAACCTTATAATTCCAAGCAGAAAGTGATTTCTTAGGATTAGGGTTCTATCTGCATTTAACCTGCTCCAAAAAAATGATTCAAAAATTTGATAGGATCTTGATATTGTACATTTAGAATACATTTAGGCTGTGTGTGATTTTCATGTATAAAAGAGTCGTGTTCCACATATCAGTTTTGCTATTTGGAATCCAAAATCTTTGAAGCTCAATATCTCAAAACTGCTCAAAGTGCAGACAGAACCTTATAATTCCAAGGGGACGATTTGTTATGCATGTGTATTATATCTGTCGACTTTGCATGCGTCTTTACTGTGGAGTGGCTTTGCAACTGTTCACTCTCTTTATCTGCTTAATCTACAGAAATACAACCAAACTGAACTGAACTGTGTTTCTGTGGTCAACTCAGTCCTTTGAATTTCTTAGGCTGACATACTTTTAAGTTAAACAAAACTCAAAGATGACAAAGATGTCAAGATTTTGGTCAGTCACTAAAATGTTTGATCAGTACTGCACTGTGACTATGCTGTTGTCTTCAGGTCATTAGTTGAAAAAAAATGCCCTTAAACTGTGGTTTGAGTAGTCAGCTGGTTGGCTTCATGTTCAGACCAGCTTCATTAAGTCACTTTCTAGCTCATTATGGCATGAAAAGTAGACAAGATTAACATCCTTATTTTACCCACCCATTTTTTCAAAGATCATCTTCTGTTGTGACCAATATTTGTTTAAATCCCAGCACGATTACCAAAGTAAAACAGGTTTTTGTTAATGGAATGTGTTTCCTATTGCAGAATACTGGATTTTACATTTTACATGTAATACTGAGATGTTGGTTTGTATAATTAGAGAAAAGGAGGGGTTTAAAGGTAGCGGAGAGAGAGAGAGAGAGAGGTTTAGTGAAAGGTCATCTTTTTCCCCAGCCAATTGTGTGCCTGCGCTTCTCTCTTACACATGACCTTCAGTGACCTCGTCGCTGCAGGAGACACCCAGCGAGGAGCCGGCATACAAGCCAGCGTGTGGATCAACATCAGAGATAAAGGTCAGTTGATGACACGTGGTCAGGAAACGAGGGAGCGAAACCTGGAAATCCTCACGCAGCATGTACAGCCGGCTTAGCTTGGAGGTTGTGCAAAGATATTGAACTTGTTCATTTCAGGTTAGCATTAGCATAACAGCACATATTACAGCTTTCAGGTTAGCATCACAACATCAACACACATTATACTGTATTGCTTTGATGACACTTGCATAATGAAAGAAAAAACAATAACCATAACCTTAGGATCAGTTCATGATGTGCTTGAATTGGTTGAATGCAGACAAATCATTCGATGGTTGAGGCTGTTAAGAGGCCCCTGCTTGAAATAGCTATGAAACTTTTAGACTGTAAGTAGTGGTAGAAACTGTTGTAACCTGTCTAAGACCAGATTGCCAAACAATGAGAATGACAACAGAGAAGTTTTTTACAAACTCTGTGCATTCTAGACACAAACACTTGTCCTTCTGTTCAGTGATTCTGGGCAGCAACATTTCAGCAGCGGGGTGACATTTCACAACACATCATCATTTCAAACACTTTCACAACCCAGGCAAGAGGGAGAGCAGAAAAAAGAGCGTTACCTTTTGTCGGGAAGGCTGCGGTCAAGGGCTGGTCTTCAGGAGAAAAGGCCAGAGAACAGGACAAGAGTGTGACGGACATGGCGGAGTAACGGAAAACGGAACGAGATGGAGGGGAGAAGGAGGCACAAACAAACCAGAGAACATGAAAGAAAAGGCAGGAAGGGGAGAGGACGGGTACTGAACGTGGGAAAATAAAGGTAAGACAGGGAGAAATGGAGGGAGGGAAAAAAAAAGGAGGTGGGGAAGGAGGAACGTGTGTAGAAAAGCTGAGGAGAAGAGAAGGTTGGGCAGAGTAGGAGCCTTTCGTTCCCCTCTCAAAAAAAGTGCGGGAAAAAACAGAACGAACCCATACCTTGGTTGTTTAACGTCAGGTGCGCCAGACCTTGAAGAAAAGAACAGAAAAAAGAAAGAAAGAAAGGAAAAAAGAAGGTCATAAAAGGCACGGGAGGGGAAAAAAAGCATTGTCACAACGTTGGACTGCAGTTTGTGACAGACATCCTGGGGCAGACATGGATGTCAGAGTTGAACTCAAAAGTTAAAAAAAAACGAAAGAAAAAGAAGGAAAAAGAGAAAGAAAGAAAGAATATAACCGAAAAACGAGCAAACACTTCTTAAGAGAGGTGTGGGGGACAGAAAAAAAAAGCATTTCATTCGGCGCAACCCCCGAAGGCCATTGCTCACTCAAATGCTTTTTTTTTTCTCCAGAGTACTTATGGAACACACACATAACTGTTTGGCAGTAGGAGCTTTCTCCATCTAAACTGAGTTCCTGCCCTATTCCTATCTAACGTGGCCTCTCTTTGCAAAGCCACAGACTGCCACAGAATGGGGCAGAGATAAGAAAGACAAAAGGGATGAATAAATCTTGCATTTTTTGTCAACAAATCCCAACCCAGGGAAGTGGTAACCATTATTTCATTCTGCAGCTGCAGGGGAAGAAAACAAAGTAAAATCATTCAGACTTCTACAAGACGATTGCATTCAGAGTCTCCAATCCAAACTAAACAGAGTGAAAGTATTTGTTTTACACTAAGCAAATCCACCACACGCAATCAGCTACTCAACATTACTGATGAGTGATTACTAATCTAGAAAGGTAAAGTGATCCGCTCTCAAAATTGGATGAACTTTGTTTCTCCGTCTGCTCACAATGACGCAAAAACCATCCCATAACGAACCAAGACGCAGTGCTAGCTGAGACATGGCTTTTAGGCTGTACCGCAGCAAACCAGCAAGGAAGTCATCCATCACATCAGCCTAGATCAGCAAGTGCACTCATTAAAAACCATACAAACACCACCTTCCAACCATTTTGCTCTTACAGACAACATGGAACAAAACCACAAAAAACCTATAACTTCCTGCAGTTACTCATCCACGCAGAAGCGTAACGTCATGATGTGAGTTGACGAAGACATCACATCCACAGAGTGAAAAGCATTAAACACCAATTTAAAAACACATTTCTAATGAATAAACTGCTTAAACAAGAAACACTTGTAGCAGTACTTTCAGCATTTATAACATGTAGGAAGTACAGCTTGGAAAGTTTGCTCAATGGAGTATAAGAGGTGAGTCACTTTCTTCAATCCGAAACTTTTTTTAAGTACTTTATAATAGCAGCACATTCAAGGGGTTTTATCTAAAAAGACTTCGCATGACAAACTGTCAAACTGCAGCACTTTTCAGGATCTCATAACTAAACCTTGAAATATTCAGACAAGAACACATTTTATGAACTTTTGAATGTGTTGTTGTCTTTTTGAAAACGTGAGTGAAAAGAAACAAAAAACAAAACATGTCTGTGCACTTGAAATGCAGCCATCCTGAATAAGAAGCAGATTTATATGTATTTATTTATTTTAAAGAGGGAAAAAAGTTCTCTCTTTCAGCAGCTAGGTGCTAATGGAACAGAAAGGAAGGCATGAAAGGACCACATGGGATTAGAGCTGTTGGCTGATTTTGGAGAAGTGATTTTAGATCCTGAAGTGGAATATGTAATCACCTATTCACAGCCATCAATTCACTGCTGACTGCACAAAACTTCACTGTACGCCATCATTAAAATGCAGAAGGCCTATTATGTTTAAAACCTCCATGACTGCAACAGAGCCGTTTTAAATCAAGCTGTGCTTTGTGAGTGGACAATGAGTAGAACAGTGCCTAAGAAATAACAGCATTTATCCTCCAAAATCCATGCTCACTAAGAACTTCCTCTACTCTGAATCCACTGTTGAATACAGTCCTCTCTTATTGTTTGCGCATTTCTTTCGATGTATTCAGCACTCGTCCAGCATCTCTAAGACTTATCGCATTGTGATAAGTGCCTTGAAGGAAATTACACTGGAGGCCAAGGAAATTAAGACTGCCCTGCAGTCTAATACCAGCAAACCACTGAAAACCACACATAAATCAAAGAAAGAGAGTGTCACCTCAGGAGGTGCTTAAGGATGATTTACTGAAGTTTGGCAAGAAAGTAAAGAAAGAGAGAAAGACAAAGAAAGAAAGACAGAAAGAAAGAAAGAAAGAAAGAAAGAGAGTCAACACACTTTTCTCCTCAAATGAGATCTGATATACTGTACTATATTACTGATTATTCTATCGAGGAAAAGAGAGAGACAGAGTACGAGAGAGGGAGAGAGAGAGAGAGAGAAAGAGAGAGAGGCATAAGGCAACATGAACTGTGATGACAAGAAGTGGAAATCAAGCAACAGCAGCTGGCTGTCAGAGGACTCACTTCTGCCTGATTAAAAAAAAAAACAGAAAAGACAGAGGGAGGAGGGGGAGGCAAATATGTGGTGAGAACTGATGATGTAAAAGAGAGAAAGGAAGAAAATATAGAAATATACTATATACTCTAACAAAAATGAAGCTATTTCTTTTATTATTTTCCAACATTTCTGCATAATTAAATTCATTAGAGATGCTATCGAGAGTAACTGTGATGCTAGCAATGTCATTCAGGGTGGTTTGATGTGAAATGCTCTGTTGTAGAGAAACTCACTGATTGAGAGTTGCTCACAGCGCTGGTGATAGGAACCCAATGTCTGAAGTGTTTTCTTTAAAAGCTCCCTCACAAACAGTTATTATATGAAGTGGTTATAAATGTTACCTGATGCTTGATACATTGTTTTACAACAGTTTTGCAATAATATTTTTAGACTAAAATGTATTTTTTTTAGCCTAAAATGTCATTTTAATTGCCTGTACCTCTGGCAAAACAGTCCTCAAAGAAAATTTTTTTCAGGTTCACCGCTATTTTACCATTATCAAAATTGCATATGCTGTTTATTTTGGTTTTCTTTCTTTAGTTATATAAAAACTCATGTAAAGACGTGTATAGGTTCTCTGGTGGTCTTAGATAGTAAATAAAGTGGCTATATTTGTGTTGTAGATATCATGACCCCTGGTTCCTATCACCACTGTAAAGAAATCTGTACGTTTTTCTACAGTCAGAATCATTTCGCATCAAACACTGAAATATGCAGAAATTTTGAAAAATCAGTGAAATTCCCTTTTAATGATGTGACTTCTCAAAGCACACGTATGAATAGGTATACACTGGATGACACTGGGCACCCAGCCATAAAGGCAGCATGATGTGATAGAAAACACAGCAGCACATATAAAGCTCTGATTACACATGATGACTCATTCCACTATGATCCACACAACTACTCTGAGGACATATTTAATGAGCTAAAGAGCACAGACAAACACTCTGAATGAACTGCAGATGAGCAGGGTGGTCCTGAATAATCTAAGTACTTGAGTATCCGCACGTAAAATATTTGTTCCTGTATTCTGTTTTCTCTGTAGTACACTCTTGGGGATCCTTGACAATTTAGAGGCTGTTTTAAGCAAAACATTTTATGATAAAACCAGGAGAAAAATGAAGAAAACTGTAGAGACTGCAGAACCAAATAATGTAATAATTCCCCAATAATAAAAATAACAAGTAGAAATTTTGCACTAACCCTGGTCAAAAATGTAATAAAATCCAGTAATGTACATGTTCAACAATGTAATACAATGTCTTAACTGATAATTTAATAAGATTGTCACGGATAATCCAATGCCTTATTACATTATTAGGAATTTATTACCTGTTCATATTAACATACATAATATCTTATTACATTATTGAGAAAAATGGAAGGTACCACTGTTGGCCCTTTGGTAGTGTTATGGTCAAATGATTTACTGTTTATCTTTATCATAGTTATAATCTGTAACCAGAACCAGTCTTACAAGAAGTCATAAAAGTGGAGGCTTTCTTAAGTCGAAAGAACTCTGTCTCACTGATGCTCCCCTCATTCCAAGCTGGATAAATTAGGAAGTATTACGGGTGACCTTTGAGAACTGCTCCTAAAAGTATCACCATCATGCATTTTATAAAAAACCAGAGCAAAAATAATCAGCTTACAAAGACATTTTCAACAATGCAATTAATTAATAAATAAAAAATTCCCAATAATGAAAGGATTTACATTATTGTTAAAAAGCATCATTGCATTATTATTTAAGACATTGGTTTATACTATTAGGTAAGTTATTACATCACTGGACTTGAGTACATTTTTGGCCAAGTTAGGTGCAAATGTGTGTTACATTTTTGAGGTTTTTACATTATTGGAATTTTTTTTCAATATTCGGTTCTACAGAGACAAAACAACAGACTTTAGGCATTATTTCAGCTTCAAGATGGCAGCTGCTACTGTTTTAAGCTATACAATATACGTTTGTCCATTATTCAAAGATACCAGTGTGTCATACAGAGTCAGAAACTACAGAAGCAAGTCTGTTTGAAATTACACAACAACTTGGCACAGTTTGAGGCAAGTGTGTGATGATTTAGGCATCCAGTTAGCATGATGCTAATCTGTGAGATATATATTATTTGTTGCTTCCATCATTTATTGCAAAATTAGGTTCATAGATACAGTGCAAAACTAATGAACCAGACCTCAGATATAATGGTAGAGACAATCTCTACTATATTAGAGTTATTTTTCCAATTAGATTCAGTATCATTAGCATTGGCTTTTGAGCGAGAGAGGAAGTTAGTGATGTAGCAGGATCGGAGGAGCCGGCCATATGGGAGAGAATAGAGTGTATGCCGCAGCCAACAGCATCGCAGGAAACTCCCAGTCGCTTTCACACTCCTCCGAGCCTCGCGGCATGACTGAATCAACTGCCAAACTGGAGTCTGGTAGCACTGCTTAACACTGATTACAAAATACGTCATTTGTTTCACAATAAATAAAACAATCATGAAATCCAGAGCTTTGCAAACTGGATAAGGGCTGCCAAATCATATAGTATTACAGCATGTTATGATGATAGATAAACAATTGGTATCATTTTTTCACCAGGGTATCATGTACACTGCCTGTCAAAAGTAAAGAAAGAGTACATCTAACTTTTCAAGAAGCTTTTTGTTTTCACTCTTACCAAAATACCCCGCATCCCATGTAAATGTTTCAGTTGTTGTGTTTTGCACGTCGATATCTGTGTAAACATATGCAGTGTGTGTAACTATTGTACTGTATCCATCTATTCACCCATCCATTCACCCATCCATCCAAATAAGTGTGCTTTTGTAAAGCATTTTTTACTCCAAGTACTAATGCAGTGGCAACAGCGTTGCTTTTTACAGTTTTAAATGCTTTACTTTCCACAATTTTACACAGTATGTTTTTTTAAAAAAAATAGCCTGCATGATTAATCTTAGCCTAAGGATCTAAACCTGGATTAACAGAAAAAAAAATGTTGACCGGCATAAAAAAAAAAGAAACAGTTAACTGTGGATGTATTTGTTAGGTTTTGTGAAACTGAAACTAAGTCAGGAAGCCTGTCTAATGTGAGAGTGTTTCATGAGACAGGCCATAGATTTATTTTAAGGAATGTGTTTTGGTATCTGTAAGAAATATTTACAAATGTGACATTGTTAAAACAGTCAAAGATTTAACTAAAATGCTTAAAGGTGTCCCTAAACTTTTTATCTGTTACATCTAGCATATCTACCTCAGTAGCATGTCTGGAGCAAAACAACTGAATTTTGAAAGGCAATCCATGTGAGATTTAAAGAAACTCTCCCACACGCTGTCATTTATTCTCATTCAGAGGTGCCTTGGCTGTCGTCAAACCGGTGACTCACAGTTTTGGCAGGGAATAAGGCAGCGTCTGATTGGCCGAGGCTGACTGAGTGTCAGATGGTGGCGGGGTCATAATTTTGTCATTAAGGGGGACATGCTTGGAAATGTGCCTTCTTCCTCAACATCCGGAGTAATCAGGCAGCTGCAGACTCCGTATGGCTCCATACAGAGAGACCCATGTGCCTTCTACATTTGCCTGGCCTAAACACCCCACTGCATTAACAAATAATCAGCTTCTGATGTGCGCTATAACACTCAGTCAAACTACGGCACTGAGAAGAAATGAAATGATTCAATGCAAGACAAAATCTCAAGATTCTCTATGTTCAGATTTGATTTGATTACTTAGTATGATTCAGAATTTATTTAAATAGCACACTTAATATGCAAATGTGACCAGAGGAATTCTTTACCTAGTAAAAAAGGAATATAGACAATTTAAATTAATGTTTTTATTTCAATTTATCATTTACACTTTTTAATATTTGAAAGCAGCCCAAGAATTTTATTTTGGTCAAAAACCTGATCAAAAAAAAAAAAGCATGCATTATTAAATATGAATAGTGATTACTGCTTTCTGATCAATTTATCACAATACACCGATGCATGCTTAAACTCCTAGCGGTAAGTGATTGATTAGATTCAATCCAACCATTAAAACATCTTTTTTATCTTTAACATCTTGATAATACTTTTGTAAGTGAAATTGCAGTGTCACAGACAGCTGACAGGATATATCCTGATATATCCTGATAATTAGAATAGGGGTGGGCAATATATATATTGTTATTGTGACAAATTCTGTCACAACACACCTTTCTGAGTATATTATGGGTATCATAAGCTCTTCTAAAACACTAAACTGCATGGAAAAGACCAATTACAGTGTGCTAAACTGGATTGCAACCCATTATTTCATCATATTATTCTATTTATTTTTGCACACTGTTTGATTTCTCCTCCAGTTACTTCCTAAACAAATTATTTTTGCTAATGAAAAAAAACTTCATAGCCTTATAGCCTTTTTTTATTAAATATAACACCACTATTTTGTTCATACGGCATAGAAAAAGTAAATATCATCATAGTATAATAAGTATCACAAGTATCACATTATAGTTTTGCCATATCTTTAATTCAGAGGAATTGCAATTCCCTACACACAAAGATCCATTAGAGAAGGCACAATAAAAGTGAGAATAATGCACATCCTTCAGGTTTAAGTGGGCTCCTGTGAGCCACGTGACCCTAGCAGATGTGAGAACGGCCCAGTTGCAATCTTTCTACTGCATCGAAAGTGCCAGGAGGACGGGGTGAGGGTGGAGAAAAACGACCATCAGCATCATTATCTCAGGCCTTCCTCCTGTCCCGCTCCGCATTCATCAGCAGAAGTGCTAGACAAACTCAGACGGAGCCCGCCCGCTACTCAAGGGCCTCCTGCAGCGCGGCAGCACCATGCTAAACAGCAGCGCTCTCTGAGGATTGCCGCTGGCATATGGTCACCTCCCAATGCACAGCACTCAGGCATATGCTCCAGTAAAATGTACAGAGCCAACACACATTAAGCTAAGGAGGACCAGTGTGGTGCCATCCACACATTCTCCTAAAAGAGTCAACTGTTGGCACTTTTTTTTTAACAGTCAGGGCCTTTTGGGGGGTGGGGGGTGGGGTGTTAGACAGGACAGCTAATTCACTTCTTGGTCATAATGTTGATAATTTGAGGTGCATAACTGATGCTGCAACTTTGCTGCTTCAGTGTTAATGGTTTCTGCATTTTGTGGATGCTGCAGCTATTGTTTGATTCGCATTAGGGCCTATTCACATAAAATTCTGATCCAGCTCGATTTTCTGCATCGTACAGCTGTGGTAAAAATCAGGCTGATCAATCAGACCAAACAAATGGCAGCAGAACATCTCATCTTGCTCATGGCAGATCACAAAAGCTTACACAACAAGCAACAAACAACAACTACAAAACGTGGAGGTTAAAGAAAATATATGTAGGGTCATAGCTGGAAGGCTGGGGAATGAGGGTGACTAATTTAGGGCAACACAGTGACTGTTTATAGACATTTTTTTATGTATCTAGGCTTTTCTTGGTCTGTTCATGTCCTTTTTTTGTAAAATGTAAGTTAGCCAATATGCACATATTTTATTTACAGTGCTTAAAACGAAAATAATAAATTCATCATTGCTTCTATTCAAGGATTCAATTTTCTTTCGTCTTCCGTATTCTTCTTGAGTTCTCAGAATGCTAAAAAAAACAAGAACAGTGAAGGTTTGTGTGAAGGTTTAATTATGTTAAAAAAAAAAAGTCACATTACTTTCTAGCCTTGTCTCATTGTAACCTATTTCTCCTTGTGCATTTTAGCTGTAAAACAGTGAGTTTGTGAAGAGTTAGTTAGCTGACACCAAGCATGATATATTCACTAAATTATTTTAAAAGTTTTATTCCTTTAAATCCATATGTATAGAATGAAAAATGAACTTATTAATGTGTTTTTCTGCAATGCTTCCAATGTGGTATTGCTGTGCTACCCAGCGTGATACTTCTCATCCAGTGTACGGGAGCACATGAGACAGCTGCAGTCTTTCCATGCTTCCTTCTTTGACTAAACAGACTAGAACCCTACAGTGCCCTGCCCTCCCATTCATCATAGAGGTTGAAGCCTCTGGAACCGGCATTGGTGCCGTGCTGCCCAAATACTCAGGTACCCTGCCTAAGTTACCCCTGTGCCTTTTCCTTACGTAAACTTGCTGACATGAAAATAAATTGTGATGTAGGAAACAGAAAACATCTTTCAAGGACATCTAAAACAGCTTTCAAGGAATGGGGCAACGAATTGGTTCTACCCCGTCATAGTGTTAACTGACCACAGGAATTTGTTTGAAAACTACCAAGCAACTCAACTCAAGACAGACAAGATGGACTTTGTTTTTCACCTGTTTTAATTTCACAGTTACCTACAGACCAGGGTATAAGAACGGTAAAGCAGATGCCCTCACCACACCCAGTCCAAATAGGAGAAACTATTCTACTACCCTCATGTATAGTTGCTCCAAGGTGTTGGAAGATTATTGAGACCATCCTAAAGGACAAAGAAACTGACCCTAGTCCAGCTAACTCTCCTGTCCTAACTGTCCCACCTATAGTCCCAGGTCTCTCCTGGGGCTGTAGCCAGCGACTGTTCTATCTAGTGGACTGGGAGAGGTATGGCCCTGAGGACCTGTCCTTGAGCGCTAATGTCCACCTTGCTAGCATAGGGCGGCATGTTCAGGGTCTATCAGCGTTGGGAGCCGCTAGTCAGGGGGTATTCTGTCACCCTTATGCCAGGGGATTCCTTTCTGTGCTTCCATTGGCCACTCTCGCCCCAATACCAGGGTTTTTTCAGCTCATCTGTAACCATTTGTGTTAATCAGTGGGATATATGGGCAATCTTTACCATCTCTCACTGCAAAGCTCCTTTTCACTTCAAGTCCTAGCCTTTTCTAACTGCTCTCAGTTAAATCTTCCTCTTTAGAATTTATCTGGCCCCTTTCGGCCTAGGACTGTGTTTGGACTGATTTGGCGGAGTAATTTTGCCTTGGATTTCTTACTTAGACTTGTGTTTCCCTGTTTTTTTTAAACCCATCTGCTTCAAGCTCCTCATTAAACCTGCACTTGGGTCCTACTAGTGTGTTTGTCAGTTCGTTACAGCTGGTGAGCTGATTCAAATGTGTTAGAATAGGGAGAGCACAAAAAAGAGCACTGGCTCCACTGTGACTGGAAACCACAGCATTAGACACGTCTCTCCAGTCTCTTTCAGTTTGGCCACACTATTAATGAAAGCCCTGTCTTGGTTTAGGCTCCTCTAGGATTTTTGCGAAGGAAACAGGATTATTTGCCAGACTCCTTGTTGCACAAACCCAACCAGGCACAGCCCTCTGAAGTGACAAAAGGAGTGGGATCCATTTATAAATACATTTGTTTTAAAAGATGTCACAGAAATAATTCTCTGTGAAGACAAATATACAACCCCCTAGCTCCATATATAATGGATGCATCTCTCTCACTCTCTTCTTCTCTCTCTCTATATCTCTGTCCCCCTAATTATATGAAGACGTGAGTGCAATTTAAAACGCATTAATAATTCACCAGGGTGTCCGAGAAAGGAGAGGAGAAAGTATCATAACAGATCAGTGTGTAGATGATGGATGAAAAGCTACGTTTCTCTCGCCCTCTCACCCTCAATTATTAAAGTGAGGCGTGCCTGGTATCAGAAAGAGGGAAAAGCCTGCGTTAAATGTGTCATCTTCTGGGTAAGATTAAACGCATGATAGAGCCAGTGTGTGTCTATGAGTGTCTCTGTGTGTGTGTGTGTGTGTGTGTGTGTGTGTGTGTGTATCTGTGTGAAAATGTGAGTGATGTTATGGCCTCTGTGATTTAAGTGTGGGTAAAGTAAGCCATTTAATAAGAGGCAGCATGGAAGCGATTGTCATTATTACCCTTCACGGTCTTTGCAGTGTTAATTCGACTAACAGGCCAGGATTTCAGGCAATTAGAAAAGCACTGTCCATACTTGTAAGAATTTGAATCATTATAGAGTAATTTAACTAGAGGGTGGCAGAGAGGGTGTCAAAATTAATACAAATATTGTGTGGGGGTGGAGTAAGGGTGGACAATATAGCAAAAATATCCACCATATTTGAAGATATTTTGACAATATATGATATGCATTAGGGATGGGTGATATAGCCAAAATATGATCTCATCATTCTTAAAGACATTTTTATGATACATATCATGATACATTGACATACAGACACTATGCACTAGTAATACCATCAATAACTCTGGGTACAATTATTTTTATTCAACATACTACATACTCAGCTGCACTAAATCCAATTTAACAGGCATAATGTTCTCTTTAAAAAAAATAAAATAAATAAAAGATATATACTGTAACCTTTAAGTACTCATGGTATTCACAACATGCTTAGAAAAGCATATTGTTGATCATAATAATAAAATGTGTCACAGTAACAATAAAATATCGTCATATTGCCCACCTCTGCTATGTAACAGAGCTACATTTAAAGAAGGCTATGAAAAACCATAAGCACAACTATTTTTTTTCAAATAAATACAATGAAAATATAAAACAATTGATAAAAAGTAAATTGTTAAAACATGACAAAATAAGATAATGGTATAATAGACTGACATCCAATCATCCGCCTTGTGTGCAGTTTCTGCATGTTATAGACTCTCTATAATTGATCTAAGTTTGTCTATCTTTATAAATGCAGTCAGTGTTTTAGAAGCACCAGCGGCAAAAGTAGAGGGAGGCCTGAAGAGGGCAAGGCCTTCACAGTTGGAGGCCAGGCCCCCTCCAGATTTCTGACTGCTCTGAAGAAAAAACAGTCTTACGATGCCAATGAAAATGATACAAAATATAAGTCAGATTACGCTCGAATAAGGTACCCCAAGGCACTGAGTTCTTGCATTCTCAGGTCTTTATTGTTACCTTAAACAAATAAATGTCACTGCCAGTTTTCTGTACTTATGCCAATGTTTACAAGGCTGCATCGCACCATGGGTGGTGTAATGTAAAGTTTAAAACTAACTCTTGGGCACAGATTGATGCTTTTTTCTCAAAGCCTGCGTGTAAACACAGCACTGACCTGCTAGATTGTTTCTGTAGATTGTAGGAACTTATCCGAGCTGTGCTTGTTCCTAGTGAAGGCTATAGTGTAGCAATAGTGAGTTAAGTATTCAGTTAACCATTCCCCCAAGACATCTATGCCTAGTGCTGTAAAAGGTGACTTCTGGTCAATTAGCCCTTTCCCGCTGTGGCATTCTGTCAGCTGTTATAGCAGCTAACAAAGAAGAAACCACATGTTGTCTTTGTAATTTCATTTCTTCTTTTTTGTTTTTCTTTGTAGCTCCTTTTATGGAAGCAGGCTAACTGGCTAGTTGTTGGTTGCCAATCTCGCTGTAGTGATGTCTCTGAGACATAACACTTGCTAGCAGGACCCCCAACATGTAACCAGCCCCCCCAGAAAGAAGTTCTGGCTATGTCAGAACTACTAATGACATTCATGATATAGAAGTATAGTCTTATATAGTGATAGCCTATACAGAAGCATATTTATGTAATTTATTACAACAGCAATAACATATTCTACTGGGGAGAGAGAGGGGACAAGGAGAAAGAGAGGGAGAAGTAGAGATGTCATGGATTTATGATGGTGGCCCATGTGGTCAGCAGTTAAGCTCAAGTCAATCCATCATGTACAGTTTATGTCAGAACATGACTGAAACGCTAGCACCTCTGCTAGCCAATATTTAATGCTGTGTTTATGATACATACTCCTGACATTTTATAGTCAATAAATTCCTACAGGCTGTCAAACATAGAAACAGAAAAGGGAAATCCAAAAGGAAAATTATATCATTTCCACAGTATTGTACCACATGTCACTTGCAGACAATGCTGATCATTCCCTCATCATTTGTTCATGTTTGTGTGGGCAGTCAGTAGATTGCCCAGGCACCATTTGAAAAGGCTAATCAGCTTTGCGCTTGGTGCTATTAGAGCTCAAAACATTGCGCACGTTGTTCATGACACATTAATAAGCGCTTCTTTTCTTCCTAGATGGCGCTGGGCAATGTTTTACATTTGTCTAGACAGTTTTGTTTATTTCCCCTATTGCCTGGCGGTAGGTTGCCATCAAGAATATCAATTTTAAAAGGCTGTTGTAAAGATTTTACATATAGTCCACCTATGTTTTTCATTTAGGTGTTTGGAACAGTCGCCTCCAACAAACAGGAGTGTTTCAACATACCATTACCATGTGTGTATGATGTAGGTGGAGGTCAACACAGCTTGCGGTGCGTAAGAGCGGCTTCAAAAGCCTCAATAGCTTCAAGCATGTTTGCATCATTTTTTCAGTAGTGAGAAAGAGCATATTTCTTATAGAGAAAGGCAGAAAAGCACTCAACTGAAAAACTGAATAGCTTTCCAAATAGACAGAAAGAAAGAAAATAAAAATAGTGTGCACCAATCCAATGGCCTATGTTTGCGTGTGTGCGTGTATGTGTATTAACACCCAGCTTGACTAAGCTCTAATAGATCTTCATAAGAAGCTTCTGAGCTGAGAAAAACTAATTGCCTCCCTCATCACCAAAATGAAATAATGAAATTTAAATAGTTCAGTGAATCATTCAATGTAACACATTTTGTTCATTAAAACATGGCTAATTTGCCAGTGATACCTTCACAGAATTAATAGGATTGGCAGAGGTTTTCACAGCTGTTTTGTCTTAATTAAACAACTCGTGGGTAAGTGTTGTCTCCAGTGGTGAAAAAGACCCTGAGTAAACTCAGGGTTTTACCACCGTTGAAGAAGATTATGTTAAATTGACCATATAACTCATATGGGACGTTCTGCAGTGAACCTCACATAAGGTCACACATGTACTCAGTGTGCATTATAAAACGTGTACTGCATTTGCCAAGGCCAGTCACTTTGGGGTAAATGTCAATTTGCAAATTTACAGTGCAAATGCAGTCTTGAATGCGCTGTGCTTCTAAGAAATATATACTGTAATAGAGCTGCAGAATATGGACAAAATACAATTACTGCTATTGCGATATGCTTTGTAATATATTAAAAATATACAGATGAATTAGTAATGTGACATTAAAGTCTGGTCTGAAATATTTCGCTGAAAATTTACATTTGATGAATTACATGAATACCCTGATTCATCAAAACCCCCACAGAAACACCATCTGGATCTGCAACTGGTCAAGATGCTTATAGCACCCAAGAAAAAAGGTTGTGATTGCTTACTGGGCTCATTTGCATAGTGCAGCATTACAAAGACCAATATTGCGATTAACAAACAGTACATTGCACTATACCAACCTAGCTCATTTAGAGCCAATCATCTGAATATTACAGCCAAATATGCTAGAAGAAGTAAAATGTTAGAAGTAAACTCTGCAGGGCTATGGATCTCCAAGGGCAGGTTTGGGCAGCCCTGTGTTAGGTGCACCATATATAGTACTGGACTAGATTTCTAGACCCAACCACTAATGCTAGGAAATTTCAGCACCATCATTAATCTATGGCCATTTCTCACCTGCTCTTGACCTACTCCAGAATACTTTTTCACAGGGCATACTGCATTTCTATTTTGAAAGTGCAGAGATAAACTCACCCATAAACCTAAAGGCTGCTTTATAGGCTGTTGTCAAACATGCCACTGGCTGAAGTGATGAATTGTACTGTCATTTGCCATAGCAACACATACGCTGCATGCTGAAAAGAATGGCACTCATGAGAACACACTCATGGAGGCCTACAACAGCAACATATCTGCTTCCAGATGACAACAGAACATTTTGTTGTCATGTTGTGGTGCTTCTTGTTGGCTGACATGTCAAATGGCAGACTGTAAGCTGTCCTTATAGGCTTAGGTTGTACTACACAGCAAAATCTCAACCAGATTTGCTTGGTTTATGATACTGTACATCATACTGTAAAAATGGAAAAAAATATGGAGAAAAACACTGCTGCTACTGCTGTAAGCTATGTGATGTACAGCTATCCACATCTATATTATAGATTACATTGTCAAAGTCAGTATAGATAAGTGTCAAAAGCCACATAAGCAAGTTTACTTAATAGCTGGGGTATAAGATTTCATTACTTTTTAGCTACATTAGCATCAGTAGAAAGAAGCAAACCAAACAAAAGCTTTAAAGCAATCCATTCAATAACGTTACAGAGCATATATCATATTTACTTTTGGAAGGCCTCTGAATGCACATGTACCTGAAAATGTACACACTGATTGGGCTCAACATGCACCTGCCAGACCCAAGCCATCCAACTGGTGAAAGCAGCAAACTATTTTCTGCTTTTCCATGCAGTCTACAGCAACAATATGGCTGAAATGACAGCGCCAGGGCCAAACGCCATTTCCCATTCTTTCATAAACAGAAAGCGTCTGCTGATCAGCAAGAGCAGAACTGGTAATTTTGCTCCAAAGAAACACTTCAACATCGCATAGCCTTTTCTAAACGCTGAGGAAATGTCTCCCGATGTGAACTACATTTACTGTAGGCTGTATAATAGTAGCTTTAAGTTCGAGGCTTGAGTGAGAGGAAGAAAGAGAAATATGAGCGAGTGTGAAGCAACTGAACAACTTTCAAAGTCTTTTCAGGAGTCAGAACATCTTGACGTAGCACTTACATAATTTCCCCCCTCAAGTGTGCCCATCTGTTTGCTTATTAACTTTCCATTCATGAATGATATTAACACACGCTAATAGCACGATAATTCATTTTTACTGGTGGCCATTTCCAAATGCATTGAAACGGCTCTTCCAAGCACTCCAAAATTGGGCTAATGAAAGTCCAACCAATAAGGAAGCGCACAACAGCCACTCTGTCAGCTATTCTGGCAAAGTCTCTGGGCCCGGTAACGTCACTAACGGATGCCGCCTCTGATCTCAAGAGGGCTATTATAAGTGTTGTTGCCCACAAGCATCTGCATGTTCTAACACAAAACCCATCCAAGCCCCGCATCCCCTTGTGGCTTCCTCCTCCAAGCTAATTTTCACTAAATTGAATTACTCTGATTCTACCTCATTGCTCTTCCTCCTTCCTTTATTAATGTTTACTTGATTATACTCTTTCCAAATTTCCTTCACCCAATGCCAAGAACCACTGAACCAGAGCCAAGAAGTATAAACCATTCCCTCCTTCAGGAAGTCGATCTAAAATCTCAGTTCTTAGAAACAGGAACGTCATTGGTTTCATTTTGAATGCAGACCCCATCAGCCCTGGGGTGTTTGCTAGTGGTTAATATCTCATCTAAATGATTTCTATCTAGTTTTACATTAATGTTCACTGTGGATGCAGGCAGGCTAATGAAGCAAAGCTTTCTCTGTCAGACAGGAAGCTAATAGCTAATGTGTGTTTGTTCTGTGCTCTTCCTGTTAGCAACAAAGCCTCACTCTGGTTCCAGGGTACCGTGTCCTCCACTGGGAGAAGACACAGCAGGTAAGACACAAAACTGACAGTAATGAGAAATTAATGTTCTCCAACAGTGTTGTGATGCTAATGTATCCTATGCAATAGCTGAGAGCAATTAGCATGCTACATTATCTTAGCAACTCTCAGTACGTTAAAGTTTGTGGATTGAATCCTCCTCCTCCCCAAAAAAAGTTTGAAACTACATGCAAACATAAAAAGTGTACAAATCACTTCCCAAAAATGCCAAAAGTGATTTTAGCAGTGATACTTTTTTCCATTTTTTTTTCTTTTTTCCATCAAGGCAAAATTATTCTGTAATGTACTTGTTATTCAGGACACGCTCAGCAAAATTTTCCATGTGCAAAGTAGCTGATGGCTATTTGAAAATTCCAAAGCACTCAAGATGGTCAAGCCAGCTAAGAACAATAGTGTCTTGTTTTAGAAAGAAAAAAGGTTCAGAGGTTCCAAACAGGTCTAAAATAAGATCTATCTGAGCTTTTATGAAACCAATATGTAACTGCTTCTTTGTCTGTCCATCAATATGTTACAAAGCAAAAGCAAACATGCACGTAGGTGTACAAAAAACTACTGGGTGTCCACATACTACATTTGTGTTTGTACAGTCAACATATCAAATGTTGAAACTGAGAAATTTTATTGGTTTTTTGAAAATTTGATGCCCATTTTGAATTTGTTGCCAACAACATGTTCCAAAAAAGTTGGGACGGGGGCAACAAAAGGCTGGTAAAGTTGTGTAATGCAAAAAAAAAAAAAAAAGCAATTGGTCTCCTTAGTTACCAAACACTTAGAGTGTTGTTAAAAGAAGAGTTGATGAAAAACAGTGGTAGACATGACTGTTTTGGAATGTGTTGTTGGCATTAAATTCAAAATGGGCATATATTTTTCAAAAAACAATGACATTTCTCAGTTTCAACATTTGATATGTTGTCTTTGTAGTTTTTTCCTTTAAAAATATGGTTTACATAATTTGCACATCATTGTATTCTATTTTTCTTTGCATTCTGCACAGCGTCCCAATTTTTTTGGAAAGGGGGTCGTATATGATATTTTTTCATAAACATTTTCATAAAAATTATTATGTATGCAGTCTAGTGGCACAGCAGAAATCTCATTTGGTGGGGCTCATTAGCCAGCCAAGTAGTAGCCTATGCTAGGAACTAGCACAGCTAAACTAAGCTCCGGAATCTGAAGAAGCAAACAAGCAGGGTAATGTGTTTACCCTATGTTGGAATTAAAGAAGAAAGCATCATTTTGGGCCTCAGAATTGGTAGAATTGGTGTTTAACAGCAAAGCTACGTGACCAATGGTGACATGCAGCCTTGTAAAACCTGCCTTGGTTATAGCATCCACCAAAAACTGGTGGTGACCTAAGGGGAGTTTGTCAGTCTCTTTAATTTATACAGTTTAGAAAAAAGGCACAAGGATATGAACTGCCTTTTTGCTGCCTTCGGTATTATAAGAGCTCAAGTCAAATTACATTTTGCAACATTTTCACTGGCACTGGGGGACATTGTTTGAGCAGTGAGAAACCTGGAAGTGATTAAAGGCCAGTATATGTTTTCAGGAACACACTCTTTCTCCATCATCATCAGGTTTTACTACAAAGAGACGTTTGAATCAGAGCACTTACTGAAGTCTCCATAAATTATCCTGGCTACAAAAAAAGTTACAATCCATTTTCATCAGTTCAAATATGCACAAGGAGTGTTTCCATCCCTATGGACATTTAAAAGCTTGCCAGTCAAATTGAATAGGTTTAGATTAAATAAAAGATACATCCTCACTCTGGCAAGGGCAAGCAAGAAATTAGTTTAAGCACATTATCCCTCAGAGAATCGCAGTCCACCGAGGATTAAGAAAGGCTTAAATAGTCTTTCAGCTTCATCTTCTTTGCGTTGACTATCTGCATTTGACAGATTAGGGCAATAATACAGAGAACGGCATTTTATTGGAAAAAAAAAGGGAGAGAGAGCGAGAGACAGAGATAGAGGAGGCAAGCGAAAGCAAAAGTAAAGGGGAAAATAAAGGAGAAGGTGGGAAAAAAGTTGATCACAAGAAAATTAAACGGCAGTGAACCTTGTAAACAAATCTTTCAACAATGCTTAACAGACTTCACAAGCCGGCGAGTTTGCGGCATTGTGAAATGGCTGGTGCGTCGCACCCCGAAAACTGTATTTCACAAGCCGCGGCCTTCGAGAAAATCCAGCGGGCCTGACAAGCATCTTCGGCAGGGCTTATCCAGCGGCTGTAACCACGGGCGACGTAGCATTAAAAACCCAAACTGTCACGTTATCTGTGGAGGTGTGTCGAGCAACGTGTGGAGCTGAGGAACCATTACTTCACCGCCTGGAAGACGAGCCTCACTCAGCTCTCTCTCTCTCTTTCTCTCGCTCTCTGTGTGTCTGCGCTACGCTTTTATTGCCTTCATTAATAATTTTGTCTGTCAGTGTGGAACATATCACCTTGAGGTGTCAGCGGTGCGCCGCCAAAAAGAAGATGAGCTATGCAAGGAGAATATGGAGGATAAGTGCGCGAGTGGGCGAGTGAGAGAGAGAGGGAGCGCAACAAATCCACACGTCCTGGCATGATAGGGATCTAAGCGTTTTTCCCGTTTTCTCGGAAAGTCACTCGTCAGGTTTGTGGCCGTAGAGGCGCAGGCAGGCTTGTAGAACCGCTGCAGCCTGACGGTGTTGGCATGGCAACTAGCTCGTGTTCCACCTAGCCTGACGACGTTCACATAGCAGCAAAGTCTCCCTCTCGCTCTCTTTTTCTTATCTCTCTCACCCCATTTTTCTCTTTTTTCAAGCCATTTTCCTCTCCTTCTTTTCCCTCTCTCTTTCCTATTTCTCTCTATTCTTTCTTTATCTCTATCGTTCTTCTCCATCATTTTGCAGTCTCTCTTTTTTCGTTCTTCTCTTTCACTCTTCCCATCCATATCTTTCTTCGCCCTTTTTCTCTCCCTCTATCTCTGTTTGTAAATCTGTCTCTCTTTATCTCCGTCATTCTGCTCCATCCTTTTGCTATCTCAGTTTTCTTTCTACTCTTTTACTCTTTTTACATCCATCTCTTTCTTCCCTCCCTCTTGCTGTTTGTCAGTCTGTCTCTCTTTATCTCCATCGTTCTTCTCCATCCTTTTGCTCTCTCTCTATTTTTTCTTTCTACTCTTTTACTCGTACCATTCATCTCTTCTTTTCCCCTATTCTTTCCTTCTTTCTCTGTTCATCAGTTTGTCACTTCATCTCTTTTGTTTTCTCCATCCTTTTGCCATCTCTCTATTTCTTCTTTCTACTCTTTCACTCTTTTCATCCATCTTTCCCCCTTTTCCTTCCCTCTTTCTCTGTTCATCAGTCTGTTTCTCTTTCACACCCTCTCCCTTTTCCTTATATCTCTTACTCTTTTTTGTCTTTTTTCTATGCATTTTCCTGTCTCTCTATCCCTCTCACTCTCTTTCTTCTCTCTTTACCTACATGTTCTATTCCTTTGTTTTTCATCTTTTTAATCTTCTCTTATTTAAATTTTCTTTTACTCTTTCTATCCTTCTCATTTTCACTCTCTCCCTCTTTCTCTGTTTGTCTGTCTCTATTTAACCTCCTCTGTTCCCTCTTTTCTCCACTTTTTCTGCTACTTTCTCCATATCTTTCACTTCATATCTCTCTCCTGCTCTTCTTTATATCTCTCCTGCTATGTTCCCTTCTTTTGTTGTCTCCCTCTTCCCTCTCTCTGAATCTCTTCTCCTCTCTTTTTTTGCTCTCTGCCTGCCTGTCTGTCTTTTTCTCTCAACTCTTTTTGTCTCTCTCCCTCATTCCTCTCCTTCTCCCAGTGTCTCTCTCCCCCTTTCTATCTATCTCCCTCACTTCACCACTCCTCCTCCCTCTCCCTCTCTCATCCGTCTTCTTTAGATAGCAATTAAATTCTCCATTGTGCATTTTTATTGCATTATTCCCTTAATATACAGCGCTCTACCAGCAAAAGTCAAAGAGGATTTGCAATCTGGAAATTAGGTTATAAAATGAGGAGGGAGAGAAGAAATTACATTAGAGGATATTTGACACTGAATTGGTATTTAAGTGATATTGCTACTCGGTGCACTCTGGTTTTAAAAACCCCAGCAAAGATTTCAGGTGGGGGTCAATAAAATAAATCCTCTGCTCCACTGAATCTTCCCAGATATAAAAGTTCTTTTTTGGAGGAAAAAAAAAAAAATCAGGCTTTATTGAGGGGAACTCTCTGCCTCATTAGCTTTGCATTGCAAGAGCATGTCACCTTACTGTTTGAGAACTCCCCCGCTTACTGTGACTGACGACGCTTGCAGGAGAACGAGTGCCAAGCATGGTTACTCCTGAGGACCATTAGCATCGTTTAAAACGTCTCAGCTTTTACATACTTTTCTTTTTAAGGAACTACACTAAAGTTTTAGCACAGTAAGGTTTCAACTGGTAGGTGATTCTCAGAACTGTTACTGCACCTTCTAGTGCTGAGCATATAAACAATGCTATATCGTCCATACTGGTACTGGTGTGGCCCACAATATTGATTTTTTAGCCTTAGTGGTATTGATAGATAATGAAAATGAGTTTACTGCAATGTTTGTTATTTGCTGGGTGCCTCAGATTGTTCTGAAGGTAAAATACACATTTCTGGAAATGTGTTCTTGGCACAGAGTAGCTGAACCTCCCTTCGCTTTAGTAAAGGGGAATTCTGCTGATTTTTTTTTTTTATTTGCATGATTAAATGGTTAATCATTCAGAGAGGTTTGGTGTGAAATACTCTATTCTAGAGAAACGTACCAAGTCAGAACTGTTTACAGTGGTGGTGATAGGAACCAGATATCAGAAGTGTTTAATGTCTCTAAGAGCTACCTAACAGAATAATTACTACACAAAATGCATATGAATATGTTGCCTTATGTCTAAGACACTGCTTTACAATAGTTTTGTTAGAAGATACTTGGTGGAATCCGCCTTTAACGTTAACTTAAATATCAATATAATACTGTGATATATGTCAAGAATGTCATGGTAACTAATTTTAGTGACACCATCCAGTACTATCAATTCCCTTTTGTCACCCCTAACAGGTTACATTGGATTTCTGAATATCAGTCGTGTTTAGGAGCTTCTTTTCAGCTATTTTTCAGTGGCATTATTTAAACTGTAGTGCTGTTACTAAATAAGGAGAAAAGGCTCTTTTGGAAAATGTGAGCTGCTGCGTTGATGTTACATAACTGCCAGTTTAGTTTCTCCCTGAGGAACACGATAGAGCCACCAGACACTCAGACACACGGCTATGTAGGCTAAACAAACAGCATCGCCTCACGAGAGCAACTATTTTCTTTTCCTTATGCGAATATATGAGTGTGTGAGTGAGAGATAAAGAGAGAGAGAGTGCACAAATGAGAGAGGGAAAGAGAGGTGCCACATATATACGAAAAATAAAAGTCTTTTAAAACCCGGCCTGCTTCAGCAGACATAATGAGAAGAGAGTGGGAATCATGCCAAACATCCATCCTGCAGACAGAGAGTACTGTTTGTGTATCCAAACGGCTGTCCCTAAGAACCTGTACAGCTTAGGGATACTTAGACCAGAGCAAAATAAGTAAACAAATAATGAATAGCTTTGTAAGCCATAAAAAATCTATTTCTGTTCATGAAAAGATACAGAAGATACAAAAGATACAGAGCAAAAAATCTAAAAGAACAGCACAAATATTTTGGTCACCAACGACTAAAAAGTTCACCTTCAGCAAATTATTATGAGCAAGAAGACATTTGAGAATAGGACGAGAAAATTTCTTAAGTATTATTTTAGTTGCCCTAAACTATGTTTTTTCAGCATGATAAGAAATACACATCACACTTCAGTATATCAATAATAGATGTTTCTATAGCAGCAAAATGAAGTGTGAATGTATGCACATGCTCATTCAGAAAGTACTGCAGTGCATCCAACAATAAAGGCAGCATGGAGCTACTTTTATATATGCGTGCCCACCAGCTACTCTGAGGGCTGACTGTAATCAGTTAAAAGGGACAAAGACAAAGTCTCTGAATGGATCACAGCATAGTTTTAAGTTAGAGTTAATAATTCTGACATTATACCTTTAAAAAAAATCAGTAAGTAAACAGTAAACAGTCCTCTGCTAATAGTCTCCCTGCAAAGCAGACACTGGGACAACATATGTTTAAACAGTCATTATCTGAACAGTATGCAGTGGTAGTGCTGGTCAATATTTCATTGTTATTTAAACTGTAGTTGAACTGTGTGTTATAAAGACATTTATAGAGGTCTATAAATACAATACTTGTAGTGGGTGGCAATGCATTAGTGTATTAGTGCTTTTTAAAGCCAACTTAAAATCAAAAATTATAAATAATAAATAATTCACTTGGCAATACATTACAGTGTAGAAGACAACTGTGTTATGAAATCACATTGATTTTAAACATTTTCTGTACACTTCAACACAAAAATACCATGATATTACTGAAAGCTATGATAATAGGAACATTTCCCCCCCATCTCTTCAACAGGTATATGTAAGCGGGCATTCCTGGGCATCGTGACAGGAGGTTATCATATTACAGGTGGTTCATCTGCTCTGATAAACCCATCTGTCCTACTTTCAAACTGGCAAACACTCTCTCTACCGTGCTCTCTCTCTCTCTCTCTCTCTCTCTCTCTCTCTCTCTATCCCTCCACAGAAAGAGCAGCAGTGGCGGGTGGCATCTCTTGATATAGACTGGCATTTTAGTTGGCATTAATGTTATCCGGAGTAAGGGCACCGGCAGTGCCACCCACCCACAGCCCCATGCCACCACTCTCCCACCCACGCCCTCCCCCTACGGCACGGCCGCAGCGTCACCCTGGCACCACATCACACAAAAACTGCACTAAGCCGCTCCATCCGCGGACCACGATCTGGCACAGAGTCTCACTCTCACACACATACAAACGGCAACCAAACCCAACCTTTATAATGAAGATAACTCACTCGCACACATTGTGTATTTCTTCACTTGTGAGGACATCCACAAACTCTAATGATATCGTACTGCCCATACACACCAAAAAAGTACAAAATGCAAATGTGAACCACATGGCTGTCAACCTCTTCCATTCACAGCCAATCTCTAAACTGTATACATTCACTCATTCCCTCAGTATTCCAGCATTAAAATAATCAGCAACAACAGCAATGCATGCTGTTTTGATTGAGCAGACTCAGGTTGTCTTTGCGATGAGTATCTAAAGATGGAGCATCATCTGCAAGGTGAGATTGAAGGGCAAGATATCTTTACTAATTCATTCCAAGTAAGTCTCCAGACGTGGCAGCTTACTAAACTATAATGTTGCATTTACATGTTGTCGGTAGACAGACAACAGCAAATTGGACTCACCACTGTTTTCAGCAACACATCAATTTCCCAAATGTTTGCCATTGCCTGCAGTGGTGGAATAAACTGGATGTTGATTTCTTGGAAGCCAGAAACACCAAACCAATATTATATATCAAAAAATAAATGAATAAAAGAGCACAGAGCATCATCCTGCACTTTTTCCACCTTAAATAAGGGATGGACATTGCTAAAGATCTGATAATCAGACATTTTTGCCAGAAATACTGTAAATGTGGCATACTTCCTTGAAAGATGATCTGATTATCACAACTAAGTACCATGTTTACTCTGGCTCATAGCACTACGCACAATTTTGCACATAAATCAGTGTGCTTACGCTGCAAACCACCACCCCTCCACCTAGAATCTGATCACATTCGACTAGTAAATCTAATAAAACAAAAGGTGAAAAGTAACTCATAAGAATCATAAAAGTTAACTTGCCAGAGTTCATTAGGAAAACTATTTGACTAGTTTTCCTGTATCCCAGCCTCATATGGCTACATATCTCAATATAATCTATAAAAATAAATATGTATTGACACCTATGGATTCTACAAAATGTTGCTATGTAAGCCTAAACCCTTTTTTTTTTCCTTGGGGAACCAAAGTTTTGTTGGGTTCTCACAAACACAGCAGTACCAGTAATGCATAGTAATACAACTCACTCACATGTGAGATCAGTTCCATTGATTCTGTAACTCAATAACCCAAAACAAAATCCTGTTAGTTCTCACATGTATGCCAATACAAGTATCCTACACTCACACACACACACACACGTTATGCTGGTTTGGTCGGCGGTGGGCTTCGTCCTGTGCCAGGTGCGAGGGCGAGCAGTAGAGGCAGTGACGCTGTGTGTGTGTGTATGTGTGCAGCATTCCAGAGCAGCCTGCAGGAAACTGGATTACGTTCGGGCTCCAAAAGGGAGCAAAGTCCCCACGCTCCGGCTTTGTCTGACAGAAAAACCTGTTTACATGGATCTTTCCACAAAAAAGGGAGGAAATTAACAGCATAATCGCTCCCTGCTCCGCCTGACTACTGCCTCTTTCCATCTCTAATTGACAGGGATTGAGACGCTATTGTCAGCTGCTGTAGATCCTGGTTATGTTAGATTGCTGAATTAAATAATAACGAGCTGATGCCTTCCAGCTAAAGGCACTTCAGGGACAGTATGTACAGACTGGGCACAGTCATCGAAGCTATGGCTATTTCTGATCAAAGACAGCTGTTGTGCAATTTTAAAGATTAAAGTGTGTTGAAAAAAGTCAAAGACTGACAACATAAAATCGTGGCACAAGGCCATAAACTGTATGATGATCTAGATGCAATGCTGTTTCCAGGGAGAAATCCCCATGCATCCATAAACTGTATAACTAGCAAGGTACTTTATTAATCTCATACATTAATAAACTACATTAGTAGCAAGCGGGTTTATTAATTTCATGCATCCATGAACTGAATAACTAGCAAGGTAGTTAATTAATCCCATGTATTCATAAACTGAATAACTAACAAGTGAATTTACTAATCTCATACATGCTTCCCTGACACGGATTCATTTTAGACTAAACTGCAGTGCCAGTGGTGAATCAAGATTGAAAATTTTGCACCTCTTAATCTGGGTCTGGGAAACTGGCCCTAAAAAGTGAATTACTCTTGTACATTCATACACTGTACAACTAGCCGGCAAGCTTTTTAATCACATGCATACAGAAAGGAAGGTTATTAACGCCATGCATTGATAAACTACGCACTTAAAAAAGATGGGTCTTCAAGGGTTCTTTAGTGAAGAAAATGGTTCTTTATAGAACCATGAACATTCAAAGAACTCAAAGCATTCCTTGCATTGTGAAATGGTTCTTCAGATTGATGTGGAATGTGCTGTAGATGGAAAGGGTTCTATATAGCACCAAAAGGGGTTCTTCTATTGTTACAAGCTCGCCAGAGCAGAACGCTTTTGTGTGCTAAGAACCAGCTACAGCACATTCTCCGTCAATCTGAAGAACCATTTCAGGATGCAAAGAACCCTTTAATCTTTGCTAAAGAATTTTTGGAGAACCTTCTTTTTAAAGAGTGTACATAAGTAGCAAGATTATTTATCTCATGCATTCACAAACTTTATAAGTAATGAGCTAGTTTACTGCCCTATTCATTCTTAAATGGTACAACTAGCAAGCCAGTTTATTAATCTTGTGCTTTCAGAAAGGAACAAAACACAAAAAAATGCTTGTCACCGAGCAAACTTATTAAACTAGTACACTAGTTATTTCAGTGGCAACACAGTGTGCAAAATGATAAATATTGCTAACAACTTGCTGACAACTTACTTATATTACTGTTTACAGGAACCATTTCTGTTTACGTAAGCAGGTGACACGCTGTTCCTGAGATGTGATTTATCAGCTGAATGGGATTTGGCAGCAAGTCACAGCTCTTCTTTTAACTCTGGAATGCCCTTCCTTAAAGAAAGCTTAACCTCAAAGAAAGCTTCACCTTTCTTTAGGGAAGAAACCCCCAAATGTTCTGACCTGATCTAGCCGATCAACATGTTTAGGAGCACATGAATAACCTACGATACAGATAAACCACCAAAACCCTAAGATCAGGTTAATGATGTAACTAGTAATCCAAATATTGCTCTACATGCAAAAGTTCACTCCTCTTCATGCATATAGAGCACTGCCTCTTTAAAGGCATTCACATAAGGGCTAAGTAAGAACTACGGGCTAACTAGCCAACTAAGAAACCTGTTAATATCTGGCTTGACAGGGTCAACAGGGTTCAAATGGCTGCTGGCAGCCAGAGGCGATGGCAGGTTTTTCACAGGAGAGAGAGAGAGAGAGAGAGGGAGCGGGAGAGAGAGTGATTTTTACCCACTTTAGAGCAGAGATTAAAGAATTCAACTAAGACGTTCTCATTCCCTCAAATATGAAATCTAAAGTAAACAAAGCAGAATCAGATAAACGAGGTTTATTTACAAAGTAAATTACTTCACAGCTTTGACACAGGTGGAGGATTGCTCACCTGAGCAAAGAACAAACTGAAGAATTTCTCAAATGGCTGCCAAAGGTACCACACAAACACAACAGAAACAGCATGATGCAGAGTAGTGCTAATTGAACTGGGACCACAAAGCTCTACTTTTCTTTGGCTATTTTTATTTAGGATATTTTGGATAAACCTTACAGCCAAGCTAGGCTTCTTATTTGGATAACTGTATAGAAAATAACTGTGCCATTGGCGGATCTATGAAGTTTTACCAAGGGTGGCAGCAAGTTTTGGCAGCACCCGGGTCTCTTTAGTGCAGATTTATGCTGTGGTTGTAGTATGATGTCACGTTTAATTTGGTCACAAATCTGTAATTAATCTGGTAAGAAAGAGTGTGATTGGAATGGTATATTAGTGTTTTGCTATGGTTTGCATGAAATAAATACATATATAATTTATATTTACTGCACAATAAATCATTTCTCAGTTGTTACTGCAACATCAGCTTTTGCAATACAGTTTGAAGATTGCAATATGCAAATGAGCTGAAAATCACAGCTCCAGATCACACATTTCTGTTGGTGTTTACATTAATCAGGATGCTAACAAAACAGAACTATATAATATAACAAAATACAAAATACAAAATAATGCCAGCCAGTTTTTAACCATGTCACATTATTGATTCACCAAATATCATAAGAGGTACTGCCATTGCAAGATGCAGCAATATAATTGCTAGTACTTTCTCCATATCATACAGCTGTAATAAATAGACTACATTGCAGGGTTAATACAAAAATGGTCAGTCAACATCAGTGGAGTTACAACTCATACCAGGATGAGAAGGAAAAGCCTTGACATGCTTTGAAAGGGGTCTTCTCTCAATCAAACTGTCTCTCTCTCTCTCTCTCTCTCTCTCTCACACACACACACACACACACACACACACACACACACACACACACACACACACAGACAAAAGAAACACCACACACCACAGTTTCATTGTCAGGACTGGATAGTTTGACCACAAGGCCAGTGAGCCGCTAAATCCAATTATATCCAATTACCCAGGACTCCTTATACCAAAGAAAGGGCATTATTTCTGGGATAGGGAGAGAAGATTAGAAGAGAAGCATGTGTGGTCTCAATAGGCCACACTCCTTTGGTGGACCAGTCATCCCCAGAGACCTTAGAATGGAAGGAGAGATGGGTTTGGACCCCTTGAATTGGAACACCAACACAGTCTATATGTGCTGCATTTCTGACAGTAGTCAGCTCAGGAAATACATGCATCAAATTAGGCTTGAGCTGACTGATAAAAATAAAAAAAAAATAATGAACCTTGACTTGATGATACTTTTCATCTATGACCATTGAGTACGATGATGTAAATGTCAAAATATGTGCTGTCTGTGGCTTTAACATGCAAAAGTAAATCGTATTTTTCTTGTAATTTGCTTTTACTTTATAGATTTTTGTTTAAACCATGGAAGGCCTTTGTAAACAGATAAGCAGTCAGGTCACCTTCCATAAACAAAGCCTAAACATAAACAGGGCTTAAACTGATTTAACATTGCGGTTATGTCAAAGTTGTTGAAACAATGTAAAAAATTTAATATAGCCCTGCATGTTAACTTAATAACATTGATAGTCTTTAATACAAGCAGTCTATAGGTTAAGGTAATGCAGTGACTTTCAGCCATTTTATTATTTAAATAAGAAGCAATAAATGGGCCAACAACAGTTAGCTTACGAGTTTCCAGAAAAACACAGTTTATTTCCCCTGGTTTAAGCAGGTTTCTCTGTGGCGTTACAGCACTACCTCACATGCTGAAATGGGTTACTGGAAAAAAGTGCTGTCAATATCGATATTTGCTGCACTGTTCTTCTATGTGAGCTAGTAGTATGTGGCACATATACAGATATTTCCTTCCGCTATTGACCATCAGTGTTTCCTCTAGGATTTTTTTCAGCAGCAGTGGTAGGCCCACCATACCTAAAAGAAGACCCCCCCAGCCCCCCACCACAATACTACTGTCAGCCGGCAATGGGTGAACAATGGTATATTGTACACAAACACACAAGCGTACAACTGTATTAAGTGTTTGTTGTCATTTGCAACCTGTCTTACATTTTGAATGGGAACCTCATAGTTACATAGTAAACATAAACTCCAACCTAAATTCATTACATTGAATGAGATTTTTGACAACACTCTGTAAAGCTTGTCCAAATAAATAAATAAATAAAGTGGGCAGAGCATAGATAAGTCACTTTGTCCACAAACTATAAAATCTTATATATCTCTGCAGTCACATCAAACGCTTATAACTCTATTTTTATTCCGCTTCTATTTTTCAACACCATCTGAGAACAGATGCCCTTTACAGTGTTCAAACATTTCATGATGAATGGGCAGAAAGACAAATGACCAGGAATAAAACCTCATTACACAAAGAATTAGTTTATTTCTTTCTCCTGGGAGGTTACAATTTTGATGATGCACAGTCTTCTGACAGCAATAAAATGTCGAAATAATTCCACAGTTCTGGTGAAATTCACAGAAAGTAATATAATTCAGCTTCCACTTGCTAAAATCTAAATTGCACATTCAGTTGGAAGGGACTGAAAGCAATTACTTTTTGGTGGCAGATATTCAGTATGCAAAACTGGCCACAGCAGTTGGTCATACCTGGCAACCCTCCCAGGTTAGCATACTAGCAAGCATATGCCCTATTCTATTCCTTTCCAGAAACAAGTAAACATGGTCATGAATAATCAAAATAAAAGTTTACTCTGTTAAAGAAAACCTGTAGAGACCTGGCTAAGCTCGCAGTACAAGAAGATATAAAGTTCAGTCTAATACAAATTAGGGTATTCTAGTGGTTGTTAGCTGAATAGTCCGTGCTTGGTTGACCCAGTTTCTATCTAAGAATTTTAAAATTTTACCAAAAAATCCAAACATTTCAGTGTGAATACAATTTAAATTTTGCAAAGGTGATTCCACAAAGGTGGAGAAAAGTTTGCATGTTTTATTTACAGTGCAGTTTTGAATATGAATATGTTTTTTTTCTGAGGCAGTCATGCTGAACTGTAGGGGGATTTTTTTAAAACGTAAGGAATATAATATGTATGTTGAGGAGATTCATAACAGGTAGATGGAGATAATGGTGATAACAAAATTGTTCTCAATTCCATATAGAGCAAAATAAAGGCTAAAGGTAAAAGCAATCCTAAAAGAATGCTATTGATACTGCTCAGCTTAAAAGGCCCATATCCTACATTTTCCTTGTAGTATAAGCAAGATCATCTTATAACATCTGTTTGGTTTTATGTACCAAAATGGGCATAATTCACTTTCACATTACCATTTCCTCTCTTTATCCCTTAGAATTAATCAGACAGTTTTTATTACTGTGCCTTTAAGACTGATATATGTTAAAGAGTTCTAGTTTTATCGGCTGCCCTGTGTTGTACCACACTCAGGATGCAATCAGGGCCGAAACACCACTTATAACTTCAGCATGAAACTTCAGCTAAACTGCTATGGACTTAATAGGTGAATACTGGACTATAATAGTGGACTAAGTAGTGAATGATATGTTTTAAAACTTTGATAATGTTTACATATTACTTCAAACTCCTTTATTTAAAAAAGCATGGAAAATTAGGCTTTCTATGATATGAGCCTGTTAAACTTAAAACAGTTACCACTGCTGAATCTTAAAATTATATGGACAGTTTTAGGTGGGATAAATGATGGATATTCAGGCCAAATGTTGAGAGCTCATCTAAGAATGCGACTGGCCTGTCATCCTAAATCTGCTGTGTTGTAAAGCTTTTAATGATAAATAATTGCAGTGCATTAGCCATAAGCTGCCACAGAGAATGAGATTGATAAACACAGAATTGTTCTGAGCTTCTTGATGAAATTTGCGAGATGGGATCAATGTCTCAGATATTACACATGGCCCATCAATCTGAATTATGTTCAGCTAGGCAACAGACCCAGTTAGTTTAGGCCCAGGCAACAAGCATTACAGCACAAAGTGCAGGCATAAGCATGTACACTAAAAAGTAATCAAAAGTGTGATGACTGAAACTGATCACATCAAAAATAAATAGGTAACTATATAAATATATTTAAATAGTATAGCAAAATGAATGTGATATCCAAGGGTTCTAAGGGATAAACTTTTTCAATATACTAATTGTTTAAACTATTTTAAACTATTTAAGACATACACAACATTGTGCAGAGTGTCTGGCAAGCACAAAGTGAAAAAGGATATACGCACAGCCCAATGGGCAGACAGCTATAATTCCTAGATTTGTAAGTGCTTCAGATTTAGCTGACAGATTAATAATCATTTATCTAAGAATAGTCAAGCAGTTCTCAATTCTGACTTAATGTGAAAAAGTCATACATTCCTTTATTCTGTTTTGCGCTCATTTTCCTTAATCGTGACTTAATTTTCTTTATTAAAACACTTAATTAAGACATTTCCATGTGTCAGCGTTGATTACACATCGCACTGAGTGAACTAAAGCTAAAGCTGAATAAATGTAAATCAGTCAGTTTATGACAGCAGGGGACAAAAAAAGTTCTACTTCAATATTAGCACAAAGCTGGCACCTCAGTGAATCAGTGAATCCCTCACCTCTCTTACTTGCCTTCTAGACACACCACCTAAAAGGCTGCAACAGTTATTTCAAGTTTAATTCCTGAAAAATATCCTAGAACACTGCTTAGCATTTGAGAGCACTTGGTTGGATGAAGGTGTAGAAATGATCAATGCCATTTCCACTTCATTTCTATGATCAATGCTATCTCAGCAGGGCCCCTGTCCACACTGTGACTGGGGTTTTTAAACAGGCACCATCTGCTGGGTCCCTCAGGGGGAAAAAAAAACTGTGGGAAGAGATGCGGACGCCACTGGGGGCCTGACAGAGTGAGAGTGTGTGTGTGGAATATGAAAATTATGTCGAGGAGATTCGGAACAGCTAGCTATAGATTGTAAATACACGTGAAACATAAGCACTTGTGTGGGAGAGGGCAGGAGCTCCAGTCACATAGACTACACAACCACTGAGTGTTTTGGTAGGAAAAGTGTCTAAAGTGACATCTGCATTTAGATCTGTGGGAAAGGGTAAATAGGGTTGGAAATTGGGGTTGAAAACAAACATTGAGTGATTCAGTGACCGTTATGCTGGTGTATTAGTGTTAATTATTATCATTAATTTAATTTCCAGTCAAAACAGTTAATAAGTACAAGTTAATCATTTTGTAGTGTCAAGAAAAACAAACTTATATTTAACACAAAAGTACATAAAATTGTGTTTTTTGTGAATTTGTCTTACAGCTTCCATTCTTGTTTTCAGTTTTTTAAAGCAATCCACAGGGATATTTTTCCACACCTCCAAAAGTTCAGTGTTCACATTTTGTTCCTTTTTAATCATTTCCTTTTTTTTTTTATCAATGGCTAATTGATAGAAACACATTCTTTCTGACCCAGAGTGTTGATTTGTCTTCTCATAGTGCGAGGATAGACGTGACAGGTCTGAAAAAATGGGTGGGCTACTAGGTCTTGCATGGTTGTTAGGAGTCTCTAAGGTAGTTACCTGTGTAAATGTTAGTGCCTCTTTGAAGGGGAACGTAATGTCAGTGACTCATTTAGGAACAGTGTTTGTTGGGAAAACCCAGTTGTAACTTATTGGTTTTAAGATTAGAAGGATGGAAGAGTTAAAGTAACTGTAGGTATACAAAAGAAAAGAGTAGACTAGATTAAATACTTACAGATTTGACATTATACTTGTTTTTGTCCATTCTATGTTTCCTGCTTTTTTTCTGACACTGAAAAATAACAACCTGTGCATAATGGCCATTTTGAGGGGAAATTAAATCAACAAGTGGTGGGCTCTGACTTTTGCACAGTACTGTATGACCCCAGGATCTAACATTGTATTAAAAAACATGTGTGTTGAGCATTTTTACTCCATATAAAACCTATTGCGTGGATGTTGTTTTGTTTACAGAATGTGCATTCAGGCTTGTTTTGGACTCACCCCGTGTTGTTTCCTTACACAGTGTTTTACAGGTGGTATGAATGACAAATGCGTTCTCTTAAGTGCAGGGGCATAAATATACATGTAAGACTGCCAAGGTGTATGTGAGCACTTCTTTCTGTGTAAATGTGCCTGCGCAAGTGTGCGCAAGATTGTTTGCTCATGCTTGCTTGCATGATGTGTGATCTCTTGCATGTGAATGCGACTGCAAGCTTGCGTGTGAAGTGTTGGTGCGATTGTCCAAAGTGTTCCTGCCTGTTAAGTGGTGTGTGTGTGTGTGTGTGTGTGTGTGTGTGGTCGTCTCTGTTATCTCTCTTTGCCAGGCTCGCTTAGCGCACAAACACTCCTCAAGCCGCAGGCTGTCCATCAGCCCGTCACATGGGCATGGCAAAATGTCACACAGAGAGAGAGAGAGAGAGAGAGAGAGAGAGAGAAACAGAGAGGGAGACAGAGGAGAACAGTGGAGGGACATGGAGCAAGAGAGAGAGGAAGAGAAAGAGAGAGTGAAGAAAGAGAGAAGAGAGAGAAAGAGATAAAGAAAGACAAGGAGAGGGTCAGGTACTGAGAGACATAGTAAGAGAGAGAAATAGGGTGGAAAAGAGAGAGAGGAGAGAGAAAGGTGAACAAAAGAAACAGGAGGAAAAGAAGGAGAGAGACGAGGAGAGAGGGAGACAAGGGAGAAAAGAGAAAAAGAAAAGAGGAAGAGAGAAGGGAGGAAGAGACAGACAGGAAGAGAGAAGAAAGAAAGAAAGAGAACAAGAGAAAGAGAGAGGAGGAAGAAAAAGAAAGATGAAGGGAGAGAGAAGGGAGAAAAATGGGAAGGGAAAAGAGAAAGCAATGGGAGTGTAAGAATGAAGGAGAGAGGAAGACAGAGAGGCATAGTGGAAAGAAAGAACAAATGAAAAAAAGAAAGAAGGGCAACTAATATACAGAGATGTAGAGAGGGGGCCCACCAGGTGTCATTATCTCTCCATCCCAGTCAGTCAGTCACATTCTTCAGTGCTCTCTCTCTCTCTCTCGTGAGATTATTGATAGTCACAGTGCAGGCGAGTGAGGCGAGTTGTCGTGACAGACATGAACTTCTTGACGAAGAACAGAATGCTGACAGCTTTGCTGTAAAATTAGAAAGCACTTCTAAAAATGTATGATTTGTCAGAGAGGATTTCTTCAGCTGTCACTGGGTATAAACATTGTGTGTGCATATTGGAGTGTCCAGACTAACTCGACTAATCGATCTTGTTTCTTGTCAACTGGAATTCTATCATGTCATTAATTCTATTTATTTATTTATTTATTAATTAATTGTTAAGTGTTTATTAATTGTAAGTGAACTGACAATTTGCAAAAAAAAAGTCTCACCCACATTACTTACTGCTGCCATGTCTGTCAAATGTTCAGTTTAAGTTACCTGTTAGTAAGGGTGGGGGGAATCGATTCTTAGATGCATCGTGATGTGGACAATTCTGAATCGATTCACAAATGTCAAAAATCAATTTTCTAAATATTTAATTTATAACATGTTGACGGAACGCAAAAGGCAGAATTTGGAAGTGCAGAAGTGCCACGCCCGGACAGTCTGTGGCGGCACAACAAAAACACAACTGGATGAGTGAGAAATCTGCTCCCTCTGCACTAAAGCTAGGTTAGGTCAGGAGCCACAACCCAAATGTTAAGAAGAGCCATTTTGTCCTTTCAACAAAAATCAAACCACTTTGGGAACCACAACATTTTATGTCCAATATTTCTCAGTAAGTTATGTGTTAACAAAAACGCAGACTTACTTTGCTCTGCTTTAAGCTTTAGCTTTAGCCGCTTTGCCAGGACACTTTTCTTTAAAAATTTAATAGTTTCTTGTAAAATGTCTCTCAACATTCGACTATTTTACAAGGCTGAAGTCGCTTCTGATTCACCAGCTTCTCGTTCGAATTTTCCTGTTCCACCTTAAATTCTGACTGAGGAACCAGGGCTTTCGCGCTATGTTGCACATGTCCCGTCTCAAAGATATTTTACTGGCACAGCGATCCCCACTCTCTACAACAAGATCAAAAAAGTTATGAAATCACTGAAGAAAACGGGTACAATAGCTGTAACATGTGCTGCGTGGACATCTATTGCCACAGAATCTTATTTCACCATAACAGCGTATTTTATCACACATGAGTGGCAGTCAGCGTCTCATGTGCTCCAAGCAAGAGCTGTGAAAGAGAGCCTTCCAGTTCACTTGCCTCATCACTTACATTTGATTTATTAATAAAAGATATTGGAAGTAAATTCATGATGGATCATTACAAATACTTTGTAACCCACCCCTACCTGTTAGTATCTATAACTGTTAATATGAATGTAGATCAATTTAGGTTTAAAAAATGGTTTCCGCAACCATATTTACATTAACCAAACCAAAGAGTCTTACATGCAACTCAAGTTGCTTGCAACCTACATTAAACTGAACTTTCCTAAGCACAACAGGAGGTATTAAAAGCTACTGTTCCCAGAAACAGCTGTTACCTAGCCAGTAAATGGTAATAGCTATTTAAAAAGCTGCTTGTGTAAACTACACCTTGTGGATGACTTTATACAGCGAGAATGATGAGAAATATGAGCTGCTAATTTGAGTAACTGAATGTGTTGTGTGCAACTTTGACTGTCTTGAATTGCTTTGAGTAACTGTCAAGCTGCACAGAATATAATGTTGTAGGTCAAACTAGTTGCATGAAACTTTCACAATGTAAAGCTAGCCTTAGGGACTGGACAATAAACAGCAGGTTTTCATGCCTAATAAGGAAGGTATCAGAACTGAGCTGTACCTTCAATTAAGTGTAACACTGGAGCTCATCTAAGCACATGAGGACATGGTGGGAGAAGGGAGGGAATGGTGTTTAGAAACGATTGTGACTGACTGAGAGGTGTGCCAATCATTATTTTACAAGAGGTCAATATCACCCCCGTATTCATCAAAAATAAATTTCTCATGGTGTGGGTGTCAACATAAACTGCAGTAAAAGTACTGATAAAATAACAGTTTTAACTCACTGTGATTTTGGATAATAAAAATGATGTTTCAGTCTGGGGTGAACAGTCCATTGTTCTGAGAACACCAGCAGCTTCTTTAACTGATCTGCAGATTTTCTTTTTTCAGTAAGAGCTTCTTGACAGCCACACATCATTTCAGCCCCAAAGCATTGAGTTAACTTCTCACAGTGGGAAGATAGGCAGAAACATCTTTTCAGATCTGACATAGAGCTTGATTTTCTCCTCTCTCTCAAAGATGAAAGCTTTAAGTGCTGTTTATCTGATGGGGACAGATTTGGTAGTCCTTGAGGTCTTGCATGGTTGTTAGGAGGCCCGTTTTCTCTATAATCATGTTTTTGAACTCCAGTGTTGAAAACTCTTGTTTGTTCTCTTATTTTATCTTTAATCTTCTCAGAAACATCTGAAAAATGAATAATGTGCATAACTGGCCATTCTGACTAGAAATTGAATGAATGAAGGATTCTGAACAATACTGTGACAAACTATAGAGGATAAATAAATGATTTCTTGACATGAAAACCGTTCACATTAGCATGACTATTTGGAACCAATCTCATGGACTGACATTAGTTAAACTGTAGAATTTGAGAAGTTTGAGAGGTTGAGTTTGAGCCGTGCTACATGTGTGTTTAATGGTAGACAAGATAGACAACTTTATAACACAAACATCCTCATGTACACTCACACAACCATTTGACATCAACACGCACACACACACACACACACACACACAGGCTCCAGCTCTCTGGACACCTGTTTCAGGTAGATTGCTCGGAGCACCCTGATGAGCGTCAGTAATACGAGACAGCTCTCTGACTGTGATGAGGAAAAGATTAGAATAGACACAGCAGGTCGCTGACAGCACAACACACACTCTGTTTCTCTCTCTCTCTCTCTCTCTCTCTCTCTCTCTCACACACACACACACACACCAGTGCACTGATACACACCTTACATCCACCATCTGTTACTGGAGGATTATTTCACTGTACAACCCTGCTTACAGCAGGACAAACCACAAACTCTTACTGCACAGAGAAATAATTAGATTACACTAAAACAGAACAGTGGACTAAAACAGTGCAAAATTTCAAAAGGAGAACAAAATTACTACAATCTACCCTCTCTCAAGCGCCACTGTGAAGCTAAAGACATGCACTGGTGGAATGCTGCTTAAATATATACATAGCGGTAATGCACAGGGACACTGCTATAGTGTACACCCACAGACATACGCTGTTTTCCACTGCAAAGTACTGAAACCTTTGATACTAGGAAACTGGAACTGTGACTTTTATACTTCTGCCATGAGTTTTGTATTCAACCTTTTAGTTTTTGGTACCTGCTCAAGGACCTAAGAGTACATGAAGGTCTTCTCCTCTATATTTGGCATCACTTGCAGTTGAAGCTAATTTAGTGAATTCCTTACTCTTCCAAGTGAAAATGAAGACAGTAAGCACTATTCCAACAATGATCTCAACATAAAGAGCACCAGGATATAAACTAGAATAGTATGTTGATGTGTTGATTGATATTAATAGAAGTATTACTTACTCTTGTAAAAAGAGCAGTAAAGTGACATAAGCTAGTTAGGAGGCTAATGCTAATGCTGTTAGCATTTATGCTAGCCTACAAAGAACGAGTGTTTTTAGCTCATATTTTCAGGAAACAATGAACTTTGCTTGGTTCTACACATGACTTTGATATTTGTGGATGTTTAATTGTGGGTGAGTAAGTGGCATATAATGACCAAAAAGACAATTGAATCATTAATTGTGATTCTTCCACCTGAACAACTAGAAATTCTGTGGGTTCCCATTTGGGGGAAGTTATTGATTTTGAGCATGCAGTGGAAGCATAGATTCTGAAAACACACTGAAACTATACTCTAACCTGAAAACATACTGACATTGTACTGTAATCAGAAACCCAAAAACCAGAAAACACACCTAATTAAGAAAACACACTGAAACTTTAACCAGACATAAACACATACTTGAACTCTACTATAAGTGTACTATAACCAGAAAACACACTTAACCCATAATATAATAAGATACCATTCTAAAACTGTTAGATAACATACTAGATAAACTAGATAACATACTAGACTATAACAACAAATACTGACACTGCACTAGAACCAGAAAGCACATTAAAATAGAACTATAATGAGAATACAATACTGTTCTATACTATATCTATACCAGACCAGATAACAAGAAAATGCACTAAAACAGAACGGCAATCAGAAAACATACTGAACCTGCTCTTAATCTGTTCAGAAAACATACTGAACCTGCTCTGTGAACTATTAAAAAACACATTAAAGCTGCTGTCCAACCATTCAGAAAGAGTACAGCGACACTGAGCAGGCATCTGTGATGTCAATATCCTCTCCAGTGCACAGAGCGGGGATTGCAGAGGAATAAAAATTCATATAGATCACTATAACTATAATTACTCAGCTCAGATCATGAGTGAAATTCGCTATTAAACAGATTGAGTTCTCCACTGGATTGGATTCCACTCCTAACTCATCTCCCCCCTCCCTTTCTATTGACGTGCATCTGGCCCCACAAAGCCCTCTCATAAAAAAAAAGTGATGAATGATGAGAGGATGAGTGGAGCGACTACCAATCGAAAGGATAAACGCCTCCTTTGAGGGAGTAAACGAGTCACAGGAGAAATGAACGGCACACAACAGCTTTTCCTTTGGTCATGCCATTGGTGGTGCAGCTGGACAGCTGCTAAAAGATCTGATATTTGACTCAGGAGGAAGAGACAGTGTGAAATAATTTACAAACAGTAAATTCAGAACCACAGCTGTCATGACAGATCACCATAGAGACATGGGGTAAAGCTGAAAATTCTCTGTCTAGCTTAATGAGATAGAAACAGAGAGAGTGATATATATATTATATATATATATATATATATATATATATATATATATATAGAATGATGGCATAACAGCCAATTTTTGTATGCTTCCTTCTTCTTTCTCTCATTCTTTCTTTCCTGCTCTCTCACCTTATTCTATCAAACCATTTATAACATGAACTACTCATAACAACAAGGGGTATAATCAGAGGGGGGTAATTCAGATCTAGTCTTTTGTTCTCAGAGCCTGAACACCTTTGCTCACCTTTTGTGATCAAACTAGAGACTAGAGGCAGTTGGAACAAAACCCTGGGGAGACTTTTTACTTTTTGGACCTGAATTACCACTCTAGGTATAATGCAATACCACCAATTCTATTCAATATTCAAGATATTTATCTGTATTTAAATTTAAAAAGTTTAAATTTGAGACAAGGGACAGACACATGAGCATGCAGAGTATGGTCTGTATCTTGTGGTGTAGTCTAAGGTCCAGGAGTATCACTGCTTGTGAACAAGTTTCGCATGTATACAAGATAGACCCCTGTTAGATTAATATACAAATAAATTTAACCCATAACTGACCAGTTGAAGTCGCATGAAGACATAATAATAACATAAGGACTTTAGTCTAATTCTGTAATCTTTCAAATTTGTGTTTGTGTGTCCGAGACTAATCGTGCATAACTGAAGCACATTTCTGTCCGGTGAGGTTAGTGTAGAGTTCATATATTCAATCAGTGATTCAGCCACTGTATCCTCCATAATCTGCTGCCTGGCCTTTTCCTGTTTACTGCTGTATGCCACCTTTTTATTGTGCTGCAGAGGGAAAAAATGTATGAAATATTCAACACCTGTCCAATATCTGCCTGGAAAGAGAAGTTGGGTGGGGTGAGACTGAGTGTGTGTGTGAGAGAGAGTGTGAGAGAGAGAAAGAGAGTGTGTGTGTCTGAGAGAGTAGGAGAGAAAGAGAGAGAGGGAGAGAGCACAAGAATGATTGCTTTAAGAGCTCTCTGCAGCGCTGGTCGTGCACTAGAGAAAAATGGCAGCAGAGGGAGAGAGAGAGAGAGAGCGAGAGAGAGAGCGAGAGAGAGAGAGAATCCAGTGAGAGATGCTTTATTTGACTACACAAGACGATAAGAATTTGTAATCTACTAAAACTAAAATGTGCGGAATAAATCACAGACTGACTAAATGAACTGAATGCTAATCTGAACTGAATCTAAAAAATGGACTAAGGAATGGACTAATGCACTGTTCCTCCCTCCTATATACAGTTCTATGCAAAAGTTGGGTGCCCCTGGTCAAAATATATGTTTTCTTGATTTTCTAAGTAAAAATTAGTACACATCCTCTACAGAGAACACAGTTCTGCACAGGTTTAATGCACTGTTCACTGCTTTGCTGAATTTAATATACTGGAAAAAAATAAAACACAAAATGTGGCCTGTGCAAATGTTATGACACATTTTACATTTAATGTTTTATTTGTTCCAGCATGTTAAACTCAAGAAATTATGCACTAAAATTTGTAGAAAATGCCTTTTGTTCCCCGTAGAGGATGTGTTAACTTATTTTTTATATGGAAAATCAGCAAAACCTGACTTTGCTTACTATACATTTCTATGGATGTTCACCGTGACTATTTCTCACTAAATAAAAGTCTAAAAGTACTAATTCTTTGTACTTACTGCAATTTGTGTAGATTTTGGATGGCAACTTAGAATTAATAAGATTACTTTTTAAGGAAGTATTAAGTAAAGAAATCCAAATACCGTTTGAGAGAAATAATTAGTCATTTGTAATGGATTACTTTAGTAACTACTCTAACACTCATAAACCTAGATGCAATTTAAACCTCAGACCTCTTTGAGAGAGTGGCCTTCTAGCTTAAAGACTTAATAAAAGGGTCCGATATTTGTCACATGCACTTGTCCAGTCATGCATACACAAGTGTATATGTCAGCAACAATTTTAACTGAAACTTCTAATGCCAAATACTCTGTCTTAAAGTATTTGTGTAATTCCAAGCAGTTAAGGATGCAAAATATCACTGGTGAGAAATCAATAAATCACTCTATCAGTCTATGGGTCCATTCTGAGGCCTATTCTGCCTCAGACTTTGCTGGTCACTGTCTAAAAAGATACATGCTAAAGCACTACTTTTATTCAGCAGTCACTCTAGCAACAAACCAATCGACAACAAACAATGAACATCTAAGGCAGTTAAGGCCAAACGTCCTCCTATTTTTACAAACACCATGCAGAGGATTGGGCGCAGAGACGAGAGAATTCTAATTCAAAAGCATGGAACACAACCATTCTTTACTACTTTGCTACAATGAAAATTTGCAGTTCAAAGGTGCTTTCTGAGCTCCGTCTAATTTGTTAAATGGTCTATAATTAGCTAAACACAGATCCGAAGGCTTTGCACATCAAAGGAATGCAAACCTTCTTAAAGCAGTCTGAACGTCTCTGTGGAGAAGACCCAAACTACTCTCTCTTTCATTTTACTCCCCTAAAAGGAGTCAGTCTCTCTCTCTCTCTCTCTTTCTCTCTCGCTTTCTCTGTGGTGATTGTGATCTTTATTTTAGTGGCTGTTGTTGGACCCAAGAGAATCCTCTTCCATTAGAGGTATCAACTCACTGATCGATTACTAATGAACTAATACTACAGAGTTAATTAAAACCACTGCTGTAATAATCACATATCACATACACCTAATGTTTACTAAAATATATATATATATATATATATATATATATATATAGATAGATAGATAGATAGACAGATAGACAGATAGATAGATATATTAGTAAACATTAGGTGTATGTGATATGTGATTATTACAGCAGTGGTTTTAATTAACTCTGTAGTATTAGTTCATTAGTAATCGATCAGTGAGTTGATACCTCTAATGGAAGAGGATTCTCTTGGGTTATTTTTCAGTTTTTGACATAATTTAAAAATGCCTGTTGCCCTTTACATTGTGTGTAAATTTCATGAAGAATGGACCAAAGGAAACAGCCCAGAATGACAGTCTGGTTCAACTGATTTACATTAAAAGTAAGTGAGTTTTTTTCCTGTAAAGTTATCAGATACAAGGTTAAAAACAAAACTCTGCATACACATTTCATGACAAATGGACCAATAGAAAGGGAATTAAATCTCATCATATTGATTTACAATAAAAGATGAGAATACTTCTTTTTTCCTGAACATTTAACATTTTTGAGAGATGGGGTTTTCCAAGGCGACCTTTAGGTTGTGTTAGGTAGTATAAGGTAACAGAGTATGTTGTGATACTTAACGAATATAAAGGTTTTTAAAACTTGTGATGTAAAATCTCTGTTTCGCACTAAATTAACTTCAAAATCAAGAAGTTCCAAATACAGTTTTCAATTCAATTCATATAAAATGAAATGAAAATGAAAAAGGAGAACAGTAGAGTGGTGTTGGTTGTGATGCTGGTGCTACTTAGCCAGTATGCATACTGCTTAACACGGCACAAAAAAGGTTAAATTCCAGCTAAATGACGCTCTGTAAGGTTACAGTATAAATACTTAAATCTTAAGGAGCAACGTTGAGTGTCTAGTGCTGGAGTACCATTAATAGGAAATCTGAAACTTTTCCTCATATGCTGTACAAATAAACTTACACTATTACTCTATGTATATGGTATTTTATGCACTGAAATGGAGTGTGTTTAACCAGGATCCCAGATTTATATTATGCTATTATGTTGTATTTGTTAGAGACCAGTCAAAGAGCAAGTAGTGGTGTCATAAAAGTATCTATACTCCATTTTCCAGTTGGTTCTTGAAGTTTAATGATTAGATCTGGAGTTGAACATTCAAGTCCCTGCCTGGTTAGACATGTTCCAGGTAGTAATCTTCATTCTACAGTAACACATTTCTACAGCAGGTACTGATATATGTAAAGCACCCTGCTTGGCGGAGCTCCAAATCGCTATAAGGATGAGCCTATATTCTCTGGAGGTGTATGTGTGTGTGTGTGACTGAGGGTGGCTGAGCACTGAAGTGGGCTTATATGTGAGTGTCCTGACGTATTAGTGTTCCACTCAGGCTTACTCCCCTTGAGCTCTCTGCACTCAAAAAAATACATTTCCTTCTTACATACGTTTAGATTCTTCATCTTTCCATGTGTATACAAGAAGTGGGCAATATAACAATATGTTATTGAGAAACATAACAATGCACTTTTCTGAGTATGTCATGGTTGTTCTCAGTATTTCTTGAACACTGAACTACATGTATAACAGAAAGACCATTTGTAAAGAATGACTAAATAAAAAAGTCATTTATTTAATTTCCAGTCAAAATTTGTATTTTTTTAGCACCAGGAAAAAGCAGAAAATGTATTTAATGGATAATTCCACAGAAACCGACTAAATATCAATTTTTCCAATATTTACCCTGTTCCATTATTACAGCCTTCATTTTTCTCAGAAGCCTTGTTTTCAGATGTGAATGTTTTTTTCCCCTATGCCTCTTTTATTCCAATTACAAATTTACACTCATAAATCCATAAAATCTTACTCCACATCTCAGATGCCCAGTTTTAATGCAAGTTTCTTTAGTAAGAGCTTCTTGACAGCTACACGTCCTTTCAGACCCATAGCAATGAGCATTGTCGTCTCACAGGATGGTCAGAAAAACATGGAATGTTTTTGCATCTGAAGCAAGAGTTTAGCTTTTAAAGTCCTGTTTACGGACTTTAAACGGCAGCCGTTTTGGTGGTCTCTCAGGTCTTGCATGGTTGTTAGGAGTCCCAGTTTCTCAAAGACTTAAAATTATTTGGAAACCATTTTTTCACTTATTTTTCATTGATTTTCCTTTTCTTTACACAAGTGGATTTTCTTATATCGAATCTCCTCAGAAATATCTCCTTTACTCTTTTTAGATGTACATGAGAAAAAAATCTGAAGTTAGCTACAGTGAGACTGGGTAGTTGTTTGTGTGAATGCTAAAGTTTCGTTGAAGAGTAACAATGTCAATGAGATCTTGGGAACAGCATTTTTTTTTGGAAGGACACATCTGTAACTAGTCAGTTTTAAAATTGGAAGAATGGAAAAGTTAAAGTGGCAATAGGATGCACAAAAGTAAAGAGTGGACAAATTAAACAATTACAGATGTGATATACTTTTTTGTGTTTTTTCATAGTGCATTTGTGTAATTTTGTGTATTTGATGGTTATTTTGACTAGAAATTAAACAAAATAGCAGTCTCTGACTTTACATTGTAAAAAAAAAAATACACAGTCGTTTTAAAATGTGGCATTCTAACTTGTTTGCAAACTAAAAAAACAAAACAAAACAAAATAAAACTGTGTTATGTATCACTAAAATGTGTTCAGGCATTGTAATGATATGCTTTTCCTTCTCACTCACCTTTAGTGTACATTTGCACTAAGCATTTTATGTTTGGGCAAATTGTGTACGTACATAAGCTCATTTAGCCTTTATGTAACCTTGGCTATAAGGAAGGAAGGAAAAAAAACACTATAATTAAATCTTTTGAAATACTCTGAAAGCTTGGCATCAAAACACTGTCTGGGTCGAATCCAGCACTCATCCTCAGTCCGACAATTCGTCCACTATAATTACTTTAATAACATAATCATGTCATTCTAGAACATTTACAGCTGTGAGGTTGCCGAGTTACCAGGTCTCTGGTTGCCAAGGGAGACGGAAAACAAGAGTGTATATATGTTCGCAAGATCTCAGGTGGAAGACCCTTGGAAACAGTTCATGGGTTTGTATACATAACGCAGCCATAAGTATGTAGACACCTGACCATCACACCAATTTAAGCTTCCTGAACATCTCATCCTAAAACCATGGACATTAATTCTGCAGCTACAACAGCCTCCACTCTTCCAGGAAGGCTTTCCACAAGATTTTAGAGTATGCCTGTGGGAGGATTTACCCATTCAGACCCCAGACCATTATCCCTCCTCCACCAAACTTTACTATTGGCACTACGCTTTGTGGTAGGTAGGGTTGTCCTAGTATCCACCAAACTCAGATTCATCCAATAGATTACAACACAGTAAAGCATGATTTATCACTCTAGAGAGCATGTTTTCACTGCTCCAGAGACCAGTGGTGGCGTGTTTTATATTTGTGTATAGTGTTCTTAGGCTTGTGTGCAGCTGCTTGGCCATGGAAGCCCATTTCTTGATGCTCCCAATGCAAAGTTCTCGTGTTGATGCTGCATCTAGAGGCGCTTCGGAAGTCTGTAATGAGTGATGAGAGATGTTTACATGCAGTGTGGTTCAGTACTCTGTGGCCCCGCACTGTGAGTTTGTATGGTCTACTGTTTCTATTTCACAACAACAGCACTTACAATTGGCTGGGGCAGGTCTAGCAGGGCAGAAATTTCACAAACTGACCTGTGGCAAAAGTGGCATTTTATGCCATGTTTAAGGTCACTGAGCTCCTTAGTATTACCCATTCTACTGTCAATGTTTGTGGAGATTGCATGGCTATGTCCTTTATTGTATATGTACTATATACTATTTCATATTTTATATATTTCTGGGAAGCTTTCTAGAAGATTTTGGAGTGTGTCTGTGGGAATTTTTTCCCATTCATCCAAAAGAGCATTTGTGAGGTCAGACACTGATGTTAGACGAGAGGGCCTGGCTCGCGATCTTCATTCTATTTCATCCCAAAGGTGTTCAATGGGGTTGAGGTCAGGGCTCTGTGTGGGCCAGTGAAGTTCTCCCACACCAAACTCACCCAGCCATGCCTTTATGGACCTTGCTTTGTGCAAAGACATGCTTGAACAGAAAAGGGCCTTCTCCAAACTGTTCCCACAATGTTGGAAGCAATCGTCCAAGATGTCTTAATATGCTAAAGCATTAAGATTTGGAGCTTTACACCACTCCGTCCAACACCTGGCACTGTGCTTGGTGATGTAAAGCTTGCATGGAGCTGCTCTGCCATGGAAACCCATGCCATGAAGCTCCTGGCGCACAGTTTTTGTGCTGATGTTAATGCCAGAGGAGGACTGGAACTCTGCAGTTATTGAGTCAGCAGAGCATTGGGGACTATTACACAGTATGCACCTCAGCACTCAAAGACTTTGTAACTTTACGTGCTCTGTAACTTTATGTGGTCTGCCACTTCATAGCTGTGGTTCCTAAACGCTTCCACTTTTCAATAATACCACTCACAGTTAACTGTGGAACACAAACTGACTTGTTCCAACGGTGGCACTCTTTTACTGTAGCATACTCTAATTTAGTGAGCTCTTTAGAATGACTCATTCTTTCACAAATGTATGTAAAGGCAGACTGTATGGCTAGGTGTTTGATTTTATACAATGGGACTGCATTCAATGATTAGCAGGAGTGGCCCAATACTATAGTGTGTGTGTGTATGTGTGTTTCTACTTGAGAACTGCTTTGGTTTCAACGACTGCAAAGTCATGAAGACAGCAATTACATTGTGAAAAAAGACAATAGGCATTGTTTTTCCATGTCAGTCTGTTTGTAGAGCCTGATTAAACAAACAAGTTAGCACATATGCAAAAAAATGTGACTTTTACAGGCTGCCATTTTCCTCACTCAATGACTATATAGAGTTGAAGCTAACACATCTAGTACCTCATTCAATGTAAGTGCTGTTCTCTTATTATTTTTTTTTCTAACCTTCTGAAACCATCCCAGCTTCTTATTTGTATTCCAGTGCTATGATACCGCAGATCAAAAAGGTTAATGTACCTTTTCATTGTAGTAAAACTTCCATTTGCTGTTAGTGTTTGGTGTGCTCTCAGGTCCTGGGCTGTGGAATTATAATGGTCAGTGGGTTTGAGCTCAGTGGGCGTACAAAAACACTCTCATCAGCTTTCGTTGCAAGCATTCATAGTCATTACTGAATCATAACTCATGCTGGCACTTTGAACTCTATTGGACTATTGTTTCATTTAATCAGATTTGCATTAAAAGCTTTTAAAAAGTGCCAAACTTATGAAAGTACTCTTGAGAGGATGACAATGAGTGTTTATATGTGTGTCCTCCCATTCACTTCAATTCTCTGACTCAATGCAGTGACAGACTCTTGACTTGAGTGGCTCTGCTGTTTGACTGAATTACAGTATGAATGCATTTTAGACAGGTAATGTCAAAATTCAGTCTAACTGTTTCAGCACAATGTTCAATTTTTTGTACAGTCATTAATTTCACTCATTCACTCACAGCAACAATACAACCACAAAAGTGCCAGAGTTTGAACAAAAACATGTTGCACAATAGGCATGAATTATTTTGGACTGTTCTTAGAAACATTAATACACTTCTAACATACACAGTATATTTATACAACTCCATTTCTAAAAAAGTTGGGACACTGTGCTAAATGTAAGAAAAAGAGAATATAATGATGTCCAAATCATTTTAAACCTATATTTAATTGCAAATAGTACAAAGACAACATATTAAATTGTCAAAACTGAGAAATTACATAATTTTTTGAAAGAAATCTGTTCATTTTGAATTTGATGCCAGCAACACGTTCCACACGTTTGATATGGGGCAATAAAAAACTGGTAAAGTTGAGTAATGCTTACAAAAACTGTTAAAGAACACAGTTCATCGTGCCCAGAAATGCAAATTAAAACTCTACCATGCAAAAAGAAAACAAATACAAACATGATCCAGAAACGCCGCTGCCTTCTCTGGGCCCAAGCTCACTGAGAATGGACTCAGGTGAAGTGAAAACAAATCTTGGCTAAAGAGGAGAGGGACCATCCAACTTGCTATCAGCGCACAGTTCAAAAGCCAACATCCGTGATGGTTTGGGGGTGCTTTAGTGCACACGGCATGGGTGACGTGCACATCTGTGAAGGCACCATTAATGCTGAACAATATGAAGCATATGCTGCCATACAGACAATGTCTTTTTCAGGGATGGCCTTGCTTGTTTCAGCAAGACCAGGGGTGAGGGGAGTTCAGATCCAACACACTTGGCTTTAATGTTTAGATGCCCCATCATCTGGATCAGGTGTGTTAAGATTTGGGCTGGAGCAAAACTCAGCAGGGTGGTAGATCTCCAGCAGCAGGACTGAGCACTCCTAAACAAGTCAACGTTAAACCACATTCTGCGGCATGGCTTTGTGGAGAAAGAGTCCTAATGCTAAACTGGCCTGCCTGCAGTCCAGACCTGTCAACACTGAAAACATTTGGTGCATTATAAGTAAAAAATACCATAAAGGAGACCTCAAACTGTTGAGCAGCTGAAATCCTATATCAAGCAAGAATGGGAAAACATTTCACCTGTAATACACAAGTGTAACTGATCACCTCTGTTCCCAAACGCTTACTGAGTTTTGTTTAAAGGAGAACTGATGCAAAAAAGAGGTAAACATGCCCGTCCAAACAAAAAACAAAAACAATAAAACTGCTCAGTTTCAACATTTGATATGTTGTCTTTGTACTATTTTCAATTAAATGAAAGTGTTTAATTAATTTGCAAATCACTGCATTCTGTTTTTATTTCCATGTCCAAACGTTTTGAAAAAAACACTCAAGGGTGTGTGTTATTGTGGACATCTTCATAGCTGTGATAATCTGTTAGGACAAATCACACCTTCCATGTCATTCATTATAACACATGACCTTAAGTGTAGAACTGTAACAAATATTTGATCAAATTAGATAAATAAAATATTAGGCAGTAAAAAAAATTCAAATAACTGCAATTTTCAGCCGTAATTATTAAAGCACATGCTTAAGTGCATCTTTATTTGTTTATTTATTTGTTTAACCCAGCTTTCTCTACAATTTAATCATTTCCATTTGCACCCACTGGCTAGGTCTCCCCCCACACACAAACCTACCAAGCTGAGAGGGTGAGGGCTAGCACAAGGTTCTTTTGAAACCTGAGAAGCCAGCCACATAAATCTTTCCAAACTGCTGCTACTACAAAATTTTTGGACAGCTCAATGTGCTTGGAGGAGAATGCTTACTGGCTAGCATTGTGCTGAGTGATGGGGGATACCGTGGAATATCCTACCCACCCAAAGAAAAAGAGGACAATTATGCTTTTTTGGACTCCTGGCCACAAGCAGCTGTGAGTAAACTGGGGATCGAACTTGCAATCTCCTGTTGAGTGCATCAGTTTTTATCAGTCTGAAGGGAAAGAGCTAGAGAGTCACCAGCAGTGCACAGCAGTAATGCATCTAAAGAGAGCAAGACAAACTGCCTGCATGTTTTGCAAAGTCAGCAATGTATGGTTAACCTTTTTTATGTCAGTCAAACAGTTCTTTCCTGTCAAAGCCACAGTGATCTCTTGGCAATAGATGGAGTTCGGGCTGTCGAGACTCCTAACCTTCTGTATTAGAGGTCTAATTTGAGGAAATAATGTCAGTTTTAATTGCTTGGGTTTAGTCGCAATGCTTTTCCTGCTACTCTTGCTAGGAAGCATGCAATCTACAGCAACTGTTCCTGAGAATAAACAACAGCATGCTGTATAGCGAGCCATTTCTCCGGAGAAGAAAGAAACGTATTAAACTTATCATCAAAAGTAATACAGCTAATACAGCACTTTAACACATGCCCCAATTTAAAACGTTTTTGAGCAAGATTTCAGTATTTAGTTTTAGATAAAATACAACAGAATATTCTTAAATCAACATTTGACAGCTGCAGTCTTAAAGTGTTCATTAGCAAGACAATGGTTTCAAACAGATCCATGACAACTAAAATAATTATTTAAATGCTTCAATGATTGCTTACAGTTCAAATGGCATTCTAAATATGTTACAGTTGTCTTTACAATGTTATGATGGTCAGTTATTATATTTGCTGCTTAAAATGTTTGTAAAGTATCAAAAATGGTTCTGCTGCAAGTAATAGAACCTGTTTGTGTACTACATAGTAACCTTTCTGTGAAGAATGCAGGAAACAAAGAAGGGCCAGCTGGTGCAGATATATTTTGAGCCAGAGGTCAGCAAAAAAAGCGTCTTCATTTCAGGCTCTGCATACGTTCGCTTGTTTGGTGAAGCTGCTATGTTGTTTGCATAGAACTGAGATCAATACTACTGAGAAAAATGAAGGATCAATGGTTCTTACAGGGAAATTGCCAAGGCAAACATGTAGATCCTGCAGTAGGCACGCACATATAAACCTGAAGAACACACACACACACACACACACACACACACACACACACAGCAGTCTTTCTCACTCACAAGATTTCCTACAAAAGTCAAAGTAGATTTAACAAAGGGCTCACACACCCACTGAGTGTGGATGTGGATGTGTCTCGCTCACACATACACTTTCACACACACACACACACACACACTCTTCTTCATTAGGTCTCGCAGCTCTCCAAAGCTGTTAGAATAAGCTCATCACCTGAGCAGGTAGACAGGCACCTTTCAGGTGAAAACACTTCCCAGCTGTTTCTCCACCCGGGAGCTTTCAACTAGCTCTAATTCTGAGACACCCAATGTGTGAGTTTGTGTGTGTGTTTGAATGTGTGCATGTGTGTTCTCTACTGCAGGTTACTTCATTTACATTTCCAGGTTACATGTTTGTATTAATGTAGCATATAAAAATTATGGTAACACTATTAAGAGTAAGACTACATTCATATTACGAGGCTTAAGTGGCAGAAGTTTGATGTTTTGCCTTAATGTGTACACAGATCTGATGTTTTCACAAATGTGAAATTAGTGCTAGTAAATGGTGCAAAAGCATGTAAACCTTTTTGCATTAATCTAGATCTAACAACACCTGACAGCTGTGCAGAGCAAATTATTTCAGCAATGAAACCATATTCTGCTGGTTAATTTGTTGTTCGTGGTGCATGTGATTGTCGTTTCAGGACACACATTCATTAACATTAATAACACATTTGAGTTACTCACATACATGAATGTGAACTATTTGTAAGATCCAATCTGAGCAAAAAATCAGAACTGAGCAACGGGGCTTGTAATGTGAACTTATAAGCCTAATAAGTAGGGTTTATAAATCAATGACATTGATGAATTGAAACACATGGACTTATTAGCTCATGCAAGTAAGTGCTGTTAAGGTTTATAAGGGTTAAAATTACAACATACTAAAACAATATATGCTGCTTCCATAATATATCTTTATAACCAGTTTACAGGAATAGAAGTTGCTCACTGATCTTGCATGTTTTCTGAATGCAAACAGATAAAAAAAGAGAAGCTATATGCAACATCAAGAGGTAAAGATACAAATGGCAACACCAGACACAAAGCATTATATTTTAGCTAGTGTTCATTGTAACAACAGCAGTATATTTCTGCTTTGAAGACCTATAGAAAAACAATTTTATTAAGTAATGCCTAACGCAATATGGAAGAAAATACATAAAAGTTTGCCAACCACAGAAACAGCAAAACATGCTGCAAGAGAATAGATATTCCTAATTGTGATCTTTGCCATAAGACAGCCATACCTTAGGAAGGAATGTAGGCCATGACGAACAGAAGGTGTAGGAAAAAAGAATAAAGAAACACATAAAATGACTAACAACCTCCCCTTTCTAATCTCATGTGCTGTCTAAATCTATTAGTTGCTATAGGGCCATCATTTGAAAAACACTTCCAGCCAAAGATGAAGTTCAAAAACACCCCTGTCAGCCTAATTTGTACAAAAATCATGTTTCTTGCAGCAGCGGAAGAAAGTAATCCAGCCTCATGAGTCATCTTGTAACATGACTTTCTCTTTTGAAAAAGCCAAAAAGGCCATGCCTATTCCTGACTCTTTAACACAATGGAAGCTCTGTTCTACTTAAGGAAGTCTCCAATTTTCCAGAACAAACTGTTCAAAACATAAATACATTGCAGAAAAAGCTCCTATGTAGTTAAACACAGCCAATCTCTATATTACTTATCCACCCATGCATTGCTCTGAGTTTGAAAGCCCATTTTTCATGCATTCTAGCATTTATGCTAGCATTACATGAGCAAGACTGTTAGTTCCTCAGTGATAATCCTTGCTGGTCTGGCTGGAGCTGCTTAAGACGCAACACAGGTTGTAAATAAGCAGGGCCACAGATATTCCAGCGAAAGGAGATGTTTATCAGGCAGCTCCATCTCAACTTTAATGGCTGCCATCAGGAGATAAAGGGACGATAAATGGATGGCAATTTCTTTTTCTATTAGCATAAGTTATCATGGAAACCCAGCTAAAATGCAGCCAGCCATACTGAAATGCGCTTTGGGTTTAAGTACCAAAGCAACCATCGTTAAAGTTTAAAATTCCACCACTTTTTTTCAATAACACTCCAGTGTGAAAATCAGCTCAAAATGATACTTCTCTCAATCCGCACTCAAGCCATAATGGCTCTGTTGGGTCGGAACCAAGCTATTAAAATCGGCGGATGCAGGTCGAGCATGGAGTTCCTGATGATGAAGCTGACATGTTTCCAGGTAATGTGCACTTTAGAGATTTAGCTGGCCCGGCAATGTTCTCTCTGCCTCTGTGACAGACTGCTCTGTACATAACAAAACAACAGCTTGAGGCCCTCTTAGTAGGGGGAAAATAGTCATTCATGGTCTTGCATGGCAATGAAATATGATGTGTTAAAATTAGCCAATTTTCAATAAAATGAAAAAAAAAAAATACTGATTTCATGATACCGATGTATCATAGAGAGTATTGCGTAGAAGTGAGCAACATGGCAAAATGAACATCACAGACTTTTATTAACTCAATGCACAGAATAAAATGTAGAGACGAAGCTTTGTTCTAAAACATATTTTTAAATTCAGTGATGGTGGAGAAGTACATGTAGGGTGTTGTGAGGTAAAATAGCCAGCAAAGAAAACATATTATTCTGATATTTTTGAATCTATATCTAATCTTATAGAGGAGCGGTATAGGCAAATAACTTCAACGCATTCTGTACCTTTATCTCGATTTTATTATAATCAAAACTACATATGAATACTCAGAGGATACAAGTAGGTTCACTGGTCGTTTTTGATAGTACATAAAATGGCTTTATTTGCGGCCTCAGGTTTCCACTGTAAAAAATCCACGTTGGTAAGTTTCTCTACAATGAGCCATTTTACATCAGACCACTCTGAATGACTTTGTTTATTATCTCAATAGTTTAATTATGAAAAATCAGTGGAATTCCCCTTGTGGAAACTGTTGAGTCAGAACAGGTAGTGACACACACACACACACCTGACGTTCCTGATCAGCTGATGTTTCTGAATGACTACCCATGTAAAGATGCTCCTGATTAACACAGAGAACTACACTATGTATTTTAAACCCCTTAAATTCAAGCATATTATTGACATATTATGCAACAGTTAGTTTCAACCTTATAACATGGTTTGATGAGAGACGTTCTGTGAGTGTCAATACCTCCTGATTACATTTTTAAAATATCTTTAAGCATCACTCCATCTTAATGACTTATAACCTAGCAACAGACGGTGAATGAAACGATTTATCTTTATGGAATGTAAATAACCTGCTTGTTAACATCTTTGTCTCAAAAGCTAATAATGAATATTAACAACGAAATAATCAAACAGTCAATCTATGTTACAATTGCTTTTGGCTGCAGGCTCAAAACTACAGCACAGTAGTGCCAACGTCTGACAGTATAGCACTCCCTCTTTAGTCTTAATTAATGCTACTGCTATTATTTACTGTTTGTTTATGAATAATTTGGCAGATAGTATATAAGCAATGGCAGCATTACTTTATGTTGTATATGTATATGGCACATTTTTTTTATGTTGACTAATGTGCACTGTCCCTGAAAAATACATGAACAGTAAACAATTATATGTAAGTTACATGATTATGAGAGTGAGGAATTGACGGGTGGGTCCACATATGTACTCTATTTTGGGTAAACCAACAGAAACCATATGGATAGCACCGAAAAGACAAAAACATTACTTTTTCTGGTTAAGATAAACAAGCTAAACTAACACTAAATGCTGCTGATTTTACTAACTTTAATCATTATTGTGGTTTTAACTCCAAACATGAAGCTGACATGCAACTTCAGCAGCTGCAGAAACATCTAAACTGATGCTGCTGTTGTAATGAATGATATAATTTTAGCTTATTCAAATTACTCTCTTCTATACTGGCTACTTTTCCATAGTTTGCAAAATGTCAGTGCAAGCTGGCATCATAATTCTACGGCACTGGGTTTACATATTTAGTTTTTTAATAGATTTTAGTTTTAAATGTTATCATGTAAAAGCAATGAATGCATTAGTCAGTTGTTAGTAGCTAAGACATCACTAAAGGACATTTAATAAAAGGATAGTTTGAAACTCTGCCAATATTTTAACTAAGGACTTAGTTAAAGTAAATATTTTATGGCTCCTAATTAAGTACAATCTTACGCAAGACCGGTGCAATTCACTCCTGATTTCACTGTTGCTGTTTACACATTATTTTAAACCATGCCTATCGGTCTATTGATCATGAAATATTAATCCAATGTAAAAGCTAGCTGGTATTTTTTAAATGGTGTTTAAAAAAATAAAGGTTTTGATTTGACAGTGATAATGTGCAAAGGAAGCAACTATTATATATTTGATTAGCAACTTAGTCCAACAGTAACCATCTAATGATTCAGTCCAAGTACAAGATAGTTCTATGAGATTATTACAGCGAATGAAGGATATGATGTCTATTCTTTTCTTAAACTGGTTCAATCGCCTTCTCATATCTCTGTGCTAGAATCAATCAACATAGTTTTCAAATGGCTGAGATGTCTGAAACAGAATAGTCTCTCACCTATCTCTCGTTACGCATGAAGAAAGTTAACACACTTGCCTTCAGACAGGCCAAGGTCGCAAATCCATTTAGTCAAAAGAAGAGAATGATTGTGGCGCTGTGAAAAGGATCATGTCTGCCACAGTATGAAGGGCTTAAAGAATAATCTAGTCGTTAAAGGCTCTGACCGTAAGTCGCAGGTAAGCCACAGTGTGGAATTAAGTTATCCTGTTCTTAAAGAGAATAAAGTGCAGAGATTAAAAATTGCTAATAAAATCATAAATTTCATGTCAATGCTAGATTTCCGCAGGAATATTTATCTACTCCTCATTTCAAAAGCCAGAAAATAAGCACTTCAGCTCGTACACTTAATTCAAAAGATACATAATTTCAACATGAACAAAATATATTACATCAACGCAATTTTATCTTTCAGGTTATGTTTGGCAATAACTGTGTTTAAGTAATATATTTTGTTCATGTGGAACTGCACCTCTGAAGTCATGCATCAGTCTCTAGTCAAGTAGTCCACTATGATGACTTTATTCTCTGACTTATGAGGTGATTAAGAAGGCAGAACAAGAACTACATCCATGTAAATAGCAATCTAACACTCTTGTGCACTGAAATGATGTGGCATGAAAGTAAGTCTGCTATTAAACTTCAATACTACTATAAAATAACACCAGCTACATAAAATGTACTCAACTTCACTACCACACTTGACAAAGCTTGCTGCTTTGTTTAGAGGCAGTTTGGTGAGGTTGCCAGTCTTATGATGTAATTTCAGTGTGTAGCAGTGTTAGCTCACATGTGGCAAAATATCATATCCTGCAGTCTATTTGAATCAAGTAAATTGATATTTTTATCCTTGCATTTTGGGTGTAAACCTTTAGCTATCCCACTACATTTTAAAATTATATTTTACAATACACAATAATGGGATATAAACACTAAACCTAACTTTTTATTATGTGACTATTTGAAAATAGAGGGAGAAAAAGCATAGAAAAAGTGCACATCCTTTACTGAATATTATTATTATCAATTATAGGTGAATCCAACATTCCCAAACCAATGCAGGTGAATCATGATCCTCAGACTGATGCTTCATGGCGCACTGATACATTTTTTACCCTGCAGTAAAAAGACAGTGTGACTCCCTCTTCCTCTTACTCTCTTGTTTTATTCCTCTTTGTCTCTCTGTACGGGGACTTTTCATTGGGGCTAAGTGAAAGAGATGTCAACAGGAAGACAGAGCGGTTCTTCTGGGCCTTGCCTCGGGCCAGTGGGACTCGCCTCCTCCAAAAAACTACAACTCCCATCACTCACCCGTCTGCACCTGTCTACCTTCAGGAAATAAAAGCGGCACCATCAGAGTGTGTGTATATATATGTGCGGTGTGTTGGAACGTCACTATCAGAGCTAGTCCAAATTTATCAGCAGGGCCCACCAATGCCTGCAAGACCTTGTTATTATAAGCGATACGGTAATAGCTCTGAGTCTTTACAGTGAGTGAACATTTTAATTACTTTCTTGTAAACAAATATGCCTGCAAAATTTGCTTTGGACACTACAGTGAGGAGTCCTCCGGGCATTATTCAGAGTGTATCTATGTACATGTGTACATTTGTGGGAGCAGTATGTGTTCAGGACAAAAATATCATGTCACCTACAGCGTCAGAACCAACAAAATGGTCCTGACTTTGTGAAATGCTTTTTGTAAAAAATTTCCATGTTTCATTTTTTCAAGAAACACAGCACAACTACATTTTAAAGTCTGTCAATTTTAGCAAATGATTTCATACATTTCAATCACAAAAAAATTCTCTCTCTCTCAAAAAAAAAAAACAACAACAAAAAAGGGGGTTTTATGCTTCCATTTTTATGTTTGATTTCAAGTATAATGGAGGGAGGAATCATGCTAGCTTAAATGTATATGTATAATTCTAAAGAGAACACTGGTAAAGGACACAAACAAGGGACGGGTTTGGCTATTCAAATATACAGTAGTAAAAGTCTTGAAACTGTACTAAACAAACCGTCCATAAAAACACATTTTTAAACAACTAGATTGACAGTTAGCTAACAGGCTACATGCTTGTCTTACAAGCTTCAAATATCAATCTACAGCTGCCATAAGAAGTATTAAACCCTCTATAGGAAAGGGAATGACCAGCACCATTAGCTTGATGCTAACATAACTTTGTGAATCCCACCAAGCAAATAAGAGAAATAAGCATTATGTTGGTGGTGGTAATCAATTAAACACAAAACTGTTTAGAAAATAAAGTTTTCAATAGGAAACCGTGAGTCTGGCACATGTTTGTGATAGTTTATTAACATGTTATGTTATAGTTTCTATTCACAGGCCATCTGGCTTGTGAACACATCACTCACTACCTCTTCCCCCCTCCCACTCTGAACTGGTTTAACTTTTGTCTGACTTTGCACTCAATAACTGCACCTTACATACACTGTACTCTTGCTGTCAGAATACTGTTTACATCTATTACTTGCACAGAACACTACTGTTTACATCTGTTACTTGCAACATGCACTTTCTGAACCGCTGCTCTACATACTTGCACATACACACATGTAACTTTAATTTTTCTTTCAACTTTGCACATATATCTGTACTTTTTGGTCTTTGGTGTATTTATACTTAGTGTATTTAATAGATTCTTATACTTTATATATTTTTTTCTAAGACTATATTGGTGAATGGAGGAACAGCAAAGTAAGAATTTCATTGTACAGTGTAACTGCCTGTTTCTGCTGTGCATATGACAATAAAACTCTTGAATCTTGAACTAAATGACAAATGTACATGGACAATATCAGGAACAGGTGCTTCTGTGTTGTAAATGAAGGTGATCACAGGAAAAAAGCACCAACAGACTGGAAAGATTTCCAAGCAGCAATTTTAGCTAGATCTCATGATTTGCAATTGAGTGGAAAGAGTCACCATAAAACTACAACACTGAGCATTGGTAAACAGTCATGTGACAAGAGGGCAAGTTAACTTCTTTATTCATGAACATGCAATTAAAGGTAGACTGTGATTTGTATTGGATAATTGGTGTTCTGTATGACATCTTAGATGACAACAAATGAGTGTAACTTGAAAGAGGTGGTTGGGCCCATTAAAAATAATTTTAAATAAATAATTAAAACTTTTTTATTTAAAAAAAAAAAGGCTATTTAATACACTTTTCAGTGCACAACATATGTTGCACTGAAACAGAAGTATGCAGATAAACTTTCTCCTAGGTATTACAATTAAAAACAAAGAGGACTTATGGCATGTAAAGAAGAAATATTACGTTGTATTTCTAGGTTATAATTCAAATTTCAAGCAAAATTGTGACATTGACCATGTGAAGGCCTTTGTACCTTTGTAAAGGTCTTTTTTATTCTCTTATCTCTTTCATTTAAGCTTGTGTTCAGACGACTCTCAGGTGGATTTGATCTAATGATCAGAGGCTTTTGCACAGACTTGTGGAGTCTGTGCCAGCTTGAGCACCCGCTGACAATAAAGCAAAAGGTGGGAGATATCAAATGTGTTCTGAAATTCATATTAAATATTTTAAAGATACTACTTTTCACTAAATTTTTTTATGCTAAAAAACTTTGTACTACATAAAAGAATGCAAAATAGGCGCATTGTCAGTAGTGATCTCAGACTTGTGTGTGTGTGTACATATATATATATATATACACACACGCACACACACACACACACGCACATTATATATATATATATATATATATACGCACATTATATATATATATATATATGCACATTATATATATATATATATATATATATATATATATGCACATTATATATATATATATATATATATATATATATATATATATATATATATATATATATATACATACATACACATACATATATATACATATATATATAGGGTGTATCCTGCCTTCTGCCCAATGACAACGCTGGGATAGGCTCCAGCTCCCCACCACGACCCAGAAGGATAAGCGGTTTAGACAATGTATGCGTGTGAGTATGTATTCTCTCTCTCTCTCTCTCTCTCTCTCTCTCTCTCTCTCTCTCAGCAGTGTAACCTACTCTTTGATTGACAGGCTCATTGGCAAAGCCCTTCTCCTTTGTGCCAGTCCTCTACTAAGCAATTTATTCAGCAATTCAGAGGATCAACACACAAAACAGCATCATGTTCTCTGCCCTGACAATAAAAACCCGCAATGGACGACATGCACACCGGAAATTTACTAGATGTCAAAAACCAAACAAGAGGTTCTAGAAGGATGATATGGATAATAATAAGTGGATTTGTACAGCATCACAATGGATTCTTACTGAACTGTGTAGATGTGTATGTAAACCTCTTTATGTCATCATAGATACAATAAAAAAATGAAAAAATTGACTGTGGGGGTGGGGGGGGGTGGGGGTTTACAGTCACTGTGTATATTATAATATGTATATTGTTTGTGCACTGTGTACTGTACTATGTATACAAAAACACAAAATATGATAAAGGATAATTTCTTATAAGTAAAGAACACAAGGAATTAACTATGTAATAAACCTCAATTCACAAAAAGTGAGTCACAATTGTGCCATGTCATTATTGTACTATTGTACTCGAGCAAAATCAGATGCCAATGGAGACAAACAGAAATAGATTAGCCAAACTGCAAAATAATCACTGTGGATTAATTGTGGTGCAACATACAGCTATTTATAGATAAATGTATCAATAAAGACTGGAAGTAAATAGATCAATTATATATCACTGAATCTCAGCTTGCTCCCTGCTCCCTATATGGTTCATTATGTGAGTTATGAAATGTTGTCTTCAGCACTGAAGTAGTGCATTGTATGTGCTCAATATTTATTAGATGCTAAAAACCAAATGTTCTTGAAGTGTGATACGTATGATGGACATGTATGACATGACAATGGCTGTTTTCTGAACCCGGAAAAGACATTTGAATTTTACTGAAATAAGTTGTTGTAACAGAAAAACACAGGATCGCTCAAAGTATCTAGTCTGAGGGAGGGAGGGAGATCCTTCATCTTTAAATGCCAGTTAACTAATAAATAACCTGGACCAGATGCTGCAAGCTCCCCTTTGATCCCGTCATTAAAAGCAGCAAAAACCGTGTATACATCCCGTTTCTCTCGCTCTTCCTCTCTCTCTCTAGAAAGATAAAGTAAGTAGGTGAAGTGGGTGATTAGCATCAGCAGCCACACCTGTTATCCTTTGTCATGTGTGCCTAAAAATATCTGCCTTATCCAAACCTGCAGCTCACAGCCAGCACTGTACGAATATGGCTAATGCTAATAGCATATTCTCCCTCTGAGTCAACACAAACATCTATCAGCACCAGCCACGTCATCACCCATATCGTTGCACAGCTGCACTTTAAATGATTAAGCGTGATAGCAAGCATTTAAATAACTCACACCCTACTTTTTCCCCTGAGCTCCTCTTATACAATCAGCAAAAGTTTGGGCGCCCCAGCCAAATTACGTTTTGTTGATTTTCTAAGTGAAAATAAATGAACACAGTCAGTCCAGAGAATTCTGCATATTTTAATGCACACTTACTGTTTATTTGCTGAATATTTAACATTTTTTGTGGATGGGAGGCCAAAGCACAGAGGGAAAAACAGTTCTAAGAAATATCTGGGTGCGTGTAGATGGGATTCTGTATCTGGTGTTGTGCTGGTCCCAGTCTTTTGGAAAAATAACATAATTAGACAGTGATGTGGGTATGTGTCTGGTCTCTGTGTATGTATGTGGATACATGTTCATGCCTCATTATCCCTTAGTTAGCAGTGCAGTCATTACAATGTTATAGATTTTCTCTCAAGCAAGAGGATGCATAAGGCTGCCTACAAACAGTGATATTCAATTATTCAGAACTTAGCATGCACACACACACACACACACACACACACACAGTGTCTGAGGCTCCATCTAAACAGGAAGATGGATGCCAGTCTCTTCCACTCTGTATGTGTTTTCCTTTTTCTGGTTGTACACAGTGCTGAGGGGAATTGAGCGGTGAGTAACCTCTGATCTCTGCTTGATCTCAAATCTTCAAAGACAGAGAGGTCAGCTAAAGGTTAAATGAGTGATAGGAGGACTGAGCAAGAGAGCTTTGAGTGTTGCTCACAGAGAATGTATTTGTTCTCCAACTGCTAACGCCTATCACAGCTGCTGCAAAGCAGAAATTAGTCTTAGGAGAAAACACTATTAAAATAATCATTTTGACATGACACCAATCTGACATTCAGCATTTTTATTAGGCTGATACCAGCAGAAAATTGGAGCAAAATAAATAATTTGATCCGATTCTGAAACAAACCTAGCCTGAAATATCACAGAATTGCTGTTCACACAATATGCCATAAAGCAAAGTAAAGTAGACCATGTGATAACAGACGCTACCTGTCTACTGTTACTGCACGAACAATGAGTGGCTGGCCAAGTATTACACTATCGCAGGCACAGAAAGCCTGGCGGGGCACAATAAACTGTAAGGCCAGCAGCCGATTCATCAATGAAACTACACACAAACCCGATCCAAACACAAACGCACTCCATCGATGAAATTACAAATTCACAAATTACCGTAACCTGGTGCAGGAGTTAGTGGAAATGGAGACACGAATATGAGTGATATGATAACATTAGATCTCACAAAACCTGGCCATACAGCATCCCATTACAAATCCTAAAGTTATTAAGCAGTATATGATCACTGTGGTCTGCAACTACATATCCAAAGCAACATATCAGAGCAAGAAAACACATTGCGTCTCAGGCATTAGGAACAACACTCCTTGTAATAATGCAGAATGACTCACAAGTGACGGTCACTGCTCAAAAAGAAAAGATGCACAACGATCTTTCATCTGGGCAAACTTCAAAAACTTCTCTCAAAGTCCAACAATCCATTCATGAATTCAAGTAATATCATAGCCAGGGCAGGCAAGGAAAGCAGAAGAGTGTTTTTAGCTACACTCACAGTTAGCCATGTTTTTCTTGAACCACTCTGGACTGAAGGAGCAGTTTTTGGCCTTTCCAGACTGAATGATGTTGAAATCCTCTGGCTGGTGTGGTCCCAAACATTTAATCTCTAATTTCTGCTCTAATGGCAGGGTACCAAATTTAACTATTATTACATTTTTGACTTGACTTGTTATAATGGCTTGCTATTATGAGTGGCTACCACAAATGATGAGGAACTATGGCTAGCTGCGTAGTAATGCCCATACTGTAAAGAACGTTAGTAAACGTCTGGATGTATTTAAATTTATTATTATTTATTGGCTTAGCATGGGGCCAATGAGCTCTTGTCCCACAGCTGGTCGTTGAAAGCGTGTTGAGCATGCGCAGAGTGTTTTTCAACAGCTCATTTAATCAGACGAACGATGACCCCCAATTCAGGCCCCAAATGTACAGACACCACTGCTTATAGCAGGGCAGCATCTTCACAGTCTTTTAATGATTATGTGGAATTAAAAAAAAACATGTTTGTAAATTTAGTTTATTTTAATTTAATATAGTCACCATGCTTGTTGAAATCAAACCACACAAGTGTTGTACTACTACCCTAATTTTTCAACAGTTTTGGTTGCAAAAACAGTTAAATTCTTGACACACCCAAAAGAAATTGGGTATCCAGCTACGTGCTATCTATGCAGATACAGGACTTTAGGAGCTGATCTGTAGGCCCAGCACGTCAGAGTAACCATTAACATAACTGGGAAGTAACAGTGGAATCAACCAATCATGTTTTTTATTTCCAATGAGTGGGACTAATTACGTTTCAGTCGGCTGAAAAATGAAAACCAGCAGCAGTAGCAGAGTCACAAATACAACATGTTAATGTTAACAATAATGTTATTATGTCTGTTACAAGCTTCACATACAACATATGGAATTTTGGAATGTCCGTTATAACTTTCAAATCCTTTTGCTTGGACAAAAAATGAAAATGTGAACTGCCATTAGTTTTGCACACTACAGTGCTATAGCGGCACTAACAGACATTAGCATTATCCTGTATGTGGTTTTGCCTTTTGACAGAGTTTTGACATTAATGGCACGAACTGAAGGCTTAGCATGACTAGTCTAGTCTAGTTTGAGTATGCATAGTGCTTTTTAGAGACAATCTTTCTAATTTTTGAAAGAAAATACTGAGTCAGCCAAAACTCACTGATTCACTATTGGTATCAAAAAAGAAAAAAAGTTTTTGTGTGTGTGTTTTTTCTTAGACATGTAACTTTCAAACAAATCAAGAAAATACACTGCCATTTGATTAAAGCAGATCTAATCTTATTGAAATGAAAATGTGGAAACTATTTAAAAGCTAAAAAAAACTTCATTATGTCAAATCATCCACATCATGGCTATTTTATTCCAGATGTCTTCTTATCAGCATCATAATAATGGCTGTTTGAATAACCAAGCCTGGAGAAAAACCCTTTAATAAGCAGGATAATCAACTTCATGCTCAGTGCATGAAATTTACTTTAAAATCCGATCCATTATACAATGAATGAATACATATGCAGCCTAGAGAGAGATAAAGACAGGGACAAAGAGAGAAAAAGAGAGCGAGAAAGTTAAGAAATCAGAAGGAGAGATGGAGTTTTTTCTGTTTCATATATATATATATATATATATATATATATATATATATATATATATATTTTATATACATATATATATATATTTTTTTTTTAAAGAGAGAAAATACATTTAATTGTATTGACTTCACACACCCGTCTCATCTCCAGGCTTTTTATTGTATTGTTCTGTTTTAAAACATTAGCTTATGAAAAGGTACAAATGCGTACATTCACCTGGGAAAAACTTATTTAGGGTTCACAATGGGACCTTAAAACTACTGTTGTACCTTTGAGGGAACATTTACATTGCTTGTACTTTGATGAATGAAAAATGTACCTGCACAGAACCTTTATTTCTAACAATGTAACTGAAAAACATGAGGAACAATGTATATATTTTTAGTGGCTGGAATCCATTGTTCTTAGAGATGTTGTGAACCAGGCTAAATGGTGAAGCCCACAGCATGTGGTATGGTGGCCTGCCCTGGGTAACCCAAAGGTCAGCAGCTAGATCACGTTGTACGAGCTAACGTCATGAGCATTATCTCCCCTACCCATCCTGACAACTAATTTAGGCTTAACATTTCTTCTGAAAGGTCAGGAAAGCTTTGCACCAAGGCTGCGATGTGAGCTTTTCATTAGAACCAAAACAGTGGTCTCAGAGGTGCTTCAGAGGTTGGCTTTTGCATTAATGACATCACAGAGTGCTGCAATATGCAAATGAGCATGATTTATATAGTAAATTACATAAATAAGGTTGGTTTGATTAATCAAGGAATTCATCTGATCCAAGAAATGCCAATATAATCTAGTTCATATAATAACGCAGGCATTTTAAATTGTAGAGTTACTTTAAAGCACTTTTAATATACTGTAAGTATATGTATTGTAATATGTAGGTGCATTTTCACACTATAGTATTTTGTCTATATTTTGCTGCCTTACTTATGTTCCATCCCAGTATAAAGTATTTAGTTCAGCAAAAGCTACAAAAAATTTGCAAAAGCGCTAACCACTGGGTGGAGTGCCACCAGTACTCTCTCCAAACAGAAAGTGACCATGCATGGTTGGCTTTTTTAGAAACTACCATGTCTACTAGGCTGTGATATTTGTGAATTTGTAGGCTAGATGAAGTTCTGTGTGGTGCCTAAAAGCATTCTCGTGCGTGATATGGGTGCTTTTTTGAGAAGCCATCCCTCTCACTCTCTCACACACACACACAAAAAAACACTTACTCACATTCCATCATGTAGACCACCTGTCTAGCTCAAGTGGTCCAGATGGCATACAAACAAAGAGGAAAACTGCTAGCCCACACTGAAATCAGCATATGACTCAGGATAGGCTACTCCTACTGATGGCATTACTTTGAAAACTTCCATCATGCCTCAACAGAATAAAACAGCAATATCTGCTTGGTAAATTCTTAATACATGGGTGCATATTAATAGTAGGGCCTGACCGACATTTTTTTGCACAATACAATCAGACAAGATTAGGTTCCTACAGATTGATAGGAATAGTGGAAAATATGGAGACAATGCACCAATAATGTGTTTTTAAATGTTTTAAAGAAAAACTGCATTCAGGTAGAGGTGAATTTTTAAATAAATGTAACAATTGAGAACTGATAATCATGTTTGATAGTTGACCATATCTGTAAAACAATGTTTCACTGGAGTACTGGAGCCTGTTCAATTTTTGAGCATATATAATTACAATTAGCCATTGTACATTTTATTGTTATTAAAATACTAGTTTCTTAAAATTGTCAAAAAATTCATTTTGGTCCAGCCCTGATTGAAAGCTAACAATTTAGGAGTTTTAGAAATTTGGTATAAACTAACTTTGAACTTACTCTACATGACCAAAGGCTTTGTATTTGTGTATTTACATTTAGATATTTGACTAGCACTCTGCAACAAAGCAATGTACAGTAGCAGGCAAAACAGTACACTGAAAATCTGAAAAGGCTTAAAACCTAAAAGACAAGACTTTTAACCTAGCTTATCAAGAGTAACTTAGGAAAAAAGACATTTCAAAGCATAATGGTATGGAAGAGGGAACAACCTGGTCTCATTTACATCTAGCAAAAACAATGCACTGGAATAATAGATAGATAGTAACTGCTTAGGCATTCTGTAAGCGCATATGCACTGCTGAAGGTGCATATACACAGATATATTGCATTACTTCAAAAGATTCACAAATCGGTATTGGCCAAGGAATAGCCTGAAGAGGTTCTTAAGTGACAGGTCGTCCTAAGGCAAAGTCATTCCACCACTGATGGACAAGGACAATAAAGCAGTGAGGTTTTACTTTGCAAGCATGTTTAGGTCTTATGGAAGGATATGCCAAGCATGCTGAAGTGGAGGGTCTGAAACGGCTTGCTTGGATGTATTTCTGAAGCATGATCTGGAGGCACTGGTGAGTAAGGCCTTTGAGGCTTGGGAAGCAAGGGCACGAGTTTTGTAGTCGATTCTTTCTGCCACAGGGAGCCAGTGGAGTGATCTCAGTAAGGGAGTCACATGAGAGAACTTTGGGAAGTTGCAGACCAGGAAAACAGTAGGTTTGTACAGAAATGATACCACAAGACGACCAGCCAGAAACAAGCTGCAGTAGTTCAGTCTAGAAATGACCGAGACTTTGACAGGAGAGGTCAAACCATTTCAATGCTGAGGAGTAGGAATTTGCAGAAAGTTACAGATGGGTATGGATATTAAAGTATTTTAAATATATTGTGACTGTGGAATCACAGAACACAAGCAGCAGGTATAACATCTGACATTTAAATGTCTAATTTAATTTTTAGATACAAGAAAAATCAACAAAATGATGTATATACGATGTATCTATCGTATATACACACATCATAGTCAGCATGTTTCTTGTTAGCTTTTACTTCATAATATATTGGGATATTCAAAAAGCATTTGTTAAAAACCCAGACATATGAATAGAATAAATTAATAAAATGTCCATCCACAGTACATGTAATGTACTCCAAGAAGGTTAGCTGGTGGTGCAGGTCCATCCCAAGTCTCCAGTATGCGAAGGATAAACAATGAGAGCAATCAAAAGTTATTAAACAGTTAATTGTTGCAGAATAATCTGCAGTTCTGTAATCTGTAAATCCGCTCTATCTTGTTAAAGCTTGAACCTCCATTCAAGAAGAGATAGTCAAGTACCTTCTGGACCTCAGGGGTGAACAGAGGAAAAGGGAAGAACTATTGCCTATCATCATTGCAGTAAATGTAAGAAAAGACATGCAGAATAGTAACTGATCTCAGGAGATTCAATACAGGTGTTTCACTACACAATTGTGGGTTAACTTGTAGACCTTATAACCAGATAATACAGGATTTCAAATAAAATCCAAAGTATGGTTGGGTTTGACAGCTTAAAAGCGTAATCTCTCTTGTTTAGAGTTTTGAAACTAAGAAGGTAGTCCCAGGTTGTCAATTGGAAAATTTTGCTTGGAAACATCTATGGTTTTTTAATTGGCATTCTAATTCATACTATCCATTTTACGTGTTATATTATTTTCTAACAGCAGGCAACATCAGCATTAGAATTAGCATCCTTAAGCCAGGGCCATTTTTATATTAGTACTCTGCAGGCAACTGTCTTCTTCATATGCAAAGTGGTTGCTACATTAGAAAGAGAACATAATTCCTTTTAAACAATTTCAACAAAAACATCAATTATGTTTTTATATGTAATTACTTTGAAGAAATAGTTGATCTCGGCATACAAACTGTGACATGTGGATTCATTTCTTGTAGATAATTTTAGCCTCACAGCTGTAAGGCAAAAAAACAGACGCCTAACTATTCCTTTAAAATGTATTCATAACAGGGAAACACTTAACACTCCAAAAGACAATCCAGCTTGTAAGCGAATAATGACAATATCTGCATTCATTTCTCTGAAACAAATGAGCCAAAAGTGCAATTTTGCAAGTATTCACCAGAGACTAATGTATGGAGTTAGAACCATGATAGAAAGAGGAGGAGGAAAAAGAAGGACATGTAGCCATGGGAATAATATCATGTGCTACAAGGGAGTGTGATGTATTTGCTCAATAGAAGCCGCCAAAATGTCAAAGCAATTACACAGAGTTGGTGTCATTTTAACTGATGAGGCCTCTTAATCTTACATATGAAAATGTGGTAAAGTGGGCAGATCAAGCGAGTGAGGGTGATAATCTGAGTATGCTAAATGCATACTGCTCTGTGTTTTAACCCCCTCCATTTGTACCAGACACAGATGATAGATGTAGAGCCAGTTTCCCAGACCCAGATTAAGCCTAAGCCTAGATCAAAAAAGATTTGTAATGGTGAAACACCACTGGCAAGGAAGTTTAGTCCAAAACTAGGCTTCAACCACATCCATGACACAGGCCCTTAGGAGCAGGCTTAGACATTTTAAGAGCACCGACACTTCTACTTTCTTCTTTAACACTCGATAGACAGCGATAACAAGCCTGGTGTTATTTGTTTATTGTTTCTCATTCATAGCTCAGTGAAACAAGGCATGAGCGTTCTGTTGAAAGTGCAGATTCCAAACTTCCATACCATACTTGTGCTTCTACTTTCTTATCCATCTATCTACACTGTAAAAACGTGGTTTTAACTTAAAACATCAGTGTTTGGGCTCCCTTAAAATTTTAAGTTAACCGAATTTTGAATAGTAAGTTAATGGAATAAGAATCTGTGTTTTGTCCTATCAATGTATTTTTTTGAAGCTCAAATAGCTCAGAATTTTAAGGCAGACTGGACACTAACAATGTCTGTCTCTCTCTTTCTGAAGGCCTTCTTCATTAAAATCAGAGCAACCAGAGCAGCGTGAGCCCAGACTCCAGCATGACATTGTGAAGTTGGCCTGTGTTATGCTTGCATCCAAAAACAGAACAAACGAATGAACAGACTTGACACAAAGATAAATAAATAAATCCGTGGAGGGATAATGCCATGTGGCAGCTGCTGCAGACATTCTGTGTTTCCTTCTGAAACAAGCATCGTCTCGGAATGTGGTTCAGAAGGCAGGAATCTGTGTGTGTGTGTGTGTGTGTGTGTGTGTGTGAGAGAGAAAGAGAGAGAGAGAGTGATGAATCTGGGTGACTCAGGACAAATCACGATGAAAATACTCTCAGTCTCTGTAACAACATTTATAGTGGCTCCTTTTAACCCAGAGTCAGAAAGGGTGTGTACTGGGGTGTTCGTTTGGTGATTAAGTATTTATTGTAATGAAATGTAGTGCACTTATTGAAATGTATTGCACTGCGCTGTGTTTAATTCTGTTTTTTTTTTCTCTAGGTATCAACATGGGCTTTTGTTTCTAGCAATGTCTGAGTTCAGGGCCAGCTTTCTCTCTAACCTATTTGTAAGTAGCAAAGATACTTTCTCTGGGTAGACAACAAAGCACTCTTTGTAAGTCGCTCTGGATAAGAGCATTTGCTAAATGCTGTAAATGTAAATAGTGATTCTTAAATACTGCAGGGGGTTCTTCATAATGCTAACTATTTCCCCCATAAAAAGGTGGTTACAGTTAGCGCTGTGTACGGGTACTTGAGTACTCTGTTAACCACTTGAGATGCCAGCACTGAAATACTGAAATCTCTATTTGGGTGATGTGGCCCTGGTGAAGTGCCCGGACATAAGTGTTTTTAAGGATATGACCGAGAAGGCAGAGATAGTGCAGCTGGCTCTGGCACAGCGTTTTACTAACTAGGCTAATTACTCTAGTTGACGTTAGCTAGGCCCAGAAAGAGAGAAAGGGTGTATTTCTCAGACAACACAGTGTATAATCAAATGGTTACGTGACCACTGATTTCTCCAAAAGAAGAGCTATAGCTCCCCAAAACCAGTGTTTTTCAGGCTAGGTTAGCCATGACCCCCTCCATCTCCACTCACCCTGAAACACGCTACAGCAGCTTTGTCCACATTTTGCAGGAGACGACGGCTTCATGGCGCTGTTAGCCTCAATACTGCTAACATTAATAAACAAACAACAACACCTTTGCCAACATCAAACAGCTCTTTTGTTCTACTATTATTCTGAACCTATATACTTTTTATGCTTCTTTTGGCATAGTTGGATAATATTCACATAATATTAGATCACAAAAGTTTGTAAAGTTAGCTGTTTGGCTCAGAGCTGCACACTGCTGGTCCAGCACCCTGGTGAGGGACTAATTCTGTTTAAATGTTTTGATCAATGCATACCTTCTCCATCACTGTATCTGGGACACCACTGGGTCATTCTCAAAAATATGATATCAAATTAGCTATGTGTGAATTTATCAGCAGCCATCCATGAATTCCCAAAGTAAACCCCATGAGAACCAAAACACAGTGGCCTACAAATATCTAAATAACATTAGATAACTGAAACTGCTCTTTACAGCAATAATTTCAATGTGGTAAGTGATTTAAGTTTTTTCCATTAAATTTTTGTTCATTTTATGTACAAGGACGTACAAATGTATTTTGCAATATCTGGGGATCCCCATGTTATTGACAAGTCGGGGAGGGGGATACGGTGCAATTCAGAATGTCTCTGGTATTATCTACATGTGTATGCATCTGTGTGTTGTGAGAGAGTGTGTGTGAGAGAGAGAGAGAGAGAGAGAGAGAGAGAGACTGAGAGAGTGTTAAATCTTTTTTAAGGTAAAGAGCTGTTAGCTCACTGATATCTACTGAGAAATATGCAAAGGGTAGCTCTGCAGGAGTGTCAAACACTCACACACACACACACATGCACAGCAGGGTGTGGTACATGCTGACAGTTTCAGTATTAGATTTATCAAAGCTGTGGGAAGCAAGCCACAGAGTTTATGATCCTGTCTCTCTCAGAGCATGAGAAAATTCACACACACACACACACACACACAAGTTTAAACTTCGTCTAGATATGGGAGTGCACACACACACACATACAAACCTTGTATCTCCATTTTTGCCATTTTTTCAGTTTTTGACATAATTTAAAAATGTCTCTTGCCCTTTAAATTATGTGTAAATTAGTTAAATAGGTTAGTCCTACTTTCTCTAGTTTTTCAATCTCATTTTTGTCCTGAAATGTATTAAAACATGCACACACATATACACACACACACACACACACACACACACACACACATAGCTGTATGTCAGTTTGATATTCTGTATGAAGTGTTGTGCTTTGGAGACAGAAGCTTTTTCCTGTCAATCATCGCTCTACTGCCACTCCATAAGTAAGGGTCACAATCTCAAACCCAAAGAACACTTATGGCCGAGTAATGGTTACCATGTCAACTGGAGCAGTTCTGGAGTCTGTCTCAAGTGAAATATTGAAGCAGAAGCAGCAGTTAGGGTCAGGACATGCAGCTGGAGCCCTCTGAGCCTCTTCCAGCCTTCAGTGGAGCAGCAGGGGCTAAAGCCGAGAAACCGTGGCTCTAATTCTATAGTCTGAACACAAATTCCACAGAGAGAAATTCCCCTGAGAATGTTTGACATCTGAAATGGAGGGAGGTGGCATGTATAATGCACAGGTGGTGATGTGTTACAAATTCTCATTATGAGAGAGAGAGAGAGAGAGAGAGAGAGAGAGACAGAGAGAGAGGAAATTCTCCTGTGTGCCTTGGTTCAGTGAGGTCTAATGATCTTTATTTCCTTTGGTCACTTTCAGCATTACGTTCAAACGTTATAATCCGACAGTATCCTCCCAACAAAATACCACCTACCACACTCACAGGCAGATCTTCTCATTTGCTTTTTTTAGCCTGAAGATCTTCTGATAAAAACATGAAACGAGCAGACAACACTAAATGACAACTCATCCATGCTCATGTGCTGATTTTGTAAACGCTGATTCCAACTTTCACAGATATATCGTATCCTTTATCCGCTGTTTCTCTGACCTTTACACAGTATATTAAAAAGTGTTACTTTTGCAGCATATCTTAGTAATTGTAACAACAAAAATACCTGTAAATTTTGTTATAGTGATGATGGGAGATTATGTTCAAGTATGTAGTATGTGGAAACTTATGTTAACCAAGTGCAGACAAAATGACACCAGAGTTTTACATTTTGTTCATGCATCAGGTAAAAATGGCCACAGTATGATTTTGTCTTCATATGTGACACAGAGGTCTTACCTGTGCGGCAATCTGACCAGCAAAAATACTGAATCTGACATTTTCAATTCAGATTTGGAACACTTCCATATGTGGTACTGAAATCCGATTAGTATTTGATGTGTGGCAATGCGACTCAGTCTAAACAGCCAGATTGGAACTCAAGTGACTTTTATGTTAATCCAACACAACATCCTTCAGAATTTTGCACTGCCGGCCTAATAATGAGCCTTTTTTTACAGAGAGCTCAAAAGCATTCTGGGTGACAAGCACAGCTGTCAGCCATCAGAACTTCTTATTAGCTTCTGTGATGCTGGCGAAGATGAAACAGAAACCTTTGGGAGCGGCTGTTACTGTTCATTCTATTTTGATTGTTTACATCTGGATGACTGTGCCACGTGAAGCGTTGTTCTTTTGAGCTTGTGAGTCAGTTTAGAAGCAGGATCTGTTCAGACTGTCGCATATAGATCACATTTAAAAGATACTGTGAACATCCTAACAAAAAATTGGATTTGGTGAGAAAATCAGATTATGGCCACTTTTATCTTCTGTGTGAACATAGCCTTAGTTTGTACCATCACATTACTCATCAAAAAGACACCAGAAAGATATATTATGTTGAGTATTGGAAGACTACTGACAATCACAATTACTCATTTAGCAGATGCTCTTATCCTACAAAGAAAACAGAATCTCCAGAAAACCCAGATATTCTACAGAGAATCAGGAGAAACTACAGAGTACCCAGAGAACCTACAGAGAGCCTAGAGAAACGACACATCCAGAGAAACTAGAAGATAACCTAGGAATCAAGAAAGCACAGAGAATCTAAAGTACCCAGAGAATCTACAGAGAGCACAGAGAATCTAGAGTACCCAGAGAACCTACAGAGAGCACAGAGAATCTAAAGTACCCAAAGAATCTACTGAGAGCACAGAGAATCTACAGAGAACACAGTGAATCTAAAGTACCCAGAGAATCTACTGAAAGCACAGAGAATCTAGAGTACCCAGAGAATCTACAGAGAGCACAGAGAATCTAAAGTACCCAGAGAATCTACTGAGAGCACAGAGAATCTACAGAGAGCACAGAGAATCTACAGTACCCAGAGAATCTACCGAGAGCACAGAGAATCGAGAGTACCCACAGAACCTACAGAGAGTACAGAGAATCGAGAGCACCCAGAGAATCTACAGAGAGCACAGAGAATCTAATGTACCCAGAGAATCTACCGAGAGCACAGAGAATCGAGAGTACCCACAGAACCTACAGAGAGTACAGAGAATCTAGAGAACCCAGAGAATCTACAGAAAGCATAGTGAATCTGGAGTACCTATAGAATCTACAGAGTGCCCAGGGAAACTATGGAAGGTCTGGAGAATCAAGAGTACCCAGAAAATCAACAGACAATCTCCAGGATCCCCAGAGGATTAACAGAATATCCAGAGAATCTACACAACACACTACAATGCAACACACTAATTCTACAAAATACCCAGCGACTTTAGAGAGAGCACAGAGAATCTACAGAATACCCAAAGAATCTACAGAGAATCTACAAAATACCAAGAGAATCTACAAAGAGCACACAGAATCTACAGAATACCTAGAGAATCTACAGAGTGTCCAGAGAACCTACAGAGAGCAGAGAGAATCTACAAAATACTAAGAGAATCTACAGAGAATCTACAGTATACCCAGAGAACCTACAGAGGGCACAGAGAAACTACAGCATGCCCAGCGAGTCTACAGTGTCCAGACAATCTATAGAAAACCCAGAGAATGAATAAAGTACCCAGAGAATGTGGGTATAAACTACCAAGCAAACCTACAAAGAATCTAAAGAATACCTAGAAAATCTACAGAGAATCAAAAGAATATCCCCAGAATCTACAATCACTACAGAATATACAAATAAGTGCCCAGAGAATCTGTAGAATACCAATAGAATCTAGAGAATACTCAGAGAGTCTACAGACAATCTACAGTACACACACAGAATCTACAGAGTACCAAGAGAACCAACACAGTATCAACAGAGTACCCAGAAAATCTACAGAGAATTTACAGAATACCGAATCTGCAGAATATCCAGCTAATCCACAGAATGCCAACAGAGCACCCAGAGAATCTACAGTCAGGGTTTAATAAGTAAAACATTAAAAAGGTTCAGTGGAAATGAGCGCAGAATGGTGTTGCCAGGCTGGAAGAAACAGACAGACTATCTTGTGCAGAGCTCAGGGGGAGGTAATTTCACCACTGAGTGGCTAGAATTTTTGTGCTCGTTTTTCACCAATACAGAGGACTGTAATATGTCAGTCCAGAAAGACTATAGCACTGAGGTTTTTAGTGATTTAACATATCTAAGTCACCTTGGCTAATTACCAAGCAATTCACAAGTTGAACTATATGCATTAAAAAGAAATAAACACTAAACTCCACGGTGTTGTGGGCCTCTAGGGCCTGAGTTTAACACCCCTGATTCAATCCCTTCACATGATCCACACTCAAAGCACCTGGACATGTGTGTTGGGCATGTGATCAGGTGATATGAGTGTTTTGAGAATACTGAATGAGCTCTGTTTTGGCTCAGTGCTGAATTAGGAAAGATGAGATGACTTTTGTAAGTGCCTGTGTTTTTTTAGCCACTGACAGGTCTGGTTCTGAAAGCGCGACACAGAGAAGATGTCACAGAGAAAATAGCAAACTGTCAGCATCATGCGTCTGTCGCTTGTCTGATTGCTTCACATTCACATGTTCCTGCATCACATTCGCTGCATGTGTGTGTGTGTGTGTGTTTGTTTGTTCAACCTGACAGAGACATCACTATTCAGTTGGAAAGGTGCACAAGCAGGTAAAAAAGAGAGCCTTCCTTCTGGTCCTATAACCCTCTAGGGCCAGAAAAGACACTTAACTCAAAGAGCTGAACATCAGCTTTGCATACTAATTTTACTGCTTTTAATTTATTAATTCTAACAACCCAATGACAGGTCCAAATATCTGTTCCTCACCACTGTAACTACATGCATTTCAGTTTCAGCAATTAGTCAAAGCAGATTGTAGCTAATAATTCAAAGTAGTTTAAATGATCAGTAGCTACTGCATAATAAACCTTAAACTTTAAGGTTAGCTGAATATTGAGCCTAGAGTTAAAAGAGAATTGCTTTTCCATGTGACTCAGTACCAAAGAGCCTAAACAACAGGACATGCAGTGTGACTTCTATTCAATACAGCAAACTACTTCCATGGTCTCAGTATCCAGGTAAAGATTAGCGATTGACCAAGGCCTCAGCTAAATGAATAGCTTTATTTGGACATGCCTGAACAACTGACTGCTCAAGAAGTGAGTTTTCTCTCTGTTAGTGGGATATTCAGCGGCTTCCAGAGGGCGTTGCTTGATGAAAACACATCTACTATATTTGACTGACAGCAAGATCACATACTATGCACAGTATCATACTTACTGTGACTTAAATTAATGGCAATTTTGTTTTGACATAGCATGCTTGAACAACTCACTTAGTGGTTCTCACTTATTAGGTTTCCATTAACTTTTTTGCTCAATAAAAAAGCATTAAACAAAAATATCAGTAGTTGATTTCCATTAAATTGATTAGAAATTATTTACAAAATGGTTTTAATTAATAAAAATTGCCATGACTTAGATTTTTCTTTGTCAAATATAAGTGTTGATAACCTAACATAGGGTAAAATGTCACACAGGTTAAGAGAGAATGTGCCTTTGGTTAACTTTTCATATTCTCATAGCAAAGCCACCTGCAATTTTTCATAGCAAGCAGATGTTTTTTTTTTTTAAGATTCACCCTGAAAATTGTTTATGTACTGTTTTTCATGATTTTTCCATCATCAGGTTGTATGTCCGAGACCTATTGTTGTTTTATTCAGGCTCTAGTATCAGGTAGTATTTGAGGCATTCAAACAATTCACACAGAGAGCTAGCCAAGTTCTCAAATGGTAGGTTATTAATCTTGCTCAAATATGCAAAAAACTATTTTGCAAAACCCCCTTTTTTTGGTTTCTTTTTTTCCATATAAAAGGGCAAACCTACGAATAAGAGCGTCATAAGCAGACAAAATATGCAAGCAATTTAACTATTCAAACTGAAAAAGAGCTTTGGAGATATTTGTAAAATATATTATCAATAATTCATTTAAAGCATTTAAAGTATTACAATCATTTTATATTTTTCTCGTAAGTCTTCATTTGATAGAAACCTTCTAAAAGACCATTCTTTGTGCCCTAACTGAGAGCTTTACAATCATTCATCTATTCCATGTATGTGCTGTACAGTCTGGGAAATGTACAAAAGCTACTGTGAAGGAGGCCAAGACTGCAAGCACATTGACCTCATTCTGTGCTACAACTCCTCTTAAGCTAAACAGGTCAGCTCTATACATGGTTAGCATCATACCTGGCCTTTTGTTGTAACTGTAAAAGATCACATACAGTGCTTTAAATCTCTGTCTGAAATAGTCCTGGGGAATAATTCTGACAAAAGTCTATAGGCTGCAGCAATCTGAGAATGTTCCTCTATTAAATAGAGGCACTGTAGAGAAGATCCTCCTCCTCTCTCTCCCTCTAACCCACCTTTCTTCCTTTCAGTACAGTTATCGTTTCCCTCAGCTTAATAAAACAGCAATTCTGTTTCCCCTATTGATGTTCTCGCTCCCTAAACCTCTAAAAGGCCAACCTAAGAACAGAGAAGGAGAGTGAGAGAGAAAGACAGAGACAGAGAGAAGCAACTAAGAGACTAAGAAGACAAGAAATAAAGAGCAAAATAAGGAGAGATGCAGAGAAGTGAGTAGTGGATGGGGTGGAGGGAGGTGGAGAGAGTAAAAAAAGAGTGAACAGAGCACGAATTAAGCACGAATAGAAGTATAGAAGAGCAAGAAAACAAAGAGAATTCAAAACTCCCCACAACCCCAGAACACTGGGGATATAGTTTATTCAATAAACTGCATCCCTGTAAATCAGCACTGCATCTCTTGCCAAATATTTGTGCTCGATTTTGCACAATGTTGGGACCTGGGATCATACATATACCCAATATCTAATATAGATATGTGTGTGTGTGTGTGTGTGTAAAAACCAATATTTAATAGTAAGATGGTTTTCACCTTCCAGTTTGTCCTTCACCAAGTTGGTCCTCTACAATAGACTTTTAATCGGGCCTGAAATGTTGGTCCCAAACCAAATACAGCTCAAGAACTTTCTATCCTAGCCCTATTAACCCAACACAACATTTTGAGTCTGAAAGTGGCCTGAGTACAACAAATTCTGTCCAAAATGGGCCCATCCTCACCTCAAGTGCCCAATAAAACCTCATAGGATATTGCTGTTAAATTACAGTGAAGTAATATTCATAGCTGTCAATAGATCACAGATAAATAACAGAAAAAAAAAACAAAAATGTGACATAATAAAGTGTCAAAGTTTAAATCCTGCTTTAATACATTTGTTAATCAAGTTTTTAAGTATGCATAAGCTTTCTATAACATGCTATTCTCACACTGTGTGGTACTGATACAGCAAGGTGTTAGCTTCCATATCTTTAATCCTAAAGCTCCCAAAAATACCTTTGTCCAAACAAATTAACATTCACTTTGCTGCACTAATCTGTACTTTCCTAATTGATAACGTAAAGCGGTAAAGACGACAAAGCAGAGGAAAGTGTAGGGGAAAACCTGTTCAAAGTGGGAAGAGGGCTATGAGAATCTGAACTGAGCCTGACAAATACGTCATAAATGACATTCACTGAGCGTGAGCAGTCAGGTCCCTTCGGGTTCAGACAAATATTTTAAGATATGGGGTTAGCTCTGTTTTCTCTGGTGTTTCTACCCAAGTCAGGATATTTGTTCTGAAAATGTATGAAAACAAACACACAAACACAGAGGGTGGGCACTGGGATAAGTGCAGTCAAATCTTGCAGAAAGATTGTGTGTATGTGTGAGTGTGAAATGGATACCCATGCGGTTGGATCAGCTCTGGGCTGCAGAGCAGCTTTGGTTTATGACAGAGGATAAAGGAGCGTGCTAAAGCCAGCCTTCATGCCTTTAGGGCCTCACACGCGCCTGTCAGGCAGGCTCTGCTGGAGAGGGATAAGACAACAAAACTGAGGCAGATTCTACCAGCGCTGAGTGAGTGAGTGCTTGTATGTGTTTATATGTGTGGCTGTGATTTAGAGTGATAACTGTGCGTTTGTTTTTCATGTGTGGACATCAAAAGAACAGATTATAGAGTCACACTGGGACTACTTTTGGGAGACATATACAGTGTTTATGTATGTATGCGTATGGGATGAGGGGTGTATGTGAGTTAAATATATACATTATATAGGGGCAGCAATATGGCAAAAATGCCATGATGCTTAAAGACATGGATGACACACAATATGCATTACTATATTTAGTTTTATGAAGTTTGGTGTTGGAAGAGACAAAGGTCCAATCCCATTTCTTATTTTTACCCCTACCCTTTGTTTTTGAGTGTCACCTTGCCCCTTGAAACTGAGTTACAAGGGGCAGTGGTTGAAATCTTCCCCTACGAAAAAGGAACAACTCTCAAATAAAGAAGAGCATTACTTCATTAACAGGCTATTAGCGCTGCTCTGTAGGCGACCCTGCCAGTCTGCAGTGATAGCAGAGGAGAGTAAAGTTCAGCAACCTCACTGCTGGGCTTTAATTACATTTAGGGCATCATATGCCTTCAAAGTGGGCCGGGGGGCAATTATTTGTTATTGCCCACCTTAAATTCTTCAGGGATATGAAGCTGAAGTCAGCTATTTGTCAGCTTCGAATTTTAGCTAGCTACCAAAACAGCAGCATACTGCTATTGATTTTTGCGCTGTTATAAGGTAAAGGACCATAACACACTGAAACGACATCAAACTAAGACAACACAATGGTTATCATAATGAAATAGAGCCAAAATGTATCGGTAGTGCTACATTTTAAGAATCAAAAACTGTGCATCCCTCATATGCTACACGCATTTAGCCTCTGAAATTGCAGGCTTAATTCAGCTACTTATGTTAAGACACATTGTTTAGTAACTATTATGAACTATTGTTGATTGGTTTTATTCACATATTCCTACTGAAATATGACTTTAAAATAAAACAGCCCACTATAATAACAATTTCTCTAAAATATCCTTTATACTAAAATATTTCTGTAATGCAAATTATATTCGCCCATACATTTGGTAACATCACCACACTGAAATACTTCCTGCACTGCAATACCTATAATTCAAAATGCTTCTACATTAGAGAACATCTTATTAATGATCCAAGCAGAGAAATGTATTCAGTATAATAAAAGGCAATCCTTTCAGAATGAGAGAGATGTAAGCCTTTTCTGTTTGTACAGTATCTCTGTGGGTGTTGAGTACAAACTAGAACAGTTTAGTTAGGACTGCTGTCACCCACTCTGTGACAAAATTATACATTAAATTAAACTACAGTTAACACAGAAAATACACTGGATTGTAAACTTGAGATTTGCAGCTCTAATCTTTAATACATTGTATACATCAACCATTTTAAAATAAAATTATGCATTAATAGCCTAGACCGAATACATGAATTCATTTGAAACTAATTAAAACTAGAAGTTACAAAAATGTTTTTTGTTTCTTATTTTTAATAACTTGTCCGCATTTCTGAGCAGCACATTTGTGTGTAAATGTAAGTTCATTTGCATAGTATTTGCATACCGAGCACTCCAACACATAAAAGCCACTTTTTATAACAGAAGAATGTGGGGTAATGATTTAAAAGGGACAAAAAGTGTCACAACCTTATTTGGGTGGTTTGTCTACAGAAGAAAAAAAGATATTTCAAAAGGCTTCATATTTTTCTAATATCACAATCTTATAAAACTTTTTTTTCCTTTTAATTCCATAAAAAACATCCAGGAAATATCTCAGTGTCATCTGGCCTCTTTCGGGAACACTAAGAACAAAATCCATAATCTGGTTTAGATCATCCGGAGTAATCTCCAATAAATACAGTTCCAATCAAAGCTTTAATCCCATATCTACACGCCACATCAAACTCCCATTTCATGGGTAAGAGGCAGAGGGCGGAAAAAAATCCCAGATTTTCCAAGCGTCTGATCAAGTTTAATCCCAAATGTTCCAGAAGAGAAATATGACCAGATCTGATCAGATTGATCAGGACCTGTCTGCAGACATAGAGATGGATCTAAACTCTCTTACCAGCAAAGAATAACATTAATTTACATGTCTTTGGGTAATTCTTAATACTGCACCACAGGGCCGCACAACAAAAAAAAAAACCTGACATAGTTATTGGCCTTCACTGTTTTTGACTGAAATGCTTATGTTTGTTGGATCATGTGAATGCCTTGATCAATACAAGATGCTCATAGCATACAGTAAAACATTTAATGACTGGTTAGTGGGCTCATTTGCATATTGCAACCTTTTGTGATATCAATATTCAAAGGCCAGTATCATGATAACGGTTAATAGATGATATATTGTGCAGCTTTAGTGCATCATTTCAAAAAACACAGTTCATCATTCCATTCTATAACTAGCAAATTCTCCTTCAGTACCAATAATACAGCTGCACCCAAACTGCAGTCTGCGGTTATTCAAGGTAAAGTGCGAGTTTCCGGTTACACTGCAAGCGTGGCAGATTTCTGCAGTGAAATGGGGTCGCTGTGAGGCTCTGGCTCATCCATTTCTAGAGCTTTCTCATGGAGCTCGCACCAAGCTCGGTGTCACATAATGGTGTTCCTCCCCCTCTGGGTTTTAAAGTATCTCACGCTCATCAATCTCACAGAACCTCTCTCACACCCGGTCAGCCCCCCTAATTAGAGAAAACCCCCTAAAAATAGGGCAGCGGAGAGTAAACTGGTTGCTAGGGACAAAACCAAGGTTGATCAAGAATTAAGATACCATCTTAAGCGTAGCTGGCCCGAGAAAGTGTCCATGGGAGTTGTTCTGCAGTAACTTAATTAAGTGATTAAATTGATGCCCCAAATGACCCTCTACAGTGAGCAGATCTATTAGGGAAGGACACTCAATTTGTCTTGGGACAAGCCTTCTCAAGATGAGCATGCAAATTCTTTGCTAATATGATGCTGCTAACATGCCGGGGTAAAGAAAGAAACTGAGAAGCTCAAAAAAACAAGACAGAACGAAGACTACATTAATCTCTATGGATATTGGAATCCAAACTCAGTCTTAGTATCTGTTTATTTAATCAGGTACTATAATATGACACGTCGTTTTAAAAAGTAAAAGTCTTAAATGCATTTTGGATGAATGTAGAATTTCAGACAATCTGAGGACACAAGCTGCTGATATTGGTTTACACATGAAGGAAAATGGACACATCTAAGAGGATGAAACTATGATTAATCTGCACAGTTGTGGGTTTTCATTCTCTAGGTGAGCTGGTAGTGTGTTAAATCACATACAGCTGAAACACAAAGATTAATTGAACAACCAGGTACAGATCATTTATAATCTTAATAATCAAATGTTAAACCTTCTTTTTTTAATTCATAACAATGTAAAACATTTTCTCGTTAGGATATTTGAATACTATTTGCTCAAAAATGTGGATAATAAATAGCAAAATTTGTGCATCGCTGTTGAGGTCAGCCAAAGATAGACAGTATAAACTAAGCTGAAAACGAATAAAAGGCAATCTGACAGTCAATGAGCAGCAACACTAAGTAACTGTACGTTCTCAACAAGTTGACTCTACAAGTATTGCATCAGCCTGAGTTCACCGCACGGCCCTGCCTCACCCCTCTTCCCTGTGAAATGTAAATAAGCAAAGCTCTCTAGGGCAGCCGGCTCTGCTCTGATGTCGACAGTGCAGCTCTCCCAGCGGGAGAGACCCTCCCTCTCTCTCTTCCGGGCAGCCAAGTGAAACCGATCAGGACACTTCATCACATTCTGGGTCACCGGCGCACTCTATACAGTCCAGATTACACCACTTCTCCCACTATGGACACAGTAGGGGAGGAACACTTGGCCCTCAGGGAAGCCTCAGGGGAATTTGGGGCAGTAGAGATACGTTCACCTGCCACCTACCGCGTTGGCTACAATGATATTTTTACATCAAGGGCTTCAGAGCATGTAGTGTGAACTTTCAGGGTGAGAGCAGGAGTGCATTCCAATGCAGGGATTGAAAGAATGCCAGAAAATGTCAGTAGTTTCATCCGGGACAGGAGGGAAATGGTGAGGGAAGTCTGAAAGTCTTGGGTAAGCAACTGAGGACATACAACAAATTTGCTTGAAATGTCAAGATACTGCATTTTCCTCATTCTGCTAAGCAGAACAGGTATACAATTTCAAGCACTTACAGTCAAGCTCAAATTCGTTTAACTTTTGCTAAATTACAAATTGCTCCTCTCCTGCAAAAAACAAACAAAAAAATCTACTCTTTCCACTCTTTCAAGTGGTGTCAAGCTTCAAGTTCAGCCAGCAGCGACTGCTCAAACTCCAATACAAAACTTCTTGCAGGTGGCGTTGCCACAGCAACCCTCTCCTGAGGCCCGTGTCTGGATAGAGGGGGTAATTCATCAGCAAGTGAATCCCGATAGGGGAAAATACGCAGATACCTGCAGCTTATCCCAATACACATGCCTGAGAGAGCCAGACCCAAGCATGCTGCCTATCAATTACACAGTCAAACCGAGCCAGCAGGGAATCCATCAGTAAATAAGCAAGGTTCTGCGAGGGTGCTGAATAAAGTCAAGTTCCCTGCTGTCTCTCTCAGGCACAGTGTGTTGGTGAGTTTAACTCTAAAGCACTGACCCAATGAAATAGCATGCAGTTGGATACTGGGTCATGTTCCTGGCTAGCATACTGCCAGGGTCAAGGGAGCCTGTGGTTACCCCTGAGGAGTAAACAGAATAGCTTAGCCTTAAAGGAAAAGCACAAATAAGCATGCTAACATGCCAATTATGCTAACGGTGTTTGGAAGGTAGAAATCACCAGTTAGCAGGACATCAGTGGTTATTCCCTTTCATTTATTGTTTGCAACATTATTAACTGAACCATTCCTGTAAAAATGCACACAAAATTGGCCAACCTGCCAGTCTACAAGAGTAGCTAAGTCATGGGTGAATTTGAGAAGTCTGTGATCTGTTTCAACACAAAGAAGTGTCCCTTTATGGCCACTGACCACACTGTTTACACTTTATCACAAGGTCAATGCTCTCCATAATGTGCGACAAGTGAAATGTTTCACTCGGCCCTGCTCTGTGCAAAGCAAAATAAAAACCAACCAATGAGAAAAAGGAAGGGTTGCTTTAAGAGGGTAAAGAATAGGGGTTTGAGAAATTGATCTCTTTTTTGGCAGCAAATCAAAAGCCCCTGTAAGTCATCCAAACCGCAGTCCAAGCTGACAATGCCCCTCTGACGAGGGAGCAGAATTTCATCAGCTAACGTTAGCATGAACATCCAGCACGAACACCAGCAAACAGTAAGCCGCCTTAAACCTGAGGCAGTGAAAAAAAACAATAGGCTTACCTTCCACGGAGTATTCTTCTGCTCCAAGAAGAGAGGAAACAGAGGGGGGTGGGGGGAGAGAGAAAGAAGGAGAAATTAATTAGTAACCGAAATTATTGAGTCACACAGCTAAAAATACAGCCAGTGATGTCTCAATTCGTCATTTATGAGTAAGTCATTTTCAAAGAAGTAAAGCTCTAAAGAGAAATTATACAATTATCCAATCTCCCTGACACAGGCTAATTGAAAATGTAAGACCTCTCATAAAACCAAAGCAAGCACATAAAAAAAAAATAAAAACCTTATAAATGTGAACATGCAATAAAGTCAGTAGTCTTATGTGACATTGATCTCTGATTGACGGTGCTGCATAGTTAACATTTCAGAATATGGCTTTAGGTAGCATTTGACAATGAGCAAGAAATACAAATATTTAAAAACAACAGACATCTGGGGAAAGAATTTAGTCCTGTACTAATAAACTTCACTGTTCTAAAACATAATCCACTCATGTCATCCCCCCCAGCGGGACCTGCTTAGTATGCAGAAGTTTCTTGGCTATTTAAGTATGATACATACTTTGATATCTTCTGAAATTATTAAGCGTAAAATAATGTAAACTGCCCAAGTCACTGCAACATAGAGTGTGAATTGTCCGAGTTACTGCAGCATCTAAAGTAAATTGTCTAAGTTAGTGCAAACGTGAAAGCCTCAGTTACTCTGCATGGATGGACAGATGAATGGAAAGATGAACAGACAGACTGATGGATAGGTAGACAAAAAAAAATGTTCCCATGCTCAGCAGATACTGATTCAGAAGTATTTTGTGCAGTAAAACTTTTACAGATAAATTCGGCAGGCAATAATAATAAACATCAAATTCAAATGCCATGTATGTAGAGTTTAATATACCACCATGTTTAAATATAGCACTTTGACATTTCAAGTTATCTGTGCTTCTTTAGACTTTAGACCACAGCTCTAAGCTAAGAATACTAATTATAAACAGCACACACAGGAGACTCTCTCTCTCTCTCTCTCTCTCTCGTTACATCAGTTCCAGTGGATCTTGCTTGTGGGATAATTTCTTGGAGGGCTCTTTAATGTCAGCTTTCTGAGGGCTTCTGCATTTCTCAGAGCTAATTTCACTTCATCTGAGCCTGAGGCTTTGGGGTACAGAGAATTCAACATTTTTCATGAGCATACGTGATAATGCAATATAAGTTGGTCTATCTTAATGTGATAAATTCTGTCACAGTGTGCCACAATATGCTTTTCTATCACACTGTAGATATCATCCAATTACATGTTTTATTGTTACAATAACAGAGAGAGCACAATTAGTCCTGTTTAATTGGATCTAGTGCAGGGCAGTATGTAAAACACAGATTAAAGTCATTTGTACTCAGTTTTTGATAGTATTTTTAAATGTGACACCACTGTTTTTGATGTCTGTTCCAACTTATGTCAGAAAATTAAATATGACAAACTGTGTTTTGTGAAAAATTTCTAAAAATATATTATGTTTTTACTATATAACCCAACCCAGCCAAAAACGCATATAACTGTGCATGTCAATCAAACTCTAGATTTCATTGTAACACAGACCAGAAAGACTAGTAAGAAGTATACATTTAAATCCACAATCATCTGAACTGTGTAATCGGGTTTAATCAAGTTATGACAGCCCCAGCTAAGACGTCTTAATTTGTGCAATACTTGTGCATTCTGAGTCAAAATAATAAATAATTGTGCTGAATAATTTCACTCGGTAGAACATCATTGGTAAAACAGCTGCAAACTGTTTCTACATTTTAACATAGCGAATGGCAACAAGCAGCCAAGTCTATAAAAAAGAAGCAAGAGAGTCTCATACTGCCAGGCTCCGGAGAAAGGCAAAAAATAATCATTTTTGCATTATTCATTTTCTTAAGTGGAGGCATCCTGCGGCTGTGGAACTGTTTACCTCTGCTTTTAGCAACTTGGATATTAAGATTTAATGGTGGATGAGGGAACAGTGACGTTTAAGTTAGAATCTTTTGGTTAGTATTTAAAGGGTTAACTTCCCTATTCCTTCTGTGGTAATCAACACAGAAATCGGATTATGTTTGATAAACTGTCCAACAATCTCAGTTTTCCTTTATACCTTTAGTTTCTAGGTTACTTATCAACAGCATCTATTTTATACTCACATTGCAAAGACACAGTTTAAACACACTTTCCAGTAACATAAAAGTGCAGAATGGTGTTTGGTGACATCCTCCAAAGGTGAAGCTAACCACTTACTGAGTTTTTGTACTAGTAATTCAAAGATGATTTTGAGTCTGAATGGATTTAATAATTAACAGTTAATATTCTATATGTAGAAGGACGTGGATATTCTGACCTGAAAAGCATTTAATCTGGGTTGTTTGGACTGAATGTTAGGCACTCTTTAGCTAAAGCCTCAAACCATCACTTTCCCTGACCTAGCATATTCTCAGGCTTGCAGTGCCACACAGAAAACAATGACATGAAACATCCACTTGTGTATTCTTGTGAATGAGTAAAATTGGACCTGCTGGTGAGAACCACTGCTGAAATAATACTGTGTTGGTTTTGACCATTTTACTCTTAAAATCGAAAATTGTACTAAACTGAATAGAAAGAAAGTAGCTTGATATTCTCCAGGACCCAATAATTTCTGACATCAGGTGAGTCTTTTGTTTAATCCTAGTCAAATGCAACTTGTAGAATCTCCCTGCACTTTGAATTTTAGTGTTTTCCTACTCTAACAGAAGCTTACAAACTCAGTGAAGTAAAAGCGATGGTTCAGTTGAAAATCATATTTCCAGTTGACCCTAAACATAGTCAATAAATAAAGATATGTTCTGTGTCTGAAGTTCACATTTTTAGGTTTGCACTGGAGCCACAAGATTAACACAGCTAATGAATAGTGGGAGGTTTGCTGAAAACCAAACTGAATTTTGTCTGTACCTTTGTCCATTTTCATAGATAAGTATAAACAACCAACATGTCATGGCTGAACGGCTAAATTTTGAGTAAAGGGAAAACAAAGCAAGTAATTTTTACGTCACCAGGACAGAGGTACACAAAAACTGGTAAAAGCAGATAAACAGTTAAATCATTGACTGTAGATCCAGAAAAAGAGATCAGAAAATGTGTAAGGACTGACAAGTTAGCTGAAGGTTGGCTGGCATGGCCGTCTGGCAGAAGGAATCAATGAAAACTGACATGAAAACGCAACGTACATGCCACAGCCTCTCAGTATTGACTTTTACATTAGTACACACATACCACAATAAAGATGTAGCTGGTAGTGACGGCTTAACTTACAGTCTGAAAGGTCCGAATGAAAGAACTGACACTACCTCATGAATCAAGCCAGGTTTTTTTTTTTTTTTGTAAATATACTGGTTCCCAGTCCCAGTCATTGAGACCCTGCATCTTGCACATTAATGTGTTTTCTAGGCTTTCCAGGCTTTAATACACCTGACTGAGTTCTTTGGGCAATCCTTAAGTCCTCTAAGATGTCAGTCGGGTACATTACAGCAGAAAAACATAAATGTGCAGTAAATGGGGTTAAAGCCTGAAATATATTACAGGACTCTGTCATTCACATCTGGTTCAGTCTGGTTCAGATGTAATTTCAAAAGTATTCATAGACTTGGGTCACTTTTTGCATCCAGGTTTCTTATTGCCTGCCTTTCTCCTTTAATGGATTTTGGCCAGCATTTATCCCTGTGTTAAGTTTTACTCCTTACTTTATTCTTCTTTCCAGTTTTTAATCTGGCGCACTGAAGTCAACCGTGTTGCAGGCTCCGAGGGCCATAAGGCCAGCATTAGAACACTGAGCGCTCTATGTGAAGTTTAACCAGACTAAAGTCTTTAGTAATTAGACTAATTCTCTATCTTTAGAAGATGCTCTCCAGAAACCTGCTATGGCTGGAGCACAAGCGTAAAAGAAAATGGAAAGCATTACAGCTACATTTTCATTTTTCCCCTGCCTACAATAATCATCAGAGCTGTAATTACGAGGAAACATAGAAAAAAAACCACTCCTGAATCTGAGCTCGACAGAAAGCATCAAGACAGAAAGTCACCCAGCCAGCTGCTGCTGCACCTATCAGATCCGGAGGAGGACTGTACAAAACTCCTATAAGCACTTTTCAAAAGCAGCACTAAGAAATAGTCAGAGTACAAAGTACGTAGAAGAACACAGAAGACTTCAGCAATAAAGCAGCTATTGATGCACTCTATCTCTGTTTGTCTCTTTCTGTCTTTCTCCGTCTCTCTTTCTCTTGCTCTCAACTCTATTCCCTATTTGAGATTAAAGGAGAGAAACAGACCCCAATCAAGCGACTACATCACTGCTGCCACTCAGGACAACACAACAAAGGAAGACTAATGCAGGTTCTGAAGCCAATAGAAGCTTGTAAGTGATGTAGACTAACCCCCTCACCCAACATTGTCCAACATTATTTCTGTCATTGCCCTCTGTATGAACCTGCTTATTTCTGAACAGAACATGATATGAATTCAGGCAATTACACATTTTACTACATTATATTGAATGTGCGAACTAACACACACTTATATGCAGATAGATAGATAGATAGATAGATAGATAGACAAACATATAGATAGACAGACAGATAGATAGATAGAATTCAAACCATTTGATCTTGAAGGGTATAATTCCCTAATTTATGACATTCTGAGAATAAGACACCACTTGTCTACTAATTTAACAATTAAAGTGACAATAGGGAAAACTTTTACCCTTAGAGACATACATGGCGTACGTGCAGTCTTAAGAGACCATTCAGCCGAGACTGTTAATATAATTAAACAGAGGAAAGAGAAAATCTGAGCTGTTATGATTTTATGAGCGCTGTTTGAACATTTGAATGAGTCAGTGGTTCTCCAGGGCCTTGCAGAATGGTAAACATTGACTATTCCCTTTTATGAAAAGGCAAGCAGAGCCGTTTCTGCAGAATGGCATGGGAATAGTCGTGGAAGTGCTATTCCACAGATTCAGCGTTTTATCCCCCTGATTCGTTCTGACAACACCTGTCCAGCCAGTGAGTCCCTCAGCCTGATCCATTAGTATATGGGAACCAACTGCTCTGGGCTTGGTGGTCCATCAGGACCGTATTCCCCAGTGCGCGACAGGATATATAATGTAAATGGGAGACCATTTTGAGGTTGAAAGCACAGGTGCATTATTTCCTACAGGCATGTTTTGATAGTGCAGCTCTTGCAAATAATAACCATAGATCTCATAGCAGAATGCAGCTACAGGCAACTGCATAGTAATGTGTGTGGATAAAACAGAGTAAAAGCAACGCTGCCCGAGACAGAGAGAGTAAAAACAAGATAATGGTAAGATATTTTTGGTGTTTTCCAAAATTACAAAATTGTTCAAAGTGAGAGACAAAAGGGGGCGGTCATGATTAGATTTAAAAAGGCAGGGGGTGTGTAAATGGTCTTGAAGAGGGAAACAGAGAGGAAAAAGAATTATTTTAGATGCATGTTGTTTCAACCCCCAGTTGTAATACTCCTGCTGTGTGTCGGCTGATGTCTGCTGCTTTGTGTTTTTTCTGTTTTTGTCTGCATGTTGCACAATGTGCAGGTCCGTGATTATCCACATGGACTGCTCTCCTACATAAAAGAGTTCATCTGCCACTGCTTGGAGACATTCATGGCTCTTTCCCCTCTGGAGTGACCTGGAAGTACCCCTATCCAGATTAACCCAGCACACTTAGTTTTGCTTGCTTTGGTAAATTTGTGAAAGCTTCGTTAGACCTTGTGAAACTGTGACTCTTTGGGAAAAACAGGGGTCGAGCAGCACTTTGTTTTGCTCACCTTTACTCCTGGTTTTAAGACAAGAGTTAGGGTAGCTTTTTGTATTTTTTAATTTTTTTTTTAGCTTAGTTAGTTTTGTTTATTATTTCAGGCATATCCTCTTCCCTGAAGCTAGATTTCCCCACAGCAGTTAACATTTCCTCAATGAGACTTTTAAAGAAAATGTAACTGCGGGTTTCTCTGTTAAATGGTGTCCAGCATTTGGTCTGGCAAGAGGACTGGGCAGAGAGTTCACTCTCATGTTCAGTTAAGGCGTGTCCTTAGAGCTGGTCATCACACTGTTCAAAAATTACAAAATGTTTACAAGTACAAAAGGTCTAGGCCAAAACTCTGCGACTAGAATTAAAGGGGCAGAGAGTGACCGAATAAACGTGAATGAGAATGAATAAAAGTGGGAGAGACAGAAAGAGGAAGCACAAGAGAGGAAAGAATAGGAAAATAAAATTGGGTATGTGCCCAAAAATGACAAAATTTGACTATGAGACTAAAGGGAGTGGTCTTAATTAGGTATAATTGGGCAGGAAGTGTACAAATGAGCTTATAAAGAGAGAGTGAGAGAGATTGTGCAGGGGAAAAAAGAATAGAAATAGAGGCATGCTCAAAATTTACAAATTTTTGCAACGTCTGAGACAAAATGAGGTGGTCTTAATTAGATTTAAAAGGGCAGGGAGTGTACAAATCTACTTATAGAATAAAAAAGAGAGAGGGGAGAGAGATTAAAAAAGGGAAAAAAATAAAAAAGCTATTTTGGGCACGTGTTAAAGAAAATCACAAACTTTTACAAAGTCTGAGACAAAAAGAGGGGTCTTAATTAGATTTTAAAGGGCAAGGAGTGTGCACATGCACTTGCAGAAGGAGAGAGTAAGTAAGAGAGAGAGAGAGAGAGAGAGCGAGAGAGAGAGAGCGAGAGAGAGAAAGAGAGCGAGAGAGAGAGAGAGAGAGAGAGAGAGAGAGAGAGAGAGAGAGAGAGATGGATTTCTTCTCCACTTTTGGAGCCCCAGAGGGTTTTGGAGTCAAATGAGAGACTTTTTGAGGCTTAATCCCACCAAGCAAAATAAAGGATTTAGCACGGAGCAAGGAGAGAATCTTAACTAACACACACACACACACACACACACACACACACACACACACACACACACACTAGAAGAAGCACGAAGGAAAGAGAGAGAGAGCAATCGATCAGAGCAGTTGTCACTCATAAATGTGTGTGTATGCCAGTAATTGGCTGTTAAGCTGAGAGGGAACATGGCTGATGCTCAGGCTGATGCTCGAGCTGGCTGCTTTACCACCAGACTTGCTGCACTTCTTTACACTGCAGGACACGGTGGTCACTTACCCAAGACCGCCACAACACTTTATTCCATTTGCGCACTGTTGCTGTGGACAACACTGGCCAATTATTTTATGTTTCAGAACCTACTTGTGTTTTTAGGGCTGTACCCTGTAATATACTGAAAACGCACAGGCGAATCGTGTATAGTGTAACACTATTTAAAGATGCATTATTTTGACCAAAACAATCTACATTTTCTTAAGTTTGGGTATAGTTTGTCAGTTCTCTGTAGAAATCGAGAGAAAGTGTTTCTATTTTACAAGGACTGAGTTATTTCAATTCCTCATTGCATGTTTTGACTCCAGTCATGGGTGAACAATCTTGTACATGCTTACAGAGGCATAACCACAACAAGCACCACTTTGAGTGTGTAACCAGTATAAAACTGTGTGCAGCCAATATGAAAGGCTACACTGAGTAGTGTTTTTGCTGCACAAGACTAGTTGGATTACAACCAGTTTAAGGCAACTGACTTAAAACTAAGTAAGTTTTATATTTAAACTATATCTGATAAATAAAATGTCTAACCTATAGCTTTGTGTTAAAGGGTTTACACATTGTTTTAAGTGCACTATTTTCTGTACTAAAGAAGCCTACACAATTATTTATTATTTATTTAAATATTTTATGATATTATTTATTAGCTTTTTTTTTGTTAAAGCCTTTTAGGAGATCATCTGTGGAATCGGAATCAGCAAACAGTAAATGATAATAATAACTCTGCTTCTGTTGAACTGCATGAACACCTTGATTGATCAAAACACAGAACACCCACATCTGGAGCTGTGATCAGTTAGGATACTTGCAGCACACTGTAAACTGTACTGTGATTGGTTAAAAGTGTTCGTTTGCATCTTGCAGCCCTCTACGATATAAGCATTGCAAAAGTCAACACATAATATGTAAAATGAATAAACTATATTATATAGAACTAGTGTTACATTTCACAATGTTTTTAAATTAAATAAGGACAAATACAATGTAATGATGTCAATTAAGGCACATATCTTGGAAGTCAAACTACTACAAGGTTGTGGGAAGTTTGCACCGTGTGAGCAGCACTTAAAATATGCCACATATTTCAAATCTAATGGGGCAATATTATCCCAGTGACCTGCTAGAGCAGAAAAAGGCCTGGCAGTAGGGACGGTGTTGGTTATAGATGGCCTTGATGGTGTCCTGATGCTCTTTTTTAAACCCTGAAGCTTCCTGCAAACAGATGATTCGTAGGCCGGAGGTACAGGATCACATTGGGAGTTCAGACCAAAGACAAGGTAAGGCTAGAGTCACTGTGGCAACCTCCACAACCCACCACCACACTGACCCTAATACAGCTGGAGTCACTCCACACACACACACAACCATCGATTGAGCTCAGCAGGGACCCGCTTGACAAGAGTGCTGCTGCTCTAGTGAGGGAGAGAGCGAGCAAGAGAGTCTGATGACCCACTTTTCATCTCTCTTTGCTCTTTTCTTGCTACCTTTGCCTTTTTTTGGTGGCAATACAGAACATACAAACATACAAACACTGTGTTTCCTCAGTGAGGGAGATTTAATAATGATGATAATGAACTGCGATTACAGTCTTTATATCAGGACTTTTATAGAAACTATTATTTTAATAATCAATATTTATTAGTAAACCAAAGAAACCAAACAATCCTTTGACTAGTATATGATTACTCGACTAATACTGCCAACATTCAGAGCTTCGTTTGTGTTACAGGTAATTGTTGTAAAAAAAAACAGAAACCATATCATCATCAGCATTTCATGCAGTGAACTGCAGTCTGTCGGAGTTATGGAGTGCAAAATACGAACATCACATAGCACCAAAAGGCATTTTTAGTTTTAAGTAAACGTTGCGTCAAAACATTAACCTTTTTATTGACGTTGTTGACATCTAATCAATTTTATCTCCTAAGATGAATTAGTATTATCAGTGGAGGTTCTGTCATTGACTGGCTTTCTGGTATAAAATAATCTGTGTAAATCCCCAAAATTACCAGTCATAGCTTGGATGTTCAAATCAGCATTAGACCATAGGACACACTCAATAACAATAACTACAAACTCTGTTGCTGTGTCTATTAACAGGTTTTGTTATTACACTAGCGTGACTGGATTGGAGAAGGGCTGTTATTATTGAGGGAGCTCCAGGATCAATCAATTACAGAATGCCATTCACTCCAGTCATTACTGTCAAACTGTAAACCTACATATACTGCAGGTTCATTTTAAAGCTTCTGCATTAAAATCACTGATCTCATTGGTAATAACTCAATTCTTAAAACAGCTCTTAAGCATCAGAGAACAAAAGTCAATACAGTAAACTATCAAAATACGGCTTTGAATATTGATATACAGAACCCAATTATCAATATTATAATTGTGTTTAATTATTTATATATTTTATTAACAGTTTATGCAATTTATGCTCAATCAACAGGATGGCACTGTTTCTTTCCAGTGAGATCAAATTTGCTGTAAGTGAAGTTTTTGTAAAAAGGTGGACAGAGTAGAGGACAACACACTGACCACAGGAGGACAGGGGAAAACAGCTATAATAAAAAGCAAGAGGCATTACATTGTTGCCATTGTAAACTCCTCTGAGCCTTTGTTAAATATGTAAGGATACGGTATTATCAGTGTTGATTTGTCTTTCACAATTCTGTTTTGCTTCATTACGAAAGACTGCATAAGTAAAAGAGTACAAAGAGTAAACTTCAATGGATAAAACTCAAAGTTTTCTTTTAAAAACTTAATTTGCAGTCAAAAGTAACAAACCACAATTTGTCATACCGCAATACTTAACATATTAAATACTGAATCATAATGTGGCTCAAGTATTGTGATATTGTGCCACCTTTAGTGATTCTCACCCCAGTACATTCCCAGGTAAAATTAATTTAGCTCCAACAGCACTTTTGTCGAATAACTGTCCAGTCCTAATGACTCTCATTGCTGCACCTGGCCAAAGGTGTGTATATTGCACTTGTGTAATCATCCTGCACCTGGCCAGGTGTGATGTTTGGCACTGGCCTCAGTCTCCGTTTTGACACTGAATAGCGAAAGATTTGCCCGTGTGACAAGCTCGGAAAGATGATAATCTGCAGCGCGAACAGGGATGAGAATCGCTGAGGCGCAGATTCAGTTTTTCTGAGCTGTCTCCTCTGAGCCCATCAGCAGCCTGAACGGTGAGGTGAAACAGGTGAGGTGAAACGCGGCCGTAACCTGCATTTCAAAATAATCTTCAGAAATGAAGAGGAAACGGAGGGAGAGATCAGAGACGACAGCTATGTCATGACAGGATGCACTGGGCCATTTGGTATTGAAAGAATTTACTCTTTTAAGCTGATCCGAAACCAGTTTTATAGATTATCCAACAGAAAAAGGTTACGATTTCAGTTGAAGCATAACATGAAACCTTGGAGCTTAAAAAAGCGATTCATTTGAAGACAACAAATGCCCCCACTGACATACTTATATTTGAACAAAATAGTCCTACAAATCCACAGTGTATTCCATGCTAAAAGGATTAAATCAAAAATCCTGATTGGATTTCAGACTTACATAAAAAAAAAAAAACAATTTATGCAATAGGATAATTCTGACCCAGCCCTGCTAAGCTTTATGAAATAATGTTGTTATTAAATGGTGGATGCTGTCGCTGTTTGCTTGTTGTTTACTGTGTTTTCTGTTTGTAATTGCAAATTGAGTGTGAGTGAGAGGTGCTCAGGGTGTGATGGTATAACATAGACAACATATTACCTTCAAATTGAATAATCTGAGAATGAAAACAAACAGAATTAAAGTTCCTGTTTCGACTGAATACTGATTTTTTGTAAGAATGTATTACATTCTTTCCAATCTATAGCTAAAAAGAAACAAATTTAAATGTGACTACCCTGATTTAACTAAAGTTAAACCTCCAGGGGCTAACCTGTTTTGGTTTCACCCCCCTTTTTTTCATATTTGATGTTTTCCTGTGGATCTCCAACAAACACAACAACCTTTTTTTTACCCTAAATAAAGAATTATTAAAAGATTAGGCTTTTTCTCAAGCCCAGAGGGTTACATATAAAAAAAAAAAAACTAATTAATTAATCAATGCTAATGCATGCACTGAAAAAGAACTCGACTAATGATGTAAACCACTGAATTATGGGATTTTAGGAGCTGGTGCATGGTCTCGACATACACTCATAGCCTACAATGATGTAAAGGTGTAATAGAGCAGTTAATAGCTAAGGTGTCTCAGGCTCTGGTTGAGAAGCTGATAGGTCTTACGTAATCCACCACCACTAATATGCCACCATTTGCTGCGTTATGACATTGTTGCTGTAGCAACACTGTAAAAGCCGACTCACTTCCTGTCGTATAGAGAGTGTGGAGCAGGAATGCAAGCGAGAGTAGCAATAAAAGATGTTCAATGTGGTATTGTCAATTACATCATTTCTTACACTTCATTTTTGAAACAGCTTCCTTTTTCCCCCTACCAGATCTGTTTTGCAAGAATGAGAATATTTTGAAATACAATACAATTTTTTATTCTGAGGTGAATATTTGCAAATATTTTATGCAAAAAGGGTTTGGTGAAACACATCCATATATATGCAATTTTTTGTCTGTGTTTTGCACAGTGTTTTCATGCACACTGTGTGCATTTACACATTTTGACCAGAAAGTTCTACAAATTCCCTCAAAAATCCCCTAAGGCTTACCTAGTGCAGCATTAATGAAGCCCCTTTTTTATTCTTTCCACTAAAATATTTTGCAATTTGCAATTTTTATTCTCCAGTTACTTTATTATTTTGCGTTGCATTAAAAAAGTTTCTCGATTAACCTTCAAAAAATAGTAAATCAGTAGACGCTTCTTTATTAATAGTACTACATTCTTAACTACTATCATCCATAGTTACAGCTCCACCTTATTCATATCTGTGACATGATGAACAAAAAGGTCACCATGCAAATAAGGTGAACAGCCCAGAAAAGTAAAACATACTAACTTGAATGGTTTGACAGCAAAGTTTAAATGTTTGCCGCTACATATTTAGTGGTGAGCAGACAGACTCTGAGAGAAATGGCTAAAAAAAGCTGTTAGCGTAGGCCGGTCCTGCTGTTCCTCTTGTGTCACTCATCTGTCCTCGCGGCTCTTGTCCGAAGAGCCTCAGCGTGGCCGAGTCAAAACACGTTGCGGGAGATCAGAGCCTGACGCTTTTTTTCCTCTCTCTCTTGCTCTCTCCCCTTTTTCTCTGCTGTTTTCAAATCACAACTCGCTCTGACTGATGTCTGTCTCCTCAAACAGTGACAGATGCCTCGAGCGGGATTTCGTTTTTCACAGGAAACAAGAAAAAACAGTAATATAGCTCCCCTCATGTAAGATCTCACTTGCTTTTATCTCTCCTAGCATATCCCTCTCTCGGCTAATGCCACTCTCTCGGGCGATAAAACTATTTGATTACTTGGCTTTAATTCTTTATATCAAACATCATGGCGAATGATTTACTTTACTACCTTTGTTTCAATTAAAAAAAACAAAACAAAACAAACAGATTGTATCCTGGACTGAAAGCTTGTGAAGCACAGAATCAGCGAAACAGCAATACTAGCTACTTTTAGGCTACTAGCATTATGATGTTACTAACATTAACAAAACTATAGGCCTTATTTGTTTTTCAGTTTTTGACATAATTCGAAATTCCTGTTGCCCTTTACATTGTGTGTGAATTTCACGATGAATTGACCAAAAGAAACATCTATCTATCTATATATATATATATATATATATATTTATACACACACACACACACAGAGAGAGAGAGAGAGAGAGAGAGAGAGCGAGAGAGAAAGTGATAATATTGCATTTTTCCTACGTCTCAACCAACTTGAAGGTCCAGTGCAAGCTAAAGGATGAAGAACGTTATGTAGTTATGCAGCCACCCATTAACAATTGGTGCAAAACGGCATTAAGAATTAAATTAAGTCAGTCAATACGTGCAACTCTGAGGCTGCTCCACCTGCTCTGCCGGTAGTTCTGCTCAGCTGCTATACAACATTTCTCAACCAGAGGTTGGGACTTTGAGCATTTGAAATACAACATGTTTCAGAAGCTTATCATAGGCCTGCAACGAAGGCTTTAAAAATCTCAGCTGTTTCTTTGAACAAACTCACAGGGCATTCGGTGAAACAGCCACTTTTCTATTCCAAGTAAGAACGCTAGAGAAGGTCAGAGGCAAGATTCTTGCTACGAGAGGAGGGGTAAGGGGAGAAGGTTTTGACAGTTTATCGATGACGCTCGTATATTAGTATCGACACTAGAAGCCCCACAGGGGAGAGCAGGCCTTATCTCCACAAAATGAAGCAGACAGGTAGAGGTGGAGGAGAGGGAGCCGCAGAGAGTCCAAGGCATGGAGGGAGGGATGGAAAGAGGCTTATCTCTTAGATGGGAAACGAAGGGATTGAGCGAAGGAGGAGAGGTGAAAGGAAAGCTGCGGAGTGAGGGGAATGGGAGATTGAAAAGAAGGGGAGCATTTAAAATCTCTGGTACAAAGCGTCCTAAAAGACACGAAAGCTGACTGTCTTAAATATGCAAACATGGAAAATTTAGGTGAGCAAATAGTAAAATCACAGATAAATATCTATAGTATACAAATGAATTTCTAACTCATTTTCATAAACTAATGCCAGTAAAATAAGTCAACAATCAGGTTTGTGGTAGGGATTGGCTGTTGTTACACTACTGGAACACGGCAACATGTTCTCAACAGTACAGTAGTTGTACCAAACATCAAAAATGACTTTTGCATTAAATGTAGCATAGAAATTGCTTGTGGGGGATCATTACCTAAAACGTTCAACACAACAAACCTTACTAGACAAGAATATGGAGAGTATGAAAAATTTGCAAGTGCAAAGGATGAAATTAGCAAGTCAACCTTCTATTACAGCAAAACTTACTTAAAAATAAAAAGGTTTCTTTTATCTGCAGTACTTAAGAACAGGCTTGTTAGCTAAAGAGCCAAAGTAGGCTGTTTGTTTTTATTTGTAGCAAGCTGCAGTCTTCCTGTTAAACCTCTTACTCAGTATTATATTTTATTAAAAATAACGGTTAAGATCAAGACATGACTTTTTATTTTGTTTTATCTTGCTATTTTTGTTGCCATAAGTATATACTGTCATGTGTAAGATGATTGCATTTTTATTTTTGATTTTGTCATTATTATAAATGTGTAATGTTACTTTTTAACATGGGATCTGAGATATAATATAGGTATGCTTGCTTGGTAACACATAATGGGCAGTATATGGCTGAAATACCTCTTTTGGCACACTTGCTTTTGCCCTTTTCCATGTAAACCACCGTCAATAATTAAAACTAATTAAAAATAATTAAAATCTAACAACATTGGTTGATCCAACCAGAGTAAAGTGTTTGGGGAGCAGGGAGGATTATACCAAGTACATACCGGCACTCAAATTACTAGGCTTTTTCTGCATTCTCTTACAAATTCTAGTGGTGTCTGATCTTTAAAGACTAATCGGTCCATTTCCGGCCATTTGTAAGGCATCATAGGGTCATCACAGTCAAAAACAGATATACTTAACAGAACAGATGAAAGAAGTCATTTTAAAACAGTCTGACAATATAGACTTTAAGTGAATGCAGAAAGCACAGTATTCCAGGCTGGCTGTGAGCTAGTGGACCCTCAGAGGTTACTGACCAATCCTGAACTCCATTACTTTCCCTCCAGCGCCACTGTGCCTCCCTTTTTTAACTTCACAGAGGGGCCCAGAATCCCCGGTGGCTTTTTTCCACCTCCATTCGGGCGCTTAACATTGCCCCAACCTAAACAAACACCTCCACACACAGGGGCGCGACCCGAATCAGCACTTTACATAACAGGATTAATGAATAAGAGAGGGAGAGAGAGAGAGAGAGAGAGAGAGAGAGAGAGAGAGAGAGAGAGGGAAGCAAAATGAGTTATATTTCTTCTCTCTCCTTTTTTCTCTCTCAAATTTCTTGCCTCTTCTATACTCCCAGTCACATTGGCTTTTCTGTTCTCTGCATTATTGAACAGTTTCCCTGTGGTTCCCTTTCAAACTCTGCACAACCTTTGCCTCACTGTCCTCTGGTTTACTGGAAGGAAAAATATATATATATTTCTACCCAGTAAATGCTACCTTGCTTGTCTGCCCGGTAAATGCTACTTTGCTTTTTTGCTCAGCTGCAGCAATGGGTTACATAACAATTATATAAAATATCTGTACCATGAAAGAGTGTTGCATGTAATGTCATTATAATTTTAAATTTAGTGTTGGGGAAGACGTTGGCTAAGTGAAGTCTAACAAAGAGGATTATGGGAGGTCACAGTAGAAATGCACGATATGGACATATGTGATCATATTCCTACGTGTTGCAATTGCAATATGCTTTGTGATATATTAAAGACACATTGCTAAATCAATAATACAGTGGAGTGAAAAAGTCACAGACTACCATTCATTTATTTATTTTCCAGCCAAAATGGAATAAAAGTTATTCATTTTTCTGCATCAGAAAAAAAGCAGAAAACAAATATTAAAACAACACAAATTTACGCAGAAGCCTTCATCACAGCTTCCATTCTTTTCAGGAAATGTTTTCAGTTTTTCAGAGAGATCTGCAGAGATATTTTACAAAGTTCAGTCTTAGAAGTTGGGTGCATTTTCTACTTTTCACATTCCAAGTAATTCCAAACATATTCAGTGATATTCAGGTCTGGGGTGAAAATTTCATAGCTCTAAGAAGACCAGCAGCGTCATTTGGTTTGCATGTTTTTCCCTTTTTTTTATACTTTCCTTAGCAACAGACTCTCTCAAATAAAATTGTTAAGCTCTGTTTATCTGATGGTTGATGAGGATGGTTATGAGTATAAGCATATGAGTACTGCAAAAGCCAATATCACAATAATGATTAATAAACAATATATTGTGCAGCTTTGTTTTTTCAATCTCTCAAGGACCCCATTCAAGCCAAATGGCGCGTGTACACACACATAAATACTGATGTGAAACAGTACAGAAGCATCAGGCAACAAGATGTGTTTACCCACACAAAGATAAGGACAGAGAGTTGACGGCACTGAAGACATCAGCAGTCCCTGAGGGAGTTGAGGGGAGGCTACGCTGCTGTTAATTCGACCTTGTGAGAATGAGACGGACAGGCTGACGTGGAGAGACAGAGAGAGAGAGAGAGAGACAGCATAGCTGAGAGTGACACAGAGAAGGTGAGAGTGATCACTCAGTGGAGCAGCCAGGTCAAACTAGAGCCGCAAGAAAGGCTGAAGCAACAGCAAAATAATCAGAGACATGAAGGAAACAAGCGTTAAACACAATCATAAAAGACAGCCTCTATATTCTCCATCTCTGTTCTCTCTTGCAGTGTCCCAGATGTAATTTAAAGACTAATTCTGTCTGGTTTTTGAATACACAGCACAAAATGTATTGGTTAATAAATTAAAGTACCTTCTTTAAGTATCATGTGATTAGCCTAGTGGTAATTTGCATGTTGATAAGGTGTTTTTTTTAGATCTCTCACAGTAAGAAACAGAGCTTGATGGACACAACTATTACGTGCATTCAATTCTTTCTTTCTTCAAAGCCTTTTAAAGGCTTCCTAATATCTCTCTTTCCAGTAAAGTATCCTTGAAAGGTTTTGCATGGTTTATTGTTCAGTGAAGCCCATTTTTATTAGTCTTTTTTCAATTTTTAATTACTGAAATGATTAGATTACTAGAATAATCAAGCGTGACAGGCCTAGCTGAGTATACTCAAAAAGTCTAATAATCAGAATTAGAATCAACCAGTTTTTGAGTACAGTGCGCACGGACATTATTGTTTTCATTTGAAAACATGGCAGATGCTGGGTTGAGTGTTAACTAGCTGGCAAACAAGATCAAGCTGGAAACTTACATGTAGCCAACATGCTTGATATGATGTACACTGGCATGGCAACATCACTGCTATGGCACAGTAAGTTAATCTTTCACTATTAACATTAGAATACAGTATTTACGCACTTCACAGTATTCTGTTTTCTTCTCTTTCTCTGTCTCTCCATCTGTTCTTTCTCTTTTTGTTCATCTGTGCCTGCAGTTTTGGCTTGGCCTGCATCGTCTGCTGCCTGTAAATCGTCAGTGTCGCTTTAACCTTACAAGCTTCCTTCACATTCTCACATATCTTGTTAAAATGGTCACGCCAATAAAATCCCATTCAATCGTAATGAATTGAGAAGCAGAGAGACTGTGGAAGGTGATTTAGTGGCTGTTATAGAAGCAGCCTGATTGCGTTAAGATCGAACCAGAAAGTCAGCCAAGCTAACAGCTGGAACAGAAGAGGACAGACAGTACACACACGTACACTGTCGCTGTCCAAAAAACATGTATCTCCTTTTTTTCTATTTTTTTCTACATTGTTTGAACACAGCAGTTGTCTACATTGTGTGAAAATTTCATGATGAACTGATCAATACAAATGCTCCGAAATTGTCCTGTGGGGGTTTGATCACTGAAGAACAGGGTGAAAGGCGGGTAACAAGGTATGCAGAGAAACAGATGGACTACAGTCTGTAACTGCAGAACTACAAAATGTATATTTGGTAAGTGGAGCTAATAAAATGGACAATGAATGTAGAAACAAGGAGGTGTACTTAATGAAGCGGTTGGTTGGTGTATACAAATATTAAGTCTTATTTATTTATTTATTTATTTTAATAAGCATAAAAGAAGAGTTTTCTAAGCCTAATCCCACCCTTAATCTCAGGAGCAAATTTAGAGTTTTGCTCTTTCAGTTTTAAAAAATACAACATGGAACTTTTCTAAAAAGCACTTTATAAAGGCAGGACCGTTTTGATGGTCCTATAGGTTAATTTTTTTTTTCTGGGTTTGTCATTTTTGTCCTGAAACATATTAAATGCTATGTGAGGGCTGTCATTAGCATATGTATCTCTGCTACCTTATGCTTCTTTGCCCCATTTCTGAAGAGTGAGTGGCGGGCTTGTTTTTGTCCTGTTGGGTTCTGTCACGTTGCTGTCAGAAACCGAGAGATCCTGCACGACCCTGTCTTTCTCTGAGCAACATCCGATGTCTAACTGTCCACTGCTAGACACAACAATCTCCAAAACACAGTGATGCAGTCAAAACAAGCCTCATCACAGCCCCATCTGCCATTGTTTTAGAGGCTTCGCAGGGTCATCCAAATAGTAGACTTTCTGTCTTTATCCCTCAGATATCATTAGGGAAGCATAAAATGTATTAATGAAAGATGTTCTGACTTTAATTAGTTTTGAGTTTAATGTGAAATAAATATATCAGAAATACATTTGTTAGGAGATTGGTATTTGTCTCTTTACAAGCTAAGAAATGCTGCTCCCAGATTTCCCCAGCTATTTTTGTGGCAAAAAAGTAAGAAAAAAAGTAAATTTTGTCTCAGGACGTGACAATTTACTCATGTCATGTATGTATTTATCACAGAATCAATTAAAATACTATTCAATGAAGTATGTAGTTACTTTCTGTCCAAAATAAAGTTAAATTGAATCACTGTGGGGTCAGAGATTTACACCCCTAGATACCAGTATTGTCTTAAGACTGCCCTGCCAGTGATCTTTTCTAGTTGCTAATCTGCAAACGTTCAGCATCTTGTCATATTGTCATTCATCTAAAGTCAGTAACTGGAAATCCTTCTGGCCTCTGAAATGCAAATGCTGTAATCTCCAGGTAAGCCAGTGTAACACTCTCCGAGTGCATTAAACTTCCTGCGTTGGGGCTGGAGGTTTGGGTCCTGTGCAAAAATGTGGCAACGCAGCCAAAGGGATTACAACTTGAAGGGTCAGCTAAAGCTAATGGGACTCTGTACCGTGTCTCTCTGAGGTTGGTGAGGTAATGGCAACCTTGACGGATTAAAAACAGGGATCGGGGAAAAAAAAATCATCCTGTGGAAAATTTGAAAAGAGAAAGAACAGATTTTGACCCTGTTCTTTGTCTAATATGCAGGAGCACTTGGACAAACAGGGCTTCTGAGAACACCCAATAACAATAACAACAGCTATTCTGGCATTTCGTCCACAGAAAGCAGCAAGACCGGAGTCTATTGATTTGTTTTGGAAAGCTGTGGTGCTAATGCAGAAGATTTTGGGCCGCAGAAGATTTGTGTGTTTGTTTATCTTTCTTCTGTGCTCTTTTGACACCAGTTTCGCCACAAGAATTTAATTCCCTCAAGCCCTGGTGTGGCATAAGCATGGAGGGATTTTAGGGCGCTGAGCAAATCATTGCTGATTCAACTCCCAAAAATCGATTCCCTAACAACATTCTTTTAAAAAAAAAACAGGGTCAGGGGAAAAGACTGTAAAGCTCATCGCAAAACAGAAAGCACATAACCGCTAGGGCCCAACTGATATATCAGCAAAAACACTGGTTAATTTGATATCCGACAATCATGTCAGTTGTTAAAGCTTTTTTAACTAAAACTATTTAATTCTTTATTAAAACTATCAGCTGTTATTGTCAGTTTTAGCAGTAATTTTTATAACTCCTTAAAAACACTCACAGAACTGTTCATATCAGTCATAACGGCCCTAACAAATCACTGCATATCCACTCCCCAAACCCCTACAGCTTTTAAAATCTCACGTACAAACCCCGATCCAATCCTATTAAAACTGACATGGCTACCTCTAAAGACTAAGACAGTCATCACTGAACCCATAAATTATACAACAGGCTTTATATGGGCTTCCCGGAAATTATGTCCCAAAAGAGACGTATGTTTGGAATGACTGGGTCATACATGATAAGGGTATTAAAACTGTAATAATGCCAGCAGGGAGTTTGTGTGTAAAAGCAACACAAAGAGTAAAGTCAGGGGACAAAAGTGTAAGTGCCTTTTTAAATCAATCCTCCTATAGTTCATTCAAGATGACAGAATGAGGCTAGATAATGATGAATTATGTGTAATGTTTCAGACAGAATGCATCCTAACACAGCACAACATAATACACTTTGAAAGAACAGTATCCAGTGTACTGTTAGTCACTAGCAGTCTGTCTGAGTAGATTTAATAGAAATCCTATGAGATGATGAACAGGTTGTAGATGCTAATATGATAAGCTTTTGCTCATCTCATATAGTCTCTCATCTATATTTGCACTGAATGCAGTGCAGATCCATTATTAGGCTAGAGCACCATGTTAACTTTGACAAATGTACTATATTATAATCTATTTTCGTGAATAAAATCTAATGTGGGTATAAATATGGATAAAGCTACTCAAATACAGCATATATGATGATGCTGAAATACTGTCGCAAGCATAAGTTTGAATATCTCCAGTCAAATTACACGTCCTCTTGATTTCTTAAGTCAAAATACGTTAACACAACTTCTACAGGGAACAAAATACGACACTGTTCTACACATTATAGTGCACAGTTTCTGTTTATTTCCTTTTTATTAATTTGAGATGAAAAATAGATAAAATCCTTCACAACTTTTGCAAATTTTTGCAGCTTTTTTTTTTCCTTTTTGTTAAATTCAGTGAATAAACAGTAGGTGTGCATTAAATGTGTTCTCCATAGATGATGTATTCACTTATTTTTACTCAGAAAATCAACAAAACATGTAATTTGATCAGGGACGTCCAAACTTTTGTATAAGACTGTGTTCTTCATGGTGTATAAATGCATATATGCAAGTGTGGTGGAGGAGATGTATGTATGTATTACATTAGGGGACATACAAAAAAGATAAATGATTTTACATATTAGAGGACATTGTTGTTGGTGGGATATCATCAGAAGCGAGCTGAGGCTTTGTCTACTCCAGTACTAGTGGTGTAACGACACAAAAAGTTCAAAACAATATATGTTTCGATACAGCAAAACCAAGAGAATGAGTTGTGTTTATACGGTAATATTAGTGTGTTAATGTTTGCACCATGCACACAACATACATGTGTACATACAAGAAGATAACGAAGCATGTATTTTCAGATACAATACCATTTTCTACTCTGAGGTCAAAATTTAATGATTCAATATTTTATGTGTTAGAAGTTTCAGTTCCATTTATAAACTACTACAGCTACTAATACTATTACTGTTAGTCCAGTTCATTGCCTGCCACGCCATCCTATTAACAAAAACCACCAACAATTTATATATAAAATCCCAGTCACTTGAGAACAGGTGCATGACTAAATAACTAAATAAATAACCCCACCCTGCCCGCTTTACACTGGTAGGATGCACCTAGGTGACTAGTTTTGATAATTTATGGTGTCTTCCACAAAAGATGGTAAATGAGAGATGCTTGGAAGAGACAGGAACACATATCGCTGATGCAGTTTTACATTCCAATACACTATTGTTATTTGTCAATACGTATTGAAATCATTCCACTTTTAACAAATAAGGATATATTTGAGAATACAGTAAAAAAAAAAAAAAATCTATTTTGGCCTTCCAGCACTACTGAAACAGTATTTTATTTTTAAACAACCATAAAAACACTAAAATATGATTTGAAGTTTAATTTTAAAAAATTAAATAGCCAGGTTGCCTTCAAATCTTGAGCTCATTAAACTTTTAACAGCAAGGTAACAGAACAATAATCCGTTTTACAGGCTGTTAACTTATTAAAGTTCAAGGAACTCAAAATTTTAAGGCAACCAGGTAACGTCCTCTCTAAAGGTGAAACACAATCATTTTTTACAATGCACATTCTCTTTGAAGAACGCTCTGTATGGCCACAAAGACTGGAAACTGTCATTCTGGCATTGCTGTGTGGATGAGGGCTGGGGAGTTTTTTTTGAAAATGATGTCTATTGTTCTGGGATAGGCCCCCTAAGCTTCATCCTAGTCAGTCATTACCATGTAAAATCATTATGTAAAAGTCCAGTTAGGAGCCGTTTATTACACTGCATGGTCCCACAGCCTCCAGGGTCAGTACACTAATTACTGGTGCCTCATCTGGAAGGGAGAGTGCGTAAAATATTGAGAAAAGTCTAAGTGGACCTGAAGCGTCGCACAGAGACTGTAACCGATGCTAATTGAATTCAATAGTTATCCTTTCAGTCAATTCTGCATTGATTAGAGACAGACATTAGTGTCAGGCGCACTCGAGGATGAGTTTGCATATACACACATACACAGACACAAGCTTGTTTTCATATAATGCCAGGTCATATGTATACCCCATATGTAGTATTTGGGATATATCACTTAAGTCTAATTTTAGATCTAAATAAGTTCCCTATAGAGAAAACACTCCTCCACATTTTAATGCACAATTATCATTTATTTGCTGAATTTAACGTTGAGGAAAACTTTTGATGAAAATGAAATGTGACCTGGGCAAAAGTTATGGCACATTTTGTATTCAGGTTTTGTTTAATCCAATATCTAAAACTAAACAAATAGATAGATATTGTACTATAAAATTAGCAGAAAATGTCATATTTAAATTTGTTCCCCGCAGAGGATGTGTTAATGTTACTGTTACTTAGAAAATCAGCAAAATATGTAATCTGACCAGGGGTATTCAAACCTTTGCAGACAACTGTATATCCAGGGGTCGACACTGTCTGTTGCTTAGCGCCCTGCCACATCATTTCACATTTTGGCCACTAAAAATAGTTGGATTGTGGCCCTTTTGTATACAACTGTATATCCAGGGGTTGACAAGGCTACTTGCCCCTGAGTTTTATAAAAGTACCCAACCAGTTGAATTTCCACACATTTGCAAATAATCACTAACAATAACAAAAATATATTTGAGCCCCTCACATGAGATCCAGAGCCTGTTTGGTTGGACACCAAACATGTCAGCAACTGACAAGTTCTTTCTAGATCTAAGAGTATTTGTTTATAGCCTGCTGCAATGTGTGGGCTAATAAAACATGCCTTTATTGCCAGTGGCAGTGCTGACAATACAAATGAACTGGACCAGAATGACGACAAAAAAAGAAATCAAAGTTCAGAGTCGAGTGGAAGTATTTGTATGGCTGGAGTACAGTTTTGAGAAGAATGTGTTTTTCTGGCTTCCAGACAGAACTGTCAGTCTCCATGACAGACAGACACCTGCTCATTCTTTATCAAGAGTAAGTGGTTTAGAAAACTCTGCATGAAAAACAGGCATCATTCACATATTTTTATATTTTTTATATTTAACTCCTTGCCAGTGCAATTTGGCTAGTGCAAACTGTCTGCCTCTGTCTACACCTATATTACCTATATGTAATATAGGTGTAGAAGAGGTAGACAGTTTGCACTGCCCAAATCTCACTCTCACTCTCTCTTTTTCTTGCTCGTCATACACTCCCCCACCCACACACATCCCCCCACACACCTTTGTAAGGTCATTGTTGAACACACTTTCATCTCTCCATCACTACCAAGCATATTTTTCCTGGTTCCACTTCACTGCAGTTTAGTGTTAATTCATTAACAAAATCAATGCACTTTTAATTACGTTCACATATTCCCTGCTAACAAAATCTAATGGGCTCTCATGGAAATTATGTGATGTGACCTTTTCGTTTATTTCTTTATTTAAAACGGTAGCTTTAATGTGTTGTCGTGATCCGTGTTGGCCAACAGATGGCCCTCAGAAATTGACAGCCTCCTTTGCTCTTGCAAATAACCTTGGTTATTTGAATTGGAGCACAGCTGGGGATGACTTTTCAAATATAATAGTTAGGAAAGTTTAAGGTTTATGATATTCGTGCTGCCAGTCTCTGGCATCATGTAGCAGACAGTACAAAGCACAGCTATAGCACATACGAAACATCAAGCTCAATCTCACTTTACACTCTACTCATATAGATTTTTTGGTATAAAATAACTGTCTAATAACATTAGATGAGTTAAAAAAAGATGTTTTGTTTACCTTCTGTTTAGCTTTCCCAGTGTAAAATTCAAGCCATGTCACCCACCATTGATTTGTGGTCTGGGTCTAATATAGTACAGTATAGTAGTGTGGGTAGCCTTTAGCGTTAAGATTCATATACTTTTTTCCATTGGAATTTTCATTCCAATAACTTTTTACCCAAAAGACAGAAGATAAACCCAAGGAAGCTGACTGCTAAGCGACAGCTCCATGATTGGTTGAGATAAACTCATTTGCGGGTTTTTTTGCCTGGCAGTGAAAACATACTCGGCTGTTTGGCCTCAAAAAGCCATTAGTCCGTTCTGACTGTGTAATTAGAGCTATTCTTTATTGGCACTGATCTAAAATCACTCAATCTCTCTCAGACACACACATACACACACCTCAGAACAGTCACTCACTCACTCGTTTTCACAAGCACACACACACACACACACACAGACACACACCTCAGAACACTCACTTGCTTTCACGAGCACACACACACACACACACACACACTCAGCATCTTTGTTTACATCCTGAAGTGAAACAGTTTCAGTTTAATGAAGCAGCCCTCTCCAGCTGACTGACTGACAGAAGTGAGAGATGAAAGAGTAGACAGAGGGACCAGACAGGACAAAGACAGGAAACAAATCACTGACTTCAAGAGAAAAGACAACAGTAGAAGCAGCCGAAGTGAAAGAACAAGGTAAACTCTAACATGAACAGTTAAAGTGATGAGGCAATTATACACCCTGCAAACATTCAACAACAGAATTAACGGAGATAATGGGACTTTAAAATCCAGTATATTTAAACAAGACAATGTTGCTGAATGTAATTCTGTAATACAGTTGTTTTCCACACTTAAATATTACAGTCCTACAACAAACTGATTCATAACAAAAAGTAACAGCTCTCATTGCACCTTTTCCGAATAGCACCAGGCTCTAATTGGCATGATTGGCTCTAATTGAGCAAATTACTTTGAAAGGCAAAAATAGATTAAGTTAGAGCAACTCCAAGAAAAAACCCTAAAAATTAGCTTCTTAAAACAAAGTTGAGTAATTCCAACTTCACACAGTTAGGGTGTAGGAGGAAATAAACCAAGTTACAGCAACTTAAATAACCCAAGGGAATTGACTCCCAAGAGATATTTGTAAACTTTATATGTTGTACAGCACAAATGAAAAAAAAGAGAGCATAAAGTACTTGCTTACAGTGGATCAAGCCCTATACTGTGCTTTATGCTTGCTGAGTTATCAGAGCATTTGTTAAAATGCTTTTGAACCACTGTGCACACACTGACCATGTGAATGATGTCTGCTCTTCATTTCCCTGAATGTCTGTATGCGCTCATATTATTTACCAACTCCAGAACTGTCTGAATTACTTGTGACGTTAATGTGTCATACATGCAGTAAATCATTACAGCTGTGAATTGCTTCACTATAACACACCAACTTGAGTGGTTTAAGAACAAAAGAAAAAGCAAAGCAGAGAAGCTCTGAACAAAGTTTCAAGTATATGTTTTTAGTAAAGGCAGAAAGGCAGATTTTTCAGCCAAAAAAGTAGTTCTGCTATTCTGCCACATTCAGAATAGAACACTTGCACCAAAAAAACTTGCGTACTTGTGTTTTTGTTTTTGTAGACTGTGTAATTGTAGCTACATCTATGAGATTTTTTGTTGGAATTTATATATTTATATTTTTAATAAGATTTTTTTGTTGAAATAAAGACTAAGCAGGTTTATTAAGGCCAGAGCTGCCCAAGGTGTGACTCGTGTTACCCCTCTTCCTCCCATCACTCAAAAAGAAGTCAAAACTATATATCTTCTTTTCAATTTAAAATTGTCTTGAAACCTTTTTTATTTGTATATTTCGTTGGCCCTCAGCCCAGCATAAACATTACACTTTGGCCTGCCAAGACAAAAACTTTTGGCACCCCTGATTTAGAGGAAATCAACATAACAGAAATAAATTAAATGTCTGCAACAGTGTTGCCTTGGCAATAATGCCAAAAATCACACACTTGGCTCCCTTGTTGTGATGTCACCCATCACCATCAACCTTTCAGGTATTTAAACAACCTTTGGGCTAAGAGAGTTTCAACATGTGCTTTTTACAACATTTTGGAAAAGAAGACTGTGGAAACATAAGCAAATCTGCTCTTCATAGCAAAAAAGACACTTAGATTAACATGAAGCTGAGCATTGAAGACAAATATACCCAAGTGATTCATACATAGCTGTTTTATGCTAAAAAAAATAAAATAAAATTGGAGATTTTTTTCTGACATCGTTAATTAGAAACAAGGAAGGTCTCCCCAACCTTTGGTGGGAAGTGTAGCATCCAGATTCCGGAGCTTAACACCACAGTGAAAAATCACTAAATGCAGTTTCCAGCCATAACCACCCACATGGAAGCTATTCTGGAGAAGACGAGTGTGTCTTTTTGGAGCTTTATTAAAATAGTGGCACTCACTGGGTGTGACTAGAGAGATTCTCTTCATTACTTTGGGGAGTTTGAGAACCACTATGCACTTTTCAGGAGGTGTAATATTAAATAAATTAGTAATGTTTTAAATGCAAATTGAGATCACTGGTTAATAAAATAAGGCTCGAGCCTGATGTTGGCTGGGATTTGTGATACATAATTATATAAAAGCAGAACAAGAACTTTGATACCTTAAACAGTATTAAGTATGAATCACATTTCAGAGGGTTGGTGTTACTGAATAGAAAACTCTTCGAGACTGTCTGTCTCACCTCATGAGACACTTCCAAGCTAAAAGGGAAACATAAATGAACCGCCCTCAAAAGGAGTGACAAAGAATATTATAAGTGAATCTGTGTGATGCTGTACAGCATTTGGTGCTTTTGGAACATGCGTTTTTCCCTGCCACAAGCCCAAAATGAAGAGTTTCGGCAGGCCGAGCTGATTCCTGGCAGATGCAAAGCAGCTAAGCAGCTTCACGTCTACAGGCTATGTGTAGAAAGAGAAGCGTTGTCCTTGTTATTTTTGAGGTCAGCAGCTATCTAACTATCAGACAGCTTCTGAACACAGAGAGGCGTCAGAGACACATTGTCATAGAGACAAACACTCTGATTTGCCTAAATTACACAAGCATGCAAAGTTGCACCCTGTACTTACACTGATTAGCCATTTTATCAGAAAAGAACTATGATCATTTTTTTAACAACAGTGGTCCTGTAATCAGAAACTGACTGTACCCAGCAAGGTGGAGCTACAAAGGAGGGGTTTCTACACCACCCTTCATTTATGTAAGTTCCAGTCAAACTGCCTATTAAGTGCAAGTTATTAATTTTTGTGGAGGCATTTCTAAGATGATCAGATATAAGATCTGCACAAGGAAGGGAAAATTCGAAAGAAGAAAACAAAAAAAAACAGGAATTTCTAAAACTGGAGTTCAACAAATGATTAAAAGATGCAGAGAAAATGTAACTCCTAATAACTGTGTAACGCCTGGTAGACACCAAAACTGTCCACTTCAAATGAGCAGCACTTAAAGCTTTAATCTTTGAAAGAGAGGAGAAAATCAAGCTCCACTCTAAATTCAGATCTGAAAACATTCACAGGTGTTTCTGTCCATCCTTCCACTGTGAGAAGACACTCAACACTATGAGTCTGAAAGGATGTGTAGCTGTCAAGAAGCTCTTACTGAGAAAAGGAAATAGACAAAAAAGAAGCTGCTGGTGTTCTCAGAGTCCCAGAGTCCAGACCTCAACATCGTTTAATGTGTTTGTGTTTAGACTGTGCAAAGCACAAAATGCAACCAACTTCTAAGACTGAACTTCCAATGTGTGGAACAATATCCCGGAAGATTTCTTGATAAACTCACAGAAAGACTCCAGAAAATAATAGACGCTACAATAAATGCAAAATATAGACAAAAAATTCATATTATTAACACATTAACACACATATACATATTAAAAATTTCACATTCAACTGTCACTTTCTGTAAAATACAGGTATTCTTTTTTTTCTGATGATGAATGAATGAATGGTCAATTTGCCTGGAAATTAAATAATGAAGTAATCTCTGACTTGCACAGAACAGTGTATGATGAGTGTTTCTGATAAAATGGCCCATGAGTATATGTACAAGTTTACCTTATGTGACTAATGCATATATTATGTACCTAATAAACTGACAATATAATGTATATTACATCTCTGTTTCTTGCTAGTGCCTCTCCAAGTGCCTAGCGGCTGGAGAAGAACTCAACTGAGAAGAAACAGGAAAAGACCAGCAGTTAAAGATGGGAACGCAGGAACTATTTTTTCAGGGCTCGTTTCTGTCTCTTTTCCTTCTCTCTCTGTCAGTATGACAACTGGTCAGACAGAAACTCCCTTCAAACTCTCACTCACACACACACACACACACACACACACACAAACACAAGCTGTATTGCTCTCTCTCTGCAGGTCACAGACAGTTATGTAAGAATTTAACTGGTCAGTTAAGTATTTTGCTTGTGGCTCGAGAGCACCTGGACTGTGTATATCTGACTCAAAGCTGGAGGGAAAAGAACGCTGATGCATCAGCTTGGGAGAGGATCATAACTTCAGTGTACCTGAGGGTGTAAACACAACCTCCTCTCTTCTTCCTTTACTCTCTCTTTTGGTCTCTATTGCTCTCCATCTCTCTCGCACAGACATACACTAGCAATCAAAAGTGTGGAAGCACAAGTCAAAAGTTTGTTTACGTTGAAATCTTAAACAATGGAAAAAAATATGAAATACCTTCTAGTGTTTAGTTTACAGTGCACCGTCCCTTATTTATTGTATTTACATTCAGAGAAGTTACGATGAAATTTTACTATAATACTTATCTTAATATATTGTATCACAAGGCTTAATAATAAACTAATAATAAATAATAAAAACTACAAGAAAAAAAAGAAAAACAAGTGCACCCAGTATTTACTAGACTGAACGCAGCAAAGTATTGAAAGTGTTACAGCTTAATATCTCAATTGTTCAAATTAAACTTGTTCTATGTAAACAAATTAAACTTGTTCTATGAATAAAACTCTTAAACTGTATCTTTTAGATGTGCCTTGGCTGTGTCTGACAACCCCAGCATTTCAACTATGGAGTTTCCAATGGCAAGGGTAAATAAATATTAATAATGAAAACCTTCAGTTATACAGCACAATATTGCACTTACACACCAAAATACTCATAAAAGGCATCTTAGAGTGCTTTACAAATAAAGGGACACATAAATTAATTGTGTTGAGTATTCACGTCTTGTGAAAAGTAATTTTAAGATTTAAGATTTCAGAACAGAAATAGACAGCAAAGTCTTCAGTATGCGTTTACATACAAATCAAATACAAATATTGTGGTCTTAACAATCTAATAGTGGTAAAAGATTATAAATACTAAGTTAAAGCATCAAGATCACAAGCAAAAATACACAACATTGCTGCCTATTGTAAAGCTTCAAAGGTTACAGGAGGTAAGCATGATGGGATAATCAGTATTTATGCAAGAGCTTTAGCATAGGGTTATTTTTGTAAATTCTGGAGCTTCTACTAATATATGTATGCTACTTGCAAATATTTTGGGTGATGTAACTGTCATTTTCTTTGACAATAAGCCTCTATCCATCTTTTAAAACTTCATGTTCCATAAATGCAAAATTTGATATATAAAATGTTGCAGCGTATTGTGAAATTCTGAAATCATCCGGACAGTTTGTATTTTAATAGGAATCATTTATGGTGGAAATGTAAAAGTGATTCAGAGTGGTATGATGTGAAATGGTGTTTAACGCAAATATAGCCATTTTTTTACTAACCAAAATGACCAGTGAGCCTACATGTGTCTCCTGAGTAGGAGTGAGTCAGAATATTCAAATATTCAGAAAAGTTAAAAAAAAATAGTGAACTAGGATGTTCAATTAAATGCAATTTAGCCTTTCTCACGTTACGTTTTCACATATATAAAGAACCATTACATGTCTGAGCTCTATAGTCCACCTGATGCCACTGTTTTGGTCAGAGGCTCTAGTCGACTTTCAGCGGCAGTGCTAATTGTGCACCTGAGCTGAGCAAAACAACTGAAATGGTCAAGAAACCACATAATTACAACACATCTGCCACAGTGTGCCTGTTCCCCGAAGATTACAACTCACAAACAAGGGAACTGACTTGTTTGTCTGACTTGACTGTATGTAAAGCCTTACTTCTGAGTTTTTATATGTAATGGTGATAATGGTAAAATAGTGGTAAATCTTCCAAATCTTTTAAAGTGATAAAGTTTTTTTTGGTTTTATTTTGGCTTACAAAGCCCTCCCTACCGTGTACCTCTCCGCCACAAATGGCTTTTTAAAGGCCAAAACCTTCTCACTTCTCACTCTTGTAAAATAATATGTCTGATACCATTTCATGTGATACGCTTTGTGTGAAGTAGTTTTAAGAGGCATTAAACTCTGGTTCCTATCACCATCACTGTGAACAATGCTTACTCTGTTTCTCTAGAACAGAGCATTTCACTCTTTGAATGCCTTTGTTTACATTAAGTTTTATTATGCAATTTTTTTTAAATGGGTGGAAATCTAATATATGTAATATATGCCTAGCATAGTCCTTTATGTTGTTGCTCCAACTCCGCAATCTTCAAATTACCTTCTGGTTTAAATAAAATACAATTATGAAACGCCACCCAGTACCTAAAAAAACAAATACGAGCCTCAACTGAGCACAAACACTCTCGGCAGTCTCAGAGAGAACTCTTTGTAATGCAGGCCTGAAGGCGGAGGTGCTGTGTGAAATGGCGTTTCTCTATCAGAGACTGGAGGAAACACTCTGATCTCTCCAGCTGTGTTATCAGCCTCAGCCCATGTCATTGGCCTCCCTCTGAAAATGTCACGCATCTGTTCCGCACACATTCACTCTCCTCTTTTCACCTTTTCCTCTCTTCTCCTCTCTCTTTCTTTCCCTTTCCCTCTAGAGTCCCTGCATCCTTTCTGTCATCGTCTTTTTTTCTGTGTTCTTTCAGCAATGGACGCATTCAAGATGGCCGCTTGAATAGGGCATTTCCACCGTTCTCTCCAAGCTCTCTTTACAGCTTTTTCCATTCTCTTTCTTCCCCCTTCTCCATTTTCTCAGCACACACCCTTATCTTTCTCCTTTGTCCCCTTTGTCATTTTGTCTGCCCTTCTTCTGTTTCCAGTCTATCTGTCTCTCCTTCAATTACAGTGGTGCTTTTGCAATTCTGACCTCCTCAGGAGAAACAGAGAAAGAAAGAGAAAGAGAGAGAGAAAGAGAAAGAGAGAGAAAGGAGGGAGAGGAGGGAGAGAGGGAGAGGGTAGAGAGGGATAATTCTCAAAAGAAAGAGAGAAAAGGAGAGAGAGAAGGAGAAATAACACTCAAGAGGAAGAGAGAGAAAGAGAGAGAGAGATAATGCTCAAAAGACAGAGAGGAAGGTGAATGAATGAGACAGAAAGAGAGATGTAAAGGAGAAGGAGAGAGGAGAGAAGAAGGGATGGAGGGAGAACGAAAAAGAGTGAGAGGTGAAGAAAAAATACAGAAAACTAATAAGATGAGAGAGAGAGAGAACACTGAAGACAAGGAGAGAGAAGGGGGATACAGAGAGAAAGTGAGTGAACGAGAGACAACAGACAACACTGAAGAGAAAGAGAGTGGCAGAGCAAAATGGATGGAGTGAGCACGAAAAGAATGAGAAGGACAGAGACAAAGAGAAATAGAACTGTAAAGAGAGAGAATACTGGAGAGAGGGACAGAGGGAGAGAGGAAGGGATGGAGAGCAAGAGAGAGAGAGTGACAGAGATGATGAGAGAGGAAGGGAGGGAGAGACAGACAGAGGGAGTGAAAAAGCTGAGAGAGGGCGAGAGCAAAAGTCTGAATGTGCACAAATTTGTGGACGGCTGCAGTTTTCCTCTGCAGACACGCTATTTCTCACCAAATCTGGCCTCTAGATCAGCAAAACTGCAGGGAATCTCCTCAGCACAGCTTTATAAAGCCCTGCAATAATGCCACTGAGACACAGACAGCGGCGCCGCATTAGCAGCCGGGCCTCCGCGCTCAGATCAGAGCAAATCCCACCGCAGCCCAAAGGATTTGACCCCATGATGTCCCTGAACTGACTCCAGATCAGCATTCACAACAACACTCAGTCACAGAGCGCGCCCAGGGAGAGCAGGGGTCTGATATTAAAGCCCACATTAATTCCATGATTGGCTGCATTGATTGTTGGTGAATCTCCGCGGCTACTGCATCATCCTCCATCTCTCAATCCGGTTCAATTACGGCAGGCTGCATTATTGACATGATAAATAATGCTATGTGTGTATTTATTAAGCTTGGGTTATAATGTTTAAAGTCTGAAAAAGAGAAAACTGAACACTAAACACTGCAAACACATCGCAACACTGCAACTGCAGAAGAGTAAGAAAGAAAGTGATGATCTTTCTGCTACTGCTCTATCTTCAGCCTACTGTACACTGTGCGATAACAGCAGACTTATACGTTTACTGTATGTAACAGCATAAGATGCTGCGACTGAAATCTAAATTCTTCTCTCTCTCTCTTTCCCCCTCTCTCTCTCTCTCTCTCTCTCTCTTCCTCTCTTTGTTGCAGTGGTGGAATATAAACCCTGGAGTCCTTCCTCTACAATCTTGCTTCAAACCTCCAACATTTTGCTGATAATACTTCTACAAAGAGAGAAAGCTGTGCCTGCAGAAACTGCCAAGGATAGAGCCAATGAGATCCAGATAGAGGGAGATAAAAAGAAAGGCTTAGTTTCCAAGCAACCTATAAGTCTTAGGAATTAGCCAATGGGTACATTAGCAATGGGTGCCCAGTGTCAAGCGTCGGCTAGAGTGGTATAATGCCCCCCCAGCAGGGGGCTGTGGAGTGGGGGAACTGTTATCTGGAGTGATAGAGCTCCATCCAGCTCCTTTGGGATGAGTTGGAGTGATCCAGAACTAATCACCAACCACCAGTACCTGACCTCACTAATGCTCATGTGGCTGAATGGAATCAAATCCTCACAGCAATGTTCTACATCTAGCATAAAGCCTTACTAGAACAGTAGAGGCTGTTACTGCAGGGGTCAAACTCCATATTAACAACCTTGATTTCAGAAGAAACCTTTGGTTGAACCATTGGGCTAGACTGATTAGACAAATTAGATTAGATCCAACTTTATTGTCATTGTGCAGATTACAGGTACAGAGCCAATGAAATGCAGTTAGCATCTAACCAGAAGTGCAAAATACAATATTATTTACAGATAAAGTGCAGAAGGACGGTATATAGTGGCAAAAAATATAGATATGCAAGTATAAATATAATATACAGAGTGAGTAGAGAGCATACAATGAGGCAGTATGTCCTGTGAGAGCAGCGTATGTAAAGGATAAGTATGCAGAGTAAACTTGTACAGTAATTGTTGGTGCAATATATGAATAGTGCAATAATACTAGGATATAAAGTACTGCTTCAATGCATCAACATTACCATGGTATTGTTCAAATACACTGAAAATGTTAAAAAGCACTAATATACATTAAAAAACAGACTGTTTATTGAGCGTCTTGTATAGTTAAAGTCAACTACAGCTTAAATAAATATGATATTATCAGCACTGCTACTGTTTTCTGATCAGATTACAGTCGTACGCAAACATCTGAACGTCCAAAGTCAAATTACATGTTTTGTTGATTTTCTAAATGAAACTAATTATACTAATTATTTCAACTCAAATTGGTATAATTATTATTTGGGTATATACCACAGAATATTATTAAAATCGTTAATTGTGCCGTCTCTGTTGCTGAGGCTAAGACGGCTGCAGTCCTTTCAGATACAGCTTTCTCAGAGGGAAAACATTTCCCTGTGCCTCTGTCTTGTCTCCCTCTCTCTCCTTTCCTCTCCTCTCTTCACTGCCCTTGAACAAACTCATCCGCTTTTCCCCGTCGTCCAATTTGCAAAATAAAATTACTATTGTATCTCCGTGTGACTGGTACGCTCATGTAGACTCGGAGTAATCGACAGCATTAAACACTGAATAAAGAGGGTGGGGTGGAAGGGGGGGGGGACAGGAGAGAGAGAGAGAGAGATTCACCACCAGGCGTGGAGGCAGTCGAGCAAGGGCTTGTTTAAACTTCATTGTCATAACACCACATTTTAATAGACAGACAGAAAGAAAAGACGAGGGACCGAGATTGTGGGAGGAGGACGGGGATGTAAAAATGAAATTACCTCCAGCTAAAACCTCTATTACGGAACGATAGCCAATTACAATGTTTCTTAGAAGGTGAAAAAAAGGGCCATCACACAGCTACATCAATGAACTGATGAAAAACACGACAGGACACATCTTCTCATTTATGTACAAAACGCTTTAAAAGAATATTTCGCTCAAACATGCTAACGTGGCTAAAAACAAACAAAACCACTGAGAGCCAGTTAGAATGAGCATTTTGCATACTGCTAACTAGCCCCCACTGGCTTTCAATCATTATTAGCAACGTTAGCATTTTCAGGTGAAGTACTCCTTCGAGTAGGTTATCTAAATATTAACATAACATCATAACATCAAATGCAGAAAAGCGCTCGAATCATTAGACTATTTTCAGCTTCTAAAGTTTTCAACTGGGAGATTCACTGACGTCAACTGCAATGCTGTATCTGGGAGCTAAGGTAATTAGCAAGCACACACCACACACAAAAGGTCATTCAGCGAGAGAACATCAAGTAAATGTTTGCCATTTACTCCAAGGTGTCAAGCGAGAGTGCGCACGCCAGCCTTTTTTTTGTGTCTGATGATGATAACAAATAAACGAGTTGTTTAAACAGAAATATGTTGAAGGAGATTAATGAAACGACCTGGAACTTTTAATTAAAAAGGCGGGAATCATAAACAAACTCAATTTTCCAGTTAAGGCTTTTCATTACATTGTAGATACTGGCTGACAAGCTGCCAAAAAACAACAGGAAAAAAAGTAAAAACAGAAAATTATTCAGGAGAGTCAAAGCATAGCAGTCAACAGAAATTGCCTTTAAGCGTCAGCACCACTGGAAGGCAACAACATCAAAAAAGAATGAGTGGTAAGACAACAGTTGAGGCAGAAGAATGAAAAGGAGTGAGGGAGAGGGGAAAAAAAGCAAGGGGAGAGGTTGCTTGATCTCATCTGGAGAAGAAGCTTCCTGTCGTTGCGCAGGGTCAACCCTGTCTACGTTGCTCAACACCATGATGGAAGGAGGGCGATAGAAAATGACTGAAATGGACACACACAACAGAGTGACCTGCTGCCACCCTTCCAGCGGGTTCTGAATGCATTATCACACACTCTTGCTGTTGTTTTTATACACTGTCAGGACATGTGGTCAAAAAAAGAAACTGGAACCAAACCATTTAACCATTTTCAAACCTCTCCTTATGGCAGCCCAGAATTATTTGAAGTTTTGAGTTTATAATCCAGTACTTACTTTGGATAAGCAATGCTTCATTAAATTGTGCTGGCATTTAACTAATCCATGTGATTGCTGTAAGCATGGAGGAGAAATTTGGAACCAAATCTGTTGTCTTCAAACAAGAAGCACCATCACGTTAGTACTGAGAATGATCCACCATACAAATCAAACCTGATCAGGTGGTCCAGTATTTGTAGAACTACAAAGTGCATCTATAAGGTATGTGGAGGTGGTGTGTGTGTATATACCTTAATTTTTCAGTTTTTGCCATACAACATCTGCTTGCATTGACTTTAAACATTAAAGTCAAGTATTTGGTTATCATTTATCAGTTATCATTTTGGAAATACAACGTTTTGTTCTGACAGCCTCAATATACATATTATATATATATATATATATAAACCCTAATTTTACACCCAGGAACCACACAGAATTCAGTTTTAAACGCCAAACTTTCGTAAATAGCACTCCTGTAATATGGCTCTGTTTTTCTCTGGTTTTTCTATAAAGTCAAGACATTTCTCTTCTGAAAATGTACAAAAACAAACACACGCACACACACACACAGATGCACACACAAACGAGGACACGCTAACTTACTCCCTCCACCATCCACCCAACACACACACATACACACACACACACACACACACACACCGACAAACAAATACAAACACCCGCTGATGGTATCTACAGGCATTGAGTCAATACACGCCACCACACAGCACTCCCTCCTGTTCTTCAAGCTGCTTGCTGCTTTCCTGACAAATCTCGCCCCGGGCGATTCATCAAAAACGCGGGTGTGCCTGTCACCGGGCCAACTGACCCCATTGTCCTCCCTACAAAGTGATTACAGAAAACACACATGCCTCAGAAAGAGCCACAAACAGAGGAAGGGTGCCCAAACAGTCTCTCCTTCCCTACTGCCACAATAGCTTGAGTGTCATCCACACTTATCGCATTCCATCATTTCCATTCCACCTCTTTCTAATCCGTTAATTCTTTATTTACAGTCAAGGAAGCAGAAGAAATGGTAATCAATCAAGCTTTCTCTTTCTGCCAGGGTCATTTCTGCACCTCATATAGAAATGTATACGGTCCTCACTACCTAAATATGGTAGCCTTTTGGTGTTCTTTGAATATTTACAGATGACTCAGGGTCAAAATAACAAAGGATGCGTGTCTATGGTTTTGAATGTATTTTGAGCTCCAGTTTTGAAAGCCAGACTTCTGGATATCTGGTAGGTTTCAGTGCTCAACAAGGCCAATAACTTTGACAGAAAGTGGCAAAACAACAAGAAGGCGTTTTTTGTCTGATGTGGCAAAACTGTGCAAAACAAAAACAGGCCCACACGAAACTAAGTGGTATACACTTAAAGACAAGATGCCATAAATTTTACAGCCTTTTTTACTATGTCTTCCTCTGAAAATTTCATCGTTGTCACAGTGTGCAAAGCAGGTTATAGCTAGCACCTAAGGTGTGGACATCCAATGAGAGCATGACTGACAAGTGTGGCAATTTTACACTGTGTTTGAAATGGTTCACTTGTTAACTCCTTAACTGTTCACAGCATAGGGTTTGGTGAACTGACTGAAGAACGACCATGGAAGTATTTATTGGTGAGAATTCAAACACTAGAAATTGGCTGACACACTATATAGTGCACTATTTCTCTAATAGCAAGCAATTCTGACCACAGATTTGGTGCACATCATACATGTCAGACAGTCTGTGTACCTTTGGAGTTGGAGCATCTGAGACTAACTGAGTTCAAACTGAATTTAAAGAACAGAGATTGGGACTTTTTTCTTGATACACCCACACTCTGTAATCATCAGCAATGCAGAGGCAGAGACAGCAGCTTTAGCAGAGTGAACACTTTTCCTTTCTGAAGCTTACAGCACAACTGCAACATTCTCCAACAATCACCAACAAACCCAAACGTTGGGTTGGTGTGTTCGTTGGGAGTGTTTACAGTGTTCCTAATGTATTCATACAGCTCTAGATAACTCTCCCCATTCACACTGCTCCAGAATTTAAGGGTCTTCCCTGAAAAAGACGTTGTCTGGACAGCACCATATGATGCTCCAAAACCTGTACATATCATTTGGCATTAATGGTACCTTCACAGGTGTGCAAGTCACCCTTGCCGTGTGCACTAATGCACCTCTATACTATCACGGATGCTGGTGTTTGAACTGTGTGCCAAAAACAAGCTGGATGGTTGCTCTCCTTTTGTAAACCAGAGGATGCAGCATCCTTAATTTCCAAAAAGAACTTAAAGTTTTGATTTGTCAGACCACAGGACTTTTCTACTTCGCCTCAGTCCATCTTAAACAAGCCTGGGCCTAGAAAAGCCATGAGCGTTTATACATGGTTTCTTCTTTGGTTGGCAGAGTTTTAATTTGCTTTTGTTGATGCAATCACAGACAGTGGTTTTCAGAAGGGCTCCTGAGCCCATGCAGTGATTTCCACTACAGAATCATTCCAATGCAGTGCCTCCTCCGGAGCTCTAACGATCATGGCCAGCTAATATTGGTTTTAGGCTTTGTCCCCAATTGCTCTGAATTCCAAATCTTTTAATGATATTAAAAAATACCCTAGATGATGAAATTCCCAAGTTCTTTGCTATTTTACATTGACGAGCATTTTTGTTGAATCGTTGCACTATTTGATCGCGCAGTCTTTCACAGAGTGGTGAACCCCTCCTCATCTTTACTTCTGAAAGACTCCTCTTTTTATACCCACTAACATTACTTACCTGTTGCCAATCAACCACCAGATGCCTAATATAGAAAACCAACATCCCCTTTTCTAAAGAAAAGCCTGATAGCATATACATATATTAAATACATAAAAACAACAGTTTTACCAATCAAACGGAAGCGAGTATGACTTTGTCCCAAAATAATAATGATGGTGAGAATTATTTCTAATTTAAAGGACAGACCATGGCCCACCCAGTGCCTATTAAACCCTTCATTATCCCATAATAGGGTGGGACAGATGCTACGCTAACTCCATGGGGGGTCCCGTCTGTTAGAACAGTTAAAACGACAACAGAGAGAAAGGCACTGGCAGAGAGCGTGAAAGAGACAGAGTGGAGGAGAAACGCTAAATGAAAGACAGTGTGTCATTGAATCTGGCGAGGTCGATAAATGGGAGGTAAATATGGCCTCCTGTCGCTGTAGGGGGTTTTATCTTAACGAAGCTGTTGCCTCTTCAAGTGTGTTCGTGTTAGTCGTTAGTGAGAACGGCTCAGGGAGGGAGGAGGTATCGATAAAGACAACACCAACCAGCCTAACATCTGTTTCCTGACACAGGCGATATATTACACTCTCCACTCTCTCTCTTTATCTCTCTTTCTGTTTCACTCTCTGGCTCTCGCTGGGCGTTAGAGGAGAGGACAGTGGGAGGTCTGCTAAACAACCTTACTCTGTGTTAGCATCGGACTCTAGAGTCACGGCTTTTCAATCAGTGAAGGGAAAAGGCGGCTGCTCCTTTTGAGGCTCTTCATGCTCAAGTGTTTTCTGCCAAAGCTAGACAATCCTGGAGAGAGGGTTTAACAGCTAGCAGCTAGCTAAGTCCCTTTTCAGTTTTATGCTTCTTTATTCCTATCTCCTTCTCTTCCCTCTGCATCCTTCTTTCCCTCTCTTTTCTCAGGAACAGCAGGATGGCTATCACTCTCCCACGCTCTGGTAACTCCTCTCAGCACTCGTTCGCTCATCCTTCCATCCGCCGACAGGTGATTTTTCGGCACGGCGCGCAAACAAGTTGTCGCGCATGAGCCGGAGGGGCGACTGATGCTTGAAGACGGCTCCCGCGATCAGTTATATGGCACGGAAAACACATGAAACCATGGAAACGAGGGAAATCACAGAGAGGGCATGGAGGGGAGGGGCATGAGGGCCATGGCTATGTCCAAAAATATACCCTGTTTACTACAGTAGTGCACTATTTTGGCAATGTGTCATTTTGTAATGGTGTCCGAAAACATACCCACAATGCACAAATCACACAACACATCACAATATGTAGTGCACAAATAGTGTACCCTAGAAAGCACTAACCGCCCAGAATGCACACTGTGTTGTATGCAACAAAATGTGACTGCCGTCACAGATGAGTAAACATGTAACATTAGTGAATCTTTGATTTACAAATTTCATGCCCTATAATAATGTTCTACATAGCACTGCTGGTTTCCAGTGCAGGTGATGGCGATTAGGAGTCCATTTCATGAGTTAATGAATGGATATCTGGTTAACTGCAGGGAAAGAAAAGAAAAAACAACAAAAAGGGGGAAAAAGTACTTTGGCCAAAATTAGCATAAGGTTGGTTGGGTAAAGGAAGCTGCCTTTTCAGGGGAGCTAACAAGCTGACATTAACCAGTACAACATTATATGCTAACGAGGACTTATCTTCTACACAAAGTATTTTGTCCTCAGTGGATGATCTGCCAACATGTTACTTTGTCAGAGAAAAATCTTTTCACTGGACCAAGTTAACATCAGCTGGAGTAGTTAACCTAACTGGACAGAGCACCACATGTCTCTCTGTCTTCTCTCTGTCTTCTCGGTTGCGTCGAAAACAGCACATCCTAAGCAATGCCCTCTCATTAGGCGGTGTTTTGTAGTACCAAAAAGTAATAGTTAATTGCAAAAGTGTTGTGTTTTACTGTCATTTTAAAACATAAAATTGGCATTTTACCGAATTGGCCTGTATAGTACATCTTGTTGATGCAAGATGAATACCCAAACAGTGATTTCAGTATTGAGACACTGGCTCCTTGAACAGTTTACTGAGTTTTCAAACACTTGTGTACACCCCTAGTGTGTTCTATATAGCTCTCAGTAATTTCCAATGTAGCTAATGATGATTAGGGAAACATTTCTGTGCCCTACAGTAGTGTTCTCTATAGTCCTCTTAGTTTTCCAATGTGAGGAAAAGTGATCAGGGAGCCATTTCTGTTCCCTATAATAATGATCTTCATCTTGCCCTCTTGATTTTCCAGTGTAAAGAGTAGTGATTAGGAGACCTCTGCAAAGACAGTATACATACCTGGCCAAGTCAAACTACATTAGCCAAAATCCCTTAGCTTTTTTTGTTTGTCAGAACACAAGAGAAAGCCATATGAAGAACTCTAGAGCACTCTGATGAAAGTGGACAAGAAATGACTACACAGACACTATCGTTTACATGACTTTGAAGTCTACGCCTGACATTAAACGCCTGGATCAGAGAAATCTAAAAAAATTTACACTCTTGCCTTATAATTAGTTTCAAAGCCAAAGTCTGTCCACATCTTCATCCCATCCAGTTCCCTTCCCCTCCACACACACAGCAAGAATTAATAAGCCACAGAGAGGAAAATGCTTTAGCTGGATGCTTCTCTCCCGATTTTAAATGCGTTATTCATATGTAGATCCATTCAGAACGCGAGTCTGGCCCTGTCTGATCTCAGACAACCTCTGTTAAATTCGTTCATATTGTTCTCCTCTCAAAAAACTCTATTACACTTCAAAGAGAATGACACAAATCATGCCTTTCCACAAAGGAAGGCCAGAGGTGGCGAAGGAGGCGCGCTCCCTCTTTGTCCTTCTTTCCTCCCGTCCCTTTCCACCTCTGTCTCTCTCACACACGTTAGAAAAAAAAATGTTGTCACTTTCTCTCCAGAAAGCTTTGTGTTGCTTAATTAACACTCAGCAAACATTCCAGAGACCTTGACTGGAAAAATAATTAATAAAAAAAATAAAATCCTCTAATTAAGTTATTCTTTCAGTGTGAGCCAAGGAAATCCATGTTTATGAAATTCAGCACGGTAGCAAGCCAGCGAGGGAGAGCCCCCTCAGTGGGTGTAAAAGTGACTCTGAACTGATTTGAGACCAGATTAGGCCAGATCAAAGTACCAAGCAAATTTTCTTGCTCAAGCAGGACAGCCAAAACAATTTTCTGAACTCCAGTAAAACAAATCTTGATAGCTGAATCGGTTGTCAGCTGAATAAAACCACCAAATAAAAAAAAAAAATTGGACTAACTAGTGAGAATAGTATTGTAGAAGCAATTTCCACAGTAGTGAAATACACATATTAAAACATAATACCTACTTTATTGATTTGTAAGTTTGAAAGTATCCTGGGGCTGTATTACAAAAACTTCTTAAGTCTGAAATCATATCTTATCTGCTTAGTCCCTATGACAACTGAATTTAGGACAGAAGCTATTACAGAACAACAGTTCTTAAGTTCATTATCCTATCCTAACTCCAGATAGGAAAACAGTATTACAGAAACATCCTAACTAGACTAAATTCTGTCCTAACTTTAAAACAACCCCAGAGGCCTCTTAACTTCTGTTTTATCACCTGTTTCTATTATTTTATGCAGTGATAGGCAGCACAGTTATAACACTATAACTAGCATAATAACGTTACATTTATCTACATTAAAAACTGTGTTGTGACTTGTGAGTTTTTTTCTAACAGCATTTTAAAACCCCAGATGCTGCAGACACGATCTCCACCGCCCCCTCTTATCACTGCAGTGTCTTAATGTTGATGAAGACTCATCAGATAAAATATTACAGTGATGCTGGTGACTAATGAGGAGACAGAGCTGAACATTTGTCTGATTTTTAGGAGGAACAATGCTAGCATGGTCAGCTAAAGTGTTGGAGAAACTGGAAGACTGAAAAACAGCATGAAGCACTGACACAATATTCTTAACTTACAGTTTATCACGCTTTAGCTTTGTTTGACCTTCTGTACATTAGTAAAAGGAAAGCTAGCTGCCTGGAAAACTAGCTTGATTATTTGATTACGTGTTTATGGTTCAGCTGTGCGCGTATGGCCGGTTACTACGTAACAGACATGACAGTTGATTGTCGACTACGATTAAGATTTCTTAACTTGAGATAAGATGCTGTAAGCTTCCTAAATACAGATAAGATTTGCTTCTGTAATACGAGTTTGTGAAAAATCTTATCTTGACCTGTCACATCTTAAGTTAAGACAAAAAGATGTTTCTGTAATATGGCCCCTGATGGAAACCATTAACTGAATATAGATATTAATTGATATTTGATTCTGACGTCAAATTCAAATGAAATCTCCACCATTTTTTCAGTCCTAATTATTTTTTCCTTTGTATTATTCTGTACTCACATATATAGAGCTGATGTGTGATTGGCTAGAAACATTCATAAGCTGCATGTGACAGGAGTCTGGACTGGGATAGGGAGTAAAGGCAAGAAGGCAATGGTGCAGAAATATTGCATCTGCAGCAGCTTTAGAAACTCTCCAGCGCTTCAAAAACACACTGTGAACCCTTCCCAGAGCCAGTCTGTAATTCTAGCTGTGCTGTTTGTGAAAAAGTGTCTGTCTATTCATTTGTTTACGCAGAAGAGTTAGAGGATTAAAGAATTAAGAGACTTACTGAGAGATGTTTTTATGGGACAAAGGACAATTGTCTAAAGCGCACCTTGTATTTATGCTACCACTAAACACAAGACCAGTACACAACCTAAAGACAATCCTTAAAAACAAAACAAAAAAAAAATTCAGATCAGGTGAAACCTCTAGAGAAGTGTATCAGCTATCTTCCAGGCTAATTGTTTCTATGCAGGTTATTCAGTTACTCTACACTTGTTGTTGTGTATAGCTTCTCTATAATATGTCTAAATGTGTCCTATTTCTGATGCATGCATTTGTTCATTGTTCCAAAAATGATGATACCGGCTGTCCAGTCGAATACTGAAATACTCAGTACTGCATCACAGCAAGTTAGAGAGAAAATATGCAGGCCAAACAATGAACATTTTAACAAGACATGCAAAAGTTTTCCTTGTATTTGTAATTAAGTAAGCATATTATACTTGGCTACTGCAAAACATGAGTGCCTGAATGTGCATGTGTTGCCAAATACAGATTCATAAGAATGTGATTAAGATGGCATAAGTATAGTCATTTGCAAAAGTTTGGGCATTCCTGATCAAATTACATTTTGTTGATTTTCCAAGTAAAAATCACATATCTATACTTCTATATATCTATACTACCCAGCAAATAAATAAAAAATTAGAGAGTATGTTCAATTATTTTCAGTTAGAAAATCAACAAAACATGTAATTTCACTGGGGATGTTCAACCTTTTGCATACAGCAGTACAGTTGCTGCTGGCTAGAACCCAAAACAATGAAGAGGTTTTTCTCTGTTCTCAACATTACCTTGATAAACTATCATTCTGGCACATCAACCTCATGTAGAAGCCCTCGAGTCATGACCATCTACAGCTGCACTAGTTAGTTCAAGTGTTAACGTTAGTTCATGGCTCTTCTAATAGGCCTCCATTACTCAAGCTTTAACTGACATGATAAACCTACCAGCTTAACCTGCATTGTTATAAAACAATAATTGTATTTGTACTCTGTTCAACGTGCACATAAACATGACTTATTTTTAGGTTAATTTCAGGTCTAGTTTTTCCCATTGCTTTATGTGTGTTTGTGAGCATGAGCAGGGTCTCTAAAGACAATTATGGCCTAGGGCTTTATGAGACCATGACCCTTCCCCATTACAGATACTCAAATATCAAAATTAGACAGAATACCCAACGTTAGTACAGATTCAGCTGTTATACGGTAAACCAGTTGAAGAGTTTGATCAAAGCAACATGTCCTTGATAGAGGAGTCCTACCCAGCAGAGAGTAGTTTACTTACACATGTCAGTACAGACATACTGTGAATCCATCAGAAAGACAGACAAACAGAAACACAAAGATAGGCGGGGGAGTCAGAATGTGCAGGCTGCAGCAGTACAAGGTTTGCATTGAGGAGCACTGGCAGAAAACAGAGTGAAGGATATCCATTTTGATTCTATTTCTGCCCTTCCCCCTGAACTCCTTCCAGCTCTCTATAGTCTCTCTCTCAATAGCCCTCACATCGGAGTGTATGTGTGCTGGGGAATATATATATATATATATATATATATATATATATATATATATATTTACACACACAGTTGTATCCAAAAGTTAAGGTGCCCCTGGTCAAAGTACATGGTTTGTTGATAAGCGTAGTTGTGAGAACACTCTTCTGCACTTTTTAATGCACAACTACTGTTTATTTGCTGAATTTAGTCAAGTCAAAGTTTATTTATATAGCTTTTTTACAGAAGGCATTGTAAACAGGTGGGGTCTGAACCCCCATGAGCAAGCCAATGGCAACAGTGGCAAGGGAAAACTCCCTACAAGCAGAGGAACCAAGACTCAAAAGGGGAACCCATCCTCCTCTGGTCGATACCAGATAGCAAACAGTAACACAAGAGCAAAATGAACAGAGGATGAAGTTTTAATGTTAGTATAAAATATTTAGATACAGAAAAGGGGAAAACAGGTGAAGCAATGGCTATGATTAAATAATTTGAGTCTGTGCAGCAGCAGAATCATCAGGAGAATAACCTGCTGGAAACAAAACAAAGTGTGACCTGTGCAAAAGTTACGGCACATTTAATATTTATGATTTATTTATTCCAAAACGGTAGCAAATAAACAGGAATTATGCACTAAAATTGGCAGAAAAGAAAGTCTTTTCCCTGTAGGGGATGTATTAACTTATTTTTGCACAATCAACAAAACAGGTCATTTGACCAGGCGTATTCAGACATTTGCATACAACTGTAATGTATTAATCATTAATGTGACATTGGAGCCCTCTAACCAATCACAGTGTTGTTACTGTGTTCCAAAGAAGTGTTTACCAGGGGGTTTGGATTAATAAATGTTATGCGTGTAATCCAGAACCCAGTTATTCAATCCAATAATGCAGGACAGAGTAATATTACCCTATCGTATTTCTGATTTAGTAACTCACTTACAATAGATTATAAAGTGTAGTAACATTATCACAATACTAGTATTTTGTCCATATTGTGCTGCCCTAACAACTGTAATAATCAAAGAAAGAAAGAAAAAGAATATGAGTGAAAGAGAGAGTAAGGCAGAAAGAGAGTGAGAGATAAAGACAGTGAGAAGTGTTGAGCTATGTTATAGCTCTTGCACTCTGCTAAAAGTGTATGTTTCCCACCTCTGCTGAGTTGGTAATGACTGTGTGTGTGGGTGTGTTTGATCATGGGTTGACACAGAAACCCAACCATCATCACTGTAACACTTTAAATTGAATTTTAATGAAATCACACATTAAATTAAACACACACCCTGATAAATATTCACAACTCAGGCAAAAGGATACAGCAACGGTGCTAAAATGTAGTAGAAGCTTATAGCATTGTGCAAAGTGAATGCCAAAATCATCAAACACTTCCCTCAAACCATGTCGAGCTGTTGTTAAATGATCTGAAATAGACTTACTTATGTGGTTTCTGGTGATGTATGATATACTGTTATCTATAAAAATCACTCACATAGCATCACATAGCTAAAAATTGCAGTAGTCGCCAAGCAACTTTTGTAAATTATTTTCTGTTCATTGTGCTTACTTGATGGCTCCAAGCTTCCATTATTTGTCAGCTACAATAGCCTTGTGGCTCAAGAGCAAAACTAAAAAAGCGAGATTTGGACATCAAACATCTCTTGGCTGATCGACTTTATTTGGGATAAGAGGGAAACTGCAAATTTGATTTATTGCCCAAGTATATCTCTAAAATCAAGCCTTGCCAAGGTGATATAGTATGGTAGTTCTGCCTCACATGCAACTCATATCAGTCACAGCAGCCTTGAGAATTCACGGTAATGGACCGACGGCCCTAAGGTGAATAAATAAACTTAATAAATGTAACATAAAGGGAAGAAACGCACCAGGTGTTAGGAGTACACAACAACAGCCCCCTTATATTTACCACAGCAGGAGCAGTGTAGCATCCAGCCATCTGCTAAGTGCTTATGTTGTTATGATGCTGAGTTAATGCTGTGTGTGTGTGTGTTTGTGTGTAAAAACAGTTAATAGCATGATCATCAATCTCATGTATGGTGAGGGGCTCCCTCCCCTTGCCAGTGGGGCTAAAGTGCAATTATCTGTGTGTGTGTGTGTGTGTGTGTGTGTGAGAGTGTGTGTGTGTGTTTAATTATCATCATGATGTATGACTCTCCTATATGTCCTCCACTCCCCGTCCACCCATCCAATCCTGTTGCTATGGTGCCAGGGCCTGCTAAAGCCACATGGGGAATATTTGGGGACAAAGTGGGAAATTTGGAGCAGTGAGTGTGTGAGTGTGTGTGTGAGTGTGTGTGTGTGTGCGTTCGTGTTTGCAGTTCAGTGTCAAATGTGTAATGAGGTCTATATTAAGATGCAGTTGATGGATATTTATAACAGCCTTGAGCCGATTGATGACAGTAGTGAGAATCGCAGATTTGAAATAGGGATGTTCAGGGTGCTTGAGTACTCGGTTAATCATTAGAGGTGCCAGTATTCAAATACTAAAAGAAAACTATTTGGGTACTCTTTACCTTCTATGAAGGGAAGGAACTGAGAAAATAAACAGACTAATAGGTCAATCATGAGTCACGTTCTAACAGTACATTAGTACAGTAACAGTACAATTTCAGCTATGCAACAGCAGAACGATCACCTAAAAAGGTAAGACTACAGCCTTACATCATTTATTCTGTTTGTTTGTTTGTTTGTTTATTTTTTGTCGTTCTTTCCACATAAACGATTGATTGAGCTTATGGAAACTCAAATATCAAAATTAGTCCGTATGCACAACCTTATATTTAAATTTCAGAAAAGACACCATCTGAGACTTTAAAATGCACAAAAAGAAAGTATATGTGCTTCATAAACTGTGTTTCTATATTGTATTTTTACTTTTTACCATGACCATAACTGGCCATTGTTTATTTAAAGCATGGCAAAAATACAATGGCAAGAAAATAGACTATAGACTACATTAGCTACAGATAACTGTTAAACCTCTTTAAATGTCCCCAGTGTACAGTAGTCTTTTTATTTACTTATTTATTTTGGTGCTGTCCTATAGATTGTTTTGGGGAGAGGGTGGGAGCACAGCTCAAGGTGAAATGGGCTAATATTACTAGAAAACAATAATAATTTTGCAGGCCAAATAGGATTGTGCCACCTGAATGAATTGTGGTTGAATGAATTGTGGTTTCATCAAAGCTCTTAAAAACCAAAATAAAAAAATTCACACATCCCAACCTAATAAGACAAGTAGGCTGGGATACAGTAACTTAACACAGTAAGCTTTGGCCATTTTATCATTTTAAAAAGAAGTGATTAATGGGCTGTAAAGTACAATTTCACCAAACCGTACCGAATAAGTGAGAACACTGACAAGAAACACAAGCATGTTTATTTTTCTGGTTTGAGGCTTCTCCATGGAGTTCCCGCATCACTTGTCTTGCTAAAACAGGTTACTGGTGCCGCAAATCATACCTGAGAAGCTCCTCAGTCTCTAGGTTAATAGCGGCCTCTCAGTTTTTTGTTGTGCCTCTCTCTGAAGTATATGCACTCAACCTCAACAGCCTAGTACAGGCCAGAATGTGACATTTATAGAGGTTTGCTGTATTAACATGCTTGGGACACGTATTTGAGCATGTGTGTGTGAGTGAGTGAGTGAGTGAGTGTGTGTGTGTGTGTGTGTGTGTGTGTGTTTAAATAAAAAGGTCAATTTTCTGTGTGTGTGTGTGTGTGCGTGACTCTGCATGTGTATGTGTGAGGCTGAGTTTGTGAGAACGAGAGAACAACCCTGTGCTGTGTGAGTGCAGAAAGGTCACTGCTGCATGTGGGTGTGTGTGTGTGTGTGTCCTCTCCTGTGGGACAGTGGCAGAGTGTGCTCTGCTGTAAAAGTGATGATGAGGCTGAACGAGAGGGGCGAGACAATCAACACAGAAGCTGCGGGAGAGAGAAAAAGAGAGAAAGAGAGAGGGGAGGAGAGAGACAGAGAGAGAACAAGATTGTAGAAAGAGAAGAGAGTGAGAGAAATAAGGACAGTAGTAAGTAGAGGAAGAAAGTGTGAAAGTGGGATATAGACAGAAAAAGAAAAAAAGAAAAAGATTTTTACAAGGTGTATTACAACTGCAAAATGCAGTGATATAACCATAGGAAGTATTTTGTCAATGTGCTGTCCTAGTTTCACCCACAAGAGCATTTCCAGATCTAAAACACATCACTTTAGTCTCTAATTTGCAACAGTTTCACAAACCCTTAAACTCAGCAATAATTGAAAGCATGGGAGCCATGCTGGATTATGCAATGGCTTATTTCAGACTCAGGCACAACGCTCGTCATGCACATTTTTCATTTGTTTCAGCTCAGCGCGGAAACACATCGAATTTCGCATCTGTAATTACAGAAACGGGATTTGACTGGAGAGAAAACCAGCTCTGCTGTGACATTTTGCCTGAGTGGAGATATGGATTAGAAAACGATTTATTTTAGCAGTGCCAGACCTCTTTTATGACACAGTCTGTGCATCGGAAACGATCGTGGCTTCAGTCAGCATTCAGAGTGTGTGTAGATTGTGTTTCTTCTGATAATCGCATGATAAGGATGGAAAATTATACTAAATGCAGCCAAGCGGTCTCTCTGTCCTGGTCTTCTGTTAAAGTGACAATTTCTTCAAAAATGAAATGCTAAATGTGACATGGCACCACCACTACTGCTGGTTCTCACACTTTACTAACTGATTGCTGTTATATATCAGCATTTGTGGCCAAAACCTCTTTTAATTCTACAAGTAACACTGTTCTATGTTAATCCTAACTGATTCTGTAAGCTTATCTGTCCAAGCTAGTGTCCACGTTCCTGCAAAGTTTAGTTCTAACCTGCATCTAACATGCTGCCCCTTCCATACACCTGTGCTAATGCATTCAATGCAGCCAATCAACGACCTACAAATGATCTGAAGTAGGTGTGGCAGATTGTAGTTAGAACTAGACTCTGCAGTAAGGTAGATCTTCAGGACCAGGGTTTATGGCCACTGCTCATAAGCTAACTGCTGGGCCTCCTGTCATGCTAGCTTCTGTTTGCTATTATGTTGGCATTTTTAGTCCTTTCCCTTAACCTTTTAAAAATAACATAAAAAAGCTCCTTCATATTAATCTACATTAGCTGCTAACTGGGCATATTTCTCTAAGCTAAGCTGCTAATAGCAAGGCCTCATGCCAAGCTAGCTCCTCCACTTGCCGTTATTGTGTTAACAGTTTTGACCAAACTTCCCCTCATAATTCTACAGGCTACTACATATTCCAGTAGGTTAACTGTGAAAGGTCTCAATGGGCTTGATCTTTCATGCCAAACTACTAACAGCTAGGCCTCACTCCCTGTTAGCTTCCTTTTATTAAGTTAGCATCTTTGACAAAACATTCCCTTTAAACCACATGTGTCAGGGTCCCGTCCTCACAGGCCAAAACACTGCAGACTTCAACATGGTGCCTCATTAAACACACCTGATTCGGCTAATTAGCTAATTAGCAAGGCCTTCATGACTGTTAGATGAGGGTAACCGCTAATCTCCACAGCGCTATGGCCCGGAAGGTCCCCAGTTTGACATGCATGCTTTTAACACTCCAAATGATGCTTAAAGTCTACTTTATGGATCTCCCTACCGAATTAACTCAAACTGCAGTCCCACAGCAAAATAAATAAATAAACCCAATTAAGCATTCAGACCTTAGATGTTTACAAGGATTAAGTTATGATCTAATAAAACTTGAGGCATTACTTGAGATTTTAATAAGGTAAATATATATACACAACATCATCATTTACAGGACACTTTCTACTAGGAGATGGCTTTTTTAAAGATCTTTTTCATTTCTTTGTCCTATGTTTTCATGTCATTACCAAAACACAAGGTGTGTTAGTCCAAAGGCAGAGCCTTATTTTAGCCACACCCCTGCATTTTAGAGCAGGAAGTGAGACTGCATCCCTGTCCCTCATGGCCACAGTTAAATCTCAACGTCTTAATGCAAATGTGTCCCAAAGTCTGTAAATCAGTGTGTAACGTTAAGAACTGTCACTACCTAAACACATATTTTATACAATTAAGAAACCTTTTTTTAAATGAAACATCATGAATTCATGTGTGTACTCCCTTCAAAGCTGTGATCACCAGTCATGTACAGGCTAGTATTTAGATTTATGCTCTAAAGTAGCTAATATTGTTAATCCTGAAACTGTAGCTACCAAAACAGTCATTACTGAAACATTTGAAAGTTTTGGCAGTGTTATGAAGGTTTTGGTACTGACAAAGTGGAAGGTTTAGTTATTCATTTTAATTAAATTGAACATAAATAAGGTTTAGAGTCATTCAAAGCAAAATTACTGTAGTCTAAAGTCCAAGTCAGTTAAATGTCAGTAATGTGTTTTTATATCTGACTTTGAACCAGTTTGGTAGAATGATCCATATATACCCCTAAATCCACAAGGAGATCAGCTTAAGACTTACTTCTGTATGCTTCTACCGGCATGTCTGGAGACCATATTATCTTGTTGTTGGTAATGCTAATGGTAGTTAAATGTCAAAGCATGCAGCCATGTAATTCCTCCTTTGTAGAGCTTTAACTGAGTTCATTTATCCATAAAGGAATGAGGTCACAGGGTAAAAATATTAATATTGGGACTGTTATTTTGCAAAGCTCATTTAACCTTTAATTACACCAGATTTCTGATATGATAGACTTTATTACAGCAATAAGGGGTCAACGCGTGTATGCTCGCGCGCACATAGACTGAGGTCACGATCAATTATTAAAACAATGGCCCATGCAGGTGATCGAGCCTCCGTTTTAATTAGACCCCACTGTGAGGGAAAGGAGGGAGTGATTGGTTCATAGACGGGGTAATGAGAGAGAGAACGAGTGAACGAACCAGCAAGTGCAATTACAGGAAAATGGACGAGAAGAAAAGAGGAGGGGGGGGTTGAAATGGAGGTGGGAGTGATTGCTTCATTCCAGTCTATTCCATCTCTTTCTCTCTTTCCCCTTTTCACTTACACCTGACTCTCTCTCCTGTCTTTCTCTCTTTCACCTTTCCTCTCTCACCTTTATCGCTTTCTTTCTCTCTCCCCACCTAACTTTCTCTCCCACCTTTCTTCCCTCCCTCTTTCTCTCTATCTGTCTTTCTCTCCTACCTCTTTCTCTCCTACCTCTTTCTCTCCTACTTCTTCTCTCCCCCTCTTTCTCTCACTTGCTCTCATTTCCAAGATCACTTCGAAGTCGCGTCACTGTCTCTGCCCACGCATACCATTTTGCTTTGCCGTCTTTAGACTTCTAATGGCAAAGACGGCGGGACAGGATTTTTATTCATCTGAACAAGCCGTCATTTTTTATACCCAGACGCTCCGTATAACAATCAGAGAACGACTGCCGCATAGGCTCATTGTGTCTTAAGGCCAGGGTTCACCAACCAAAGATTTTCCCAGACAAACCTTTTTTTTATTTAACAGGGGCAATTGCTATTATACAGTTCCAGAAAAAGTACTGATAAGCTAAATGAACCAGTATAAATGGGAAAGGGGGGAGATAAGGGGGTAATGATTTCAATATAGTATCACAAAATCAAAAAACAGTGCATTGACTTTTAAAACTGTATTGCTGATGCAGATGTCAAAGCTCTTGCAACCATTTTTTTTGTAAAGCATGTTTATTTTCAGCAAGGCTAGGAAACATGTCAAAAACATCAGCTACCTGCCAATCACTGACCATCTGCCGCTGGACCAGCACAGTTTTGCTTTTATTTTGAAATACTCAACAGCATTTTTATTCACGTGCTATGATCTCAAGATCTGGTGTAATTGGTGTTGATAATAAAATGAGTGCAGCCTGCAGAGAAGCCGCTATCCAGTTTGCTTCACTGGCTCTAAATGCCAGTACATACAACGGGCCTGGTTGTAAACAACGCCCAGGCATTAGTATGCACGAGAATGATGTTTTAAACTAATCCTATGACTCACAGAAAGCAAGTATGTACTCTGTAAATTACATATCAAGGCGCCTGTGTGTTTAAAAGAGCATTCAGCTGTAGTTTGTGCATAAGAAGGCATCATTAAAGATGTAATTCTAAAACAAACACTCTAAGAGGTTAGTTCCCCAACTCTAAAATAAACAGAAAGACAGCTCAGAAAGCTTTATGAAGCTTTGAAAGGGCCATTACAATGAAAAAAGTCATGTAATGCACACATTAAAGTATGCAAATGTTAAAGTTTCCAAATGAACTGTTCAATCCCCTGTCCATACAATCCATGTGTGGAAATTAAGCTGCAAAAACAGCCCATTTGGAATTTAAACATATTTATATGTACATATTCAGCCTACAGCAGTTTAGCTGTATATCAGCTTCAATCAAGCTGAAGTTATAAGGAGTGTTTCAGCCCAGACGTCAGTTAGATTGGGAACTGCTGGTTTAGAAGGCAGCATATGTTGCTCTGAAAAAGCACTTCTTAAAAGCACAGAAACAAAAAAAGCCTGTTTAATTCTAAGGAATAAAAAGAGGATGGAAAATGGTTATGTAACAGTGGTACATAAAACCACACAATTGTTAAGTTGACTTCAGGTAAAAAAATTTACGAAATTGGCTCCTTAAATATTTTTGTTGATTTATTTACAAATCTAATTCCAAAAAAACTGGGACAGTAGGTAAAATGCAAATAAAAAAGAAAGCAGTGACTTATAAATTTACATTGACGTATATTTGAAGAAAAACAGTCCTACGAGGCTATGCGTTATATTTTGCCTTATTAACTTTATTTATTTGTAAATATACCCTCATTCTGAACTTGATGCCTGCAATATGTTCCAAATAAGTTGGGACTGGATCAATTTAAGACTAGTAATATTGTGAAATGTTCAAACAACATCTTACAGGTAATACAATCATGTTTGGATATGAGAGGAGCATCCAGAAAAGGTCTAGTCCTTTATTAGCAAGGACGAGTTAAGGTTCGCTACTTTGCCAAAAATACATTACCAAAAAATCCAGTAGTTTAAAAAAAAAAAAAAGTTCTTCAATGAGCAATTACAGGAATAGGTATTTCACCCCCTACAGTACATAATATCCTCGAAAATTTAATAAAATTTGCAAACATTCCGGTGTTTAAAAGCCAAAAACCACAAATGTCTATGACCTTTAACCCCTCAGATGGCACTGCATGAAAAACTGTCAGGTTTCTGTGATGGATATCACTGTATGGGTTTGGGAATACTTAAAAAAAAAAAATGCTGTCAATAAACGGCTCATTGCAGTACCTCATTCCCACTGTGAAATATGGTGGTAGATCTGTGATGCTGTGGGGCTCTTTTTCTTCCAAAGGCCATGGACAATTTATGTGGATACATGGTATCACAGACTCCAATAAGTGCCAGCAGAAATAAAATCAAAACCTGACTGTCTCAGCCAGAAGCTTAAACTGGCCCATAGTTTGGATCTTCCAGCAGAACAATGATACAAAACGTACATTAAAATCAACACAAAAATGGTTCACTAACCACAGAGCAAAGGTTTTGCCATGGCCACCCCAGTCCCCTGACCTAAACCCCATAGAAAAACTGTGGAATGGACTGAAGAAGAGAGTCCTCAATGTAGACCTCAGAATCTGCAGGTTTTGGAGAGATTCTCTATAAAGAAATGATCTCAGATCCTTTAGCATGTGTTCTCCTTTCTCAATGAGCAACAGGAGAAGACATAGAGCTGTTATCTTTGCAAAAGGATGAAGAATGTTTTTTCACAGCCTGTGTGGAGGACACTGTATATTTGGTTTGTTTATAACCTTGTTTGTAAACCATCATGTACAACATCATAATAGTACTTTTGGTATAAGAAGCTATATTATGTGTGTTAGGCTTTTAGCTCTAATTCACATGGCTATACAAGTACACATCACTAATTGTTCACCATACACAAAAAGGCAAAATATGCACAATATATGCTTTTCAATGCAACATTTGTTAATCGTTATCAAATTGTTGGCCTTTGCAATTCTAATATGCAATGTGCAAATGATCTAACCAATCAGAGTGCTTTCTATGGTGTGCTGTGAGCAGCATCCTGACTAATCACAGTGCGGAGTTTTCTGTGTCTTCATGTAAAAAGTATTTTGGTCAAAACAATGCATGCTGATCTTTAACCATGTTATGCTGACATATAGAAACACTATAAGTGAGACAGTTTTATCAGCAGTACTAGTATTCTGTCCACATAAAGTACTCATGCTTAGATACGTTAAGATGGTAAGAATATTAGATTTAAATTAGTCAACACAAGATTGTCAGTCTGTCTCTCTCTCTTCCTCTCTCTGCATCTCTCTATCTCTCCGTCTTTATCGCAAAAGGACAAATATTTCCTGCAGTGGTAGTGCATTGGTATTCTGCTCCTGCTTTAGCCAACAGCCAAACAGTATCAGCACTTCACCAGCCCACACTCTGTCCATCTCCATCCAGTCACATGAGAGGGAGAGGGAGAGAGAGAGGTGAAAATGAGACAGATTAATGGAGAAATGGAGAAATGAACATGTAGGGGGGACGGTACTGGCAGCTATGTCGGCAGCCAGCAGCTATAATGGCATTAGTAACAGAACAAGTCTGAAAGGTAAGGACAAAAACAGTTAGAGAGAGAGAGAGAGAGAGAGAGAGAGAGGATGAGAATGAGTGAGAAAAATATAGAGAAAAAAAATGAAGGAGAGAGGAAAAGCGGCAGACTGGGGAATGGGTGGACGTATCAGTACACTTAACTTCATGGAGCAGAAATGACTGCATGCTAACATTTCGCCTGCTGGAAGCACAAATGCTGCCGCAGTTTCCTCATTATGGAGCACTGTATGTGCTTTGGATTGTTAATTCTGATGACTCCACAACAATCACGATGCTAGACATGAGCACAGATTCAATGAAGGTTATAACCTATTCAGTTTGTCTTTTTGAGTGACGTTTATGAATAAAAATCTATGGCTTTTGAATGATCGAACGCCACAGCATTCATAAAATCCATGAATTGGTGATGCTATTTTGGTTGCAAAATAGAAATTCACTAGTGACTGCTGAATAAATAAATCTCGGTTTCTGCTTATGGGCAAGTTTGACTGGCACACAAAACAACATTGAATTTTATTCAGAAAACTGATGGTTCTGGTTCTGAGCCACATTTGAAACGGTAAAATAATCAAAATTCGTCTTACAACAACTGAATTCTGCATCACTGCACCAATTTAGTGAAGGAACATTCCAGCCAAAATGAGCAATTAAACCATCACTACATCTCTAAAGCAAATTTTTCCCATTTAAATACTGGAAAAATACCCTTCTGATGATGAATACTGGAAAAATACCATTCTGATTTTGAACATTGGAGGAACTTTTGAGAAACCACAGCTGCTCTAAGGTGGACTGGGCTGTTTTTTCTCAATAACTCAAGCAGAAGGAAGGCACATGTATAACATGTATAATACGCATATAATACTGCTAAGAAAAAGAAGAAGATCTTATTGCAGCCGAATAACTGTCTTTAAATCATCATTACAAACGATGGAATTGACTACTCACACAACAGAAATGACTAATCAGATGGTGAGGACAACAAGCTAAGATAAAGTTTATAAAGTTGCTAGTTTGATAAAGTCAGCTGCATCAATTTGGTGTCTTTTCTCTGGCTGATATAGTAATAACTTACCTCTGGTGTCAACGTTGGGCTATCACTAAAATCACTATTAGCTTTATGATATTGTTTGACTACTGAGGTAAGGGAATGCTAGCTTGGTTGTATTTAATAGCAGTGGGAATTGGTTGACACCAAATGGATTCCTAAAGGTTGTATGATGTATTTGCATAAGGCATTCTGGGTACTGTAGTGAGAAACTGATGAATGAAAACATGAAAATGTGGTCCAACTGATGAGGCTGAGAGATACAATGCTGTACTACAGAACACCCAGACAATGACAAATTACATGTCATATGCTAATTTTAGGCCAAAAAGCACCTTTAAATTTCATTGTGCTGTGATATATTTGAAAAGGATCACAATACTGAATTTTAGCACTAAACAGAGAAAGTAAGAAAAGAAAAGAGAGAGAACATTAGGTGATGGATTGATGGCAAAGCGAAAAACGAGCAAAGAGCTGCAAAAATGGGGTACTCCACCACAGACAATAGCAGAGGGAAGATGGATGGCAAGCAAGTTAAAGAACAAGGGAGCAAAGAAGAGAGAGGTGGGAAGGGAGGAAAGGAGTTGGGGAAAGATGAAGTAGTAGTGGTACAGACAACAGAATGAGAGAGAGAGAGAGAGAGAGAGAGAGAAAGATGGATTGAAAGAAAGGCAGACAGGCAGCAATAAAGCCAAGGGTGTGAGGAGAATCTGAAGGGTGAGTACTTGGCAGAAAAGAGAAGAAAGGGAAGTTAGAGAACAAAAAGAAAAAAGTTAAAGAGCAAGAGAGAAAAGCCAGAAATTTGCAGTTAGCAGATGCCACGAAAAATTGATGGAGGAAAAAGGAAAGCAAGCTACAGACTGGGTCAAAGATCCTCAGAGGGAAATTGAATTGCATTCTGGGACGGAAAGGAGAAAACGATTGGCCGGGAATTGGAGGAAATTTGTTTTAGGGAAGAGCAAAATAAAAAGTTCAGCCTGGGTTCATCCGTCTAGAAACGTCGCCTGTGTTTTATGGGCCCTCTGAAAGGCCACACTGTGACACAAAATGCCAAACGCGCCTGGAAAAGAGCCTTCCAAACAAAGTGTACAGGTTAAACGGTTGTGACTACCATTAGACGGATAACCTTACTCTACTAAAGAACCTCTAAAGAACCTCTAATCACACAGAAGCCTCCAAGGCAATAAACCTAATTTAGCCATGCCAAAATCCTTCCCTTTCTGTGCCCACATACACTAATTTAACTAATGTTAATGTATGCTAACTGATCAAGAGAATAGCAAACCCACATTGCAATGTACATCAAAGAGTTTTATCATGGAGCTATGAGTCACAAGCGGCGTATTCTGTCATCTTTAAGTATAAAACAGATGTGGCTGTAAATTTGAAGATGAAGTATTATATAGAGGGAGACACTGATTATATAACAGGCATATATAGCAAAATCTTACAAAGAACATTTAAAACACTTGCAGTGCTTTTAAATTAATCAGGGACTACAAATAAAGATAAGTAAAGATAAATAAAAGATTTATTTAAAGATAAATAAAGGTAAGCAGGTGAAAAGATCACATGTAGGCTCAGTGTCCTGGACAGGGGTTAAATGCAGTCCTGGACTACACAGCATTCTGATTAGAGATTCTCTACTGAAAGGAAAAATAGTCCAGGACTAGGCTTAATCACTGACAGGAAAAACAAGATCCTTTCTTGCTAATTTTTTCTGTGATTCTGTAATGGTGTTGCCTTTTTAAAGTAAACAGAAGCCAGTTTCTCTTACCTTCCTTGCAGTATTTTCCTCTGAACCGTGTGTGGGAGCAATCGCAGTGCACTTCTCCAAACTGGACGACACAGAATCCTCCGTTCAGACACGGGTTTTGTTTGGTACAAAGGTACTCCAGGTCGCTTTGAATGCCTTGGCTGTTGAGCAGGGTAGGGGGCTTCTCACCCACCTTCAGGTTGGAGATAAGGCCCATAAAGGGAGGCTCGTACTTCACCGTGCTGGAAGTCAGAGCGGACAGGCGAACATCCGGCGGGATGCCTCCAACAAAGAGATCGCTAACCACAGCCATTTCCTTGCGTTTGGAGCGAACTTCGGCCACCTTGGTCTCACCGTCCACCATGAGCATGGTCTCGCGGTAGTTGCGGGTAAGGAGGACCATGTGCCAGCGGTCGTCATTGACACGGGTCTCCATTTGAATGGTGGCAGGCTCAGCACAGTGGATGGCAAAGCGTAATTGTAGGTGCCCTCCTGCAATTAGCAGCTCCAGAAAGTCGCAGTTGCCTCCATCGTCAAGGTACAGCACAAGAGCTTTGCTAATGTTAGTCTTCAGGCTGAAGCTAAGCTCTCCAATTGAGCCAGCTTCCCAGCGGCCATAGCGGGCCCACTGACCTGTAGCTCCGCCAAACTCCAGAGACCAGGCCGAGAGGAAGCACCCAGCTAAAACTAAGGACCACAAGGGCCACTGGAAAGTTTTGCTCTGTCTAGTCATCTTATAAGCCCTGACAGAGTCTGAATTAGCTCACAACAGTGTTCTATGGGTTAATTCCTGCTCCACCAGTCTTGCTTTGGGGCTTTCTTAGTGTGTTTACTCAGCTTAATACTGAGCACAATAGAAGTTCGAATAGAATGGTCCTTCTCCAAAAGGGGGACTTTGTAATGGAGTCTAGTGCAGTATACTCCAAATGTCCAAGAGCCTTATTCCAAACCTGGCAGACTCAGCAGATTCTTTTTTAGTTTTGTTCTTCGCTTGATCTCCCCTCAATTTCTCCTCAATCTCACTCTCTGCTTCGTTCTCGGTTCTTTCCAGACACTCTCCTTCGTCTCTCCATCAGTGGGTGCTCTCGAGACTTGCAAGAGAGGGATGAAAAATGGGCGCAATGTGCTAAATCTTTTTCCAACTTTGTTTACAATTAGACTCTTTACTGGTCCAGTGTCTCAGCAGAGTTGAAGCACTCTATACTCCTCAAAGAAGCGAAGGGATGAAAAGGTAAGATAAATGAACGTTTTCTTTCAAACGGTGAGGCGAGTCACAGCTATCTGGCATCCTGTGGACAACAGAAGGAGTTCATGGTTCTTTGTCACCTTGCCCCACTTTTCCCCTATTCCTTTCTGTTTCCCCCTAGAGGAATTATGTCACGAAAGATCTACTCCCCTCCTGATTCTTGCATTCTCCTGGCCTCGAGGCTCCTGCAAGACAAGAACAAATGAAGACTAATATCAGACGTGTATAGCAGCCCAACAAATCCAAGCACAGGATGTAAAACTGGTGCAAAATATCAAGCAGCGCATTTGTCGATATGGAGCTTTGCCTCCAGGAGATGGCCTAAAAAAAAGCTTTCATATATCTAGTCATTGATTTGAGTCATATTTATAGAGCAAGATATCTGACGAGAAATACAGAAAAACAGACATTCAGCAGCCAGGCGAGGTCTTAGATGCCCTTGGGTATGAACAGGCCCAAGAAAGTAAGAATTTAGGAGCAATTTTGTTCCTCAGACCAATACACACCCTTAATTGTTGCAGGTATTGCTGTGAAGAAAAATGCTAGCTCTTGGCCAGCAACTTAACAATTCTTTGATAATTGGCATGTCTCAAAGAAAGTAAGCAGGCCTCAAACTAACATAAGCAGACAGCAACTGAATTAAGATGCTAGAACTATTCACTTTATTATCCTCAGTTCAATGTCAATTTATCACTCTCTGGTTTTATTCACATATCTTAATAGTAATCTATGTTCAAGCATTAACGTCAATAGGCTGAATTGAATCCTGAGGTATATATTAATGCTGCTCAAAGGAGCCTTGTCTCTCACTATGTGAAATCTCATTTTAAACAAGACTGAGGCGTCGCCAACGGAAAGTGTGATCGCTGCTCTTGACCTAGTGGCCTGCGCTAATCCTTCTCATTATTTCTGAAGAGAGATTTAATTTCCTACACGGACAGTTCACAATTAAATCCTCCATCCGTTCCTTAGCCGAATCACTGACTCCATCCATCTCCTCCCTACACTTACCTGCTGATTGGCTTGCTTACCAGCCCACTCACTCACTCATTTACTCATGCATTCATTAATGCAGTCAGTCATTCGCTTACTCACCCCTAATTCATTAATTCAGTCAATTACTCAATTACCCATCCAGTAATCAACTCAGCCAGTCATGTACTCTTGCTCTCACTCAGTCATCTACTTACTTACTTACAATAAGGTAGTCACTTATTCACTCACTTATTAAGCATATCATCTACTCACTCACTCATTCTCAATATATATATTTCCACTTATAATATATATATATATATATATATATATATATATATATATATATATATATATACACACACACACTTTACATACCCAAGTCCTCCACAACCCACAGCACAGACGTTTCAGTCTGGACCTGACTCAAGCCTAACAAAACTTTACCCAAACACCAACCTGACCCGACTCACGTCAGGTTTTGAGTGTGAAACTGACCCGATCAAAACTAAAGTGAACTGGCCTAACATCACCCTAAGTGCTGAATAACACCTGATATTTCTAATGATAGCACTGATTTGTTAAGCTTCTAGTGACAATTATAGCCACCATTAGACAATGGATAAAAAAAGAAAATATCTGATATCAGATGTTTATTCATCAAGAAATACTTTATATCAACATGTTTTTTTAATCTGTATAAACTTTCCATAACGCACTGTTCTCACACTGTGCAACACTGAGATAGTGAGATGCCTTCACCTGTTTATTCCTAATTTCTTTACACAGAACACATATTGAACACACTAAACACTTTTCAATAAAAATAAATAAACAATGTCCTCTTGGCTGCACTAAACTGTCTTCTTTTTAACTGATTTGCTGTTGTATTTTCTGTGAGGCTTGTGGACCTTGGTGCTGAATCCATGAGTGACTCCAGCAGGCCAGACTGAAAGCTGTTTCCAGGTACTGAAAGTAGGGAGAAAAAATAAAGGAGTAAAAACTAAAGCAGAGGGAAATACAGAGTGAAATCCATTAAAAGTGGGAGGAGGGCTGTGAGAACCCGAATGTGAAAATCGAAACTGACTGAGCCTGACACATAATTGGGAAATTAGCCCAACTGATTTCAACAGGGACAGTTGGGTCCTGTCAGGTTTAGATAAACATGTAAAGCTCTAAGACAGACAGGAGCAACATTTGATGTTTTGTTACTTTTTACACCCTTTGAAAACAGCACCTGTCCTTTACACTGTGTTAATATTTCATGATTAATAAACCAAAAAAAATCTCATTACATTAACGTACATTAAAGTCTTTTTAGTCCGTCTCCTATAATATTATTATTTAGTGGAGAAATAAGTTGTATGTAAAAGTTTGAAAAGCCCAGGTTAAATTTAATCATTTGCTGATTTTCCAAATGAAAATAAATAAATATGGCATTTTAGTGCACTATTTCTATTTATTTTCTAAGTTTAACATTGGAAAAAAATTAAACAACATAACATGTGCCATTACTGTTGCATAGGCCATGTTTTATGTTTTTTTTTATTACCAATATATTAAATTCAGCAAATAAACAGTAACTGTGCATTAAAATGTGTTCTCTGTAAATAATGTGTTCACTTATTATATATGACTGTATAATAGGACAGTGTACCAATATCAAATTTACTTTGTGTTTGTGTTTCGTATTTGCTTGCGAAGCTGTGAATGATTTTCATCTTATATTCACAAACATGATGTCTCAAGGTGTGAACATCAGGGTGTATTGTACAGAAAATTCAAAATGAGGTTTACGTTCAACATTAACAGATGACTTGTGTCAATCAAATTGGCAGGTGTTTCGCTCCACTGCACAAAACAAAATAAGGGGTTGAAAAGGAAAATGGCAATAATCAACCTGCTCATTCATACGGGCACTATTTCGCATAGTAAAATATTTGCATGAGGCTTTTTTATCTCAGAGTTAAACAGCAGTATCCATCGGGAGCAGAGCGTTTCCCTGATGGGTCGCTGATTCTCAGAGTTTGTTGATTATGTGTCTTCAAGCGTATGAATCTGTAATGTGTGCTTTGGGAGACAGTAAAGTTCAATGTTCAGTGTACGGGTGCCCGGAGGGGTCATAGCTGTAACAGAAACGGAGAGCAGACTTGGAGAATATTTCATGTCGAGTGCTGAATCTTATTTCAAATTGTGTTTTTTTATTAGTGCAAATCCCAAAGGCATGGAAATCGAGTCACTGCATTTCAGAACACGCGGCACATGCATGTATTCATGCTTGTATCATTAGGGAGAGAAAAACTGAGTGTGTGAGAAACTGAGTGTGTGTGTGTGTGTGTGTGTGTGTGTGTGTGTGTGTGTGTGTGGATATACTGTAAATGCTGAAGGGAAATGGAGCAAACAGTGTCAGGCTTGGTGTGTGTGCACTGAAAGCCATGGTGAGAAGAGCCATAATGATATTTTCAATCTCAAGGACACCAGGCTGCATAACAAGCCATATGTGTCAAACAACACTGCCAGAGGGGAGTGTGTGAGAGTGTGTGTGTCAGTGTATTGGTGTGTGTGAAAGGGATAAAGGGAGAGAAATACAGTGTGGGAATCTGTGTAAATGTGGCTGTGACACAGAGCATAAATATCTGGTGTAATGTTTGTGTGGTTTGTATGTAAGTTTAAAAATAAATGTGCCAAAAGAATATTGTCACTGTATAAAGAAAACCTTGTAACTCCAAAATGGTAACTTTACAGTAGATGGTAAAAATATTCCTTACTTTAGAATAGAGCAGAAATATGAATCATTTTTATGTTGAAATCACAATTATATCGAAGCTGCAATTTTAATTATAGCCTACATTATTAACAATGTTGTCTTGACAAGGGGAATTTTAACCTAATAGCATGGAGCTTGTGAACCACCTAGAGTTCACTAATAGGTGTTCAGAGAAACTATGTCCAGCATTCAAGGCTCAGGCAAGAAATAGTGTGTAAGCTCTCCCTGGCCAAAAGAAAAAAAAAAAGAATAAATTTTATTTTTATTTAAGTATTTTAATTTATTCAAGTAACTGTGACTGCCCTTGTTTTTAAAACCTCATATCTTCAACAGTAACCTTATTGGAGAAGAAAAAAACATTCCTAATTTAAATGAACATTAAAGCTGCATTATGTAAGATTTGGGGATTTGGAGACCTCTGGTGGAAATGTGTAATTACACAATGTACAGATAAACATTTTGTTATGTCGGTTCTACTTCAGACCCCAAGCCCAGATAAATCTGATTGCGTTTAAAGAGTTTTCAACTGGAACTCAGTCAAAACTTAGTGAAAGACGTGTCTTCTGAGGATGTGAGTGAATTATTTGCTATCATCATCAGCATAATGTTGATGTTTGCATTTGAGTCCTAAACATTGAGTCGCACCTTTGTCTAGATCATTTCAGGCAGAATTCGCAGGGACAAAATATTTTTGCATGTTTTTTTTCTCCTGACTCATTAATGCTGCTACATTCAATTGTAACAAAAAAGTACATAGAGCAGCTTTAAAGTTTTAGATTTTTTGTTTTTATTATTTGTTTTAAATTTTGGATCATTTCTGTTGGTCTTTTCTTCTGGAAATGTTCAGTGTAAAGGGGGGCAGGGGTAAATAATTAAATTTACTCATTAAGGGGTAAATAATTAAATTTATTCATTAATTTATTACAATTAATTAAAAAAATATTTAAAAAAATGTCTGAACAAATGCATGGTGCTGTTGCTATCAGTAGCATTTTTCATTGGGAGTTTGCCAAAAGAGATGGCCACTGCTTCAACAAGCAGCTTTTGACTTTAGGGGGCACAACATCGATTTGGACATTCTTCACAGTCAGACTTACTATTTCCCCCTAAGACTCTCTCTCTCACTCTCTCTCTCTCTCTCTATCTCTTTGTCTCTCTCTCTCCCTCTCCCTCCACTTACTAGGCTGTGGTCCAGTCATGGTTCATCACAGCAGAAATCACTACACATACCACTGACCTGACCCCTCTGCTTGATTTCTGTCAACAGTGTCCATGGCAGCTTCTTTCCAAAGCAACAATTTCACTGGTGCCTTAGACCCCATTACCTTCTAATAAAAAAAAAAGCCAAAAATCCAAAGTGATAGCTATAAAGACAGAACAAGAAAAATACAACCCCAAAGCCACAAAGTTGGGACGCTGTGTAAAATTTAAATAAATGTAAATAAAAACAAAATGCAATGATCGGCAAATCTCATAGACCCATATTTTATTCTGGGCAGCATTGATAGTGTCTTTCCAGATGTGTCCCTTTCAACATCTGTTATGTGCTCTATGTTCTATTGTGAATAGAATATGGGTCTATGAAACTTTCACATCATTGTATTCTGTATACATTTATTTACATTTTAACTAACTTTTTTGGAATTGGAGTTGTAGAATAATGAGTTAAACAGATAATCCTGCTGTTTTAGTGAACATATGCTCATCATTAATATTAGGGTGGGCGATATGGCAAAAAATAATATCATGAAGTTTCAGATGTGATGTATGAAAAGACCTTTTCACATCATATGATCAGAGATGTTCACAAGTTGATTAAAGTCAATTCCAATTCAAGTCTCAAGTCTCTGGGGTCAGAGTCTGGCTCACGTCTCGAGTTTCTCAAGTGTGAGTCTTAAGTGTTTATTATAGAATTTCAGTTTAGTCCAATTTTTAGCTTCAGGCAGTGGATTAAAATGTAAACACCAACTAAAAAGTTCAAAATGGCTTCAAATAATGACACTTTCATTATAGAGAACCTTCAGCCTGCAGAACAGAACTGAAAAACTCTGAAGTGTTTAAAGGAGTCAAAATCACTTGAAATGGTTAACTATTTGCAAGTTTATACAGCATGTAGCTGTAGCTAGAAAAACAAGTAACGTAGCTGAAACATGATCTGTAACTTACTGAAACTTCAATTAAATTAGCTCACAAATTCAGCAATAACGGAGCTAGCGTGCTAACTAGCATACTTGCTATCCCAACTGTGTGCTGGTCCACAATTTCAGGTTGTTTTGCCTCTTTCCCTGAAACACCCCATTCACTGATTCACACACTTTGCTCTATCTGTCACACTGAAGCTTTTTCTATAATGAAAGGCTCGTTATTTAAAGCCATATTAAATCTGACGCTGCTGTGAGCTGCAAGAGAACAGCCTTAAGGAAATGACTGTGCATTTTCATAGCAAAACTGACAGGCAAAGTCACACATGTAATTAAAGCAGGCGGTCCCAATTAAACTGTTTCTGTTCATGTTTTTTCTTCCTTAGTGTGAAACTTTGAGACTTAAGTCTTGAGTCCAAGTCAAGTTTTAAATCATTTAAAGGCGAGTTTACATCAAGCCACGTGTCAGTCAACATGTGACTTGATTCCACATCTTTGATCACAATATTCAGTTTTTCTAAGGTTTGATACAATGAGATATATTGGGGAAAAAAGTAGTGCAATATTTTTTAAAAATACTACCAAATCAATGAATTCATTTATTCTTGTTCAACATTTCACATACTACACAGCACAAAAAGCAGCTAGACATCTTTAAAATATATTTTCACATTCCCCACCCCCAAATAATATTCTCATTTTTATTAAATTACACTTTTATTATAATCAATCCAATCAGATAGGAACCCAAAACATAAATCAATTTGCCATGAAAAATTGCCACGCTCCTTTATGTATAATGTCCTTGATAGCCTTAATGCTAAAGCTTTGAGTTGTTAATTTAGCATAGACATAGTTATGGTAGGATAACCCACTTCTTTCCAAAGTATGAACTCCACTTCTGACAAATGCAGTGAGAAAAAGCCAAAGGGGAAAAAAATTAAAGAGAGGGAAGGAAAGTTTGCAGTCCTGTTTGGTCTAGCTCTGCAGATATGTTGAGGAAGAAAGCAGCTCCTAAAGGATGAACTGCTGCAGGCAATTTTCCGATAAATAAAAATGTATCTTTTGTTTACTCAATTTTACTCCATCTTTAACTGCACAGCTACAAAACGAGCAGGTATTGTTTGGGTGTTGGTGTTTCTAAAGATACCATCTTCACATTTTAGTGTACGCACTGCCCGAGAGGCGCACATACAGACTCGTAGGCCCAGCAGAAAAGGAGCTATAAATCTTGATGGTGTTGAGGCCAGACAGCGTCTCATCTGTCCAAGGCAGGCTGCTGCTGCTGTGAGATAATTAACCAGGAGAAGCCCAAAGACACACTCGATATCGCTCTGCTTTAAAACACTGTGTGTGTGTGTGAGAGAGAGAGAGAGAGAGAGAGTGTGTGTGTGTGTGTGTGTGTGTGTGTGTGACAGAAGGATCTTGATGAGCTCTTTTAAATGAATCGATCCTCTCAGGAGAAACTGGTTGTGCGCTTTGTTGCCTTCTGATTAATTTTCAGCAACTACACACATCCTGTTGTTCTGCTCTCAAGCTCGCACACACTCACCCCTCTCTCCACTCCTTCCCTTCATTCGTCTTTTCAACCAAATGCGCCCTCGCTACGTCTGTTTCCTTCTCTTTTCTTTCTCTCCCTCTTCCAGTCCTCCTTCTCTCTCTCCCTCAGTGTTTTTCTCTCTGTATCTGTCTCTCCTCTGATTCTCTCTCACGTATTCTTTCTTGTTTTCTCTTATTCTCTCTGCATATATCTATATCTCTCCTCTTTCCTCTACCCTCCCCTTTCTTTCCCTCTATCCTCCTGCTCCTCCTTTCTTTCCTTTTTCATGTTCCACTGCTTTGTTTCTCTCTTTCTATTTCTTTGTGTATCTCTCTTTCCACCCAATCTTTCTCCTTTCTATCTCTCCCCTCTCTTTATTCCTCTCTCTCTCTCTTTCTCGATCTCTCTCTCTCTCTCTCTCTCACACACACACACACACACACACACACACACACACACACACACACACACCCAGCATCCATCCATCCAACCTGCCAAGGACACACAGGCAGACAGGAAGGAGCTGAGAGAGGAACTCCTGTAGTGAGGATCTAATCAGGAGCCCCCAATCAGACACATTAAAATACAGAGAGAGAGAGAGAGAGAGAGAGAGAGAGAGAGAGAGAGAGGGAGGGGGAGAGAGAGTTTAGTGCACTAAAGAGTGAAGAGAGAGAAGGAAGCAAGGACGGATGAAAGGGCAGAGGTAGTGGACGGTGAAGAGAAGACAGAGAACTAAATTTCTTTTTACATTCTTCTTATTTCTCTTTTACCTGCTCTGATTCTCTTTCAGGGCCAGAGGTGAGTTCGTGTGCGGGTGTGCAAAATGTGCTTTTATGAAGCCGCAATAGGAGCCCACAATGAGCCTGAAATGAATGTTCCATATACCAGGACTGTAGCTAATCCTGAAAATTACACATAAAACTGCCTACTAATTGTGCTACACCTGCATGGTGCAGTGTTTAAAAAGCACAGTGAAACAGTGGAACCATCAACAAGATGAACTCTTCAAAAAAGACTTCTTCAACGGTTTCTTTAGTAAAGACAACACTCAAAGAACCTCTTGCAAAAGGATTCTCTGCATCGTGAAATTGTTCTTCAGACTGATGCAGAATATGTTGCATATAGTTCTATATAGTACAGAAAAGTGTTCCTCTATTGTTACAAGCTTGGTATCACATAATCATGCAAATGGTTCTTTGCGTGTTCATAGTTCTACATCGAATCACTGTCTCTGCTAAACCCTTGAAGAACCATCTGTTTAAGAGTGTAGGGACTGAAGAGAAGCCTGAGAAACCATTGTTTAAAGGCCCGTACAGAAAATGTAGTGTGTACACACTGTTAAAGTTTCAAAACATACTGTTTACTCCCCTGCCCATACACTCCAAATATGGAAACTAAACTGCAAAAACAGCTTTTTGTTGTGATGTAAAAAAAAAAAAAACTGCATTTACATAAATCTGCTCATTTAGTCTATAAAATTCTAGTTCTGCCCATTTATGCAAAAGGTACAAGGTTTTAATGTGTGTTTCAGCCTAGACTGCTTTCTGAATGAAGCCCAATAGAGGGCAGCCAATCAAAACAAAGATCATTCAAAGAGATATGTAGTTCAAACTTCATTCAAAAAATGCTGTCCCACGTTTTTGAGTCACTACCGAAACACAGAGAGTTTTAATCCATAGACAGAGTCTTATTTTAGTCACACCCCTGCATTACAGAGCAGGAAGTAAGACTGCATCTCTGTCCTTCATGGCCACACTACCGAAACAATCACTACTGAAACATTTGGTAAGTTTTGGGTAGAATTACCAAGCAGGCCGGCCTAGAAGATGCATTTTCGCTCACTAACTGACTGACGAATGTTGTTGGAATGCGCATGCACGAGGAGTGTAGCTAGTCAGTACGTGGTGGTAATGCACCCTAAGTTGGCCTGCCAACCACCAACTGTCCAACAGAAGAAGAAAAAGACAGTGAAGAAGGAAAAAAAGGAACATAACTAGCATTAGCTTGCAAGCAGTGGGTAGCTGCAGAGTGGAGAGGCAGTGAAAGTTAAGCTAAACGCCACAGCTTTAGCTTACCTAATGCTGTGTGGCATGAGAAGCCAGCGACCAAGCCGAGGAGCATTAATGTGGGTGTGTGTCTTTGCTTGAAATATTATGTTGTGGGTTGCCACGAGTCGAAAAAATTTAGCGCAAGCTGGGAGAGCTCTTTTTCGGCCGATTGAGCATGTTAAATTGGTACTATCTGCGAATGAGGTTGCGATTGTAAAAACGCACATGCTACAGGATTTAAAACAGTAAGACTGACCCTACAAGCATGGGGTGTGGGGTCTGAGGGGTGTCACATACTGACCAACTGTGCCCCCCTCACTTTTAAAATGGCTGCTACACTCCTGGTGTTATTTACCAAAAGTTGGATGAGAGGGCATGTGACCTGGCAGTCTGGCAAAACTAGGCTTGCCTTGTCTTGTTTAGTGACAAAATGAAATGATCAGTCATTTCTTTTCATAAAATAAGCGTTATTAAGGTTTGGGGTCACTCAAAATAAAAGGATTTTAGTCTGAAGTCCAAGTCAGTTAAAAGCCTGAAATGTGTTTTGAACTCTAACTTTGAATCAATTCGGTCGAACGACCCATATAGGGACGACGAATAAAGAAGGGTTGGAAAATTGCATGGTACAAATTGGTTTTGAGGTGTTTTGGTGCGGGGCGGCACGGTGGCGCAGTGGGTAGCGCTGTCGCCTCACAGCAAGAATGGCCTGGGTTCGATTCCCGGCCAGGTGAGCAGGGTCATTTCTGTGTGGAGTTTGCATGTTCTCCCCGTGTCTGCATGGGTTTCCTCCGGGTACTCTGGTTTCCTCCCACAGTCCAAAGACATGCAGTCAGGCTGATTGGATGTGCTAAAATTGCCCCTAGGTGTGTGTGACTGTGTATGTCTGTCTGTCTGCCCTGTGATGGACTGGCGACCTGTCCAGGGTGTATCCTGCCTTCCACCCAATGACAGCTGGGATAGGCTCCAGCACCCCACCGCGACCCAGAAGGTGAAGCGGTGTAGAGTGTGTGTGTGTGTGTGTGTGTGGTGCATAAACCACACAAATGTCATAAATGGACCAAAGGGATAAAAACCAAAATACAGGACGAATATAGGACATGGGCCCTTAAAAAGAATCTGCTGTAATTCCAGTATCTCCAACCATTGTTTGCATATGCATATGAATGAGGGAAAGAAACGCATTTTGCACTTTTCTATATATACGGCACATAAACTGTGAGTTTAGTCTTAACGCATGTCTTAGTTTAATGCATGCATGCTTCTTTAGGCAGATGCTGTCAGTCTCTCCAGTATCCTTTAACTGACTGTTGTTACTGGTATTTTTTCTTTTATTTGCTAAATGATACAGAATGAAACACCAGCAAAATTACTTACTGCCTTAAAGCTAAATATTTATTCAAAAAGACTGTAATTTTTTTTAATTTTAGAATGCTATAGAATAAAACTGAGAGCAAGCAGTCAAACCCCCAGATAGGGACAAATACAATTTCTGATAAAAGAAAGCCACTGCAACGTCTTTTGTGACCAAGTTCACCGTCAAAACGATTCTAGCAGAATGACAACCTAGGCATTGTGTAATGCGAAATCCTTCCTTCTGTACCAAATTTTCCAAATACGTCTGTCCTCATTCTATTTCAGCGCTTTTTCAGGTCATGTACCAACACAGATTTTTTGCTGCTTATATTTCTCCATAAGTTATCCTGAGTCGATTCAGCATAGAACATCGAGCTGTTATGCAAACTGTCACACTGTTTCACCATCAACGTCCTCCTCCAGCATTCATCACAGATTGAGATGTCATTTTTGTCTCAGAAAGAAAAGCAACATCATACTGCTTTTAGAAACTCTTTATGTATTACAGGTTTCATATTCCAGCATCACAATGTATAGATTGTTAATCACTACAATATCACAGAGGGCTGTAATACGCAAATGAGCCATGTTATTAATCACAAAATTGCTTATGCACTGTGAGACTTTCCATGTGACAAACCAAATGTATACATTTGATCACAGTAATGTTAGCCTGTCTTTAACTGTGTCATATCAACGGTTCATAATTGTCTTTTGTGACATTAAGGCACGTCATAATGACAAACACTGCAACAGTGTACTTTATATGTGCTTCTAGAGGTGTGTTGCTCACAACACAGCAAAAAAAATAGACTAGAAGCTCAAAACTGCACATCATGTGTGTGACTGTTACAAAAGTGACAACACAGGAATGAGCTAGAAGCAGCATGGTTTCCCTTAGCTGTGTTCATATGAGGAAAACAGGAGGCAAACAAACAGTATTATGTGCAGTTACGGTGATGATGTGTTCACCACTCTGGTTGACATTCTACCACTATGATAGTGTACATATTTTGTCCATACTGTGCAGTCCTGTTTAAAAGAGCAACAGCAGAAATGCAGTAGTGATATGTCGTTCGCAAATGAGTCGGCTCTTTGAACTGGCTCTTTTAGGTAAATGTTGGGAGCTGATTCACAATGAAGAAGATCTTTGCAAATTAAGACAAGAGCAAAGGAGAGATGCTGAAAGGATAGATTTAATATGAACTGGCAGAGAAAATCATAGGACCTTTTACTGGACCTCTATGAAACACACCAGCCCTGACCCCTTGTTACCCCCAAATCTGCTGCTTATTTGGCTTTTTGGTTATTTATGTTATGTAATTCTTACTTTTATGTGTTGATGACCGGTGGAAGGATTAGCTTGCAGTTTTCCCATCTGCCTATTTTGTAATTGCTGCCTCTCAATATTCATCCAGTGAAACAATGTCTTTGCAAAATCTCACATTCAGGTTTTTCTTTAAATAACAAACATCATGCGAGTTTTGTCAGTTGATGAAAACGTAGTCTAAGGTTATAACATTTTAAGATAATATCGCTATCTTGTTTGGGAACCCAAAGAGTTCTTATTGGTGAGCAAAGAGCCAGAATGCCATCACTAAAATGCAGCTGCACCCACTGACATCTTCTTTTGTGCCATAGCTTTTCAATAAGCCAAACCCATTTGCTGATCTTCAAGGATCAAACCCATTTGCTGATCTTCAGTGAGCAGGCTTATCAACATCTTCAGTCTAAGAGTACTGAAACAGGGTCAATTTGCTTGTGTTATCTGTAGAATTACATTGCTTATTGATTTAGGAAATAATTAGCAACTTACTGCATGGACTGTAGGTAGCTTATCCAATATCAGACCAGATTACTTAATAAGGGTCTGTAAATATCACAAGGGTCCACAACCTGAAACTAGATCTCCACAGTATAAACACATTTAGATGAAGGGGTGGGTAATGTGCTGTTATCACTATTGTGATAAATTACGACTTTTCTCACAGGAATCATCAGTATTGTATGCATAAAACAAATCTGATTTAGACCAATTATAGCAAGGCTGTAAACAAGAATCAGTAACTGCATAAACTGCACACAAACAAGGAGCCTTTTGAATGTGAGCCCATTATTATAATAAATGTCCTAAATAGCCTAAATATCAAAACACATTGTGTATCGTGAACATTTCTTAAGGTATTGTGATCTTGTGTTTTCGCCATTCTTCCCACTCTTACTTAGGACCTGACAAATGCAGCAAAGTGGAAGCCTGCCGCAAGTCTTGTTTCTATCATGGCTCTCAGCCTGCAGCTAGCAGCTAGCGATGCAGAGATCTTTCATTGTTTCTTTGTCTCTCCATCCATTGCGCTTCAACTCTCTTTCCCTTTCTGGCCATTGTGCTCGGACCCTTCGGCATGACTCATCTCGTTCAGAAGTGCCGGTACTAAGCAGGGGGTTGGGGAAAAACGGCAAAGGAAGGGCTGATAGCAGGAATTTGAGAAGGAGGAGTAACATTATTCCCACTGTGTGGGAGACGGCCTGAAACGGGCTTTCGCATCTAACAGCGTAGTATGCAATCTTCCGAAGCCAAAACAATTTGCGGCAGTAGATTGGTGTTATAAGTGCACGCTGAGGATCAAACAATGCGCTCTGTCTGTGTTCTGAATAGTCAATTTCCCACAATATACATTTGTCTTGTGTCTAGTATGACTGCTGATGTAGGGACAGCCAGGCTATGGCCTCGTTAGAGTAAACATAATGAAAAGACAGGTTAAAAATGAACCAGGGTCAGCACTGCTATTGATTCAGTGCATCCCTAGTTAGCTTATCTTGGAAGGGCTGCAGCAAAACACATATATACATACAATACGTATGTACTGATGAGTCTCTGAATTGAAAATACTTGCAGCTTCAAACAACACATTCTACTAACTAACTGGTAATGGAGTTATGGAATAACTGTTTTTTTTTGTTAGAAGGCTGAAACTAGTGCTGAGCAACATTTATCGTTATCGTGATAAACTATACTCAAAAAAGCATATGCGGAATATCCTTAGTACTTTAAAGCCTCTATCTACTCATTTTCATAATTGTCTTCTAACTGTTATCTATAGTTTATGTGATGTTTTTAATATGAACTGGCAGAGAAAGAATGGTATGGGTCTTTTCTGTTACTTTTTTCTGCTTTTTTCTTGTGTTCGATTTGAGTCGGGTAGAACTAAATTTAGGTGTTATCAGTGATGGGCAATGTGTGATAAATGAGGTCATAACATGCATCTCTAAGCATATCGTGGATATTGTTAGTACATTAAGAACACTGGCCAACCGCAATTACAAAAAGTGAATAATTAGTCTTGTTTAACTGGATTTCATGCAATGCAGGATGTAAAATGTTGAATAAAAGTCTTCGTATACTCATATTTATAGATTTTGACAGTATTTTTTAAATGTGGCACTGTTTGGAGCTTTTTGGGTATCTGTTCTATCTTATTAAACATATCTTTTCCACTCATCAAAAAGCTAATATCATGATATGTATTGTGCATCATGAAAACATTTTCAAGTATTGAGATATTGTATTTTTGCCATATCACTAACCCCTAATTATCAATATGTATATGTCAGCTACTTGTGTTCCACTCCCTCACATACAGTGAGTGTAAAGTGAGCAGTATTAGTGTACTGCTTTCCTGCTGCGTTGTGTCCCAGAAGAAATTCAGAGTAAGCAGGTTATTTTAGCTTTTCTAAATGTGTTAATGGTGCTTGTTACACTGCTGTTTGTAGCATGTTCTGTTAGCCACCTGTTGCATGATCCTTATATAAGCAATTAACTTAATTTACAAGAGCGTGATAGCTAGCAGTCCCGCTTCATTGTGGGAATTACAACTTATGTTAATTTAGTATTGTTAGCCACCCCCTCAATTTTAAGCATTTTTGTACTATTAAAATTTTTAAAATTTTTATATATTTCTTGAATATAACTTTCCATCTTTACATCCCACCTCCTGTGACAAAGTTTTCACAGTCCCCACCACCACACCCTGTCTTCCCATGTCCCTCAATCCCATCAGTCAGTCCTACCACTATCCAAAAAAGGGGGCATATAGTCTTCAAGCTCCAAGCATAAGCCGCCCAGAACTCTAGCCCAAGTTCCCAGAGTTCCCTTCCCTCAATCACAGAGTCTCCTCTCTTACTAGTACTGTGCATTTGATGTAATGAAAATTATAAACAAGCAAGCCTATAATGAGGGCAGACCACCCCTCCTTGAAAAAGTCAATTCCTCTTACCAAAAAACGAAAACATAAAGTGGGGAAAAAACATGCTTAAGTGAGATGAAAGGTTAGCATATAAGCTTGTTACCAACATATTTGCTGACTAGACTATTAACATATTAGTGCATGACTAGCATCTTCATTTGTGGGAAATGTATACTCCTATAACTAGTCCTTTAGATCAAGGCTATCGTATTTGCTAATGCTTGGTGTATACGATCATGACTAGGGTATTCACTGATGATAGGAAACCTAGGGCACATTTCTGGATACTCATTCTTGCTGTACCAAAGGATGTACTGAATTGAGACTACACTATATTGTACTATCAGGTTTGTGAATCGTTAAACCTTTTGACGGGTTTAGTACGAGTACATCCATCAACTGGCACTGAAACCAGAATATCTTCAACGAGAGGTGGGTGATATTCATGCATTCATTTATGCACTTATAGACAGTATTTACACACACACACACACACACACACACACACTCCAAATCGCCACTAAGTGCCCCCCTGAGGGGTTAATATTGCCCACTTTTATCTTCAGCGGTAGCCAAGCTATCAGGGCAGAAAGTTACACCCAAGACAGCCAAAGAGATAGAAAAATCATCACATTTACACCAAGATAAAAAGTCAAGCCTCAAAGGCCTGAGGGTTGTGTATGTTTTCCTATATATAAGCGCTAATCTAGGAGCAGATTTTGCCTTTCATGTCCTGAAGAGAGAGAATGCAGGTCAGAGATCATCACATTAACTTTGTGAGGCTGGATACGTTGCACCCCTAGGAAAGAGAGAGAGATTGAGAGAGAAAGAGAGAGAGAGAGAGCAGGAAATAGAGAAGAGAGGAAGAAAGGCAGGACAGAAAGAAAGAGGTAGAAACAAAAGCATAGATAGAAAGAGAAAGGAAGTGGGAGAGAGAGAGTAAAAAATAAGAGACTGAGTGTGACAGGGAGCAGGGGCGAGAGAGAGAGAGAGGAAAGAGAGAGCGAGCTAATCTGAGTTGGATTGTATGATGATATTATTCGGATGAATATGTATAGCAGCCTCTCAGGCTGGATCACAGTGAGAGGGAAAGAACCCGTCCGATATCAGTGACCCCCTTCATGAAGAGCTGTGTGTGTGTGTGTGTGTGTGTGAGTGAGTGAGTGAGTGAGTGAGTGAGTGAGAGAGAGAGAGAGAGAGAGAGAGAGAGAGAGAGAGAGAGAGAGAGAGAGAGAGAGAGAGAGAAAGCTTCTTGAATTTGCATACAATTATCTCTCTTTGTGCATTATGCATCTCTCTTCACCAACTCTCCCTTGCTCCTTCTCTTTCCTCACTCTATTTCTCCCTCTTTCTCTTCTCCTCCTCTCTTTCTCACCTTCACACTCTACCTTTCTCCTTCTCTTTCTCACCCTCTCTCCTGCTTTTTCTTTCTCTCCGTTTCCTCCCACCTCTTTCTCTTTCACTTCCCCTCCTGCTCTCATTACTTCCTACCCTCTATATTCCTCTCTCCCATTTCTTTTCCTTTCTTTCTCAGTTTCTCTCTCACTATCTCTCTATCCTCCTCTCCCACTCCCCCTTCTCTCCTGTGGCTTTTTTTTCTCTATTTCTGTCTCTCCTCTATTTCTAATGCTCTCCTGTTTTTCTTCCCCCATCTATTTTCTTTCTGTCCCTTTCCCTATTTCTCTCTCTCTCTCTCTCTCTGTCTATTCCCTCTTTCATTCTCTTGCTATATCGTTCTTCTCTTCCTCTCTCTCTCTATTCTCTTTCTGTCCCTTTCCCTATTTCTCTCTCTCAATTCTTTCTTTCTCTTGCTCTCCCATTCTTCTCTTCCTCTCTCTTTTCTTATCTCTCTCTATTCTCTTTTTGTCCTTTTCCCCATTTCTCTCTCTCTCTGTCTATTCTCTTACTTTCTTTTGCTCTCCCAGTCTTTTCTTCCTCTCTCTCTCTCTATCTCTTTCTGTCCTTTTCCCTATTTTTCTCCCTGTCTATTCTCTCTTTCTCTTGCTCTGCCATTCTTCTCTTCCTCTCTTTTTCCTTCTCTCTCTGTCGTTTTCACTAGTTCTATCTCGTTCTGTTCTGCTTCCTCTCTATTTCTGTCTCTCTTTTGCTCTCTATTTCCCGTTCTCTATCTTTATTCTCTTTCATCCTCTCTCTATTCTCTTCCACTCCCTCTCTTTCTCTCTATCTTTATTCTTTCTTTATCTCTCTTTCTTTCTCGCTCTCGCTCCTTTAACTTTATTCTCCTTCTTTCTCTCTCTCTCCATCTCTCTCTGAGAATATGTGTGTATAAGGCCCTTTCCTGCCTGCAGATGTTTCAGGCTTTGGACACAAAGATATTTGGCCTGGAGTCTCTCTCTCTCTCTCTCTCTCTCTCTCTCTCTCTCTCTCTCTCACTCTCTCTCTTTCTCTCTCTGACGCTCACACGCATGCTTGCACACACACACACACACACACACACACACACACACACACACACTCGTACGCCTCCAGTCTCTGCTGTTCCACTTAATCAGTTCCACTGCCTGAAGTGGCGTAGCCTGATCTGCGAGCAGGAACACATTTAGCATGACGAGATCTCCACCATCCCTCTTTCTTTCTCCCCTTCTCTCTATCTCTCTCACTCCATATATTTCCTTTTTTCCAGCCCAAAAGGTTACAGCTATCTCCCTGCAAATCCTAGGGCTTTAGCAAAAGCAGCAAATAACATCTAACTAAGTGAAGGAGCAGCTGATAAATATCTGGAGCAGAAGTGCTATTGATAATCATTCTTGCACTCATAGACACGCAGTAATTACACACACCAAATCACCACTAAGTGCCCCCCTGGGGGGTATCTGTATCCTCGATATGGCATTTACAATACTGTGGTGCTTCTGTATGACTGTGTGAAAAAAAGAGATGAGAAGACGATTACAATGTAATGCTGGGCAATATATCGTCAGCAGTGGTGATGCACCGATACAATACTGGTTTGCTATTGGCACTGATACTGACCTTATTAAATTGATCACCTATCATTCACATATGACCAATCCACTTTCAACAGCTTTCCTCAGTCATGTAAATGAATAAACCTTCTGAAACAATATAATTTTGTACAATCCTAAGAAGAACTGTGGTGCAGTAATCTCTACTGCATACTCTGTATTTTGAAACTACGAAACACAAATGCCTTAACAGAGCAGTCGTATCAGCGTCTTAGTAATGGCTGATACCCTGAGTTAAGATATAAGCATAATAATCTTACTGCCACACTGTGATATTCATTTTCACTTTAGTGGAACTGATCAGTAACAAGCACTTATATCAATGATAACATTCTAGTTCATAAAATAGCGGCCCCCCTGTCGCCAAGCAGTTTGTATTTAATTTTTTACAGTATGTTTTGTGCTCTTTACACATGGCATTCACAACCTGTCTGTTAGAGTACTTGATTTGCTGGGTGCTTCAGATTATTTTGAAAATCAGTTGAAAATATGTAATTAAAACTACAATGTCTACAATGCTGTGTGAGGCTCCTTTTGGCCTAGTTTTAAGAGAAGAAAACAAGCTAAAACAGTCTAAAACAAGGTATATCAGGTTTGAAAGACATAAGGAAGCAAACTAATGCAGATTTTCATATCATCTAATACCATGATACTGAAATATATCTGTTTTAATAGGCAGTTAGCAACCCAACCAATGAACCAATGTGTCCACAGTTTCTGAAGACCATGTGACTTCCCCAGAATAGGAATTATAGGTATATATATATATATATATATATATATATATATATATATGGGCTTTGCTGCACAGCTAATTGTGCCTATTATTATATAATAAAAGGGCATTAATTGCATGGCCTCCTGGGACTTAATGGCACTTACTAACGGACAATTAGACCAAATCTCACTGACAAGTAGTCTTTCACCATAGGCAGAGGGAAAAAAGGGGCAAGTGACTTTCAAAGAAGTATAAACAGAGCTATTACTTTTTCATGGAATCTGAGACTTTCTGTAGTGAAGAACAAAAAAGTGCTAATACATAAAGAACAAAGATAGATGTGCATGCAAGCGAATAAGACCTCACTCAGAAGGATATGCTGGTATCCATCACAAAAAAACAAAAATGTGTTAATATGCATTGTTGGTTTGCTTTAGGCGAGTTTGCAAGTAAAGATTGACATTTTTTTCCACTTATAACTGGGAATAATGAGCAGGACACTCATTCAAACATGAATTCTCAAACAGAAATTGCTCACAATTGCTGTTCTTTACAGAAGAAAGCAAACAATTGTGTGTGGGTACACGCTATAAACCAGTTGTGCACTATCCTTATTGAGTAGGATTGTACAGCTCTGGCTGCAAAGCTGTTCTTATAGATCTTTAGAGTTAGACTGTGCATATTAGACTCTACAGTTCTGGAAGTGAGCTGATCTTGTCAATAGAGCCGGTGAGAGAAAATCGAGCCCGCTGCATTGTGTTTTTTGCTACTATCCTTAGATGTTCTTATGTAGTACGATAACCTACACATATACAAATACTTCTAAATAAAGTCCGATATATGGCCGATATACGATATACGGACAAATGTTTTAATTAATCAGTCATTTTACACTTATAAGGTGACGAAGACGAATTCAAGTACGTGAACAACTTACATTTTAAAACAAGCTCTGGTTCAACGGCTTTGTTTTCCACCATTTTCGTGGTGCTTTTTTTTGTTTCTTCGCGTTGGACTCTTTCCAAGGTTGGAATCTTAATTCTTGAGCTGCTCTCCAAAGCCTAGGCTGCAGCCGAGGTAGTGCGTGTCCTCGGTAGGACTGTCCTATGAAGATTCCTCATTAGTAGGAGAAAAAATGGAGCCTGTTGCATTGTGTTTGTTTCTTTTTCATTTCTTCACAGAAATGGAGGAAATGTTCTTATGTAGTACGATAAACTACATATATACAAATATTTCAATATGATATATGGACAAATGCTTTAATTAACCAGTCATTTTACACTTTATAAGGTAACGAAGACGAATTCAAGTTTGTGAACAACTTTTTTAAAACAAGCTCTGCTCCAACGGCTTTGTTTTCCACCATTTTCGTGGTGTTTTTTTTTTTTTTCTTCGCGTTGTTCGTACGCAGTGAACTGTGGGCAGCTGAACGCCTGAAAGGATACATCTGATTCGTCCTTAAAATCACTCCAAACGTAGGCTGCATTTCTAGGCTGTATACAAAGGGTCCTTCACTTTGGAACGGCCTGCTATGCTGTAGCGGCCAAGAATGCAGCCTACCCTCAACTGCAGCCTAGGCTTTGGAACTCAGCTTTGGTCAACATTAACATAACCATAACATAAGCCCTAGTTAGACCATCTACTAATGCCCTGTGCATGGTTATGTCAAAGTATGTTTCCTCTAAATCGTAATATCGGAAACATTTGCCATAGATTTGCCTCACTGAAATTCATGGCAAGAGATGTGTTTCTGATAGATATGAAAAATGTCTGAATAGCAGACATAATAAAAAGGACAGTCAGACATAAATGCACAGTACGTCCTGCTATACACCGTTATATTGTGTCAAAGTCATTTCTGAGGTCATGCCAGTTTTTTGCTAATGTAGGCATCCCTCCCTAACAAACAGCAACTATTTCAGGTTAAAACCAGCCGGCTCTCCCCTGACTGACCTCTGTGGTGCTGGAGAAAACTATTCTTTCACTGCCTGATGGAGACAAACACACACACACATGCACACATTGCAATTGCTCGGGAGACAGAGGGAGCAAATGCGAAAGGCAATCCAAATGAAATTGGCTGCAGTAAATGACACTCGATTACCATCTTAAATATACTGTCAAAAAGCAATTTGTGTCGCGCATGCCAGAGGCCTAGAATTTGCACCTTATTAGGGAGCCTGGACTATCATTAGGATCTCATTCTTTCCGATTTCCTCCCTTCTCTCTCTCACTCTGTCCCTCTTTCTCTCTCTCTTTCTCTCTCCCTGTGTCTCTGTCCCCCTAATTCAGCCCCCTGGTAAGGGGCAGTCATTTTAAAGCCAACTGATTGCGAGCGAGGGTGAGGAAAAGAGAGAATGAGAGAAAGATGTGATGTATTAGCAGAGAATTTATTTTTGTCTACAAACAGATTTACACTTTGATGGAATGATGAACAATCAGCCCATCACAGAAAGAGAGAGAGAAAGAGATACGAGAAAAAAACAACAAGTGAGACAGAGAGAGAGACAGAAAGAGTGAAAGAGAAAGAGAAAGAGAAAGAGAGACCTCCTTCGTTGTGCCTTTAAAGTCATAGAGACTACATATAACAAGGCCATAATTACTACTTAAAAGTGCTGGTAACAATATGATGTCTAGGAAAAGTCACGCTAACACCATTTCTCTGACTCTGGAGCAGCATAGCATTGACTATATGATTGGTTTAAATCTATTTTTATTCAAAGCTCAATGAACTGGGTGACAAATACACCATAGTTGTAGCATATGAAGGCATTATTGCAATAGATTGGACATAAATGGCTGTTAAAGAGTCCAGGGTTGGTGCTTTGTTTGTTCTAAAGAGACATATAAATCCAAAAATACATACACTGGATATGAAAACTGTAGTGTGCAGGTGATCATTCAGAAAAGGGAAAAAATGCTATAAAGTGAAGAGTAATTGTTCCCCCGGTGGCGGCCTTCCATCGACCTCCAATTACAATAAACATGTTGAGAGAATGTGATCATTAAAGAGGGCTAAACAGGGCTTACAGGTGAGGAATGTGTTTAATTTCCACCAGCGCACAGCAGCTATGGGCAGAGTGCTACTGTTTTATCATCTTTTCAAGGACCGTGGCTGTCGTGAGACCTTAGTGATCTAAATAAGATGGCCGCCAGCTCAGCTGACAAGAAAAGGGCTTTCTACTCTCTCACATTGGCGAGAGGAAGGAGAGGCTCAGAGTTAGTGATGAAAACAAGTGAAGTGAAAGAATTCTGTTGTTCTAGTGCAGTGCTTCGTAAGTTATATATGTATCTGACATGACTAAGTAACACACCTCTTTATGTTTACTATCCTTAGAGACCCAAAACCAAAAGTTCTTAAACGTAGCATGTAAAACACTGTTTAAGTTTCAAAACTGTCACAAAAACCAAATGTGTTAGTTTATGTGCTATCACAAAAACAATTCATTTAAAACAGGTTACAGCCTATTGGATTGTTTTCTGTATGAGGCACAATACAGGGCATGGCATGACAACAAAGCTTATTTACATATATCAAATCATAAAGACAGCAACAAAAACAGCCTGTTTAATTCTAAAGGATGAAGATAGGTTGGAAAATGGTAATGTAAAAAGTAATTGTGGCTATTTTTGTAAATAAATCCAGACTAACAACATTCAAGGGAAAAAACACACCATGTAGAATATGGACCCTTTAGGATTATTAAGATACAGTGTTAGCTTGATATCAGTTATTATTTTAGCTAGTTATAGCCTTGAGGGCTATGCAAAAGCAACATGCCATTAGGCCAGCCACAAGAGAGATGGTTTATTTTGTACCATAACTTGTTTCCAGGTATCAGATTGTCATTGACAATTACTATATTGCTAAATATTGCAACCTTGCAGTATACTAAAAACACATTAGTGAATCAATGAAACATGGTTAAATGTCTATTATTCTGACTAAAATAATACTTTCTTTGAACTACACGAACACTGTGACCCATCAAAACACCCCCTTCCACTCCTCTGAAACTGTGATTGGTCAGGGTGCTCACAGCATGCAGTAAAATATACAAATATTATATTGTGCAGCCGTAGCTTGTGCCATCACTCGATAGTATAATTCCTGGTCAGAATTTGTACCGTAGAATATATAATTATATTAATATTTGTTTCCCGTTCTAAATATAGGGCACAGAGGAAGTCTGCTTCAAGGCCCAAACCATGTCCACAAATGAGCACTTGTTCTCCTTCTGTTTTAATTAGGCCACATTACAGTTCAAACAAACTCAAGCAAATCCCCCAATATCAAAATCAAAAGTCTCTTTTGTTCTGCATTTAATTTCTTTAAAATAAACTTAGACAGCTACGTTCTCTATAAAATACCAAAAACAAGTCTGAAAGACTTACTCACCACTGAATTAACTGTAACATTAATAAACAATAACATCCGCCAGTAACATTGGAATTATCTATTCACTTGAAACGCTCACTGCCATTGTAAATTGCTTTTGAGTGCCGATTCCTTTTGTTCCTCATTTCAGAGCATTATTGTCACTATATTACTATAATGATATTCTACTATAATTATCTTAGCTGGGCTTTGAAAGTGTAGAACTGATCTCAGATCAGTCTTAATAAAGCAAATGTGATCCTGAGCTCCACCTGCGGTAAAGTGCTAAATTACAAATAGATTGCAGCAGCAACACACATACAGACAGTGATACCTTGTGGGTGAAAGCACAGGCGCCAGTCAATACTGTAATTTGATCACTGACTGGTTGATTCAACATCATGCTGAATGGCATTCTGGGACATGAAGTCCGACTGAGAGGTGCAAAATGAAATTTGAGTTTTGGATAGATTCACAAGTCAGGGTCATTGTCTGCAAACACTGAGCTTTGAAATCCAAAGTCCATCTCAAGGTCCCAATAATAAGAAGAAGGAGAGAAAAGAAGAGGACAAGAAGAAGAAGAAGAAGAAATAGTTTTCTAAACAATAGCAATGTTCTAGTTGATTTAATTACTACTATTACTATTATTACTTCATTATTATTAGAAGCAACTTTCACACACAGCAGCTCAATTAGATATTAGACAGCTGCAATTAGAGATGGGAAGATATTACTATACTACTAATTATACACACTCCTGAGTAGTTTTTTTATTGATATTCAATTGTTTTCTAAAATAAGCTATTTTTAATTCACTTAACTTCACTGAATGTCACTTAAAATGGCAATGAAAAGGTACCTTGATCAAAATGCTCAACACAAACACTAATACCATCCTTTATTTTGTTTTTGTGACTGAATGTCTTTCACTTAAAAAAAAACATAGAAAAAACAGAAATATCATTTACAGTGCGAATGTGGGCAAAGTAAGATTTTAAAATAAAAAAAGAAATTCTATTCTAATAGTTAGCTATTCGTTATTGCAATAATGTTAGGCTACATGTAACTGTTATGTGACCTTTGCTTTACATTACACTGTGTTTTCAAAATGTGATTTCAAGCTCAATTTTTTACAGATCAAATTAAACTATCAATCAAATCAATAGATTAGATCACATTAAAATGACTCCTACATTCAATCCAGCGTTTTCCAGTGGTTTCAACTGTAATGTCTGATAATAAGAGACAGAAAAACTCTAAGATAAGAACTCCATTCTATACTAAACCTGGCCTGCTAGTTTGCTAGTCACTCACTGTAACCAGTAGCTCTAGACATCTACTGCTGAAGCCATGAGACGAACAGAAGGGCAACTGGAATTTGTCAGATTAAAAACCTATCCTATAGCATCAGTGATAAGAGTCTCCTTGGTGTACATCATACGTCACTAAACTCATCTCTTCCCAGACAGGGACTCTGCTCTGATGCCTACACTCCGTAAGGGAATAGGATGGGATTTGGAGCGTGACCTTGTGCTTTGTGACACTGACGTTAAATTGACTTCTCTTGAGTCTCCTTGGATCTGTTAGTGGGTCTGGGTGTCTCTCTCTCTCTTTACCTTTTATTCTCTCTCTCTCTCTCTCTCTCTCTCTGTGTTATACATGTAGCTCATCACTTTGTTCTCTGCTCATGTCTGTCTTTCTCACTCCAGCACTTTCTCTTTGGACTGGATTCCCCCTAGATAAACCCTTATCTCTAGGCCACACTGCACCTGCCATTACTGTCCCATTCATTCCCTGCAGGGCTGTGGATCTAAGCCCTGTTTTGTGACGTCTTTCGTAATGCTTATGGTTAGGATAAGAGCATAAGGAGGCTGACTCTAGATTTCTACCCAGAGAGAATCCATTCGCATGGCTTTCAATGGTGACTAAAAGCACTCATCTGGGTTTCGCCAAAAAGCCTGATTTCGTAATCTAGTAAGGAGCTGCTAAGGGCTGGGCAATAGTACAATGTAAGTGGATATCAGTGATGACTGACATGTAACACTGACACTTGACAGCCAATGATATTGGAAAGGAGGACTGATAATATGAATGACTGGGATTAGAAACTGATGAGAACAGATTGAAAACTAGATTAGGCCTACCAGACTAAACCTACTTCCAGATTAAACAGACAGCCACATAATAAAAATAATAATTACATTTTATAATAATAATTACATAACATTACATAATAATTACAATTACACAAGCTTTATTTATATCATTTATGTTTCTTACATTAATACGCCACAGAAAACAAAAATTGCTACAATTTCTCAATGGGATTTCTGCTAATATTCTGTAAGATTATCTGTCTCTGTTGCATTTTTCATACAGCCTAAGTTTATCAGTTCTTTACGTAAGTAACATTGTGAAAATATAATACTTCATGGTTTCCTCTGTGGCTTAATATGAGAAAGTGCTGACATGGGTGGCAGTGTAAATCAGTAATCCTGAATTTTTGTAAACAATATCATCATAATAGATAGACATCACACCTAATGATCAAGCTAATGATCCACTTCATCCACTGTTCCAATTTATTACGCAATTACAATCCTTTCCATATGACATTTTATGTCACTATGTTGTTACCTTGGAGTACAGTAAATACAATCTTCTAACATGCCAGACCTGAGCGCTCCAACAGCCACTGCAACATTATACTTTCTGTGCAGCACACTCAGCATATAGCAGTGAAACTCTGTGTGTGTGTGTGTGTGTGTGTGTGTGTGTGTGTGTGTGTTATGCAGCATTACACCCTGAGGTTTGGCCTCAAGCATTTTATCAGTATGCCTCAGTTCCTGTGCGTTCATAGCATGTGTATGTACATTACCCTTGTTACATTTCTGCATCTAAGCATGTGTGCAATCCATGCTTATTTATGCCAAAAGGTTTGTCTCTGGGCGCATTTGCCTGAATGTGGGTTTGCGCATGCGTGCATGACAGTCCTTGACTTTGTGTGTTTATTTACAGATTTCCTCATGCACTGGGGAGGAAGCAAGCAGTTTAGCTCCACTGTCAGACAGGTCGTTAGGCTAAAGGCTAACAGCTTTACCATAGGGGATACAGACAGTGTGCTTTTGGACAAATCTGTAGCTTTGAGCAGAGAATTTAACCTCCCATGCCCTTTATGCTAATCAAACAAGAGTTAGCAGCTATAGCCTTGTGCAGAACAGCAGCACAACTAAATCTTACAGCAATGTTCTGTCCAAAGCCTTTAGCACTAAAATCTCACACTGAAATGAATCTCTGGCAGAATGGTACGACTGGAATTCATGAAGTGATGCGACTAGTGTTGTCAAAATTACTCAATTAAGCTTGATTGGTATAAAAATAATCAATGCAAAATTGACCTTTTTAGTCAACTGACAACAATTAGTTGCATATTTTAAATGATTCTACTGCGCATTCATATAGAACAAAACAGTGCCTGAAGGATATTTTATATACTTTTCTTTGCCATGTAGTGTTTTTATACATTTTTAATTATGTCTTTCTATTTTTTCTTTTTACTGATAATATATGTTGGGATATTTGAAAGGAGCGTAGTTTGGTATTGTTCAGTTTAGTCAAATTTACTCAATCATCTCAAAATATGCGGCATGTTACTATTACATAACTTGACTTTCAGGAAACGATTTAAGTTATTGTTAATAAAAATGGACATAAGTATTCCAAGAAATGTAGTTCCTTTACAGTATGGTACCCTTGCCATGCAACCAGAGACCACTGAATGAGGAGAATGTTCGGTCACACATCGCTGTATATTGCAGTGATTTCATTAATTTTTTTAGATTAAAGATTTTGTCGTATAAGAATGAACATACGATAACACAGCACTGTTTAATGCAAAACCTTTGCTTTATAAGTACTTTTTGGTCACTAAATCACCACTGCGAGTCTTATTTAGCACCAATCTAGCGCCCCCCCCCCAACACTTCTCATGCTGGGGCTGTATCGGAAATGGCTCCCTGCTCCCTACATAGTGCACTACGTAGGAATTTAAATACTGGATCCAGCACCCCAACGGTGCAAAACATAGCTAAGTAATACTCATTTAGGATTCAGCCACATCAATACTTGATAAATGATGCACTATTTGGCCGTAGAGGCTAGAATTTCTAAACTTCCCATGCTTGCACACTATTTAGGCAGCTGATTGGGATTCAGCCTGGGTTTGACGTGACTTCTGACTGAAACACAAACATTTGAAGTGCGTAACTGATTCAAGTGACATTTTTTAGACTTTTATTATTATTTTATACCACCGTTTTACAGTTAATCATACCGTAACTACCAAACTCAAGTCTGTGATGTTAATTATGGAGATGTTTAGGCTGTTGTCTGTCTTTTAGCCTATTAGCTAGCTGACCAGCCTAATTCTAGTTAAGAACATAAGTCACCAGCCCCTCAGTTTAAGCACAAAAAGGTGTTCTTACTTCATCAATGTACTTGGTGGCCCATGCAAGCAGCATGAGAGTCAAAGATTATTCAATTAACAGCACAAGGGATTTTTTTGTGCCATGGCGTGGTAATACAGTTGAATTGTTGTGAGGTGGTCATAGGCTCAGCCAACCAGATTTTAGGACCGGAACTATCCGTTTTATTATTCTCTATATATAGGTAGGCTTTACATTACATTCATTTACGATCATTGTGATACATAAACTGAAAGGTCATTAATATATTTTCCATTCGTGCATTGGTGTGCTAGCTGGATCCAATGCGTTCACATAGCATTGGGGAAGTGAATGCACTAGTTGGTGGTGATGGGGCAAAACTCGTAAAATGAAACTTGCATGAGTAGCCATTTGAGTGCAACTTGTGGTCTTAAATTTACAAGTTTAATCATGGTTCTGCAGAGCAAACCAAATGCAAAACTATTAAGATGTTACAGTAAGAAATGGCTGTCCAGCAAACAGGCTTGCAGGTCAAACTTACACGAACTGCTGCTATAAAATCAAACTTTGTGTTCATTAGATAAAAGTCAAGGTAAAACGAAAGAAACTGCAAGGTTAGGAACTTATTAAATACTGAGTGACTGAAAATGACAGTTCCTAATGTTCAGATAATCCTTAAGTGCTTGGTGACAATGTAGGAAATATCTGACTGTTGCATTAAACATCCTCTCTGACTGAGGAAAAAAAAAAGAGAGGGAATAAAAAATTGTATTATGTTTGTGCTCATAGATTTTTCTCTGTACTATTTATTTTTGAATCAGAAGCACCAGTGCACCTCGGCTCGCTTACTGCAAAACGCTGTTAATGAAGACAGTCCAAACACACCAGAGCAACACTGATGTCTATGACAGGTGCAGGCTTTCCTTGAACCATCTTTTACTGAACACTGCCAAACAACAACTACACGTGTTATCAAGGACATTCTACTGTATCTCTATTATACAAACTATTTAAACAAGTACACATTGCCTAATATGGACTATGACAACAACTCATACTTGGAACTAAAACTAAATTGGTATTACCTGCCATCATCCAAAAACTATGGATGCCTGTGGTGCTGTTTTATTACAACTGGCAGAAATGACACCTCAGGGCCAAATGAAAAGCTCTAAATAAGCAGCTCCCCACAGAAATGTTTATAATTTATCCAGTGAATCAACACAGAAATGTCTACCCCGAGGCAAACACACCAGTACAAAATTTTTTTCTCCTCTGCGTGTGGGAAGAAGAAGACCTGTTGATGATGATACGTTAAAATTTTTCCCCCTATCCCACCTGCATGTGGCTGATGGGGTAATACTCCCAACACTATAATCATTTCAGCCATATGGCGGGCCTCCGTAATGCAATACATAGAGAACTGGCTGGGCTAAATGGGCAGGTTTAATGTGCTGTTTGGAGTAAGGTAATGAAGGATGCTAATCCTAAGTGGAAATCTCTCTGTGAAAATGAACGCAGCTAGGCTCCCATTATGTTGCGCAAGACTGTCATCAATTTGTCTGGAATTTTATCTACTCTTTTTTCCCCTCCTTGCTGTCCATCATGTATTTGTCTCTCAGAGAAGAAGTTATTCTCCTATTTATTTACTTACACATTTTTATACTATGTAAAAATGTAACTCTCTCTCTCTCTCTCTCTTTCTGTCTTAATTCAATCATCAGCGATGATCCCCGCTGCTAGTGAGCCTCATTTGCATTGTTTCTGATTAGCCAATCAGAGACAGCATGGCTTTTCTAATAGTATGACTTTCTCACATTTTATCTCCATGACAACAAAGCAAAAAAACAGACAGGTGATGAAAAGCTTCCAACATGAACTGCTTTTTACATTCCAACTGCTGTCAGAAACCATAGCAGCATAACACACTTAACATTCACATTGGTTAAATTGCATGTGAGTAACTTTTGTGACTAATAAATGATTAATAAATGACTATTTTGTGCCACTATCTTTGTCACACTCTCTCTCTAACCGTATCTATCTCTTCTACAACTCTTTCCAAAACATGTAAAATGACAGAATCAGCTGTTAAACAAAAGCGCTATCGCTCCAATATTAGAAATACATGTGGCAATTACACTGATAGTTTAGTGCCCAATTGTTAGTGTGTGCATTGACACCTGTGTAGTCATTAATGGTTGGCATTTATATTTTTTTCAGCTCATTCCAATTGGAGAACATCCCTGACACACCCACAGGAGGGCAGGGTTTAATTACTTGGCCAGGCAGGAATATCTTTGTTATGATTTTAAGATGATTTGGATAGAAGCGTCTGCTACATAATCTAAAATACTTACATAAATAATGTAAATGTTTATACTTATTGTCATGCTAGGTTTGGCTGTGGCCAATGATGCACGGTAAGAGGTCTAACAGGTCTTATGGTCACTGCACTTCATCTACTTTGTTTCCAGCACAGTTTGACTGCCCTGCTCAACACACCTGATTCAACATCAAGTTTATTGGGTGTGTCTGAGTAGGGGAACTACCAAACCGGATTGGAGTTGTGCACCTCTTGATTATAGTGCAAGCTAGTTTTACAGTACAAAAAAAAATTACTGGGTTACTGCTATATCACACGCAGCTGTAGAACCAGATGGGTATGGATTTCAGTCAGTGAAATACAAGTAAAAGAGTTCCATTTTCTTTTAGTGAATAATCTCAAGGAAAAAAGAAACATGCAGTCACTCCATTGAAAACCCTACTCTGCATTTGCACCTTCACACCATACATACACAAATCCATTATACCAGAGGCTCTTAGCAGCAAATGAAAGCCCTCAGTCTAAACCAAGGTTCTTTCATTTGCTATTGTGATATGCAAGCAACGGAGGGCTAAAAGATGAGAGCCGTTTGAAAAGAGCTGACCCTGGACTGCATGTCCTTCTTTCACAAGCTGTCTTCCTTTTCTGCTTTCTATTTTTCACCCCTGCCTTTATTTACTTATTTTGCAGCGTTGCTTACCCGCGGTGTTTGTCTCGCTAAGCGCACGCTAACTGCTGCTAAGCCTCGCCATAAAGCTGGAGGAGAAAGGGGCTAAGAGGCATCCTGGAGAGAATCTTTCTCGCGCTTTCATCTGAAAAACTATTACTGCCTGAGAGGGTAGGAAGGAGGGAGGGAGGGATAGAAAGACAGAGCGCAAGAGAGAGAGAGAGAGAGAGAGAGAGAGAGAGAGAGAGAGAGAGAGAGAGAGGTAGAGGTAGAGAATGGCATCTAAGCTGGTCAGGCGTTTTTCTGCTGGTGATTTGGGCAGGATCGGTGTGTGTTTCTGCCAACAATGGAGGGTGTGTGTGAAGAGCTGAGAAAGAATCTGTAGAAGGGCATAAGAGCTCACTGGATGAATGGAGTACCGCTGCTACAGAACAGAGAGAGAGAGAGAAAGAGCGATTTGAGTACCTGACTCGGTGGGAACCAAAATCTGCTTAGACCTCCCTCATTCTGGTTATTTTCTTTATCCTTTCGTGGTAGGAATGCAGAATGTATCATGTGTTAATCGTTATTGCGATATTAGTCTTTGCAGTACTGATATCGCACAAGCCTGCAAAATGCAAATGAGCCCTCAAACCAATCACATTGTTTTGAGTCAGTCATGGAATCCAGCAAAAGTAACTAAAATAACTTATTTTGGTCAAAATAAATACTGCAGGTCTAAATTTAAACATGTCATATTACTGATTAAATAGTGAGTTTCAAATATAAGGTATTTCATAATCAAATATATCACAGTACTAGCCTTCGATTGATTTTTGCTGTTATCTGATATTAATTTATATTGTACCCTTTATAGGGAGTGATGCCTATAGGAATAAGCATGTATGAACTTTGTAGGGTTATGTCAGTTGTCATGTAGCCTTATGGACAGTACCCCACAGTAAAGTGTTACCAAAATTTCTTCTTACGAATGGTTGAGGCCCATTGTTTTTGTGATGTCATGAAAACCAATACATTTACATGTATCTGCCTATTAAATCTACAGCAGTTTCTAAATTATAAGCAGTTTTTCAATTCAGACTACTTTTCAAATGGTACATAAACTCACACAAGTGGCACAAGTATTAATTTATATTATCAAGTATTGTGTTTCTTTACGTAAGTGCCGATATTATGTAAAGCTTATGTTTTCTTTCTCTATGTTTAGTTAAAAAATCTATACATTAATAAAGATTGTGCTATATTGTAACATGCTGGAGAGCATTCAGATAAATCAAACCTGAGATCTGCTATCCAGAGGGAGAATAAAATGGATGAGCTTGTTCTGAAGAAGGGTGCACACTCGCAATATTTTGTTGCCAATATTTTTGTTTTCCACTGAAATGAAAGCAACACCAAATCTGTGTGTCTAGCTAAGGACAACATTCAACACAAAATAAACAATAATAAATCCTAAAAACAAACAATTATAAATCCTATAAACGAATAGGACAAAAAGCGAATGATTCTGTAAGATCTTGAGTGTGTGCAGACATTTTCGCATCAATTTCTCAAACATATTTCTTGAACGAAGGCAAGATCATAAAGCCGTAGAGAAGACAATATGCTAGATATCCATATAGCTAGACAGACAACTAGACAGAATGAGAGACAGAGAATAAAACAGCCAGACAGACATCATGGATTTGTCCAAAAACAAACATTTACCAAACGCAGGCATGTAGTTACATCATGCTTTGAGTGCTTCCTTAAAAGAGGTCAAAATATCTGGGCCCTCTTATAAATATGTGGAATCAAAAAAGAACAAACAAGCAAGAACTAGATACAAAGAGATGGAGAAAAATGTCAAAAACAAACAAAAAAAAAACAAACTGACAAATACCAAACCAGGAACAGTCTGACTACTGATTTAAGTCTGGCTATAATAACATGCCACTAAGCAGCACTTTTTCTCTGAGGGTTTACACATACATTAAAATGTTCTAAATACTTTTAAACAGCACATATGACATAACATGCAAACATCAATTCCTTTTTGTCTGAAAATAAGCAGGTTGATGGTTCTGTTAGATAGATAATGGAGAAAAGCTGCAGCAAGAGGAAAGCACAAGGAATGCATAAGCAGAGAGAGAGAGAGAGAGAGAGAGAGAGAGAGAGAAAGAGAGACAGAGAGAGAAAGAAAGAGAGAGGAGGAAGAGTGAAAATGAATGAAGATAGATGAGGAAGAGAAATGCCATGGGAGAGAAGAGGTAACAGAAGTGGTTTGCAGCTGAGATGAGAGAGAGAGAGAGCGAGAGTGAGAGAGAGAGAGAGAGAGAGAGAGAGAGAGAGGGAGAAGCAACAAAGCCCATGTATTCAATTACCACATTTAATCAGGTTTGCAAATTTAACAAATTATGAATACTTCATCATTCATGAAGCCACTGATCTGGAGGAATGGACCCACCACTGGCACCGCTACCCATTCATACCCGCCACTATTGACTATTGTTTTAGAGTGGGCGTCTAGTCCAAGCTCATGGGCTTCACAAACAGCACTGAGTCATAACCATACAGGCACACACAAAGCACACACACTAGGTCTAGCCTGGTTGTTTTACTCACACACGTCACGTCAGGGCTGTGCAGGTTTGTTTGCATCTGTGGTTAGAATGTATTCTATTTACAAGGTAAATAGGTATTAATGAATTGTTCAGACATTGAGGTTGGCTAAAGACCTCACTTGAAAGACATCTAATGTTGTGCTGATTAGTATCAGTTTTAGCATTAGCTCTAACATTAACTTTAGCTCATTTAAAGGGGCGATCTCCATTACTTCAGCATCTTCCTCATTCAAAATGAAAATCTACCGCTTTAACTTTCAATGGTTAAAAGATTTTTCTGGTTTGATTAATGTTAAAGGGCCAATATCTTACATTTTTCTGGTATTTTATAATTTTTTCTTTAAACTGTAAAAAAAAACAGTTGTAATTCATTTTTACATGACCACTTTCCAACCTCACTTCATCACTTAGAATTAAACAGGCCATTTTTGTTATGCTCTGTCGCTGTTTTGCTGTGTTTTTTGAATATATGTAAATGATCACTGTTCTGATTGGCTGTGCCTCATTCACAAAGCAGTCGAGGCCGAACGTCTTATAACTTCAGCTTGACTGGGCGGAGCTAAACTGTAGGCTGAATAGGCAGGTTGGTTGTTTTCTGTGACATCACAGAAATATTGAATTAAAATGGGCTGTTTTTGCAGCTTAGTTTTCATATATGGACTGTAGAGAGAACAGTGTGTTCATATACCACATCAAACTTTAAAAAAATGGGAGGAAAATATTCAAAATATTTTCTAAAATATGAGCTTTTTAAAGTTAATCCCCAAAAAGTAAAAAAAAAACAGCCCAAGCTGAAACACTAAATAGATGGATATATAAATGAATGTTTTGCAGTTGTTTCCATGTACAGACCATAAAGAGAGTAAAGAGTTTTTAAAGGCACAGTTCCTTCTAAAAAAAGACACTGCCCAATTTAGTTGGTCTTTACATTAATCTAAAGACAGGTCATCAGCTGTGCACAGACTCTTTCCTTGCTGCTTAGTGACACGCTGGGTTTCACAATTACAGCACAACAATAATTTATTCCACCTTTAGCCTTTTCCCAGCCAACAATGCCTCAAGTTTTGAATTTTTACATATTACATAAAACATTTGTTTAAAAAAAGTTAGGAATTTTTAATTCTTCATGATTTAATTGATATTTTACAAATTCTCTGACATGGACATCTAAATGGAGATTTTGTAAAAGGAATTTATTTTTACTTATAAATTAAAAAAATTAAAGAAAAAAAATTAGACAGAGAAAAGTAAGCATACAGTCATCCATGTCCCATAAGCCCCACAGGGGCATATCTGGCGGTGCTGAGGCCCAGTCGAGGTGATCTACGGGCAGTGAAAGCCACAGCAATGTCTGCGTCTACTGGAGGCAGTGGAGGTAGAAGCCACTGTATAATAATGTATTAATAATGCATGTGTGTGCACTACGCTTTCTTCAGTTTTTACCTCTGCAGTACCCCCGCTGCCTCAAGGATTAGAGAGAAAGAGAGAGAGAGAGAGATAGAGAGAGAGAGAGAGAGAGAAAGAGAAGGGCAAGAGCATAAACGATGCAACACATCAAATCCAGAGGCAACGACCTCCATCACTACTACACCCACACAGTTTGTGTGTGTGTGTGTGTGTGTGTGTGTCTGTGTGTGTGTGTGCGTGCCTGTATGTGAGTGTCTGCTGGTATGAGGGTCAAACAGACAGCTTTACTGGGCTTCATTTTGGATCTCTGCCATGCTGGCTTGTAGGCAAACGAAAAAGGGCGACATCTGAAGCGTACAAATGGATTTTTTAGCACAAAGATAGAATAAGCGGCGAGCATGGCAACAAATCAAATAATGAGATCACACAAGTGTGTCTGTTTGGGTGTTAAACCAATTACTATTATGGGAAAATGGAGGATGAATGATTTGAAGAATGAGGCACACAGACAAAGAGAGGGAGTCTTGAGTACGAGACAGAGATAGTGAGAGAGAGAATGGGATAGAAAAGAGAGATGGAAAAAAGCACGAGAGTGACAGACTGGAAAAAAAGAAGAGCTACGTTATAACCACAAAAATCATAAAAAAACACTGGGATGCAGCTCAGCACTGGCGACATTAACGATGGAGGTCTGTAACAACACTAGGAGTCAGTCAACTTTTGTATTATAAGCACTTCTATAACAACACAGGGATTCAGCTAGCGTTAGCCCTATGAAGAACTCGTCAACAACATTAAGAGTCAGTTAGCAACACTGCTAAAAGGAGCTCAGCTGCAAATAGGAAGCACTATAGGGAACACTTAGGATCACTGCTATAAAGAGATCTATAACAATACTGTGAGAAGGTTAGCATCACTATAAGGAATAAAATCACCATGATCATCAGTTAGCACTGGCACTACAAAAAGCTCTGTAATAACACTGGATGTTAGTTAGCATTTGTGCTATGAGAAGGCCTGTAATAACATTAAGAGTTGGTTAGCACCAAGCAGACATATGGAGAACAGTAAGTGCGATGAGGCACTCTAATACAACACTGAGTCACCAACAACGTTGGGAGTCTGCTATGACTCTGAAGCTCTGAACAACCCTGAGAGATGGCTAGCATCTTTTTTATTAGAGGATAATACTGGGAGTTAATACTGTTGCTATGAAGGGCTCTATAACACTGTGAGTCAGTTAGCAAGATTGCTAAAAGGAGCTCAATTGCAACTCAACTCTGGGAGTCAGTATTAGGTAGGGAACACTTAAAATCACCGCTATGAAGAGCTTTATAACAATATTGTGAATAGGTTAGCATCGTCACTAAAAGGAACAAACTAATCACAAAGGGAATTAGCTAGCACTGACACTACAAAAAGCTCTATAATAGCACTGGATGTTAGCATTTTTGCTATGAGAAGGTCTGTAATAACATTCAGTATTAGTCAGCATTAAGAGAATGAAGAACAGTACGCATCATTGCTTTGAGGCACGCTACAACAACACTACGAGTCACGAACAAAGTTGGTAGTCAGCTATCATCAGTGCTATGAGAAACTCTGAATAACCCTGAGAGTTGGCTAGCATCATTGTTATCAGAGAATAATACTGGGAGTGTGTACCGTTGCTATATAGGGGGCTATAACCCTGGGAGTCAGCTTGCATTGGTGCTATGCTGAGCCCTGTAACAACATTATGGGTCAGCTAGCATTAGCACTATGAGGAGCTCTGGCCATGTACTTAAGGTTAAGGTCTTGACCCCAAGTCACCCTCAGAATACGGCATAAACGACCTGACCTTTAAACACTTCTGAATTTAGGAGTAACAAATGCAAATATATTTAAATGTAAGTTTCTGCATTAGCATAGAATTGAAATAACATATTAACATAAATTGTCTTTGCACACTTTGAATATTAACAGTATCAGATATGGAAATACACATTTATATAAGACTTTAGAAGAGTTAGAAGCCACGGCATGGTAAAGAACGTTCTCAGAACTAATCTAGGATTCCTCGGCATAGTCCCTGGTCATGATGAATAGACACTAATACTGCTAATACATCAGAAGAACAGCGGCACATCGCGTGAGAAAGACTGCGTGTGTGTGTTTGTGTGATTAATTGAGAGAGAGACGATGACAGAGAGAGATAATGGCAGCGTGTGAAAATAAATATCCCCGCATTCTGCATTAAAACCTCCCGTCAGCTTAAACAGAGCAGAGGGGGCACACAAACACACACACACACACACACACACTTCTGGGTGTGAGTTAATTCAGTTTCGTCTCGTAAACAAGCGGATTAGAGGCCAGTCATTTGCAGTCAGTGCTTTTAACATGAAACAGGTCAGTGATATGAAAAGGTTCTTCACATTACAATCTCTCTGGCTAGTAAACATTAACAAATCCCCTGCAATAAACACTTAAGAGAGCAGAGCAAGGGGAGACGGCTGCAGTGGAGTACTTCCCTCTATCTTAGGATAGAGGAGGCCAGAGGCCAGTTGATGTTGGTGTGCGATATCTACGTGTGATTGTTTGGAGACTCAAAGCTTTTCTCCAATTCACACTGTTCTAGAATGTTGCGCTCCAATTCACACTAGCCACGTTTACACGCAGCCTGATAATCCGTTGATAATCCGACTAATAGCTCAATCGGAATAGACTACGTCCATATAAACACGTCAGTCGGAATAGTCTAGTCCGATTGAGGCCATTCGGAATACAATTTCTATCCGACGGAACGAGGTGGGTAATCCTGTAAATAATCTGTTAAATAGAAGAATAACAGCCATGTAAATGCCTGTATCGAATTACATTTCCAATCGGAACGTGTAAGTACGTTCAGTGCATGTGCGTCGCGTCATATCAAAAGCACAGAACTCATAAACCGGCTCTGGCAAAACATTCAACATGGCAGAGCAGAAACTGGTCTGCAGAGGAGACGAAGTTTATGCTCTGATCTTTAAAAGATGGCGGTGGGAGGGACGTCCAGCTTATGAGTCTCAGAACTTCTTTAATAAGGACATGTGAAGGACGTTTTCCTAAGTCTGACATCATTTTAAAGCAATTAAAAACTCCAGCGCGCCAACAGTCATAGTAATGTTTACTCTAAGTGGTACTGCACGCATGCGCATCATTTTGGATCGGATTACTTGTAGTGAGCATATAAACGAAGATTTTCATCAGACTGCTGAATAGATTGTACATATAAACACCTCAGTCTTAATCTGTAATCGGAATGTATTTATTCGGATTGGAAAAAATCTTTGCATGTAAACATAGCCAGTGTTCTAGAATTTTGTGCTGCAATTCACACAGTTCTAGATTGCCGTGCTCCTGTTCAGTGTTCTAAAATGTTGTGCTCCTGTGCACACTGTTCTAAAATGTTGTGCTCCTGTTCACACAGTTCTAGAATGTTGTGCTCCTGTTCACACTGTTCTAGAATGTTGTGCTCCTGTTCATACTGTTCTAGAATGTTATGGTCCTGCTCACACACAATGTTGTGCTCCTGTTACACTGTTCTAGAATTTTATGCTCCTGTTCAGACTGTTCTAGAATGTTATGGTCCAATTCACACAGTTCTAGATTGTTGTGCTCCTGTTCACACTGTTCTAGAATGTTATGCTCCTTTTCATACTGTTCCAAAATGTTATGCTCCCACTCACACACAATGTTGGGCTCCTGTGCACACTGTTCTAGAACATTCTGCTCCTGTTCAAATTGTTCTAAAATGTTCTCTCCTTTCATATCAATCTAGAATGCCCCCATTCACACCGTTACCCTTAAACTCACAATGTTCTCAAAACTCTCCCCAAACAAGATTCTAAAGTGTTCTCTCCCATTCACACTGTTCTAGAGTGTTCTCCCAATGCACACTGCTCTAGAATGTTCTCTTCAATCACATTATTCTAGAATGTGCCTATTCCCACTGTTCTAGAATGTACTGCCATATTCGCAATGTTCTAGAATTTTCTCCCCATATACTATGCTAAAATGTTCTCTCTCATGCATAGTGTTCCAAAATAACCCATTCCCACTGTTCTGGAGTGTTTCCCCCATTCCTACTGTTCTAGGATGTTCTTCCCACTATTCACAATGGCTCTAAAACAAATGCTTACATTAGAATGTTGTTTTTATTGGTGTTTGTTGGCATTAGTACACTTCTAGTTCACATGGACAGAATGTTCCTTTGGCTTATGGCCTACAATACAATCCAATAAAACACTAACCAAATACATTCATTAAGTCAGTTCCTGCCTGCAAAGGAAGAAAGTAGCAAAGCTCGTTTCTGCAGTCAATTGATTTGTTTGAAAATAAAAGACTCGTTTCTATTTAAACCTCATACTGTATCTGTTCAGGTGATATGGTCACCTTGGAATCTCCAGACTTGGTCTCTTTCATGACCCACCCACAGGCCATCACTTCTTATCTCAGGTTCACCTATAATGCATTACAGCAAATTAATAATCATGTCAGCATCAAATCCCTTAACGAAAAAGTGAGTGACCTCAAGATGTAGGGTGAGCTCTGATGTCATTATAGGGGAGGAAGGCAGGGGTAGAATAAATGATCTGATGGGTCAGTGGGGGGTTAATGAAAGTGACTCGGCAGAGCCGTAATCAACTATAAAAGACATTGGGGACACAGTATAGGATGATCAGAGAGGCAAGGAAGTCACCAGGGCAAAGAAGGCTCATCAGCTTAGAGCAGGCTGAATTAGTAATGAAGTGCATGAGTGGTATTAGGGCTGTCACAATTGCCCCATTGGACAAAAATAATGGAATGAATCTTCTCTGTTCAGGAACAGTGATTAACTGACAATTTGCATGATGACAAATGTCTTAAATTCTCTCTTACAGTTTAAAACAAAGCTGAAGTGTTTTCAAAGGCTTACTAGTTTTATCTTTCCCCAAAAATATTTCTGATCCTTTAAAGCACATGCATAATTTGTTATGTTTGAATTCAGTTTATTCCATTTTTATTGTCTGGCCTTTATTTAAAAAAAATGTATTAATAAACTGCCAAATGATTGGCGATAATTTGAATACTAATACAGTCTAATGCAGTCTACATATTGCTAATTGATGGCATAGGAGCCATAGCTTGCTAGATATATTAGCCTCACAGCTGCTGAGACACAAAATGTGGCTGATCAACTGCATTTAAGGTAAAGGGACAATTGTGTACATTCGTTTTTTGGTGAATTTATTACTTTGAAAAAACACTTCCAAATTAAAGAGGCAAACTTTGGACACCAAATATGTCACTGACTACATTTGAGGTGGACATTTTGGGCAAAAATGGGGTAAAAATAGGTGGATAATTAAGAAAAAACTGGTTCTGCTTTTGCCCCCTTGTGCACAGACATCATCCTTTGGATGGAGTGTTTGTGAACGATGATAAGAAACGCTCAGGTGATTTTAGACCTGCATTAAAACATCAAAGATACGAAGCAAACCTTTAAATCAGTTCTGCTGTTGTTCTCAGAAGAAAAGGCAGCCAAATTTCTTTCTCAATTTCCCTCTTTCTCTCTTCACAGGCTCTGTGTAGCAACATGGCCAGTCTGTGTGTCTGTATTTCTGTGTATGTGCGAGTGTGTGTGGGCGCCCCAGGGTATGTCAGGATGAAAGAGGCAGTAAGTCGACGGCTGCCGCCCTGCCCTTAACCTGCAACTAAGCTCATGCAGAGAGCACACACACACACACACACACACACACACACACACACACAAACAGACACACACACATGTGCACATTCATGCTGGATGGGAGTGCACTGTGCAGACACATCACAGCTACATGGCACAGAGAACAGATTCTTTGTGCCATGAGAAACATGTAGGGCACCTCTATAAAACATGAAGAGAACATCTGGTTCATATGAATAATGATCACACAGGGTACACACATGCATGCACAATGACACTAGAGAATACACAAAAAAATAAATAATGCCATTCTCTCTTTATTTATCTGTATCTACCTACTAGAACCTATTTGTTATATCTGTTGGCTGATAATATTGGTCAATATTGAGATATTTATTTTACGATTTTGTAAGGACTTGCGGGAACCTGGCATTGCAACAGCTACAGTCCGGAAACGATGCATTTGTGGGTGGAGCATGGATAGGTTAGTTTGCTTCCCCTACTATAAATCAGTCATTTAAAAGTCCCTCTGAAGCTCAATAGGATTGTTTTTCAGCAACTCAGTTCTAACACTGTCGTGATCATCACATTTCAGTGTTTACAGACTGCAGAGTGTATCAGGAGTCTGGCAGGTCTTTCATATCTCAGCGTTGATTTAAATGGTTTAAGTTTGCCCTGTTTGTTTCTTTGTCCATTTAAAAGACGAACATTAGAAATTTGTTTTGCAAAACATCTTCCTTTATACATCCGTCCAGTGGTTGGTCTGTGTTTGGATTTTGAGAGGTTTTTCCCATTCCCATCTCTTTCTTGCCATTCTTTTTTTCCTCTTTCACACGTTCTTTCTCACTTATTCACACCTCCAACACACACACAAACACAAAATACACCAGTTCCAGGTTGATGGACCATGTATAGCAGCCTGAATCGAAACTAAGCACTTCTCCCATGTGTTAATGCCATCTTATCTGTGTCTGTGTTGTTTACGTGTGTGTATATAGCCAGGTGAATGGGTACGCGTGACGATGACTAACGACGTTCGCTCTAACGTACGAAAGAACACCTCGGGACCACTGAGATTAATGACATTATCGCAGCACCAGGGGATACTAAAAAATGGTCGCAGCCGCCTTCCCCTTTCAGATGAGATACAGCAGGCTGATAAAAGTGCTGTCTACACACCCTCGGCGCAAAGGTGAACCCCAACACGAGCGCTGTAAGTTCTCAATGTCAGAAAACACTCGGCAAAGCCATTGCTCAGGAAAAACCACAGAGAAATGAGGGACCTGTCACACGATTGAAATTATCCTCATGTTTGAACACCTCTGTTTCAAAACTTGTGCAACTATTTTTAAAGCTATTTTACATCAAATTTATGACTGGCTATCAAAAAAAGACAAGCAAAGATAATGCCTTTTACTTATGTTGACAAAATACCTCTGTTCAACCGCTTTGCAATCATAAATAGAAATGAAGAGATCATTCTCTACTGTCTGCAAACAGTGCAACCCTTTCTTTTTGGTAACAGTCTATACAGTTCGTATCGTTTTACAGAATACTGATGATTATGACTATTTTGTTCTATTTTTACATTCAGAAGAACATAAATCAGTTGTTTTACTGAAGTTTTACTTGCTTTTGCTTCACATTGAACGTTATGAAGCTATATTTCTTTAAATGAATAAAAAAAAAAACCTTAGTCACATTAATTGAATGTATCCTTTAAATACAAAATATAACCAAGTAGACACAAAATAAATAAAAATATAATGTAATATTTTGTTGATCGTATGCCACCACATTACAGAAACAAATAGAAAGGATTTATACATAGAAAACCCTACTACATTATGCTCAGAAACACAAGGCTATCAACACGAGATGACTGAATGCACTACAATCAGTAAAACAAATATGTATAAAAACATGTTCACATGTCTCCCAGCTGATTGAGTGAGCTGAAAAATGTGATTAGGATTAAAATGTGATTAACTGTGCAGTGCTAGTTGCAAGTCTGATGTTCTAAAATTCACGAACAAGGCTTTTATTAGTAGTAAACTGTGGATTTAGGAACAGTTTTCAGGCTTGTCATATCCACGAACAGATTTACATAAACATGAGGGAGCTAACTACAGATCATCACTCTTACCTACCTTTACCATCACATTTGATTTGCAACAGAACTACAGTCAGAACATTGCAACTGCATGAAGCACGTTTTGGGAGATCACACTCCCCACTGATTCTATTTAAAACCCTTTGCCTGTCACTTTCGTGAGCCCTGAAAATAAATTCGAAAAGGAAAACAAAGCTCTTGATGCTCAGGCTTGCTGCCGGAGGCCTGGAATAAAGGAAGATATATATTAAAATAGTACGGCGGTATTTATTAGCGGTGCTGAAGCGTTTATTAAAAGTAGCGCTGCAGCGTTGTTAGTTTTGAGTGTAAAAGATGCCGTAGGCCACGTTTCCACAACCCAACTGTAGTGCTCAAATCAGCTTCAAGTCAGTTTTTGATGTCACGCTAAAAAATTGCTGGGTTATGACCAAATTCCAAACTTGAAGTGAGAATTATTGGTTCCATTACAGCTGTAGGCCAGCACTGATAACTAGTTGTGGGGTTTAGAGTAAGATGTGAATGTTCGGGCATGAAAGATTATTTAGGTACATGCCGGAGCTGCATAATACATTGTTTGTTCATCACTATAGCAATAGCAGCCTTTGCGATACTAATATCACCTGAGGATGCAATTTGCAAACGAGCCTATGTGCTACGACCAATCACAGCTGACAAACCGTCCTGACCAATCACAGCTCCAGATGAGTGTTTCTGAGGGTGTTTTGATGAAGGCATTCATTTAATGCAACAAAAGTAAAGTATAACTTGGAACTGCTGATGCAATTGTTGATTTCTGCTGATAGTATGCTCTTTTACAATTTCACCTTCAACGTGCGCAGCATAACACAGCAAGTGCTAACAACACGATCTTTATTGTGACTGTAGCTCCTGTTGTCCTTATGTGCCTTTACACGATTTAGCAGCAAGCCAAACTGCATTCAACATTAATAAACAGGAGGCAGGACCAAGCCTCCAGGTGCTAGCGCTTTATTCAGACGCACACTCGTGTATTTAGTGACTTGAAGTGAAAGCATAACACAAAGGCACAAAAGACTACAGCAAGTAATGAGGGTGTGTAAGCTAACTGAATGAAAAACATGGAAGACAGAAGAATAATGCAAACAATGCTGTAAAGAAAATATTCAGTAAATGATTGTATCATAATGATGTATCATAATAAACACAAAGAGCACCCAAGGCTCAAGCAAATCATTAGTATGTATATATATGTAAATATGCGGCATCACAAGTGTGATATAGTCCTCTAAAGCCATCTAAACATGTGGGTAATTGCCAAATACAACAAATGTCTATATTCCGTATCAAACACAAATAAGACATGAAATATATAAAGTGGCTTGGTAAAGCGTCTTTATTCACATAAACCCAAGGCCATAACAGACATTTTCTGAATATATTCAAAAACATCTGTATTAAGAGATAAAAACTCCCACCATGCACTGCTTCTGGGCATTTGCTATGATTAACTTGCTTACTTGCTATGTTTATTCAATGAGTAAATGTGGAGGTATTTTGTTATGCAGAAAAAAACCTTTTCACCCTAGAAATTTAAGATATTGATGAAATATTGTCTCAATACAAACAACTTTTTTTTATTCCTGTCTTTCTCTAAATGCAGTTTATGCAGAGCATTGCAAAGCTTAATGCAAATCATTACAGAAAAAAGGGAAATACAGCTTTGCTTTTCCTTTGAAACGTGGAGCACTCAGGATCGATTAATCAATGCTTCTAAAAGCAATGGATTTAGTGAATTATTAAAATGGCTTCTTTTAAAGACGAAGGAAGTGTGGAGCTAAGGCTAAGATTACAGACTTAGCACATTAGCGCGGCCTCCCTACTGAATAGGTATCTACTCTGCATATGGAAATCATGGGGCTAAACTGACACACAGAGCAGCTCTTCTGGGTCAGTGTATTGAATTAACCCCAGCTTTACTTACTCAGCAAAAAAGGCCTTGGTTATGTTGTGACCTTAGGCTGAACGCACCTACACAACATTTCTTTTCTACACTCCAAACATAAAACAGGGGTTATCAATTCCAGTTCTGGACGACCAGAGACCAGCACAGCCTTCACACAAACCCCTGGTAACTACTTTTACTAGTTTTTTTTTTAGATGTTTCTGGGAAGAGAAATCATGAAATTGTCCAGGACTGGAACTGATGACTAGGGTTGCGGACAGATAAGTTCCAGATGCAGGTATCTGAGTACTGAAATCACTATCTAGGATATTTGTTACATTACATACATAAGAGGTCTGGGAGAAAATACATGGGCCAAGAGTGAAACGCTGCTATTATTAACCAAGACAGTTATATTTTTTTATGGTTGTGATTAAGCATACTTTGCTACTATAGCCTTAACATGACAGCCTTAACTTTAGTGTGCGGTCAAAAACACCTTGCATCTCTAGCTAGCAGGGGTGTAACAATGCATCGTGGCATTGTGCTATCGTGATGCAAAAATGTTTATCATGGATGCAATGCGTCGTGGAGAAAAGGCATTCTGTTTATTATGCCATCTAATGTAATTGCTTTGTATGAAAACCAAGGTTTGTAAACGATTAGCACCAGTCAACAACTCACTCCAGCATTCCCACACCACATATTACACTCTACCCACCTCCCTACTTTAAACTCATTAGTAAAGCAATAGTGAATACAGTCATTATTGAATCACTACTAGGAATATTGAATCATGGACCCAGTATCATGAGCTGAATCAAACTTTGGGCTAAGTGCATCATAAACACCCCTATCAGCTAGAATAACCTGTAAAGCTAGGATATTTAAATGATTTCTGTTCTCAGTGTTACCTTGACAAACTAATGCATTGGCACATCATCCAAAGAGAAAGATATTACTATTACTATTGTGTAGAAGACAACCTGAACACACTGAATCAATTATTTCTAATGGTACCTCAATAGATCCTCTGAAGGGGCAGCCTTTTATACGCAAGCATCCTCTTTATTTCATACAAAATCATACCAACTTAACCTTCAGAGGCAAAAGGATTTCCCTGTTTTTGAATAATAAAACATTTTGTAAGTGTGTGCTGCTAAATGTTCTTTGTGCTGCAGATTTTTTTAGCCAGTTACCACCACGGCTACCGTCAGCGCATATTGTCTTTTTTCATTCTTACCCACTGTCCCAATACAGTAAACGCCACGGCCACAAAAATTTGCTTTGATTTTAACTTTGACATGCATAACTTAACAGCAGAGGCGAAGGTCACGTAAAAGCATGACACTATGTTTAAACAATAGATTTGGTCCAAGAGACATTTTGTGCAGCCTGACTTTGAGCTAATAAGTTCAATATTCTTTCCAGCACTTATTCAGATCCTACACAGCAATCCAGACACAAATATAGCACACAGTCACACAATTACTGCCACAATTTTCTCACCATTTTTACCCCTGATGTTCTCATCTGGTAGGGAGGTGAGGCAGCTTGACAACTGAAGGATCAATGGAATGGGCTGCTAACAAAAGAGATTTCTCATTCTCTTTCTGACTATGATGGTCTTACACACTTTCACTCTATTGTGTTTTATTTGCAAAAAATATATACATTTACAAAGCAACAGGCGGCAAACTACACCTGAGCTCACATGAAACTAGATGAGAGAACGTTATTATTGTTATTTTTTCTACATTTTCAAGATTGCTGTGTTTTTTCATCTTAATCATGTCGGTAAAGCAAGCAATGACAGTTGTTAGGCAGACTCTGTACGAGCATCAGAAGTCTAAAGCAATGGATCTTCATGCGTACTGTTTGCGTCATGAACAATATAAACAAAAATATATCACAATTTAATTCTACTGTCGGAAGAAAATCTTGTATCTCCATATTTGTTGTTTTTCAGTTTTTGACATAGTGTGAAAATGCCTGTTGTCCTTTACATTGTATGTAAATTTCATGACGAATGAACCAAAAGAAATGACCCAAATGACTTGGGAAAAAAGTCTGGTTCCACTGACTTACATTTAAAGTAAAATAAAGTTGGCATTTTGGAGATACGAGGCTTTCTTCCGACAACAGCGTTATAACTTGTTTGTTAGACACTTTGCTATATATTAACAATACAGCACTAAAAGCTTCAAACTATTATCTTATGATCAAAATGCCTCAGCACACAAGCATTGTAGAGGACTTATTTGCATACTGCAGGTTTCTGTGGTGTTTATTAACAAAACAATATACTGTGCAGCCCTAATTACAACATGCTTTTTTCATAATGGAATATAGAATTCATTACTGGAGGCTATGCACACCATCCATTATACTGGTGTTTTCCAATCCAAGTGCTGCTCACTGCTTTAACACACCTAATTCAGTTCATGGAGAACTTGATAATTTGCTAATAAGCCCAATGAGGTGTGTAAGAGCAGGAAAAACTAAACTGTGCAGTGCTGGGACTTCTTAGGATTTCTATTGGGAATCAGTGCACTATTGTAAAATGATTAAATCAGCCAGTGGTGGATTTAATGTTAGTATAAAGGAGCATGATGCACTATTATTCTCTTTTCAGCACAAAAGACTTTGTATATGCTAAATAATTGGTACATCAAAACTCATCATTACAGAGATAAAAGAACTACATGCCACTTGATTATACCCTAAAAATATAAAAAAAAAGTACTGACATGGGATTGATTACAGCAAATCAATACAGATTTTAAACCTAGCTAATACTCTAACCGATCAATCCAGTAGTAAAATGCTGCTTTAGATGCTACATGGTCTGCTTTCCCCTTGCCCCAATTTAGTGGGTCAGCCAAACAATGTTTGGTGTATGAAGTTTTTAGTTGTGCTGGAGCTACGAGGCTAATGAAGCTAACATAACAGAAAGTTATATCAACAACAACAATAATAATAACAACAACAATAATAATGATGATGATAATAATAACAACAACAACAACAACAACAACAACCACAACAACAACTTTCATACTGCTGGCAGCACAAAGTGCTTTACAGACAGGTGATAAAGTTTAAAAGTAATTGAAAAAAAATAAGTTTGATTTACTTTTTAGTTTGGTAACAGCAATATCAGGAAACAAGTGAAAGTTAAGAGTATTAATTTAAAATCGTATGAAGATCAAATAAAAAAAAGCAAATACAAAAAGAGAGGTAGATATTTAATTAAATGCTAAATTAAAGAGATACATTTTCAAATGTTGCTTTAAAGTGTGTACTGAACTTGACTGCCTAGTTCTGCAGTTTAGAGGCATAATAAGAGTATGTTATGTATGTATAAGTGTGTATTTTATGGAAGGTATTTGTGAAAGGCCAATGTCTGAACATGTTGAAGCATAAGCAGACAGATATTATGCAAGGTAGGCAGATGCTCGAGGGTCATTTAGAGCTTTAAAATCTATCCTAAAAGATACAGGCAGCTGGTGCAGTTCTTTCTAAATGAAGATGATCTGAACTCTCTTTTTTGTTTTTGTTAGGATCCGTGCTGCTCCATTTTGTACACGTTTCTTATCTCAGTAAAAAGGGCATTCCAGTAATCAACTGTACTTGTAACAAATGCAGAGACATGTTTCTCTGCGTCAGGCTTAGCAATATTACTCTAATGATAAGAAGCTATTTTAGTGTCTGCGTTTACAGGCAGGTTAAAACACAGCTCAGAATCTAAGATTACTCCCAGGTTTCATATTTCAGGTTTGGTATACAAAGCAAATCAAATCATTGTGCTCTTTGGTGTGCATAAGCTTCCATTACTTGTTAGCTACATTAGCCTTAGAGCTTCAGTGCAAAGAAGTGAACTTCAGACACCAAATATGTCTTGATTCATTTACTACAACTGAGAAAAGTGAAATGTTAATTTTATTTTTACCTAACTCGTCTAAAGCCAGTGCTGCCCAGGATCAACAAGAAGAATATCAGTGACCAGCATATGGCCAGGTCGTCCTCATCCTCCCTGCCCCTCCTGACCTGTCAATCATTCTGACATCACTAAGAATAGAAGGGAGGAGGTGAGCTAGAGGTTACTGATCCAGCTTCTTACAGCTATCAATCAAGACAAGCACTTCCAACCAGTCAATCAATCTTCTGCAACACACACACACACACACACATCATTGCTGTCATATCAAAAACTGTATTTTCCCCCTTTTAACATATTTACATCATTAGTAAAAAAAAAAAAATAGCTGTCATTTATGCTGTGTGAACATCTCATGATGAATGTACCAATATAAATGGCAATAAATTCATTACATTCATTTTCTCATTTTTGTTGGGGATAACAAGGCAAGGTGTGATCTGATAAAGTATTTTTCATTCATAATGTGTTGGTATAAGCAAAGAAATTCTGTGGAAAATTCAGATTATAAACTTTTTGTTTACATCACATTTGTGTTTGTAAGTAGAAGAAGAAATATAAGTGGGAATGTGCATCTGTGTCAGCAGATATTTGCTTTAAAAAAATATATCATCACACAGGTGTTCAGATCTGACTGATATTTGGTTGATGATGTATGTACTGTACTCCAGTAAAGCAGAACATTTAGGCGACGCTAGGCTACTGTGCTAAAATCTCTGCATTTTATTCATCATTATTGTATGTATAACTCTTCAGAAGTAAGAGTAAGATTAAGACATTTCTCAATTTTTATATTTTATATATGTTTATGTATCACCATCGGTACTGATTTTGGCAGTTATGTGTTTAAAAAATATCTGATGTCAGCATAGGCCCACAAATTTGGGCAAGGTCCAACATGTTTACATTTTTGCAACCTTTTCTATTTGTTTTATTCAACTGGGTTAATAGTTTTTCTATCCAGTGTCAATCAGAGGAGGATGGGTCTTCTTTTGAGTATTGGTTCATCACAAGGTTTCTTCCACTTGCTCTAAGTCACCCTCTGCTTCCCTCGGCTTGTCCTGTACCTAAATTTCTGTAAAGTAGCTTTGTAGAAATAGAAGTTGAAAAAAACTGCTATACAAATAAGTCTGAATTAAACTGAACTGAATTTTTTTACATCAAAGCAAACAGAGAAACATTGGCACTATTGATCCAGAATGTAAATTGAAGGTAAATGCAATCATGCAACTATGTAACTGCATTGAAAGAAAGGTAACTCTTTTCCTTCATCTATAAAGACAGCATTTCAGAGATACAAGATTTTGTTTCTACAGTGACGACACACACGCATGACTGCAAGTAGATCCACAGGCACCCACCCACACACATATCCACATGCGCTCTCACTCAATGTCACATTAACACTCCATATCACCCACACGTACACTCCTGCACTTCGATGTCTATTTTAATCAAAGGCACCCATGGCCTAATATATATGTACATGTAGATACACTTACACCAGGAAAGCTTGCTGATGGAAGGCTAATGAAATATAAATACTGTAGCAGCACACGCGCACGGACAAACACGCTGCTGATGCAGGCCATCATGTCGCCTGCAGGTCTAGAAATCTGAGCCTTAGACTTTAATCCTCCACTCAGAGACTACAGAGAGCTCACACACACAGGATTTGCCTTGTCAGAGACTCCAATCCACATCGGCCTTTCTCTGAAGGAACAACCAAAGACAGCAAGCCAGCAGAGCCAGAGAGAGAGACAGACGGAGAAAAACAGCGAGAGAGAGAGAGAGAGAGAGAGAAAGAGAGAGAGAGAGGACTAAGCTAAGCCAAAGGCAGAAGACTAAGCCAAAGAAGGAAAAGATGGAGAGAGGATGATACTCATGGGCAATGACAAAGCAAGAAACAAGCCTTCAGCAGTGGTACTGGAGAGAGAGAAAGGAATAGAATGAGGCACGGAGAGAGTGGAAAGAGACATTTTCAGAGGTGAACAAGAATATTACGAAAGCCAAATTCTGCATCAGCAAAAAGACACAGAAAGCACAAGTCATAAACCTGTATTTACTCAAGTATTTTTAAGAAGTGTGACCGGGGCATTGATTGGCTCTATAACATCGCTATAACAATGCTCCAACATCTAGTGTAAAGCCTTCCTAGCAGAGTAGAGGATGTTACTGCAACAAGGGTTGGGGGGCTATGACTTAGTAAGATGTGGGAATGAGATGATTAGGTCGTGGCCATGACTTAGTAAGGTGTGGGAATGAGATCACGTCTTACTAAGTTGTGGCCACTCATTAGGATCTTGTTCCCACGCCTTACTAAGCCATGGCCACGCATTAGGATCTCATGGCCATGACCTAATTATCTTGTTCCCATGCCCTATTAAGTTGTGGCCACACATTATTTTTATTTATACAGGATGTCACCAGAGGGGCTCTGTAGTTTTCTGTTTAGGGACATTTTCAAAGAAGGACCACAAACAATGTTTTTTGTTCTGATAATTAATATTTTCCTGAAGTATCCTTGAGTATAAATATCTTAACGTCTGTTAAAAATCTTCTACAATTCTGAGAGCTTTTAGCCAGTTCTCAAGTCTCAAGACTATCCAGCCAAGTCTCGACTAATCCTTGAGGACTGGCAATTGTAGGTACAATGACTTTCACTATGTCATGCTAACCTATAATGTCTAACAGAGTGTGACAGACCTACAATGGCTTCCAATTTATCTCTCACTCTCTTCCCTTCTCCCTCTGACTTTGTCCACGCCATCTCTCCACTTTTTGTCCAAACTCTCTTTCCATCAGCAGAAAAAGCCCTGATCCTTTTCACGGCACTAAGAAGGGAAATATCCCACTGTAATGCCGCACCTACGCGTATCATTCTTTAATTGTCCCCATTTACAGCTGTAGTGGCAGCTACCGTAGAAGCGAGCTGGTTTTTTAATTGAATGGTGAACATTAGCAGTTTGTGGGGAGAGATTAGACGTGAGCATTAAGAGAGAATGGAGAAGAGTCTGTCTGCGCTATTGTAGACTCTTAATTAAAACAGGAGAGAAATGCGGAGATCAGCAGAGGAAAAAAGTAGGGAGCCAATGAATGAAAAGGTTATAGTGGTCAGACAGACAGATAGACAGAAGGAGAGAGAGAGGGAGAACCAGACTCGCTTGACGCTTCTGCTGCTATTGAAAAGCTGTGGGGGAGAGCTGTGTCTCTAGGGGTTGGAGTTGTCAATGTAGGTGGCTGGCCACATATAAATAAACGAATGAATAAATAAACAAATAAGGAAGCCCTCTTCAAATCTTTTTAATATACATTTTATGTATATTATTTATATTTCCCTATATTCAGGATAATTCAGTTCCCAGATCCACCCTCTGGCCCAAAACCATCCTGTACCTACTGAAGATCTCAAACAAAAGTAAGGATGGGCAACATGGCGGAAAAATAACATCAAGATGTTTGACATTTTCACAATGCGCAATATGTTCCACAATATTGTCTTTTACTGAGGTTTATGAATAAATTGGAAGAGACACATTGCACCAGCAAAACAGCAGAGCACATTTTTAAAAAAGGCTATGAAAACAGTACAATGACTTTTCAGTGATCTCATTTTTTTTTGCAAAAACTAATTAAGAAGGAGCAGACGGAAAAAACAATCAATTAGTGAAAAATAAACAAATAAAATGAGATAAATGGTAAAATAGGTTGGCATCCAATGAGCTACTGTCTAGGCAGTTTATGCACTTACTATGCACTGGTTGTTGCTGTTGTATGTAATTGGTCTGTTTTTTTTTATTATTTCTTATTTTTTGGTAAATGTTATAGAAGTACTGATGAAAGTGCCCTGGAACACATCACCATAATGATTACAAAGTCATATTGTCCACCCTCATTGTTGCACAGCAAAATAAAATTGTTGCCATGTCTACCTGTTGAAAATAAGCTGGCGGATTTGCATCATTCAAAAGCACTTCTTATCAGCTTAGCTCAGAAACATGAGGGTGGATGCAGCGTGAAACACAAACACATTCTCTTCAACCTTGTAAATGCTCAGAGGAATTCACACCCAATTTCACAGATGAAGACCTGATCTCTCCCAGTGAACATTTGACTCTTTTCTGCATGTCTGTAATTTCTACACAGTTGTACAGCATTTCAGAATGTCACGATTTGTTTAGACTGCAGAGTAAAAATATCCATATTTATTTCCTTTGTTTTATTGGACATGGGTAACATATCAGTACATAATCACTGGCTGAAATGACTAATCTAGCAAATAAACAGGGCTGGTTAAGTGTGAAACATCAAATACACATCAAATATATGAAAATGTACCTTTAAAATATAAAGCAATAAATATTAAAAAACTTTTCAATTCTGTAGTTTTCTCATCAAAAATGGCCAGTAAGAGTTGTACAGTGCACACTCTCTCTTGTCAAACCTCACAACAGTAGCTATGAAAAGATACATTTGAGCAAAGACAGGTGAATTGTTAGCTAGCCTAAAGGATTTTAATAAATCAGTTATAAATTGTACCGTGCATCATTTTGAACAAGCGTCCTGAAAAGAATAAAGTGTCCACATAACTCTCAGTGCAAGCTGAATCTGAAGTCGGCTCTTAATAAACCTACTTCACTGTATACTGAGCTGCTCTGAGCTCACTGCAGTAAACCACTGACTCTTTCAGTCCTAAAACTTTATGACCTGTAGCCCTGTAAACTTTACCACCAAACACTGGCACTCAGAGAGAGAGAGAGAGTGAGAGAGAAAAAGAGAAGGAATGGCTGGCAGAGTTTGTGCCAGATGTAATCGTTAAGACTGTCCAAGTCTATAAGAACATAAGAGACCCTATAAGGACATAAAACCCGCTGCTACAAATTTTCTTCAAGACACATATTTACCGTTTTCAAAGCTTACTAAGCAACCTATCTGTTTAGAGGTGGATGTTACATTGTCTTTACCAGCATACCCGTATAGATGTCACACTAATATTAGTTAATACTTAACTGCGAGGTATGTCATTTGGTAGGTGCTTTAAATTGTTTTAAAAGCTCAAAATATCCAAAACAACAGTACATTTCTGTTGTAGAAATGTGTTTTCTTTTTTGTTAATGTTTACAGTATTGTTCAAGTTTTGCATTGGTGTAATTTTAACAGCAGAGGAAAAAAACAGTTCGATTAAAGGCCAGGTTTGTAAGACATTAGTGAAAAATATCACTTTTCAAGAAAACTATGCTCGATAACTTTATTAATGCAAACGTAAATATCAATTGATAGTGCAATACATTTGGAAAATAATATGATGCTATTGATTTTAATAATTCTCACCTACCACTATATCTGTCTATCCAGTCAGTCATGCTTTCTAATCCAATATTTTCTCTGTTTACATTCTCATGGAAACAACCCTGTGATGTCTTTTTTTTGACTTTCCAGCATATCTGAATGTGAAAGACGTCGACTAAGCAAATCTTGAAGCCATTGAAGGCATTTCTTCATTTCCACTGTAAATATCTCATTAATACAGTGACACGTACTCCTTTACATATTCATTTAAAACACATCAGAATGCTAAACATCGCTTCAAGTTCACCCCAACGCCTTCTCACATCCTGCCACTTAATTATTGCAAAATTTCTCTCTCTCTCTCGCTCGCTCGCTCTCTCTCCCCCATATTTCATATTCATTATGACCCACTTTCTGTAGTTTTACATGCCCTCCTCTTTAATTCTTAAAAAGACAGGCAGCCCAAATCAGCAAGGGGGCATCGCATTAATACACTACCGGCAGTGATTTTTAATGAAGCACACACAGAGAGAGAAAAAGAGGGATACAGAGACAGAAACAGAGAGAACGCGAGAAAGAGAGACTGACTACACAGGTGGGAAAGACAATGAATAGAAATTTCTGTATCTTTTACCTACGTGCATATACCCCTAAAAATAAAGGTATCTAATAGTTCTTGGCTTGGATATACAGATTTAGGAAAAACCTTTAATAAACCATTCACAAAATAATGATTAGCATGCCTATCAGCCAGTCACAATCATCTCTTCTCTAAGTGCTACTTTCTCAGTCAAAAGTCCTCAGGACAAACCCACTGTGAGAACTGCAGGTTTGGATGGTGGCAGTTAATCAGAATTACTCGACTAAAAAATGCGAAAATGTGCTACTGAGGAAAATTCCAGTTAAACACACATTATCCTGGCAGTCTGGAGGGTAGTGCTGTTTTTATTTTATTTCTGAAACTGGAAAAGTTTTGCATTCAACTTTGTGGAAAATCACACTCACAGCTCAATATCAAAACTATTAACAGGCAGTCTTTTTCTTGCTCTAAGGTAAGCTAAAGTTTATAAGGGTTAGCTTTTCATAACTAAGTTTCTTGACTCTTCTTAACTAGACTTTTCTTAACTGCTGCTGACAGTTAGCTTGACTGTACAGTTCTTGTACCTGCAACTGTGATACATATTAAAGTGCTTGTATGCATTTCATCACTTGTTTCAGTTTTCACAATGCACAATTTGTTTCACAATATATTGTTTTTCTGAGGTTTGCAAATACGTAGGAACAGACAAAATGCACCAGCAAAACAGCAGAGGACATTTTAAAATGGCTATAAAAATTGCAAGTGCTATGACCTTTCAATGATCTTATTTACAGAAAATAAAAACATATTTAGGAAAGAACAGGCAGAGAAAACAAACTACTAGTAAAAAAATAAACAAATAAAATAAGCTAATGGCACAATAGGTTTCTAGGCAGTTACTATGTATTGGTTGCTATACAAATTTTAATTAGCCTTAATTTGTCTTTTTCATCAGTGTTCTGGAAGTGTGAAAATGTGCCAAGGATGTGCAAAGAAATATAAAAATGTGCTACTAAAGGTTTCATTCATTTTCATTCATTGTTTTATTTCATCTCTGAAACTGGAAAGGTTTTGCATTTACTATGTGGAAGACCACACTCACAGCTCAATCTCAAAACTACTGACATGAAGACTGTTTCTGGCTCTAAGGTAAGTTAACTTCATACAGGTTGCCATATTCACTATAAATCATTTTACTATGATGTCTAACAATACATAACTTCACAGAACAATGTTAAGATCAGTACTCTAAGTTAAACAAGTTAGCTTTTCTTAACTTGGCTGCTGACAGTTAGCTTGACTGTACAGTTCTTGCATCTGTGACTCAGTGATGCACACTAATGTGCTCATATGCATTTCATCACTTCTACTTCTTCATTAAAGTTTACTGAAAGAAACCGTGTAAAAGACGGTGCGTCTTTGTCAAGATCTAACATTGCTCTGACTACCTCCAGTGTTAGCTTTAGCATTAGCTCATATAATGAGGTAGCTTCTGCCTCCTGATCAGACATCAAAACGTGTTTCTTAATGTCCAGTTTGGTTTGATTAATGTAAACTTAATTTCTAGATTATTATCTCTAGATTTCTTTAAATTAGCTTGCATTCATATTGTCAATTCTCAAACATGTATGTCTTAAGTAACGACCCTGTCTGTTTGAATAGTAAAATGTTTTCAGAGGTGCTGCTTTTAAGTTTTCTATTGCACTGTTGAGCTTTTTTTAATCTACGTGTCACATTTGCTACCAGGTGGCCTGCGTTAGAAGTACGGCAGATGTTGCAACAGTATCTATCAGATATATCTAAACAGTCAATTGATATTGTACTTTTATATTATGCGAAGATTCTTTAAACTTTCTTTAAAGACCCATCAACTGAAAGGTTCTTCAAAGAAAAGTGGATCTTCTATGGCACTGATTCTCGTCAAGATATATGGATTTAATGCTTTTATCTTTTGTAGAAAGTCAAAATACTACACATCATTGAACTGATTTTTCCAAAATGTGGATTGGATTAAGTGTGAATTAGAATAAATGTGTACAGGTTCAGATTTGGGGAATAGAGGTTACAGATTATCTCTTAAGTCATTTCAGAACATATTTAGTATATCCCACCAATTGTCTTCCCAGGTCTTACATTTTGGAGACAAAACAGTTGTGTTTGAATGCATAAGCTTTTGCGAATGACAGTTTTTCATGCATTCATTAATTTTTTGTTCAGATATTTTTGCTCAGAACCCCCTTTATGGTTCACATTTGTGTGTCTAAGTGACCCATATTTGTCATTAGGGTGAATTAGTGTGAACAAACCTGAAATGACTCACATGCACACATATTATTAAAAAACAACACATGAATGATCCACGTGAGTCATGAGCAACAACAACAACAACAAATGAAAAAGCAGCACTAGCCCTCATCACAAGGATCATTAACTCTGAACAGCTCTCAGCTGTTCATGATTAGGGGAGAAGGTGAAAAAGGCCAGAAGTATTAATGCTTTTGCAGTGTTTACTGACAAAAACTTCAAGTTAGCTGTGGCTGCACGACTACCAACACTGGGGGAAAGAAAAAAAAACAAAAAACACATGAATTCTGCTCTGATTGTTTTCATTAAGGTGACATGGCCATGACTCAGATATGTAACCCATTTAGGACCACATATGAAAGTGGCTCTGATTTGATTTGAAAAGATCAGATTTACATGTCCACAGTGCTCTGAAAACACCAGATCTGTGTTATATTAAGCCAAAAAATCTGATTTGTGACACTTCAACTTGATAATGTGAACAAAACCATACTACAGGACAACCAGTCAGAACAAAAGTTGTTTACACATATCAGTTCTTAAACGCACAGTAACAAAAATGGCATAAATGGTCATGTTAAGGTGATTTATGACTGTTCTAGTAGGGTAAAAATAACTTTTTACAATTAAATTGTTTTAAATTGTTTTATCAGACAACTGACATTGGTTGGTTGGGTTCAAATTAGTGATATGACAACATATGTAGCAATACGTGTATCAATACAGTAATGGCTGCATAAAATTTAATTTTATACAGTGCGTCTAAGCGCGAGTGAAACAGATACTGCGTTCAAATCTGAGAGCATAACATTTGCTATAACAGTTAAGGCAAACGTGCTAGTTTGGGTTTTGCTCTTTGTTTTATTATTTATGTAAAAGTCAGCATCAGAGAAGAAAACTGCTTACTTTTTTTGTGCATTGCACATTGAGGAGAGATGGAGCACAGTTAACGTTAATTCATTAGTCTCTTGCCTGCTGTTGTGTGCCTGAATTAAGTGAGTACTGACTACTGCTGAGCTGCTGCCTTTGTGATTAAAAGTGCTGAAAGTTTACTCCTCTGCCTCTCTGTGCTCTGACACCCCACAGTGAACTACGTCTATAATGTACGCTCTTATGAAAGATGGTTCTTTAAGGGTTCATTAGTAAAGAAAATGCTCCACGAACTCAGTGCATGATTAAAGGGTTCTTCGCATCATGAAATGGTTCTTCAGATTGAGACAGAATGTGTTGTATATAGAACCTTTTTGAAAAGGGTTCTATATAGCACCCAAAAGGGTTCGTCTATTGTTATGATATCAAGCTTGTTTCAACAGAAGAACCCTCTTTGGTGCTATATAGAACCATATACAACATATTCCTCATCAATCTGAAGAACCTTTTCATGATGCAAAGAACCCTTTAATCATGCAAGTGTTCATGGTTCTATATAGAACCATTTTCTTTACTAATGAACCCTTGCAGAACCATCTTTTTTAAGAGCGTAGTTCTCAGTAGCTCCCCCAGCATTATTTATTCATAACTGTTGAATTATTTAAACTTTTTTATTAATGGCATTAATAAAAAATGTCTATCATTCTTTCACTTTATTTATTCATTTATTTATTATTACTGTAGTTTTAGTATGAACTTTATAGTAAACATTTTACAGTAAAAATGTCTTTTGCAAACCTGGTTTTGTCATTGTATCATGTATTATATGTGACGCTTGTATTGTGATGCGTATTGTATTGTGAGGTTGCTGATGATACCCAGCACTGTTGGTTTGGGTCTCACATATTCGTTCACCCTCACTCACACACACACACACACATCACAAGACCATCATTAGAGATCAAAACACAGATACACACATCTTAGACAATGCTTGCAAGAAGTCAATGTATGTGGAAAATAAACATGTGCTAGGGCATTTCCTGCATCAAAGCACAATATGTGCTTCCTGCGCAGTGTCAAAAGACAAAGACTTTTAAGTTTTTCTTCTTTCACTTCATCTTTTGTCTATCATATATAAGCAGTTTTACATCAAACAGGCAACAAACTAATTATTTTAATCATGATAGTCTCTGTGGGTGTTCCTCCACATCTGTGTGTGACAAACAGTGAAAGAGAGAGAGAGAGAGAGAGGAAGAGAGAAGAAGGGGAGAGAAACCCCTGCAGTGAAAGGAAACACAAGGATCAAATGAATGGTTCTTTAAATGGTGCTGAAAAGGCAAGTAAATTATTCATATAACCTATACGATCAAGTCATCAGAGAAAGAGACAGAGAGGGGACGGGCAAGATTGACTGTTTGAATGGTGAGAGGCTGCGTGTGTGTGTGTGTGTGTGTGTGGGCCATAACCCACATGCATACTGAGTTGAGGTGTGTGTCTTTGGGAAAACTCAACTTATGAAATAAAAACACATAAAGAAACCAGCTTGAACTGCCAACTTCTGTCTGTACTGAAGCATGAAAAAAGGAGGGGAGAGGGAGTGACAGAGAAAGAGAGAGAGATGAGAGAGAAAGAGAGAGCAATAGAGAAAGGGGAATTCCTGGGTTTATTCAGGGCCCTTGGGTAAAGTAAAAGTGTCTGCCTGTCTAATTTAGTGTGCTGGAGTTAAACACTGCAGCTTGACGTTTTTAACACTGATAACATTTCTATCACTGCATCTTTATTACTCGACTTCTCAAGCTGCACAAATGACATTTAAGTCTAGAAGTGAGCACAGGTGAGGAGGAAGAAAAAAGTGTTATTATTCTCAATAAAAGCCTTAAGACTTACTATCGTAGACTTTAAATTCTATTTTAGGAGTCACAGTGTGAGTTGGGTGGATTCCAACACAAACCACCAATCTATTTCTGTCATCTTCTGGAGAGTCACAGACCTGTAATTAGCTAAGCACCACATATCGTAATTGTCATATAACCCCCCCCCCTTTTCAAACCTTTACATTATTTGAAATCACCAGCTGCCCTCTTCATTTTATGAATGTTTAATGATAGACTGCCCAAAATTACTTGGAACAGTGAGCCATTACCATAATGTTGAATGTTAATCATAAAATGATGATTTCAGAGATATGAAGTTTTCTTATGGCAGTAATGTGATTATAAGGTTATCAAGACAAACTGCATCACAAAAAGAGTTTTCTGAGAAAATTAATGGTACCATCAGTACTTAAAGTCAACCTGAAACCAAAACTGATCTTCTTTTACCATCTTAGTTCATGTCTCTGATCATTATTTATCATACAAAAGACAAAATCTTCCATCAAAATGTAATGAATTTTTCCTGCCCCCAAAATGTCTTTGAAAACGAATTTTGGTTTTGTCACCATGCACCAGCGGACGGGGAAAAAAATTAAACAACAATACCATTTTTACCTCCACCTCACTCCTCTGCCACCTATCATCATGCTAAAATACCAGGCACACTTAGAGACCCTCCCTGATAGCGTATTTCAGTCTGAAATACATCACGGTAAGAAAGGAAAATGTGTTATGCTTTCCGATTTACACTGACTTTAAAAAACAATGTTTCATTAAAGAATGCATAACTGGCTGTGCTGAAATGGAAGCTTTAGCGAAGACGTCATTAATTCATTCATTACTTCTGACCAATGACAGGCCTGCACCTGTCTTTAAAATGACTCGACTTACGTACCTATTCTGCTGCTTTAAGGTGCCTACGTTTTGGCATTACCCTCCTTTTCCCCCACCACCACCAGTTGAGGCCAGTCTGGCAAGATCAGCAAGGGTCTCAACGCTCCAAAACCTGGACCAAGGATGGGGCTTACGCCAATGACACTTTACTTTCTACTGAAATATTATCTTTCAACTTGTAAAAAGGATACAAAGAATTCCTTCACTCTTGCCTCCTAAGTCTTTATGGCAGAACTGAATTTAGTGTTATGCTGCATATGAAACACTAAAAATGAAATAATCTGTCTTCATAGGCTCTACTAACCTTTTTAAAATGTGGTACTGCTGGTGCACTGTAACTGTTCCAACCTTTCAAACCAAAATACAAAACACTATGATCTATATCATGTTCAATTATCTTGTATTATTATGATGTTATATTTTTGCCATATCACTCCCCCTATGGCTATCACATATACAATAACGTGCAAAAGTCTGAGAAAATGAGATGTAAAAGTAATGTACCTGGGCAGTAAGTATGCATTTGTTAAAAAAACCCCACTAAAATTCGAATAAATACAAAACAATACGTTTATGTCTGTGTGTTAACCAAAGCGTTCCTCGAGAAAGCACACTATTTACGGTTACCATCAAATATCTACTTTATCTAATTAATCAAGTGTGCTGCTGATAGTATCCAAATCCATGCAATATTTAGAGTGCAGCAAGAAGTCACGGACAAAACCTGTGTTCTTCTAACTGTATTCTTCTAACAAACATAATAATAACCTTTTTCAAAAACAAAACAAAATCTTCCATTTCCGTGTGTTTATGATTATTTGTATTTATTCTAATATTACATGGTGTTTTTGCTGGCAAAAGCTACACTTACTGGTGCAACGGGTTTCCTGAACTGTTCCTTAGTTCATTAGCACGTGTGTGCCTGTGTGTATATGGCAGAAAATAGGCTGGCGATGCCAGATGCCCTCGATAAGGGGACCCGCTCAGCAAATGAACGGCAGTAATGAACAAATTACACATCAGCAGAGATGCATGGCGATAAGAATTAAACGCGTACGGTCTCGGCGAGGCAGTAATTGATTTTATGATAATGCTTTTCTCTCCAAATGTGTAATCGGGGGACAATGAGACGTCGCTGGCCATATCCCTGGTGCTGATTTGAGGCTTTATCAATGTTTACGTTAGATACTCACACTTTACAGGCTGAAGTGGCCCAGATTACATGTGATCAGCCACAAGGATTCAGGAACAGGTTCAGCTTGGATAAATGACAAGTCTTATTATTCATTCTTGTCCATATAGAATTAAAGAATCAGGTTAGTATGGACTGAGTGACGGCAATGAAAATGTCCTTGATGCCTACAAGCCATCCTTTTCAAGAGAAAAAGAGAGATTGAGAGAAAGAGAAAGACAGAGTGAGAGAGAGAGGGAGGAAAACTTATCAACCAGGATATGTTTGCAGGAAGCATGAAAAAAAAACTCCCTGCAGATTTCTTTTGGAAAAACTTCAAGCAGTCTTAAAAAAGAACGGTTGCTATAATAAAGGCAAAAATGTGATATTTACTCATTGAGGCTTTTTTCAGTAACACACCAGATAGACTGACAGCCTAAATAGATGACAGCACATATTGTTGATTGTTGTAGATACAAACTTTAGGAATCAGACTGGAATGGACTGAGCAAAGGCAGTTGAAATGTCCTTGATGCCTACGAGCCATGCTTTTCGAGAGAGAAAGAAAGAAAGAGGGGACATTTTGTTGTTTCTTGTAAGACAGAGAAGAAAAAAGTGTGAAGAGAAGAATAAGAGCAGACAAGGCCAGTCAGAGACCGTGTCTGTGTGTGTCGATTTGCTGTGAGGCCATGTAAAATATGCAGTGGACACACTGCAGGGTGTCAGCAGTGACTGCTATTTAAAACCTCCTCACACTGCCCTAAAACACACAACCATACTTTCTCTGACATCAAAGCAAACCATCAGAACGAATGTGTGTGTCTGAACTAGAAGGGGGAAATATGACGATATTTTATTGTTATTGTGATTTATTTTGTTTTCACAATAAACACAAAGGTTTTCTGAGTGAATATCATCAGTACTCAAAGAACTGTGACCAACTGCTTCATATTTCATTATAAACAGAGTAGAATTAGTCCTGTTTAACTGGATTTTGTTAGTTCAGACCGTGTCTTCAACATATGGTGAAAGAACGCGGGGAGCCTGACTGAGGGACAGGAGGGAACTCCGAGAACTTGGGCTGGAGTTCTGGCCGGTGGCACCCCTCCCTTTTGTAACTGAGGTAAGACTGACATAAGACTGAGGGACAGAGAAGAGATGAAGTGGTGGTGAGTACTGCGAAAACGTCATCACTGGAAATGGAAGGTAGAGATGGGAATTTATAGGCAGGGATGCAAACAGTTAAGGGGTAAAAAAGTGAAAACATTGTGCAGATAGAGAAACAACTGAAAACACTCACGCACCACTCCACGTCAGCAGAATCACACTAGGAGTGATTTTTGAAACCGAGGAACGCATTTGTGTTGTTTGTCACAAAACTCAGCATACTGGGAGTTGACATTTTCATATTTCTCTATCACGTCAGCTTGGAAAAATACACACTTGGCTAACTAGTTTAACTACCTACCGAGCTAAGCCAGCTATGTTGACCAACACAAAACTGCCATACCTTTATTTAACATTACTCATCATTGTTAGCAGAGACGGTCCTCACCTCCCTTGGGCCCTAAGCAAAATTCTGCAGAGGGGCCCTCCTGCCTGACCCCTGAGCCATGGAAACCAGTTGCAACTGCCACACAGTCACACCTGACACCCCAGTGCTCAAACTACACTCCTCCCTCCTTTAACAAGTTTGCTCCATCTGCCAGTCTAAGAATAAGTAGACCTGCACAGAACAGAATGAGGTACAAAGAAACAATACTTAAAATTATAGATAATACCATTATTAATTTTATCAGCTACAGTAGGGCCATTCACACTGGCTCCTACAGATTCACTTTCATACATTTTCAAATATTTCACAAATTAATACTATTTTTACTTTGGCTTGGCTGAATACTTGATGGCTGTTATTTACTGAGAGATGTGCATCCATGTTGCCCACTATTCCCAGCTAATCAACATTTTACATTCAATGTTTAATCAATAGTCATTGTTAATCCATCGCTTTCCATTTTGCATTAGTGCAGAGTTGTGACTAAACATTGACCGAGAGACTAGATAATCACTGTCTTGTTTTGAAATGATGTGCTCCTATGAGGAGTGTACACCCATATATTGTCTAGACTGGGCTACTAGAGTTAGTGGAATAAGCGCAACTGGCCTCACGTTCAGCAGACTCCTTGTCATTTTCGTAACAAGAACAAAGAGGCACACACTAAGACCTATGAAGAACCACTTTACTCTGCCCGATTAGCTTCTACTTGTTGCCCTCGGTAGGAGTGAGCAGATCCATGGCTCTGATTCAGAGGTGTTATAAAGGAGGAGATGGTCACTGGTTGAAATATGAAGAGGAAAGCTCAGAACGCTCCACATGGTGTCTGTTTATAGAGAATGTACTGCCATTCAAGAAAAAAGCTAATCAGCTTGCTGGTTATGCTGTGAGCAGGGAAAGCCCCCTCCAACCCTGACCCCCCAGTGTGGAGATCTGCACAAGCGCTTCTGGATCTCACATTGGAGGGTGAAAAGTATTAGTTTTGTTAAAATGGTGGATATCTGTGAATGTGTGAAAATTTAACTGTTCAACTAACCCTAAACATACCTCTAACCTTAACCTCTGCACCAAAAAAGTAGGGCAAAAAATAAGAAACACTGAGCTTTTATACAAAGCACTTTACAAAGTCAAAACTGTTTTGTGTGTCCTGTGGTTAGCCCTGTTTTTGTCCTGAAAATTGGTTCGAAAATTGGTTGATGTCCATGCCTCAAAATGCATGAAAACAAACACACATGCACCAAGAAGATGTTTCATTCATTATCTCACACAGAGGAAAGTTTTTGGGGACCATGGCGGAAGAATATTTAAGTGCGCTTCTCAGCCTTGACTGCTAACATTCAAAATAAGTTCCTGGAAGGACTTTGATTTCTTCCAAACCTTTTACTTTTTCTCTTTCTTTTGGTTGGCCTCCACCTCTGATTGTAATGGCACCAAGGAGAGAAAGAGAGAGAGAGAGAGAGAGAGAGAGAGAGAGAGAGAAAAACATAGAATAAGTGTGTGTTGTGTTGATTTGAGACTCAGTGACCTGATTATACATAGATTAGCGAATGAAGTCTGGCACATACACATTCCCGCAGAGTTACATTTCATTAGCCCTCTCTTTTACTCTAAAAAATCTCTTAGAATTTCATGAACAATACATTTTTAATTGCAGGGTAAAAACTGTACCATGTCTAGAGGAGTTTTACTCCACCTTGTGTTGTGCACAAAAGCACAGGCTCTTGTGGCTTATTGTTTAATGTCATTTAGAAAACAGAAAGTTCCAGCCCTAAAATTGTAGAATACTGCTGCTGTAGAATACATGATATACGCACACCTATGACCGTCTCACAGCGAGTGAATTCTGTATTACTGCGCCACGGCACAAAAAACCCTTGTGTTGTTAATGGAATAAACTGCTGCTTGCATGGACCACCGAGTTTACTGATGAAGTAAGTTCCTGTTTAAACTGAGGGGCTGGTGACTTATCTTCTTGATTAAAACTAAGCTGGTCAGCTAGCTAACAGGCTAAAATATAAGCTTAAACAACTCCATCATTAATATCACATGCTTGAATTAAAGTACTTATGGTATGATTAACTGCAAAACGGCAGTATAATAGTCTAAAAAACATCACTTCAATGGATTAAAAGCTTCAAATGTTCGTGTTTCAGTCAGAAGTAGCGTCAAACCCAGGCTGAATCCCAAAAGGCTCCATACTCCCTAAATAGTGTACTAGCTATGAAAGTTTAGAAATTCTAGCCTCTACAGCCAAATAGGGTATCGCTTATCGAGTATGGATGCCGCTGAATCCCAAATGACTATTTCTTAGTTAGTTTTGTTATATGACAAAAAGTTAAAAGGTTCATTCATTCAGCCATAGAGACTGATAGGCGACCTAACGTTCTTCTCCTCAATTAGCGGTCCACGGTTGCTTGGTAAGGATATCGGACAATAAAGGAACTACATTTCATGATGGAATACTTGTTTATGTAAATTCCTATTAAATGATACCTTAAATTATTTTCTGAAAAACTGTGTACTTTATATTGGCCGCCGTTTTGTAAAAGCAGTAAGCCACTTGAGGCTTATCATGGGGAAGGAAGTTTAAGAACATCCTTCCCCGTGATAAAACTGCAGTAATGGACAGCCTCTCGCTTATTGCTTTAATAAGAAATGGCTGTAAGTAAACATTTAATCATTTTTTAATGTTAAGGTATCACAAACTTTGTAACACAGGTCAGTTAAATCTTGTAGCGAAAACCAGGTTTCCCTATAAATTATGCAAAGTGATACACTGATAGAAGCATGCTTGGAACTTACACAGGGCTTTGGCATGATGTAATTACAAACCTGACGTTAGACAAATAATGAGTAATGAGTAAATGATCAGACATGCCTTAAACGTTTGATGTTACTGTTCTTAGCAGTTGTTGGAGATTGCAGAAGACATAATTTATCCTTGACAGATTGTGACGTTCGACTGCACATATACCTAGTCGGCAATTATTACATAATCGTCTAATTGCCATTATAGGGGATGATCCGAGTTATTTGTGATTATCACAAGTACTTAAGCCATCTTTTTACACAGTCATTAGACTTTGAAATCGTACATATTATACCACAACAAGCAAAATGGGCATTGGGTGTGTTAGGTTGAGGCAAATCAATTTAAATTCAATGCACAAAAACAAAAAAAAAAAATTAAATAACTTCTCACTTGGATTTAGAGGGCAACTTGGGTTTGAAAGTAATGTTTGTTATCTATGTGGATAAGTGTATTTTTTTAGCATGCACGCTAGCCGTTTTTTTGCTTGCATTATGATTAGAGCATCGCATCAGAGTTTCAAAGGTTATGCTTCTCGTGTCACAAGAGTAAAGAGTCTCTCTCTCTGGTGGTGACAGTGTGAAGTATGTTTGTCACACTTCATCTGTGTGTTACCATGGTTACAAGCACCAATGAAACCTTGCTTCAGAGATGCACTCGGCAGCACGCACTCACCAAATGATAAGGGGACACTTGGGCTTCAGGAATAACAAAGGGACACTTGGGCTGTTTTCGTTCATCAGACTCTGAAGCGTTTTCTTCTCTGCTTTTAGAAAAAAAGAAGAAAACAGAAAACAGGAAGAACTGAAAAACAGATGTGTGCGGGTGTTAGGAACGGACAGATATGTTTTAAAGCTCAAGGCGAAGTCTGCCAATCAAAATGCCCCAAAACTGCTGAATACACAGCACAAAACCGAGTCCATATGGCAGAATCTGGCGGCTTGTTTTTTCTTTTCTTTAATTTTAAAGACAGCCTTTACAAGCGCTGGGGACATGCAAACTTTCCTTTTCATCTCTTTAAAAGTGTATTTGTTTACAAATATTGCATATAAACTGCTGAAAACACTCTTGAAAGACAAAAATGGTTGTGCACAACAAAGAGACTGTCACACTTCACAATCGCATGTTGAAGCAATTTTATGAATAAAACATCAAACCACTCGAACTGGATGAGGCTTTATCATAGCAGAGTTTCTACAGTTACTTCTCATTCTAACTGTGGTTGTCATCTACTGGACATCTGTCAGTATTTCAGATAATAAAACAGATCATTCCCGTTCTAAAGCCTCACTGACTGAGCCATGATCAAAGCCATTACAAAGTAATCAATCTAAACACATATGACGCCAAACATTAGTTGAATTCTGTGGTAATGTGGCTAGTTATTAAAAACCATAAAACAAAGAGCCACTTGTGCATGTTACAGAGAGTTTACCACCGTTAAGAAGGTTTTACTCCCCTTAATGTTGACCTCTTAAGTGTGGTAAAATCACTGTAATACACAGTCTCTGCTTTTTTTATTTTTCTAGGAGCCCTGGTTTCTGAAAGTAACGGGGAATAAATGTCTGTGATTTATTAAATCACCAAAATTTTAAAACACTAAGGAGAAGAACATGATTGATTAACTTTGCTTCACATGAATTAACTAACTAACTAAATAAATAGAACATGCAGCCACCTCAGGCCGGCGAATAGGAAAAAACAGTAACAAATGTTGTTTTACACCCGAAAGTCATTTGTCTCATATGCGCATCTACACTCGAGCTTTAATATTTGAGCTTTGTACGTTGCGTTATCTGTGTTTATGTGCAGAACAGTAACGGCAAAACTAATGTCAACCAGTATGTCAATACTAGTTATAGTGTTAATTGTGAAATGAAAAATGAGTTTTGTTAAATTTATAACTTAATGAATAAGAGTTGAACTGTCTGCACCAGCAGTGGTGGCAGCGGGTTGAGGGTGAGGGGATGGTGGGGTATTTTGTCTTTCGGAACCACGACACGAGACCGTGGACGTTTGCGGTTTCCGTCTTGGTTTTAGAATCGTTACAACTCTTGAAAGTAATATAAAGTATGAAAGTAATATAGTCATATAATCTGGTCTTTATCATGGAGCCGTAGTTCACACCAATGGTAATGCCTGCAACAAAGTGCAATAAAGCAAGCTCGGAAAAGACAGCTTCTTATTTTTTGGCACAACATATTCATAGCCTACAGGAGAAAGGCTTTGCATGGGCAACGTGTGGTCCTTCAAGGGCAAAGGGTTCATGTCAAGTTATTCAGTTCTCGGTTTGGAAAAGTATAAGATTGAGAACTGAACTCTATGAAAACAGCCAGCAGCAGTGTGAAAACAAAAACACAACAAAAACAAAACAAAAGCAACACTTTAAACCGCCCCCAACAGCTCCTAAAAAACCTTCCAATGAGGGCCGCTTTTCCTTCTAAAACTACAGTAACATATCGGCCTGTATTAGCATTCCACTCAGTCTGACTCTCTTTATGAGCTAAGTTTATGAATATTGCATAACCTGACCCTGTTCCGTAAATGACAAACGGAGGGAAAAAAAAAACAGCGCACACACAAAGTTAACAAAATATTCATGTTTATTACCTTAATATGATCGCGAGGCTTGCGCGCGCAATGCAAATATTTCCCTGAGACAGAGGGAGAGAAGGCAAATATTTCTTTTTCATCCTTCCCACATCCCTCCATCCCTGCTCGGAATGTGAGAAAGAAAACTGAGCGATGCAGATAATCTCTGCTGGGTGCAGGGTCTTAGTTAAGCTACTGCAAGTGCTTGCTGGAGGGCTTCAATAGAAAAGAAAAATAAAGCTTTGCACTGCAGCAATGGTGGAGAAAAACGCCTGATAACTTTAGCTTCTCTCTTGCAGCTACCATCTCCTCTGGAGAGAGTGAATCTGATGCGAGGAGGACGCACGCATTATCCTCCATCAGTCTCCACTTTGCACCAAGTGAAGGATTTAAATCCGAACATTTTGATAAAGAGCAAAGCCATCACGGGCGCTCATCTTAGCAGACTTGGCAAAAGGAAAAACGTGAAAAAGTTTAAGAAATTAGTTTTTTTATAGGAAATTGTCAATTTGGGGAGATTTCTGCAGCATTCCTCAAGCTTAAGTGGCGGTAATGTGGACTTGTCCGTCCTGCTCATATACTTTCAGCCTCCCTAAACAAATCAAAACCATTATCCACCCAACCTGAGAGAGTAACAAAATGACTTACACAAGCTTCCATATCAATTTTCCATTCGAAACACTGTTTTCCTCTGGGCCCGGCTCTACTGCAGTGTTTCACTCTACAATGCAATACACTATTTAAATGTCTTATTTTTACATCATTTTCTCCTTTCAAGTTTCTTCCTCTTCAAACTTTCCCCATCCACTCTTACTCATGTTAGTCTGTCCTAGGGCTGCACAATCTAACATTTATTAATCATTATCGTAATATTGGCCTCTGCAGGAGATATCTCTGAAGGTTGCAATACGTAAATGAACCCTGTAACCAATGGCAGTGTTTTCTATTGTGTGCTGTGAGTATTTTGACCATTCACAGTGCCAGATGAAAGTGCCTGTGGGTCTCCTGCACTCTCAGAAAAAAGGTATGAAACTGTAACAGGACCTTCAGTTAGGGAGCACAATTGTACTATATTCCATCAAATATTTTTAAGTTATATTGACCCCACACACTGTCTTGTCTCCAGTCTTTTTATTTTATTGTTCTGTTTTAACACATCCACCCAAAGACAGCTGGGATAGGCTCCAGCTCCCCCAGCGACCCAGAAGGATAAGCAGTTTAGAAGATGTGTGTGTGTGTGTGTGTGTGTGTGTTTTAAAAAAATCAGGTAATGAAAAGGTACAAATATGTACCTTTCTCCTGGGAAAAAAAGGTATGTAAAGGACACAATTGGACCTTAAAAGGGTACAATTACATGGTTTGTACCTTGATGAATGAAAAATGTACCTGCACAGGAATTCTATTTCTAACAGTGTAATAAATCATGGGCTGCGTTAGGCCCCTACAGATCGCAGCAAAACGTTAACTGAACAGAAACACTGTTGTATTTTGCAAGCATTGCAACTATGTCAGCTGAGAAGGCCATTCTTGGCATCCTTCTAGCATCTTCTACTAAAAACGTTACACTAAAATACAAATGACAAACCTGTCTACTAATGTCTTCAGCATGTACATCAAGCTGCACAGGCTGTTTTTTTAAGGGCTTTATTAGAATCCATCTCGTGCACTGTTGATCGGGTAGCACCTCTAACACACCCATCAAATGCAAGAAAATGTACTTTAATGCCTGTTGCGCATTGTTTCACACTATTTTGACAAATGTTCAATCCAGAAACCGTAGCAAAACGGTGCACAATGTTTTGAGATTAAATGTGCAATCCAACAAAAGCAGATTATTTTTGGTCAAAATAATGCAGGCCAGTCTTTAACCACGTCACATTATTGACTGCATTTTAATATTGTAGGGCTTATTGTATTGTAAGGCTTACAGTCACAATATGTATCATGATAATAATACTAATATTCAACTAAGCGACAAAAATAGTTTTGGATACTCATTAAAGTGTGAGTAAGCTCCTGACCCACTCCATATCTGCATCACACCACCCCAGGACCTGAACTCACATCTCATTTCAGCAAAAAAAATAACACTCGCATAATGTGAGTCATTAAAATATCAAGCACTCAAAGCATATTTGCAATTATAAGGAAAATGTTAGAAAACAAGGATTTTTTTCAAACATGCAAATCTGCATTAAATTAGCACTTAATTTCCATAATCTGTATTTGTGTAGTCCAACTTGATCAAACTGTAACTATGACAGTTCTTAGAAGACACAGTTCTTCTGCAATATCGGCCTTTGTCACACAATTTTCATAAAAGGCTGTAAATATGCAAATTAGTCCTCTAACCAATTAATGTTATTTTTTAAGTGTGTTTTGAGCATCCTGATCAAACATTTGGAGATGAGTGTTTCTGTGGGTGTTTTAATGAATTAAGATATAGCTGAATGTATTTGTAATCTATTGTAAGGCATACTGCAACTGCAGAATGTGGCAGTATAATCACAACACTAGTATTTTGTCCATATCGTGCAGCCCTAATTCGAAATCAGTGGCAGTGGCTATGATTATGATCAATAATGTTAGACTACACAAATAAAAATGACAGAACTAAGGTGCTAAAATACTGCACACTGATTTGTATTATATTTCATAATCCTAAAAACCCTCCCTTTGCTGTGTTCAGTGTTTGGATTGTCTTGTATTTTTTCTATTTATGAATAAAACAAGTCCACACAGAGGCTGCTGATGGGCTTTGTTGAGGGCAGAGGAAAATTCAGCAGATCGATGCTTGGCTGAGGAAAACGAGAAGGCTAACTCATCCTCAATCTGACCCCAAATTCACCTTTGACCCCTACAGTCATGTCCCTGCTTAATCACACCCCTCTGTGCCAAAAGATGCAGCTAGATAAGCAAAACACCACGGGAGGCTGGCTTGCTGTTCACACATAAACACACTCAAGCATACATGTATGCACACACAGCAAGAGAGTCTTTTTCTCCGAACAGGCAACAGGACACAGAGTGGTAAACATAAACTGACCAAGCCTGGTCAAAGTAACATAAATATTGATAAGGACAACCCAGGCCCGTAGGTCCAAGGATAACTCATTTTGTCCACGAAAAGTCTGGATGAGTTGTTCATGCAGCAAAATATCACACTATCTTAAGGTGAAGCACACTGCAAGATATTCAGCCAGGTGTTCAACTCGATCTGCCCCTCTCAAACCTTCACATTCTGAAGTGAATTTCTCAGGTTGGGAGCTCAATCAGACGTGACTGACAACATGGATGATCTGATGATGTGAGACGGGAGACGAGTCAATCTTTAGCCTTCCGGTCGAGCTCCAAAATTATTGAAGACCTATTTTCAGACATCTTTCATTTTTACTACTCAAACATTCATGACACCTGAACTGCAAAATGGTCAACTATATGAGTGATTCAGGCAACAGCCAATGAGAAAGCTTGGTGAGAGAAAAAAGTTCCAGACGTCAATGAAGTCTCTACAATTTGAACTCTGATGCCAATTTGTTTTGAAATATCTCATCCCAGGGTTGTTACAGTTTTGAAAATTTCATTACTTTAGTTTATGTTGTTTTATGATTTCAGTTTAGTTTCAGTTAATTTTAAGGGTGGATTAATAGTTTGTTTTGTTTTTATTTTCTAAAGGAATAGTTTTGTTTTAGTTTTTATTTAGTTTCAGTTTTAGTTTTTAGTATTATGATGAATGCTGTGATAGTAGGTGTTCGATAAAAGTAAGAGTACAATAAAATGAACAGTAGACTGCGCTCAGCTCGGCTCCAACTTTCCTTAGAGACAGTCGAACGCAGAACGTTACACTTCTAAACTGTCATTCACATATTTAAACACTACAACTAAAGCATTATTCTCAGTAATTCTATTTTGTTTTGAACATTGAACATCAGTTTTGATTCAGTTTTCATGTTTTAGAAAATTGCTGTTTTTTTTTTATATTTTTACAATAAAGGAGTGCCCTTATTCATAGACTCCTTTTTTGTATTTTGGTCATGTGTCTGCTAGTAGTCACCATGTTTGACAAAAAAAAGGCTTGTAGTATGATGTAGGTTGCCATAAATTGTGATTAAAGGAGCCTACGCAATTTCAGTGCATCTTTGACTGGATGTGCAAGAGGTACAGACTCTGAAACTGAGTAGTTTGCTTTTGCTATCTAACGAAATCAAAGCAATTCCAACTATTATTTGAGTTTATTCAACAGTTGATAGCAATAATGGCAATATCCTGCATATCCAGCATGCATTTTTCCTGCTCTTCTTTCATTAGAAAAAACATCACTGTAGCTTCTCCATAAAGGAGCAGTCATTAGATCAGGCCTTTGCAGTCATTAGTCAAGTTGTAGTTGAAAATCAGGTCTAATCAAGCTTAAGATCCTTAGCTGGGGGCATTCCTGTACAAGTCTGACTTGAAAAATATGTAAAAATGTATCTACATCACTGGAAAGACTTTGGGAGAAAAACAACGGTCTACTGTTTGGTCCAGCATAAGTCAAACTCAATGTTTCCTGGGGACATGCAGTCCCAGGTCAATTACAATTGATAGGTTACCTTCAAGTTTAAATTAGCTAAACAAATCAACATGTGGCTAAGGCGTGGAGCAAGTGATCAATGCCTGAAACTAATCAGACAAGCGCTAAGACTAAATACTCGCGCTCATATCATGTAGTACAATGGCATTTGCCTTTCAGTGCTACAGCTCGTGCCATTAACGAGCTGAAGTCGTGTGGTATCTTGATACTGATAGGCTTTACTGTCACACTCACTGAACTGAACCAGCACTCAGGTGAAGAACACGACTGCTCCTGCACATTGTACCTTTAATTAGAACCTTATCAGAAAGCAATTAGGTCCAACACAAGCTCCCCATGGACTAAGGAAAAAGAGCAAGGAACATTACGTAGAAAGACAGAGACAAAGCATGGAGAGGTAATCCTTTAAAATGCAATTTTCCTACCCTCTCCTGTTCTCCCTCGTTCCCTCTCCGAAAGAAAAAAAGTCTGCCCTTCATGAATAAATCAGCTAAGTCAAACATGCGGAGGAGAGCCACAGGACTTAGAGCTAAACAAGTTGTATTACACACACGCACACACACACACACACGTATAAATAGCACGGATAGACCTACACTCATTACACTCAATTCCTGTTCTTTCACTTAACTCTAACTCCAGTTTCTAAAATAAATCAAAGTGCCTCGCATATACTACAATAAGATCAAATAGACAGACAGAGAAAGAGAGAGAGAGAGAGAAAAAGAGAGAGTGAGAGTCAGTGATGTTTTATTCCTCTGTCTTGGTTTATGATGGTTACAAGGCAGAATTTTTTGAACAGCTGCACATTTTGTTGACACATCCCGCAGGATATGATAAATGGACACTTCAAGCAGGTTTGAACAACAACCACGGATGTTTGACCGTTTGACCCAGGACACTCATGCTGAGGGCACGTTCTGTGCCACAATGCCAAAAAGTCCTATCTAGTGTCAAAGCAATTAAAAGCACCTATTTATCCACCAAGGGACAGGGCCGTATGTACATACTGATTCTGTGGAGAGATGGCTCTATACCAGTTTTACTTTTCTTATAACTATACTGAAACCTTGACTAATGGCCGTTTTATTTTTCTTTACTGAGCTTTTAAATGAGCTATTTTTAATCAATGCACATTAGAACCATCTAAAAGTACTATTCTCAAACACGTTACCGCCCTGCAGGTAGAAATACATAGCCTACAATATGATAAATACATATTTGATATGATTTGATTTGACATTTCTTAAATCCAATTATTTCACAAAAAAAATAAAAGAACTGAATGAAAGATATATTTACAGTGCAAATGTGTGAAAAAAATTAGACCATTTAAAATATAAGAATTGTAATTCTATTAGAATACTTATACTGCTAGTTACTCATTGTTCAATGTTAAGCTCTGACTATTTATAGGTGTTATAATGACATATCACTGCTGTTGGAACAAAACCTTGTATCTCCAAATGGTTTCTTTACAGGAGAAGGAAAAAACTCTCCACATATACTGTACTTTTAATGGAGTATAATCTTTTCAATAGAACTAGACTTTTTTCCCCCCCAAGTCATTCTGAGCCATTTCTTTTGGTCCATTCATCACAAAATTTATACATAACATAAAGGGAAACATTTTCAAACTATGTCAAAAACTGAAAAAATGATGATATGAGGTTTTGTTCCGACAGCAGCGATATGTTGCTTTACTTTATTTTGTATGGCATATAATTCTGCAATATTTGAAGCTACATTTATTACAGAATCAAATAATATTTGTTCTTTTTTGTTATAGGCACATATACACATGTTAAAAAGGCATGCATCTTTTCTTTCAAACTCCATGCGCTGTCAGTCCATAAATCCATGTAGGCCCATGACATTTCTTTTTCAACTGGCTAGGCTGTCACAGCATGTTATACCAAAACTGCCATGAGATGATATCGCTCGCATACTGCAGAAAGCTGACATTGTCATTAGTCGACCCGTTCTGCTGTGCCTTCCGAGCTGTGTCAGTCTTACTTCAACAACTTTAAGCTAATGATAACACCGAATGGGGAAAAGAAAAGAAGGGGTGTTGAACTGTCACAGTGGGGCCAAGTTAAAAGTTCAGCATCTCAGTGTCTGTTAGTGTTCTCCTGTTGGCTAGTGGACACTGGCAGCTGCGGCTAGTCGATGTGCTAGTTGATGCTAGTTGATATGCTATCAGCTATTCTCAGAAAAAGAAAAGTGCAAACATCTATCTGAGAAGACAGAGAGAAGGACAACAGAGAGAGTGCAAGGATGGTAAAAGTGTTCTAGGCAAAGATGGCACTGGTAACTACAGGCCATATTTCATACAACATTAAAACAAGAATTACTGATTTTTCATTAGGTGTGTTGTTGACATGACAAAGCCAATTATATGTTCATGAATTACTGTCAAATTCACAGGACCTATCAAGGTATCATTATATTATACATATAATTAATGTGGGAAGTAAACAGGTTGATAATGAAGTGGGGTTGGGCCGATCAGTTTGATATAAAGACACACAAAACAAAACGCATCATCCTGAGAAAAGAGGAGCAACATTTCTACTTTGAGATGGCATAAGCCACTGAGAACGTTGAAGTCACCAAGGTTAACTAGTGCTTTTTTAAAACCATGTATACCTGAAACAAAAAGACAGATCACTAAATCTGAACGATCAGGATACAAATCACTCTCTATGCACACTTCGGTGACCATTTGTTTAAAACTGAATAGGAAAAAACACACAGATTCCTAATCACAACCTATCTGCTTGAAAGAGAAAGGGGCTATAAGGAGCTGTGAACTCCACCTTAAAGCGGCTGCGAACTGCCCCACGGCATTTTCCACTCTACAGCCAAACAGGATGTGCAAAAGCATTTGTGCAGTTTCTACCAGTAAGTGTTAGACAGAAAAGTCATGTGCTATCTTTATGCTGATAGTCCTCGCCGTCACACTCACTGAACTGAACTAGCACTCATTAACATCTCACAAACAACCTGATGCTACACCATTTGTTAACATGAATGTTAATGTCTTTCTTTTTTGCACAGCTATTTTTGCACAGCCATTCAAGCTAGAAAACCTTGCAAAGCCATTTGATGCAACAACAGCTGCACATGCCAAGGAATGGGGTTCACACTCAATGCATTTGTTACAGTGCAGTAGGTTTCTTGTTCAACCAGAAGAAAGACGTTGGTCTAAAAGTGGCTCTTGGTGAGCTATCCACTTCAGAGCTTCAGCTGGGCTTGAAAATTTGGTCTGGTCCTGAATATTAAAACTAGACAACAAAATTCCCAAACCCAACACAGAGCACCACCAAAAGGGGCAAATAAAGTCACCATTCTTAATAATAGCACATTATTTATGATGTTAGTTACCTCAGTAACAAGCATTTTTCTAAATTACTTGGTGGAAATTACATCTCTTATCCATTCATTGATGTACGACATTTAAAACTCACCATAATACATCTTATTATCAATCAATGCCTTTAAACAACAAACTTCTGAAAGTCTGGTAAATCTGTTAAAAGGTGGGAAATGGACAATGAGAAACCTGAACATGAATTTTGCGAGTATGTTTCAAGCTGTAATCCACTCATCACTGCACCTTCTCTATAATATCACACCAGTTACTTGTTAACAGATGTTTTTCGCTCCACATATAAGATCAGAATCTGGTTTCAGATTCATGTTTTTATAGCATGTGTTCTAGCAACATTATAAATCATAAACTACAGGTAAACACTTTTGTCCCTGTATCTGCCTTTAAAATTTCATTGAAACTGCATTTGCTTCAGAGCTACATTTGTGTTAGGTGAGTTTAAATATTGCATGTCCATTCCAGCGTGTGCTATAGATGCTATATGTTGTATATACTCATTTTTGCATGTCAGTCTTGAGGAAGAAGCTTGGAACATAACTATGCTTGGAAAATTTGTTAGGAAGAGTCTAAAAATTATTAGATTGAAAATATGATAAATGTTTGATAAGAGTAACCACAAGTTCCATATCTTTCAATATAATCACTTAATTATTTTTAATATAATTATTTTACCAAAAGTATTTTATTGATAAACTAAGCACTGAACTTCTTGTATTTCTCAAGTACAATTTAAAAGAAAGTAAAATAATCATTGGCACTGCCTAGAATTACAGTTAAGATTATAACCATGTATACATGCATTTCCCTGATGTGCTGATGGGCCAACTTTAGTAGTATTTTGTTCACTTCCACTATAACTTTTTAATAAGACACTAATTGCACATAGTTATAAGATTTGACAACTATGGCTGTTGCACTACAGATATCATTAGCATATCATGAAAACGAATATTAGTCCTGTTCCTAGAAGAGTGACAATGAAACGTCAGGTCTAATTGAGCAGTAAAAACTGTCCTGAAATGTAACTTTAGCTCAACCCTTCTGGCTATAAGCTTCTGCTTCTGCTTCTCAGGAACTACCTTCTGACTGCCTCAGGCAGTCATAGCAGGAGTTTCTAGCTTAAAAAATGCTGTGCATGTACAAAACACTTATCCTGAGTCAGTTTGGTGCCATTTCAGCTTTATTTCTGTAGCGTGTCACATGCTGCTGAAGGCTGACTGGATGAAATCTTAGGCAGACTATAGAAACAGATTATAGCAATAGCCATTGAACAGAACTGCCCTAGTGACCATGTGTTTTTGCCAATGCTGAGCGATTAAGGGAAATCATTAACCTGACACTCTTCTGAAGCTGCAGGTAACCCAGAAGAGATATTAACTAACCAAACATACTAACTGATCCAATTGACAGATTTATTGATTGGCTATTGATTTATTTAACAGCAAGGCTCTCACTTCTTTTAGCAAACACACTGATATTCCCTAGACTAAATGAGAGACGTGAGAGTGTGAAGAACCTTTCCGAATGTCTGCATTACGGAAAGGTTTTACAGCAATAAGCTTCTTATCTTTGTACAGTTTGTTCAAAGACAAGCTTTATTTTTAAGGATGTACAACTAACCCAAACATAACCGTAACCTCAGGAATCAAAAGGAAATTAAAATATAAAAATACGCATTTTGGTTTAAAAAGCATTTTTCATCTTGAGGAGTAGCCAAATGGTCAGATGGACAAAATGTTATCATTATTAACCTTATTAGAGACAATGTTTGGTCCCAACAAAAACCTAAATACGTAACCACAGACACACAGACCCAAGCAGCCTGCTTGAGCTCATGGAAAACAAACACCAATTAATGAGAAACAAACATACTTTCATCCCGGCTGCTTCCTCTCTTTACCAAACTTCACTCGCCTGTCTCATCTGTCTGACTTTTTCTTTTTTTAAGAGACTGGACGAGGCATTTTGAAGCCTTCCCTTTATGCCTGCATGTCACAAACAAGCATCAGCTGCACTTTCTGTTTGTATTCAGTGAAAAAGATGAAAAAAAAAAACTGTCTCTGGGTGTCTACTTAAAATATTACGTAAAACTACAATAACATCTTCCTGAATAAGCAGGTATTAATTTGGTTAACAGAAAAAAAGTTCCCAAGTGGTAAAAAAGCCTCTGTACCAGCCTGATAATGTGAGGGATTATTTATTGTTAATATGCATCTCACATTCACGGCCTGAGAAGGTAATGACTTAACTCATTTTCTCACAAGCCACCAAATTCAAATCACTCTTGGAGAAGCAAGACGATTCTGTAACAAACTGCATTAGTGAAGACTTCTAAATGAAAGCTCGAGGTCTGTGTGTAAGTGGTGCACGTTTTGCTTCTGATTACTACAGAAAACGCTGCCAACAAAACAAATTGTGCCTTATTGCATTTTAATTAGCTTTCCCTCTCGGTCCGTCTGAGAAAAGCTTCCTGGCAGAAACGCCACAGCCGTAAGGTTCCCATTAGAGCAATTTATCTGATTCATAAACATCCCCAAGAATGTTGAAAGCATGGGAGGAGTGTAGTCAGCGCTATTCAGGCAAGCATTCAAGATGCAGCCAGGATTGCACAACCAGAAGAGCAGTCTGTTAGGATACACAGAGATTGGTCACAGAACCAATGGAGCGAAGCTTCTGCAGATGAAGATGTTTCAGATTCATCTCTGAAAGAGGCCTAAAAAGGCATATGATACAATTAAATATGAACAACATCAGAGTAGCACCCAAAGGGGGATCCGGATAGTGCTTCTGGAAGAAGGAAAAAGATGATGAAACAGTGTGTGTGTGTGATAGAGAGAGAAAGAGACAGAGAGAGAGAGAGAGAGATGGAGAGGGGTGGAAACAAACGATGGCCTAGAGGCACCCATTAGATTATTTGGACAGAAAACAGTACACTTTTTCCCCCACTTCCTTTTTATTCTGCAGCAATCCAGTGCTCATAGAAGCGAGTGATGTAACATGCAACTCCATAAATGACTTACAGTAAAATACACGCATACACACACACACTCAACGAGGTTTATAGCCTGAGTTGCTTAACATGACTGATCATTAAAATCTTACCAGAGGCTCAGAGAGCAATGAACTGTAGGAGCCAAAAATCCAGCACGGAAAGACAGAGACAGAGAGAGAGAGAGAGAAAGACAGACAAGTAGATAGATAGATAGATAGATAGATAGATACATACATACATAGGCAGTCAGACAGACTGGCAAGCAGAAAAAAAAATGCAAAGCACAGTCACATATAGTCACAGTACTTGGACCCCCTACTTATTCATAATTTTAGCTGCTTTTATCCATTGGTGCCAGATTTCTGGACAGAAACAGAGTTTCAGTGGAGCACTCTATCAGTCACCATTGATCGTGCTGTTCGCTATAAGACAAGGCTTAACATGTGTTGGTTATACTATCTCTAAATCATTTAATCTACTTAATCAGAAAGGTTGCTCATGTTTAGCTCTAATCCTCCTAAGTAAGGGAAAGCTGTGGGTTCTTCACACATGTTTATAGGGTTTGGACTGTGTGTGAGCGTGTAAGCACTATGGACTCGTACACTGAAGATTCTGACGGTTTGGAATAAGCTGAGGCAGAGAACACTGGACAGAGAAAACACTGTATGCGTGTGTCCACACTGGGTCTGTGCCCAGTGATAGTTAACTAAGTTACCGCAGAAATAGCTCCCTGTGACGGTAAAACTTGTTTACCACTGGTTTAAAAACTGGTCGTACATTTTTTGATTTATTTAATGTAAACCACAGAAAAACAGTAGTATTTCCGAATGCATAACTAAACTTTTAAACATGTTGGGTCATGTGGTATCCTACATAAATTTCAGATTTATTGTACCTAACATAGATGAGATTCTTCTGTAATGCGATTGTTCCAGCAGGCAGATATCACGCCTGTACAAAAAAGCCACCTATATGGTATTTTAGGATATCCTCAGACCACAGTGTCGAGTTTCAGACATCAGACAAAACAGCTTCAGGCCTTACATCAGGCTAAACAGGCTGTTTCAAACAGCCTTAGGCAAAATGGCTTCAAAGAAGATGACATCAGAATAAGGTAAGTAGCACCAAGATGGTAAAGTTTGTGTGACATTTGCAATTTGGTTGTTTTTTACTAGATTAATTACAGTTTCATGGTCAAATTAAAGATTACATCACATCATACTACTACCATTTACTGAACTAACACTCTTTTATTCCACAAAAAGTAAGCTTCAACTCATATGCAGTCTCTGTTTTTCACTTGCATCCACCTCAAAGTGAAGGGTGTCTCAAATTTGCCAGACAAAAATGTCATTATTATTATTATTATTATTATCATCATCATTATTATTATGGCTACAAGTATAAAATATATACAAAATCTTTGTGGAAATAAAAAAAAAGTTAAGGAACGGAAAAAAGCCCCTGTCAAAATGTGTGAGAGAAAGTAAGAAACAGACACAGACAGACAGAGAGACAGGCAGATAGACAGACAGATAGATTGAGGCATACAGAGAGAGAGAGAGAGAGAGAGAGAGGGAGAGAGAGAGAGAGAGAAAGCGAGAGAGAGAGAGAGAGAGAGAGAGAGAGAGAGAGAGAGAGAGTGAGACAGAGAAAGAGCAAGAAAGAGGGGGGAGAGAGAGATAGAGAGAGAGAGCGCTGTGCTGGCTAAACTGTCAGAGAAGGTGTTAGGATGGAATAACACCATACACACACACACACACACTGTGTTTTGGCTGCTGGACTGACAGATTTTGGACTGGGAATTTTACACACACACACACACACACACACACACACACACTACACAAACAAACACATACACAAACACACATATTATGGGATTTAACAGCTTGGCCTGGTTGCAGAGAGCAGGCTGTGTGTACTTGTGTGTGCTCTCTCCCCAGAGGGAACGGCTCTCACCCAGCAGAAGGAAATAAATGACTGAGACTAAGTCCTATGTATGTGTGTGAGAGCTTGAGCAAAAGAGAAAAGAAGAAAAGGGAAAAACACATGGACAATGCAGTACGTGTGTATCATGGTGTGTGGGCAATAAATTCAAGCAGGTCATCTACAATTTCAATACTTAAGCCACAGTCACACCAGACTGCCCCCTCACTATTTTGAGAGGGGGAGGCAAAAGTCTGGGGGGGTTACGATAAGGTTTTGGTGGGAACATATAGTTCAGTAAACAGTTAACGTTATCTGATTTAATAGTTCCTTTTTTGCAGCTGTGAGTGACAAGTGACATTATGTTGACTGAGAAACAATTTCTCCATGTTTTCAGAGCCACATGGACACAGAATAATCGGATCTTTTCAAATTTGACCTGAGCTACCTTCATATGTGGTCCTAGATCAGATACATATCCAATTTGTGGCCATGTGAACAAAATAAGAATGGTTAAATCAGAATTCATGTTTTTCGTTTTTGTTTTTTTTTCTGCATGCAGGCCATCATTGAGCATTACCGTGGCAGCAGCGCTTGAGGTTGGTGCCTGTGATCGTTGCAAAAGTAATGCATCTGACTTTTTTGCCTTCATCTCACTGTAATCGTGAAAAGCTGAGAGTTGTTCAAAACTAGAATATCTTCACTGCGTAGGCTTGTTCTGCTGATTAATGTTTTGGATGAACATGGTTTATTCACATGAATGTGTGCATGTGGGTTGTTTCAAGATGCAGGTTGGCCTACATGAATGACAGATTTGAGTCCCATACCTACACAAATGTGAATGATCGAATCTGAGCAAAAATCAGAGTTGAGCAACGAGGCTTGTAATATGAACATAGTCCTAGATGAACTTGGCATGAAATGAAATTTAACGCTACCAACAGCTAACTGATTTTTTACTTTCTCATGTCCTTTCCCCATTTAGTTTTTTTTGCCAGGCATGTTTGGTGTGACCGTGGCTTTACAGTGGCAATGTTATGTGAGTAATGTGCATTGTGAAGGTGGTCTGTACTGCACTGTATTTAATGTACTGCCATAATGATGTTCTAACAAGTTGGATAAGAGCTGCATAGAAATTGAATTCCACCAGCTTTGCTGTGCTACCTTAAGAGAATCTTAATTCAAATCTGAAAGCATTTTTTAAACGTGATATTTTGGTTCATTTTTTGTTCCAATTTATCAAATCTCAGAAAAACTAAATATTGTGATGCATATAGTGTATTGTGAAATTGTCTTGAAGTATCATGAGTGTTTCAGACACAAAGGTTATACTTTGGCGGTACGGCCTGGTATATGGACACCTTTCAGAGTATTTTCAACCAAAAAAAAAAAAGTCAAGATTCATTTAAACAGTCAATTCATTTAAGTCAGAGAACCACTTTGCAGTCAGTAAGCTTGCTTAAACCTTGCTTAAATACTGAGAAGAAACAGAAGAAGTGAAGTGGTCGATACTCCAGTGAAAGATGTCAATCAAGTCTCACTCGTATCTTAATTTTTGTCATGTTTTTAATCCCTTTTGCAAGCGATTATGGTTTCTTCTGTTACTGTTATTCTCCAGCACGTATAAAAACGGCTGGTCAGCTGTAGTGCAAAATACTGGAGCAAAAATGCTAAGAAACAGATCTAAATTATCATAATTTTTGCAGTACTAAGAAGGATGAGCTCAGCCAGGCAGTAAGTCAGATCATCTGTTTTTTCTGTATTTATGTGACACTATATAGTTTCACTGGGAAAAATACATCACTCGTGCTCAAAGAAGACAAAGATGTATACTGAGCTTGTAAATAAAATGTCAGAGTTATTAACCTTTCTATGTAACTGACAAATACAAAATCTTGTAAATGAAAAACTGATATGCAAATGCAATCACTGTATTAAAAAATTATAGTTATTATGAATTTTATTATTTATTTATGCTTTAGAGTCAGTGTGTAGCCCCTGCTCGCCACCTCAGCCCCAATGTGTATTTCAAAGCTGTATGAAACACTGATCATGATGGCTGCCACATCACCCACTCCTATTTTATACTGTATATACACTGAATATTGTTTACAGTTTAGAGTTGCTGACTTTATTGTTTGTAAATCTTTATTGTAACACTGGCCTTTGCAATACAGAAGCCTGCAATATGCAAAATGGACTCTAATCAATCACATTGTTTACAGTGTGCTGGGAGCATCCTGACTAATTACAGCTTAAGATGAGCGTTTCTGATGGTGGTTTGGCAAAAGGCATACATTAAAAGTAAACTATTTTAGTCAAAATAATGCTGGCCAATCTTCAACCTTATCAGATTATTGCAATTGAATTGCAAAGTATGCCAAAATACTGTATAATGTGTGTGTGTGTGTGTGTGTGTGTGTGTGTGTGTGTGTGTGTGTGTGTGTGTGCACGTGTGCATGAATGAAAAAAGGGAGTTTGTGGCTACAGCTGTTAAATATAACAAGATTTACACTAGCCCTGATAAGAAGATTATCTACACATGTAACACAGACTCATGAATTAGAGACAGAGAGAGACAGAAATAGAGAGAGACTAAATAAGGACTGAGTACATGCCATGCTGAGAACATAAAATAAAAAAGATTTCTTTCCCTCTTCCTCTCTCCATCTGTAGCTAATATAAACACACAGAGTTTAATCTGGTTCTTCCAGCACTCTCTTCCTGCTCAAGATGCATCATGTCCAAAAGTGACATCACTCGCAAGACACTGCAGGCACCAGAGGCCACTGGAGCTGAATATTAACCCCCACATCTCCAAAATACAGAAAGAGTGTGCAGGACGGAGACAGAAGAAAAGGGGGGGGCAGAGAGAGAGAGAGGGAGAAATACAAACAGTGAAACTATAGAGAAGAAGGGAGAGAGAGAGAGAGAGACAGAGGAAAATCAAAAAGAGAGAGAGAGAGAGAGAGAGAGAGAGAGAGACAGAGAGAGCGAGAGGTGTCTCTAAGGGTTATCTTTTGCAACATAATGCAGATAAGCTGCGCCAAGCATGCACACACACACACACACACACACACACAACAAATTCGTAACCCTGAGCGATGGCCCACCTCGCTAACACAGTCATTCTCTCTGACGCATGACTGTCTCACACACGAGTCACTGCGACATGAAGTTTCTCACTGCTGTCTACTCTACTCTACAAGAGAGAAGTGAAGAGAAGAGAAGAGAAGAGAAGAGGCAATGAGTGATCAGTGTTAATTAAAAGAAAAGAAAACAAACAAGAAAAGAGTAAAACAAATAGTTGATGTAGCTACTACAAGTGTAAGACAGCACATGCTTCTGAGACAAATTTTAAAAATACTCAAAACATCAGGATGAACTGAAGTGCACTTCTCTTATCAACTTCATTCCTGTCCTCTCCTTTTTTCCCCTTCTTCCTTCCTCTCCTCTGTTCTCTTCTCTTCTTTATTCCTTTCCTCTGTTCCCTCCTCTCCTCCTTTTCAATACTCTCCATTCTTTCTCTCCCTCTTTTCTCCTTACCTCCATCTCTATTTTCTGAAGGATTTGTGCATTCAAATGTGTCTTTACTGCATCGTGCTGTATGGGGCACAGCTACTGATGCCTACTATGTAGCGCTGTACTACTATGTAGTGCTTTGTCTCATCTAGCACACTTGATTCAACTCATTATCTAATTAACAAGCTCCTTGTGGGCTGGGTGATGTGTGTCACACAAAAACACACAAAATATATGCAGAGCATGGGGTCTCCAGGACTGGGACTAGGAACCCCTGATACAGCACCACCTGTTAAAGGGCCCATATCATAGAAAACAAAGTTTTTTGGAGCGTGTAAACATTGTTAGAGTTTTAAAACGCACTGTTCACTCTGCAGTTCATACATGTTTTTTGAACTATTTAAATACTTTTATCTTATCTCAGCCTTAGAAGACACAGTATCAAAAACAGGCCAATTGATCTGAATAGATGAAGAGAGGTCTGTTGAATTATGAGTTTTTGAAATGTGAAATCACTCAATTTTCATTAGTGGACCTCAAGGGAAGAAATAGAATACAAAGAAAATGCAGAATAGGGGCTCTTTGAAAACAGTAGCTCTTCACCTCCAGTGTTTTGATTGTTTGATGTAAGTAGTGTGTCCATTTTTTTTGTCTTAGTCATGCTGAACTCTTAAGCTTTATAAATTAGCAATTCAAGTTTTGAGTAAAAGCTTTTTGCAGGGAACATCACGAACGTTACCCCCCCACATTCACAAACACAATTCTAGACACACACCAAGCTGCCCTGTTCATGCTGAGTCACACGCCAGCCTTGATTAAATGTAACCCCAGTGGTGGTGTGTGTTTTTGCAGCTCAGTGTGAGTGTATGCGTGTGTATGTATGTGTGTGTGAACGCCACAAGAGCCACAAATCTGCAGGTCAGACACACGGTGGCTGTAGAGGAAGTATGACCTTGGCCAAAATGACAAACAAGAGGAGGGAGGGAAGGAGAGGACATGTTCTCTCTGTTTCTCATTTAATATCACAACAGTTCTTCAACAGAAATTAAGAAATACCACAGTTTTTATCTATGCTGATGATCGGGATTCAAGCAGATTACGATTCTTAAAGAAAAATCCAGAAAGATCTCAAGTCTCAAATCTCATCTCAAGTTTTACCAGGATTAAAGTCAATTGATTATTTTAGTCTGATTCAGAACTATATATATGTGTGTGTGTGTGTTAAAAATTATTGTATTTATTTGAGTTGTAAACAAACTCATCCCAAGTGGGTTGATGTTAAATGGTTCCTTGTAAAAACTTACTGACTCTGCTTTCTTTAGAGTGGTGGTGAAAGAATCCAGGGGTAACGATGTCTACAGTATGAACATTTTATTTTTTGATTTTTCCCCAATTTTCTCCCCCAGTCACACAATACCACCAACGCTAGGAGGGTGAAGGCTAGCACAAGCTTCCTCCGAGACCTGTGAAGCACCACCACATCTTTTCGAAAAGCCGCTCACGCAACGTCATTGGACAGCCGAACGCAGAGGAAAGCGCCAACCGCCAGATCTGTTACGTCAGCTAACAGACGCCTGTGCTGACTAGCATCACGCAAAAAAATCTGTTTTCTTTGGGGATTATTTTGCCTTACAATGTACCTCTCAGTGATGAACAGATAAAAAAAAAAATAATAAAGTCCGAAAGCTTAAAAATGACAAAACTATCGTACAACAGTGTCTCATCAGGCAGTGTATCTGTAACTACTTTATGCAGTGATTTTCTGTGAGGGAGCTTTTAAAGTCATTAAACCCTTTGGACCTCTGGTTCCTATCACTACCACTGCAAACAATTCTAATTTGGTAAGTCTCTCTGGACCGAAGCTTTTCTCATTAAATCACTATAAATTAGTCTGTCACCTGAACCATAACATTATGGAAAAAAACAGTGGAATTCCCCTTTAAATTAGTGTTCAGAGGATCTTTCTAACTGTACACTCTTAAATATAAAAGCGATGACAAGTCTTCTTCAGCAACGTTAGCACTGGTGTCAGCTCATTAGCTGAATACGCTTTGGTTACTCCTCTGACATGAAAACCTATAGATTTTCATTTGAATAATTAAATATTCTCCAATGTTTCTGTGTGATGCTAAATGTCTGTGCTAATGAACTCCAGGGCTAAGTAGGCCTACAACCCCATATTACATTCAGCTCAAGTACTTTTTTTTAATCCTTTTTTTTTCTTCCCGCGTTAACCTAAATCGATTTATTAACCTCAATGAACACTCAAATATCAAAATGAGTCAGAAGGCACATCTCTATTTTATACCAAGAAAAGTTCCATTCATTATCTTGGGAAAAACATGTTTCGTTATCTTGTGTCATAACTCAAAATCTGGAGATAAATGAAAAAATAACCTGTACTCACAGGAAAACAGAGTAAATAGATTATATGAGCACCTAAGCTCTTTCAGGGCTTCCATACTAATCCCCCCAAGAAGAATGAGACTATTTATTTTACATGTGTGTCATTTAATATGACATTATTAAACGAGTTGCTTTTAAATGAGTTGCTTTTCAAACATATTAAGGTACAGTGATCAAATGAGGATTTTATAAAGTGACTGTCCATCTACAGAGAAGAAAATAGCAAAAAACTCAAGCATTCAAAGAACCTTAGCAATACAGACTGCCTTTGCAGTCGAGAGAAAAAATGAGGCAGAGACAGGGAGGTGGGGATTGATAGAACTGTGAACTGATCAAAGAGCAGCAATAACAGTCTGCTTTTTTATCATTCCTGAATAGAATTAGTTTGAATTACAGCAGTCTGAGAACGGGTTATTTTAGGTTGTCGTGCTGCCATAAAAAGCAGTGATGAGAAGAAGTTTCCGGATTTAAATGTCAGTAGAAGAAGTGAGGATTTGACTTCATTGCTCTTCAGTCCAAACCATACAAGGCCTGCACAATATGGACTGAATAATAGTTCTGCAATCATCTAGATAAACATTGTAGTTGTGTAATTATGACCAAAGTAATTGACTTTTGTTGGATTTCATGAGTACCATGACTCATCGAAACACCTACAGACCACACTCATTTACAACTATGATTGGTTAGAGGGCTCATTTGCACACTGCAGCACTCTGCAAGACCAGTGTTGATTGCAAAGGCCAATATCGCAATAATGATTAACAGACAATATTGTGCAATATCTGAGCAGCGCTGTGAAGAAAAATGCAGCATTCGTATTTTCCTGTCTTAGGCCTTATTCGAAAGGGATTTGTTTTACATGAAGAGGCGGTAGGTTCATTTTTATTGATTTCCTGTTTCAGCTTCAGTAAAGATTCTAGTGCCTTTAACCTTCTATGAAACGAGCAGTATAAATAAACCCAGGTTATATTAATTCAGTGCGAATCGACATGTTGGTGAAAATGTAATCATATTCTGTAGAAAAGTTTCTTAAGAATAGAGGCACTCGAAGAAGCATTTACTTGTGTTTTCTGTGGCTAAAATCAAGCCGATATGTAATAAATGAAATAATGGCTAAACTAAATTTTCTACAGTTGTCTCTAGTGAACGTGGTGTGTAAATAAAAAAGCCACTCCCACCCGTCATTCATATTCAGATTTCTTATCCCGTGCAAATCAGTCAAACATTATAGATGACCTGTGGAAACCTGGCATTACCCCACCTTCCCATGGAAATCTGATCCCATTCGAATAGGGCTTCAGTTGTGTTAATATGTGCAGTATGTAAATTAACCCTCTAACCAAATCACAATGGTTTTACTGTGTTCTGTGATCATTTTGAGCAATTCCAGAGTGTTTCTGAAGGGTGCTGTGATAAATCACAGTATTCATGTAATACTATATAACAAAAGTCAATTATTTTAGTCAAGATAATGTAAGTCATCTTTTTATCAATCATATTGATTCACTAATGTGTTTTTAATATATTGCAAAGCGCATCCCAATTACAATATGTAGCAGTATAAGTGCAATACTGCTATTTGCAGCCCTTGAAGACTGGAACCTTTACATTTCATTGTTGTGGCAAATAAAAATGCAAAAGAAAGCTCACTCCCACAACAAGTGAGTAGTGTAGTCTTATAATATTGTCATGAGTAATAATAGACATGGAACTTTGAAAAAAGTATGAAATATGCATGATTTGTGAGTGAAAGCTGCACAGCAAAAGCATTCAGACAAAGAGAAATTACAGGCTAGTGGTGGTGAGAGCAAACACACACACATACACACACACACACACACACACAAACACAAAGGCTTATCTGAGAAGAGTTCATGACAGATACATAGCATTTCAATACACAAAACAGGAAAATAACTAGCAATTACAAAAAAAAGGAGCAGCATCATTTTCTGGGTGGTTGATCGTTGAAACAACAAACAAAGAGTTTGTGAAAACAACGTCACTGAAAAGTGAAACAAAAGTTTCAAAGTTATTCCACTGGATGAAAACACTAGTTTGAGATGCAGATGTAATAGGCAGTTTCTGCAAGAATAACAGCGTGTCATTCTTTAGAAATGGCTTTGGCGGACGTTTACTAGCCCCATTGCCCTCAAGCCCAAATCACAGACATGAATAATGAATGCAGAATCTTCTGAGACTGGCACCACACCAAGGCTGACAGTGTGGTGTACAAGTAAGAATGCGTGAAAGTGTGAGCAATGGAGAGACTGTTTTTGTGAAAAGAGAAAAGAATTGCTATTTATTTAATTACTATAATAACTTTCTAATTTCATTTACATTTACTTCAACAATAATGTATGGCTGATAAAACACTGTAAGAATGAGAGTCAAAGTATAATGACGCCAAAAAGAGAAAGAGAAATGGTGATAAAGAGCACAAAAAAACACAAAAGCCACATGTAAGCTTCATGACAAAGAGCACTGACACATAAACAACTTCACAAAGAATGCTCTTAAAGCATGATCTTGAATTGTTAATTCTATTTGGCACTACACTAAAGTAAGGCTGAAACTCTCTCAGCAGCACTGGGATGGCAGCATGCTGACCACAGCGGGCATGTTACCGCCATGACTGCATGTGTGAAATGAAGTGCGTTTTATGTCAGAAGCAGTAACTACAACACTTCTGCACTGCACTGCTGCCCCTCAAAGTGCTCCTGTGTTATCAATGTGGTTATACACACTGAATGCATGTGACAAGCTTTCCACACATGTAAGAACCCCCTGTTTTGCTGTGCTCAAAGTTTCTTTGGCATGAGCGAGATGCCACTAGAAGCATGCACAAAATGCTCATGCAGCATTTGTCAGTTCTGTTCCAGTTTGCTACTGCGTGGCTTTAACAAGCTTTACAAAACAGGCTTGCATTAGCCTAATTTGTGCTGTTTATATTATGTTCAGTGACACAGAGAGTGCAGAAGTGAGCTTCAAGCATTAAAATCTGGAAGAGAGACAAAAAAAAATTGGCCAATTTGGCTGTAAAGAATTCAGAATTGGCCATTAACATTCATGATCAGTGCACCTCAAACAGCCACAGCGCCATAAGCCACGTCAGGTAGCTGTCCACCTCAGCCGCGGTGCTGAACTCGCTCTTTCATCAGTATGAAACCTGCTGCTGTTCACAACGGAGTGCTGAATCCACACTTACACTCAGATGAGAGGAGCTGTCCACACAGAGCGGCGCCGCATACAGCACTATAACAGCAAGAAAGAAGGCAGCATGTGGAGCTGTCCATACGGAGCGTGGAGCTGAATCTAGACTCAAAACAAAGTTAAAAAATAAGAGTGCATAGACGTGTGATGGAGCTGTCTGTGGTGCCAAAATGTTGGCTTGAAGTATTTGAGCCCACTTTATGATTTTCTTTTTCATGCTCTGCCTGTGCATAAGGGCTGCAACAAACGACTAATTTGATAGTTGAATAATTTATCGATTACTGAAATGAACAAATCGATTATTCGGATTATGAATCACTACTTTTCCAAATAACACTTGTGTAGCTATATGCTTTTAAATTGAGCTTTTTTGTTTTATGCATTTGCTAACTAACAATGAAGACAATAAAGATGCACTCTGATGGAACGGTTGGGAAAGTGGCGAAAGTTTGTGGCAAACTTCTCTATGAACAGTTAAATTTGAAAGATTTTGTGTAAAGTTTCATTTCAATGGTAACCCTTCGTCCAGCTGCCCTGTATGTCCGCTGAGAACTACCTCCTGTAACTGTTTGCGAGTGGAGCCAAACGTTCGCGGAAAACAAAACTGTTTGGAAACGTTTTGAAACGCTCTTGTTCGCCGAATTTGAACGCACCGGTGGCCTCGACGTGAGGACAACGATGCAATGTTTAAAAGTGTAAATGATACTTGGAAAGTGAACAGGGTCGCTGTGAATAGTAGTTACTTGATTCTCTGTTCCAGCTCCATTAATGATTCCAGAGAACATGTAGAAAACATTACAGCTCATAACATTAGCTAGCTAACTAGCTCGCTAGCACAACTATCGCCGCGTCCCAAACCACATACTTCTGTACTTCACATACTACACTAATAAGTGCACTTCTAATGGTATATGCGCTATTTTTACACACTATTTAGTGAGCTAGTATGTGGTTTGGGATGAGGCGTATCTTACCGAGATGAATCTTCTTCACCCAGTGAGCCGACAAGTTTCCTCGTCAGATGCTCCGACATGGAGGATGTGTTCCCATAGCCAGCTAAGGTTGGCTTACAAATAGCACACCACACTGTTGAGGATTTGTTCTTGAGGCTGCCATCGCGCTTTTGTCAACTCTCCGTTAAGCGGTAATAAAACATTCCTAATGAGCGCGAGAAAGAGGCGTAATGACATCAACTAATCGACTATTAAATTAGTTGCCAACTAATTTGGTCGTCGATTTTAGTCGATTAAGTTGAATAATCGTTGCACCGCTACTGTGCATGTGAAAAAATCACAGCTGCTGCTAATCGTTGTTTAATAATCAGTTAATGTATAGATTATTTTATTGATATGTCCAATAATAAATCTACACCAATTATTTTTATTAAAGCAAATGGATAAAATAAGCAATACAAAGCTAAATTAGTTTTTTTCCAATAAACAGTGTAACTACAGTTTGAGCAATTCTTTAAAACTGAAATATTAAATAATACCAAACACCATATAAATGAAGCTTTGCTGACATGAATGAATGATTAAAAGAAAAGAAAATAGTCTAGTTCTGCAAAGGTTTTAAGTCCAGTCTAACAGCGTGAGAGTGGATGTGGCAGAACAGAGAAATCAGCAGAATGTCTAAGTCAGGTCAGGGGTTTCTTCGGTCTACTCTACTCTAAGCATGGCAACCTGAAAAAATTAACATGGCTTTGAACTTTATAAGCAGCTTTTCTTTATCTACTATGATGGTGCTAATTTCCATTATGAGAAGGAAACTTAATCTGTACAGAAAACACTGCACATCGGCCGCAGACAAGGAGCAGAGAAACTTTCTCTTTAGGTTAGAGTTAACTTAGCTTCTAAGCTAAAGTTCAGTCATTTTTCTCACTGGTTTACTGCAGAGAGTCATTTCAAGGCGAGCTGAGATTCCATACCACGTCAGCATTTGATTTCGATTCCATTCACTTAAAGTAACTCAAGGGGAATCTGTGAGGTAAAGCTATCATTACAGTGCATAGCAGAGAGAACCAACCATCTTGAGAAAACTCTCTCTTTCTCTCTCACTTTGAAACTGACTGGGGCGAGAGGCTGCACACTTCTTAAATGTGAACCCCAGTTTCCCAGCGTATTTTTTCAAGCTGTTAAATGGTAAATAAGTCCTCCGTAGTTATTTTAGCAAAAGATTAGCGATTATCACCTTTTACAAATCGCCAAAAGGTTTCTTGTCCATCATCCAAAATATCCAATTACATCGCCCATCACCCAGGCCTGGTGTACAATTGAACTCACGGGCATCACCAGCTTTTTGCATAGTTTAGAGTGACACTTTAGACCAGCGTACTTTGATGTCAAAAAGCATACCTGCTGTGCAGAATGCATACAGGATGGCAGGTCTGCATTAGGTACTTGAGTACATTTGACATTACAACCTCAAACACAACAAGATTTAGCCATTATTGGCGATGTTTTGTTTCAGTGTGTTATGTGTATTTAACACTACTTCAAAGGAGCAGCTTCCATCTCTGACCAGTCAAACTTTATGTTTAAAAAATCTTTGTGATTTTGGGCTCACAGTAGTCTTAGTGAAGACAGAGACTTACAAAAGGAGAACTTCATGGCACGTCTTTCTCTCTCTGTCTCTCTCTTCTCCTCGATTTCCCTAAATCTGAATGAGAGTCTCTCTGCAGGCCTGAGCCGTGGGTGGGACCCAAATGTGCCTTCAGAATTATGCAGCTTCCGGGGCCCTAAGTGGGTGTTATGATAAATTCAGTCAGTGAAGACAAAAAAAAACAGGCCGAATATAGTGCACAGCTGCACATTATCATACGACAGCAGCACTAGCAAGAGACAGAGAGAGAGACAGAGACAGAGAG